>NC_051190.1:16583607-17783607 GCF_015220075.1 Falco rusticolus
GATCCCTTCCCTTGCTTCAAAGCAGACAAACAATACCATGCATGCTTGGGTTGCTGTCCATATACATCTAGAAGATGAGGAGGGCTGCGGCGGCTGCCTTAATGAAATATCGTTAAATGTTGCTGAGGCTAATGAGAGATCAACAGTCTACGTTAGTGTGTGACACAGGCATGGTGGTTACCAGTCTTTCTGCCTTTGCGCATCCTGTAGAGGGGGCCTGAAAGTATAAACTGTTCACGGAACAAACTAGAAATTCCTTATCATAAATCATCTTGTGCTGTGTGGGTTTGTATTTTTTTTTTATTATTATTTATTATTATTATAAATATCCTTCATTGAAACAGTAGTCTCTTCAAACAGTTCTTGCAATTTTAGGAACATTTGTTTTTCTTTTTTAATTCCTTCAGCAGGAGCGCTCCATTCCTACTGAGATGAACAAGTTTCTTCCTTCCCCACCCCCAACCCTTAAAAAATTTTCTACATACAGTGTAGCAGTGAGTCACTAGAGAACAGTCTGGATCAAATTATTCAAACTTGGTCATAAAATCCTTTGCCTATATTATATTACTGGCTACCCCCATTTACTATATCGGGAAGGGGGGAAAGTAGCCCAATAAAGGAATTATTCTTAAGAAATCTACAAAGAATGTAGAAACAAAATTTTATAATCCTTTAGGACCAACATTTGGCAAGTAATTAAAAAAAAAAGAATACACTGAAAAATACTTTCTTTAATATTATACATCAGGCACAACACTTTTTTTTTTTTTTGTTATGATTTCATCTGCATAAAAGGTTTGTAGGATCAGCAGGTGCCGGATGTCTCCTCGCCTGTGAAAGCCAGATGGTTTCAGCTCCCGCACTTTCTCCTCCGCTCCCGCGGCGTGGGGAAGGCGACGGGGACCCCGGAGGAGCCCCTCAGATGCTGAGGTCGGTGCTGCACTCCTTGTACGGCCGCCTGCGCTGCTCGGGCGGGTGCCTGCGGCTCGGCTCATGCTTCCAGCCCGGGTCTTCCCTCTCCCGGTGACCGACTCGCTCCTCCCTGAGCCGTCTGTCGGGCGACCTCTCCCTCCGCCGGTCAGACGACTTGGCCCGTCGGTCAAGGGAGCTCTCTCTTCTCCGATCGGGTGACCTCCTCGGCTCCGTGAGTCTCTCCAGCGACCGCCGGCGGCGGCTGGGCGACCGCTCTCTGCGCCTCTCGGGGGAGAGGTCTCTCCTCCTCTCGTGTCGCTCCCGCCTCTCCAAAGTGTTGTCAGCGCTCCTCGTCCCTTCCCTCCGCTTTTCGGGAGACCTCCTCTTCTGCCCGTTCACCACTGCCCTCTCCAGCTGCCTCTCGTGCCTCCTCTCCGGCGACCTCTCCGTCCTCCTGCCTGGCACGTGGTCGTTGGTCTTAGAAGTCCCATTCCAAGTGTGGTGTTCATTGGGATGTCTGCTAAACTCTCTGCTGCCTTTTAGGTCTCTAACGTAAGTCCGCTTGTCCCCATGTTGTGATGATTTGTGAAGGTCTGGTGGATAACTGGACTCCGATGATGGGTGCTGCCGTCGGTCGGATGGCACGGGTTTCATTTCCGATACATTTTGTGAACCTGTGGCGGGACTGTTCCTGTCACTGCTGGGGTCTGAAAGAAAATAACAGCAAAGCGTTTGGTACTGATGCCTTCTGCAGCGCCGTGACACCACTTAGCACTCTTCAGACTTCATTAGTGACAAAAACAAACAACTGTTAAAAGCAGTCAGTGAAGGCTAACCGAAGCTTTTGTTAATTTAACTGCGAACAACGAGAGTTACAGGTTAGTACTGGTGCTGCTCTGTTCGTTAGCCGTGTTTTGGTCCAAGCTGATATCATCTTTACGCTCTTCTGGTCATGGGGCATTTTACATTTTCCCCAAGCCCAATTCATAATGTTTCGGTTTACACTACTTTCTTTCCAGTGGAAAAAAGAAAAATATTGTAGTTCAGGTTGTTGGCTGTGGGGTTTTTTAACGGTTTCCAATAAAGAGGGCCTTTAGGAAACGATTTTGTCAAGACTTTTGAAAGAACTGCCTTCCAGGTGTGGGAGGCTTTGTTTCAAATAACAGAAAATATACAGAAAATAGAATTGATCATTAAGTTTTCACTTTGTAAAATAACATTTTGAAGGTGTGAGAAATAGACTGTAATCATGCAATTGTCATTTTGTTTAAGACTTTACTTAATCTCACTTAGTTCTACCATGTTACGAGAAGTCCTAATGTAGATTTTGGTTTTGCCACAATGATTCGAACAACGATGACAGAAGTTATGATTTTTTCATATCAAAGCAATGAAAAGATACTGTAATATGTGGGATGGCTTTGATTAAAACCTAATCTCCAGTTTGTTATTTTTAAAGTAGTATTTGGGTAAAATAGAGCTGAGCTACCTCTGCGAGACAAACTGCAAAGCAGCAGGAAAAAAAAAAAACCAACCCCAAAACTAAGAACCAGCCCTGCACTGTAGCTAAGCTACAACTGCTCACGTCATTTCTAACGGATGTTTATGAATGATTCATTATAGACATGGCAAACGTTAAAGTAGCTGTGCTGACTTAATGAGCGTTACTTTTATTTGCTTATGGCTTTCTTTTTTAAAGCAGCTTCTGCACAGCAGCTCGGCTGGCGTTAGCTACGCTTCCTGCAGGCTTCCTGCCGCTTGCACCGAGACACCCACCTCGAGGTGGACTGTCCTGATGGCAACGACTGAAAACCCTCACAAACACTTGTGGGGACAGATTCCCCCCCGCCCCCACCCGGTTTTTCTCCTTTTTGTCTCCCCTCCCCCAAGCCAAAAGCTCTACATGCTCATTCCTCCTGCCACCACGCAAGGTGTCTCCCATTTGATGGCATTTCCATTCCTTAGCCTGGGAGGGTCGGTGTGCGCATGGGCCCTGAGGTCTGTGATTTCCAGGTGAAACCCGTGTTGTGACTCACGTGTGTGCATTTTTGGTTATTAGCATTTTCAGGCAGCAGCTGGGGACCACACCGCTTTTCCGTAACTGTAAGCACGTGGCTTGCGGCAACCTGGCTATCGCACAAGGTACAAGCGAGGTTTAAACGTGTCCTGTGGTGTACTTACAATTCAGGGGACGCAGGGTGCTCGGAATGAATTGCTGTACATATAAAATATAGCGAAGCGGAAAGCAATGTGAGGGAATTAGGCCACAGCACAAAAACACCTAATATTGATTTTAGCTACAAACCGTAGTTTGATTATGGCCCATAAGGTAGAAGCAAGACTCCCCGAGCTTGTCATTTCTCATACATGCAGCGATATTAGGAGGTATCATCGCTGAGGAAGGAAGAGCCCAGCACCAAGAAAAGTAAGAGAAAGAGAAAGAGAAAAGTAGAAAATTTAGATTCCCTAGAACAAAGATGAAAGAAAGAAAAATCTTCATATTTTATCTTAGAATAAAGAAAGTTTATTTTTCCAGTCAGATTGTCTAGGCTTCACCCAAATATAAGGCTGCAAAGACAGCAGTTGTTATTATTGTGACATAAAGAGACATCTAAAAGGTGATTCAATAACCCAGACAACGAGAGCATCCATTCTAAAAGACAGCTGGAACAGCGACACAGAATGTCATAGAAAAAACATTAACAATCAAACAACAACGAAAAATAAAGTCCACCAGAGACCACAACATTAAAAATAAGTACAAAACTCATTACAAAAATATACAGCCTCATAGAGAAGCACGTTCCAATCGAGTCAGAAAAATATTGGAACTTAACATTATTAGAGGAACCATTTGCGACTGCAGCGAACAGAACGAAGAGAGGAAGGAGTCCCAAATGTTACAAGGATATTCTTTACAGTAGTGCAACCCCTGTATATTAAATCCTTGCTTGGAGAATGAACGTTTAGTGGTTTAGCATTAGCCAAAAGAAAATCGGTGGTGGATTTCCATCCTCAGTGCAACAGACATATGCTTTGAGAAGTGAAGCACTTAATTTACAGGGTATTTATGCAGTCTAGTATATGATACAGTACTGTACATCCAAAGGAGTATAGGAAAAGACAAAAGTAGAAAGAACAATACAGAATTTCAGTGCCATCATTGAACCTTCTGGTGTGCTATTTATATTACAGAAGTGTAAACCCACAACTTCCCTTCCATATTGTTAAACACTTCAATTGTTTGTTGCTTATAGTCTGAATTGGTCATTTTAAGTTAAATAATGAGCAGAGTGAGCAGAAACTCTCAAATGTGGCAGAGTAAATAAAAAGAAAATCTAGTTCATCAATTGTGCAGAAAGGTTTTGTTTCTGGTTTTAGGACATGGGAGTGAATGATAAACACAGAACTTACTGACACAGAAATAACCCAAATACGGGGAGAAAAATATAAAGGACATCCCTTCAATCATCAGTTTCTATAGAAACCTCAAAGACCTTTGGTTGGGAGTAGCCCTCCATCGAGGGCACAATATTTGACAATTATCTCAAATAAATAAGACATAATTATAATATTAAATAGTGTGCTAAGTTAAGCCACCCAGCAATCCAACCTCCGGGGGAAGAAAAGGAAATCTAATGCAATTCTTAGTAAGAAACGAGGACTGAATGTTTCCCCCAAGACAAACACGAGAGCACCTTTTCACAACCTCCTCACCTTTTCGGACCTTACAAATTAACTAGTTGCAACCAGCAGACAGTTTAAAGGGGAAGAAAAGGGCTCAGGAGGCCAAATGAATATATTTTTGCAGTAAAGCTTTTTTTTTTTTTTCTTTCTTCTTTTTCTTAAATAACTTTATAAATATTTACATAAATATTAAGGGAAGGCAAAAATCTCATAAGCCATCTTGGCATTCATGTCTATGGACAGGAACTAAGAGAAAAACCTAACAAAAAAAATCACTGCTTTAGAATAATAACTCAGGATCCCAGTTTTTGCATTGATTAGAAGTAGAGACCTATTTGAAACAACAATTCAGCCGCTGAGAAACAGTTTGGCACAGTTCAATGACATTCCTTGTTTGGCTGGACAAGACAATAAGGTTTTTTTGTATTGTTTTGTTTTCCTCTCTGATCACCAAAAATACTGCTATGATGATCTTGCCTTACAC
Source organism: Falco rusticolus (assembly GCF_015220075.1). Classification (NCBI taxonomy): domain Eukaryota; kingdom Metazoa; phylum Chordata; class Aves; order Falconiformes; family Falconidae; genus Falco; species Falco rusticolus. The sequence goes on from NC_051190.1 coordinate 16,588,691, forward strand.
TGCGCCCCAAGTCCATGGAAGCAAGCAAAGGATGAAATGTGTAGAAAATTCAGCACAAGCGAGGCAATTAACCATATGTTGCAAAGGTTGGTAAGACACTGGTGAGAAAGGAAAATAAAAAAGAATTCCCGCTTCAGATCTTGAGACAGATCATTCATGGAGTGATGCCAGGGAAGAAAGGAATGTTTTCATAGTTTGACCCACCATATTCTGGGACAGAGCCATCTCCACGTTTCAGAAACAGGCGGACCCTGCGGCCACCATTTTTAATCAGTTCGATGGCCCGAGCATGCTTCATGTTCTTGGTAGTTTCTCCGTTGATCTCTAAGATTTCATCACCGATCTGTCAATGTTACAAAAGAAAAGAGTCAAAGATTAGAAACAAGTCCCCAGGAGCATCACCGCCAGCACACCATGAGACAACAGCCACAGCAAAGGTGGAGGAACAACTATGCACGAGGTGAAGCTAAATACACCCAACTCCTCCCAATGGCAGTCCACAAAAAAACAGTGTGCAGGGGCCTGGGAGACATGAAGACAACAGGGAAAGCTTGAGGTATCAAAATATTTCATTGCTGTTCTGTAAAACCACATTGCATTACTGTATTTTTCAATAGCTAGAGCTGTGTTAGAACTGGTGTTATTTTATTTTGATTATCTGTGAAGTTTTTGGTCAACGTCGTCATTTGTTTTACAGTTTGCTGTAACCGGGGTGTTCAAATAGCTCTTTCAGATCCATTTCTCACTTGGATATAGATACCTACTATGAACCAACAAAGCTGCTTCTGTAAAGATAATCATTTATCAGGATAGGAAAACAGGGGCTGGAAGAGCTTGTCAAAGCACTGACCTCCACAAGGCAGCACTGCTTTATTTTCATAAGCATAACTTTTGGACCTATAAATTTGCCTCTAGACAAAAGTTTTTTGAAAATGCCCTCTGCATGATATATCTGGAGGAGAAGAAGACAAATGGCACATGCAGCAAAGTTATACTGCATTCTTTAACAGAGGAGCAAGGAGTACATAAAACTTGCCAATTTAATTTTTCTGTAGGCATTTTATAACATATGCCCTTGCTATAATGTTTATAATTTAGCTGATGTGTGAAGTTAACAGATAATACTAATAAAAAAGTACATTATAATTTTGTAACCTGTGGGTCAGTATACATTCTCTCTCCCCTCTCTGCCCTCGAGCATAGGAGGGGGTCAGGTGGGACATCCCGATTCTCTACCCACAGCTGCAGCTTTAGAAGAGCTGACAAAGACTGTGACTATTACATTTTCATTGCTACATGCATCTCTGTTAGGCTTTACAAGTCAGATTATGTATTACAATTTGGAAACCTGGGTTGGAAGAAGGGGGTGAAGCCTTCCCATGCACACGCACTGCTACAGACTGTATACAGAGAGTGACAGAAGCCACACACAGAAGTAAATAGGAACCACTGCTCCTTTCAGTTAACATCTCATTTTCCTTTTAGCTGGCACAGCAGAAGGTGTGCCTGTAAGTGAGAGGCAGGGAAGTCAGCTTATTGCAAAGAAACGCGTTTTTTAAATCTGTTTGTGCATACCCTCATCTTCCCACATCTCTCAGCCGGACCATCCTCAGCTAGCCGCAACACGTACAGATCCATGTTATACTCCCGGCCACCTCGCAGGCTAAAGCCAAACCCTTTGGCTCCTCTTTCCAGCTCAACAGTGTAAAAATCTTGGTCCTGCGGGAGGGAAGACAACATATGCACAGTTGAATGGAATGTTAAACACTGCTCTACTCTAATTTTAAAGTTATTCAACCAACGTACATTATTGGTTTTGTTACTCATAATTAAAAAAAGTTGAGTTTTCACACACAGGCTAGGATTTCCTGCTTCCTCAGATCCCACCCTGCAGTTTGGAGTCCTGGCAGTGGTCTGCAAAGGGCCGTTTGAATGAATGGGCTTGGCCACGTCCCATGCATTTTTAGGCACCTCTGTTACACAACACTCCCGTGCCCAGGGCAGAAAAGCATGTTTCTGGAGGGTGGTTAGTGTTCCAGCAGCTGCACAGGAAGGCCAGGGTAACCACAATTCCAGTGCCAGGCTTTAATTGAATGGCTAATGGCACCTGGGGTGACTTTATGCCATGGTGCTGGCTTTTCCTTTTTGTTACCACCTCATCAATTCCTTTGCAAGAAGCTCAGAAGCATGTGCATTGTTTTTCACAAATGCTGTTAGCGTAGGGATGTCTTGAAATCCCTAATGGAAGAGGTTACTTCTGGGATGGCCAGTGGCAAAGAAAGATAACAGTGAGATAGATAATCTCTCTAATTAGATGCCATCTGTGAAAGCTGGAAAACTCCAGCTACTGCCCCTTTTTAGTTTTCCTCTTTTTTGTCCTCTGAACTTACCATTCGCACACAACAGTACTTTCTGGAGAGGCCCTTCAAAATATACAATTCAATAAACAAACACATAAACTATTACTATCATTAAAATGTCAGCTGTGGTTGGTTTTTTTTCCCCCCCTCCCTAAAACTTTTGATGAGAATGTGCTGGAAATGTTTCTCAGCTGAAAAAACAACACATATTAAGAAACTAATCAGCAAATTCCTCTTACTTCAGCAAACAGGCTGAGGGAGAACAGCCTCCCAGTAGGAATTTTCAAGGGAACTATTTGAATACAGCCCCCTCAAGCAGATTGGAAGCAACACTCTGTGGTAAACAAAACAATTAGAAAGCTACTCCTTACCTGCGCTGCTTGGGGTGGTTTGAAATCAAACTGGGATTCCTGCTTTGGTTTGGTGTTGTTCCTGCTGTAAAGGAAGAGAGAAAGAGGGAGAGAGGAAAAAACCAGCTCATGGAATGTGAAGATGATCAAGAAATGCCCAAAGAGAGAGCATGTCAACATGCTCTCCTCAAGGAAAACAATCTGACCTGGTCTCCTGTGGTATTTGCTGAGGAGTATGTGTGGTTGTAATTGTAGCAATTTTTTCTGCATTGGTCAATAAAGTAGCATTGGAGGATTCTGCAAAATAAATTTTTTTTCATTATGAGGGACGACCATTGGCCATTTGCTGAAAGAAAAAAAAAAGCTTTGCAAAGGCATTTCATTGAAAAGCATCATTATGTTGTTTTTAAAGAACTTGAGATTGGCTCAAATTTCTTAAAACCAAAAATTAACGGGATAAAGTCTAAGCTGCGTCATCACAAATATGTATATGAAATTGGAAAATGCAAAAAAAAAAAATAATTAGGAAATCTGGATTAGAAACACCTCTGACCGTTAGACCCACTCAGAATGAAGGCTGACTTGTGGTGTAAGGGTTGAAGAATTATTTCCCTGCTGTCTAATGACATGAATTCAAATCATTAGAGTCTCCAAATATGGTATAGGTAGGCTGGATTAATTTTATAGTAGCAATAACTATTCCATGGATTATAAGCTTATCAGTGCTTCCTCCATCAGAAACTGCAATCTTCAGTAGGATTGAGATGTGGCTTTTATCTAATACCTCACAAGGTGATATTGAATGTGGCTAAAACCCAAACTTACTGCAATCCATCTTTGAAATACAATCCACTGCTGCCTGAGCACTCAAAGCTGCATGCAGGGATGTGGAAGCACCTGTACCAAAAGCATCAACAGCTCTGGGTGCCATTTACAAAAGGGCTCACCGAGAGAATACATAGAGCAGGATTAACTTCAAAACTCCATTTATGCCATGGTAAAGGGCTCTCAGCCCAACGTCAGCCTGTGCAAATGCCACATTTCTCTACACACAGCAGGAGGTGCTTTTAGGAGGAGAGGTCCTCTCTCGCACTTCACAAAACTGGGACAGGAGTTGCTGTAGACACAAATGAAAAAGGACTCTCTAGGTGTCCCTCAGTACAGCACGGCAAAATGGTCCCCTTATCATTTTGGAGCTTTACATATTGGACTTCAGTAAGACCAGAGTTAACCCAGAACTCATTTAAAATTCTGCCTAAAATTAAGGTCACGTCAATGACATTAGCCAAATACTAGCAACACAGTTTTGGAGGAAAGACCTGGAACTCTTGCATATTGAACTCAACACATTTTCCAGAAATGCATATTGTATCAAACCTGAACTGAAATTAATACTGAAGCATTTCGAATTTTGAATTGCTCTGCAAGTCAGCAGTTCCTGAAAACACCCTTCCCCTCACACAGGAGTATGAATTCAGAGGAAGAGCTGATGGTACATGCCTACCCACTCAAAACGTTGAACAGCTGTATTGGTTGCATACGCAGAATGATGGGCACAGTCAATAGAAACATCCACTCCTTAGGCATGGCGTTCCCAGCTAAAGTCACTGCAGTGGCAGGCACTCCCTCCCTCTGTGGAACAGTTCTGCATACAGGAGACCCCCACTTTGTGCCTATATTCATTCTATCCAGGAGAGGACCACAGATGACAACTATAAAATACTGACCACAACTCACTTTTCAAGATCAAAATGTAAACTGAGTGCACAATCACTGGTTACAACAATGTGCCTTGTTTCTTGACTGAATTTCTCTAGTTCCATCCCTTCTCAAAAAAAAAAAAAAAAAAAAAAAAAAAAAAAAAAAAAGCACCATCAGAAAACAGCAACAAAAACCGCGTGGAAACATCTGGCTCTCCAAAATAAAATTACAGCATCTTCTACCCTGCCCTTGTTTGCCCCTGAAGCTCTAGGCATCTGGTAATTCATTTTATTGACTGTGGAGAAATCTACCATCATTAAACGGAGTCCGGCTGTAATACAAAATTGCAGAAATGGGAGGTTTTTTGCATGAATTAAGGTAAGGTGGTGCTCAGGGGCTTACTTGGTCCTGTGAACTTAGTCTATTTCATGAATTTATTTTAAAAGTGGAGAAATCTAGATGAGGTGAAGATTTTTCCTTTCTGTAGCTAGTGCGTGTCAAGGGAAACTCGGGAAAGAGAAAAAGAAGAACCATTTAAACAGACGGGTGCAACGAGAGCACAGCTCCTTTGCCTGCAGCACTATGCCCAAGTTAACATGCCCAAACCTCCAGCATATGGAGCTGTAACATCTTCCAGACCAGAGCTGGCTTGTGCCCGGTGGCTCAGAGAGCAAGAGAGGCTCCTGGGTCTGCCTGCGCCTCTCGAGGTAGGCATGACCAACACAAACCCTTGCGAGGATGTGCCACTGACAGCTGGCTTGTGTGAGAAGGAGGTGTCCCTATGTGTGGAAATAATTCTCTGTATTTTATAAAGATGCCTTGACGCTAAAATCTGTCTCCAATCTACAAAGGTCCTAAAACGTGGTTAAGCGTCCTGTATTCATCCAGAACAAAAGCCTCTGAAATTCTGCACAAATATTTGGAGATCAGATGAAGATGGGCTTCAAAGAGAATGCAAGATTTCTACCCTTTAGCAGGTCACACTAAGAATACCAAGTAGTGCAACAACACATCTTTGGTACAGATGTATCTTCATGCCACTGTACTGCATCTATCTTTAGCCCACCCCATCCCATGAGTCAGGAGTTGTGCATAATTTTGCTAGTTTTTTAGACACTAGTTCAGGACGCGTGCCAGCCACCATGCAAAACTGGAACAGAACACAAATATAGCAAAAAAATTATCTCTAGTAGAATTACAAATGTATGTTCTACATCCTACATATTTCATTGATTCCTTGCCCTGTTCTGCCCTAGAACACTCAGACACCAATTAAACGCCTAATCGAAGCTTGTTGTTTTCAGCTCTCTGTATCCTTGCAACAGTTGGTAGCATGCGAAACCATTGTCATTTCATTGCAAATACAATCCTGCAGCGGTCTATGGCAATGAGTTCGTGCAAGACTTATTACAAAGCAAAAACCCTTGGTGTTTTTAATAATGTTAGAAGAGATTAGCAGTGTGAGTTTATCGTGAGTTTTGTGATGAGCCTTAGTTTGATGTTTATCTGAGGAGCATGGCTTCTGCTTTATTCTTTCCCCTGCCACCACCTTTAAGTACACTGTTAGAGCATTTGCATTTACCAAAAAGGCACCCAAAAGTCAACAAAAAGAAAACAACAAATCAACAAGAGCCCTTAAAGACAACAAAAATGACATTGAGACCAATTTCTTAAATCTCATGGGGTTTAGAGCAAACCTTTCACCATTTTGAGAATGTCTGGTCTAACTGGTTTTTGAAAATTAAATGCAGGTAATACTGTGCAAAGTTGGCAATCTGACTTGGAATTCCAAAGGGAGAGTAAATAAAAAGACTCAAAACCCGCACTGCTATGAGAGAGAAGAGTTCACTCATTCTGTAAGTTACAGACTTGCACCTTCTCCAGGAATACGTGATGTCAGTCACAGGTACAGATTTCCCTTCTCATCTAAGCAATTTAACATGGCATTTTGTACACCTATTTGCATGAGCAAGCCTGGCTGAGCATTCACATGAGGAGGCTATACTCTTTCTAAAAAAAATTTAAACTATTCAAAAGTTGTTTATTTCTTAGATACTTTTGCCTCTCCAAAACTTTATTTATTTATTTATTTTAAAGATTCACCTCCCTGGATTTTGACCAGTATCAAAATACATGTAACGAACAATACCTCTCCCAGTTTACCTCCCAAAACTGGCATGCACTGGCCTGCTCAAATGTTAGCCTGATTCACAGCCATCTTATTATTCATCAACACTCAATTTGCTGGAAGCAGCAAAGGATCATATACCATTTGACCTGGTAGCTATTAATCAGCAGGAAAATAAACCCTTTATGCAAAGCATATCATCCTAAACAGAAATAGTTTATAACCAGATCATTTCTCATCCTGGCCTGTTTTTATCCTATAACTAAACACAGCATAAACATGCTCCGTGGGATAACCAAATCCATGTTTCAGATCAGAAAGTGTGAGAGTTATCAACTAATGCATGTGTCTCACTGGAAACCACACCGTGTAACTTCTCCATTCTGCTCTACAGCTACCAGGTTCAATCCAGCCATACTTCCTCAACCTTCCTTTCAAATTTAATCACTCTTTCTCCGCATTTAACTGAACGCTAATAATGTCTTGTCCAACTTTTAAAAATGCTCATTAATACTGTATCTGAGCCATCATATCTTATACCTGCAGATTCAGCTTGAAAAGAGAGCAATGTAAAAAGATTTCTGCCTAATGAGTTCTCACTATGAACCCATCCATGGCAGAGCAGGACAATGAACAAACAAAATACTTAGAATTTAGAACCACAGCAACTCTAGTTCTGCTGCAGGTACTTTTCATACGTTTCTGCTTTGTTCCTATTTGGCATCACAGCTAGGGATCAATTTAATGACACTGACGTATAACACAGATCCCTGTTTTTATTAAATAGGTCAGTAACCTGAAACCAGTACCAAGTGGCAGCATACTGCTGGGGATCCCGCACACTCCCTCTGACCTGAAACCACAAGATCCTGCCTTGGGTAATTCTTACAACAAGAACCTGCAAGAACACAGCAGCTCCAGAGCTGTCACCATTTAACAAAGTAATTTTAAAATGTACTGAGCTCACTCCCAAAGCAACTCACCCAGACAAAACCAAATAAAATAAATCTTCTTTTGAACGGCTTAAAACATGACAAAGTGTTTATCCCTTTCTGTGATCTCTTTACTCTATAGCCTGCTTGTGTCTATACAAAGCTTCAGGAATCGCACGTATTAACAGTGACTCCCAAATATTCTAAAGCTGCATTATGAACCTAAGAATCAAAACAAAGTGTACCGAGTTATGTATCAAATTTACAGAAGATCATTTTAAGGAGATACATGGAGGAATGTGATAGAATGGAATAGTATTTTTTTAATGTAGACTCAGCACCTCCCTGTTTAAAAACAGAACGTCCATTTCTATAGAAAGAAACAAAAAATAAACCTATGGAAGACTCACAGCCTCCCTCACCGCTAATTCCAAAGTCGGAGTGGAAATTGAGTACTCCGTGACTTTGCAGCTCTGACTGATGCAAAAAGCCCAGGAACAAAACCAACGAGAGGGTCAGGTAAGACAGCAGGAAACATATACTTTACCATCTCCTGGAATGATGCGCAGGGTAACGGTGTTTCCTGCTTCCTTAATGAGGTTGACGATGTCTGAATGCGACTTGTTGGTGATGGAGCACCCATTCACGGCCAAGATCCGATCGCCTACTTTCAGCTTGCCACAGCGGTCTGCGGGACTCCCTTCAATTATCCGACCTATTTTGTGAGGCATGGCCACACATGCATTTCCCGCTTTTGTATTGGTTTGGGGGTTGTTTTTGTTTGGTTTTGGTTTTGGTTTGTTTTTTAATTTTTTACATACGTGGGAATACGGTGAAGGGGAAAAGGAGAAAAAGGGTTGAAAAGGGAAAGAGAAGGTTAAGGGTTAATTAATTAATGCATCAAGCAAAAGTTATTATAGGATAGCTTTGCTGCCAGTGTTCAAAACATTGGCAATCAACTAGTACAAGTGCACAATGCTTTACTTCTTTTACAAAAAGGTGGTTTGTTAATTGCTCAAAACCCCCCCCAGCTTGACTTTTCTTAATAAATGGTGAGATTTGTAGACTACAACTGCACTTAGCAGCCCCATCATAACCCAAATCCTGATCTTATTTTTTAACAAAAAAAAATCGAAACTGTTTGTAAAAAACACTACCTTCCTCCTCCAAGATTACATCAATGTCAACCTCTCTAGTTCTTCCCTAAGTCAACTGCTGTTCAAGCTTCTGCCAATGTTTTGTTCTTTCTCGATATAGAAAGATAAAAGTGTTCTAGGCCTAGGAGGGAGTGCAACTCCCTTTCTACTGCAAAGACCCACTCTATCAGCGCTGCATGGGGAAGCAACATGAACCGGTTTTCTTCCATCATGAACAAAGGTACTACCAGGGAAGGTACAGGACCACTACAGATGGGCCAAGACTGACAAAGGTAACCTGTTTGGTGCAGGCATCCACCTCAGCCTCTGTTAACCCTTCCCCTTTTATGATCTTAGATGGCATTAGGACAGGAGCAGGGAAGGAATAAGGACCTCCTCATTTAAATACCTCTAAAACCACACACAAAACCATCAAGATGTCTTGACACACAGAGCAAGAGCGCTTTAGGATGAATGTGTTTTGGAGACAAAATTCTCCTCCCGTTTCATGCAATTTTTTGTCCCAAAAACACAGGGTTGCTCATAAAATGTGGAATTGGGACACATGGGATACACAGCTTCACTCAGATAAATCCACCAGGGTTTTGTACAGCTTCTTCACACAGCTCAGGCACGCAGCATGTGATTAGAACCATGAGGTATGAAGAGAGGTCATCTCGTACTTTGCATCCACAATACATTCACCCTCAAGATGCACTTTCCCATCTGTGCTGTACTCTTTATTTGATTAGTAGTTTTAGAGATATACATTACTGCACACACGACAACACTAGAAACACCATAAAGAAGAAGAGGCTAAGAAAAGGAATGTGAGGTGAGAGAACAAGGTTGGAAAGATGCAAGGAAAACTGGCAGAAAGTGTTAGTATTAGTTGCAAATGGTGGAGGGATTTTTTTTTCCCTTCTTCTTTTACTGTGATGTTAGAAAGTTTCTCTTTCTGGTAATACAAAGCCCCAGTTGAAAGGCTGCTTTGAGGGTAAGAGCTCCTAACTCTGTCCAATCCACTGAACACAGCTGACAGAACCCACACCAAAGTGACCACGGTGGGTTTTAGAACCAGTTTGGCCCATCTCTGAATACTACCCATGAAAGAAAAGAACTACAAAGCAGGTCCAAAGCAAGCACCACGCAGCAGAGGGAACACATCTCATGCAGAGTATTAGGAAAAAGCTGAATACACTTGAAAAAAATTAAAGGAAAAACAGTCACAGATCAACAGATCTCCATGAGGAGCCCCTGCACAGAAAACTTCCAGTTAGCGAGTGTCTTGGGCTAAAGCAAACACAACTCTTTACCACCTCAGGTCAAGGTTTCTCTGCAGAAAAGAGTTAAAGCATAGTCTTCATACAGTTATTTACACACGTTTGCGAATACTTTCAGAAGATAAGAGCTCACTCCCTGGCTTAGACTGAGTTCAGTTTAATCTACATTGCATTACACCACCGCGTTCTGGCACCACAAGAGCTGCTCTGGAAGGGCACCAGGGACTGTGTGAGACAGCCCCACCTGAGCACTGCCAGACCTCCTTGTGCTGGGTCTGTACTAGATATTTCCCCCTTGGAATCTCTGCTGCCGTGACTGCCCAGAACAGCTAGAAATGGCCCGTTCTACATCAACACCAGCAAAGGAGGTGATGCTCCCTTGATGTATTAGTAAGGGCATGGCTGATGGGCAGTGGCAGGAAATTTCATAAAAAAGCCTAGAAAAAAGGGGGAAGGGCCACTTCTTGCCATATGCACCTGCATTGCATTATGTCTGCAAACCACAACCCTTCTCTGAGAGGTACTGTGAAGATGGACAAGACATGTGTTTTGTCTTTCTTTCCCCCTCCATCCCTATCACATGCCACAGACTAACAGAGAGGGAATATCTTCTTTTCCCCTGAAAATTATACATGGGTGTTGCCTCTGGCCTTTTTGGAGGATTTGGAAAGGGAAGAAAATACCATTTTTGACAGTTTTCTCCCTTGCAATGACATTTCTGCTCTACAGCGGGCTGTTCCGTGCATACTTGCAAAACCAGCTTATGTGCCCCTCTTTTGCAGCAGCACCTGGGAAGGGGTGTTCTGCCTAGCAGAAAGGCCTGTCTTCAGAAAGAAACCAGGACCACTTCTATTAGGGCAGGATATTAAGCGTGACATCACATGAACTTCATTTCCCCCTACCCTGAAGAAATGGATTTGGGAAGAGGAGGAATGGGTAAAAAAACCCCAACCTGTTATTTTAACAGTATTCTGCATTTTATGTCTCACCCACAAGCAACATTAATTAAAAATTTCCAACTATCAGCAAGCTCACTCCCTAACGAGGATCCAAATAACCCTGATTACTAAGGAGAAGTTCATCAGTTTAAGCATTACTGCTTTTAAATCAACTGCCTCAGTCCCACCACCAGGAGACATATTTCATTCCACCTGCTCGATTTCTGCACTGGCAGACAGCATCACTGGGGGGATCCCCGGCTGCTCTTCTGAGCAAACCCCAGAAAGGCACCCCGCTAGCAGGGAGAGCCGCAGCTTCAGGGAGCATCAGGAATCGCCACCGGCAGCATTTTTGCTCTTCAGGTTGGGATTTCTCATTTTGTTTTTCTCGACCCAGTGCTGAACAAAACCCAGGCAGGAGGCAAACACCTACCAAGTCTTGGCCTCTGATTAAATATTAATTACATAAATTAGGGCACGCTCACGACTTTTAATTAAACAGATCCCCGCTCGCCTCCTTGTGCTGCAGTGCTGAAACCTGCATCTCATTCGGGGCACGCTGAAGAAACCCCAAGACTTACCGAATGTCGTCCCTGCCTCCGGCCTGCTCACTGACGAGACGATGACAAAGCCAAACCCCTCGTTTTCACCGCGACGAATTTCCACGTCATAGGGCTGGACCACGGCGCTGACGACACCGCTGCCCCCGCCACCACCGCTGCCGATGCCACTGGTGCTGCCACTGCCCGAGCTGACAGTGTTGAGGGAGTTCTGGCTGCCCTGTGGCGTTCGCTTCTCCTCCGTCAGCGAGGCCGGCTGGTTGCTGCTGTGGTGGGAAGAGGCTGGGGATGGGACTTCATTCTCTGCCTTAGGAACTGGGGAGGAAAAAACCCAAACATACTGTCTGAGCAGGCTGCACTGTCTGGTACTCAAAAAGTCCCTTCCACTGAGAAAAAAATGAAAACGAGGAAAAAGCAAAACACCTGCTTTAATCTATAAATCATGACCATAATGACCAAGGATGTCACCACCAACAGCTCTGCTCAGGGATGGCACTGACCACACGTGCTCATCCTCTCCACTGTATGGTCATGCAGCCAAAGCCTTGCGCCGCAGAACTACAGCAGCAGTATGGTTAAACCAGTGCGGTGTGCTTGGATGCTCTGTGGCATTTTAAACCTGGATTATATTAGTTCACAGGTGCCTCCTTTAGATATCACATTCCCACTCCAGTTATACATGTGCAAACACGTATATGTGCACAAGCTGCAAGGAGAGAGAGTAATATCAAATACCCACCACTCAACACCTGTGTATTTTTTAACTCAACGCTATCAGCAGGGTAGCACTCGTTGCCTTTGAATAATGTGATCTTAAGCAATAACAACCATCCCCACTAAAGTGAAACAACTTGAGAACCAAACTTTTTTGGATGGAAGAACCAGCAACTATCATCTGTACAGTCTGGCAGAGCTGGGGGGAAACCAACAGACATTATTAACATTAATATTAAACAAGTGTTTAACAGCAGCTGAATTTGCAAGTGGTATTAGTCTAAAATCTAATCAGCTACCACAGGGCTTGAAGAGATCTCAAAAAAAAATCACTTAGTCCACACTCTGCTCGAGTCAGAGCCGGCTATACTTGCTGTCAGTCCTGACAGATGTTTGTCTAATCAGCTGTTAAATATCTTCCCAGGCAATCTATTGGTTGCAGTATCAAACATAAATCTTCCCTGCTGCAACATAAGGCTATTATTTCAAGTTCTATCTAGCAGGCATATGGAGAACATATTATTCCCTTCCACTTTGCTGTAGCCTCTTATAGTCTTGGGGAGTTTAACACCTCCTCCCCCTTCTCTGTTTTAGGCTGAAGAATCCCAATTTGTTCAATATTTCCTTGCAGACCATGTTTTCTAGAGCTCTCCTTATTCTCGCTAGTCCTCTGGACTCCCTCCAGTTGGGCTCTCTCCAACTCAAACATGTCTTTCTTGAAATGCTGGACCACATTGCAGCTAAGCCATCATCTGCTGGGAAATCAGGAGGGTTCCCCCCTGCCTACATCCCAACACAGTGTTTTCTTCACCTGAGCCAACCTCGGGTTAAAGCTTGGGGCCCACAAGAGCTTCCACTTCTTGTTACTCAGCCAGTTCTCCACAGTCCATTTGTGCAGCTGAAAGCAGCATATTGCACTTGTCTCTACTGAATGGCTGCCTCCACTAATCAGGTCACTTCTCCAATTTGGTGAACTAAAATTAAGTTGAAGATCTTAAAAGCAACAAGAAGAAAACGGATGCCAAACAAAACCTAAACCTGTAAACCCATGATCAAAAAAAGAGAGAATTTTTAAATATTCTTGGATAGAAGTACCTTTCTGCACTTACATACTCAAAGTATGTAGTAAATATATAGTATTCTACATACTAAGAATACAGGACTACAAACTTTCCCCTATATGAATCTCAAGACATGGAGTATCCGTTTAGGCAAACAATCTTTTTCTGCTGGCATATAGACAGCAGGAGGAATAAAGGACCAAAATTCAGGAAGAGGCTTCTCTACAAAGTTAAGCTGGAATTTAAAAGCCTGAAAATACAAGGTGAAAGAAAGGATCCTGAATAATTTATCCCAGAGTAAGCATCCACATTTGAAATGATTTAGAAATAGCTCGGTCTGGCATAACAAGTCCCTGAATGAAATACCAAGACATTTCTCACACAACTAAATCTTTTATGGTAATTTCCAGCCTGAAGGCTGTAAAACTAGATAGAAAATCTACGCACAAAAACAATACCAAAATTCAGCTGCCCTTCCCTTTCCTCCCAAATCTCATCTCCTAAAGCTCCTCTCACATTGGCAACCCTTTGTCAGGGATGAGAGGGAGGCTATTAGAGGAGAGACGTAACCTGACATTTAATCTACAATGGGAAGAAGGAAAGAAATGAGAAGTGAACATTTATTTAACATTGTGCAGAAGGAGCTCAGCCCTGGATAAGAATACAGAGCTATTTCAGAGGAACTGTTGTTCTAGCCTTGTCTTCCATGGGCCTCATTTTCAACCTGAATGTTATTTTGATGCTCTTTAAGATGAAAGTACATCACTGCCTACCTTTCTGCCGATGCCTAAACTTGAAAAGCTATGTAATAGCCTTTCTTTTGAGTAAGTGAGCTCTACCAAACCACACACTTGAGCTCCCTAAAGGGACTCAAAAGAAGAGGCAGCAGCACCCTAATGTTACACTCCAATACCAAGCATAAGGTCACATGTCATTTAGAAAGCTCATGCTCATGTCTTCATTTTCTTTGCTATCAGGACATTTTTCTGTCACTGATCTAGGTGCCACCATGCGGTGTCACTTCTGTCTGCGTCTTTTTCTTTCTGCCAGCTTCTTTTTTGTCCATTTAGACCATATGCTTGTCAGCATGTGCACAATGCCCAGCATAACTCAGCACACAAACCTATTACAACAAACATGCACACCTTGCACTACCAGAACCAGTGATGCTTACAGTCCTGTATCCTGCCATTAGCTGACTACATGTTGCAACCTCAGTTGAAGCTTCTCCTGAGCCTCTGCTCTTGCCTCCACTCCTGTGGACCCTTCAGCATCTTTTCCCTCCCTCCCAATTTAAGGGTGGCTATCAGGCATCACAGTTATTTTGGGAAACACAGGCGGTCAAGCACAGTGTCTGTTGCCGCATGATTCAAACTAAAAATGATATGTTGCAACTGAACATTTCTCCATTTTATCAGAAAACTTCATGAAAACTGGGGAAGCCAACTGAGATTTGCAAGAGTCTTGACTGGAAACAAATACTTGAAAAGTATTTGATCAAGAAAAAAGGCTAAAACTAGGCAAAAGAAGAATAACACCACATCCCCTGAGTTTTCCCAGTATCACATGGAGGAGCATTTTTTCTTTAAACCATTTGCTGAACAGATGGAGTCTGGCAAGAAAATCTACCCCTGCCGAGCGACACTGCAGCCTACCTGTGTAAACCACTTTGCGCCTGACGGTCAGATTGACGTGACCTTGCTTGGCTGCCTGTTGCATAAGCTGGACGACAAGCTGGTGCGATTTCCCGACAACAGGTGTCCCATCCACACAGATCAGTTCATCACCCGATCTCAGGCGGCCATCAGCATCAGCAGCACCCAGCGGTACAATGTGACCGATGTAAATCTGAGGAATTACCAGAAATAAAAGAAAGGAAGGGGAAGAGGGGAAGGGAGGGAAGGAAGAAAAATAGCGATAAACGAGAATGAGCTCAACAGCCAGCTGGAAGCAATGGACACTGGTAGTTAGACCCAATTTAGTAAGGACAAGAGATTGTTGACAAATGACTGCTGGTCAGGAAAGTTGCTCCTGTGAAAGCAGCTCCATGTGAACATAGCCACATCGTGAAATTGTAATAAACTGACATCTTGTTTCTTTAGGTGGTCCATTCACTCTAATATGACAGGCAGCCTTGGGAGATGTGCTCAGCCAGTGACCAGAGAGGAAGATGGTTAACAGCACTGAGGGGCTTTCAGGGAAGCCAGAACTGAGTTACCCTTCCAGTTGCCTCTAGGGTTTACAGGCTCTGTCCTCTCACCTGCCCACCAGCTCAGTCTCGGTTTCTCTTCAGTGAGTTGTGTGGAGTTACTTTAACATGAGAGGAACTCATGGGCTCTCTTTCCATAAACGAGCAAAATAATTTTGGCAGGAAAATATGTGGAAATTTATGCTGCCACTATCCAGCTTTGACCTGTGCAGCACGTGAAAACCTGGCACCTTCCACGGACACTGGATTTATGGTAAAGAAGTTAAGTGAATTCAAGGAGGAATTCAAGTTAAGGAATTCAAGTGAATTGAGCAGATCGAAAACCTGATGCTAAAACCACAATACTTGCAAACCTGACCAGGACACCCTTTCCCCAGTGTCCACGCAATTTCAGACCTATGTGCTTTCACTTAAGCTATCACAAAAACAGGAATAGCAGGGGAAGCCAAACTCATTTCAATTATGGAGTTTTGGTTTGTTTTTTGGAGGGAGGGTGGGAAGGAGCTGCAGGATATAAATACATATCCCACTGGTTATTTTAACAGAGATGCTACAGTGCAGTTTCGCACATCTGTACATGCCACTGCTGTGATTCTGGAAAATGTCACAAGTTAAAACATGACTGCTTCTAGATATACTCACAGGTTCTCCAGGCTCATTTCCACCTAGAATCCTAAATCCAAACCCGGTTTCCTTTCTCCATAGAAAGATATCCTGCTCTTGGTAATCTGGAACTGAAGGGAAAGAAGGAAAACTATAACTTTAAATCAAAAAACCCACACCTTTATACCCAATTCAGGACTACTCTGATGTACATGTAGAGGGGTCTGCTGCACAATTTTACTCTTTAAATGAGACGGTCTTGAATTTTTAGACAGAATTAAGAAAATTTATAGTTTTGAATAATAAAGGGCTATTATTTAAATCACTACTAAAAATTATACAGGTTTCTACTTTCCAGGTGTCTAATTGTGACTTGCCATTTGTTTATCACTATAATATTTCCTTCCACTGATATTAGCATCATTACCCACTGCAAGAGCCTCTTCCAAATCATCAATAAATAAATGTCTACAACAGAGAATTACTCTGCCAGAAACAATACATCTGACTCCTCTTTCATGGGAGACAAAAGAGCCACTTGTTATGACTTCTACTGTTTAATTAACTTTCACAAGCATAGTTTGCTATCTGTCTGCTGACACTGCTTTAAGTAACTACAGCACAGATCCCCAGCTGGTGTAAAACAGGAGGGCTCCAGTGAAAACAATGCAGCTCTCCTGACTCTTGGTTATGTATGGGCTCTGTAAAACCACTGAACAGATAAAATCAGCTGGAAACATAAAAAAGCCCAACCTTACCTACTCATTACTATGGAACACCAGCAAGGTTTTCACAATGAATATTACATACAGTGAAGTACTAACCTTGAAGTGCGGTTGAACAGTAACGTTTTATATTAACTTATTCATGCTCGCTTTCATCCCTTTTTTTAAAATGCAAAATTACTTGCTGACATTAAATCATATCAGAAGACAACTTCAGGTTCATTTAATATTTATTGGTTAGTATCTGTAACATTGACTAATTTTGTAATGATCCCCTCCCAAAATTTGTTAATTGATGATGAAAAAAGGCTGCTCCTTTACAAGTCAGCTGCCTATGTCTTTAGTAAAGAAACCCAAGTATATCGTTCAGGAGTGTAATGTAAATAAATGCATACTCAGATACAGGATGCAACATGTTTAATAAAACATCATCTAGTTTTCTTTATCTATGAGCAGATAAACTGGTTGTTTTCCACCGACATCAATGAGTGTCAGACTGGGCCCTAAACTGCATTTTGCACTGTCGGTGTCTGTTGTGCAAAGGCTGGGGTCTAGTCATCTGCTGCTTTTCAGCATTAAGACTTTCGGTTAGCTCTCTTCAATGACTCGACAGGTTTAAAACATAATATGAATGTAAGACCTGGGAATACTAATAATTAAAAGAACAGGTGAGTGCTAAGGCACAGATGTCTGCTTTGACATTTTCATTCACATTGATTTTACATAGAATATTTCCACATTTTAATTACCAGCAGTTATAAACTAAGCTTAAGACCCGTGCACATTACCTTACTGAACTAGAGGCTAATTTTTGTCCAGCTACAATTACAGAATGATCAATGATGAATACACTGGAAGCCTGTGTGGTTCATCTGTTCAGGCGAGCTGGCCGAAGGCAGCTTGCCCCCGTACAGGCGTGCGGCAGAACAGCAGAACTTAGACAATGAATTAATTGGGTTTTGTCACTGCCTTCAGCGAGGGGCAGCGTGAAGAGCAGACACATTCGGAAGCATCTCTCCAGCACTTCGCAGGCTTTTTTTTTTTGGCAAAGGCTGGCCCCAACCAATTAATAGCGCACGTTGGATCTGTCAGAGGCAAAATGGCTTGTGCAGAGAGCTTCAGCGTGGGCCCGTTTCCTCGGCATCTCTCAACACCTTCCCATTTGTCAGCTCTCCAGTCTCACTGAGCGATGCCTTATGTTCCTGGTTCGGGTACCAGCTAGCCAATTAAGGGCTGCTGGAGGTAACGGCAAGCCGAGGTGTAATGGCGGTGTCAAACCAAAGCAACAAAAAAAAGTCTATACCCAAAGCAGTAAGTTCATTCATGTAACGCTCCTTCCGCTGGAAGGATTACAGAGAGGTGAAACACAGATACAACAAACATACAGACAACACACATTTACACAGCGTGAGTACAAACTGAACACAACTCCTCCTACTGCTTTTTGCGCCAACTCCGCAGTACGGTGAGCACAGCCCACAAAACCCCATCCACCTCTGTGCTTCCACACAGCTGAGGCGGGACCCCCTGAGGCTCTCCATACTGGAGAATTATTTCAGGCTCCCCGTTATTCGGCAGCATTTCAGAGGAGCCACTTGCCTTACTTAAAAGGGAGAATTTCGTGGTGGTGTTGAAACTTTGTTGAAAACTAATGAAAAGTAGCCATCAGGAGTCATTCATTGCATCTCTGCACCTTGACCTGATCTCAAGGATGCCCGACTCTTTCTGAAAAAATGTGTACATAGCCCAAATGGGTAAAACTTGCCAGCCCGCCCGTCCTGAATTAAACCAGAACATTTGGAGAATGTCGCAAAAGTGGTAAGAAGAGTTCTGCTGGGGCCGTGAGGAAGGAATGGAAGGAGAGGTGAGTGCCACGGCCCCGACAACGACCCACGTGGGCAGCAAACTCCATGAATGGGATGGGAACATGACACCCCCCACCGCCGCCTACGAAATCCACCGCTCGCCAGTACACAGTAAAGCAAGTACTTTGCACCTTCATGTCTAACCTTGGCGTACGGCCCTGCCAGACTCCCTTGGTGATGAAGAGCCCCCCGCCACAGAGCAGCAATGACACCAGAACAAGACATCACAAGACACAGATACATTCTCGGCACAGTCTTACATTCTCCAAAACTCGTAGAATTGATTTCTCTCTCTCTCTCACCCTTGCTCAGTCCAGTTGCAGGCGAAGGTGACATAGCTGTAATATTAATTTTACAATTTTGCAAAGCTTAATGTATCTGCTTTCTTGTTAGTTCATTTAATTAATTTTGACTGTATGGATCATGTTAGGCTTTCATGCATAAATTGCTAAGGTTATAGCTACTACAGATTACAACATACTAACTTTTGCATCTATTTGCACATGCCTGTGGACTTGTGGACATATAATAGACACATATATCAATTCATATATTTATGCACATGCATGCAGGTATATTGGAAGAACACTTTTTCTCTCCTCAGAGGAAGAATCTCTTGGACATCACCTTAAAAGTACTTTTGTACCAAAAATTTTCCACCAACATGACACAGTTAGTATCCTTCTCTAAAGTTAAGAGAAATTCTAAATACATACTGATGAACAAAGAACATGGTACTTAATTAGAGGTCATTTTAATCAAACTCTCCTATACAAACTTTAACAATTACCTAACACGTTATATTCAAAAAATTCTGCCCAGTGGGATATCAGTTTCAACAAAAGATGGATTAAAAAAAAATCAGTATGAGTTTGCTTTAGTCACTAGCTCATTTGAGGCAGCAGCACTCGCAGTGACTCATACCCTGGCAAAGCACAAAAGTTTTAAGGCCCAGATTCAGCAAAGTATATAATGGCAAGTCTGAAGCTAACGGTGAACAGTCTCACTGAAGCTGATGGAGAGTTTCAGTGTTGAAAAGTCCTGTGATTTAGTCACAAATTTTATGAGATTCCACATTTGCAGGGCAGCCCTGTTTTCTAAACTATCCCACTGCAGGAGAACGCCAGTTTTTCTGTCTTTTCCTTTTAATCAACCCTTCTGGTGGGACGGAAAGCTTTCACAGGATGACTTCAGCACGTTCTCAACAAGATGACCAAGTTCTGCCACTGAGGTGTGGGGAAGGTGCGATGCTTTGCCTGAGCCGCAGAGCAGGCTGGTGCCAGACGAACACCAGCAGCGCCTGCCCACGACCCGGCTCCGTAACGGCTCAGCCGCCGCTGCTGCTCGCACAACGTGCCGCAAGTCCTACGGCCCTTCCTAGCAAACATTCTCAAAGGGCATGGACACATCTGTGTGCCCAAGTGTGTCACTGTAACTGTTTGTCTCCTATTAATATAATAAAAGGACATAACCCTGCCACGGGGCTTTTACTATCATCTTTAAAGCCAGTCTGATCAGAAGGCAGCTGCAATTTCCTGCAACTAGTTTTCCGTTCTGTTTTAAGGAGGAAGTATCTAATGTTTGGTATCATTGTGCAAATATTTTTAATTCTGTGTAATTGCTGGTGAGTGGATGCTATACACTGGGGTCAAGGCTTGTTTGTATTATTTTAATTAGATTTGGGGAGAGACAATCCTACCAAATAAATTATGTGCCTGAAAATAAAATTCAAATATTAACGATAACTTAGAATATTTTAAAAGCTTTAAAAATTATCTATCGTGTTCTGCCTTACTTTTAATTAAATGCTTAAGCCCTTCAAAGGGATTCATTAACACATCTGCAATTCAGATTAATTCATTTTGTCACTGCTGTTTTGACAGATGGCCATATGTAGGATACGGTATTTTGCAAAGCAATCAGGCCACATGAGAAAAATTTGACAACAGATTGCGTTAATCTTTAAGGAAGTTTAATAATACATGGAAAAATAAAAAGCATATTATAAAATGTATTTTCAATAAAACAGTGCGGGATTTCAGCATTGCAGTTCTCTGCTAAACTATTCGATTGCTGTTCCTCTCGCTGAGTGTGCTTCACGTATGTCATTCATGGATCTTGGAAACACTTCAGTTTTTAAACCTCAAGGGTTTGTCCTTCCCTCTGATTCATGTACACAACTCCCACTAGCAGCAATGAGCTCCCCATAAAGAGGAGCTCAGGCAGCTAAAACTTAGCACCAGCAAAGAGTGCACTTGTTATCACCACCGAATGATCTGTTTTCAGATTCACTTAACACAAAGCCGGCTATTCTCAAAAGTCTTAATCCAGCAAAGAACTGCGACTGTGAGCCAGACTGCAGCAGAGCGTTTGAGCTCAGCCTTAGCCTTAAAGCATCCAAGCCCCTTTGGGTTTACAGCTTGAAAATAAGCTTCCTTGGACCAGAGCCCAAGCACTCAGCACCTTGCAGGTCTGATCCCCTCACCCTGGGGAGCTGCACGTGAAGGAACTTTAGCCAGCATTTGTTGAATAAAGTTGCAGTTCTCATCTGCTGCCACTCAGCCGGAGTCCAGACACAGTTATGGAACCATTGCTTAACTTTACATTAATAATTCTAGCTTAACTTTTCTTCTTTTTTTTTTTTTTTCCTTCCCCTAAACAGGGAATGTCTGTAGCTCTCCTCCACAGAATCGAAGTACTTCCTGACATGAAGATTCCTTGGGTAAATCCCCAAAAATACATGTTTTTACAAAACTATGGGTTATCTGGTGCTTTTGAACCGAATTCTGCTCTACCAATGGCTTCAATGAGACAAGTCACATAAGTCAAATACAGTCTTTTTTTATAAAATACTGATCCAAAGAATACTCAAAGGAAGGAAGAACTCATTTTACCAATTCTGAAAAATTAAAATGTTGCCTATGCTTTCCATGTCTACATTATTATTATTAATGCTAATAACAGTGGGATGCACTGCCAGTGAAAAAGGCAGTAGGTGGTCATTATAGATTCAGTACTTCTTAGAAACATCCTGGAGATGATGTATTCATATATTGAATAAAACCTCTTTATATTATTATTTTTAGATGAAAAAATATTCTTTCTGGGCCAGGGCTAATAAATTCATCTTCTTGTGTCAACTGCACTTGAAAAATTGCATTATGTTCTCTTTATACTCAACAATTTCACAAATGGGACAAAATGAAACACTTAAGATGATCTAATGCTCTAAAATTCTGTCTTTTTTAAGTTCATCACATACTTCAACACAACAGGTTGTTGCTGTTTTTCAGTCCACTTACTGGGGCTTCAAAACCTTTTCTCTCAAAAGAACATTTTATAATCCTTTTCAGGTTTATTAAAATTTAAGGAGATGAATCAACAGAGAGCAAGCTCCGGACTGGGCAGGGGAGAGCCGAGAGAGCTAAGCTGGGGCTCATGGGCAGTAGGGGCTTCTAGGACCCACCAAAAGCCCCAGACACTGGATGCATCAGCCACCCTCAGCGCTGGCACTAGGGTGGCATTCTCCTGCTGTACATGTATTTGTGTAGTTCTACTGACTCCTTCATCAAAAGAATGCAGAGTCACACCTAGCACCCAAAGCTATGGATGTCATGGGAGAGGAGGTGCTAACCTCCAAAGCACCAAAGCTAACTGCTAAGCTAACTGCTAACTGCTAAGCACCAAAGGGAATGGGTGCTCAAGTAAAGAAGAAAGGAATGATATGACCATCGCTGCCAGCCAAAGAAGGCACTGAAGTTAAACTGAACTGCAGCTGGGTAAAATTACGAAAAACAGCACACGTGGAGCAGACAGACAGTGAAACTGTAGGGCCAGGCGCGGTTCCTCCCATCCTGCAGTCTGCGGTGCTCCACGTCAGCAGAGCTCCCTACGGGTGGTCCGACAGCCACAGAGCCCGTGCCTGGGCCACACTGGGAAGGGAGTCCCGAAGGGATGATTCACGTTCCTAACAGAGCAGCCACCAGCCGCCCACTTTTCATGCAGACCAAACACAGAGAAAGAAACGTGGTGGCTCACCCCAAGTTCCCAGGGTGGAAGAGGCATTAGGTTTCAACTGTGAACCACAGTCCACATTTACGAGACTGGTGAGAGGGACAAAAAGCGAAGGCTTGGTGAGGGAAGGAGAAGAACTGACCATTGACATCTAAATAAAACCATCAGTCACACTCTGGGATCAGACCGCGACAGGAGACAGAGCATGTCCAACTGCCTTTTTTACTTAGACTGTATCTTTCCTGGTTCTCCCCACCGTTCACTAGGTGCAGTGAAGCTCTGTCACTAGGTAAGAGTGCAGGTTAATCCCCAGGGAACGTGGTTTACTCCAGCTTTGAGTCAGAAATTCATAGGTTCTTGGGCACTTCTAGTGGCACGTGCTTACGAGGAGCCATGATCATATCACACTTCGGCCATTCCTCAAAAGCCCTCTAGCTATGAAACCAAGAAATCTCAGAAAACACTTTACCAGGAAGGAAATGGCATTGGGATGAAAAGGTGGTAGAAAAGCACTGATGTTCAAACAGGTAGGTCTCATCTGGTGGAAGAGGCAGGAGATAAGGACTGAAGCAAGAGATTATCGACACCACTAAAGAGATGCTGGACCACAGAAAGGTGAGACAGGGAAGCTGAAGGGGTGAGGCAGATCCCAGCCTAGCAAAGGTCCAAGCAGAGAGGTTTGTGGCCCAGGGAGAAATGAGGCATGGGAAACCAGCAGGTCAAGAGACAGTGAAGAGGCCTCTGGAAGGGCTCTAATCACAGACAAGGATAAAACCTCTACAAGATGCTTGCAGCTGCCGAGGAAGGAGGGAGGATTTAGCACACGGTGTTGGAGGTAGACACAGAAGGCTGACTGCCCTGTGCACTTCAGGATTTCTCCAGTGCAGCCTTGGGTTTTATTGGGAAAGACAGGCAGGAGTTAATGCTGCTAAACTGATACTAATGACTAATTAGCATGAGTTAAACAGTTAATTAGAAATTAGCGAAGTAACTGCAGGGGGTCAGAGGCAATGGCAGCACAGTGCCTATGGGAACCACATGAGAGGAGCAGCGGTAATGCCGGTGCCATGGGGCAGCCTCAGCCTTGGCCATCCAGGCAGGAGAAGCAGGAGCGATGCTCCACAGCTCTGCAGGGCTGAAAAGTCACTGTCCCTCAGCCCTTGCCCCTTTTTCCTATTCCGATGAGGTGCACGTGCAAGTTCCATCACTGCTCTTCTCTGCAGATCAGCACCACCTGGCCCAAGAGCCTGCAGGGTCAGTACGCCTGGTCGCTAGGAAGGGATGGAAGGGAAGCAGTGCACAGAAGCTGAGACACCTACAAACTGCATTGCTGAGACATTCAATCCAAAGAGATGAATCTTCAGCCAAGAAACTGTGACTCATGATTTAATTTTTCCAGGACATAAGATTTCAAAGTGATTCATTTGGTCAGAAAAAAAACAGCTCCACCATTTTTCATTCTGAGGTAATGTTCACTTCATACTGGTTTTACCAATTTCCAGTTAGCACAATAAAATCCAATTCCAGGTGATACTCTTACAGCACCCAGACTTCGAAGCTCCCCTTTCTGTCACTGAAGTAACTATTGCTTTTGAAAACGAACCTAATACGCCTAACTCTTTCTTTAAGAAGCTTCTACAGGTTCGATCATCTTCAGCAGTGCAATTAAAGCGAAGCCAGTGTATTTATTTTGTTCACAGAGAAGAAACTGAATGAAACCATATTTATAGTCTTGGAGCAGAGTCAAAGCCCTGCTGAACTATTAGCCAAGTGTGCAGATCATTAATTGCTATAAAAGCCACTTACAATATGCATTTGATATCTGCATTGTTAAAGTGTTCACTCTGGTCAAAGTAAAATGGCTCAGCTGGATTTTCTCATCCTCAGGGTGAGGCTGGAAAGCATCTGATGTGAATTTCAGCAAACTAAATACTTCCCCTCCTTACTGAAATTCCTACGCGTATCAGACAATAAGCCTTAACCTCAAAAAAGAGTTTAGGATCTGGGTAACAAACTTGGAAATTCTCCTTCAGCCTCATATAAAAGCAAAACAAAAGAATAGGGGAAAAGATGGTCTTTAATTTTAAAGGGATTTTTCGTATTAAGCTTTGGTCTAAATGCCCCAGCCCAGAGACGATCTAAATTCATTCCTCATCAGAGAGGAAACTGCACCTCTCTCAAGTAGATATCACTGACAGACACCAAATTAACAAACTGAAGCCTTATATTTTCAACATAAATCTAAAAGATTCAGCTCTTTGCAAAGAAAATATACAGAGAGCAGCTGCCAGAGCCGTAGCCTTAGCAACCACACCTGCTTCATACTCACGTCGGCTTTCATACATGCTCCTGGACTGGGCCCAGATTTTGAATGGATCTGGCTTTTTCTGCCCAGAACTGTCCGGTTGATCCCCAGCCGGCACCTCGGCAGCGGTGTAGTCCGGCAGCACCTGCGTGCTGTGAACGGGGGAAGCGGTGTGCCCGCTGCGGTGGCTGGAGACGCTATGCTGAGAACTGTTTTGGCTGTCTTTCCTTTCAAGTGGTTGCTGTAAGGAAGAAAACGAGTGGAAAGAGAGAGAACAGACGGTTATTGGTCTTTGAGTGGGTGTTTTCCATCAATTTTGCTCCCTTCTTTGATCAGGGTTTCTTCATGCACATAAGTAAATATATAAATCTCACTTTTTCTGCTACCAGTTAATGCTGGGTACAGTTAAATTCCCCAATGACAAATTTTGATAGGCAGACTGACAGAAAGAGATATGCAAAACAAAGTAGTTTATCATAAAAAAAATATGCCATTCTCCTTCTCACCCATAAAACAAATCTAAATCTCATTATAGGTTACTAGTTTCAGTGCACTTATTTTTTTCCTACATTAAGGCAGAAAAATTCAACAACCTTCTACTCGGATAACATTAGGGTCTAACCTGAGCCTGCAATAAAAAGGAAAAACTGCCAGATTTTACTGTGAAAACTTAACCAGTCCCTCTGAAACAGACTGAAGCGCAGCCCTTACTATGCAAGATCCCTTTTCCTCTGTAGCTCTTGCAACCCCCACATCACAAGTGGGTGGACAACAGAGTACCACTTGCATGTTTCTGCTTCCCAGAGCATCCACGGGGATTACAGCAGACCTTCACAAATGTGAAAATGTCTATTTGCAGTTTGATTTCCTTGTTTTAATTGAGCGTATTAAAACAGGAAAAAATATGTCCGCCTAAATTCAAGGCTTATTCAAAAGCAGTATGTCAAGAGCTCTGTCTGCTCAATATTTAGCTAAGCAGGGTACATAATTCTGAACTCAAATTCACAACGGTGTGCTCAAATGAAGCACAAGTCACATTTGCATTGCCAGGATTTGCCAATATACAGCAAAATCCTCCCTCAACAAGAGCTCCCCGAAGAGTACAGCAAATGTTTTTTAATGCTCTTTTGAGATGACCTTCAGGTGGCATCAAGGTTGAGTCCAGTTTCCCACCTGCTCCCGCAGAGGGAACCGGCATGTTCCTGGGGCTCCTGAGGCCCAGAGGGCAGCTGGAAAAATAGCATCCTACAGGTTCTTTGTACAACATCCACAATTTCCTGGCTAAAAGAGGTCAGTCACACGTACCAAGAAACCTCAGACCAAAATTTAGCTTCCTGCTGGCAGGGAATACCCAAACCCACTGCAACACGAGTCTCTGCTTTCAGGGACTTCTCCACAGAAACCCAAGCAGGGGCAGGGAGAAAAGCCAGTGGCAAACACGGAGCAGATCAGCACAGGGGGGTGAAGCGCACACAGGTCTGGGGACCCCCTGCTTTCCACTGAACGTGAAACCCCAGGTGGCCAGTGCTCCATCATAGCAGGGCTGAATTAATTACAGAGGAGAAAGTCACCAGACAGAAGTGCCTTCTTTTTGAGTCTTAACAATAATATCTCCCGGTTTGTTTTTTAAGTTGCACGTATCTTTAGGTTTACACTGAGAAAAAAAACCACCTCCAACAGCCAAAATGACTTTGGCCTCGCAGCCTTACAGTCAAATTGTTGATCCACTACCAGCATTTTTTTAAATGATATCTTGATCGACTAGACTGTGAAATTGCCTTTGTCCTTTAAGCAATTTTGAACAAAGCATACCTGCTGTGATTACTCATCTGCAGACTTTCAAATACAAATATCTGAACCAATTTCAAACATTTTTAGCTTTTCAAGTGGTAAAAGAAGCTAACTCACATGCAGCCCTTCAGTTTTTAAATGAAGCAGTTTTAAAACATCTATGCTGTGGATAATCACTCCTATGTAACTTAAGAATAAAATAAAAAAAAAAAAAACAACAACAAAAACCCCCAAAAAACAAAACCACTTTACAACTCTCAGTCCAGCCATCTGGATTGTTTTGTTTGCTTGGCCAAACTACTAAAATAACTACAAGCATCCTGTGAAACTTCAGGCCAATCTCACTGGAAATAGCTGGTTTACAGAAGTTGGAGTACAGGGACTAAAATGTGAAGCTTTATTCAGCCCTTGGGGAAATGCTGAGAACTCTCTGACTTAAAACTTTCTGATTCAAAAGGAACAAAGTTTGAACTGTAAAAAGTGCTCTCACTTTACAATATGAAATGTCTAAATATTGAACAAACTATGAATTCTATTTCGTATTTGGGTTGCAAATGGAAGTGTCGTCATATTTCAAGCAAATCCACCTCTAATTAAATGAAAGTTGCAATTACAGAGACATTTTGCAAGAAACTGGGGAAAACAACTTCAGAGGGACAGTTGTTTTTCCAAACAGTAATTCCTTCAAAAAGCCTGAAACATCTCTATTTAGGAGTTGAAGAGGGGAACAGAGAAAGGGGAACATAGCCATGGAAATAACGAATATTTGTAATTAAGACAAGACAATATTAATTGACTTTCACTTCACCAGATGAGGCCAAAAAGGTTTGGGGCCCAAGTTCTTCTCACGTGCTGTAGCAGCTTCAGCACATCATCATCAGGACCTGCAGGACCCTGCACTCTGCTGCACTCCTGCAACGGGGAATGGCCAGGTGAAAAAGCTTGTGTCTTGGTGCAAATGTGGAGCTTTCCAAAGAGAGACCACAGGCCAATGAAAGGATGGCTTCTCTACCTCCTGCCTGGTTCCTAGCTTCAGCTCCAATCCTCCTGGGTACAGATCTGACTGACTGGCTCACTCAGCTCACACAGAGGCAGGAAAGCAGCTAAATCAGGGCCAGAGGAGCACAGGTGATAGATCACTGCAGAGCTGACGGTTCGGACCTCACCCTGAGATGTTGGATCATGGTTTTCAGTGCAAAGTTAAGCTGATCAGCTGCGTCGTGTTGACTTCTGATGGTTGACTTCTGCCATGGGGCACTGAACTACCCAACTAAGCAAGAGCATCCCAGCCCTCCAGAGTCTAAGGTCTTCTCCAGAGCTGTTGATAAGCATAAACAGCTTGCCAGAAAGACTCTTGACCACAAGTGGCTAGAAATCAAGACTACAATGACTAACTTAAGTCCATTTAGGCAGACTGCATACTTTAATACAAGCGATGGGAAAAAAACAGTCACCTTGGTACTGTATTACAGCTGGGACAAAATAAATACATGGAAAGCTGGAGCTTCTCGTGCCCTATGCAAGCCCCAGGGTTGAGCTGCATGGCCCGTGCCAGCTCCCATACACCCTTGCTAAAGCTTTGCAGTGCTCATCCTGTAAAACGTAAGATGAAGAAAACATGGCATTGGGAAGGTGGTCTTTTCTAGCTGCCCTCTCCCCCACCAGATGAGGTTAACAGAAACACCAGCATGGCTTGAATTTCTGAGGGCAGCTGTAGGGGCAACTGCTGCCGAAGAGGGGGCAGCAGCAGTCAGGGCTTGGGCATACATCAGCCTTCCAGGATTTCTTCCCCCCTAGCGTGCAATCTCATTTTCAGCCACAGGCATGGCATTTGCCAACCCAAAAGGCAGCTTCTCCCTCGGCAGAGAGGTTGAGTGAGCCCACACTGAGCACTACATTGTCCTCTGACTATGGGGAGGGAAGAAAACAGCAAAGGTGATGTAAGCCAGGGAGCTTGAAGCTGTTGTGTTTCAAAAGGAGACAGGGAAAACGGCTTACAGAAGTCACCAGGTGCCTGGAAAATGCTACAGATGCCCACATAGCAGAAACCAGTTTGTCATTCATGCTAAATGAAAGAGTAATTAGATGTTACTTTGTACAGTGACTGCTAAAACAACCAAGGCCCATGACACAGCTGAGAGGTGGCTGCAGGCAGAGATGGGACATTAATTATTAGCAGCAGTTGTGTATGTCTGTGTCAGGCAGAGAGAAACCCGCTGCAGAAGAGGCAATGGTGGCAGAGAACACATCCTGCGGCATGAACGGACACCAAAGCTTTTTGGCACGGGATTCTGCAGGCAAAAAACTGCAAGAGTTGCTGTGGTTTCCTCCCACAGCATTTCAAGGTGGGGGGGGGAATGATATCTGAATGAAGAGGGATGTATTGTACAAACACTCGTGTTGTGGAAGCAATGTCACCTCCTGACAAAAACTGGACGCTGGCAGAGCCCCAGGTGCTGCCTATCCCACCCAAAATACGTGGCAAGTCTCTTGTCAGGAACAGGCTTTGCATAGGAATCGCATTTTTGGCCACAAATCAGCTATGCTGACAATGCATTTGTTTACACCCAAAAGAAAAAATTACGGTTTTGGAAGAGCTTAGGACTTTCTTCACCCTGCAGTGATCCCATCTTCTGATGATCTAGCTGCAAATTTTGTGCTCTTGAGCATTTTGGAGAAGCTGGTCTTGGCAGCGACAGTAAACCAAGCTGGAAATGGGAATCTTTGCCCCCTTGTGGAGTTTTTTGATGCAAGCACCAAGGACAAAAAAAAGAAAAAAAGGAAAAAAAAAAGTTTGTTTTCGTCCACATTATACCAGGATAATTGCACGGGAAATTGCTATACTAAAGAACTTGCACACTGAAAATATATAACCCCAGATGGTCAATAAAAAATATTATCCATTTTAATCTAAAAAAGAATCAATAGGAAACTGAAAACAAAAGAGCAGCACAGGGAGCTGCTGTGCGCGTGTCCTTGGTGGGAGGGAAGGGGGAAGAAAGAACTCGGAAGTACCCAGTCCCATATTGGCTGCAAACTTCTGTTACTAATCCAGCTCTTTCATCAAGGTTGAAAAACTCTCCTTAAAAATGAGAAGAGGAATAAAGCTTATCAGAAGATACACACAGGCTGAAGAATGCAGCCCAGGAAAACTGAGCTGAAGGCAGAAGAACATTCCCAGACTGTGTCACAGCTCCAGCGCTAACAAACCTCTCCAAGGGGCTGGAACACCTCATCCCAGCTGAGAGGTATCCAACAGCCTGCCATCAGCCTTGTGGGAATAACAGGATTGGGCCAACAGCTAAAAACACAGCTTGTTTGAGAAAGATACAGCTGTTGGCAGTAAGTCAGGAGTGTCCAGGCTTTGGGGAAGAACACAAGGTAACATGAGAGGGTTCATCGCTGTGCTGAGCGAAGCACAAGAGGATGGACACCTGAGCTTGTGTCTTCCCCTATGCAGCAGAAGAAACAAAGAACGAGCACAAATTAAGATCCAGCCAACTGTTCCCAGCCTGGATGTACACTGTCCTCTAACTGCAGCTACTTTATTAATTAAGGAATGATGGAAAACAGTCCCCCTGCTCTGGGTAAAGCAAGCGGGGGAAAGGGGCAGCACACTGGTCCCAAGCCCCACAGCCAGCTGTGCAGTGCTGGGGACAGCCCATGGTGCTCAGCTCAGCTGGCAGCACCCGCATTCACCCGACAGCTGCACGTGCAGCACACCACCCCCGGGAAATGCCGGGGCAGGGTACGGCGAGATGGCACCCAGCCGGGGAGCATGCCAGCGGGGCAGGCCTGGCTCCCCCCTGCCAGGGCATGGCCAAGGGGGCCTGGCTCCCCTCGCCCCGCCGCCAAGCAGCAGCCCTTCAACTGAACCAAAGAAGGAATGTGTTTAGCAATCCACCACTGCTTTTATGGTTTTTGACCATCACCTTGGCCACACAAGCTCTGCTATTGGTGTAAATCCATCCCAGCCAGCCCCAGGACAGTTTCCCCCCTCTGCACACAGGTGCCCCGAGGTGCTCTGCTCCAGGTTTCCACGCTCAACCCGTGCGTGTCACCAATGCACGGGAATGAAGAAGCAGCTGCACCGACTCTGACGCGTCCTGCTCTGCCCCTCCGAGGAACGGTTGGTCATTAACGCTGCCACACAATGCAGCAGTATAAAACACTGCTGCTAATTACCGATGCAAATGATCCGGTGTGCAGGCAGGGGGAATAGGAGGCTCTGCTTTTTGTGAATTCTGGCTTTAGAGGCAACAGCACCGCCTAGGGCCGTCGTAAAAATTATTGGAGGGACCCTAGAACAAGGTGAGAGGGGGTTGGGAGAGGCACATGAGGGAATGGGACTGCTTTCCAAGGCTGACCGGCTCCTCAAAGGAAGCAGGAGGGAGAAATCTGCTGTTGCAGAGCTACACCTGTTTGCAAGCTGGCTCTGTTCACCGAGGCAGGATTATCCCCACATGGATTTAGATGCTGCCCAGATTTTCACGGTGCACCGCTGCTGACCAGAGAAGCGTCTGACACGGCAGGATCCCGCTTCACCTGATGCCGACTGCGTGTGTGGCAAGGCGGGAGCCTCCCCGCTTTGAAAAGACCGAGGCTCATTGATCGGGGCTGGTTTAATGACAGCAGACGGAGTCCGGATCGAGCGCAGCCACTGCTGCTCCGACCGGGCAATAAAGTGCAGGCAGAGAGAAGAAATGTGCCAGCCACGTATGTATTTTACACGCTGGCTTCTGGTTTACCAAAGGCTGAAACAATCTCCGCGTATGACAGAGACGAGTGCGCAGGGTCTGACGTGCCTGTGATTTGCGAGGGAGCACACCTCGCGCTTCTGCCTCTCAACATTAACGCGAGCTGACAATGGTAGAGGCCTGGGCTCACATGACTTTAATCAGCGCTGCCCTAAGCCATCAGAATCACATTAATTATTTCAGGGCTTTCTTTTTGGATGAACAGAGAACTCGTATTAAAAGCAGGAGCCTGCTGCTCAGCCCCTTCGTAAACCTCTTGCCCAGGTTTGCGGCGAGGTGGGCTGCGCCCAGCTGCTGCTCCTGGCACCCATCGGGGACTGCCCCTGAAGTTTCGCACTGTCTTACAACACGGCAAAGACCTCACTCGCTCTGCATCCCCAAAGCTGTTGGGTGAGAACTCCTTTTTTTCCCCCTCCCTCTCCACAGATAACTGGAAACTTTCAGGCTTTAAGTATTCCCTTTTCTTTAAAAATGTAAAAGGTTTCTTTTTGTTGCATATTAATAGCACATTAATTTCTTCCACAACATCATGCATGGAGCTTTAACGACACTTTAGATCACAGCTTCCATGCTATTAGGTAACATGTCATCCAGGTAACAGCTTTACATGGAAATAGGATCAGAAGGGACAAGAAAATACTGCTCTGTTGGTTTGGGTTTGTTGTTGGCTTTTTAAAATAAGGAATCTCACACCTGCAGCACAATCCTGCTCAGTATGAAAATGCCTCCAGAGCAAGCGCTCGGACAGCTACCTGTATTCCCTGGGAACCCTAATCACGCTCCGTTCATGCTTTGTCTCTCTCAACAAGGTGCATGCTTTCCCGTTCTGTTAATAATTCAGCCGAGGTACTCGAGAAAACTCGGGGAGTTAATGGAAAAGGTTGGTGCCTGTGAGCACCCGACAGGAATTGCTATCTGGCAAGAAGGTGGAGCCTCCCATCTTTCCAAAAGGAAACAATAGCTTTTTTTTTTTCGGTAAGTTAAATGACAGAGAAGCTCATCTGCCAGGGAAGAGGACCTGTAAACCTGATGCTTTATTTGCAAACAAGTCCCCCTTCTGTACTGCATTCCTCTCTCATCTCCCCATGCAGCGGGAGCCGTGCAAGGTAATCATGGTTGCAACAGAAAGACAACTTAACCAATCGAGACCCACAAAGAAAACAAGACGAACTCATGCCTTTCTCCTTCAAAGCAGACAAACAGACAAAAATAGTAGCTGAAAAGTGCTTACCGACTTTGGGCTCTTCTTTGGGACCGGCAGTCCTGAAAAATGGCAACAAGGGAAAAATAAGCATTAGCATCTAAACGTTACCTTCCCTTCAAGAAAAATCCCTAGGTGTATCATCCGAACATAGCCATCTGCAGAGTTATGTCAGCTTTCGCTCTCGCATCGGAGTTACCAGTCTGTTCATATCGAATCAAAGCACAGGGAAGAGGGAGAGCGAGCGAGAGACGGGAGCGGGGAAGAGGGAGCGGGGGGAGAGCTCTATCTGCATTAGCTATGCTGACTTGTGCTGCAGCAGCCGGGAGGCTGGGAGAGAAACCCACAGCCCTCAGCGGCCGCCGAAACCCAGTGCTTGGGCAGAATCTCAAATGCTCCCCTGGATTACGGGAGACTTAGCTTACAATTAAGCCCAGGCTATTTCCTTTTGACGCGATCGGCTCGGCGATTTTATCGGACCAATCGCGGCGGCGCAGGGGAAACAGGTTGATTTTTTAAAAAGTATTTCTTTAGAAATCGATTTGTGAAAAGAAATTGCGCGTTGGCTGGAGCCGGGAGGCACAGGCTGGGAAAAGGAAAACAAAAGCATGAAGAAGAATAAGCTTTTATTCCTAAAATCGTTCATGTTACTGACAAAACACGTGTTTTCCTTCCTGTCCATCCTAAGTATAAATCTTTGAAGCCAGAGATTTTATCGGTTAGCTACAATTTCAGAGAGCTGAGGCTTGAAAACAGCACTGCAAATGTCCTGACCTTTGGGGGGATGGCTAGGGAGCTCGGAGGAGCGGGGCTTACACAGGTTGCAATCGATGCAAAGGAAGAAACAACCGGGAGGGCATGAGAGAAGGTTTTTTCAAGGACAATTTTACATTTTGGAGCAGCCTCTTACTTGCTTTGTGATGAGCAAGAGAACTCAAGTGGGATTTCTATTGACAACTTCTGCATACAGCCCGATTCCTAGCAGCAAAGGAGCCACTTGTCCGGGGGATTTACCTACAACGCAGGAAAAGCTCTTTCCTGGGCATTTTGTGAATGACCTTCCCTTCCCTCCACCGCTGGAGGAGAGGGAACTCCCCATATTTTGCTCTGTGTGACACTCCAGAAAACAAACATAAACCAAAACACAGATTACACTCCACATTAAGTGCTCAGTAATTCAGATGTTTGAAATCTGCTTTTGTCTTTAGGATGTGATTTATGTGGCACTTATGCCGCATTACGTGTTCTACTTTATGCATTTTGTGTGTGCTAAAAACCCATGCCCTCGTCTAACTTTTACGCAGAGAATAAAATAAGTGATGCAAGTGAATTACAAATCTGTCTAGGAAGAAGCTCATTTTAAGGTAATTTGGGAGATGTTAGTTCTGAATAGGGAAAATCCATGATTAAAAATGATAAACAGAGCTCACTTTGCTGCCGGCTCACAGACTGGGATGCAAACTGTAATGAGTATTTCAAATGAAATTTTTTCGTCTTTTGAGGAGTATCTGTGCTCTGCACATTACTGATGCTTTCCCAGCCGATAGCTGATACCCCTCCAGGCGCTGATTGATCGAGGGACAATGAAACATCAAAACTGTTTGAACTAAACAACCAAAACCGCAGCTTCATTTCTGCTGACGGTGACTGTGTTTGTATAATACACTTTAAGAGGAAAGCACTAATAATATTCATCGCAAGTCACATTTTTAACAGGCATCATTTATCACAGAGATATACGCACAGATAGAGATCCTCCCTCCCTCTCTCTCCTCCCCTTCCACATGCATGCACACACGTTTACTCTCCCTTTCCAAGAGATGCTCTTTCCTATTAAATCAATAGGTAGCACAGATCGCCATGCACGCACGCACCCTTAACAGACCAACATGAGCCAGAGAAGGTATTACAGCAATTAAATGCTCCCTGCAAAAAATTAAGCGAGAAGCAGCTGGGCTGCTGGTTCAAATTGTACCAGAACTCAGTTTATTGCATCACAAGCATTAAATGTTACAATTTACTAAGTATAAACTACTGAACAAACCTTTCCTTCAAAGTTTGACATTAATTTTAGCTGTTCCAATCCAAAAGAGATGGAAAATGGTTGAAAAATAATGGGAAGCACATCAAGGCCATTGTTCGGCAGGTCCTTCAGAGGCCGATGAATCTTACAGTGTCACTGCTCTGTGCCAGACTTTGCTGCAGAACAAGCAGTAATTGACTTTTTACCAAAATAAGTGACTGCAGAACACGTTAACAAATGTTGGTAGTTTTTCATGGGACAAGCTTACAGTCAGGGGAATAACGTGCCTGTACATGTTCCTGCAAAAATGTTATTTATTCATGTAATTAGGGTCTCATTTTAAAACTCCTGACGCAGTAGGCTAAATGAGCAAATGATAGGTATAATACATAGTTGTCATGCTCAGATGATGGAATGGATATAGTATTTAACAGCAATGAACACAAAGTGCTTGAACAACCCCTAAATCCTGGGAGCAACACTAGCAACAAAATGCCGAGCTTTTCCAAAAAGCTTCTAGCAAAAATAATCGCCCAAGCCTATGAATTTGGGATGGTGCCAACTATGAATTACAACATTCACCTTTTGATTACATTAATGTGCCCCATCACTGCCCAGGTCACTGCCCAGGTCACTGCCCATGCCGTGCCTTGCTTGGTATGCTCATCCTCCTGGCTGCCCCGGCCCCTCCTGAAGCCTCACGGCAGGTTTTTCAGAAGTAAATGGGCCAGGCAGGGACTTAACACCCAGTTTCCATCTCTTTGGCATTGTCCAAGTTTTTAGTGGTCACAGTAATGGCATTCACATCCCAGGCTAAGAGAATCCAAAAGGCTTCTCTGCTGCTCTGCCCTCAAATCTGATAACAGAACAGTAATAGTTTATATCAACACTGTTTGCAACATAATTCCTCTGTGATTTAATGCCTATGGACATCTCTCATTAGTATTTGAAATGCATCTTCTAATTTTGTGGGTTTGGGGAGGTGCAGATTAGAGAAGGTGGAAGAGTCAAGCAACCCAACAGGGCTGTTGTCATCACAGAGTTAACAGTGTTTTAAAACAAATGAGCACATCTGGTAAACAATGTCAGTATGACCTAAAACCCCTTGAATGGGCTCATTGTAGCTACTTACTAAATGTGCCTGGAATTAAATTAATTAGAAAACAAAAATTACTCGCCTCTAAATAACAATATAATAAAGCAACTGCTTAATGAAAAATATCAGTGATCAGTGAGCAATCCACAAGCACAAAAAAAGGGATTGTAATCAAACTAAATTCACAGACTCGTCGGCAAGGCAAGAAAGGCTTTCATACAAGGTTAGTCAAAAATGAGTCAGATGCAGGGATCTAAATTAAACTAATTATCACAGAGATTATTACATTTATCTTAACAAAAACCTCTCTCTTTTCTCCCCGGTACTCCCTAAAGCTCTATGTACAGCTGGCTGCATCCATCTGCTCAACTACATTTTGTAACATAGGGGAAAAAATGCAAATCATTAAGCCAGTTTTGTACCATGACTTCAGCACTCTTACCGCCATCACCCACCAGGAGCAGTACTCCGTTGTGTGACTCTATAGTACGTTGCGAGCAATGTGGTCCACGAAGTACAGCCACAACCCAGCTTATTTCATATTATTTGGCACGTGTTAATCTTGCAATCTTGTGTGGTAAAACTGTTGGAGCTGGGGAGCTGTGAGTTCCCTAACCCTAACTAGCATGAGTTCATGGAAGAACCCACTGGACCCTGCGTGCTGCTGTTTCTAACATGCAGTAGGTCCTCAATTTTTACGGGAACATTTTCTCAAATCTTTTGTCTTTATGCAACCAAAATAACATGAGGAGACCATAACACATGGTAAATTCCATTTTACTGAGCACATACAGAATGCAACATGTGTCTGCAAATCCATACCATAGCCTGGACCCGATTCTGGTGGGAGCCCAGAAGGCCACACATTGCTCAAAGATGACTTAGATGGACACAAGATGCCCTGTTCCACAGCCCTACGTTTTAGAGACAGTGGATCAAAATGATCAGAAGTTCAGTCTTAAGGAAGACCTATCTTAAGGCACCACGGGAGTCATCCAGTCAACCCATCTGAACAGCTTGGTTATGTGAAGGCCAGCTGGCATGAACACTTCTCCCTCCAGCACAAGAAAAGAAAAAAAAAAAAAAAAAGTATGTATTTCAATGGGATTTCAACTGAAGTTGGAACAATTCAGTACCAGTTTGCACAATCTACCATAGGACAAAGGCACTTGAAATTGCTAAAAGCCAGCCTAGAAGCCAGACTAACATCTTACTTATTGCTGACGATGTTTGTGGCTACTGCTCAACATTTTTCAAGTTTGGGGTGTTTTTGCACATGAAGGAGAAGAACAACTGTGTCTGGATCTTCACTTCTCAGGACTGCTTAACACTTCCAGTCTGGACACCTTGTAGGCCATCCATAACCAACAGCAAAAAAAAGCCATAGGTGAGCCTGGGTGAAAAGGTCATCTATTTGGTTTTGCCATAATGTCATCTGCAGCCTAGAATGCACAAGAGCTGAAAACTAGCAGGAGATGAATAAAAACACAAGAAAAGAAACATTTCAGACTGTGTCACAAGGTTAACATTTACAGAGAAAATGTTCCTGCCTGGAAAAAAAAACCCCAAACCTCAAGCTTTCTAAATAACAGCTGCTTAAACTACACTGAATAAAAACCAAAGGCTGCATCAAAGAAAACAGACACTTCAAAAGATGAGGGGTAAAGTACTGGAGTCGGGGGGTACAGAACCATACACCTGGCACTGCACATTAATGGCTGCTTTCTGCCTGCAAAACAAGGAACTTTAAATAATTAACGCTAATGGCCATTACTGCTGCCGGGGGGGTGGGGGGGGGTGGGGGTGGGGGTGCAGGGGACAGGAGGCTGGTGGTGACAAAGCAATCCCCTTGATTCTGTATAATCCATTGTCAAAGAATTTCTGATACTACTTAAAAAAGTAGATGGAACTTGATCTTTTCCAGACTGGAGAAAGAACAAGAAAACATACCAGAATAATTTGCAGCAAGAGAGGCAAGCTTATACAGGCATAAGGCGCACCATCAAGAAAGAAACCCCTACCTTGTCCCTGTCCAACTTTTGTGCTCATCATCATGAGTTGCATAACAAGAGTGTCACTGCACTAGCAAAAAAATTAGCTATGCAATACAAGCTTTAAGTGCGAGAATAATTTACGCTGCAGGAATAATGCCTTGCCAAAAATCAAATTTGGTAACTAACTAATACAGTGAAAAATGTCATGTTTCTGATGCTTATATACAATGCTAATGCTAAGAAAGCGATGTTTTCAAGAGACCATCTCAGGCATTATTAACTCACTGGCAAAAAAAAATAATGAGGCATAGTATGTTATTGCCATTAACAAGAATTTCAGTTCTAGATTCTCTAAAGATGTTAAATTGCATTAGTCTCAACTACTCATTTTTGGTCAGGATGCTAAACAATTCTTCATAACTGAAGTCTCAGTCGTATTTTCAGCATCTCAAACCAGAATTTATCTTAGAAGCGGTAAAGAAGACATAGGCTAATAAAATGCTATTTAATTACTAGTCAAATATAAATTTAACTATGTAGTAAGATACACATGGTAATGCCAAGACAGTAAGATAATGAAGAGATTGAGAATTAGTGTGACAATTACCCATCTAACTTATGGTTATAAGCATGTCAGCAATTCTTATATTTGTATTTTGAAGCTCATTAAATTAGTTTTTCCTAATGCTCAGGCTGTTGGAGTCATATGCTTAGATGAAAATCTCTGTTAATATTTAAATAAATATGTACACAGACAATACATTTCTGAAACCTCATGAATTCGAGAAGGCAAATACCAGAACTGCAAAGTAATAGGAAACCTCTATGTTCTTTTTACATAGATATATGTGTGTGCACACATGTATTATTTTTTCACACACATAAGCATACATGTGTGGATATGCATGAAGTTACTCTACCCTTTTCCACAAGCCCACAAAATCCATGATTTGCAAGGTTTCTAGAGCACATCTCACCATTTTTTGGGCATGCTGCAATTTCGAAGACGTTGAGTCCCACCCCCCTTCATGGCCATGTGGGTACCGAAGGGCAACAGCACCTCCAGGCCAACTTCAGGGGCCACTCCAGGCTCAGCGCGGAGGACAGTGGTAGAAGAGAAACCGCATTTTGCTATTGTCACACCTGTATTTGTCCTGCTCTGTGAGGGTGGTTGTCTTCAGACTTAGCACAGCACTGTTAAAAGGTGTAAATCCCCATCCTCAGATCTGCGTGGCTTATGGCAGATTCTTATATTTCATCTTTGGAGAGCTGCCTGCACAAAGTGGATGCCTACAAATAGGGCCCTCTTGGCACTAGTTTAATGCTGCTATTAATAAATAACATCCCTTAATAATAAGTTAATATTTATGTAATACTTAGCCAGATTCAGACCTGGGGGTTGCACATGCACACATGGCACACGAAGACAGAAAATTATTACTAGAGAACAATGGTTTTGCACATGTTTTCACAAAATATAACTGTATTAGATTGAAAATACAGGGGTTTTTTATTAAAATAAATTAGTAACTCAACACACTTCAAAGTATGTGATTGTACATCTCAGAAACCAACCCTTAAGGATAAGGATGGAGTCAAAACCTCTGGGATAGATATTCACCTGCCACATCCCTACCAACATCACCTTCACGTGCCCCCACCGCAGGACCCTGACCTGCCCCCGCATCCGGTCAGCTCTGTTATCCCCCTGATGCTCAGCCTCCTCTGCCAAACCTGGCTGGTCTACGAGCCCCTGCCAGCCTCTCCAGTCCAACTCACGGTACTTTGCAGGTCTTCTGGCACAAAAGACACAGCTTTAACAGGGTCCTAAAGCTAGTGTTGTCCTAATCACTATCACAAGGACAGAAATAAGTCCATCCGACCAAGAAAAAGTAAATACGAATAAACATAAAATCCCAATGCAGAATGGGGAAAAAAATTAATTCAGAATAGAAGCACGTAGAGATGCGGGGATAGATATTTAAAACCAACCTGTCTCAGAACAAAACCACTGACTAGTCCATTACAGAGCCATCCTTCTTCCTCAGTTTTGCCTACCTGCTATTGCTTTTAATGACTCTCCAAATGTTTAATTATTGATAAACAAAGACCTTTCTTGGAATTTTGATACCTCAGTAATTCTGTTATGGGTGGTTATTATAATGCCAAATCAGGGCAGCAGCCACCGCACCTACCTGCAACGTGGCTGATAAAACCTCATTATCTACAAGTACATGCCCACCAAAATGCTGCACAGTCAGTATGGAAGGGTAGGAGGAAAAACTGGGCAGAATAAACCCCCCCTTGCTGCACTGCTCCAAGTTTGCTCTGTTTCCCTCTGTGCAAATCCCGATGAAGATGTGGAAGGCACATCTCTAGCTACATCTGCCTTATCTAATGCATGCTATTAGGTTCTGCTGTGCCACCTTGTGTTACATCACATCACATTTGATAGAAAACAACATTGTGTGGGTTTGTGTTGCTCTACTTACACCACTTCAGCATTTAATACCAAAACCAAATCAAAACATAAGAGGGGAAAAAAGCGCCAACTTTGAAAACCTCAAGCTAGGGAGAAATAAAAGCCTTTAGGAAGAATTTCAGAGCTCTCACCTTTCATCTGCTAAGCAATCTCCTGTTTTGTTCTCAGCTGAGAGCCTACTGCTTTCTGCAAGATAACGTGGTTCATACAATAAAACATCCTGATGGGAAGATTTCAGACATTTTTTTTTCTTCCAGCATTCAGCAAATGCTTTGGTTTTCTTACTGATTTTAAAGCAGATCTAGATTCCCTGCCACAGAAAGGCAGTCATGCGCATAATGTGCACACCACCACTAGCGTGCTGTCAGCATGCAAGATTACGCAAAACTGACATTATTTCGTTCTTCCAAATACGTTAATTGCTCACCTCCTTAATAATTGAAGTACAGGTTTCCTCGTGGCCATAAAGCATGCTTCTTGAAATATCGCAAAACTTCAGGAAATTATGTCAGCCCTTGAAATTAATGCAAAATATGTAACAAAATGCCAAGCAATGAATCAGCAGCTGTTCTATCCTATTTCACCTTTCCAAGCGACTCTGGAGCTCAGATGACACACATATCTGGGGAAAACAAGCTATAGCATAGATAGGCCACACTGCCACAGAAATGCAGGGCAACTGATGTAAAACTCATGCTGACCCAAAAAGCAGATTTCACAGGCACCTCTTCATTTGCTTACTCATTTCTAGAAGAGAATCAGTGCAAATGGAGTTAATGAAGGGTAGCTGAGGGGAAAACACTTGTGCCTCAAATGACTAACAGATTAGTGTCAGCACTTTGCATGTATCACACCAGCAAGAGCTGGAATTCTGCAGGCAATTAGAATGTCCACATACCAGCGGTGCTGATTCGCCTGTACCATCGAACTGTAATATTCTAAAGCTGTTGGTTTTGGAATCAGGTGCTCATATGACATTGTGCTTTGTTTGGGAGTTTCTTAGCCTCCAAGGGTTTAGGAAAGGCAATTGGATATGAATACTAGAGGCTTGAAATAAAAAGACAGAAAGAACTCTGACGTGGTCTTTTTGTATCTGGAATTTTGAGAACTTAATGTAGGATCTTTAAGCGCTTGAGCTTTTTCAGGCTGATACTTGAATTTGTTGCTATTTCATCTGGATGCCTTGCATTGAGAAACTCTGGCACGACCTGGTAATGCTAATTAATTAGTTCTCGCAAATGCACTATTTGTATGAACATTAGTAACGCGCATCAAACTATTTGTTGTCTGAACAAGCTACTGACAATTACCCTTTGTGGCTGCAGGCATTTGTAGGCATCCGAAACCTTGGTGAAACCCTGCTGCCTCCTGGAGTCTAATGGGAGCCTTGCCATGGACTTCAGCAGCACCAAAATTTCCCCCTTCATGCTTTTGGTAAGCAGAGTTATCCCAAACCTTGTAAATTCAGATCATCAAAAACAAACGGCTAATGTCACTAAGATTAACACCTGTAAAGCACTTTGAAGCAGAAAAACACTGAGTAATCCCAAAATATTACATTATTTACAAGACGACCTGATTTTAAATGTTAAATTCAGCTTATTTTTATCACAAAGAGAAAACAAGCTCTTGCTAGCTTGCTTTACAAAACCAATTACCAGTGATCAGTGTATGGTGCTGCATAACAATACAGAGTGTTGCCCCAAAAAGGCGTATCTAACACTCTGGAGCTGTTTGGAGGAAAATTAACTTGCACAGTGAGTGAAAAAACATGCACATAAGCAATTCTAATAAGGGGTATGAACTTCAAACCTCTTATTAAAAATATCACAA
Source organism: Falco rusticolus (assembly GCF_015220075.1). Classification (NCBI taxonomy): domain Eukaryota; kingdom Metazoa; phylum Chordata; class Aves; order Falconiformes; family Falconidae; genus Falco; species Falco rusticolus. The sequence continues at coordinate 16,630,752 of NC_051190.1, forward strand.
TGTGTAACATTTCCTTTATTTCATCTTTTCCTGACTTCAACTGCTTTTTGTATCAGCTCCTTGATATACTAGTCCCTAATCAGAATAAGGCTGTAAGAGAATAGTAAATGTGACATCAAACTTGCTTTAAAGTCTCATCAGCCTTTTTTGGCCTTGTTAGAATAGAATCCCACTCAACAGAAAGAAAAGAATTAATAGAGTGACTCGGTGGTTTGGAAACAAAGGATGCAGCGACTCCCAACTAAAGGTTCCCCTAGACCTGCTCCTTCCCTGCACCTAAAGCCCTAAGTTTTAGCAATGTGTTTTTACTAGGATTGTCTGTTTTCAGAAAATGGAAAAGTAACATGCAAAGCATCTTAAAAACATTTCATTTCTAATGCAGTTTGTAGACCAACTTACAAACTTTACTAATCTTATTCCCTTCTTCCCAGGCAAGTCTCTTTAAAGGAAATAGTAAAAAATAAACAAGAGGAAACAATTAAAAGACAGGTTTTTAAATGCCAAATGAGAGTCACAATTTAATCAGGAAATCCATAATTCTGGAATTATAAAGTAATAGACTTGGAATACAAAGGAATGAACTTGAAAAATAAATCTTGGCATTACATGTGGACATATATTTCTTTAAGCATACTATGAGTCTGATTTTTAAAGTACAATTTATTATCTAAAAATATACTATAATAGTAGATATTATATATGTACTATTATATTATATAGTATACATATATTAATCACTATTGGGGGTGCCTATGAGCTATCAAAAATACCCCCCACCCGTTACTTCTGGATGGACAGCTCCAAATAACCTGTACTGAGTGACACATCCATTGCTGAGAGATGCAACAAACAGGTTTGATGCAGATACCCGAGTAGAAGGTACTGGGAGCTTCGGCAGCTAGTGGTGGTTGAAGAAGGTAAGGCAAGGAAAAAAGAGGTGACTTGAAATGGGGTTTTTAAAAAATGTAGAGGTCAGTTGAGCACACCAGATGGCAGAGAGGATCTGGATCTGCTCCTGCTCCGGCCGAGGGAAGATGCTGCCACAATGCGCTGGGCTGGGGAGTAGAGCAAGAAAACCAGCCGTAAAGGTGGCGTGCACAATGACTGGCACTGTCAGCTCTGTGCTCTGAGGTGGGGCTCAGGGGGGCTCCTATGAATCCAAACACAGGACAAAGACCTCAGTATAAACCTCTGCTCCTTCTGTATTAGGAACCGAAAATGCTGCTGAAAATGGTGAACTTTTCTTCCCTTTCGAGAAGCTTTGGCACAGGCAAACGCGCTCTGTGGTAACGGTCAGATGATTCCCAGGTTGTGATTTTTGTCCTAAATGCAGTTTGGACTCACTTTTTCTCCAATTCAGCAGCTGCTAAGACAGTTTGAAATTTTCTGGCAGCTAGATGCTTAAGTGGCATGACTTTCAACTTGCTCTTCGCTGAAAGCCTAAAGGGCAAACAGAAGTGAGTGTCTTGTTCAAAAGAGTTCAAGTCTGCACTGAATAGCTGATTGCAGCTCTAATTACCATGGTTTTACATCATTAGGGATAGCAACTGAAAAGGAACTCTAATTCCAACACTGTGAGATATTGCCCTTTTTTTTTTTTTTTTTTTTTTGGCTCTTACCACTAAATGATCCATTTCCAACACTTCTGGTAAGGACAGGAAGGGAAAATTTCATTTCCATGGGGAACAGGATTTTGATAAACAAGTAGAAAGTATTTTTGCTTATAACGTTCAGACTAATAGGTGTTTGTGGTGGGACAGACACCTAGGCGGGAGCAGTGAGGACACATCCTCTGAAACCTGCAGTGGTAATGGATTTCACTCAGCTCAGATATTTAATGCTCAATGCCACTGCTCATTTATGCCTGAGCATTGTATTTTGACACTTTAGATCTCAAAGAGCAGTCTGATTTCAATTATACTGTTAGAATGTGCTTACAATTATAAGTTGTCACATTTTTTGTAAAGTTTTCCTACTGTGCCTACAGGATCTTGTACCTTGGCTGGGGGGACGAGCCTGAAGCTGCAGTAAGCAGCATAAAGAAAAAGACACGTATCTTTATATTACTATGTGATGTTTCAATGGATGGGCACAAGGTAAACAGAGAGAGAAAAAAAAATGTCTTTCCATTTTAGGCTACAGAAATCACCTTCAAGTCCAGAGTAGTTGACTTCAGCACGCACTTGCAGCACAAGAAGGAATTAACTCCTCTCCATGGGAAGTGTTGGAGTCCAGAGAAGTGTTAATTACCTTCACATGCCAAAAGCACCCCTGAAACAGCAAGGGAAGGTCCATCTAGCTAAGGAGACTTGGTAGGTTTATTGCTTTAGAGCTTTGTATTTTTGTTCCATTGCTGCAAATCTTTGTTGCAGTTCTATGTATCACAAGGACCTTCTTTAGACCACTGAGTCAGGGAAGAAAGGAGCAGTACTGGCACAGACCGCCCCCCATTCCCACCCCCCTCACTGCTCCCCACTAACATCCTCATTCAACTGAACCATGAACAAGGGATTTACTATAGACTTTGCTTTTACATGGAGGCAAGACTCAAGCACCCACTGACAGGCATTTAGACAGGTAAGTGTTGCATGGTTCTTTTTCCCATAAAACACATTTAGTTTAAAAACTCTAATATATAATCATTTATTTTTCAGAAGATGGATTTCCATCCCCCCGTTCGATGCAAATTTGGCACTAGAGTAACCTCTTAGAAACTCCACTGGTTTGCACACGACATGTGAGTGACATTTCACCTGCGTGCTTTTACTTTGATCTGGAGCAAAGTGGAAACACATCTTCAAGGGGATTACGTAGATCAGGCTCAAGGTTTATGCTATTTTCGACCTTCCGGTGAATAAAGATGCTGGTCAGCGCTAACTGTGAAAGCTTTGAAGGGAAACTGTCCATTCAAACCTGGAAGAAAACTGCTCAGCTTAATTCTTGGAACTGAAGACAAACTAATCACAATATTTTTGGATGACCTGAACTGAAGACTGACCTAAAAAAAGGGGAAAAAAAATAATCCTCTTTAATCTGAGGTAATTCACGGAACACGTCAATAGGGCACAGAAATGTGCTCACTGAAACAAATGTTAGATCTTGGTGACTCCAAAAAACACAGCACAGTAGTTTTTACAGAATAACTTGTTCTGAAAGAGCCCCCCACCTGTCCAACACAGACAAAACTCCCAGAACAAAAGTCCCTTGGGAAGCAGGGAAATTATTCTGACAAAATGTTGCTTTTATTGTGAATAGAATCTGCGCAGAATGGAGAAGTATTTGAGAACTGCTTATTTCAATTACTGTGTGTAGACAAGAGTTCAATGACAAATGGATTTAAAATGGCAAATATTATTACCTTCTTTCTTTGCCTTTTTGTTTTGGGTTGTTTTGTGGTTGAGGTTTTGGTTGGTTGGTTTTTTTTGTCGTTTTTTTTTAAGAAAAGTCCTTTATGTACTCAGTAGGTACAAGTTTAAAAGAATCTTTCCAGCTACAAATATTGAAAATAAAGGTGTGACTTTTGTGGCCTTATTAACAGTAATTCTTTAAAATAACTGAAATATGTAATCACATTGTGCAGCGCAGGGACAAAAACATATGCTTAATTCTCCATTTTGAAACCAGTAGCGCTGGTTTACTCTATTTTTTTAATTTACAGCCCCTGAACAGCCCTGCTGGGTTATCAAACATGTCCTCTGCTGTTGCAGGCACCGTGTCATATCCCCTTCAGACCTGCTGATCCTCACCTTCAGACAGCAAAGCCTCTATGCCTCCTCCAGTTTGACTTACAGGCTCTAATGGGTTGGCACTTTGCTCTTATTCCCGTTTAAATTACTCACAGCTGAACAACACCCAGTTGTTCTTCAGCCAACTCTTCGGTTTAAGGATCTTCTCTCTCTCCTACCTAATAGTTCAAGAAATAATTTTGTCCCCTCTGCCCCTTCATTTTGCCAAGTAAAAGCAGCTTTTCCAATCTGCTCTTGTGTCCAGCCCAGTTAGCTCCTCTGCACCCTGCTTCTGCTCCGAGTTCATCCTTTCTGTACCCCTCGAGTGCTGAAGTGCAAATGATGGGATATGCTCAGTGAGTTTTATCCAGCGCTACGTATAGGTGAAAAAGGAAAACAGCAATAATATAATTAAGCCCTAGAGAGGGGAGGAGAAAAGGGGGAAATTAAAAAAATAAATAAATCAGAACACAGATAAGGCAAGTTTTCTGTGAGGCCTCTGAAAAGCAAAATCTCAATGACCCGACATCATCCCCCTCTTAATGCATTTATTGCCCTGCTGCAATCTTGTACAAGTCCTGCAGACGATTTTCAGATGACACGTGAGCAAGCTGAGCACACAGAGGGGGCATTTCAGCTTCATCCCTCCTGAAACCATCCTTCTGTTCCTCACTCAAAGGCAACGGCAGGATTCGCCCGCACCCACAGCTGAATACACTTTGCGGTAAATATTTTACAGGCTGCTCTCAGTGGCTGTGGGTTTGCATTTTAACAATAAACCTTGTTGTTGGGAATGTACCAGCAGCTTGGAGCAGGCAGAGCTTTTCCCATATATTACACATCCCTTTCTGGTATTTTTCTGCCTGATTAGTAATCACTTCTGACAAATCCTTTCGACAGCTCTGAACACCAGCCTTAGTGTTGCAGGGATGCTTCATGCAAAGCCTGACTGAATGCAAATGTTAGGCTAATGCAAGGATGCCTGACAGCATCTGCGCATTTTCTTCACTGGACACCAGAGGGAGGAGGAGGAAAGGACAACTGACAGGGAAGCTAAAGAACTGCTTCAAGAGCCCCGAAGGAGCTTATCAGACACTGGAACCAAATATGTTTCTGTAATCGGACCACAATAACTAGCAGCACCTCGTCTAGGGATAGTACTTCTAATAAAAGGCGTTGCGGGGGTAACACGAGGTAAAGTTATGGGAGAGAGGACCCAAGGCCAGCACCACTGAGTGCTGGGTGCATTTTAGCCAACTTCATCTTACAAGCTTTAAAACCTTACTGGTTCTGGGGCTACTACTGCCTGCACTCCGCTTGGCTTCTGTGCCACAACCGGAGCGCCTTTTGGTCCAGCCTTCTGGATGTGAACAAAACCCATGTTTCAATGACTAAGCATGGATCCAGGGCCACCACAGTTTCTGAGTCCTGTACTACAAAAACATGAGATTTGGAACTGCAAGTGCTCTATGCTGAGATGGAAATGGCAGGATCTTGAAGGAGGGAGGGAGGGAGGGAGGCAGTTCAAGGAGATTGATACGGTATCTATGAAGGTGACAGCAAATGCACAACATGTAGTTAGTATCAAGATTAAATTTTTAAAAAAGAGAGAAAGATTCAGCAAGATTACCAGGGAACTATTTACTATCTTATTAAAACTATGCTTTTATTCCCTCATCGGATCTTTTCATTATGCCTTCAAGGCGAAGGAGGATTATTAAATGTCAGTGACAATTCAAATAATTAATGTATGGTGTTACCAGGTATATATGTGCTCACCAGGAGGATTAATAATAGCTGCTATTTTTCTTCCAACCATATTTTCTCCATAATACATATATTAATCATGAGAACGCAGTGCATTTTTTAAACCTCTCTAGTACTGAAAGTCTTTAAGGAACTCACACTTTGAAAATTAGAGAATTCTTAATATATTCTGTTCTCTATTTTTTAATTTACTATCAAAATAGAAAAACGCAGTAGCACTTGGAAAGGAAGGAGTATAAGAAAGGTAGTGCTTTCTCCAGGGCTGTTATTAATTGCAGAGTCAATGTCCTCAATTCTTTGAAATAGGTCTTTAGAAACAACAAACCAGACTTGTAAATTCAGGAAGCAACCTGCCCCCCATTAAAACGGACCAGCTTTTGTTGCTAACTTACTACAACCAAAACACTTTAGAAAAGGCATCAGAAAAGTACTTTTATATCAAATCCTGCTCCCAGGGCCGGCTGGAGGCTGTGTTCAGCACCTACTTGTCAGCTTAACTCTGCCTTGGCAGCACGCTAATCCCTGCAAGGTGCTGAGCACCGATGCGTGATTTGGCCGTAAAAACAGCAGCGTGGGGCAGGGAGCGCAGCGGGGCCGGGGTTTGCCCCCCTCAGATCCCTGCTGCCAGCGCCAGGGCAGAGGGGAGAGCTGACCCCTCTGCTCTTGACTTGGCACTCAGCAGCTGACCTGGACTTGCCCTGCAGACTTGACGCTAACTCTTCCAGGAATTTTAATTGACAGACTGAAGTGTGCTAGAGGCGGGGTGTGCTACCTCAGGCTACTTTACACTTACTCTGTGCCGGGGAGGAGTTCCTGCGGCTGGACTGACCCCGCTGACATGTCACCTACCATCCGTGCTCCCATGTGGGCTGCAGACAAACTGCCCCCCGTAGGGTGGGTTTTGTACCTGCTGGTGGCCTCTCAGCAATGCAACCAAAAATGGGCTCAGTTCCTGATTGCACAGCAAATACACATGCCCAGAAGTAACATCTCAATTGCTTACAACTTGGAGAAGTTTAAATTCCCTCCTTCACTCCCAACTGAAACCCAGGTGTTATCCTTCCACAGTGAAGAGTCATTAGATATCTGATTTTGGACACCGCAAATTACAGAATGTATTGCCAGCCTTTTCCATCTCCCAAAACGGCTCAAGAAATGTCCATGTTCTATTTAAAACAATTAAGTTTAACAAACATGAGATCAGGGTTCGTTATGTAAGTCACGGTGTAACCATACTGCCCTTTAGTGCATTACCAGAAGCCGTGTGTAGTACACGTGTGCGTGGGAACTACGTGGATATTCCCCCCACACACTTACAGCATCAAACAGTAAATTATTTTAACCATCTGTGTGACCTGACAACTGCCAGCTTGGGGCAGTTCCTACACTTCAGGACATAAACCATTTCTACAGATTTTTAGAAATCTAAATAAAATAAACCATTTCTACGGTAGGAGAGGTCTTTCATGGCATGCATTTTTTAAAAATTTCCAGAATAAGTATTTTAAAGCAGTTTGGAAAACCTACCTCCTCGCTGCACCAGCAACGTGACTTCGCTTCCCTTAGGACATTCAATCAGCATATCCACCACCTGGTTGTGAGTGAGGCTCTGCACATTCTTCTTGTTGACTTCGACTATAAGGTCACCCTCCTTCAGGCCGCGGCACCTTGGACTGTCCACGATTTGTTTCACTCTTTGGCCGCCCCCACCAGGACTGTCTGCTATAGTAAACCCAAAGCCCATAGGCCCTTTCACTATATGCACAGTTATGAGTTCAGGTTGTGTTGCTATCGAAGATGCCAAAGAGACCGTGTCATTGGGGTAACCATGGGGTCCGTTGGAGGAGACCTCAGCCGGGCTGCTGGGTCTCGCTTCCTTTGTGCCATTTACTTTCCCTGTTTTACTACTGTGGCTCGCCGGGGAGTCGTAATTTTCCTGCCCGTTCACAATGATCGGCTCTTTGTCCAAAATTGCCACGGAAGTAACCAGGCTTGTGTTGGGATCATCGGGATCGAAGGGCAGGGGGTAGCCTCGGCACAGTTCGAGGTCCACGCTGGCACCGATGGGGATGGACTGGAAGATCTTCACCACTTGAGCATGAGTGTGCCCCAGCACGCAGGTATCGTTCACACTGACTATGACGTCCCCTGCAGAGGACACAGACAGATATTCCAAACACATACGTTTTGTGCACCCTGGCAAGGTGAAGGACTAAAGCCTGCGAGCTGATCTACAGCATCCACAGGTACCGCTCATAAATAGCAGCACTTAAGTACCTTTGCAAGGAAAAGGAGTGGTGACACGTGGGCAGGCAAGAACTCTCTGTACACAATGGATCCACTGCATAAAGCTTTTATGTACATGAACGTTTTTGAAAGTGAAAATGGAATTGGCTCATGCAAAAAATTAATAAATTCAAATGATGGTATATGGCCCGTTTAACAGCTATTTCAAAGTCCAGCTCTCACTGTTATACACTGTGCTATACTGATATATGACAGAAACAAAACTGGGAGCATGTAAGAGCTACAACAAAAGGTGTCAGATACCAACTGCTCAAATATGGTGCCATGTGTTGTGTCTCAGACATACTTTACCCTGAAATATTAGGTAAGTTATGACTCGTTTTTTAACACTGGGGCTGCAACACAGGGATGTTTAATGTTGTGATGCTCCACCTGCAAGTGAGGAGTTGTGACCTCAGGTGAATCTTAACAGGATTTCATCGTACTGGGCCTGATCTCTGGCAAAAAAAAATCAACCCTTGGTGTCTCCACACCGGGAAATGCAAACTAGCCCATTCCTCCGCCCATTCCCTCGAAGCAGCTTGGGAGAGGGGGTGAGCAGCGTGGCAGATACACAAAACAGCCAGTGATGCAGCCCTACAAAACATAAGGCAAGCCATCGTCACAGCAGGGAGCAGTAACCTGTGGCCTGATGTGGGACCCCACACCGGCTGGCTCCTCTCCACACGTCAGCATGGAGAGAGCAGGAGCTGGCAGAGACCCAGCTGAGTATTTTTACACCAAGGTGAAATTCCAACACATAAAGTGCCTTGCTGTAAGATTTTGAAGATATCCCCCAATGTATCTCACTCCCCTACTTGCTGATGGAAAAGCTGAATGCCTCTCTCCAAAAAGGGGATGAAGACTACAGTCTTTTATGAACTGTACATAAAAACAACTGTAAAAACACAAACCAAAGCGGTGGTGGTGATTTTGATATAAAGCATCAGTACCTGTTTCCATTTTGCCATCCAGCGCTGCAGGGCCATCAAGCACCAAACTTTTGATTTGGAGAAATTCATCTGGCTCATCCCCTCCGACAACAGTGAAGCCAAAACCCCTGCTGCTTTTCCTTAGCTTGGTGTGGATGAACTTTCCTTTCAACTCAGAAGGGTTTCGTGTAAAAAAAGGTTTTCCTGTGTAGGAAGTTTGGAAAATCTATAAACAGGCAGGCAAGAGCGTTTGATCTGGTTTTCCTCTTCCCCTCCCTGTTCTAACAAGTACACAGACAAACGCAGCGGTGTGCTGGGACAGGACTGCGCTTCAGCATCCTCTCACCTCACCGCGCTCCACCCAGCTCCTTGGACCCAATCATGCAGTAAAAAGGAGTGAGCAAAAACCCTATTACTTGGCACTTTGCGAGCTGTGGTTGTGCACACCAAAGCCCCAAGGCTACAAAGGGGAAAACGTGCTGCTTGAAAGAACAGAATATATTAAGGCTGGCAACGCTGGCTTAGATATCTGTCTCGTCTCTGTCCTGAGGTGGTTATATCCATCCCAGGAAGCACATGACAGGGGTAGCACAAATGCCTCCTAACAGGAGGAGTCTGCAGCAAGGACTATCATCATGTTTTTGCACCACTTGGCTTTCTCCCAACCCACCAAGCAACAAGCAACTTCTGAGCTCTGGCAAGACACCGCATAACCCTTGAGCTATATAGCCCCCCGCCCCCCACATCACTACCACCCTGCGACCTCCTCCCGTGAAAAAGGGGAGGATGCTGATGTTGTTCTTCAGACACAGTTTGAAGTCTTTTCTCTTTCCTTTCTGCAAGGAGCTTGTTGTGGATGAAACACTGCAGTTGTGAAGTACGGATCAAAGAGCGGCCCGGGACCGGAGCAGCTGTGCTGGAGGGCTGTTAACGCTCTCCGGGAGCATGGTTAAGAGGGAACGAGGTGCTCCAAAGGCAAAAAGTCACCCTTGCAAAGCACGTTGCACAGGCTTGGAAAAGGAGTCATGGTTGCTGTACTTCACAGTGCCAACACTAAACACCTTTGCACTTTTAATTGCTTTTAATGCTTAAAGGGGAAAAGAGTGTGCCACTAAGCCCTCTGGTGACAGCTCCAGGATCAGCACTGTGTATCGCAGTCAGGAGAGCTGGCGTTATTTCAAAAACTTTGGCAGCACTGCCGTGGGCCTCTGTTCAGAAAGGAGACCTTGAGGGAGAGTGAGGGGATTTGAGACTTGTAAGCCTTTGACCGGGGAAAAAAATAGTCTATTTGAAGATTATTCATGAGGGGGCAGTGTAAGGACTTGCAGTCTTCTGCCTTTGAAAGGTAGCACAGGAACACAGCAATCCTGCACATCGTTGGCAGATGCTCTGCTCAGACCCCAAGCTGCAAAAAAGCTCTGACTATCAAAGTACAATTCCATGTCTCAGGTAACAAACACAGCTTGGAGGCAGCGTGCAACGTGGCTTGGTCCTGTGCTGGTTTCTGGTTCAAAAGACAAGCAGAACAAGCACAGCTTGCTGGCGTCTGCCTACAAATACAGGGGGAACGTGCCCTGCAGTAACAGGATAGCAGCACCACAGGCTGTGTGTCCCACCTACAGCACTCCGGAGGGGATCACATCTTCAGTGTGTGTATCTACAAAATCCCAGTTGGGAGAGTGGTGCCAGAGGCACAAGAAGGGGTCCTTGTGCCCATGTCCGCACCAGAAGTGCCATCAGTGGGATAGATGGAAACCCCTGGGCATAGGGTGGGAGGATAGGGAAGCTGGAAATAGCCTGCAAATGCGGAGCGAGAGAAGAGGGAGCAGCGCTGAGAAAGGAAGAGGAAGGAACGGAAGAAAGGAAGGAGTCATCAGTACCAGGACATGTCACTCAGAGTGGTGCTGAGACAGGCTTATGCTCTCCTGTTGCTGCACAATTTCAGCGGAGGCAGTGGAGAGCCGAGTGAGGCTTCTAACATCATCCCCTGCGTGACGGGTCCTTTGCATTGGTGTGCACAGACGCTTGGGCAGCCCTTGCTTCAGCCTGACAGCGTAAAAGGCAGAGGTGGCTTTCACAGATGTCTCCCTGAGGAAGACCAGCATTTTTGGGGCACTCTGATGACATGCCTAATCCCAGATGCCTGGTGGTCAGGGTACCACCCACTGACCTCCCACATTTTTCCTTGCTGCAAGTCTAGATTACTCTAATATACTCTAATACCCCTCGGAAATCCGCTGGGGGCTTTGGATACTGTTAAATTTTGCACATCTGTTTTGGAAGGGCTGATCTGCCACCACCTGCAGCAGAGGGCACTCCCTGGCTCTTCACGGCAGGAGAGGCTGCCTGGGACAGCAGCACCCCTCCCACGCTGGCCTTCGGAGACCATGGCTGACTGCAGAGCATGGGAATATTTCCCAGCTCCTGGGGCCAGCCTTCCCCGTGCTGCTCCAAGCTCTGTCAGGACAATGTGCTCCAGCCACATTCCCCCTCTCTCACCTTCCCCAGTCTCTGGCTCCTGCAGACCAGGGCAATGCCATTCACTTACTGTGCAATTCAGATGTAGCCAAAGATGAAGCCTACTTACAACCACTTGTAACCAGAGAGCACTTGTACTGCAACAAGGTACAAGTGGAAATCTCTGCCCTGGCTGGCAACCTGATCTGGCAGCGTTTCGGCTCATGCTGCAAACTCAGGAATGATTCGTGTCCTGTCTGGTTAGTTAGTTAAGACAAGCAACTGGTCTGTGAGCAGTTGGCCATGCACAGATCATTGACACTAATAAATAAGGCTATAATAGCCCAAAGTACTTGAACATATGTACAACTTCAAAGTAGGTCCATGGTATTTGGACCTATTATCATTCCCTCCTTACGCAGAGCCTCCCTGAGGAGGTTCAAATCAGAATTTTCAGAAATATGATGTAATTTGCCCCTAACATCACCCAGGAGTTTGTGCCTCTTTGCCTTCTGTTATTATAGAAAGTCAGATTCGGCATGGAAGCCTGGTAGCTCTGCAAAGCTCTCCAAATAGCAGAGGATCTCCCTCTTCTGGTGTTTCCCCTAGCTCCTACACCACACACACACCCCACCCCCACCCCCCAATTTTCATTTGGATTCAAAACACAGAAAAAAGGAAAATACATAAAGTTGCAGATTCATCTATGGCAATACCAGAACCTGGGCTGCTCAGATGTCACAAATGCAACTAAGACACCCAAGCTCTCCAAAACCAAGGTCCTGCCGAACAGCACCAACAACTTATGCACATCACAGCTCCCAAACAGGCTGTCCATTTTCCAGGGCTCTCAAACTACTTTACCTTGAAGTTCTACCTGCCCACAAATGCAGACATGGAGTTACATTGGCTGTGGCTCTTCAACTAAAAAATGACCATGTTAATGCATGTCTGTGTCTTAATCACAGTACAACAGGGTGAGATCTTGTGCTGCTTTTTGGGAGGGAAAGTTGACCTACAAGAACAGAGAGAAATCTCTGCACTAGATCTTACTATGAGAGTCACATTCTAAACTCAGTAGAATTTAGAAGGTGTGAAAGTCCGATGCTTGCATATCTAGACAGCTCTGTAGAAAAGGGTCTCCTACTTGCACTTGCATCCACCACCATTGCTGGCAAACCCCACCAATGTTGTAACTCATGTCTTCACCATGCCTTTTTAAAGACTTGGAATGCTACACAGAGAACAGTCACAATCTTTTTTTGATGCAGGTAATCTCATTTGCCTCTCGAATTTGGCAAACAACTGTGGTCTCAAAACTAGTCTCAAAATCTATGGGAATTCAGACAAGCACGCATGTGCCCTGGGGTGTGACACTAGTCATGGAAATACTCCCTTTGCTGGTGGCTGAGGGAATTCCATTCTCAGGAAAAAAAAAATCCTTGTTGCACTTTTACAACTGGTTTAACAAGGTTGTTACCTTGCACTGGTGCTTCCCGAACTGCCTCTTGGTTGTTTGAAACATGGTTTGGAGCAGCGGGTGGTGGGAGAGATGGACACTCCTCTGTCCATTCTAGAGAGGGCAGAGAGGGAAATGTTACTCGTTTCACAACAGCACCATGAGCTCCTGCACGTACACACACTGGGAGTGTGGGTTCAAGCAGAGGAGGCATGAGAAGCATGGCAAGAGAGGAAACAGAGTCATGGACAGAGGGAATAAAATGAATGGGATGTCCAAAAACCCAGTTTTGGAGGACTATCTATGTCCAGATCAAGTGATCCATCGGCTGGGACACCCTACCTTACACTCAAACTTGGGACTTGATTTGCATCTACGTGTCCTTGTCATTTATATGCTACCTATTCCCTGTGGCACTCATGGCATCTACGTAGAAGAGCTGGTGTTGCAGGAAATGGGGCTGCAGGAGGAATGCTGAAGGCTAAATTATTTTCCCTGTGGATAATAACAGTTCTGAAATAACTTAGTCTGACAGGTACAAAAGTACTAAAACAAACCCATATGCCACAGGCCTCTCACTGCAGTTGGGCTGCATTTAAAGAAAGAAAAACCAAAAAAGCAAAATAAAGGGGGGTGGGGGAAGAAAAGGAAAAAAATATTGTTTTAAAATAATGAAATTACTTCAGATGTTAGAGCTTCACAACATTCAGGAAATCTCTCATGCAGCGGGGTTTCTCTAGTGCACGTGTAAATGCCCACTCCCCATCCCCTTCCAGTGCAGACTGGAACACCAGTTACAGTGAGTAATTTAATGGAGCAGATTAAAGAAGAAAACATGTGTGTGAATTGTATCTGGGAAGCCTAGAAACTTTCCGGAAATAAAGGACTTTAACAGGGGTAAACCAACTATGTTTAGGTGGTTATACGGTTTAGGTTTTCTTCTTTGCTGCATCTTATGTGATGGGCATATGCAACTTTTCCCGTGCGCATCATTTTGCCTTAAAATACTAAGGCCACACAAGGAGGGACAAACACATTGGCATGGTGCTGCCAAGGTGAAGGAGAGCACGTTCCCTCATGGAAACCCCAACCATCATGCCCTCGGTGGTGCCAACCTTCTGGTGCCTGTTGCTGTTGCTCAAGCTGCTTCTTCCTCTTTGCTTCAAGAACTGGGTTTTCATACTGTGTCTTCCGGTTGATGTGGCTGGAGATGAAAGAGAGCAATAAATTAGGAAACCCTTTATGTGACAAGCAGGAATGATAGCCACGCACGAAACTCCTCTGAGGAAAGGAGTAAAATACCAAATATACCCAACAGTAGTGTATGTGGAGCAAGGCTCACCTAGTCATGCCAAAAAGCATATTTAGGAAAACAAGTGGATTCCAGTACGGATATGATGTCTCGAGGAAGAAATGGCTAATTCCTTCAAATACATTACAGTAGTGATCTATCTGTGAAAAATGAGATTAAAGCAGAAAAGGCGCTCTGTCTGATTGCATTTTAAAAGACAGGCTTATATCATCCCTACTTTAAACAGATTCTAAGATGTGCAGTCATTCCCTGGTTCACTAAAGTTAAAAAAATCAACAACCACCAACAAAAAACAAATCAAACCCCAACAACTCGTAACATCTGTCAGCCATCTGATCAATGCACACTATTAACAGGGTGTCTTAAAAATATCTGCCGGAATGCAGACCATGAGCTGAAAAGCTGGGCTCCAAATGGATCAGAATATATTCAGAATCAGCCACCAGCAAACAGTCCCAGTGGAAACCAGCCTTTGGTGAAACTTCAGCTGTACTTCTTGAAAAGCAAGCAGCCCCGCCACAACCACGGCAGACAAGCACCACACTCTGCAGAGGATTAACCATGTTATGGAACCAAACCATGAGCACCATCCACAGGTGCCAGGGAAGTGGGGCAGGTCTGGGGACTCCCTGCAGCTGATGGCTGCAGCCGAGACGAGTGGCTCATCAGCTGTTCCAAAAGCCATTTTTCAATAATGATTTTCAATAATAAAAATTGCATTTTTCAATAGTGATTTTGCTACAGCAGAGAAGCAGGTAGATCTTAGAAAATTCCATTAGCTTAAAGCCCATCTCTGTATCCAGAACAAAGTTTAAAATAGCAAGTTCTTAACGGTATTGTCTCTTGTCCCACACATCTTTATTAAAAACCCTAAACAAACAAATGAACAAAAACCTGCTTTTTTGAAGTAATTATGATAGAAGCACTCTAGACAGTTATGTTGAGAGGTTTTTTCTGCTAAAGATCAGTATTAAATCACTGGGAAAATATTTAATTAATCAAATAAAACAAGTTAACGAGTTCTGTAAAATACTTCCCATTTCAAGGTATCTTCAGAAAGAAAAAATTACAACTACTTTAAAAATTATATCAACTTTTTCATGACACAGTTGTTTCCCAATAAAATCTATTATATAATAATAGAGTGCCTGAATTAGAAGGGACAGAGACAAATGCTCAAATTATAACCATTTTGCTAGCTTACAGATAGTAAGTAAAATAAACTTATGTGTCATTGTTGTTACTTCACTATTTAATTTCATCACTAAGGAGTGCCACAAAACTAACAGGAATGTATATGCAAAGTGACAGGAAAAAATGCTGTAATGGCCTCTTGGCATGGCATTTAATAGCTGAAAAATATTCTTGATGTCTTTAGTAAATAAATGTCAAGCCTTAATTACACAGTTTGATAACCTTGTTTCCCTAGGCACAGATGGTAGGGTCAGAAATGAGCCAAAGCAGACAGAAACTGTATTCCACATCTATTCTGAGGGCTATCACAAGCCATCCTACTAGACAGGAGTATACACATAATTAAAAATTCATTTTATGGGGTCAGTGATGAAACAAAACTCAGATCTCTAGTTTCCCAAGGGAGTGATCTGACATCTCGATAAAGAAGAAGCTGTTCTAATTGTGGAGAGAGTTCCATTAAACCTGTAATTCATTTCACAACAACACAGCCTGATGCAAGAACCTCTGCTGTGGCTGCTTGGTCACGCAGGCTCACCCATTCCTCCTTTTCAGTGTCTTCCGACTGGTAATAAATTGGTGGCCTGTTTTTGCACACTTGCATTTTGATCATAGCACTATATGAAGGGGATGGGGCTCAGTCAATTGCACACTTGTTAACGTTGTTGGAATAAAAATATTTTGTGAGGTGCTGGGGCTCCTGCACGCCCCAACCCTGGGGTGCTCCTGTCTTCCCTGAACTAGCTACCGCTGGAGCTCAACCCCCTCCCACGGTGCTCCCGTCTCCCTGGAGCCCACTCCCACCCCAGGGTGCTGCTGCCAGAGCCCACCAGAGGATGGGGAATGGCAAGGCAAGGCAGGGCTGCCCCCTGCCCCCCCCCCCACCCCAGCCCCTACAGCATCCCACAGCCTGTAAGGGGCCAGGGTCTCCTTCTCCTCAGTATGAGATGCTACCAACAAAGCACACAGACCGCTGCAGAGGAGAGCCTTTCTCCACCCAACAGCTACACCAGAACCGGAGAGCAGCACTTACTCTACATAGTAGACACCATATACGGGATCCTCAATTTTCTCCCAACCAGCAGGCAACTCTGGAAATAGAAAAAGCATTACTGAAGCCTCCAATGCAGTCCTTTTTCTGACAGGTAGCTGCTCCTGCTCAGCGTGCAAAACTCATCAGTAGCTCAGACTTTGCTTCAAACACTTTTCAGAACTATCACAGCCTCCTTTTAGTGGCTGGCGTGGTGCAGCACCAACATCACAGCATATGCTACCAGTGCTCTGTTAGTAAATCTGTGGGAAGATGCCCATGCCAGTCAATTTTAGATTTGCTTTTTGCATTAAATGAACAAATGATCAATAAATTTCCTTTCTGGGAGTGCTTCTAATACCCTACTGATTTCACCATCACGGGCAGAGCGGCTGCGGATGGAGCACTGCAGTGGAATTTGATGCAGGCAACAGGCCAGAGGCATTTTAACACCCATCTACAAAGACGGGCAAGATTATGGAAACCAATCTTAGCACACGGACGAGAGGTCACCATCTCCTCCTGTACCAGGGCTCAGCCATTTATGCTCACCACTGCTGAAAAAAGGGTTTTTTGAGTCCTTTCTAAGGGATTTACGTTAACTTGCTCAGCCGTGAGCCCAACACATAAGTGCATCTTGAAACGGGACAAAGTGAATTTAATGTAAATGCCCAGCATATGGAATCCACCCAGGTGGGGCGGGCACACACAGATGTATTTCACTGCGTAGCACTTAATGTAAAACCACATATTGTCATAATCACATGTAACAGAGATTTCCTTTTTTAATTACCATAATTAACAAAAAACAGTTCTAAAGATGAAATTAACATTTGGAAATGTATCCACTTTTGTTCCTGTTGATTTTCTAGACTGCACATAGTACTTTAACTATAATTAGTGAACGTAATAAAACCACTTCAGCATCCAACTGAGGGCTGTGAAAGCTGACTGTATTACTTAAGGGCCTGATCCTTGTCCCACTCATTTAAACACAATGTTGCCGTTGGCTGTGAGCACCAAAATAACCATCCTATTAACAGTAGAGAGTTGTGTGTTTGTGTAATACTGTGAATCAACTCAAAAGAAGACTCAACCATGCTATGGACAGTGCAAGTGTGGTCCCACAGACTGCCCATCAGAGACTCTGCACATTCATTAAAAAAAAAATAATCAACAAAATCCATTGTCAGATAACACAAGACATAGCACATGTCAAATACCCCATGCAAAATAATTCCTCAAAATTTATCACTATATTGACAAGACTGGTAGTAAATAATCTATATTTGTTTATTATCAAATGCAAAGATTTCTTTTCATTAATGGCATCAATTGCTGAGCCAATACAATTAACAGTGGACCATTAATTAGAATAAATGTAACTACCTAGTTCTGCATTTACAGACTTTCAACTATGTTGCCATAAGGACAGAAATATCTCCAGACTGGAGACGAACAGAATCTATACAAACACACATGGACTAATTATTCAAAGTTTATGTTTGTGTTAAGAACTGGCTGGAGATCAGATGAAATCAATTTTCACGGGTTTTGCTCCACATGTCCCTTATTTGTAGATATAAGGTAGGTTTTCCGTTCTTACCATTATTTTATCCTTAGTGGGTTTAACATCTTTGGATTCCTTGAGACATAAGCAATTAAATGCAAGCCAGTGCTGACTTTGGGGCATAAAAATACTCCACAATTTTATCAACAGAGTGATTTGAAATGAACACTTCAGAAACAGATATTCCTTTACACCCTGCAAGTATATCTGAGAAAAAGTTAGAAAGCTAGAGGCTGATCTTGGAAGTCTTTTTGCAAAGGGAACTCTCTGGTTTGCAAAGGAGTCCCATATGGTGAAAACACTGTGGAACAGGCTTAAAAAGCTTCAGTGCAATTAAATGAAGACCTCGCACGCAATCAGGTAAATCACAAGTTGTGGCAGCCATTTAATTCATTGCACTATGGTAAAAGTAGAACGGTAAAGAGACCAAGCCAGGGGTGGAAGAAAATTAAAAAGCAAATGAGGGAAGGGAGAAGTAATGCACAGATGCCTTAAAATGAGTTTTCCACAAATTTCCTGGCTAAATATCTTTTTTTCTATTTTGGACTACTAAGTGTTTTCTATTTTTAAAGTTTAAACAAAAAAATGTTTGCTTCTCTTTGGTTCACAAAAGGTTTCGGTATTAAATTTTATTTTTTCATTTCATTTAAAGAATTTTCACAGAAGGTCAGAAAACCAGCATTTTCCTAACCCCCAAAATGGGATTGTGCCAAAATGTTACCAGTTTTCTATCTCTGCAGCTTTCCATTTAAGGAACACAGCTCTATATTTTACGAAGTAACAATACACAAAACTGCAGCTTTCAACACATTACTTATTGATGACGTAGATGTGCTTTCCAACTTCTAAAAGCCTCTGAAAGTTCTCTAAAGCAAAAGGCAATATTGTCCATAGTCATGTTGCACGGTCTAGCTTCTTAGAGGCTTTAAATTATTGATCTCTCTTCTCTACCTCTCCTGCCAAACTGAGGATGACCCAGAGCATTAGATTTTATCACAAATATGAGATTTCCAAAAACATACTGCATCATTAGGAGCCTGAGCAAGCCATATGGTTTTAATTTTGGAACATCCATGCAGCACACTGCAGTCTCAGAGTATTTGTCAGTAGGTAAATTCAATGGACAAGTATCCAATTTTACACTTTTAAGCCTCGGATAAAGACATGGTTTCCTACTGAGATGCCCTTGTTTACTATCCTACTCTACAGAGGGGATGGACCGATTCCTAAAAAAGAACTTATCCAACCACGAGGTATTTTAGCTGCACCGATGCATCATATAAAGGAGCTGGAGATGACTGCTTCGGTATACTCAGCTCTTGCTGCTCCCTGTCAAGCCAGGAGGATCCACCCAAGCGTATGCCAAAGTCTGCTCTAAAGATTAAATTTCGGTGTCCTTGTGTACAACCTCTGTTAAAAAGAGGTGATCTATTACTTCACATTCAACCCACCTCTTTGGAAAACAAGAAGTTGTGCCAATGCTTCAAGTTTTAATTTTCTTCTATTTAGAACAGAACCTGTTGATAAGCTAAGGGGTAAACATCTGGTGCCAACCAGGTTACGCTAACCACAAGCACCGTTTAGGGAACCGGCCGTATGTTCTCATGCCCCCTCCCTAACGCTGCTGTAACTGAGCCACTTGAAAATGTTGTCTTTGCATTGCAATATTTGGAAATCTCAATAGCATATCAATGGGCTGTGACCTCAGTAAAGCTTATCTGCTTTAAAACAAAGGGAACATCTCATGATGTTCGAGCAAAACACTTGTGTATGTTAGTGCCTGCTGAACTGGGGTCAGGCTTATCCATTAATTAGTTTCCCTGCATCTGGTTTTTGAGCTCTTCTCTTGCACTAGATCCCGATAATCAGACTGAAAGAAGGGAACATTTCCATTTCATTATTGCCTCTAAAATTGCTTTTTTAAAACCTCTCTCTTATTCTAAGCCACCCTTTGTGAAGACCTTCATGAGAAATCTTTGCAGGTTGTTCGTGTGCATCCACCTGCTTCGGATGTTACTTGGTCTCCTGCTGATTATTTGTATGAGCTGCGCATAATGCTAATGTACCACTAAAGTGACTGCATCATTCTTTAAATTGTCATCTTTTTCAAATTCTTGTACTAAAAGAAGTTAGGCCTCCAACATTATTCCAGGCATATTATACAGAAGAACAGTTGCTGGAATAGTATTAAAAGTTCACTCAATAGCTGCTGGCTGCTGGTGCCTTACCAATCACAAACAGGAAGCAGAATACACTTACTTGCAAGTCATTACAGAAACCAGAGGTTAATTCTCTGGTAATACAATCCTTCAGTACACAGAACTATAAACTGTAAATACAGTCCTTTTTAAAAGCAATAATAGACCTAGTGGAAATAAAATCCTATGCAGCCTCTTATGCCTTTCAGCTTTCCAAGTGCACTAGAGCATAGCTGAACAGAAATAACAACTACTTCTACCATCAGTATAAACAGAACGAGCACCGCTGAGATTAGATATCAAGACAGCATTCTTCACAAAAAGATGCAGCAAAAAAAAGCGTACCACATCATTGAAAATCATCTGTTTATAAAATCACCTACTGAGGCAAAATTTTCAGCTGTTTCATTCACAAGCTCAGCAGAAGCATCCTATGTAATACTTAAACTTTCTAAATCACACATTGCTTCTCTTGCCTGATGAAAAAGCATCATTAGCTACTTGATTCCAACTCTGGCATCTACATGCTTTTTCCTGGAGCCAGTGATGTCAATGGAAAAGCCCCTGACTTCTGCAGGGTCCAGGAGGAAGCAGCTTTGAACAAACTTTGCAAGATATTAAGGCCCCCCCAGCATTCTTCACACTCTGAACCAGTACGAAAAACACTGTAGATGTGAAGGTGGGGGAAAATTAATGCTTTGTCTGCTAGGGAATTTTTGCTGATAACCTAGGCTTGTTGAAATAAAAAAACTGAAAGATGCAAAATGATACAAAGGAGAAAGTAAGTAATTAAAGGCTTAAAACAGTGCAGTTGAAGTCAAACATCAAAACAAGAGATGGATGATTTACCTAGTTCACTGTCCAGTTCCTCCGTGTGTACCCCTTCTTCTCCAAGGGAAGAGCAGTAAATGAGACAGAAAAAATTAAAAGAAAATTTCAGATACCAGCACCAAGCAAGAAATTCCCTACAGCAAACAGCAGAACTAGCGCTAATTTTCTGCAGACTGAGCCCCAGCTTTCCATTTATCACACTTTAGTGATCAGAATATTGATGGATCTGATGTGGATAATGAAAGAAGTGGTTGTTGTATTCTCAAAATATCTGTATCAACTGACTACTTCCACGCCACAGTTTGATATGGCAAAGTAATACATTTGTGCTGTTCTCACTGTAGTGAAGCTTCTCCCTCAGGTCTGTACAGTCCAACCTTTGCAATCCATTCTGTAGACACAGGGATCTATCAGAAGGCCAGACCAGAATACTAATGAAGAAATCCAAGAGGAAAACCATGCATCTAAATAAGAACTAATGTAGCAAGGTTTTCATTTGCTAAATTTGCATGCATACAAGGTCCAATTGACTTCACTGTAACTACTCAGATGATTTAAGATAGACATGAAGTGCCTTGTTTAACTGGAGGAACAGACCCCCACCGTAATCCAGATGCACTGGTGAGGCATATACAGGAATGCACCAGTTTTAGTGGGACACCTGGGACAAAGATCACATAATTTTTCAAAGACACAAAGCCATCAATATTCACTGTTGCTCCATTTATCATTATCTGCTCCATATTCATAAGTTACCAGTGACACAGATGATTAAAGTATTGCTTAGCCTATAAATAATAATAATGCAGTCTGAAAATGAAAGATGATGACAAAACCAGAACAAAGATGGTAAAAACAATTTTGGACCTAATACAGTAAAGCATAAGCCACGTAAATGAATGATAGAAGCAAACAGAAAATGTAGTGTCACAGCATTGATTTTGAAAATTTGGACACCTAAAAAAACTCAACACTTCCACAACCTGTTTGCAATATATTCTACCAATTAGCGTGAAATACAAATTGCAATTTCCTTTGATTGCCCAAACAACTGGAAACGACCAAAAACTTGTTAGGGACACACATCCTGATGAAGAAAAAGCACAAGGCAACTGCACCCAAACAAATCTGAAACGACACCTAACATTTATAAAAACCACAAACAGAATGGGATCAAGCCTGAAAACTCACACACAAACACATCCCTCAAACAAAACAGAGGAGGAGTCCCACTGATTTCAGTGGAAATACACCCCACTATGACCCTTGCCAAGCATGTCCAGCTTCCATGATGAAGTAAAAATAACCTTCTGTCTTCTTTCTGCTCACGTTGTTCTCTGAAATGTAATTATTCTTATGTGCAAAGTAAGATCAGAGCAGCCAAGCAAAACAGTGCAGTGCATGCACTGCTGTACCTATGAAACAACTGCTTTAGCTACTGAGTGTTAAAAATATTCATTAATGAGCAACTCAGTGAATGAAGTGAAGGGGTGGGGGGAAAATGAAATCAGCTGATTTGAAGGACCTGATAAACAAAAATGCCACTAGTCTGCAAAATGATGAACTTAATTAAATGCAAAAATACCAGCTGTATGTTTCTAATCCCAATAAAATAAATTATTCTAATGTTTGCTTTGTAATTGCTAAGAGGATGAGAGAAAGACTTTCCCTTCTGTGAGGAGACTTAAACCTGTTTCCCAGCGGAGCTCAGCCACCCGTTGTTGACTCCTCCCGTCCCCTGCTCCCTTCCCGGGCTCAGAGCACAGCGCGGGCCACGATGACCCACAGCAGCACGTGCTGCTTGTGGGCATCACTGGGGCTAGCGACGCAGTGGGAGTCTTGCTGGTAGAGAACGCCAGGACAGAAGTTGTACTTCAGGGAAAACCACCCTCTGAAATAGGAAAGCTGATGCTGAGACTCAGCAACCTCCTCTTTAAATTGCCTGCAACGCTTAACTGCAAGGAGGAGGGAGCTTGGCCTGCGTATGCTGTTGTTTAATTTTGTTCCAGTTCTGATTGCACACTGACATATCCATTTTTAGGTGCAGAGCAAGGCCTTCATTAATCCAGCTCATCCCGCTCGCTCCTTGACAGATGACGCCAGTTGCTAAGCACCTGAAGCAGGCGCCAGCTCGGTATGCTGGTTTTCTGCCTGGGCTTTGCACATCCTTGTGGTCTGGGGGCACGCTGCCTTGTGCACTGGGAAGCTGGGGACCTGCTTTATCGTGGCAGCACAGGTTGCACAAGCAACAAATTCTCCCATCCTGCAAAATCTCACACGTGAAAGGAAGTAGAGGTTGAAAAACTGCATGTGCAGAAATAGTAACAGCAGTTCTAGAGGCCAGATTTGAATCTACCAGTAAAAAGGGACTGAGCTGATTATTTTCCGAAATAAAATCATAATTCTTATTGAGTCGACTCACACCAGTAGGATGTTGATCATATTATGAAAACTAATTTTACAAGGACAGCACCAACTCTGACAAAGTAAACCCTTCACTTTTTAAGGTACGTCTACCATGATAGCACTGTGTTAGC
Source organism: Falco rusticolus (assembly GCF_015220075.1). Classification (NCBI taxonomy): domain Eukaryota; kingdom Metazoa; phylum Chordata; class Aves; order Falconiformes; family Falconidae; genus Falco; species Falco rusticolus. The sequence continues at coordinate 16,654,050 of NC_051190.1, forward strand.
CAAAATCATGCATTAGAATACCATCACCTTTCCTGGTCAGTAGACCAAAATTTCCACACAGGTTTTCCCAAATGTTTAAGTTATTTTCATTGTGATTCCCTTTTTATTCCAGCATCTCTTAAAGGATGCTGAGAAAGAACCTCCTTTAACAGTCCTGCATTTGGCTGCTCTAAATTGGACAGTGGCTTGCATTTCCAACATCTCAAGGAATACAAAATTAGATCAGTGTAAATTTTTAGATGCAAAACTACACTTCCAAACGGGATTTGTTTTCAGTAATCATAACACTAAGTGGACTGTCAGAATTTAACAGCAGAAGCAAAGCAATGGAGTTATTTCTGCTCAAACAAGGAACTAACAACATAACTCTCTCAATTAATGTAAAGCAGGTGGTTGAAGCATAACACAATGGAGCACGTAGAGACTCAGTTGCTTTCCTCCTACACAGTGATCCAAGGAGCCAACACATTAGAAAGCTTTGAGTCTTGTTCAGCATCAGTGACTGTTTAAATGCCTTTGCAAAAAACAGAGGCCTCTTCTAGCACCTCTTTGATGTTTATTAAATGATCTGCCATCTCAATGGCTATTTTACATACACAGACAGTGATTTTACAACAACGTAACGGATGTCTCTATGCACTTACTAATGAACCTTTTTTTTTTTTTTTAAGTATTTCTGAACACAGGTTATTGGAAAGGGGAAAAGGAAAGGAAGAAAGCCACCAGAAATAGAACAAGTACACTATTACTTCATTACTTTCAGTTTCTTACCATCATCTTCACATTCTTCTAGAGGCTTCTGCTGTTTGTTCAGGCACCGTGGATCTAGCCAAGATGTTGTTTTTGTGTTATGGCTGGGAACCAAAAATGGAAATATGACCTTTGTTAATAAAGCAGAGCTGAAGTATCAGTGACATAAAAGTATACATCCTCTTTATTATTCAACAGCCCTGAAGGCATACTTTTGCTCCAGAAGAAACAGCATTACAATTTGATGTTTTGCAAACTAGTCTACCAAATCACAAGAATCACAGCATTGAAAACACAAAGGTAAAAAGCAAAAATACAGAAATCAGTATTCCTGACTGGAAGGACACATATGAAAACTGCAGTATTATAATACTAATTTCCAAACTTTTGTCTTCGGTGGTTGGTTTCTTAATTCCAGGAGCTGTCTCTGAGCCATTTTCCTCCTGATGAATAGGGAGAAGTTTCCCTTCCTCCCTAAATCATGTAGTGGTCTTTGTTCTTACGAAAGACCTTTGACATTTGTCTAGATTTGACCCAAGCATTAGTCAAAAACAAAATTTCCAGTGGAAAACTTTTTAATTACACAAATAAAAATGTTCTGTTAAAGCCTTTGATGGAAGTCGAACAGCTTTACTTTCAACTTTTCCTTTCTACAAGTCCCCTGACAGTATCGTGATGCCAGTCCCAGTGGTGAAGGCTGCATAGCAAACAGGCTTAAAATAAATTTTTCTAGACATTATTTTCTCCCATCATTTTGTTTGCATATGCAGACAATCTTGTAATATAATGTCTCTTCTACAACCTGATGTCACCTTAGACATAACCTGCAAAGATACCTTTCCAGTCTCTCAGGTATCACATACCTAGCTTAGCCTTTAACACTGCTTAGCAGTTTTAAGTTTCAATACCATAGTAATGCTATTTACTTCTCCTTCAAGGTTTCAGAGAGGTTTACAAACTTAACCTTAACCTCACAATAGCCACATGAAGCTGGAGATGCTGTAATGAGGGCTACGATCCCTGAGGAATTAACAGCTGAACAGCAAACTTGTATTTTACTGCAAGAAGAGGGGACTGCCCTGCTCCTAGAATCAAAGTGTGTAAATAAAAGGTCCTTGCTTTACACATCCTACTACCCAGCCCTCCCAATGCAGGATCAGCAAATGTGTTCAGTCCTTTTGTATGCTTTAGAGCAATTAATCGCCAACTAGAAAAATGAACGGCAGAAATTCAGCAAGTCAGGCAAATTAACAGCAATAAAGCAGAGGGGTTCTGTCAACTTATAAATAAGCAAGTCTGTAGTCTAGCTGAGAAAGAGGGCGGTGGGAGGAGAGCAAGAGAATATTTGCATATTTTTTGCAACTTTGTCTTGCTAACCAAAGGCTCACGAAAGTGTAGTTTGTTGAGGCATGAAATATATAGCTAAACACCTTTCAGATCACACACTCGGAAAGGCAGGATTGTATTGAACCTGCAACATGCATACATCTACGTGCAGGGTAATGAGAAGCTGGGATACTTTGGGTAATGAAAACCCCAATTAAAGCACCAGAGAAACATATCTCAAGAGCCAAATTGCTTCAGCTACAAGCCATCAGGATTGGTTATCCGACATAGCTCTGGCCCCACTGGACCTGTGCTGGTTCTGTGCAAGCATCTCAGACGTTCCCACTGTTCCCTTCAGCACCCTGACTGGATAACCCAAAGCGCTGTAGATGATGATACTGACATCTGAGCCAGCTTGGGTCCACACAGCTCATTAGCTTGCTCTCTTAATTTGATACAAATCAAACTAAATTGTTTCTAGGCTCAGGGTGTCCTTAGAATTAATAGAACTGCAGTCATTCAGTGCTGTATCCACACCAACACATTCTTGCACAAAATCACTCCCTATGCGCATGTATCCTCAAAATGGTCAATCTGCACTGCAGGGAAGGAAGCAGTTGGTGTGCTACCAGATTTTCATGTCAGACAGATAGTTGTGTATGCAGGCTACGTTTTTCCACCACGTATATGATTCCCCTGCAAAAGGTCTAACAAATTATTTAAGGTGCTACAGTCCTGCACTGCTAAGAGAATGCACACACATAGAGAATACAGCAGCCGTGGGGATGGGTTTTGGGGGAACTGGTGGCTGCAGCAAAACCCCTGGCTAAAGCACCTGTAAGGAAGGACAGCAGGGGCCCATGTAGGGACAAAAAAGGGAGTAACTGTCTTCTTGGGCAGCATTTTGTGCTCAAGATCTGTCCTTCTCCAGGGAAGAAAACGGCAGGCTCCATGGACTATTACTCAGCCTGTGTTACATACATTAAAGCGAGCAAGTACGTCAAAGAATGAGGCACCCTGAGGACATAATGAGGGGCAGAATACTGTGTTTGGGATAACGAACACACTTCTGTTTCATCTGATATGCAGCTGATGAGAATTTGCATTGTGCCTTCTAGATTTTGGCTTATACTAGGGTGTTGGTGGAGCCTCTTGGAGTAACTGGAAAATGGCCTTTTTTACAGCGCTGTCTCCCAGCTGGTGAAGAGCTGTTGCAGCGCTCTCAGTCCCCCCAGCTCCTCAGATCTTCTGGCAGTCTTCTCTGATGGGTTCCCTTGCCACTGCAGCCAAAGGGAAACCTGCCCTGATAAACCTTCCCTTGGCCCTGTCCAAAAGTCCCCTCTCCTGCCGATGGAGCAGGACTGCTCCCTTACTGGCCTACTCCAGCATAACTCTCTGGAGTACCAGAAGGGGCTTCAGCAGAGGAGGTTCTTCTGTGCTAAGTGGCCACTGGCTTCTGGTACACAGACAGAGGATATCAGTTTCCAAGACCATATTAAACAGACCATCAAATCCAAAATCAATTCCTCACCCCGCTCCTCTACTTAGGCAGCTAAGGGCTTGAGTTGCAAAAGCTAATTGAATTTTAATGTCTAGCTAAACTCTGTGCAAGAAATCCCTTCCACTAACGGGTCCCATTTTATAAGTTACTCCTATCTCAATAAATCTAGATGAGTATCATTAGAGACTATTATTTATGGCATGAAAAAAAATCAATATCTTCATAGAACTGCTGACAGCTCTCAGCTCTTAGGCAAAGACAGCAGAGCACGAGGTACCGCTTTTCCAGACTTACTGTGCCTACTCGGCACTGAGCTATGCCTTCTGCAAAACACTGGAGCTTATTAACACATTTGGCCCATTTGCTCTGACAAGAGGTCAACACACAGAGTCCATTCCCTGGCTCTGCCACCGCCCCGGCACCTGATGCAGGAATTCTCCCTGCTGCATTATGCGCAGAGGCAGGCTCCAGAAACCAAGTCTCAGCCCTTTCAATTAGGAGCTTTCACTCCACCCGTTAAAACAACTGGCCCACATTTTACAAATGTCTGTTGCTATTCTAACTACCTTCACAAAACAAGCAAATTCCCTCTGCCTTTGAACTCAGGAGTAATTTGGATGTTAATCCAATCAGGAAATGCAAAACCTCTTCAGAAGCACTAAGGAACTTAACAGCTCTGCAACATAACTCTATACACTAAATATTTAATACACACACGAAATGTCTCCATGGAGGTTTTCTTATGCCCAAAGAGAGAGGGAGAGAGATAGAATTAGAACAAAAAAAAAAAAAAAAAAAAAAAAAAGTGCTTTACTCTATAAAATAGACTTCTCCGTTCTCGGTGTAGGCCATCTCCCAGTTTTCCGGCAGAGGACCTAGGTTATCCTCGGCAGAAGGAGGTAGGTATTGAGGGAGGTTCTGAGATGGTTCCGTGGTGGGAACGTTGGTGTGGCTATCAATTGCAGATGGTGGGGCTGTCTCTCTTACAGTATGTGTATTACGCTCGTCTTGGTCACCAGACTCTGCTGTAGAATAAAAAGAGCAAAAATATCATCAAAAGACAGTCTTTTTCTCTTCCCTTTTGCTTCCCTGGGTTTATCCTTACAGCTTTCCTTTCCTTGCTTTTCAATGCACAAGAGGCAGCAAGAGATGAACCCCGGGTAAAGACTCTGCAGCCTTTTTGCCGGCAGGGATGAGCTTGCTTTGCCCACGCGCTGCAGCCAGCGCCGAGCCGAGCTGTGATCAGCTCCCCTGCTCGCTTTGACGGGCCCTGCGGAGGTACCAAAGCTTTCCCAGCTGTCTGAGGCCAGGGCTTGCTGATGGAGACAACTTCAACGGGCTTCTGAGCAGGCTTACAGGTTTGCTCCCGCAGTGCCAGTTGTGGGACAGGGATTAGCAGAATAAAATTTCCTGTTTGAAGAACGATCAAAAAGGGAGATTTTTACAAGTGCAGGCGGTAGCCAGAAGCTTGAAGTCAACAAGCTAATGGTGAACATCTTTAGTGCAGTGCTTTTTTTTTTCTTTTTTAAATTAAAAATTAAAATGAATGTCAGCACTACACCATGTGTCCACATGTTGCTGCTCACTAGTGATGTTCTTGCTGTCTGAGGAGGTTTATTCTGTGGCTCATCACTGTATCCTACCAGTCAAAGTCACTCAGGAGTATTTTATGATGTATCTGGCCCTTCTCCCTTAAAGGAAACATTCTTATATCAGTGCTGTTTGGAGCTGTATCCATGAGACAGTGCTGCTCATTCCTTCCAACCCCAATCACAGTAAATGCTCTCCAAAAACCAGGCCTGTGCCCCTAACTCCTTCACAGAGAGGTTTTGGCAACAACAGACAAATTCTAAAATTACTCCTGTGTCGACCAAAGGGATTTTCTCTGGTTCTTGAAGGTGCTGAAAATTTATGGAAGTGCTTCCAAATCACCTGAGGCCACCAGTCAGCCTCCGGTACACACAGCAGGCAACACACCGAGCAAAAGACAGAGAGATCAGCATCACACTGCCCAGTCCCCAGCAGTGGGACTGAAAGGGCTTCACAGCCAGGACCTCGTCTCTGCTCTCTAGACCATAGACCATGGACCTCCTCAACTCACAGCCCTGGTTTTTGGGAGGGCTGTTAACTGCAGCTCCTGCACTATTCTAGTCTGTGTGCTGCCATTGCAGAAAGGGAAGATGCTGAAAATAACTAACTGGGAGATGAGGGAAGAAAAATATCTGGACTATACCAGTTCCCTCAGCTGCCTTCCTGGCATTCAATATTTTTAGGTAGAAGATGACAAGATAAAGAAGCATGAATGAATCATCGCCAGCTAAAGCCTCAGAGTGTAAACATGCCAAACTCTGGAAAACACAAGTCATTGAGAGGTCTTCTAAGGAAGCTGGAGCATTTTAATATGGCTAGCACGTCTACGTGTGAAATAAGCATAAGGAATCACTTTGGTATATGAGAAATAACTCTTTTCTTGATTCTGTGCCCATTTAATGGAGGCAAGGGGCCAGGGCGTGATAACACTGCGACAAATGAGCTGCATCTCCCAATATTTCATCTTGTGAAGGAAACAAAGCAGCGAAACGATGCTCAAATTAGTTCAGAGGCACCAAACTGAGACGGGCAGCAAGGAGGTCAAACAGCACCTCCCACCAGCTTCCTCCCAAAATCAGATCTTGTTGACAAGGGCTGAGGTTGCTGCCATGTCACAACATAGAACACAGAACAGAACTTTGTAAAGGAGCTGGTAAGCAGAGACAGAAACTCCAGCCTGGGAGGGATTAGCCCAGCCAGGAGTGACTTGGGTTGGAAATACGTAACAGGCAGCAGCCCAGCACAGCACAAGCCTCAAAGCCATTTGCCAGTCTGGCCCAGAGAGGGCCAAAACTACACCTCTGTCTAAATCCTTTTAGAGCTCTACACAGACTTTAGAGCCAGGACTTTGGCAGGTAGGAACTAGCATGACAGTTCCTATGACCTACCAGAGGCTGGGAAGGGAAATTGTCATGGTGGTAAGAAGTGACCAGAGGATGACAAAGGACCTAGTGCCAGTAGTGATGGTGAGCACCCACAGCAAGCGAAAGCTTGAAGGTGTGGATAATGCTCCCTGCTAAGTGCTTACTTCAAAGGGATCAAGGAAGACGAATTCAGTGCTTGAAACTGAGCTGAGGAAGTAATGCTCTAAGCGCTAACAAATACCAGGATTGCAGACATGGGGAAGAGCTCTTGCTCCTCAGAGCTTCACAAACTTCCAGTTGATTTCTGTGGAAACTCAACTGATCTTCAATATTATTTTGCTGTGAATCTGCCTGCACAGCACTTGACTTTAAATTGCAGAAGTTTCCAATGATCTCTCAGCTCAATGGTAGCCACAGTGGGACTGAGATCTGTGCTCAGCAGGACACAAGGCCTGCATAAAATACAAAGTTTGCACCCATGTTTCATACCTCACTCCTACAGCAAGCAGCCCTCACTTAGCTGGAAGGTATCTAGGAGAAGAGCACCTAGTAATTGTACGTCATGAGTATCTCTAGATGCAAGGAAGGGGAAAGGACAGAAACTTATTTAGAAAGAAACAATAAATAATTTCAAATGTAATCCTGGATGAGTAATTTCATACTGTTTGTAACTATCAACCATATCGCAAGACATCCTTGAACTTTCTGCAACTATTCCCCATTTTTTTCTCATCCAGCTCAATCCCACAGTGACTTTTTAGACAATACAATGATGTATGTGACTGTCCACACCTGGACATCTGCCATTCAGGTGTTGTTGGCCAGTTCTGTCTGGCACTAACAGCTTTGCAGGAAACCCATTAAAAACAACCCCTCCCCCCAAAAAAAAAATCCCCCTCCGAAAACCTTCCCCATGTATCCTAACTGATGGACCACGGAACTTATGTTTTACCTGTGAAGCTACTGCTCATTTCAGGTACATCATCCTCTTCCTCATTCTCTGTATGCACTATGCCAGCATTTTGCATATCATTGTAAGACTTGGTTCGCTTTGGAGTCGACTGCTTGGAGCCACACTGCAGGTTTTGCAAAGCATCAGTGGAAGTCACTTTCCCACTGAGGGGCTGGCTGGGAGGCTTGGGCGTTCCATAATAGTTACCTAGGCAATAGAAACACATTTGCATCTTCAAAAGGGAACAGTTTATAGCAGCAAGTTTTCTATTTTATTTTATTTTCAGTTCCATTAAATTTTCTGTCTCTCACCAAAAGCAAGTAAATATACTAATACACACCATTCCCCTTTTTGGGGGCGCACATTTCATCTCTAGAGCAGACACAGAAATATTTCTTGCCTTTTAAGTTATTGCTGTTGAATCTAAAAGGAGAAGCAACGGTTGCATTGTTTAGGTGCACTGAGCGTACAAGGGCTAAAACAAAAGGCAGTCACGGTGAATAGCAAAACTTCATCTCGTTACATCTGAATTTCAATTAGCAGCCTTTTTACATGTGTGCACCCACACAATGCTGTGGCAGATCTGGAGTGAGCCCTGCAGAAAATAAAAAATTCATGACTGCTATCACCAAGAGAAGTGATAAAAGGCTCGATGGCCTGCTTTAATACACAGGTTCTTTTAGGGTGGATGTTGCACTTAAAAAGCAAAAACTGTTCTCTCTCTCTGAAGGAAAACTTTGTCAAAGGATAGAAAAGAAAAGACACCACGTGGCATCACTTTCTTCAAAGAGGAAACTCAGCAGTTGGGTCAACTTGGGTAGAAGGGAACAACCAGACCTTAAAGCAAAACCTGAAGTGACAAAGATGCACCCAGAGTTAATGCAACACACAGCTCTGGGCAGCCATCGCCAGAGGTGACAGAAACAGTGCAAAGTGCTTGGGATGCTTTGTTGTCATTTTAACTGGCCATGGAAGAAATACAGAATAAGTGCAGATTCACTGATGCCGGAACCACCTGGAGGTATTGCACCGTTCCTGTTTCACTTCACCTCAAACACCACAGTAGGGCTCCATTTGCTCTGAAATGCTCCACAGGAACCTCAGGTCTGGAATCAGTTCCCGCAGTGCTGGGCATTACAGCAATTCAGACCTATTGCAAGGTGCATCTTTTACGTTTTACACAATGATCTGTGATATACAACATAAAACTCCTCAGAATTTTCCCTTTCAGGAATTATATTAAATTTTATTTTGCACCTTTGGATTCCAAGGGTGCACTTAAAAATTCTCCCTATACTCTCTGCTATGACAAAATATAAAGGATGCCCTCCTGTATGACTTCAACTGTGGCAGCAGCACAAAATTCTTGTCTAATATACACACATATTTGATTACACGCTTCATCTATCTCCACAGTCTATGTAGAACTTGAAAGCTCTATTTTTCATTTTTTCAGTGCATATTTTGTTCACCCACTGCAGGAGATCAGGTTTGAGACCATCTAAGGAACCTGAAGTTGCACAAGTCCACAGGACTCAATGAGATGCATTTGCAGATCCCAAGGGAACTGACTGATGAAGTTCTATCTTCATAGAATAAAGCCACTATCCATTGTATTTGAGAAGTTGTGGAAGTCTAGTGAAGTTCCCACTGACTGGAAAAGGGGAAATATAACCCAGGGAACTACAGGCCAGTCAGTCTCACCCCTGCGCCCAGCAAAATCATGGAGTAGATCCTCCTGGAAACTATGCTAAGGCACGTGAAAAATAAGGAGGTGATCGGTGACAGCCAACATGGCTTCACTAAGGGAAACCATGCCTGATAAATTAGGTGGCCACCTACAACAGGATTACAGTGTTGGTGGATAAGGGAAGAGAGCTAACATCATATACTGTCATGCATGACATCCTTGTCTCTAAACTGAAGAGACATGGGTTTGACAGATTGTCCACTTGGTGGACAAGGAATTGCTGGATGGTCGCACTCAAAGAGTTGTGGTCAATGGCTCAACGTCCAAGTGGAGACCAGTAAGCGTGGTGTTCCTCAGGGCTCAGTATTGGGACCAGCGCTATTTAACATCTTAGTAGGTACAGAGACAGTAGAATCAAGTGCACCCTCAGCAGGTTTCATGATGACTCCAAGCTGTGGGGTGCAGTTGACACACTGGAGGGAAGGGGTGCCATCCAGAGAGATCCCGACACGCTCAAAAGGCGGCCCTGTGCACACCTCATGAAGTTCAACGGGACCAAGTGCAAGATCCTGCACATGGGCCAGGGCAATCCCAAGCACAAATACAGGCTGGGCAGAGAACGGACTGAGAGCAGCTCTGAGGAGAAGCACTTGGGGGTATTGGTTGACAAGAAGCTCCACACAACCCAGCAATGTGTGCTCATAGCCCCAGAAAGCCAACGGTATCCTGGGCTGCATCAAAAGACATGTGACCGTTCTATGATTCTATGATAATTACACTATATATTTAATATCCATTCTCCAAAAAGTATACACGCCCCTTTATTAACACTGTTACACTAGATGGAAACCACGTGTCAAAGGCAGATTGTGTGAAGGCACTTTAAAACCTCATCTCTGCTAAAAAAGATCTTTTAGCTTATTTTTATACAGATGCATGTGTATTTTTGTTGCAGAAGCCAACAGCATCATTCATAGACTGAGATACAGCACTGAGTTTAAAGTTAGTCAGGCAGCTCTGCATTGACCTGCCTCAGTGCTGTATGCAGTATTTCCAGTCACTCAGTGCAGTTCATACTGCTCAGCCATCACACACTTGAGGTTCCAATGACATACCCTTACTTCAGTTTGAAGTACTAGTTCTTAATCTCAACTCCTCTTTAGCTGACTGCATTACCTTTCCCGTTAGAGCATCTAAGTCCCTTACAACCCTGAACCTGCATGGGCTGTCAGGTTTAGGGTAAGATCACAGGGATCATACCTGCCTCAGCACTTGCAGAACTCAGCCTGTGACTCTGGAAGGTCTCTGGACACATCAGGAGCAAGGGAGACCAGGAATCACCCTGGCTCAGGCTGGCAGAGTCCGTCTGGGAAGACCACTTCAGACACATATTGCTACCTTTCCCCTGCACTGCCTCCCAAGAAGAGAAAAAGTCTTTCTTGCAGAGCTGAGGCTGGAGAAGTCTGAGTTGCTCCTGCCTCCATGCTTTTACAGCTGGAGTGCTAGGACAGCAACACGTGCAGGTTTGTCTTAACAAGGTGTGCTCGAGCCTGTATACAACATCGCGGATTCCGCTCCATAGGAGCAGCAACGCTCTGCAATGCTTTCATCTTCTGTTCATTTCAGAATCTTAAATGTACATTGATACATAATTTATAGGGAGAAGGAAATTACTTCTTCTGGAAAGAGCCTCTAATGGGGATGGAGGCTCCTCAAGCAGGTTGCAGTCTCTGCTAGAGAAATTATTCTTATGCTCTACATACTGCAGGGCTGGTTTATACAAGACGAGGAGGAATAGGGGAGAGAAAGCGCAAAGGGGAAATACAAAGGTAGGCAGGCAGAAAAAGTATAATCAACCCTACTCCCATTCTATCCCCTTCGGCATTTCTCCTAAGAATGCTGCTAGTTTGGGGTTCAGGTTTTTGTTTGGTTAGGGGTTTTTTTTTATTTTCCTTCCCCCCCGACAAAATGTGTATTTTCTAAGGATGTTAACTGCTAAGCAGAGAGAGCCACTTGCGTGCCATATTAGTGAGAACAGCTTTTACTTATGGCACTGTACATGACTATTTTGTCCAAAATTTATTTCAGGTCTGTTGTAAATGGTTAAATCTTTTTGCAATGGATGCAACAAAGTGAAGGGAGGGGATACATAGATGTTGCTAGTGTGGGGTTTTGTTTCTTCTGGATAGGAACATGGCACAGACGTTACCACCCCTCCACCAATTGCAGAGAAATACATTATTTTATTTTTAAGTTTTGCTCCTTTTCAGTTCCTCTAGCAAAAAGCAAGGCTGGAGTTCCTAACAGTCCTCAGCAGAAAACCAGGCTTCTCTATTTCAGATTTGCTTACCCTGAAATCATTAGTCACGCTTCAAACCAGCCATGGTTGTTGTTACTATTAGTCAGTAATTATTTCCTACTGAAACAGTGTGCTGTCTTAGAGGATCCCTACAAGTAGATATGAACACATGCAACAAGCAATAGGAATCTGAAACTCAGCATAGCTCTGCACGTGTGGGGTTTGTTTTACGGAATATGGGAAATGCAGCTATTGGGGCTGAACTTTTCTTTTTCCTCCACAGGAGGCAGATTCAGTCCGAGTCAGTATTCCAGAAAATCACAGCTCTTCCTTCAGATTTATACAAAGACATACATGTTTGGAAAACAACCCAGTTCATGATGCAAAAGTGCAAAAGAAAGCTCCAACTCAGCTTCCAGGTGACATGGAGAATGAGAGAAAATGGAAATACTCTTTTCGTCATGTTTGCTGGATGCAGTCAGATCTATTTCTCTTCTCTAAGCAGTTCTTTACGAAGACATGGCATGTGGGCCTGGGCATGGGGGCAGACACATCATTAGGAGGGACTGGCACAAAATTATCTTCAAAACTCAGCTTTAATCTTAGAAATTGCAGAGATAAAATATTTACCCTGTGACTCAGAAATCCAAACGTGCACCATTAACAACTGACAGTGAACAGCCCAGCAAGAGTTTTAAAACACTCAGACTCAACATTATTTGTTCAAATTAAATCTGTCAGTGTTTATGAAAAAACATACATTTAAAAATATGCTTTAACAGTGTTTTGTGAGCCACTTGTAAGCCTAAAGAACGGGCTAACTTCATAGCTAGTGTAATTTGTACTGAATATCCAATCAGCTCTAATTATTAACAGCATGTTACATGTGCATACACAAGCATCTGTCATCCCAGAGGATCCCAAAACATTTTCTAAAGTCAGCACAGTAGTTATGGCAGGACTCCCCGGGGTGCTGAGCTCAGGTGAATCTCTGCAAAACTTCTGAGGGCTGTGCCCCTAACGTGATGTCCCAAAGCTGAAGAAGAGCAGCCTGTCTCCCCGACAAAGGAGATTCCTTGATCAAGACAGCAGGAAAACCTCTACTTTTCTGTGGAAATGCTGGTTCTGAAGCAGCCAGCCTGGCAGAACACAGCCCTTTCCCATGTCTGATTCCTATCAGGCTTCTATCCCCTATCAGGGAACCAGGCTTCTAAGCTTTACCTTCTTCCCAATCACATTTGGATCCTGCCTGCAGCGACTGAATTAATAGCTAATAATAATGCATTCACTCAGCAGATGCACATACCATTAAACTGAATTCCTTGTCATCACCTTTCCCTAACCCTTACTTTACTCAGTCCCTTGGTGCTTAAAACTTATTTAACCACAACTTAAGTTTGATGGCAGCTTTTGCAGCCAAATCCATGACTTAATCCACATGCTCTAAACTGCTGCTCAGGAGAGTGCAAAAAAGTAACAATAATATTGAAAAAAAACCAGAATAGCTATTTGGAATGAGTTGATTTCTTTTCATCTCCTTATCTCTAAGTGTCAGCAGCTTACACATTTTAGCATCATGCACAGTAATTAGACTTTGGTAACAACTAATCACAACAATAAGACAAGTTCTCATCATCCTAACACTTCTTCCTCTGCCAATTCAAGCAGTGATCATAATCAATGAAAGCAATCTAGAGCAGCTTCTACCCTGTCCTGCAGTGTATGAATTAAAGCAATGCTGTCAGCCAAGAGAACTTTCTTTTTCAATTTTAGAAACATAGTAGTAATGGAAAGCTTGTTTTCTGTTTTGAAATAACAAAACAATCTTATTAAATATTTGCCTGATGGGCCGTAAATTCACAAACACCCTTCAGTTTTTTACGTGACCTGTAATTTGAAATGTACTTCACAAAAATACACCAATTAGCTACCCTTAAGTAAAATAACTATGAATCTAATCCACAAAAAATTTTGCGGATCACCATTCAATTAATTTCAAGTGGAAAGGACTCCATCCATCCAAGATGCCGCTTCTGGAACAGGTAGAAAGGCACAAGAGCAGAGGTGCAATCTAAAAGGCTCCGTAGTGGAACGCAGGTGTTTCACCTTGCAGAGAGGGAAGATGAGACCACGAAGCTGCTGGGCTGGGGCCAGGGTGGCAGGGCTAGCATGGAGAGGGGAAAGAAGGCAGAAGAGCTGTGTGCAAGGTAGGCAGGAGCTTGAGCATTAATCCTAATGGTACAACATCAATTGACGAATGTGGTCCCAAACCATCTATTTCAGTCGCTTTAATCTGTAGGTGCCGGCTTTGCAGTAGCAATTTTCTTTTCTGGGGGAGGAAAATTTGTCTTGGTTTTCTGGTGCAAAGAGATTTAGGCCTGGGACTGGGAGTGCATTTGTGTCTCAGGAAAGGACCGAGCAGAGTTCTTGCAGTTCTGAATTTACTGACGCCTACTGTGAGGCATAATTTTGCAGTTATAAAAATCCCAAGAAACTCAAAAGCCTCTGTGTAGCACAGAGGACCCTGCGTCCACAAGAAGTGCATCTGATCTTCAAAGCTACCACTCCATGTTAACAATGACTCCATTAACAGCTCATGTTTTAAAAAGCAGTTTGTAGCTTGCTTTGTTGATGCAAATGGGTATTTTGGGAAAGTGACTTGGAGATAAGCAGCAAAATTAAGCAAGGCCTCGACACAAAGACTTTAAATGTAATTATTAATGTAATTGTTTTCTTTTCCAAGATGCAGCTCTTCTTCTCTACAAGAACCAAAACAATTGACCCTTAATTTTAGCAGAAGAGCTTCTGCTCATCTAATCCAGCAAGAGTGCTTGTGTCTGATTAGCACGGGATGAATTGATTCCTGGGAGCAGAGCTCCTGCTACAGGGTTTTTTGTCTGTTCTCTTCCAAGATCACATTTGGCTACAGATTTCTATACATTTAGATGACAGATCTGGCTGCTGTCTGTGGGATTCACCTAGCTGCAACTGCACATTGATTAGCAATTGCCTTGAGGAAATTCAGAGTATCCAGGCAACCAGAGGAGGCCGCAGATACAGCATCTGGATCCGAAGCAAAACACAAGCAACGGAAGAGAACTCAGGGAAATTAACCGACAATATAGACAAATCCAATTTGCTTTAAATAGTAGGTTCTCTGTCACTTTTTGCAGTTATTAATGGTGAGGTTCACTGAAAGATCAGTCTGGATTTCTTGTTAATTTAGTCAAAATGTTACAATGTGCACATTTCAATTTATGTCTAAAATTTAACATACACTCCAATTAGTGTCCTTGTAGGCAATGACAGCACAGCGGTCACCTACAGATCAAATCACTCTCATTTATTCTGATTTTTCCTGTGTTGAGATATCACTAAGTATTGCCACATGCTATTGTTAACACTCATGTACAGCTGCATCCAGGCACATTTAATGCATGGAAAATTTGTAAAACAAAGCAAAGATACTTCAAGTAACACATAAGCAGTAAGACCTTGGTAGCACGGAGCACGAGATGACTATGGAAGCTCAGGGTGTTTCCTGAGCCAAGCTATATTACAGCAACTGTTAAATCCACATGCAAATAGATTTAAAAAATTCATAGGGAACATAAATAAGCATTGCTTGTGCATGGTATATACAGAGAACACAGGTGAAACAGCTGGAACACACATTCCTGCAAGGCTGTAGGAATTAGGAAAATACCATTATAAGCCTTTGCAATATGCAACTCTTCTTGCAAATACATAAAGTATTTATATATATACTTCCACCAGGAGGATGTGTCCTACTAACACCTCGCCTCTCCAGAAGGCAGTGGCATGTATCATAGCTCACAGCACAGGCTGAGCTCTGCAGTGGCAGGGAAATGCCACGGGTTGCGGCAGCTGGGCTGCCTCATGGTGCAGAAGGGCTGCCCAGCTGCAAAGGAGCTGCTAACACCAGCAGGGAGTAGCCAATTCTCAAGACAGTCCTGACAACATCTAGTACCAAGAAACGATGCTAAATATGCCTGGCTGCCATCTATCAATGGACTACTATGAACAGCCTTCAACACATCACACTGTGGTTAGAGATAAATGCTGCCTTAAAAAAAAAAACAACCTGAAATCTAACTTAGGAAAAAAGCAACTAGTTCACTCTACCTTTTTTTTTGCCACAGGTGTTTAGGAACAACCTTCTCCTCCAAGTGTGATGTTTTAAAATGCATCAAAACCAGTGAAAAGCAGGACTGCTAATGAACAATTTCAGGCAGAGCTCGCATTGAAAAACTTCCTATAAAAACAATCAGGAATGGCACAGGAAATTCAAAACCACTCTAAACCACTATCAGAGATTTGAATATTTGCTTTTAGAGAGTTACTCAGCTACCACTTTAGCTGTTTGTAGAATGAAGCATTATTATCAGATGACACTTCAGTATAGCAGCAGTCACGCTTAACACTGATAATCATTCACATACACAGGAACATGTCTTTTCTTCTTACTAGTGTTTAAAAAAATAACCAAACAAACAAACAAAAAAGCAAAGTATAAAAGCCAAAGACAGAACAGGAATCTTTCTGCAGTGCACAGATGTTAATAAGTGGATATTTGACATGATACATTGTAATGATGTTAGAGGAGCCATTATGATTTATTGAGTCAATCTGTACTATGGAGACAATAATAAGCAGATCTCATCTTATTAAGCGGAACATGTTGTTCCGCTGCATGGGCATCCCCAGCATCTGCCACCCTTCCTTGCCCAGTCTTCCCATCAGGTTTTGCATGCCACAGACACAGCTGTCATTTCAAGGTTGCACCAAGTTGGCGAAACCCACAGGCTGTGAAGACACCAGAAGACCAGCAAAGAAAATCCAGCCATTTTGCTAAAGCAGCTGGGGGAGTGGGGCTGCTGCGAAGAAACCCAAGGAGAGCTAGCACATCAGATAAATTAGGCTAAAGGCATCTTGATTTGAAGCATGTTGCTGAATACACCTCTCTACTTCAGCTGAAATTTTAACTGCACTATTAAGGTAATTTATTACACTCATTAAGTACCACAGTCGGAGACCCTGTCTACAGTAGCTAGTTTTATACACTTTAAAAATGTTAGCAAGTCACCCCATTACATCTTAGTCATCAGACTAATGCAGATTACTTATTACTTCTCTTGGCAATCACATAACACTTGTCCTGAGAATGAAAGATGATGCCTTGACAATAATACACTATAATGTAATAACCCTTCACATGTTATAAAGTGAAGCACTTTTTCTTTTGAGGATCACTAAGTGCTGGGCAGGCATTCATTAATACAGCCTCACCAGACCCCAGCGACACAGCCATCACCATTCAAAATTCAGCCACCATGCTAATGTCCCTGTGCTTCTCTGCACAGCAGCCACCTCCACTGCTGCATTCAGCACAGCCCTCTGAAACAGCATCGCTTCCACTCTCTCCCTCCTATTTGTAATAGCAGATAACTGCAGGCACAGGGTATCTGCTGAAATATTAATGAAGAGAGAACTAAGTGTTGTTTTAATATTCTCCAGGCCAGTAACCTGAAGTATAGAGCAGTTACCTGATCTGCCCAAGGCCACTCAGCAGATGGGGAAGAAACACGAGTAATATCTAGAAGTTTTGGTTCTGCTCAACACAGTCCTCCCTTGGGGTCTCTGTGAGAGCCTGCAATTCAAATGCAGAAGTAATTGCCAAATAATTAGTAACCTACACAATCACTTCCATGCATCCGTCACTATTTTACACCCTGAAGGCGCAGTCAATAAGTGCCTGAGATTACAATTATCATAATTTCCTACCCACCAGAAGGCCTAGATAATGGGCAGTCTAAAAAGACTTTTCCTTCCTAGTAAGTATTGTCAAAGGGAATTACCAACTGGCTTGAGCACGTTCCGTGCATCTTTACCAGTATGCAGGTGGTGCAAAAAGCACCAGTACTGGTGCAGCACCACAGCTTTGGGTAGGTCTTCTAGGATTTCAGCTTCAGCTCCAGCTCCTGGATTCATGTGATCACCATGTTGCTTTCATTGGGAGAAAAAAAAAATTTCTAAGCTTTATGGTTAAACCCCAGCATGTTAAAACTGGAACTGAAAACCTCAGGAATTAGGGCTTCCTAATTCCCCCTCTCCCACCTGATTACAATTTTTGGAGCATTTTGGGTGCAGAACATACCAGAGAGGTGACAAGTGACCAAAAAAGCAGCTGCCATGCCCGCTCTGCATTCACTGGCATGTGAATCAAAAACTGCCCAGAGGAACCTATTTGCAGTGCACCAGAAAAAATAATACTGCCATTATGCAGCCCAGTAGGTAGGCAACACCTTCTTTGTCCTATTCATCTTGCAGTTTCTTTCTTTGCAATTAGAGCATTTTTAAAACCCAGGTTGTCCTTTTAAAACCTGATACATTCTCCTACTCCTTGATGGTTTCCAGCTGTTCCCTTCTGCTTGTTCTTTATTCTTTCCAAACCAGTATCAAAATCCATATCAGCATCAAAGTCCTGCGTACCACCCCTCTTCTGATGGCTCCCTGTTTTCTAATTTTTCTCCCATAAGTTCTCTTCAGTAACTGTTACTAAACAAACGCTTGTGTTGTGTCTTCCACAAGGTTTTTCCCAATGGTAGTGCAAGTACCCAGGTGGCTTTATGCCTTCGATAGGCAAACAAATGTCATCCAGTAATGCTAAAACTTTATCTTGATCATTTGGGTCAGACTTCCTCCCTAGCTGCTGAATCATAGCACAGAAATACAGAGCATTCATCCATATCCCACCACCACCACATACAGACACTGACAACTTACGTTGGCCAGAAGGAAACTTGGGACCACCACCCTGACCCTAAACCACCAGCCTGCTTCAGCCACAAGAGCTTGTGGCTGCCAGGCACACGAAAATTTCCCTATTAATCATCACTACTCTCCATTTCATAGCATTCCCCTTCCTTCATCTCTAAATCATGTAATTGCACTGTAATCAAAAGCAACCCTACCTTTGCAATTGATTCCTACTCAGTACAATGGGTAGCATTATTAATAATAAAAGCCATGCATTATTTTATGGTTCTTCAGAGAGAAACAGAAGGTTATTTCCTTTTGTTGGGTTCCATCCCTCTGGTTTAGAATAAGTCATCACTGGCAAGGTCAAAAATATAATCAACTTCATCATGGTGGTACACTTCGAAAATAATAATAAAAAAAGAAGGTAGCAAAATACAACATAAACCAAATAATTAATCTAAGACTATAAAACTGGACAATAACAAACACTTCTTGAATGTCAGAAGTCTAACCTACTTTGCTGTCTGTGGTATTTCGCAGATTATTTTTTTTTATGGGCAAAATTGCTGGTGATCGCAGCGTTGAGTCTGAATCACACCATCTTCCAAGATCTAATCAAGATCAGCAATGTTTTGATCAATGCAGTTGTAAAATAAGATTTCCAAAAAAAGTACAACAAAGCCATTAAAGAAATCTCAGAAGGCAGAAAAATAATTTCTTGAAAGTGTAAATGAAAAATTAACTTTATTTATTTCACATGACAATGAAATAGTAATGTGTCTTGATGCATATGTGCACACATGCATCATCACTATTTGCTTTATTCTTATTGATTTTTCCCTCCACGGGCCAGCTCTACAGAACCACTAGGCACCAGTGTCACCGGCGTCAATGTGGAAAGAGGCTTCTCAGCACTTCTGACAAATTACTCCCTTAAAGTTCAGGCACTTCTATCACCCACAGAAATTAAATACGCATTAGACTTATGAGAAATCAACCTCATCTTCAGCAACTCAAAGGAACAACCCATGAAATCTAAACAGTTTAGCTGCTACCGCATATAATCACATAAGCAATGAAACGACCAGGTTATAACTGTCCCAGATGGGTACACCATTTCCTGAAAACTAATTCCCAGCGTGTCCCAGGAGCCAGCTTACAGACAGTTACCCATTTTGTCTTTCCAAGTGGAAAGGTCACCAGAACAAATACGATCAGGAAGTAATGGCGAGGCCGTTCAGCTGATCTATTTCAAGCACCATGACAAAGAAAACTAATTTAGTGTTATAATTAGAAACATGGAGAGGAAAAAGCTCATTTTGGAGAAGTGCTGCTGCTGGAACGTTCGCATTGGTGCTGATGGAGCTAATCAGCTCAGAGAGGTGGAAGAGTGAAACCAAATTATACATTTAGCATCTTCATGTAAATCAGGTTTGACACTGCAATTGTCTGCAGTTGGGACTAAGTGCAAGGTTTAAAGGTGACCTTATCAGGGAGTTTTTAAAGAAGCAGGCTAAATAAACAGTGTTTTAGGAATTTTTTTTAGAACGTAAAATCCAAAACCGCATGTCACAATCTCCTCTGTTCATATTTGATGACTATTGGCTATTTGTGTGTAGTTCATATTTTTAAATGAATTTCGTTTCTTATTAACAGCTGCAAGAATAAGGCTTTTTAAACTTCTCATAATTACAAAAAGATCCTTTGGAAATACGATATGAATGAGCTGAAGTATACTGGAAGGACTTTCACACCTGTAAGATATTTCTCTTCATTGTCTTGTCAATGAAGACATTTCAATGCTTGCAGGGCAGGGGGTGGGCATGGGACTGATGGACACAACAACACAAAAAAAAACCACCACAAAAGGAGTTTTCAATTTAAAGGAGATACAGATTGCAGGTTTAGTTACACAAATACTACTGTGTACCCAAATATGGCCAATTTGCCTTGCATTTCTCTGGAAGTCAAAGCTATCTTTTCCCCGCTTTCACCCTGGTGACATTTCAGTGCCCCTTGGCAGTCTTGGTGCTGTTGTTTGTAAAGCTGTGCTGTAAAAAGGAGCAACACAATGACCTAAGTTAGAAGTAATTATCCAGGAATAAAGAGGGGAAAAAAAGGCCAAAAGTAGTGCATCATGTAGCTGCATGGTGAGACAACTGGGTGATGAAAGATGTGTATTTAGGGGTGAACAAGGAGATGAGCAGGGGTGGAAACAAAGAGTAGATGCATTTTCACTCACTGTCACGCTGTCTTCCCTCAGTATTTTGTTATTAGACTTCATACTGGATTTTCCTGGCCTACTGATGTTAATCTTTTGAGGTAGTTAACTTGAAGGGAAAAAGACAAAAGCACAGCAATATTGGAATCCCCTCTCTCAGGGTACAGTCAGAAGAGGGAAGTAGAACACTAGGACAGAAAGTGAGGCCCTAACTTGAGCTGGTTAACGCAAGCAAGGGTGATGCAATGCAAGTCTGGTGTCCCATCACGGTTATTTTGAAGTGCTTTTTCATTGCCCGCGGCTCCATACCTTCATAAGTTCCTACTTCCAGAAGGGTCCCACTTCGCTCCAACTCCAGAAACTCCTCCACAGTCAGAAAGTTATAGTCCACACCAGGCACTTCTCCTTCTCTTGGAGGACGGGTTGTGCCTGAAAGGAAAAAACAGCACGTTAATGTAGATGTTTTCTTATCAAGAGTTAAAAGGGACAGTACAAAAACGATCATAAAGATACAAAAGTATCTGTAAAATACAGTTCTGTGAGCTACAAAGAGAGCAGTGTCAAAAAGTTCAGTTAGAAGTTAGGAACCGGTGTAAAAACAAGGCAAGACATAGATCGCAGGTTGAGCTGGTGGTACCAGTTGTTCTACCCAACAATGTTTTTTTATGTTCTCAGAATGACTCTCTGGCAAAGAAATCTCTCGTAACACATACAGAAACACAGCTGGAAGAGTTTGATATGTGGGAACAGGCCAGCAATTACCTTCCTGCTATTAGCACAGTCTCTCACATTTCAACTTCACTAAAATTGCAATCTGTATTCTCTGATAAGGCAACTTCTTTCTGCCTTCCATTATTTCTCTATCAGTTTATCTCACCAAATATTCTTTCAGGTCATTAAGCTCTTTTCTCCCTTACTACTTCTTAATATTTTATCCCTATTTATAATATTTTTTATTCAACATTAAACAGAACCGTGAGACAGTTTTGACAGACCATTCACACATGCTTACTAAAGAGACAACCTGCAAACTCTTCTCTGAGAAGTTCACCTATAAGCTCATTCCAGTTCAAGAAATACTTTTTCTTTTGAGTAATAATTCACACTGAATCTCTCTCTAGCACTCGGCAATTTAACTAGGACCCATGGAGAACAGGGCTCTGATCACTGCTACTCTGCCAGCTCTGAAACTCCTCTCCCTTCTGACCCATTTGCAGCCCTTTGAAGCATGGTGTAAGATGAGTCATTTCATGACTTCTTGCTAAGATGGCTTGGGCCACTGCATTTTAGGTCACTGAGCACAGCTTAATTGATTAGGATCAGTTTCTGTTCAATAGCCTTTATTTTCCATGACTCTGGAGGCTAGGAGATGGCTGGTTCTATACATCCGAGATTAAATATAAATGACAGATTTACAGATGGTACAGGAAACTGAACTTTAGAAGAAAGAGCAGCGTTAGAGGTGTCTGAGTTGCTGTGGCTGCAACCAATCTGCTGGCTTGGGAAAAACTTCAGAGATGTGGAAACCATACCTAACATTTAATGAAGCATGATTTCTCACTTCTGTGGGCTCACTACTCCGGCCCCTGGGTAGTGCCTTCTCAGCGCGTACAATTTCTTAAACCCTCAGTATAGAGAAGCTGAGCTTCTGGAAACTAACTGGGAAGATTCCAGCTCTCAGAAGTTGAAAGAGCATAAATCTACCATGCCTGCATCTGGCAAATGTTTTCCTGAAGTGCCAGGGAAGCGGAAAGTCTCCTTGTGCCCTACTCATCCAAGAGACTGTTCGAGAGGTCAATCTTGACAGAGTGACACCCTTGAAAGACTATCACTGGGTTAATGTCCTTGATAGACATTCACTTTCTCTAACATCCTCCACCTCTCGTTTCAAGATAGAAGCTCTCTCTCTCTCTTTTTATTATTTAGCATCTTTTATTATTTAGCATCAGTGTCCAGATAAGTTTATAAATTCCTGTGATGCTTCTATCGTGCCTTCTCTTGGAGCTGTGTGAATGGGTGAAGGCCGGAGGAGAAAAAGAAAAAAAAAAAAAAAAAGGGATGGAAATGGTGACAGGTATCTTCACCCTACTAGCAGAATTGCTCTTTCCTATTCGGAAGGATTCAGTTTTGCATTCTTTGTATTCTTGTACCCTTACAGTAAGACTACAATTTTTACCAAGTAGTCTGTCAGACAGGACAGATGTCTTTCACAGATCTAGACCAGAGAAACACTGGAAGTACACCACATGCCCCTCTTGTGCCCAAGTGCTGGCATTTCCATCTGAAGCCAGGCAGAAAAACTCAGCCAGCAACGCCCACACAGGACCCTCCCTGGCACACAAGGAGTGTGCACACACCCAGCAGCTGAGATGAAGGGTCGCAGCATCTCCTCCCTAGGCACTGACACTGCTGTAGGTGTTCAGGCTGTGAGGACCCTCACCAGAGCATCACGGCTATTGAGTACTGCCAGGTTCCCCTAAACCAGGCCCATGAGAGAGGAAGAAGAAGAATGGAAAAACCTCAGCACTAAATCTGTCCAACGATGCGCGGTAGCTGTCCCATGCCTGGAGCACAATGGAAGTGAGAATTAAGACTCTGTAGTGCTCCACATCCAAAGCATCAGTCAAACGTCACCCCGAGCCACGTGGCACACGAGCTGAATGACAAAGATCGGGACATACTCTTTCCCAGTAACTGACAACACACATTCATGAAACACAAAGATCAGGGAACTTCACGACCCACTGTATCTTTTAAAACTCTCTTTTCTTTATCTATATCTTCCCACAGAAAGTATTTCTTAATCTTTTTTTTTTTTTTTCCTTCTGAATTTTTATAGTGGTGAAATTGCAGTCAGCAGTTTACTAGTGCTGGCTGCCTATTTGACATGACAATTATATCTCTGCCATAATTCCTCTGAGCCATTTTAATGGATCTATTTGTTTCATCTCAGTGTTCTTAATTTCCTGAATATGTTCAAGTCGAAAAATCGCAGATGTGCTTGCTATCAGCGCGATTGCCTGCAACACACGCTGAATGCATTAGAAATGCCAAGTTGCCGCGTAAAAGAAAAACATTACATCACAGCGATAACATTTGTCACCTCGCATCGGTCCTCAGCAACAGAGGGAAAATAAAAACTACACTGGTTAGGATATCTTATCTAGGCAAAGGCAAAAAACCCAACAACTTTCCGTGTTGCTGTCTAAAGCAAAGATTGCTTGCAGATGCTCGGGCTGTTATCCTGCTTCACATCTGAGCAAGAGTTACTGAATGCAATTCAGAAAGGCAGGGGGAAGGGTAAACCCGCCTCCGTTTTTCTTGTAGCAGAATGACAGGCTGCCGGCTGGACACACGCCTGGCAGATGGCATTTCAAAGAGTTTTCATGAACCATCTGGGATGTGTACAATGATTACAAACCACACTTACAACAAAGCCAGAAGGGCTGCTTCACAAGGAGGGTGGGGGGAGAGGGCGGGCGGAAAGAAAGGGGGAAAGAAAAGAAAACCAAGAGGCACATAAACAATCCTGATGACTTTTCCCAGGCATAGGATGCTAAGAATAATCAGCACCTTCCACCTGGAGCCTTTCCACAGCCTGAAACAACTGCTCAACTACTCTGCAGCATGTGTGTGCACAGCCCAACACCACTGCAGGCTGCAAGTTTCCATTCATTAGAGCTTTCTGCTGATAAACTCCAAATTGTAATTAAGTCTCCCATCATTAATGTGACTTATTTATACGTGACTTTATAATGTGACTACAAAGCGTAGTGTGTCTGTCCTCCCTCCCCCGTTAAATTGCATTCCAGTATCCTTACCACAGGCTGGTCATCACTGAAGGAGGGAGCTGTGGAGATGACTGTACATTTTATCAGAGCTAATAGCAGGTCAGACCACTGCTAATGGCAGAATTAATTGAGCACAATATGTGCTGTAGATGGTCCAAACAGGAGTTAAAATACTCCACTGGAAAAGGCGAGCCAATCATACTTAAATACGTTAACCTGCCTGCCATGTTTGCACTGAAATATTAAGTGGCATCAAATCTTATTGCCATTAGGTAGCAATTTAGCTAATTAATTTGAGCTATGTCCCACTGTGTGACTAGCTTAGAATTGTTAATGCTACAGCAAGAAGGAACTGGAGGAGAAACCAAGTGGTTAGCAACTCCTTCTGCACATTTAATGATTCACAAACTTTCACTCTTATTTGATTGGAATGTCCCACAACTTATAAAACTAGTTGGAGACCTCACACTCACAGGACAATTGCTCGAATCTTCTGCCACCACAGCAGACTTACAAAAAAAAATAAAATAAAAGTAAGACTAAGGATTAGTACTGCAGGTTTTACTTTCTCTCTTGGTCTGGGGAGGTAAAACTACACGTAACATGGGTGGCTGAGATGCTAGGTGAAATGTCTGCCCAGCTGTTGGTTTGGTTATCACACCCAAGCTAGCTGTATCCCAGTTTATCCATGCATCACTAATGCTTGAGCTACAGAAGGAGACCTCACCTGAGAAACTGCTTCCAGACAAAGGTGAGTTTGCCCAGAGAAGAGCCCATGTTGCACTTAAGCTAACTAAACTAAAGCTTGTCATCCACACCTAGAATAACCGTGGCTCAGATGTACTGAAGACTAGTAACTATTCGTCTGAATAATTTAAGTGCCCATTTAAAAGACAAATAGCTGCTGCTGTTGTGTTGCCTATCAACCACGCTGACAATTACCCAACATGAGCCTCAATTATAGTATGGCCAGATTGTTAATATGTGATTCAGGGGCTGTTTAGCTCCTTATCAAGCCTCACGTTAAGCTGTTAATAGCCACTGATGCCCCGCTGCTAAATTAATCAGAATCTTGCTTATTGTAATCTAAAAATAAGACTTCAAAGGGGCCTTAGTCACTTCAATTACTTTCTTCTTAAAACAAAAACAGTTCTTGAACAGTAATTCTGTTACCATGAGCCAAAATAGCCCCTAGAGCAAGACATTCAGAAGTTGACTTCTCAAGTGCAGAACACCTACATCTCCCATTTGCAAAGCAATGATTTCTGCACATACGATTCCGTATTTCTTCTACGTCCAGTTCCACTGGCTGGCAGTGATAATCTGGTCAGCCACCAAAATAGAGCTAATCAAACCACAAGTCATTTCCTTCTCACCTCCACCGACCAGCTTTCTTATGATGACAGATGATGTGAGAGCTGTACACTCAAAGTAATTATAATAGTTGCTACAACCATGTTTTATACAAACTCAAGTCACTGTGGTTACCAGCGGTGAATGGAACCGTAGTAAATACAGTTTCCGTGTGAAGTGTACAGGGATGCTACTGACTGGCGAAGCTGCAAAGCCAAGCTCTGTTGCGGGGGGTTGCCAAGAGGCCGTTTGCAGGTGGATTAGAAGGAAGGATGCTGTTCTCACCATTGCTCTCCAAGACTGATATTTTTGTTCATTCAGCCACAAGGGACTGCTCTCATCACCTACACTGAAAAAATCTTCAGCTGCCAGGGAAGAAACGTATTAGGAAAACAGCCCCTCTCCCCTCTGCACAGTGTTTAGAGGTCACCTTCTTCCCTCGTGTCACAGGATAATTTGGAGAGCCTGCTCTAGCTCTCCTGCATCTGTCACCTATGGTGCCAGATAACTGGAAGGCAGGACAAACTTCACAGACCTGCTAATGGCAAGCAGAGAAGGGAAAAGACAGAGACAACCTGGTCTGTCTCCAGAAGAGGCAACCTGATCAGCAGCCAAGCTTAAGGAGAACTTATCTGCAGCACAGTATTAGAAAAACCCTTATCTACACTAACAAAAAATAAAGTGTAACCTAGCTGTAAGAAAACGTTGTACACAGAACTACTTCATTTACTGACTTCTAGGGTTATCCAAGCCAAGAGTACTGACCCGTTTTATTCAGCAGCAGTAGAAGCGACTGTATTTGGACACCATTAGCTATCCATTACACACGTGTCCCCACTTACCTATGGTAAGGGGTGATTTATCGTTGTAACTACATAAAAATACAGAAGTTTCAGTGAGGCCTGGTCTGTTACAAACCAAACACGCTCGACTTACAAATACAATTTTCTCCTGAAACTCGAAACTCAGGAAGCTCATTCTGGGATTTTAAATGTTGTCTGTCCCTTCTGTAGCCAGTGATTCAATACCTATAATCCACAAGAACGTGACAAGCATTCAAAGTGTCTCAGTGGTGGAATAGAAACTCAGTCCAAAGGAGAATGTGGTCTGTCTCTAGAAATTAATTCACAGCTCTGTTAATGATGCATGTGAAGGAACAGATGCTGATTGACTCTTCCTGGCCACACGGATAACTGCAGTACTAAAAGCAAATTTCTGTCACTGTGGTCAGCAGGAATGACTGATTAAACCCAGAAAACAGCTGACCAAGACAAAGCTGTCTTTCTACAGACACATCTCAGAGAGAAATGCATTTCATGGCTGTGGTCTAAAGTAATTTTTCTTTTACAGGGGGAGATGGAAGGGATTTGTGCAAAGAGTTCTGTATCTTCTTCTCCCACCAGCCTTTCCAGCAAGGCTGTATCCGAAGGTGGATCCCACAGCAGCAGCTTGTGAGGATCCCCTGGTGCCTGAAGGACTGTGCCAGCCACACACACAAGCAATGGCAGGTGGACCCTCAGTGCATGTAAAAGCCATTCTCCCACTTCCCAAGACACCGTGTCCAGTTGCATCTCTCTGGCACTTTCTCTCAAAGAAGGACTGACTGCCTGGAGCCTCCCTGGAGAAATGATTCCGCCAAGCTGCACAGCAGCAGCTCAGAGTTTGTATACCCTCCAGGCAGAAAGCTATTTTTGTCCCTTTTCGATCTATTTTTGGTACTTCTGTGGCCTTCACTGCTGCCAAATAAGAGCATTGATAATCTTCAACACATTTATCCTTACAGCATTTTGAGGTAGAGAAAGTGGGTAGGTTTCTGTTTTATAGCACAAGATCAGCCAGAGTCAGGATCTCAAAAGACTTCAGGAGCCTAATTCTAGAGAAATCAATGGGATTTAGGAAACCCTACAGATCAGGATCAGGGCCTACAGATTAAAAGGGACAAAAATAAGTTGCTGCTGCATCAGGGCTTTGCAAACTCTTTTGTTACGTGTCATGAAACACCATGCAGTGGTTGTACAAAGCCAATTCAGCACGAGGGGGTTCATTCTCGACTGTAGTATCAATTTAAATGAAACTGGTAATTACCTGATGACTAGAAGAAGTGAGGGTACAAAACCTGCCACACTCCAAAAAAAAGCCTTTTAAAAAAGACCCTTTTAAGGATCTATGCCAAATACTCAAACATAACAGCACCTCCCTGACCTGGGAAAGTACCACTGATGGCACTATTGCAGCGTGGCAGTTCCTAATGCAGTTACACCTCTTCATGTGTCCTTCAGAGCTTTCATTAGCTTTCTCCTAAGGAAAAAAAGAGTCTTCTGGCATCAAATAAATGTTCTTGGATTCACAATAGCAGCAGCTCACCTTCTGGATCCCTCTCTTTGAGTGATTGCTGTTACCTCACCAGACACCTGCAGCCAAATCCCTCTTATTTCCCACGAGGTGGGACACCCACCAAGAAGATTAAACTTCATGAACTAATGAGTTTGCCATTAATCCTGTGTTCATGGAGTCCAACAGCATGACATCTGCTAATTTAAATTGTGAACTACTGATGAAAAAGCAAACTGCATACCTCCATGGCGAGAAGACCTTGGCTGTAACTATGCACAATTTTATTCTTTCTAATTTATGGATTAGGGTAATAAAGTGTAATTTTATAAATCAATAAAGCTGTAGTAATGAGATTGTACTGTAATGTTCTGCTTTTAAATACTGGCAAAGAAATGAATGAAAAATGCCATTTGTATAAGTGTGTGTGACTTATGGGGAGTAAAATTAGCTGAAAGTAAATTAACAGGATGATTATATACTTGCATTTATACGCAGTTTCTCTCATATATACATTTTCAGAAGTCTAGATAATGCTACAACCATGACACAAACCTTTATTTCAAAAGGACCACCTTTCTTCTATGCAAAAATTGTCATAGCTACTTTCAGTCAAAATTCTGTCTTTCTTGGAAGAGGCTACAGCTGAAAATGGTAAACTAAATACGTACACTGGATAATTACATACAAAGTACCCTTATTAGCTGGTTATTTTTAATCCTCACTCCGGACTATCTCAACCCAAGCCTAACCGGGTCCCTGTAGCACTTGCTCAGGGCTGCCCCACATCAGCATCACCACGCAGAGGCACCGCGGCGCTCTGTGCTGCGCGCCCAGAGCAGCTACGGAAAAGCACAACGTGGATGAAGATGACTATTCCAGATGAAGGTGCACATCCGTATTAAATACCACAGGCCAAATGGGCGGGGGGTGAGGACTTAAAATCTACTTCGAAATAAGTCACAGGAGACCTGGGATGTAGGGTAGCTCCCATGACAACAGCACTTTTAAACAAATACCTCATTGTCTTATTTATATTTTCACAGTATAGGAAGTAGTTTATCTGGAGGCACAACCTACCTTGCTTTATATCTGCTTTTTGCATGTCTACTTGCAAAAATCCTTGATTTCTACCAATTGCCAAAGGGAAAGTGTAACCCAGTGTGAGAGTTTCGTAAGTCAAGGGCTGGCATTAAAACCAAGCTGCGAACTGGTCAGTGGGGGCTCTCAGCTGCTGGGAAACGAAACACCCAGTGGCTCCCAGTCATGTGTCGCTCAGCTTAAGAAAATGTAGCATTAAAACCTGTTTTTCATTAACTACTGGATCTTCACATGGCTTGGTACAAGTTTTGAGTAGATCATACCTGAGTAGAATAATAGAATAGGTAAAACCCAAAGCACTTTCAAACCTTTCATTTAATGTTAGAGGCAGAAGACTGGGAGGAGCGGGCTCTGGGAAAGAAGAAGGGCGCTGACAGCAGGCTGGGTACACTGTAAACTCTTACAAGATGAATTGCCAAGTCACGGAGCAGAGAGACACAAACCCATGTAAGTCAGGTAAGCCGAGTTCTCTGGCTTTCCAGGAAAACTTCAGGGTTTTGTAAAGATTACACAATCCTTTTCACCCACCGTGAAGTACCAAATGAATTTCCCAGCTTGGTGGAAGACGTGCGATGGAGTCTTGTAGCAAAAATACAGTGAACAGGAACGCAATTACCAGTTTTATCTTGGATATTTAAAATAATAAAAAAAATGAAAACTTGTTTGGGCAATACCTGTGACATTGTAACCAGAGGAAGAATTAAAAAAAAATAAAATCAGAAACTACTGTTAGCCATATATATGTAAATCTGTCTCACAGATTTAGAAGGAACGAGACTGCCTGTTTGTTCCCCACATCAGCACTACTACACAAGCTGCCACAACTATTGGAAGGAAAAACTTATCTCTTTTCTTTAAAACTCAGTTACCGGAAGACCTTAATCTCCCCAAAGCACGATAACCTATTTCTAGTCTACTTCAAGGCTTCAGATGTGTCCTATGAACAGATACTGTAATTAAGCTCATAATAAATGGAGTATCCAACACAGACTGAACACCTGCAGTATTTCAATTCAGTTTTTATTCAAAAACAATGTTTGTTTTTGACACCTGCATACATATGTGCACATACATCCATGAAAATATATTCTGCACCTTAAAGCCATAGTAGTAAGTAGGAGATTATTTGATGTCCAGTAGCTCAGCTGCTTCAACAAAGATTACTTACCTCCCTTGTTTGCCTCCCCGGGCTGTTTGTACTGCTGAGATTAAGTACAACACAATGTGGGTCATCCTTGGTTGGGTGTGATATAAAACACTTTGTGTTGACTTTAATTGCCCTTCTAGTAGACCTTTACTTTGCAGTTAAAAGTCTTAATAAAACACCTAACCTAACAGCATGTGCCTTAAACCAGATCGGTTCATTAGTGTAATCTCTGCAAAATTCCACCATAGAAAGAAACGAGTTGTATGAAATACACACATCTATCTCTGAGGTATTGCCTGAAGTTTGTTTCAGTGACCACATCCAGTCTACTGAAAAGAGAGACTCAAAGAGAGAGGTTTTTCCTTTTTTAAAAAAACAACAGAGCACCATTTCACCACACTTCTACAGGACATCAATGTAGTAATTTAAACCAGTCTTTTTCCCTGAACAATATACACTAGAGATAGTGTCTCCACAGTATACTTTCTCCCCTAGCTCAGAGCCACGGAATGCTATAAACCTAATGGACTTCCAACTGTGATAACCTCATCACACTCAGAGAGCCACAAGTCTCCTGCAGCTCTTCAATTTTTGGTTCTGCCCCCTCACCAACCCTCAGTTCAGACGGGTTTTGTTCCCTGACAAATCCTCCTTGACCTTTGCTTAGCAGTTTTCCAGCTTCATATTCAATAGTGACCAAAAAATGCAAATGTCTTAGCTATAGCAAGACATATGCAGATTATAGATACACACAGTTATGTAGCCATACGGATGCGCTTACTATAAAACTCTAGGGAAGGACAAGAACAGATAGCAAATCTACCCAGCAATATGTGCATTTAGGCACTATTCCCTACAGGTCCTGTTCCTTAATTTTACCTGTTCTTAACTGCTACCAATTTCTGTTTGTTTTGGGGTTTGGTTTTTTGTTTGGGTTTTTGGTTCCCCCCCCCCCCCCCCCCCCGAGCTCTGTATGCACAGTATGCTTTAATTCTTCATGATTGCTAACACTTTAGCTGGTTGAAAACATTCTCCTGGTTCCGTTTCTGTAATGTTGTGATTAGGTAACTGCTCAGGATGCTGAAAAAATGCCAAACATTGAGAAGCTGATTGGTGTTTGAGTTTCAGATTCATCCCTATTAATAACTGGAAGCACTGCAATGCAAAAGAAAACAAATATATTAATTTTAATTCTTTTCTTACCTCACTGGAATAAAATCTATCACAATAGTTTATTATTTACAATTCCTTTGCTGTAAATTCCACATCGCCCAGCTCTAACACAGAAAGAGTTTATTAATCCTTGTAGTTTTGTAAATGCAATAAAATACTAAAGTAAACACACGTTACAATGCGTTTTCCTCGTTTTTAGTTAGAACACTCCCTGGTACAGTAAGCCTGCTGGTTAGCTAGTGCTTAACTCTGTATCTTTGCAGTCCAAAGCTAACCTCATGCTATTGATAATGTATACAGACTTCTCCGTTTTACTGCTTTTTCAGTTGTACACAAATGATAAAAACCTTGCCTCCCAATCCTGTCATCACCTATGAATTTCATAGGATATACACCCACAGGGTGCTTTACTCTGCCTTTCTGAAGCCAAGCACCACCCCTATAAAATACTCCAGCGCTTAAACTGGGGACAATGACATAGTGTTTGGCTTAAATGGTCTTTGCTTCATTTCATCTGATTACTTCTAGTTATACCTTCTGTCTGTTAAACATCCCTGTGTAGGCATTTATAGCTCTGCATTCACACAAAACAATCATTCCATCGCATTACACATTCTGTCATTTTATTAGCTTCTTGCAAAACCATCTTCTGCAAATGTCCCAATTTTAAATGCCATTTTAAACTCATTTGCTGGTTTACCAATGCCCTTCTGGTATTGACTGGCCAACAGGCAACAATAGATGCCACACGGAGCCACAACGCCAGCAGCTCCTGCTTTCACTGTGGTGACTGATCCCAGAGCATTTCCAGGTCCCCACTGCCACTGGTTTGAATCCAACATAAATAAACAGCACGCAAAAATTATCCTCCTGCAACTGTCAGGCAGCCCAAACAAAATCAGCTGCTCCTTGTCTTGCCTCCTATTCCCAACAAACAAAACCACCTCCAGTTTTCAGCCTGTACCTGTGTCGGCATGCACCGAGGATAAGGCAGTAATCTTTAACACCACAGCTGCCTCCTCATCTTAGACACTGTTGGTGGAAGATGCTGTAATCTGAGGCATTGAGAAGCGAGTTTCCCGATAAATCTGCTTTCTTATGCTACTAGATCAGTAAAATGCCTGAAAAATGAATGCCTGAAAACACACAATCAGATCTAGGCTTTAGAAAAACACTGAGATGAGATTCTCTCAAAAGTATCTATATGTTATTTGACAGTCAAGTGATTATCAGAGAGACAGAATGTTTTTCTTCAGGACAAGGATCCCATATAGCAGATAAGACCTTACTAAAAAAATAAAGTTTAAACCGAAAACATTTCTACCTTGACAAATGTGTTGAGTTCTGATGAGTGACGTAAGTGAAACCACTTTGCCAGAGAGATGCTGGTATAGAACTGGTAATGGCACTTGCTGTATTATCACCTGCTCAGTTCAAAGCACACAAGTATCCCCACTGCTTCAAGACCAATTTTCATGCTTCATGTTAAATATGTGCTCAAGTTTTTGCAGGATAGCAGCCTAGAGGCAACAAATGTTTTGTGGAGCAAAAAAAGGAAGAAACTTGTTGGTCTTAGCTGGGGTTCTGACTCAGGACACTACTGATTTAAGGTGATGTGCAGTCCCCGCTGCCCATGACGCCAGTAGAGGCAGTGAGGCCAGTGGGTACCAGTGGTCCCACCCCCCCAGCACTGCATCTCCCAGCACGGGGCTGCCAGGCTTCACCAGAGGACCATGCCGACACGCTGGGCTGTGAAGAACAACAGATTTTCTTCACATCTGAACTCATGAAGGCGACAAGCAGTAACAGAGCAACATGGCAGTCAGAAAGGCTGCTGACATCTTACCTGACTTCAGGTAAACCCACGAGACGCAGTGAATCAGAGCCTTGATGACCAGACTAGCCATTCATTAACCTGGTAGGACTCTAAATTCCCAGTACAACAACATATAGATGCACAGTTAGATGAAGTCATAAATGAAATACAGCAATAAAGCTCAAACATTCAAGAGCATGATTTGTGATGTATCGTTTTGTGCCACTGGAACCATTTTTTTTAAAGAAACATTTCTCTCACCCCACTGAGGAAATGTTGCAGAAAGGCAAAAGAGAACCAGAAAGGAAGACCTGCTACCTCTGCAACTGCAAGATAAGGGTGACCAAAGCCCAGCGGTTGTGACATAATTTAATCACAGGTATTTTAAATATTTAAAATAAAAATAAAATGAACACCCAGTCCTCCAAAATACATCAAAAAATGTGAACAGCTCCCATGTGTCACTATATTCACCTTCAAAACACCTTCAGCAAGGTGGGAAGATGAAACTGCGCCCATTTTTCAGATGAGTTATGGAGACACGGAGCAGCCAAGCTGGCAGCTCCAGCTCAGAGCCGATTAGGAAGCAAAAGAGCAGAAGGTCACTTGTGTCCCACAAGTCTGTGGTTAGCAGACAGCGTTTTGGGGCTAATAGCATTACATGCTCTGTGATGCTGATCTGTTGAGATAAACGTGACAGTCCTTGGTGATGGCTTCATCAGAAGGAACTGCTGACTCAATATTTAGGCATAGCGGCAAGAGCTGTTTATATGCATACATTGAAAAACAACAGATGACTTCTGGAGAAAAACACATGGGTAAAATTCTCTCTTGAGGCAATACAAAAGAGCCAAAGTAGCTAAAGCACTTTCCCACAGTGACTGTGCAGTAAATTAGAACTCTGCACAGCTATCATCCATTATCCCTTATATTTTTAGCAATTCTGAGATTAATAACTGGAAAGAGCCAATAAAATAATATTACAACAAAATACACATCCTTTTGATGAACTGCCACTCACTCCTTTCAGGTCACCTCATACCTCAAGAGAAAATTTAAAGTTTGAAACATTTACTATAGCATTTTTCCTACCGCTATGGCCATTTGTTTAAATTATGTTTTACCCTTTCTGGACGAATTAATCACATTAATTATTATTTTATTATTTTTTCTTTCTGACTGTTAAGCCAAATTAGGCTACTTCCAGAGTTGAAGGGGAAAACACAATTATTAATGCTTCCAAACATCCATTTGGCAGAAAAACATGGTGAACAGAAGACACCACCGTGTGAGGAAGTATTTTGTCTATTATACAAATGCCATCCTCTCCTCTTAATGCGGCAGCTGTCTTTCACCTACAAGAACCTTCCAAGATAGGTCAAGACTCTAAACAAGCGTATATGAAAATCACAGCTCTGAGACATTCTTCAAAATACATAAGAAGTCATTAACACTTGTGTTTCCTGGAGCCAACTCTACCAGGTTAGCATCATAAGACCTGCAGATCACAGATATTCATCTCTCCTCCAACTCAGTTCATCCCAGCCCTGCATTAGAGGCCACACAAACGTTATTCAGAGAGCTGAAGCTGATTTCCTGGATCATTTTGCTCAATGGGAATCTCATTTATTATTGAAAATAGCAGAAACTTGACCTTCCCTGGAGACTTTTACAGAAGTTCAGACTGTAGGTGAATTTGTCCAACCTGCATAATGCAAGTCAATTCCTCCCAGGGTAAAGCAGCACTCAAAGTGAACAAGGCTGGCAGAATTGAACCTTTTGTGCATAATTAATGCAACCATCGATCAGCAAGAGCTTGGATTCAGAATTTTTCTGCAAGATAAATGCACAAGGATGAACTTACACACTTTTAAAAAGTCTAACTTTGAGAAGGCTTTGTTGATTTTAACAAGAGTCTCTCGCTACCGCAAACCTAAGCAGATAATTTCCATGCCACACACATCAGCATTGTTCGGCAGAAATGGTTCACAGTGCCAGTTGTGACTCTCGCTCGTCACAGGTCTAGATAGTCTTTCTCCAGGACCAGTGATTTCCTGGTCTGTTCCCCACTTGGTGTGTGCAAGCAATTCCCATTAGCACCAGTGGGAATTACGCATGTGGCCATGAGAAAACACCAATGAAAGCTCAAGTCCTGAAGATACCTACAAGCTATTCAAGGTACTATTTCATGATCTTTAGCTTACACTCCTAATCTTACTGGAAACTATGAATACAGTTACCACAATGTGTGAATTTACAAATAAAACTTAATTAATCCAGATTGGTATACATGCTGGTCAGGTAGCAATGGTCATTATATTTATATAACTGGATGCATAAAGCAGCTTATTCTCAGCACTTACTACCCCTCTTCCCAGGCCTAACAGCAGTGCAAAGAAAAATGAGTTGCTAGTAAGAAGTATATTTTGTGTGCTCTGTATTACAGACACAGGTCAGTAACTTTATGAACTGGCTGATGGGACACGTCTACTTGATGACATCCTATTTTCCCATACACTGTTCCCATGCATAGGACTTCAGATTCCTTGGGTGACATTTAAATGTTTAGGTAAAACCTATATTTTCCAAAATGGTACCCTATTATGGGACACTTACAGGTAGATTTTTAGAGGAGTTCAACATCAAAAAATGCAAGCTTGGAGGAGGACTGGCTCTGCAGCAGCAGACATATGGGATAGCCCTAACTTAGCTATTTGCTTTGTTGATGCCAACACATGGCAAAACTGGTTTGTCTCTGGGGCTGGAGGACAGCAGAAGATGAGGTTACTGGAGAGGTTACTCTCTCCTGGAGAGAAAGTGGCCACTTTTAAGGGCTGTCACAGGCACAT
Organism: Falco rusticolus; assembly: GCF_015220075.1. Lineage (NCBI taxonomy): Eukaryota > Metazoa > Chordata > Aves > Falconiformes > Falconidae > Falco > Falco rusticolus. The sequence continues at coordinate 16,690,087 of NC_051190.1, forward strand.
CGGTAGCATCAGCAGTCCAAGTATCCAGCATAGTTTTCCAAACCAGCTCATTCCTTCCCTTCCTAAAAACCAAGACTCAATAAATAAAAAAAAGAAAAAAAAAAAAAAAAGAAAAAAGGCCATCCTAAAAATAATTCTGTGATGTTCAAGATATACAGTTATTCTGATTTTATATCTGCCAGGGCAATATCTTCCCCACTCTTCACCATGAAAAAGGCAAGTTTTGAACTACGTAGGTGGTCCACCAAAGGCACCTACTACTCGCGTTCAGGTACTGTCAGTGGAGAATCCCTGCTGGCAGCTACAACTGGCCCTAATGGTCAGTCTCTCTGAAAACATGAAGGACAGAAGAACAACTCTCCCAGTCACATCTTTCAGGGATGATGCCTAGGCATAGTCACTCTTGCCTTGAGGTACAGCAATGGACTAAATGACCTCCTTCAAGGTCTCCTCTTAAGTCTGCAAATCACAAGAGCTGGCAACGCTGTAATCGTGTAGTAGAAATTTCAGGAGGGCAGAGTTGTTCTAAATTATGTCAGAGTTGTAAAGTGTGGTGGTAGAATAGGATTATTTTTTTAAGAGGTATCTAAGCCAACTCATTCATCTGTTTAGAGTATGCCTCTTTAAAATGAGTTTTTACGAAGTGTAGATCTACACTGCAGTCACTCGAGGACAGAGCTCAGCAGCCAAGTATTTATGGATTTGCTGGGGCAGGTGCTGGAGCTTGCCAAGGGCAAGGGATTGTGCAACTAGATTATGAGCAATACTCAACTTCAAATCCAGCCAAGGACCTTTACACACCTGTGATCACCATTTGCCAGTGTAGACAGAGCCACACATGCACCTCCACATGCAGGTTTATATAAATTCACATTGCAGTTAGCGGTTTCAAAGTTTGACAGATGTTAAGTTTACACACAGATAAGCACGATGCCACAGACTCAGCCAGTTCCCACACCCTCCTGACCACCAAGCACCCCTTGCCCTCCCAGTCTGCTTGCACATCACCACCTCCTACTGCTGGCTCATCCTCACAGCATCCCTTTGGGTAGCACAGCCTGGCAGCCCTCAGTAGTTGCATTTGGATTTTAAAAATTCCAACAAATTTTAAATGATATTCTGTATAACCTTGGAAACAGCTGTGGATGATAATCGTGGTCCAGGCAGATAAAAGCTGGTAACAGATGACTGAAAGAACACACTTAGAGAGACACAGAGAGAGACGGATGAACTGAAACGCCTGTACATTTCAGCTCTCAGCTTCGTGCAGGGCTGCAGTTTTCTGGCTTAACACATCAGGAGACTACACTAGAAGGGTTTATTATAATTTTATTTTCATATCTGTTCAAGGAATTCCCCCCTCCCCCACAAACACAGGGGTTTTGTCCCTCTCTTGGACAGAAACAGGTGATATCAGAACTAAAAAAAAAATCCTGCTTTTTATATAACTCCAGTTATGTCAGATTTCCCCCCACAAAAAATTGAAATTTTTGGAGCATGTTAGTTGTTAAACCTCTGCTAAATCAGATTTCTCCCTTTCTCTGCCCCTTCTAGCCAAGTGCAAAGGGCAGTGGGCAACCTCTGTGAGCTTCTCCTGGAGACTGAAATTGCATCTTGTTATAGGTATTTCTGGTAGAAAAGTACCCTTGGCCCACATGTGACATATCCGTAAGAATCGAGCTATTCTATCTTTCAAATGTGTAACTTGCACCTTGGGATAAGGTCCCAACCTTCTCACCAGGGGGGGATGAGAACTCCAGGTGGGGACACCCTTCCCACACTGGCTGCAGGAGCACTGGACTGTAACGCCACTTCTACTTACTTCTTCCACTAAGTGGTAGTGGCTACAGAAGATGCCAGCTCCTGCACCCTCATGCTCTGGTTCAAGACATACCTCTCGTCACCACCATGGTAAATGGAAGACCAGATCTGCCACATGGACTGTACTGATTTATCTGCATTAAGAAGCAGGTCTGCTTAAACTTGTCAGGTCATCCAGACATGAAGGTGTTCTTAGTGATTAAATCCTGGAAGATTATTTTTTCTCTCCTTAGAGAACCTGAAGGAAGGGCAAAGTTGGCTACCTCTGGCTCTGACAGCTAGCTTGGTTCACATGCTAAGTGTAAAGAGCAGAATATGTCGAGGTCTGCATGATGGGGTCACACCTCCATTAGGAAAGCATAAAAGAACACCAGGGTTATGCTCATGACTTCTGGAAAAGAAGAGCCTTCATCACCCACCAGGAGTTTCCTAGGGCAAGTTTCTAGCTCGTCTTCAATGTAATACCTCCCTTACTTTGCACACACCCACATCCTGTTTTTGTGAATGCTGAATCTGTGCAAAATAAATAAGGCTGTTTTACAGGGGTCACTCATTTCCTACAGCCCAAGCTTAGAAGCAGAGAGTTTTGTAATTGGAAATCAGAGCACTAAAGACCCGTCATCATTTTCTAGGTGACAAGTTTTACAAAGATCACGAATGAACAGCTTCTGCCCTTTCCTCTCTCCTTGTGCATCTCCCAAAGGGAAGACAAATAGTTAATACCCGATTACCTTGATAAAATTACACATCTCCACTGCTCTGCATGTTTCACCTCTCAGCTCAGTCAAAATAAGCCAGACATGATTGCACCAGTCTAGGTCCCCACAAACATACAAATAAGGAACAGTACTGCAGAACAGGAATGCATTAACCCTTCAGAGCTCTGCTGACACACTGCTCTGGGCTTCATTATCACCTCTGGCATTTACACCACTGTATGCTATAATTAGAAGTGTGCCAAAATCAGGCAGAGCATTGCCCGTTGCTCCGCTGACATGAATACCATAACCAGCAGAGCATGAGGCAGAACTCTTATCTGAGCTCTTAACCAGAGACTAAGTCTTACCCTCTTCTGTTTTAAAAAGACCATATTAAATGCTTTAAAAAGAACATCAGGCTGGTTCATATTGCAGGGACCCCAGGGACCCAGGTTAACACCATCCTCCTGCCCTTAGTTCATATTATTGCAAATGGGGCTGGGGATAACAGGAGAAAGAGGGCAGACTGTACAGTGAGAAAAAGGGTTAAAAACGCCACAAGAAACAACTGTGAAAAACTGACCTTTGGAAAACAGACTCATATGTCAAGTACCATTTTCATAACTGATTAAATATATATAAAAGTTTTTATACAACTGTATTACTAGACTGTTAAATATGTATACTCAAATGTTTCCTAGAGTAGAATAGCTCTGCAGGAGTCATTCCTCACTCAGTAAACAGTCACGACATTTTGGCACACTTGCTACATTTTTAAAACCGGAAACCTCATCAATATTTTTTCCTTTGTTGCACCAACCTGAATCCTTCTGTGTTTGTGTGTTATTGACCTTTTCACAGCCATTCACTAACTTCAGATGCTTAATACTTTCGAAAAAATGCAACTGACCCCAGTTAGTAACAAGCTTTCTAAACAGGAGAGAAATGTTTATTGCTTTGTGCTTACAATTTGCAGACTGTTGTACACTATCCAGCCTGAGAATGACCAAAGTTCCAGTTAAACAATGTGTTTACACGACTGACATCCCAAAGAGGAATTTTTTGTTCTGGGTTTCTCTAACTGCTCTAAAGGCTGATTTCACACACTTTTATCTCTCACCACTGGAAAGACTATAAAGCTAAAGCAAGTTTTTATATCCACATTTCAGGATACTGAAAGTATGGGGCTGTAATAGAAATGCTGACATTATCCAGTAATGGTGGTGCAACCTCTCTACCATGATTATGTACAGTTGGAGATAATGAGCACTGCTGATTCAGGAGGAATGTCTGATTGGCCTGGAAAATGGAGAAGTGTTGGATAATCTGTTTCCTGAGTAGCAACAGCCTGCCTGAAGAGCATAAACAACGGAGCAGAGCTGGTAAGGAAACAACAACAAAGTCCAATTGTAAATCCTCAGAGTTGCCCTTACTCCCTTCATTGTCCATGTGATTGCAAGCGACCTAAAGGATTCATTCAGGACTTGTGCTAAAAGAACATGACAAAGTTACCTGGAGAAGTGAGGAGTGTGCAGCACAGGTGGCAGAGGAAGATCTGATTACGTGACTGAGACAGTGGGCACCCAGTTGAGAGAGCACAGAGCACTGATTTTCAGAAGAACTATGTTCCTTCCCATCCTCTTAAAAAATCAAACCCCTTTAAAGTATTTCAAGTTCAGCACCAAAAATGAAGGCACACAGAAAATACTCACAACACGCATGCAATACGACATTAAAACTGCCTGAATAACCTGCAAAAATTCCCTTGACATCTCTGATATTATATGGGAAAAAAGCCTAATAAAACTGTTTCAGTAATTTTAGTTTAAAGAGGGACAGGCTCTTCCCCTCCTTCCCTCTATTTTAACTTTGCTTTCGGAGTTAGGGGGAACGGGAAGGAAGAGACAAGATATTTGGTGAAAACTGTTCATTAGGTTGTTTTCCTGTACCACTTCTCTTACCAAACATCATTTTAAAAATATTTACATACTACATTTCCCATTGAATGATAATTTTCTCAAAAACCACCTGTTTGATTGATTAAAAAAGTTCCAAATGTGACAGTGTGATTGGCTCTAATTACTATTAATAAATGCATAATGAATGTTGATAAGATTAACAAACCTTTCAAAAAATTCATTACTATATTCATTCTACAGCATAAACTCCAAGTTAGCAGTAATGCCAGCAGGCTATTAATATTCCCAGATTAACAAAATGCAAGCAGATCATGCAAGGATGAGCTGGAATTTTGCAAAACATCACCTGGGTAAATATTTATCATAAAAGAAAAAAGGTGTAAATTAATATTTGTCTAGCACAGGGTATTACGGAAACAGATACAGAGGCTTTGCAACATTCACCCTGAAGGAGTGAATGTATTAAGACAGTGGAGCACAACGTCCTTACCCATAAAATGGGACGAAAGGAGCCAAGTGGCTCAGCGGTCCCTCGATGCAGACAGCTATGCTTTCTAGGAGCACAGCTCCACGCCGAGCCCCATCCCGGCTCGCTACGGCTAGAGGAGAGCGGTGGTGCTGGGGGCAGGTGATGGTTCAGTGATCCAGGGCCCTCCTGCTGTGTGAGCTGGGCTCTGCCAAGTTAGGGATGAAACCTGCAGGGAGCTGGGTGAAGCAGACTGTCGCAGTACCCGTTCGAGCATCACCCTCGCTCAGTTAACAACCTGGTCCCTCGCTGCTGTGTTATCAGTACGGTGGGGAGAAGGATGCTCCCCTTGCCTGCTGCCAGAAAGACGCTAGAAATCGCAGTGCTCTCCGCACCCCAGCAGCACAGCCTCTTCCCTCCCTGATGGCAGAGAGCCCACGGCAGCTCCAGTCCCCGAGTACAAACCAGTCCCCGTCTCCTTCCCACCTTCCTCACCAAAACCAGCCCACTCCCTGCAACGTAACCTGCAACCCCAGCAGCTCCGTCCACCCCGGCATCACCTACTGCACTGCAGGAGAGCTCAGGGAGGGAATACACACTTCGTGGTTGGTTTTCCGTTTGTCCAATGCCCTAAGGCACTTCCAATTTAGTATGTTTTTCTTTTAAAGTTAGTGGAATTGAAATAAATCCATACTGTTCACCAGTTTCCAGCTTACGTAATCAAAGTCAACTGTGCATTCACAACTTCCTCCCTTCCCTGCGCGCTAATCTGACAGCAGCAGAGGGGAAATGTAACAGGGGGAAAAATAATCTCCTGTGGCACTGTCTTGATTTCCCTGGGAAAGTAAAATGCCTTCAGTTTATAATGGCCTAGTAATGAATTAAACATTTCAAAATCCATGAAGGAACCTCAATAATAAGATCTTTAAAAACTGCAGACACAGTGAAAGCAAAGGGAAAAAAAGAGAAAAAAAAGACGCAGAAATATGCTTGAAATTAAGTGGCGACAAATCACAGAGACACAGATACGGTGAAGCAAAGCAATAGGCACAGCAGGGAGAGGGGGGAGAATCCGTCCACTGGTCTAAGTTCACACATTCAGCATCCGCTTTCATCAGATACTAAACAAAACAAAGTTACGGAGGCTACAGTTTTGTTCACTTACCAAAAAGACCTAACTGGAGTTTTAACACACAGAAATATCACAGTTTTAAAACCTTTTGTCTGAAAGCTGATACAGGCTCCCCGGTCAAATAGAAGTCTATCACTCCACTATGCTGGGAGGTGCCGAGATCCAGGCATTTGCATGGCTTAAAATGGCTGCAGTAGTTCAAGGCTTCTGTAACTTAGTGCACAACACCATGGAGCACAGGAGAGGGGTCTCTTTCCTGGCTATACACTATTTTAAATTTAACAAAGCCAACATAATTAGTCCCATGAGCACCCCTCCAGTAACAGCTTCAGCTCCCAGCACCAGTGAGCTGTATGCTATGCAGTAATTATACTACCAAGCTGTCAGAGCCTCCTTATCTGCATGCAAATTAGTTCATATGCTATACATCTGCTATAATGACAGTATTAAAACAAGAATTTTATAATGAAGCCATCCTCTTTATAGCAACATAGCACAATTACTTTATTAACATATTGCACATCCATGTCTGTAACTGTTCTCAGTCAAATAGCCATATTTTCCATTCTCCCATACAGCAAGATCTTCTTTGCTTCTCTCCCAGTATCTGTAAATAAATACAAGGAACAAGAACGGGCATTTCTAAACTACCTCTGTACAACACCACTCCTTCATTGTTCCTGGGCAAGTACTGCACCAAATGCCATTGAGCGTGACTGGGTGAATAAATATTCCCATAATGCTCCAAAAGGTTAGGAGATGAAACAGTAATAATCAAATCAGCAGCTGTTTGCTCCCAGCCTTGACATCAATCACCAGCTTCTGTGATGTCAACTCGCAACTGCCAGCACCACGGCCAAATGGCAGCAGGAGGGGGACCGCAGCCCCGCCACAACCCCGCGTCCGCTCCCAACGCACAGATGCAAAAAAAAAGATGTCAAGCAAAAAAGGAAGCACGAGGCGAGAAAAACCTTCACAAGCGAGGCGTGCGCAACCGGAGCTGGTGCCTGGGTGGGCTTCTGCCTGGAAAAGGCACGCCGGTGGCAGCTCCACCGCAGCAAGGGTTTTGGAGGCGGTGGGGGATGCAAAGAGGAGATTGCAAACCCCTGCCTCCACCCCTCACAGCGTCTGCAGCGTGTCGGGGCTCCGCACCGCCATGGAAGCATCCTCGCCTCTCTGAAACACGCAGCAGTGCTTCACAACACATCAGCATCAGCTCTCAGCCCCAGCCCTCTTTCAAACATTAGTACTGGGAAAGTTTGGTGGCTTCTCAGTCCAAAAGCTTTTTCCCGGTTTGGTTTTTGGAAGAAATATGCATTTATCTATAAAGGTTATTTACAGTAAGTAACCTCAAAGAAATAAAATCAATAGAGGACTTGGACCAAATTTCCTTAGGAGTTCTTCATTACGTTGTGATCAACTGCTCAGTTCTTACACAGTTAAAAAAACACGTAGAGAGCTATGTGATCAGCCCCAAACCTTCAACAGATCTTTACGCCTATTTCTGATTTTAGGTCTATTTTTAACCTTGCAGCTTTACTACCACAAGCCACTTTGCAGGAACTGCCAGGGACCTGCACTCCAGCCTTCGTGCAAGGACATACCCTGAGCCCAGCTAGACACCTCTCCAGGGTAATAAGGGAAGGTGATTCCTAATAACGGGAAATGCCGATTCTGGGACCTTATTTCACCTACTGAGTATGACACAGCTTTTATTTATACTTTTGAACAACTGATTACTTTTCAAATGCCTACTTGGGAATAGAACAGTTGTGCCTTACAGGCATACTCCATGAGCAGGAACAAAGGCAAGTGGAGGGGAAAACAACCCCAAAACCCCCTTTTCCCCTTTTATGTTGTTATTTTCCCAAGCACCGGAAAGGTGTGGATAGGTCTCAGCCAAAGTTTCAGCACTACTTTGTTCTACATGCAAATCGTCTCTTTCATCAATTATCTTAAAGTCATTTATAAACATGACTGCCATTTCAAAGCCACAAGAGATAGGTGAGAATTACCATGGACAGCACAAAGATGTTCAAATACTAAAGGAACCCAAATCTTCTCTTAAAACCTGTATTTACAGCTTCAGTAAAGCCCTGAGTACTGACACCACAGTGCATGAAACTACAAACAAAAGAGCTAGGGAAAGGCACAGAGCAATGCTGCTTTCTCCTCTACAAAAGCTTGTTTTATTTTTGTCAGCATAACCTGTAGTTTGCTGGGTTTCTGTGAGATCATGTATTTGATCAGTTTATGAAAGGGATGATATTATTTGTTTGCCTGCGGGAACAGGGTCACTGGATTTTGTGACCCTGGAGTTTATTCCAGCACTTGTTTCCCATGAGAAAAGTACTAAATTACCCTTTTTTTCCTTTGGGAGAGGGGAAAACAAAATCAGAATATATCCTAGTCCTCCCGCAGCTACTAACAAGATCCTTTGTAGCCTTTGACACCACCTCATGAAATAATGCAACACAAGCCATCTTATTAGCACACAGCATGCACCTAACCAAACCCACCGCATTTTCAGAGCAGCCCGTCATGCAAGGAGGAGCTCAGTTGTATCTGCTGGAAACCTCTTCTGCTGTGCTGCTGCTTAAATCGCTTCTGTACTGCAGCTGAGAAGGGTGAACACTATTGTCCCTTAACGTTCACCAAAAAACCCTGTCAGTAGCTGCGGTGGGGCTTGGGTCACGTCCTGGAGGTGGCATCTATCTCCGCTAGCTTTCGAGGCTGACAAGGTAGACATCTCAAACTGAGCTAGTGTTTCACAGACTCCCTTTGCTCTCAACGGCAAGACAAACACACTCACCCAGCGCGCTGCGGCAGACCAACAGCCACCTCACGGTGAGCTGAGCTGCACTCCAGGAGCATCGGTTTCTCTTCACAGGCCTTAAAGGGCTTCTAGGACGTTAGCTTACCTGTAGGTATCTGCAGTCAGGTTAGATGAATGCCACCTTGAGCATAACCAACCCAGCATCGTCAGCCCAGTGTCACCAGCCTGGCTTCCTCGATGGCACTGAATTTTGGTGTCAATCCTCCTTACCACTCTAAGTCCCTTTGCAGTTTACCTGACAGCCTCACCTTCTTCATCCTACCCCTGGGATTGCCCATCCACCCCCTTCTCCCTTTTCCATCTCTTCTCCTGTGCCTCTGTGCACTCTTTCAAAACTAGATAGGTTTTTTCAGGCTCACTGGTACATTCCCCATCACCTGCCTCATCAGTGCCCCAGACATGCTGGCTACGCACCAGGCAGGTTTCTCCTCCGTTGCATTTTCATGATATACTACAGGTCAGTTCTCTACCCGAGACAGAAGCAACACCTTCTGCCATCTATTGTAATCTCAAAGTTTCTTCCATCAACTGAATCAACCATGAGCCTCCAGCTGGGGCTTGGGAGCTGAGTTACCATTGCTTCCTTACATTTTTGCTGCATTATTACAGAAGAAGTTCTGCCATCAGCACAGTAATCTGCTAGAAAATAAAACCACATGGAAATCACCTGCAAGGTGTGCTATGTGGTGGGACTGCTTATGTAGGTCAAATTGTATTTTAAAAAAATCCTAGAGATATAATTTGGAATGGAAAAGTTCTCCTTTGGGTTGCAACTGTGTTTATTAAGAAGCCTCTTATGAATTCCAAATTTTGAATCTATCCACCATTGTTTTTTAAAGGAATATATCACATAAGTGTACACAATTGTTGTTCCCAGATTTCAACAAGTCAACTGTATGCTCACAGCTCATACATTTTGAGTAATATTCATGAAAACGGAAATTATTCTTTCACACTTTAAAAAAAAAAGCCAGATTTGACAGTTAAAACAACACCCACAGCATTCGAGAATCAGCTCAGGATCGGTTCTTGATCCTGTTACCATTCTGGCCGCCCAAATCATTGAGATAAGTATCGTGCAGGCTCCTCTTATAAAAAAATCTTCCCAAAGCCCATTCTATGCTAGCAGTCAGTCCCTGAAGAATTTAACAGTTTTCCATGCATCTTTGGCATTTTTTCTCCCTCATGGTAGCAATACTGGCCCAGTTGGGTAATTGTGGTAGAAACACTGCAGAACCACCTTGAAATACTGAAATACTGAAGTGACCTGGTTTTTTAACATACTGTAATATACTTAATGTGTACATGACCCACATTAAAACTTACGGTTTGAGCTTTTTTCTCCTCCTCCTTTTTTTTGTTAAACAATTGAGACTGCTATTGCTTCTGAGCAAAGTTTAATCATTATAATATATTAATTTTGTAATTAAAAAAATACGGAAGCCAATCCCAAACTGGAAGTACAATGGCTGCACTTCACAAAGGAGAGATCTGACAAGGGATGAAGTAATTTATTCATTCCTCCTTCCTTCCCCTAGAAATTAAATACTTCACAAAAGATCATCAGCAAGATACTCAATTTGTAGACACTAACAACCTTGGCAGTGCCCTTTGCAGAGCAGAACAGCTGTTTAGTTGATGGGCACTTTGCCCCAGTAGGAAAAGTTACAGCCTTCTCCACCATAAACACTGCAGCATTCTGCTTTTCAAGCACTCTTGCTTTGTGCCTAGCTTGCAAGAGAACCCTGTACGGAAATACTGCCACCAACATCGCAAAGACTGTTAACCTGAAAAATTGCTCTGTTCTGGCATTTGTTTTGTCTTAAGTGTATTTAAACTCCAGCAAGCATTTACATTGCAGACAAGCTTCGTTGCTTTCAAAAATCAAAGGAAACAACAAAATGTGAGCTTTCTGAGATTTTAAAGTGCTTAGATCCAGCTACCACCATTTAGCACTGGCCATTATCCAGCTGTGGTGCCGGACCTCCCTGCAGAGTCCCCCTTCAACCAACTACTCAGTTAAAGTATAGGGAAATAAATGAGGTAAACTCATTTCACCTTACCTTTAACTGGGCTAAATGCATTCAAGTGCTCACTTTCTGCAGCTCACCTGATTGTTTGCTTCTAACTGTAACATTTTCTTGACAAAAATTTTTCATGGGTCTTCCAGCCCTCAGCTGAAAAGAAAAAAAAAAAAAAAAAAAGAGGCGCAGCAGCATCTTCCTCCAGCAGGCTGGGGAACTCACCAGCCTACAACCTTTATGTGGGGTCTCAGAAATCTTTGTTCCTGCCATGCTTTCCCAGACTGATGTTTACAAGCATGTGTAGGGAAAGTAAAGTAGTGTCAACCTCAAAATATCAAAAAACGTGACTTTGAAAAACTGGTTTGGGTCTCTGATTTCCAGATTCCCTTTATCTGCGGTGGTGTGTGCACAATACTTGTACTGCTGGCAAAATAAGCAATGTTGAGAAGGGCAGTTTTAAAGGGCTTCTCACATCCCATCTCTAACCATCCCAAATGGGTAATCCTAGCCTCGTTTCCTTTTAATCTTGCTGGAGAAGAAAGGTAGCTTGCATCTAGCAATATTTCACAAACTATATGGCTCAGGATGCAAGCACAGCAAAGTGGCTGTTCTTTTCCCTGCACCTAAACAAGACTTTACTATGTACATGAGACACAAAGTTCGCCCACAACCATGGTTCCAAATAAGACCACATTTTAGGAAATACACTGCAAATGAGATTTATTTTCAGTATCTCAAACAGTGCAACATCAGACAGAAGCTTATAGGAAAGACATGGACTTAAATCCAGTTTCAGAATCCCACTTCTAAGATCTTCAGGAAGCTGGACTATTTAGTAGAAACTCAAGAGGTAAAAGCAACAGTTCTGCCATTGTTTACTACCTTGTGTTAAGTGATTAATAGCAGTTTATTGCCTCAGTTGCACAAAAGAACTATGTGCCAACTCTTCCGGCTGAGGAAAAAGCACCATGTTGCTTTGCAATTAAAAACAACATGGAAGAGTGCCAAGGGTGAAAGGTGGAGAAAATCCTAATCTCCCTCAAGCAGAAGGAATGAAGAAACAGAGCTATGGCACAAAATCTCTTTCTACCTTTGTTCCTGCTGCTTCTGAATTTATAGACAGTTGTGGCCAGTCCAAGTGATGGTGAGAAAACCGAAGTGGAATCTGTTAACTCCTCTTTCCAAAACAGAGGGAGGATTAAACACCAATTAACATGAAAGATTACTGAGTCAATATGTCTTTCTCTCTTACATACTGCTATTTCATGTTTGGGAATATCTGCTGACAACTTATCCCATCCATCTGCCCTAAACAGTGTTTTCTCCGTCCTCCTACGCACTATTCTCTTCTGCTTACAGAAACACTGATACACATTCATGGTGAGAAGCCACTGTTACTCCACATTCCTTTCCCAACCAACAGACCCTCCTGACAGCAAGTGGCTACTCAGGGTGCCAGGACCACTGACTACTGTCCAACGAGTTGTTTCAGAGACTCCCTTCTACATCAGTTTGCTTAATAAGTTGTTGGTAATTGATTTTACACCGAGTGTCTGCAGCATCCAGCACAGCTCTGGGTTGTGACTAAGGTGCCCTTCCCAGGCTACTCCACACTATACCAAGAATAAAAAACAGTGAGAGAGCTTTAAATCTGCTGTCCAGTATGCACGAGCTGTCATCTTTAGCTTTACGTTTAAGCCATACTAAAACCAACATGAATGGGACTCATCAGCTGTTACAAACACAAATAATCCTTATTCACTACAGCCTGTCTGGAGATACAGTGGTCATTCCCAGCAGTGGTCTGCTGAAGCCCTCTGCAGATTTTCCTTCTTCTGCAGTGATGCACAGAAAAATTAGAAAGATTCTGGTTTAATAAAAATACATGCACTATATTGGAACATATTTTTGAATTGATACAGAAATTCAGCAGGAAATAATAGCACACAAAAAAAAAAAAGGCAAGAGAGCTTTCAAGTGTGACAGCTTTCAAGTCTGATTGCATAGTCTTTCTCAACTCTAGAGGTGGGCCTCTCACAGGGAAGGTAAAACATTCCATGCTTCAGTAACATACAGCTCGTATTTCTCAAGCTCTCTGGGAAACCTTTTTAAACACTCAGCATCTTTGCATCTAGAAAAGCTGTGCCTGGTGCAGGGTAAATCCACTCCTATTCTGTCCTCAGCTCTGGCACATTGAATTTTCTAAGGAAAAGGGAGTATTTCCCAGCTATCTATGTGACATTAAAAATATGCCATGGAAAAAATTAATTTGTGGGTAGAAAGCAGGAAAGAAGAATTTGCTTTTGCCAGAGAATTCTTTTTTCTTTTTTCTTCTTAAGCAGAAAGTGTCACAAGTTCAAAGTCTAGCTGGGAAGGTGAGTTCAAATATATATGATAAATGTATCTCAGTTATCACAACCACATACTTGCTATACAACTCACACACAAACACATATTTTACTCTACAAAAGCATCTTTAACACAGAAAGGCCATTCTTCCTCTGAAGCCTAGGATTAATTTACATAATGCACCTTTATAGTCCCTTTTTAATGTGTTCATTCCTGTTAATAAAGAAAGATGTTGCAGGCACAGGTTTTGGCTTGGTACATGCTGCAGTGGTCCCCCAAAAAGACTGCATCCGAAACCCCAATAAAATAACCACAGGAGCAGTGTGGCTGCTTCTTTCTAACCTGGAGTCGATACAGACATAACCTACAAATCATGCATAATTTGCTGTTCATTTGCCACTGTAAAATGAAGACCAGGAGGAAAATAAAAGGCTTTTATGACAACCCTGCAGCACAGCTAGTTGCAGAGCAGGGCTTTGGAAGCCATCTCAAAGGATGCCCAAAGGTGCTCCTCTCCCACTGTACCCAGCTGCTCCTGAAATTCAGTGGCAGTCGGGCACCGCGGCAGAAACCTTGGCACCTTGTCCTCTGCTCTTACTTCTTCCACATATGTTCTCTTCAAAAAGCATTTTAAGACCAAAGGATGAGCCAAAAACCTGGGGGGACTTTTGATCATTCCCAGCGTGGAAGATCTTACGTGGCATTCGAGCTCCTGCAATAGCAGCAAATACAGCAGTGGCCCTGCCATTGTAGCTCTGTTATAACTAAAGAAATACATATGCTTAGAATTCAAATGACAGTTTCCACTATACATAGGCTGAGTTTGTTCTCATTTTTTGTTTGCTCCTGTCCTCTCTTCTTGAGGTTTAAAGGAAGCCCTCCTTGAAGCGATGTTGTATAGGACACAACTCTGTTCTGAACTTTATTATATCCCATAACTTGATATACTAAAATGACTAAAAGTCTGGCAACATTTTAAAAGAAACCCATGGTGCTGTTGATCAAGGCTATGACCTACAACTCACTGGATAATAATTTAGGGGCTACAAAAAGTACTCTACCCTCTGTGTTTCTCAATTATTCCCAATACACAGTCCACACAACAAGATTAACATGAAAACCAGGCAACATCAGAAAGCTCTAAATTTTCACAATAAATCAGCCACTTCCCCTTCATTATGCTTTCCACAGTTCATATTATTTCCTTTCTGGAGAAAATCATGACTAGTTACTGTCTGCCTTCAAAAACAAAAGTATCAGCAACATTTCCACAGGGATCATCTGAAATGGATTTCTAATAATGTATGGGTTAAAAGGTTTTCTTGTTCTCCCCTTTCTGCATCAACATTTAAACTTTATGGTCCCGATGACACAATGAAAGGCACATGTGCTTAATAACAAAACTTGTAAAAAAGTATGTTTTAAAACATAAAACCGCATGCTTAAATATAGAACAGACGTAAACTCCGGCAGTCACTTAATACAGAGGAACAGGTTCTATTTATTCCCCCAGCAGCCAGCCTTAGCATAGGAATATCTGACGCGGCAGATAAAGGCTCTTATCCTGGGCTGGTTGCATATAGCACTTCATCAGTACACTTAAAGGCACTTTACTAAAGCAGGGATGTATTGTTATCCCTATTTTACAGAAAAGGAAAAGCTTCCCAAGGTTATAAAAGAGGGTCAGAAACACATATCTGCAACCACCACCTACGTACCTTAATTCCCATGCTTTGCCCATTAAGCCACACTCTAAGAGCTTCACAGATTGATTTTTTACATAAACATTTAACTCATTTCTCAACAAACCTATGACCATTCACAGTATTTTATCTGCTGAATTGGATTTAATTAGGCCAGCCTTTACTATGATGTCCAAGTACACAACACTAATGGTCCATCTATCTATCTCTGGAAATGCAGAGTGGAAGCATTACTTTTGCTTAAACTTTGGAGGAAATACAGATGGCACAGATGGATCTCGCTTAAATAGGAAGATCAAGAAATATTTCAAGTCTTGACAATACAAATTTAGGTAACACTTAGTAAATCTCAAGGTAGAAGTCACAAGGAACAGATTCCTGAGTTCGTACCAGTTCAAGTTCTTTTGGAACCTCCTTCTTTTGGAGGAGTAGCACAAAATGCCATGGCACAAGTTAGAGTAACACATACAGCAAACCAGTCCCCACGGTTGAGACATCCTATTGTTCCCTGTGAGGGAGGTGACACCCAGAAGTTGTCACCCTGCTGGCCCATAACTTCCCCTATACCTCCATGCACCACAAAACATGGTTTACAAGTCACGTCGCCCTCAGTCACATTAATTTTGGCCAGACCAGCTGCAGATGGCAGCCCGTTCTGAGCTCCAAAGGCAAAGGGAAGCCTCAGAGTACATCTGATCAGAAGAGTCCAGCTGAAATGTTCTTGTAAGTGACTGTTTCCTTTGGTTTCTGCTGGCAGCCTGGGGTGTGCTTACCTTTACTGCCTTCCCTGGTTCTTTAGCAGGCATCATCCCAGCAGAACAAGCTCAGCCCAGACGTGGGAAGGCTCTAGAGTTTTGCAGCTGCCTGTCTGCCTGGCCTTCCCTCCTCTGCCTCAGTTTGCTGTCTTGTTTTATATGGCAAAGACTAAAGAGTTCATTTTTATAAAGTGCTTGAACAGGCTATTTGATATAAGCCTCATTTTTCAGAGGTGTCAAATACCTTGGCTCCTGCTGAGTGCAAATGCATCATCGCTGCCGAGTGCCAGGGAAGCGGGACTCTGCACGGTCATGAAGCAGGAATGGAGCCAGGCTGTCCCACGGCACGAGGCTGCTGGCGGGCAATGCACGCTGCTTGTCCTGTGAAGTCTCCCCGCGTTTCTGGGAGGCAGGTAAAAACTAGCAATGTCACTTTTCAGATGAGGCAACCCAGACCAATACCATCAGTGCCTTGCTAGAAGTGACAGACAGAGTGAAAATGCCAAAACATTCATAAAAGACTCTAGTCCGAGGTAACTGCAGCCTTTATTTACAACCCTCTGTTTCACAGCTCAGTCACTGAGGTTAGCCTTGAAGCTTAACACAGTTATCACTTGGAGGTCTGTATTTTCTATGGCTTTTATTCTGAAATACAGCAGAGAAATAAATGAAATGAATAAGCAACAGCTTTCGTGGAGAAAGCAACTGAGAATCAGTCGCGCTAGACATCGCCCAGACTGTCTTGCCTGTTCTGGTTGTGACAATGTGGAAACAAAATATAACTGTGTTCTGTACAAACTCACATCTTCGCATGCAAAAATTCACGCTGACACCATAGCGGTACTTGGAGGAAGTGGCTGAAATGTTAGCATTCACCAGGAATGATTCCAGAAATAATGCAGCTACTGTTCCCATTCCCAATCAAGGGAAGCGCATGGCCCACAAGCACCTACACCGAAAGGGGCTGCACTAACAAAGGCAGATCCAGCACCTAAAGATTTTTGAGAGTGCTGTACTGGGAAATAGTGGGGAAACAGGACACTCTGGACTCTCCAGAGATCACTTTCTATTTTCCTGGTTATTTTTGCAAGTGAAAGGACTATAGAAAAGTATTTAAGCTACTGCACCCTAGCAGTAACTAAGGTTTATATTGTTTACTGAGGTCAGAGAGGATTGTCTCACAAGTTTTTACAGCCTGCGAACAACTCCACAATTCTAAAAATACCTGAGTAACTGTCATGGCAGGCAACCAAACACGAATATTTTTTCCTGTACAAAATCATTTCTGACATACTCTGCTTTGTCTGAGCGCCAGAACACTTTTTTCAAAAACAAAATCACTGTATCTTGACAAAAGGGGAGGATGAAAGCCAACATCTTGTGCAATCACCCTCAGCCCCCGGGGGAGTGAGAGAGGCGGAACAATCCCTCCCCACCATGCCCAAGGAATTATCAAGTTGAAACCCCACACTCTGGAGAAGGCCAGGCAAGAGCAGGAGGTCAGAACCTGATTGCAACAAAAAAATCAGTTTGCGATCTTGATTATAGAATTGCTGTTAAGATACCATAATACATTTTTTTTAAGCAGCTCATTACCGATTTATTAAAACATCAGGGCTTCTTTGAGGCTGTTGGGGATTATTGTTTAAACTGCTATTGAAAAGTGTGCTGATTCACAGCACGGATAATTCATTCTTATGCCAATACAGACACACATACGGTGTGTGCGTGTACAACTATATTACAGGTTGGGGTTTTTTTAAGAAGCGATTTTGCATGCAGAATAAGTGTGTTTTTTCACATCTGGACCATGAACTAGATAAGGTCATTTTCAAATAACAAACCGTAACTTACTGTAGCACTAAATAGTACTTCTAAATAAACATAAATATTATTTTGACACTTGGATTCTTTTTACAGCAATAAACAAAGTCATTAATAAAGACAAGGCGGCATGCCTCCACGCTCCAGGAGATGCCAGACCATCACCTTTTTGAAAGGGTCGGGTGGCTTTAGAGAGAGGTAACAACCTCAGTAATGCCTTTAGTCTGTCTGGAGATTTTCTCATTTGTTCAGCCTGAGACACATGTTGCTTTTTTTTCCAAAGGATTAACAAACAGAAGAGGAGCCATGCTGCCTTGACCAAGGTATTACTTTTAATAAGAAAAATAAATGCTGATTAGAATACAAACTAAAAGCAGTTCTGATGAAGTGGAAATGTTTTTCACCCCCACCAATCAACAACTGGACCACAGCAGACAGTTTCATTAAATTGACTGATATACTAGAAACCTTTGACAGCGAGCGGTCAGTTTGAATTTTGGCCTCAGTAATGAGCTCTCAAGTTCCCTCTCTGACAGAATGGGCCACAGCGGTGCTGCATGACTTCATTTAGCTTCATTTTATAATTACAAGCCTGTTCTTTACTATTTTTCCCCAGCTTAAATACCACTTTTTCAAAGGCATGCTAAGGAAAAAAAGAAATGAAACCAATTTTAATGAACTCATGCAAATATAAGCCTGGTGAAATGAAATCACAGACCTAAGCAGAATACTGCATTGAACACATTTGTATGTTTTATGCAAAGCTCATCTAAATTTGAGTAATTGGACCTAATTTGGCAATCTGCACAATCAGTTTGCAAACTTCAACCACTGAATTTTAAGTATGAGCCTGAAAAATCATTAACATTTGTATTTATTGCGGTGGCCCTGATCCAGCACAGTACTAAAATCTGTGTTCAAGTGTTCTGAATGAGGTCTTGGTGTACACGCAGCATCCAAGAGAGTATCAGGAGCTCTAATTACAAAGAAAAGTCACTGATATTTTCAGATCACACAATTTTAATCTCAAGTCTTTGCAGCTTAAGGTCAGGAGCCTTCCTCCAAAAAGCTCACTGTCTTTATTCCTTGTCCATGCCATACTACCCGAAAAACATTCCCCAGATCATAACCACTGCTCTACTGCTTTTCACCTCCACCCTCTCCTCTTCTCCAAGAGTCCCTGTTGCCTGCTGTTCCTCTCCTCATGCAGATGGTCCTTTCCCTTTCTATATGCACCCAGTTTCCACTGCACAGTGCAGGAACTGGATGTGCTCTCCATGCTACAGGAGCGCAATGAGAGCACCAAAACAGTTTATTAAAGGGCAGTTCTCCCATGCTGTCCCCAGCGTGTGTTTTGGCTGCAATAAGGGTTATTTTTCATTTGTGTCTCATCTTTCTTCAACAAAAAATGCCATGGGTCTTGAACTTATAAAAATGTTCTTGCTCTAGATATCTTAAAATACTAGAAAACTGTTTCCATTCAATTCTAGTCATTACTGTTTTTTCCTGCAGACATCTCCATAAAGAGAAGGCAGAGCACATTTATCAAGGTGAAAACTGCCAGTCTGAATTTGAATCAAAGTCTGAATCCATTCCAGTGGGAAGCTTCTCAGCATCCCAGCAACTCACTCAGATACAGGAGAGTAAGCAGCCTGCACTGGCATCATCACCCCTCTCCAAACAACCAGAACACCACCAGAGTTTAAATATGGCTGTATGTCAGTAAAGCGATTTTAAATCATAGGCATAGCCAAGTTCTATTAAGGCAGAACTGCAGTAGATCACATGCAAGTTCAGTTTCTCTCCATGCGTCCTCATGAAATGTGTTAATTGCTCACAGCTCTAACACAGATTTTCAATACATCTGCAAGACACAACAACACACATGCTAGCTGGGGGGAAGGGGAAGAGCTGATCCTTTTCAGTGTACAACCCAGGGATATTAAGCACATTTCAGCATCATGGCTTTCCCCCTTCTAAAGCCTCCCTCTGCTATCCACTGTTTTTTTTCCCCACCAGCTGGTACACCTCTGGCTCCTGGGTACCTATCCATCGCTGATGTGGTGGGAGGCAGCTGGCTCACACACTCAGCCACAAAGCTCCACCACCCTCCACGCTGGTCATGGGGATTTCTGCACTGGGTGGTGAAGGACAGGTGTAACTGTGTAGTGATGAGCAAACACTACAGCCCAGCACCTCGAATCCCAACAAGTCCTACCTCCTCTTTCTGTATCTCTAATCAGGTCCTTATACACTGCTGACAAATTGCTGTCACAAATTAGATTTGATATTTGTATAGGTCATCTTAAGAAGCACAACTTGAAGCAATGTGACTTAGGCAAGAATTCAGAGGAGCATTTCCCCAAATCAGGATTGCTTTGCAAAGCAGGTTTGCTGCTCCTGGGACTATCACACTGTAGCCAGTTACAGATATATACTTTCTCTTTCACCGTTATCATCAGATTGCTGTAGTCAATTCTCTCCAATTAATCTGAGAGTAGTAAAATCAGACCTTTTATTTTGCATCAGGAGAAAATTTCAAACTTATTCAGCTCCAATGCATTTTAAGAAAATTGCTGCTTGGGTGGAGAGAAGTCTCTTGTGGAGAAAAGCTCAGGCCAGCTCCAGCTGTAAGCACACAGGACATGCACAACACATCCCACAGACCTAAGTATCTCTTTATATGGAATAAACCAACCAGCCAAACCGTGTTCAGGACATGCTGCTCTTTCGACTAGGAACTAGCAGGCCCTCACTAGACAGGCAAGTGAGAAATTGCTGCTCTGACAACACAAAATTCGAGAAAGAGCGAATCGTCTAACAGAAGTCTTTCCCCGCGACTGCGTGGCAAACCAAGCTCCTACATCTTGACAACTCATTTATCCCAGCCTGTCGGCTTCTAAAGAAAGAGTTGTGGTATTAAATTGGCTTGAAATGGAAGATGTCACCAGAACTGAAGTTTCAAAATGCACCTGAGCAACAGTGCTCTTTTCGCTACTGAAAAAGAGAAACAAGAACTAATGAGGTTTAAAGGCAAAAGGTATTACTGAAGGGTAACTGGGCAAAACCACTGTTCAAGTCACATCCAAGGGAGCTGAATTTCACCAGCTGGTAGAAGCTTAAACTGACTGTGTTGTAGTCCCTCCAGTACTCAGTATAGGCTTGTGCTTATCAAGCTCCGAAGTCTGATCACTAAACCCGATCCAAAATGCTAAGAGACTATTCCTGTCAACAAGGGCTCAGCCAGGTGTCTTTATTAATCACAGCTAACAAATATTTTAATTCTGGGACCTTTGGGAGGAAGGGGCGGAGTGGGGCTATGTACCTTGTTTCCTATGAAGAGATGACAACTCAGATCTGCAGTGCCTGATTAATATTTTATGGTTGTGATCCACTGGGTATGCAGTGTAATTCTGGTGGCTTGTTTTGTTCTACGTTCGCTGCATCTCCAATGTTATTTGCCACAGCTTCAAAGAACAACAACAAAAAGAGGTTTCATTCCCGCAGGACAGCACTGGCTGACCTCTCATTGCTTGGTGTAATTCAGAGGGAGCAACCGTTAAACAGGAACTGAAAGTGCTTTTCAACTTTTAAAGGGGAAAAAATGGCACCACAGATTTACATATAGATAGCATTTCAGAGAAGAATGATGCTGATTTCTCCTGCCTTGCATTTATTTACCAAGTCATCCTAACAGAGCAGTCAGAAGACAAGCCTGAAACAGGGCACTGCTGAATGTGCATCTTCTGTGTCATCACCAACAGTTCAGCACGCTAGCATTAAAATGGCATTAAAACACAGCATGATCAATGAAAAGGGACAATGAAAGCAAAACGCATAGCTTTAAGCACAACTCTACAACCGAGGTCCATCCTAGGACTTTGCAGAGGTCTCTGATCTAACTTTTTAGGGAAAAGAGGACAGTAACTTAAAATCTGACAGTCACTGAGGACAGGCATAATGGGGTCTCTCCCAGACCCTGGCAATCGCTGCATCCCAGAGGCACCAAAGCAGCCCCCATACCATGCCAACACTGGCACACATCAGACCTACTGCCTTCAGGGAATGCAATAGTAAAGACGGCTGTTCTGAATCAACATCTTAACACATCTCAGAAAGCTTTCTGCTTTCATTGCAATGCATGGATGGGGTGATTTTTATTTTTTTCCCTGCTATTCAAAGATCTTTAATAGCATATTACTTAAAAACTTCCATTCTCTCTTAGGAATACAAGGGATGCTTGTAATGCACTCTGTCTTAAGAAGGTATGTGTCAGTGAAAGACTGGGATATTTCTAGATCTCCAGTCTCTTTATGCAGCTTAATGCTAATGAAAGGAAACCATTTTTTGCACACAGTGAAAGAGAACAGATGGTGTCACAGTTCTGCTGTGGAATTTAAGCAGAGTGACAACCTATACAGCAGATCATCATCATGGGTGAAACTCTTTTTAGGCAGTAGCATGGAGGGTTTATTTGTTTTTTATTTACTCATTACTATCCACTATCTTGAAAAGCTTTTGCTTTCCTTGTAACAATGAAACCTAAGAAAATGGTGTGATAATCTCACCATCCTACAAAACCTCAGAAGACACATGAAGACCACTATTTTAAACACACTGTGAAGGGACAGCTGAAAACTAGCACCTCATATTGCAAACTGTGGCTTTCCAAGCATGTAAGTATTCAGACACCATTCACTGGCAAGAAAACCACTGATGGCTTAAAAGGGACACTGTCAAGCTGAAAATCACTCCTCTGTCTGAAATCTGGTCCCTAGTTTTAATTATGCCTGCAAGGCAGATAATAGTGGAAGGAGAGGTCTTTTTTCAACTTTAATAATTTTATATTTTACACTTTTAGATGGCAATATTCTATGTACAGTTCACCTCACTGTTTCCTTCCTAGATTCACCTACTTTCATCCTGGAGAAAAACAGAGATTTAAAAAAAAAGCAGATAAAAATCACAGTTGAAAATTTATCCAGAAATAAGGAATTTAAAAGGGACTTTTCTATCCCACAGATTTGTTGCTGCTGTTTACTAAACTGTTAGCTGAATTTTTCTGACCCTACTGACAACAGAGTCAGACATATGTTTTCATGTACTGATCCTACTAGAGGCATCTGAATCCCCACAAAGCATCCCCCTCTGATGAGACAGTCCATACACATTTTGAAGTTTTACAATATTAACTGTTTTCATGCCTTCAGATTTAGCTTCTTTCAGCTTATTTGACCTGCCTGTATCAGTATTTTATAGTGCATACCACTAAAAGCAACAGATGATGCTCATCCGCTCCATAATTCACATCAACAATAGCCAATCTCTGCTCAGCTCATATCCCACAAGAAAAGGGATTAATCCAGCAGTGACATCCTGGGAGAACAACAAAGCTCAGGCTGCTGGATTAGGGTTCGGACCCCTCCAGGAATGGTCTGGGGACACTCCATTCTCGCTGAAACTTTGGAAAACATTTGATGATGACAACCCCGTTTCTTGCACAGGGATGGATGTATCCAAAGCTGCAGCTGCCAGTTGCAAGCCTTATTACGGTCTTTAGAGTGAGATGGGGAAAATCAGGTCTTAGATAGATCTATAAACTCAAATAGTCCTACGGGTGTATTGCTATTTGCAATGTGCTCAATTCTGACTGTGGAGAACAACAACGATCAGCCTGTAAGATGCTGTGAAGCCGAATTTATATATTCAGGTTTGAGTTTACGTAGATGAGGGACTTGAGATCCAGGGAAAGCAAAGCAACACAGGCACCATTGTACTAAGTGCTTTGGTCTCCTGTGGGTGACTGTGCTCAAGGTATTTGTGCTCCCCTAGGTCTGGAAAACAGCAAAGTTTAAAAGTAAGGTCTAATATTGAAGAGAAGCTCCACTCTTCAATACCGGCAAGGACCAGCTTAAAATCCCCCCATTTAGCCAGAATATCTAACTATCAATATGTATATGTGGGGATAAATTAGCACTTTCTCAGGCAAAAGGGGATGCCACGGCTCTTTCAGAGACCTAGCACCTTCAGTAACAGAGACCAGAGGATCCATCCATCACACAACAGCAAACCATCCCTGCCCCCCGAAGTGGCAGTACTTACAGGAATGACTGCCCAAAGATACATTTGGGATGGGAGCGCTTCAAGTGCGAGTAAGTGGCAAAATATTCAGTGACTGAATTCTCAACTCACTTGCAGGAGTTCACAAGACATAACCTGCTGATTAACACATCTTGCAGGGAGGGTCAGTACCACCTTCTAAGGCTTCCTTCAAGGAGAAGTGAAACACTCAGGTTTTAAGGCATTTACAGGGCATTTCTTAAAACGTGTCAGGTAAAATCACTACTGTGCTCCAAAGCACCCAGGCTCTTGCTGCAGAAACTCAACAGCTATTACACAGCAAGTGTGAAGTGAAGAAGCAGAAAGAGAAGAGATTGTCAGTAAATAGGGTTAATCCCTGCAGGTAATACCCTTTCCGTTAAATTGTGCAGCATTTTCCAGTCTGCAGATTCTCAATCCCATTTAACATCTCTCTCACACTGCAAGCAGACACATCTGAGCTCCCACTCTTCCCCCCACCCCCAAATTCTGCAAGGCTGTTTTTGCAGCAGCAGCCAGTGAAACTCCAGGCTGCTGGTACTACCCCGGGAAGCTGCAGGGGGGTGGGTGAGCCGCACAAAAGATCTCAACACAAAAGGCCATCCTTTTCGTCCTTTCTTCTTCTTCATTTTCTCCAGCTGAGCCATAGTTTTATTCAATCAACACTTTAAAAATCTATGCAAATGTAGGAGGGGGTAGGGACTGGGGGCGATAACATGGGGCAAGACCTATTTTTAATACAAACAATCAAATGTGGTGAGTGAGGGGATGTGGGGAGCCTTCAGCTCTCATCTTCTCCCTTCCTTCCAAACAAGCCCTTTAGCCCACTTCCCCAGCGCTCACAAAAATCCATGCAGCACGCTACAGATATTTTCCGATTATTTTTTTTCCAGGAGAAGACGTAAAGGGCATGACACCAAAAGGACAGCGAACATCTTTGCATTCCCAGCAAGACCCGCACAGTGTACATAATCATATAAAAAACATGGCTGGCTGGTGCATCGACAGATGCAAACGAGAAATACCAGACTTAGCCTTATTTAGATCACAGCAAAATTAAATGGGGAGGAGAGGGGGAGGAAGCGAAATAATTGTGGCTGTGTAACATGGCTGCACAATTTTCAAAGCCTCACGACTGCCAGCTTGCAGGGAGCAGTGAAAATGTGTGTCTGCCCTAAAGGGAGCTGTTCCTGCCACCCCTGCAGCACAGCCCATTCATCCAGCTACCCATCCAGCAAGGCAGGCATGCTGGCCAGCAAGCACGAAAGGCAGGGAAGAACTGAAATAGTTTACCTGATCAATGCAACTTCACGGGAGCCGGAGGTACGAATTCCAGAAGAAATGCAGCAAGGAAGAAAAAAATCTGCTTGGATCCTCCTGGCAGTCCACACACAGGCTCATCTACATGCATCTGAGCAAGCCCTTACCAGCAGCTGCTTCTTTTATCAAGCCCACAGGCACAGCAAATTAGTCCGGTTAGACAGTTCAGTCAATGTGGGCTATTCACAGCGTGGCTGTTGTGTGAGCCCGGCTTCTCCTGTCCCCCGGTCCCCGGGTAGGCACCCGCCCACCTCCACATGGCCCTGGATAAACAGGCTCTCACAGCACCCACGGCGCCAGCCACATGATCCTGGCAGCCAACGCGGGCAACCGGCCGCACCTCTCCTTCGCCCCGCAAGATGCCGAGATCCGGGTGAAGAGGCAAAGCCCAAGATGGTTTTACTTTAAAGGGAAAAGCCTTTTCTCCCCACCCACCCCCACCCCCCTTCCTTTCCTATCTTTTTTCCCCCTATGGAGGAAAAAAAACAAACCACAATCCAACAAATCCAAAGATCTGAAGGTGGGTAGTATCTCCCAAATCAACTTAATTCTGAAAATGAAGTGTCACTCTGAAATGAAGTGTCATTCAGACTCCTAATAAGCACAAAGCATCAGACTGAGACCCTGGATGAAGCCTGATACGGTCCCAGAGAAAGATGCTGACGACAGCTGGTGCACCCTTGGTCTGTACAAAGCCATGGACTGTCAATTTTGTTGTTTTAAAAAAGAAAATGTGACAAGCCCTTTTCTTCTCCTCCTTTCCCCACCATGAACCATCTTAAAATACGCATATAGAAACAAACACGCACATACTGAAATAAAGCTCTAATGGGGTGGCAAACGGAACGTGCTGCCTGACATCCTTGGGAGTGGGGAGCAATCCTGGTGGACACAGTACACAAGGGGCTTGCGAAATGCATTCACGAGTGGGATCCACAGGGTCACACAGAAAGATGAAACATTTTTTATAAAAGCCTTTCAATTTTTCTATCACTGCACAAAGGAGAGAAGGGTCAAGCCCTTCTCTCCCCCCCCCGCCCCTGGCTCTCCCAATGTGTCTTTAGGACTACCAGTGTCCTTTTTCCTCCCCTCCAATATAGGAAGCAAGTATGTAAATGGAGGGGTGCTATAAATACACACACACACACACACATATACATATATCTCCTATAAACACAGTTTCTCTTGGTTATCTAAACTGTCCTTTCATAAAGTAGCACAGTTAATTGGAACAGCTCTCCAAGCAATCTGGCTGATTGCTGATGGCTGCCTACTTCATGTCAGCATTTGCACTTAACTTGGAGTTAATGTAAGCCATCCACATAAACCAAAGGTAAACACTGATAAGGTATCCGATTCTTAAAAAAAAAAAAGAAGCAGGTTTATCCAAAAATGGGTTAATAGAAACACGTTGTCACATAACATCACCCAGTTGTGTAGCTGGCTTCAAATCCTGGCTCCTGGAGCCATCAAACAGAAACCACACAAACACAAAACTCCATAAAAACTTCTTCCTCTTCTAAAAAGGGAAAGGAGCTCAGTGTTTTTATGGCTCTGAAAGAAAAGTTTGAACTTACTCCCGAAATTCCTCAGAGGCTTAAGAAAAGACAGAAGAGAATAAAAGGAGGGGAGAGATAAAGAAAAGGAACAAACCTCATGCTTCCTATCCCATTCCCAGCTTCATAATGTTTTAAGGCTGGCAATATCCAAAAGCAAATAAAGCTTTAATCAGGACTACTGTCCAAATGTGACTGTAGGCAGTAAAAAAAATCTCAACAAGGGTAAAGGCTGGCGTTGGAAAAGCTCTTGGAAATGCGTCATACATTAATTTCAAACTTGGAAGAAATGAAACACAAAAACATAAGCTGGAGGGGCAGGGAGGGAGCAGGGCCTTCCACAATCCGGAAAGGTAAAGCTTTTCCTCCGCCTGCCAGCAATTTCCAGTCTCAGCCATAAGCTGTTATCTTTAATTTGCTCCTGTCTGAGTGGGGAGGTTTGGTACTACCACTTGGCTCATCTCTGCTCACTCATTACCTCTCTTGCCTGAAAGGTGAGGCGAAGCAGGAGGCAGGATTGAGGTCACTTCGGGATTGCATTACAGAGTATTTAATAAGCTCAGCACATCACTGTCCCTCATTCCATATGGAAGTATGATCCTTGATGCAGGGTAAGGGCAGTCTATATACTACCTACAGCTGCTGCTCAAATTAATACGCAAACAGCCAGGGCAGCACACTGTGGGCAGTACATGGCCTGGGTAGGGTCAAGCACATCCACTGGAGAGCCATGGAGAACAGCGTTAGCCATGGGGAGAGGCCAGGAATCACTTCCCTTCTGTTTTGTTTGGCAAATAGGAGCACAACTGACACAACTGGGGGAGAGGTGAAGGATGCTGCAGCCCCAGTGCCTCTCCCGGCGATCCACTGGCATCTCGCAGAAATGAGCATCCTCACCTGCCCACACCTTTTCAGCAAGATCCACTGCGCAGTATCTCAGAGCAAATCCAGGTGCCCAGACCACTGGGCGAAAGCTAATGAAAATTCAAGCAGGAACAAAAAGATCAAGTATGCACAATGCAAAGATATGCAGACCAGATGTGATACCTCAGTGCAAAGTATAGTTAGCCCAAGACCTTAATTAGAATTTAGCCTTGATAAAAGCCAAACCATTCTCCTCTTTTAGTCAACAGGAGTTTGTCATTGTCCTTGATGGCAGCAGGACAGGACGTGGGACATTAAAATTTAGAGAAAGGGTCCAGTTCATCACCTTGAATAAATAGAAGTCCATTCTTTGCTGTCCCATTTGACTCCTAAAAGACAGCTTAGAGCATTGCTAGGATTTAACTTAATATTTCTTTAAAATAATTTGAAGCAGGATAAAGTGCTTTATAAGTAATTTCCCCCCCCATCCCCCCGCATATTTAATAACTTGTTAAGGGAATGCAGTCTCGTTCTCAAAAGATCCCTTGAGATGTTTCTCTCCAGGAATCTTGGACGCCCTGAAGCCCAGCATCCTTGAAGCAGCCCCTCAGACCAGCGATGGCTGCAGTGCCCCCCTGGTACAGATAACACACGTGCCTCTGTGTTCACAGTCTCCTGCTGAAACGCTAATGCTCACCATGTAGTCCTGGAGTTGGCCAAGACTCTGCAGAAAGGAACCGAGGGAAGAGAAAAACACAGCGGCAACCCTAAAGGAGACTGAAAACATGACTTCAGAAAAACAGTTGGGGCCCATATCCAAAAGACTCTGTGTTACAGAAGGAGGAAAAAACCAACCTCACCCTTTGAAGCTGTCAGCACTACAGGTTGGCTCCCAATTTCTCTCAGAATCTAATTCGACACTTACTTCATTGTATCTGTTTATTTCCAGCAGGTGAAGAGAGGAAGAAGGTAAGAAGCCCGATCAATACAGTACAGACAAACACCTCAAAGAGAGGAAGACCTCAGTTCATTGCTTCACCTGTAAGCTGGTTCTTCACATCTGTACTTTTGCTAAACAAGGAACACATGAGTGTGTCCTTAGCAAATCTTGTTTTATTCAGCATACTAAAAGGAGGTACATGAATGGGGCAAATTCTGAAAAGCAATTTTCACTGTCATCTGGAAACTGTAATCAACTATTTGCATTGTTACGCACTGCTTGCTTGTTCATATTCACTGATTTCAGGAATAGATCATTTAATCTGCTCTGTACACACCAGGCCTAAAATTTCAGTGAGTTCCTCTGGTATTGAGCCCAGGCAGGTAAGATTGCAGAACTATTCTCAGCTTAAGAAAACCCCAAACAAAACAACAAAACCCAACCCACAGTGTTTTGATATTCCTTCTTGCTTTTACACAGAATGTCTGGAAGCATGTATTGTAGTGACTTCCTCTGAACAGCAATATTTTTACTGATGAATGGAAGTATACTGAATATAGATCTTGAAAACGTCTACTTTTGAAAAAGTCCAATATGAAACTTACTTGGACTTCTGGTACACTTGCACATATTAATGTGAATTTTTTGTTTGTTTTGCAAGAGTAGAAGCATGAAAATTCTTAAAGCATTACAATATTACAACTTCTCATTTTTAAACTTCTCCAT
Organism: Falco rusticolus; assembly: GCF_015220075.1. Classification (NCBI taxonomy): domain Eukaryota; kingdom Metazoa; phylum Chordata; class Aves; order Falconiformes; family Falconidae; genus Falco; species Falco rusticolus. Next base: position 16,719,119 of record NC_051190.1, read on the forward strand.
GGGTTTGTATAATAGAAAATAATCCTTACAAGGCACCCCCCATACCATAAAGTATCACAGTTAGGCAGATTCAGTTGATATATAGTAAATGACACTTTAAATAATCATGGAATAGCAAGATGACAACCTTCCCACCGAATAAAACTTTCTATTAAAGGAAACAGTGCTTGTTGTACCGAATCAGAGAAGTGTTTCATCCAAGTGGTCAATGATTAATATTTTACCAGCGTACAACCCACAAGCAAATTATGAGATACAATATTTACCTATACCTGAAAATCTCTTTCTCATCCTTCTGAGACACACAGACCCCTGAAGAGTAAAAACGTTCCCTCAGAGCACCACACAGACAGCACTTAGTTTTGATGTTTATAGATGTAAGTAGAATCAATGATGCTAAAAGGATCTTTTACAGTTTCATCACAGTGTTTATTGCTGTATCCCAGCCTAGCTCAGACTGCAGAGATGCTCTGCAAAGTACCATTTCAGGTTTGTTTCCCTGCCACGGAGCGTCTCTTTTTCTCACATTAGAAATGAGCAAAAAAGGGACTGATCAGTTTTCCAGTGCTTAATAGATTCTGGCAAAACCTGGCCTCCGCTATAAACAAATAGCCTTAGCACATGAAACCCCTGAAGACTGATTAAAAGTAAACCTGATTTCATCTGCACTGGTTGCGTGCAGCCATTAATATTGTTAACACACAACCTTTTGTTCTGCGTAGCTGGAGGGCAGCTCACATTGCACTCAGCTGAGGCACCTCTGAAGGTATGTTCGCTGCCAGTGACATGTATGATTATGTTAATGGTGCTTAATGGTTCTCTAACGTAAGGAAAACTGACACCAGTAATATAGAAATTGATACTTGGACATAAAGCGATGCCATTAAGTTCAGTGGTGGAAGTGGCCTTGCTGGCAGTGCAGCCACAAAGATTTACACAAGTGCAAGGGAAGAAAACACCTGGACTGAGACGGCTACAGGTGACGGACCGTAAGTAACTGGGCTTCCCTTCAAAAGAGCTAAGTCCTAAGCACTGCAATGCTGATTTTGGACAGAAAACGATGGAAACATCAGGAGAGTAAATGGGCACTGAGCCAAGAGCCCATTCCCTGGAGTCCCTGAGACCCCAGGGGAATTCCTAGGAATGCCTGCGATGGGAAGGGGATTTGTACTTTCCTGTGCCTTACATCATTTTCCCAGCACTGATTCAGTGTTCTAGGATTGGAAAACTATGGCTGGCTTTATGGTCTGGCAGGACACGGGTATGTGCGCACTATCCACACTAAACAACCCAGCGCTTGGCTGCTCCCCGCCGAGGGAGCCGTACAGATTTACCGCAGCTGTAATTCTGGTCCTTGCTATTTCTTTACTGGCCTAAGAAAAGGATCATTTTAAATCAAAATTAGGTGATGCAAACTCTTGGGGAAACCCTGCAGACAAAATGATCAGGATAAATTTTAATGTTTCAGTATTGCAGGAAAATTTGTAAGTCTGACATGACATGTAAGAAAGACATGAGCTGACAAATATAGGAGGAATACAAAGCTGTCCTCACTCCTCCCCCATCTCCATGTCTTCTTTAAAATAAACAAACAGAAGAATAAAACAAGCATTTTAGAAAGCCACAGCCACAACTCACTTCATTACACACTACATGCTCCTCCATCCACAGACCCATGGGAATGCTGCCTTCCTCAGGTCTGCTCCTCCTGAGCTACCTGTTAACATGAGCCAGGCTCAGACATGCAGCCGACTGACGTGAAAGGATCCACTTGATGCAATTTATTCTATTTTCAACTATTTCATTTTAATGACCACGGCAATTGTGCTGTAGGAGACTAGACTTAAATCTAAACCAGTGCAATTCACATCACAGCTTCCAATCTGCCCAGATGAGCTGTCCATTCCAACCAGCTCTAAAATCTCATTAATTTTTAGGCGAGCGAGTGTGATGCTTCTGGGAAGTAAAGGACACCTGGCAGCAATCTATTCACCTGCAAAGAGCTCAATCAACAACAACAAAAGCTTGCAATCCTGGAGATTCAGTTGCAGCACACTCTGCCCTTTCAGACCCACTGATCAGAAGCACCAGCAGCTTAGCTCATTCCTGCAAGGTGAGAGCCAGCTCTTTCTACAAGCACTGCAGCCTCACAAGCTGCACTACTGAAAGCTGTGGGAGTTTCCCCAGCCAGAGAGAATATCTCCTTCTCAGCAGGATTTTGAGATCCTTCACATATGAGTGAGGACACTTCCCTGAGCACAAATGAATCAGGGAGCTGGTTTGTTTCCCCAGCTCGCTCACTGCCCCTCTCCTCAGCTCCTTGTTTCCAAGTGATGCCTACAACTTCACACCTCGCTCACGAGGTCCACGTAAAGGCAATGGTTTCCGATGCAGGTTTACACACCGCCTTGCTACAATGCAACCAGCCTTCTTCTATGCCACTGCAAACAACTAAGGAACCAAACATGTGCCACGAAATATGTCTCATCAGCAGTTCAGAGGCATGATGTGTCCCTACAGCTCCTTTGTGCCACAGAACCAGCCCAAAGCTGCCCATGGGCCCTGGCAGACCTGCCAGCCTCAGCAGCCAGTCCCCCTGTTCACTCCCCTCTCCTTGCTGGGGATTTGGATTACTCCCGGCGTTCATGCCCACCCAACCCAACTGGCCATCGTACACTGCAACTCAGCATGCTTGAACTGCTCAGGAGCTTCAAACTGCTCAGAAGGCACAGGCTGACCACCCACCCTGTGTTACCACAGGCTGACTGATGACCTACCTGCAACTGGCTCTTTTAATTCTGTTTTAAAATAATATTCTGTGATAGAAGCTATTCCTATTAACTGAAACACAGGAGAGATCAGGCTGAGGATTAGAAACCACATGTCTAATTTTTATTAGTCAGGAACATGCAATACACATTTATTCTTTCTTTTATTGTTTCAACCTAAAGGCAATTTTCCTCAGATCTGCTACCAAACATCAAGCACTAAATAGCCCATTCTTTTTGTTTACATTTCGGTGAAATAACAATAGCAAGCCGTTAAACAGAGCCTGGACTCTTTGGAATTCAATACACTTTGTACAAGAATAAAACAACAGTATTCCCACTTATTAAAAAAAAAGAAGTGCAAAGGGACACAGAGGAAGGGAGGTTGTTTTCCTAAAATCAAGCAGCCAAGTAAGAGCACCACTGAGATTTGGACTTGCGGCTCCTGAACACTCAAGCGTGCTGTCAGCCGGGACCGCATCTCTGCCGGGAAGCCTCAGCCACGCTCTCCAGGCCAGTGACCCCAGGAGCTGAGGAGAATGCACAAGTGAGATCTGGATGGGAGGCACGCACGCATGGCCCGCTGCTTATAATGCGGGTTGAATCAGCCTCAAATCTCCCCCTGCACCTAGAAATTCTCCATCTGAATACAAATGCATCCCAGCGTCACTGCAGAAAACTGCAATGATTAATGCCACAGACCAGACCAGTACATGCCTCCTGTTAAACTGTACCCCAAAGACAAAAATGGACTTTAAAAGTTAACCAAATAGCTGTGTATTTTTCAAGAAAATCATCTCCCTATCAGACACTAAACACCCTGCTATCCCCACCCCCCAAAAATGCCCCAAAATCCCCAGTACTTTGTACCAGCAGCTACGCCCAAGGTAGTTCTTAGAAGTGAGTACAACAGAAGAGAAGCCTGGTAGGTGCTACGCAGGTCCAGCCAGATTAGATCACCAGCAAACATCCCAAGGCAGGCAGGGGACAATACCATCAGCCATTTGTAAAGTGGAACATGTGATCCGTTCAATCGAACATGAACTTTCAAGAGATGCAGAAGAGGACGATTCCTGGCACCAAAGCCATACTCTGTTCATCTCTCATTTTCAAAATGACAGCCTGTCTGTGCCTTTGTCTCCTCTCTGATGCAGTTGCGTATAACTGTCGAGGAAGCAAGTACAGAGCAGGCCTGCAGTAGGATTTGTTTTATAGCCAAGCTACAGACCAGGTCCACTTTCTGGAAGATGCTGTACTAACGAAGAATAACAGGACCGATTCCTGCTCCAAGGCGCCTACAGTTAATAACGATCCTTCACCCATGACCCATCCTGATACATCGCTGTCAGTCATTCGAGTCAGGAAAACATGTATTTGATGCAGGCAGTAACTCACCCAACTGTCGTGAACGACAAGGCAAGGTTTGTCTCACCCAGAATGGACCAGCAGAGTGCCAAGGGCTTCTCAGCAGAGGGAGAAGAATTCACACTGCTGCAACAGGGGCAAAATAAACATCCTGCTACTTTTCTAATGTGATTAAATTAGGCCAGATGTATGCCCATTGTATAGAATGTTGTGTCAGATTTATAAGCAGTTACATAGCATTTACATTTAAAACCAAAACTCTAACAAGCCTTAACTAACAGTCTGAACACCAGAGATCCAGCAATGAACCCAAAAAAGTTCACACAAGGTTTGAAATCCAAATGCTGTGATCTTTTAATGAACAGTAACTAGGAAGTAAAATATATATCAAAGCATGAAATTAGTAAGCCTTGCATCTGAACTGAGAAAAAGCAACACAGCAACGTAAATTACAGTCATAAATTCCCCCCCAATATAGAAAAAATAGTATTTAGAATTTTAAGTGTTATCAGTGCAAATAAAGGTAAATTATTTCTCCCAACATGATTTTAAAGCCGACTCAACATCCTTCTATAACCATGTACCCGCTTAAAATTGAGATTTCTTTATGCTTGAGAAGGTAGCCAGATGAAACACAGCGTGAGCACCTCCACGCATGATGATTTTGGTGTGGCAGCTCTGCCCCCAGCCTGCTAGGGGTTTGGGGGATTGCACCCCACCCTTCTGGCCTCACTTTCCTTTTCAGACAACCACCACCTTAAGGACTTCATTTGGTATCAAGCTCATCTGGAAAACTGCAATCTGCTGGTGGAAAGCACCAACCCAGTTTTTGGGGTTTCTTTTTTTCCTCCAAGTATCCCATTGCCAATTACAAAGCAAAAAGGTATTTTTATACCTGTAAAAGCAGCTATCTCACAGTGCTTGTCTTATCAGAGCAAAGATGAAACCACACGCAACCAACCCACAGAAGAGAACTTGCAAGGAGGACAGGTGGGAAAATGGTTGCCCCGTTCCCAAAGCCATGCCTATCCCAAGGGACGGGCAGCCCAACCTGACCTCACTCCACAGCTAATCCTATCATTTTCAGAGGCGTTGGGGGTGTTGGTACGCAGCCATCAGGACATGAACCCTCATTCCCATAGGCTTTACTGAAGATCTCACACTTAGTTAACCGCATCTTTTCTGAAATATGAAAATGTGTGGGAGGAAGCAATAAGAAGTTTTAAAAATTGCAGTACTTTGATCCTAATTAACAGAGTTGACTGAAAGCAAAATATGTAGAGCTAATTTTCACAATATTTTTCAACCATTCCTAGACAGAGCCTTTTTCCTGGCACTATTTAAAATTAATGAAGTAAATATGCTTGCATATTTATCTTTTCATTATATGGAAACAAAAACAAGGAAAACAGATTGAACTGATAGCAGAATTCTTCCACTCCAAAGTAGTTTTGATGTGGTTTTTGTTTCAGTTCATACAATGCAACCCAAAACAAACAAGCAACGCAAGTTCACTGGCCATGTAAGTAATCAGTTTTATCCAACAGAGCTACTACAAAATTACTGCTGTAGGAATCGACCCCTTCATTTTATTTTTGTCTCAATGGAGAAATAGGTGAAATGGTTTTCAAGGAAGACAACATCCTTTCTGAAGTCTAAAAAGCAAATAATTTGCCAGTTGCCCCACACCGGTAGCAACAAATACATGGCACATCATATGCTACCATATGGTTAATAGACTCACACAATGTAAAAACAAGGAAGGATATACAGATATAGTTCATTAGGACTCTTGTATTAATTCCCAAAGAGATCTTTTCATTTTTGGAACCTGTAGCCCAGAATCTGCAAACAGAAGAGCCTTAAAGGTAGGTGAGTGGTCCCTACATCATGTTGCAAACCATGGTCTGGTCAGGATTTTACAAATGTGGGATGGGAGGAGCAGAGGAAACAGCCTGCAGGATTGAGCTGCAGCTTCAGCAAACTTCATGCAGAGAAGACAGCCAGCTTGCACAAGTCCTGCTCAAAGCTGCAGGCTCGTCCCAGGCAAAGGCAGGTCCCAAAGTCAGGGCGAGTGGGATGTGTGTGATTAATGCATGTGTAGATAAAGCAAATGCAGGAGCTCAGCCCTGCACAGATGATAAACAGAGGCAGACGGGACTTAGAGGGTAGATTTAGATTAGATATTAGGAAGAAATTCTTTACCATTAGGGTGATTGAGGCACGGGAACAGGTTGCCCAGAGAGATTGTGGATGCCCCATCCCTGGAAGCGTTCAAGGCCTGGCTGGATGGGTAATCTGGTTTTTGACTAATCTGGTCTAGTGGAAAGTGTCCCTGCCCATGGCAAGGGCATTGGAACTAGCTGGTCTTTAAGATCCCTTCCAACACAACCCATTCTACGATTCCATGACCTTCCTTTGAATTTGAAAACTGCAAGCTTGCCCCCAAGCCTGACCAGGCTCAACAACCCCCTGGCCAGGAAGATCCTACTCATTCCTATGGCACAGCACATGGAGGGAGGAAACCCTCCCTCCCATCAAGTCCCTTCAATTTAAATGTACTCCATAAAAAAACATTGCTGGCTAGGCATCCTCTGTCCTGGGAAACAGGGTGAGATAAGATTGCATCTGGCATCAGAAGTCATCTCTTCTTACCCAGTTTTACCTTAATTATCATGGATACAGTAATTCAGTAAAAAACAGGTATTTTTTTTTTCCAAGGGTCACAAAGGCTAAGTAAATGTGATGGATTTTGTGCTACTCAATGATTCCTAGTTATGCCCTGATTATTGTATCGATTGCCATTACAAATGCTGAGTACCCATGATTGAAGCAATAATTAAAAAGGCAAGTCACACTTGGCAGTTGTTTCTCTATTATTACAGAGCTGTAGATCTTGGACTAGGCTGTTTGCAGCATTGATTACATGTGCACATACACAAAACCCTATGGAAACTCAGATTTCAGAAACTACAGGAGGAAAAAAAAGGATAAAAGAACTATTATCCCCTCTCCATCACCATATTTTAGAGAATTAACTAGCATGCAGAGTTATCAGCTTTTGGTCTACCTGGAAGAAAAGAACAGAGGACACTTTCAACCCTGGTGATGGCATTTCGACCACAAAATTTTGCTCTGTTTTCAAGTCTGTGATGCTCTAGAAGGATCTTGCTTTTGTGAAATTTCATCTGCTGTACAGCTTTCATTACAGCTTTGGCACTTAGAGATAAAACTACAGGTAGACCATTTCTTAATTCCCTCCTAAATGGCACCATGCAGATTTCAGCTACACCATCATGCACAGAAGACAAAAAACCCCTCCATGCTTCTGAGTTTGTTTCTGGTCCATCAGTTAGGAAGTCTGGGGTTTTTCGACAATGTAGTTTTCTTTTTCAGAATATGAATGAACAAGATCATTCAAGTGACACTGTGGTAAATGGTATGGTAACGACAAAATCCTTTGTTAACTTTTTTGCCACAGAAGTCTAGGAGATCGCAATGGATCTCTAAAGTAAACATTGTCTATGTGCGTAGAAGGGTTTGCTCTCTGAACTTCACTGAGATGACACAGTCGTTATTGTATGAAAGTGTGAGCGTTTTCTTACATTTTGTAACAATTGTCAAGCAAGTGAAAGCTTTATTTAATTTTCATCCGCATACGAAGATGAGATTGAGCACTCTAGTGGAATAGACAGCATCAGAAGGGTTTTAAATTGTAATACTATCACTTTAACATCCTTAAGGCACTTCCTAGAAGATAAACTCATCTACCTATAATGACTAAATGACACAGTAATGGAGAAGAGCTAAAGATTTTCTTATGGTAATAAAAGAGAATACTTCACCCAGAGAAAGAAAAGTGGGGAGCTATGCACTTCCTAGAAACACTTTCAAAAATCTTTCAAAATAATGGAAGTATAAATACATACATTATATTTATACACACACACTCAGACTAAACCAGGACTGATGTAGGTCTAGATTTTTGACAACAACTATCACTTCAGTGGCAAGACAAAAAAAACCCCTCAAAACACTCAGCAGAGTACTTGACGCAGGAACACAATCCCAGGAAGGATGAGAGCTGTGGCCCAATGCTAGCACTCCATCAATTTCCAAAAATACTTAATATAGCATAAGTATCGCATATATGATGCATAGAAAAAGCTGCTGCAGCTGAAAGCACTCAAAGAGTAACATGGAAAAAACCTCTATTATTTTCACTAATACTTTGTGAAGCACCTCTGGCTTTATACAATCTGGTTAGCCTACATATTTTATTCTCTCCTATATATCCATAAAGAGAAAGTACTGAAGAAAGTCGCTCCATTCTTTCACAAACACAAATGGCAAAACTATAAATGAAAGATTTTGTGGGTGCATAACCACAGTGACCCACATGTTTCCCTAGCTGCTGAATTTGTGAAACCATTGTCAACAGAAAAATTGCTCATCATAGTCCTACGTGGTACAACAAACACAGAATAAATGTACTTCCAGGCATGATTTGCAACTGAAAATATATCAAAAAGCAATGAATACACTCCAACAGAGCTAAATGAAATAGCACGGTTCTGTCAGCCAGCATGTGAACCAAAAGATTCTACTTTACATCTGGTGTAGGTAAAAATGTGGTCACTGAACGACAGCTTCCAAAGTACTTGGCAGAATATTGATACCAGGTAAGTCAGAAAGTAAATAAAGCTTGGCCACTAGGAGAACATAAAAGAAAAAAAAAATGCATTCTTTTAGGTGAGAAAGGACAGCAATCACAATATGGACTGTATAAAAATTTCTTTGTCCTTTAATTAGATTCTTCATTTGTTTGCACTATTCTATTCAAATTCATTGCAATTGCTGATCACTTAGCCAACAGGATCCAAAAGCAGACCTCTGTTTTGCACACGTGTGATGTCAAACAAATTTCTCCATTCCAAAACAACGGTTGTGATCCTTCCTTCCCAACTGAGTGCTAGAACATAAATATACCCATTTAGTAAGAATGCAGGACCATGAGTGTTTATTAAAAGCACACAAGATATCAAACCGACAGCAGAAGCCAAAATATACATTATGATTTTGGTCTTGTTATCAATATTTGCATGTGCAAATAAGTAGGAGAATTCATATTTTCTATTATTCCCACTTAAAAATTGTCACAATCCTGTTTTTCATTTTGAAAATAATCAGGTATAAATTTTCCAGAAAAGATTCACTTATATTTTATATTACATGAAAGGCAATTCCTTTGACATTGTTATATCAGGTCATGTTTAGCACGCTTTCAGCCACAAAAGCACCACCTTAAACCAAACAAAAATTCAGGGGAAAAAACTACCCATACATCATGCAAAATATCTGTAGCCCTGGGGGACTGGAAGATGAGCTCTTAAATTCCTGACTGTGTTAGGAGGCCAGTCACAATTGTTTTTCCTTACACTAACAACAAGATTGCTGTCTCTGACCTGGGGTGTTGACCATGCTACAATGACAATATGGTCTTTCTGGCTTTTGCATTCTTCACTGTGGACATCTCAGAAAGTATCGCCAAGGCAAAGCTGGGACACAGCCACTTGGTGTTACTCACAGCGAGCTGTACTGTAGCCACTAATTGTCATACTGGTATCTTTATTTATAAATGTAACTAAGAAAAAGATGACAGAATCTATGTATTTCTCATTCTTGGCTCTGAGGTAGTATTTTGGTTTGGCGATAAGAAAACCCTGTAGGTGTCCAAGTTTTCAGGGGGGAGAGAGAGGAAGAGAACTGTGCTTTTTTTCCTGAATTTCTTAAAAAAAAGATCTGATGCTATCAAATGTTACTGGTATAACATTTGTGGGTGGCTATGTTTTATAAAACAAAGCAGATGTATGGAATTAGTGATGGGAATGGGCAACAAGATGAATTTACCCTGGTAGGACAGCTGATAAAAATATTAGGTTGTGGGGACAGAAAGCCTTTGCTGACAAAAGACTGAGGACAGGCACCAAGCTTCTCCCTGGATTCTTTGCAAATTGGGATTTTAAGACCCAGTGGATGCTGGTCTCCCTGTTCATTCTAATAGTAAAACTCCTCTTTCCACTGACTGGAGAATTAGCCCAAGGAATATAGCTCAAAATTATAACTCTTTGCTTAAAGTTAAATAATAAACTGATTTTTCTTACTAAAAACTAAATTTAGCCACTGCAAGGGCATAAATTGCAGCAAGTGCACCTGCAATACAGAAAGTTGTCAAATTTTACCATTCAGGTGGCTGCAGATACTGGGAAAATGCCACTTCCACATTCTTCTTCAAGAAGCAGAAGGTCAAAATCAACAGTTAAGATGCAGTGAAGAGCATATCTCAGGTTATGACACCCCTCTCTTGTGCTTGCATGTTCCCCAAACCTGATCCTGAAAAAGACCTTGTTCTATGCAAATACAATCCATTATATCAGCACAATTAAACTTAACGGTATCGTAAAGTCAATGAGCATCTGGAAGTATTGATAAGGTTTCAGTTTATGGCCATGTTGGGGTAGGAATTGCTGTTTTCTTTTACATAATGATGCAGCTATTATGGATTTGGGGAGACTGGGCTTGGGGGCATTTTTCCCTGTCTTCAGTTTAACAGTTTTGCTGTATCTTCATTCAAACATATACGTGAGATCAGTGGTACTGAATTTCTTCCAGTTTTAATCCTGAAATATGGCATATATATAAAGAAGCTTTCTCATCGGTTCAACAGCTTGTCTTATCCTGATGCACTGGAATAAAGAGACAGCTCACTTTGGCCATATGTTTCAGTTGTTCCTCTCACTCCCCCGCTGTCTTTCCACACATACCATGACCGTGGACAACCTCTCCTTAAGTGGGCAAACAAATGGTTTAACTCAGATTTGCACAGTGTTTGCTGACTTGTGTGGGCTCCAGCATCCAACTCAGCTTTATCACTTCAGGCAAACATATTTCTGACAGATACTGTGGTCATTAGAGCAGCTCGATTTTATTACATTGATGACAGATTAAAGGCCAGGATCTCAACTAGTGGAAATCGGTGTTCCTACCCTGAAATTCATGGTGCTACGCTGATCTATGCCAGCTGCAAGTGTGACCCCAAGTCTTTCACATTGTTTTGTGCCCCCTTACATAACAAGATTTTAAAATAAATGTTTTCAAGCCTGTGTGTGTGGTCCATAATCTACTTGCCCAGTGTAGGACTCCACAACATCCCTGCACTCAGTCTCCAAATTTTCTGTCCCACTAAACGGTTTAAATTCATGAAGAAGAATGTAACTGAATTTCAACTGAACAGGAGCCTTTTCATCCCTACACAATCAAAGCAAAAAGTAACATCTCATCTTCTGGGACCTCTGCAGATGTCAAAGGCTCTGGACTGTCCACCCCTCATATTCATCTGAAACGGTTCAGTATGTGTCTCCTTTGTATCCTGCATCCCAACCACGTGAGCTACCTATAGTTTCAACTGGTGCCCATTTCTATCAAGGAGAAACCCAGAACCAACAGGTTCAGATCCAAGATGCGTTAGCACAAGCCTTGTTTAAGCCGCATCCTGATAACATCAAATTCTCAATGACCGAAAGCCTAGGCACACGGATCCTCACAATAACATGATCTCAGTAGACAAATGGCATTCTTAATTCTGGGGACGACTGTTAATTAAAAGGGAGCCTCATCTAAAAAGCTGTTTCTATACTAGGTCTCGTGGCCCCTCACTTGGTCTTTATTAGATGTTTTTCAACAGGTAGGCTACCCACACACCAAACCTCATTTTTTATATAGGTGATAGTAAGATTCCCACTATGTGTCAGAGTCCAGAGAGTGCCTTGGACTGTCCCCACAGAAGCAGGTGACCTGGATGTGCAGGGATGAGTGCAGAGGAGGCCTTTTTAAGTCAGGTGGGACCATGGCATTAGCACCAGGCATTAGCAAATCTCATCAAGCACCCAGCTGACCTCATACCAGAGGTGAGCTGCATTTGTTTTGATTAGGGAAAGAAAAGAGGATAAAAGTCCATTAAAACGAACCAACGATAAGAGGCAATTGAGAATACCCCATTTATTTGAAGCAGACATTATATCACAAAACATTTCAAGAGCTTTCTGATGTTTGGTTTATTTTTAAAGACTTTCAGTTAGTCATAGATGAACCTCAAAACATTCAGCGGCTTGATATGAATATATATGCTTATCCAAGCCTGTGACCTGACATAAAAAAAGCTGTAGTGATTTATGCCAGCTGAGGAGGTTAAACTGGGAGACAGGCCTCTTGTGATGCATGAAGATTTTTTGCTGTTCGGACTCAAGTTTAGAACAATCCAAAATAAGGAATCTTTTCGACAAGAAAACACCACTATTATGATCTAGTCTGATCTCTCAAGACAAGCAAAGAATGTTTCACCTAGTAATTCCTCCATCAAGGCTGTAACTTCCAATTTTAACCACCCAGTTAAAGCGCTTGGATGTCTCCAAGACTGGAAGAATCCAACTCGTCTCTTCAGAAGTTTGTCAGGACCTATTTTGTATGTAGTAAAGCAACAAAACAAAGCCAAGACACTTAATCAGTTCAAAAGACAGGCAAGAGGAGTCTTTCTGGGTTCTTTCGTATCTCTAGCTAGTGTTATGCAAATTCCTTATTTACAAGGCTGAGGTACTTCACTTCCAAAGAAGAGAGCTGTCCTGAAGGGTCAGTACTGTCAGCTACTGCAGTGCTTTGTACAAATAACCACACGCATACATTAAAGGAATCTTTCCCATCAAATGAGTAACATATCAAAAAAAACAAATTAAAGCCCAACTGATGAGCATGCATTATAAATGAACCGATTGATTATCCCCCAACTCAGATGATGCTCTTTTTTGTAAGCCATTTGTAAGCATGTCAAAAAAATACTAAGTGCTAAAACTGCAGTTTTATTCATTCCAAAACAAGTTTCCACATGCTCTCCCATAGCTATTCCATTTTCCAGTATCTCTTGCCCAATAAAAGACAGGTTTTAAACACCAAAAAGACACCTGTCTGCATTAAAAATTAACTACCTGTAAAATTACATTTTTTAAAAATTAAGTATTTTTTTGGCAGAAGCAGGACTTTTCTTTTGGCCACAGTTCTGTTGCTTGCAAATGTTCTAACTGATTTGGGTCATATTTAGTTGAGCACTTTCATCTGGGCTTACAAACAAGTAACACAAATAGCAAAAGAATTCTGAAAAGTTAGGTAACTAGTAAGCCTACAAAGTAACTTTTTTTAAAAAAAGTATTATTCTGTATTATAAAAAGAACAACTTTATGATCATTATCATGTGGGCTGACCACATGCATACTAGCTGAGCTGTATACTTCAGTGCACTAGTTTTTTTCCAGTTGGGTGATGGACAGAGTTGTTTGCTCTTTGATCTAGCCACACCTGATATCAGAAAGTAAAATATAAATGGTAAGCATAAGTAACTTGGCCCAATGCATGGGAAAGCAGGCTTTTCCCCTGAAATACTTTGCTTTCACTGATTTTGAGAATGAAAGAATTGACTTCCACCACTTTTTCTTTCCATGATTGGGATGATCCTATTGTGGTGACAATATCACAAGTTTATTCTTCTCATTTTCTAAAAAGCTGCATGTAGGTAGGCTTTAATGAAATTAAGGTCCGAGTATTGATAACCCTGTGGTGTTTTGAGCAAGAATTTCACCTTGCAGCTTGGATGTACAAGAAAATTGCATATTTGTTAGTTTTCAGTGTGGTTTTTTGAGATTTTCAATGAATTAGTCAAACTCAATGAACTTTCCAGCATTCTGGTGATCGGCAAATCCATGTGCTCAGCAAGGCTGAGTGCACATGGGCAGACAAATGTGATATTATTTTTTGTCGTCTTTTTAACTTCAATATTGCAGTCTTGACTCAATGCAGTATCATTTTTGCTTTCCATTTTCCAAATAAACCATTAGACTATCTAATAAGGCATGTTATTTAGGAAAGCATTTAGGTGATGATTAGCTACTGAATCTATTGTAAAAACATAAAAAAGCACATAGGCATGATTTAAATGTGAAGTCCCATTCTGGTATTAAACCACTCAGCTTCCATTTGACAGTACAATATTCAGAGACACAAATTAGCCTTTATCTATAATTGTATGCGTGCATTTACAAAAAAATAAATATTTTGAAAGATATTTTCTGAAAAAAGCCTTGACACAAAACAATGAGGCATTCATATCAGCCTCTGCCTTATTCAAAGTAGGTAAAAATGGTATTTTTGAGGTATGGTTCCCAGGCGGATTGCATGTAGCACAGCTGCTTCAGAATTTGCAGGCTTCTTTTTTTGAGAGAGCTCTCACTTCTTTTATCTCAGGAAATAGACAAGCATTTGAACTTAATGGCCATGAAAATGATGTGGCCAGAAGCCTATACACCGGTAAGAACTCAATGTAACATTGCCTAAGCATCTCTGAGTTCCAAAGACAGACAAGTGGCACTCACAGGCATCACTGGCTTTACTTAAATTTATTTTTGTCCAGCCCTTCTTTTGTTTCAAATTCCTTTTCTTTTCTATACATTTCCAGTGGTGCAGAAACCTTCCATGCATCCTCAACACAGGCTTGGTTTTAGTATAAGAATATAAAGCAGAACCGTCCTTTTTAATTTTAGCTTTAACAATGGAAGTCACATTTCCAAAGCTCCATCTACAATACAATCTTTTGCCAAGTGAATATATTTTTTCCCTTCCTTCTAAAGGCAGCACCATAAAACCTGTGTTTTAATAACCATATAGCACTTTTCATCCACTGATACCCAAAGAGCTTTAAAAAAGGACCTCAACTTACAGACAGAGAAAATAAGACAGAGAGGGTTGAATTCTCACCATTATTCGTATTTGGTGTGGGTCAGTGAGGAACCCTACAGTACCATGCCTCCTACATAATGCCAAATACTGGAGGGTTTTGCCCCAAAGTGCACTCAAAAAGGGTGCAGCTCCACAGCAGCACGAGCAAATCCAAGCTCCATGCCCTCTCCCACCTCCTGGCTGTTCACCCTCCCTGCCTGCCTTGCAGCAGCTGGGCCATTCTGGCAAAAAAGCCAGCAAAAAGCAGGTAGGTGCTGCTGCAGCACTTTAGTCACAGCTGTGGGTGCCCTATGCAGGACCCTGCTGATGCAGCTAGCACACAGCACCCTGCGCACCCACTGCGGGCACTCCAGGGCATCACCATCACAGCCAGACCCAGGGTTTGTGGGCTGGCCTGCCACCCTGTGCCCCTTCCCATTGCTCAGGGGACACAGCTGCCATAAGTCTACTAGAGAATGAACTGATGGGAGCTGGGCAAAAACCTGCCTCACGTATAGTGCCACCTGCTTCTCCTTCAGGCCTCCTGTCATTTTGAGGAAAATAACAGAATAGCAATTAAAGCAATCAAGCAGTGCCCATGCAGTAGGCACTGTCTATACGTAACTTGCCACAGCCATTGTTACTGTGGGTCTGCTGCAGAATGCTGAAAAAGTTAGACTGATAAATTCAGTATCAGGTGGCATTTAAGCTGCTGACAGCCTATTAAGCCCACCGTGCTGTAGGATACCAGCACTTAATTACTGAGATGGTATCGGACCTCACAAGTCAGCATAGTGTGGTACGTATTGGCCTGCAAGCAGAATCCAACAAACCTTTTTTAACAAAACTTCAAGCTAGAGAAGCTTTGAATACAGGAGCTGCTTTAGTCCTACTACTGCACAGAGTTTGGGCAGATTGTAGGCTGGGTCAAACGGCAGCAGAGACAAAAGGAGCAGCCACACCAGCTCCTGCAGCATTTTTCCAGAAAGCAGGATTATTCCTTGCTGTTGGTTCATGTAACATTTTGAAATTTATCTTTTTTTCCCTCTTTTTCTTGAAACAGAGCTGACTGACACCTAACAAAACAGCTCTTTAGAGGCCAAAATAATTCTCAGGTTTGAGATAAACTGCAGAAGGATATGCAAAATATCAATCAGAGCACCTAGTCTTAACACCATCCTATTAACAGAGCTTGCGGTATCTTAGGGCAGGTCATTTTCTCAATCCCTCTTTTTTTTTTTTTTTGAGAAAGGTAAGCCTGCAGCATGCAGAGATGACAGTGGCCAGTGGCAAAAACAGGAAACTCCTGGAGAATACACGGCTAGGAGATACCCATCAGCCTATCATGCTTTTGATTTCAGTAAGAAGGACAAGCCACAGGTTCCTGAAGTACACTGAAGACTCTCTGTAGGAAAAGGTTCAAGTACTAAGGGGATGGTCAGCAATATAAAATAACTAGACTACAAAAATTAATAGTGTCAGGCTCATTTGAATGTGTATTTGTAAAATGCATTTAAAATAGGGAACTCCTGAGGGAAAGCTATCAAAAAATAATGTAATTAGATATGAGGTCAGGAAAGACATCAAAGGAGTTTGAGATTTCTCCCACTCCACCCAAGAATATCCAAGGAATATAGTTTCAAAGCCCAAGGCACAAGTGCAATTGTTTGTTCAGGTGGTGGTCACATCCCCCGTTATTTCTGTTGCTGCAAACCTCAAGGAGCACCAGCAAGGGCAGCTGCCTACCACCATATGGCAAATACTAATTTTACTTTAAAATTCTTCTCAGGTTACAGATGACCAAAAGAAACCAGGTTACCATTCGCCATGCAACAGCATCAGTGCGCCCCTGTACTCAAGCAGGGTATGAGCTTTTAAATAGTGAAAGTTTAAGGTTTTCAAGTAACTCATTTCATCTTGCATTTGCTCAGAGCAAGAAGGGCATATATTGCCAGCTGCAGCACCTCAGCTGATGAGCAGAAGCTCATTAAACCATGCCAGCCCAAGCAATTGTGCTGTGCAAAGATACCCTTATTTTATGCCACCACTTGCTTTGGTAAATGCATCCTGTATCCGAAGTGTTGCTGTTTGGAATATCTGAAGAGTTAGAAGAGCAAATTTGTTAAGCTTTATGAATATGGAGAGAAATGGAGTAAATTTGATACACTGGTAAAAGGAGAAAAGGGATCAGAGAGCAGTTACCATAAAACCTCATTATGAAAGCACCCATGAGAGCCATCGGTTTGCACTATTACTATATAAAGACTTTTTGTTATAATGGGGATATCTGAAATAGTGCTTAGTGCAGTGGGACATGCTTTAACTTCACAAAGAACGTTACAACAGGCAACTATTTAATAAGGCTGCTAGAGGATGAGGTCAGCAGGTAATTCACCAGGAGTGAGCCACTTTTAAATATTTTACTAAAAGAACATACTGAGATAATATCATCTCCTTTACCAGCTTGCCCTTCAAGATGATATAACCCTAGTATCTCCTTTACAGTGAATCAGACCTTTTATTAGAGAAAGGTCCTTCAATTTAAAGATCTCCCCATGGTGACAGCATGTCATTTTGCAGCTAGAGATGCAAAAGAGTTCTACGTATAGAAACAACATTTGGGCAGCATTAAAATCTCCCTCTGCTTGAAAATTCAAGCTTTGCATGTGTCAGATACAGCCAGCAGCAACACCTGAAAAGCCTGTTCCACATCCTCCATTATAAGCTTCTACTTTCAGTGACTCCCATGTCAAGCTTCCCAAACTTTAAATACAGCGGATGCAATCTCCCGTAGTCGTTTTCTGTCCCTCCTTGACAGCTTGCTCTCAGTTTTGGGAGGAAGACAGGACTGAAATTTTGGGGTGCTCCTTTGCTCCTCCCTGCCTTTGTAAAAAGCCTACAACATTACAGAGAAAAAAATGCGTGCTAAAATACAATCTCCCAAATTAAGTACTTCTGAGCTACCAAAGGCCACAGTCCAGGCTGCTTGAACAGTTTTTGTTTCCCTTTGTGCATGTAGATATTTCTCAAGAATTATTCCATCCTGATGTTAGACATTCTTATTTCACTTATAAAACCTGTTTCTCACTTCACTTAGTGTGCAGCGGAGAATAACAAATGAGGCAGAGGGTTACCAGAAGGAGAAAGCAAGTCTGAACAAGAGGAAAGCTCTTAAGTTACAGGTCTAATTGACAAGACTTGCCCAGATAATGGCAGAATATAATGCATAAAACAGTCAGATTATGGCAGCATCATTCCAAGATCTCCTAACCTTGGAACCCCAAATTCTCCTCAGACCCATATCTACTCAGCTGTGACCAAGGCGGAGTCTGACCTAGGGAAATGCCTCAGAGATGGTGCCCAAGAAGGAATGCCCCAAAATACAAGGCTGAAGTTTCCAGAAAAACTTCTGTTGGTGTAACAAGCTTCCTAATGAAGTTAATGCTAACTATTCCATCTTCTCACATAATTTGGAAATTCAAGACAATCATGCTTAGCTTGTTAGTCTTTCCTAAGACTCTTTTGAATCCAACAATATACTTTCAATTGTGTAATGGTGCATTTCTTTATTTTAGTTAGGCTGGCAAAGCTCCACAAACTAGTTTCTCTCCATGTCTTCTGCAGATAGCCTATTTACCCAAACACTGAAGCATAAACTCAGCAACACAATGTACTGAACAGACACCTTCATCAACGGAGAAGAAACGGGTTTTGATTCACCATGCAATGAACTCACTGATACTGTAACACAGGGCAGCTCAAAATCAGACTGCACTGTCTTGGAGAAGCACAAGGAAGATGAATAGAGGTCACTAATATTTAGTCACCAAGACCTTTATAAAAGTCAGAATACTTCAACTGCAATGACCCAAAAAGGCCACTGCACTAATAAAACAATAGAATACATGAAATATGAGAAAGAAAAAAATGGGAAAAAATTGAAAAGTATCCATTCAATCAAATGATAACTAAAGGAGCTGATAAGGGGAATTAAATGTTCTGTGTTGTACCCTAGTAACACAAAGAAAATCTGAAACTTCAAACAATGAGAACAGCAGGGCTCAACCTTCATGTCCCCCAAATCACAGACAACTGAAGATGAGTTCTCTCTAATGGGTAAACAGCTGCTTAACAGAGTGACGATAAAACTAGCTCAAGTACTCAAATTCCAGCCTCGCTGTGGCTTTCTAGACCCTCTCCAGTTTCCTAGTGGTTTGGCACTGTGAGAATACTTTCTGGGGCACTCATCTCCTTCACAAAAACATCATCTCATCAGCAGGTAATGTGCGACATCCTCCCAGGCAGTCCCAGGAGCGAAGGGAAGGATTTAATGAGCACTGACTCTGAATCACTTCCTGATTAGGACTCAAAATGAGTTGACTTCATCTTCACCAGAAAAAAAAATATAAAGTCTTTGTATAGAAAAGGCAAAGGACAGTTTTAGCTCAGGCATCTGAATGCAGTAAACCCTTGATTTCCCTTAAGAGTTTAGGATGACTGATTAGCACATGTTAAAATATTGCCTTGTCAACACCAGGACACTAGCACTTGTCAGCTAAATTACCTTCAAAACACACCTTTAACTAGCCATTGCTGTAGCACCCAGCAAGTAGCTTGCACTGTTATAGCCCATTCCCAGCCCCTGCTAAAGAAAAGGACTTGGGTTCCTCAGACAGCCCAAGCCTCAGGGGATGTCTCAAGCCTCAGGCTCTTTTCATAGCCCAGGTAAGAGAGGAAGAGGAGACTTCCCCCCCCCCAAGCCACTTCCCCACCTTTATCAAGTGTTTGCATTCTGGTGCTGCATTGTTAGAGCATCATCAGAGAAATGACACACTATTCATTAATCACCACCAAAGTGCTGACAAAGTATGCATTTTCAATAGCACCTTCTATATGACTATTATTCAGCTGCTCCCCATTCATTAAAATTAACGTACAAATCAACACCAGAGCTTTCTCAATGCTAGCAATAAACCTACCAAAAGCTTTGGTAAAACCTGTACCCAGAGAGGGTGCAAACAGGGCAAAAGAGCAGAGCAAATCTACTTTTTCCCCAATGTATCATGATTTCAGCAACAGCGTTCTTTCAGAGCTTTTATTTTTTCATGTGTCTGATTCTCATCTTATCTTCAAATGCATTAAAAAATAGTGTTATACCCTAATGAAAACAAAACACCCCAAACCCAAACAAATTAAAATTTCCTATCTATAATCCATCAAGAGTTTCGTCAGGCAAATGAAGATGGTCCTAACTCTGCTGATTCCAGGTGGGACACCATCTCTGTTTGGGTAGGGAAAACAACAACCTACTCTGCAATATAGTAAGTGATATCCACAGCCATATTCCAGTTGTATACAGGACTAACATTATTCATCTAGAAGTTTTTTCCCTGTTTCAATACTGAAAATTTTCAGAAAAAATATAACCAAGTCATTCAGGCCCAGCTCACTTCGGGCTGACTTAACACGACTTCACTGGGAAATATGCCTCATTGACCTCAAACTGCTGGGTCAACTATTTTTCTTCTTGGATTTAATTTTCTTAATGAATCCTTTGAAAGCCTATTTAGAAGAAAGAAAAAAATAATAAATGTCTCCCAAGGAAAGATGTGGGGGTTTGTGACAGTTTATATCAACTAAATATTATGCAGTTTTTAAGAAAAACTTTTACTTAAGTTACCATGGATTCTCCAGTTCATGACATTTTGATGTTAGCAGTTAAATGCAAGTGTAAGCACTTATACTACAAGCACAAGCCAAATCTACACATCCCATGCAACCATGTCAATATAGGGCATTTTGATATTAACATATTTTATGCAAATATGCTAATCTTGCTATAAGGAGATACAATGTCTGTCCCATGGATGAAGTCTATGGGGATGGGGAGAATCGAGCCAAGGTTAGACCCCTGACTTTCCTCACATCAGCTTTTCTACCAAATCTGAAACACGGTCAAGTAGTAATTGTGACGTGATACTAACTATCCCAAATGAGAAGGTTTTTCCACCAGAAAGAGACAAATTTTGCCAAAGCACATCTCCCACAGGGAAGTCCAGCTTTACAAAAAAGAAAAAATAAAATCACTGTTCCTCCCAGCATTTTACTGTACAAGGAAAAACCAGAAAAATCCAATAACTTTATTTTAGAGGAACAATATTAACTATAGCCATCACTATAGTTAGCTTCATCTCTAATGAGAAGTTGTGATAGAAATTCTGTCAAATCTATGTGAATCTGGAAACTTGCTTTAAACACATCTTTTCTTCCAGATTTGTCTACAGCTGAGATGCCTAAAGACAACCTGCGCAGAGTCAGAGCCAGTGCATGCCTTCAGACAGAGCACAACAGATCAAGGATATCTTTCTTACTTCTCCAGGTTTTGGTTTTCAAGTAGAAGAAAATCAACTGTCATACTTAAGGAGAAGGAAAATGAAGAGTAGGACATTTGATCTGTTATCTTCTAGTAGTCAGCTGGAGTTCTACTGGATATCATCAAGGGGAAGGGGTAAAGAATCTTACTCATGTATGCAGAAAAGCAACAGCTCAGGATTAGCTGCAGACAGAAAGACCATACAGGATTAACACAGTGAACCAGTCATCATTGTTACTAGAATATTTAAGAGCAAAATATTCAGAGGATTTCAGGACAGGATTTAGCAGAATTTGACTGAAAATAGCACCACATTTTGAATAAGCTTTATTGAATACCACAGCACCCAGCATCTCTTACCAAAAATGACTTACTGTGCATTAACTTCAGGAGCATTTCTTGTGCAACCATTTACAGACTCAGTGCACGGGAAGGGATGGAAAGCTGTCAAAAAGGTGTCTATACACAAGCCAAAGTGCAGGCAAGAGCTTTACCTGCAGCATACAAACTTTTAACTGACTGAAATGCAGGGTAAGTATTATTACTGTCAGATGCAGAGTCAAAAACCCAGCACCACTTAATCAGCTTCTACTGCTGAATTAATAGCTTTCATTGTCGCTTTTTTCTTTCTGCAGCACTTTGACTGCTATGGCAGCCTTACTTGTGCTAGGGGTTGTCAATAACGACAAAAGGGATACTCTAAGCTTTCAAATTGCAGGTTGGATTACCTGCATTAGAAAAGCATATAAAACCAGAAAGAAATTCAACTGGAAAAGGCTTATTTGCTGTTATTGCAAAACCTGGCTCTGCATCACTTCAACAGCAAGGAGTTGAAGTGCTCCTGGAGCAGCTGCCTGTGCTCTTTCTTGCCAGCTCTGTAGCAGTTTCCCAGAAGGAGGTGAAGCATCATCCTTGGATCTACATGGATCCATCGTGGCTTCCATCTGACAGGAGCTAGCACTAGGCAGTAACGAGTGGAAACAAGCTGGCAAGGGAGAAAATGCTCCCTGCTCTTCTGCACCACTGAGTGAATCTTTGCTCTCTCCAGAGCAAAGTTACTACTTGATACAATTTCCCACGTTGCAAGAGGAGCCACACATTAACAAGCAACAGGTTCACAATCTGTCAGCGTACTGAGCCAGACCCTCTAACAGCAAAGCCACCCAGAGCAGACCATGGCTCCTGGGACTGAGCTAGGCTTTGCATTTTGCCCATTTTTCTTTGTGCACTGCAGACTAGAAAATAAGCATAATTAACAACATAAAGCTCAAGCTGCTGAACCTGGCAGTTCAATTTCAAAGTGAGCTCCATACATTCCTGCGATGTTAAGTGTGTCTTCTTCTAATAAATCTTATTAATTGTCTGGGCAAGCACTGCCTTAAAATTTGGCTCCTTTTTGAGTGCTAATTCCAGCCGCTACACTTGCAAACCATTCCCATTTACATGCAAGCAGACTGATACCCGAGTAGCTAGAGCATGAAAAGGACAGTAAATAGATAGCAACTGATAACGCTGTTCATGTTAGATGATACTGGAACCTAATCCAGCACACGCTCAGCACCGGTGGCTGGAAAGCGCTCTACAAGTGCTACTGGCATGGCCAGACAGTCACTCTCATGGCTGGCCATTCCGTAACCGCCTTTATTAACCTGTGGTCTTGGCCAGCCTTTGAATAGGCAAGACAAGCTTGTCCATATTACAGACCCTTGGTTTATTTTTCTAAACTCTTGTTGGCAGTTTACACAGCAGTAAATGATTGAAGGTGCACTGGGACTAAAAACCTAGTTCATGGTCAATGTGGCCGTTCATCGACAGACAAGGGGTACACGGAGAGGCAGCTGCAATATGTGAAGCTGCTGCAGCCACTGGCCGTGCTTCACCTGTCCTGTAAGCAAATGAAGCTGATCACTCTTCATCACTATTAACACACTGATATGTAAAAATAAATAAATAAAAAATTACAACCCTTGCCTGCAAATTCCTCTGAAACTCCTGGGGAAAGCCAGAAACCCTTTCCAGTGTAACAGCAAACAGATCACCAGCTAAATTAGCTCTAAAGGCAAATATTCCATTTTCACTGAGAGATCAGTGTGCCATAATATGAATAAAGAACAAAGACCCCTTTCATTCTGCTGACAAATACAGTATAGCATGTCACAAATCACAAGGGGAGCAGACTACACAATGGCAGCAATTTAATGGGTGTCTTTTTATTAAGAAATACATATAATAATGACAGACTATGTACACTCCCCCCCCCCCCCCCCCTCAAGAATTACACTGCCTAACATGGCTGGAAGTATTTAGAGATATTACTTTTGTTGCACAGAAAACTATCTTAAGGAAGGGTACCCTCAGCCAGTGCAGCAGGATCCATACAAATGCAGAAATAGATACTTTGTTTGGGTTTATACATGTTGTACACGTCGTTTATTGCAATTCACACACAGCTTCTGCAACTCATTCACAATTGTTGTATTTCTGAAAAGCAGAAAAAATATGCCCTTTTTAACTCTCTCACTGCTGAATTTACACTGAGACAACATCTCTGCCACCTGTCTGGGTGACCCAATCTGCTCTCGGGAAATTCACTTCTCAGCCCTCACACCTGCTTAGTTTAGGGGATGTTTTGCAGAAAAAAAAGGAGCCTCCTGGCCCTGCTATGTCTTTAAGATGTGACCAGCCTCTCCGAGCCTGTCCGTCCCCCCCCTTGCTTGCCAAAGCTAGTTCAGGGGACGGATGCCCAGCACCTTCCCATGTGCGTCGATTCTCATCTCCTGCTTTACTTGCAGCATATGCGGCCGTCTGAGGAGCAGCACCGTTCCTGCCCCAAATGAGTGCATCCCTTGCAAGGTCTCCTTCCTGCCCCCTCCTCGGCTGAGCCACGGCAGAACAATGCAGGGACAGACATTTAGCAACACCTGCTCTATCACATTAATATGCACAGGGATGTATTGATGGTTTTTCCTATCCAACACTAAGACTGCATTGTTCCGGACGATCCATCAGTGGCTCGCTCCCCCCGCCACGCCGGCCCCACAAGCCCCCTTCTGACATGTCCCCTTGTCTCCCAGCCCCGGCTGACGACCACATTTAGGAATGCACTTCATTAAATCGGAGCTGCCCCATTCCAACCTGCAATGCGGAGGCAGTACAAAGCAAGCGCCACGCTTCCTCCCGCATTTCTTTCAAAAGCCCCATTGTTCGGCAGGCATCTGGTCCTGATCTCAGCCTATTCGTGCCCATTGACCTTGCTTTTCGCTGCACACCCGCTCGCCAAAGGGCCTCACGTAAAGCCTGCTTGATGAATTAAAAAGCAGCACTAGCCATCTGTCCTCCCAGGCTGGGCGAAGGCTGTGCAGCTCCTCTCCGCAGCTCCCTTCCCAACCCCACAGCCTCCCCTGCCTCCCGATATAACCCGCTCTCTTCCTTACACACACAACCTGCAGCTGAGGAACCACTGGTTCGCTCAGTAAACACAAACCTAGCTTATCACATTTGCTGCTTTTCATTTCTTACGTTAGCATCCAGGAAAAAAAAAAATGAGAGAGAATACAACAGAACATTCTCACTTGCCTGAGTCCTTCGAAATTCAAGCACAAATACAAGATTAATCCTTCCTTTGTGAGGTCTTGTCTTTAAGTCGTGGTATGTAATGATCCTCAGCACTGCAGCAGAGGGGAATAAAAAATGCAGGGATCATAAGCAGGGGGAGGACAGGGCTTACTTACATCAGGGTTTCTGCCACATGACAATAGGTTTGAGAGGGAAGAATAAGCTGGCAGCAGCAGCTGACAGTGCAAAAGGGAGAATGCAGAAGCCTGCCTTTTATATTATTGGTGACATTTCTAACACATGACAACAATTTCCATCTGTATTTAAGCTGGGAGTGTGAGGAAAAGAGCATTACATCACGACTCCTCTATTCCTAGGGGCTGTGGAATATGTAGGCCAGAGGGATTAAAAAGCACCTGTGTATGCTAGAGATCTGAAATAACACGAGGCAGATTTTTTCCCCCTCTCTTCTTTCTCCCTCACCCTTTTTATTTCTCTATCACCTTTGCTGAGTTTGAGAATATGCCCAGGGAAGTGCAAAATGGTATTGTCCTAGTTTGCAAGGCATGAGAATGGGGGAACTATGCGAATACGTATTTCTAGCTCTGTCTCTCTCTCCATAGGAGACACAGCACTCATCTTTGCAAGCAATCAGACAGAACAGACCATCTTTCTGTTTTCTGCTGTGCTTGTCCCAAGGGCTTTGAGTTTCTCTTAAAGTACAAACTTTCATCTTCCTTTTAAATCTGCAGGGAATTTCAGTGACAGTAGCAATGATTCCCCCCCACCCTCCCCTTTCTTTCACAGTCAACGCATGCCTGTATATTTTTAAAAGTACCTGTATATTTTTAAAAGTAAACAAAGAACAGAGGCCAAAGATATTTTGGAAAAATCACTTGACTGCTTCAGAGCCAGCAGGTGTCCGTCTTGGACACTTTCCACAGATCTCGCAGGACAGGATTGCTTAGATGCAGCACTGAAATCCCAGGGGACTCCAGCCTCGGGGAAACCTGCTCCCCTGCAGCTCAACGGTGCTGGTGGGATGGGCGCAGGGTGTTGTGGAGCCATCCCTGGGCACCTGCTCCCATGGACCAGGGGCTCTGGGCATGGCGGGGACAGCGCCTGCTGCTGCTGCTCTAAGAAGCAGACCTTTCGAACCACACCAGCTAACAGCCATCACTTGCAAAGCACCTCGGTACAGGTGTGGACACAGGTGACAGCTTGCAAGTTTACAGCACATGTGTGCAAAGGCCAGGCAACATAAGCAAAAAACCATCATCTATTCCACTGCCAAACCCAATAGTGCAAATACTGTGGCTGCTCTTGCTGAAGTACTTGATCCCCACCTGGGTAGGGACAAAACGCCACCAAGACAGCAAGCCTTCTATTACCTTTATAAGAGAAATGGCCACAAATGAACAGGAGATTTGCCTGATTATAAATATATAAAACAGTCTTAATTTTATGAGACAGAAATATTTTCATAAAAACACCATCTGGCCCAAGGTGCTGGCCCACTGTTTAAAAAGAAAAGATAAAAATTCTTTGCTCAAGATTCACCTTCCTGATCATTCAACAACAGCCTCATTGAGTCTTAGGCTGTTTTTTGGGTACATGTCTGGTCAGCTCACAGTCCCCATTGGAAGTCCAAAGCTTTGATAATGATGAGTTTAGAGTACGGGTTATGCAGTAAATATGAAGACTGCAATATGAAAATAACTGCTAATTCCTTACCTATCCTCTTCATGTCCACAAAATAAAACAATCTGCACAAAGCACACAAACTCTTTTGCTAAGATGATACTTCAGTGAGGCAGCATCTAAATGGGACATTCCAGAAAAAAGCCTCTTTATTAAAACAAGAAATGGAGCATTTAACCTTACATTTATTCAGAGATGCAGCTCCTCAATCATTTATGAAAACTCTTTCATAAGATTTAGAAGAGGGGAAAAGGAAACAATGAAATGACTTATTTTTAATCTGGGGTTTAAAGACTTTTTCTCCTTCCAAAAAAAAAGTCCCACACACAAAGGAATTCAATGCAAACCTCTGTTTCTGCATCATGAAAGCCCCTTCAAGCACCAGGGTAATCAATTTCTCAGAGCTTGTGTGGTCTACAGCAAAAGCCAAAGAAGGTATTTAAGTTTATACAGCCTTCAGCATTTTGATGGCTTGCTTTTGAAATACGACATGTTTAAATTTTATATCTTTTTACAGTTAGTTACGTCTTAAGAAAATGGTTGCTGCTGTCAGTAGAAAAAATAGAAAAAAAGGAGAACAAATGAATTGCAACCTGTTTTTGAGCTGTTTTCCCATTCTAAAATCATAGTAGTTCAAAGTTTCACGAAGAAAACTATTACAATTGTAATTACAGCTCCCTTCATTATATTATACCCAGTCTTCTTTTAGTACCAAACACTCCGGCTCATTGTAACAAAGAAAAAACATTAAATAGGAGTGGTGCTGCAATGCCAAACACCACCAGATAGGCACCCACACAAATTTACAGGAACTGTAAGGGAAATACTTTGTCAGATGTGAGAGAACTCTACCTTTTCTTGAGCAGGAAGTCAAAGGCAAACCATAAATCACTTCAGGATGGGGAAAGGAGTCTTTGTCCTTATGGTAACCCCAACTTCGCACCATGAAAGAAGACCATCTTGAGACAAGATTTTACAGCTGGGATTTAACTCACAGGGTGGAAAAAGTGTGAGATAGAGCACTCTTGTAGGTAGGAGCAAACTTCTCCAACAGACTTCTCGATCTTTCATCAGTACATTTTGGATCCAATTCACTTACCATGTGGGAACAGCAAATGGGGAACAAACTGTGAATTCAAATAACTGTAAACTCAGCAAGATGTGGAAATAAAACACAGATGGTGCACTTCAGATTAAGGGTCAGCATTTCAGCGTCGCTTTCCACTTTTACATTGTGATAGGTGATGTATAACAACCACCACCTCCTCCTCGAGACAGTGCTCTAATTAAACCTTGACTCACTAGGAAAACAAGGAGGCAAGTGATACCTCCACAGAAGCCTCCCTGCCAGTCAAGAGGAGCTAAGGTTACTTTGTTAAGCTGCGGCTCATGGTTTTGCGGCTGGAGGATTAACTTTGGGAGTGGAAGTTGTCTCCGCTGGACAGACAGAGCTGAAAAAAGTTTCTACAGCTTTTTGGGCTCCCAGGCGCAGTGCAGCAGGGCTGCTTTGCCTGGCCGGGCTGCGCCGAGCACCCGTCACAGCCCCTGCCACAGCAACCCCTGGTCCTCTCTTCACCACCTACATTTCCAGCAAGACTGTGCACAGGCTGCTCTGAAACCCATTTGCAAAAGCCAAGAATGCAACCACTGCTTACCAGCGCTACCCTGTACCGGTCCTTATAAAGTACCCAGTACTAAAACACCCCTGGAGCTTTCACCATCGTTGCCTGAACATTGGGTTCATTTGATTCTCTAAACACAATTTTGTCCTAAATCTTGGGAATGGAATTCAGGATGACTTTATTCTTGCTGTGAAGTGTTAATTGCATGCCCAGGGCCCTCCAGGAAAGGGTCTGCTTGTAAGCACAAGTTCAAAGAAAAAATAAAGGAGTAAGTACAGATTAGATGACAGAAGAACTATAAATCTAAAGGAGCTTGAAATGCCAGACAGAGAGGAGCAGTAGCAATTGTAAGGTGACTATTACCTTCAAAATATGCTGGAGGTTGTTTATCAGATTAGAGTTAACGAGGGAGAAATCTAATAGTACTATAATATTAAATTTACCATTTTAATGGTATCATCAATGTTCTATAATGTGGGCAATTTACAGAATGTCTGTCAATGTGATTCTCCAGTGTGGTTACTTACACAGGAGCAGCACTATCACATCTCATCCGCTGTTCTCTCCTAGAAAACACTGGGTGTTTTGCAGAGAATTGGGGAAAAAAAAAAAAACAAAAAAACCAGGAAGGCTGAGATAGCAAAATACATATTTCAAATTATGGAAATGCAAAAATGGGAAAGATATTCATGAACATAATGGGATGTTTACATTCCTGAAAGAACTAGGTCCAGCTCTGCCCCACTGTTGAGTCCAGCCTTCCCACTTCTGCACTGTCATTTAGTGTCCTGCTGGGTTTTCCTCAACTATCTTGCACATCTTGTAATGCTTGCTGCTTTTCTCAAAGCCTTACATACCTGGATTCAGAGAGTTAAAAATAACCTCTCTATTCAAGGACATTTTCAGCTCTCATGTATTAGGCTCCTCTGAACAAAACAAAACACCAAAAAACCCACACCCTAGGAAAACCAAAAGTGAAAATGGCAGCAAGGACTCAGAAACTAACAGGTATATAAAGAGTCAAAATACTCAGCTTCAAGTTTTTGATTACTAATTCAAGACTTGTGAACAGTAAGAGATGGTAATTCTGCGTTTATAAATATCCATATCCTTATGTATTCAAGGAAGTGTTTGCTAAAAGCAGCAGCTTCTTAATTTGGAGTTCCTCCTGCCTCTGTCACCTGCCCCAGCCCCTCAGTTCTGAGGTTCACCAGTTAAAATCCCTAATACAACAAAGGTTACCCGCACATTTGTAGTATATGACCATCTCCTTTTTTGGTAGAAAAAGAATCCACACTGCAGCAGTAGTATTTGAATTGCCATGATGGTCTGCACTAAAAATGAAGTATTATCAATTTATCTAATAAGCAATACTGCTTCTTCCTACAGACCTCCTTTTACCAACATCAACATTTTTTGACTGTTTTTCCCCCAGTAAACAAAGTGTTAAACCTGCAGTTTAAGGTAAAATAGCAGGTAGTGAATGAATGATGAAGTATGAAATATAATTCAATGGCAGATGATGCTTCCAAGGGTCTTTGATGTTTTTCTCCATCTTCAGCTCCAAAAAGACCCTGCAAGTAGAACTGTTAGATCACTATCATCTGATTACTCTGTGATATACGTCTCATTTTAAAGATACATTAGCCTTTCAAAGAGCCATTTATTAAACATTTCCATTTAAATAATAATTTTCACAATCCTCAGTGAAACAGATGTATTCCCTCTTAAATCACTAATTAAGAGCACCCTGGGACATTACAAAGCTCTTTAAAAGGAATTCAGGGAACTAGTGTCCCCCTTAAACAAATCTGTTCTGGCAATGACCCAGGAATCTTGACTTCATAACTCAAAGCTCTAATTATTCAAGAGGACATTATAAAAAAAGGATACATCTAGACCATTATGACTAATAGGAAAGATTTATTTCTCCTTCAACAGAGGCAGAACTAGAAATATTTGTTCTATATTTTTCTCCCTTCTTATTCACTGGGGGTGGGGGGGAGGAAAATCAATGAAGATTAATTTACAGAGTTATTCCTATTAAAGGTATTGGGTATGACTCTCCCCAACAAAAAACAGCTAGCAGAATCTAAACAGCTTTGTAAATGATTACACGGCTAATCTCCTCTCTGCTGAAATAAAGAGAGAAAGGATTTAGAGGACAGCATGCTTTATGTGAAGAAGCATGCTAATGTTAAAAAAAAAAGACAATTGTTTGAAGATGAAATGTAGCAAGTCCACATCCCCATCAAACCCTCAGGAGCTTGCATCTGCCATTGCCCTCCTGGGCTCAGAGACTGTCACAGCTGCAATATATGTGACTGGGAATCACACGAGTGTTTCCTCCTCTGAAACACCACCGGTTTTGCTGCCGCTAAATTGCAGGTACCGCACTGGACCACAGTAACATCATATAAACAGGATTTTCAGGTGTCCTCTTTTAAGTACTGACAACTTTGATGAAAGAAGCACAGGACTTTTGTAGCTGTGAAGCCACCATTCAATCACAACATACCTAATCAGTGATGGGTGCTTTCTAGAGGGAGTTAGTCACGAAATACCAAATATGAATCCCAAACACAAATGTGAGTGGAAAAACAAGTTAAAGAATAGCTACACATCTAATTTTTCCTCATTTAAAACTGTTCTTTTTGCCTGGAACACTCATTCTCTTGGCTTGTAACATAATCAATACACTGTAAACCTTGAACAGATATATGGTGGTAGTTGAAAAGAAATCATGCCACGTCGATGAAATCAAAAGCTGGGACACTGCAGACATCCCAAAAGATGTAATCAGGACCCTGGGACATCATATGAAAAACTATGGCAGGACAGAGCCAGTTTTGAAGTAAATAATGTGGGGTAATTAATCTCCACCCCTTCAACCTCCAAACATCAGGACCTGCTCTCAGCTCTGTTTTACTCTCTGCTTTCCCAGAGACTCATAACCTTATAAACCTTTACATTTTAAAACATATGCACAGACATTGCTTGCACTACCCAAATACCCACTTGCAGATGCTTTGCTGTAGTACAAAGCAACTGCACTGGAGAAAAAATAATATGCAAAATTAAGTACACTGGGGACTAACAAAGAAAACAAAGAAAACTAGCCACGTAATCTCTTCCCACACTTCTTACCCAAATCTCCTTTGGCAAATGGCATGGGAGAGCCTATAAGGCTGAGCTCCTCTGCTTTGTACTGTTCTCTGGTGCCTCATGCAATTTCAACTGGGTGTACAGTGAAATACAAAAAAGCTATTCCTCACAAATGGGTAAGCAGATGGAGCAATATTTGCTACCATAAGTGCTTTTATTTCCAAATGTAAAAAACCTCCAACCACAAACACCGAAACAAAAAAAAACCAAAACCAAACTCAATAGTTCCACTGGCACAAAATGCACTATTGATCTGAAAGGACAGAGCAGATGGAAAAAACGTCTGAAGTCTCCTAAATTAAACAGAAATGACTGTCTATAGAAAGGAGCTTAATTACAGAAATATTGGCCCTGTTGCTCAAAACAGGGCACTTTTCTCTCTTAAAAGTGAAAACACATCTGGTTCACTAATACGTGAAGTAATTATATCCCTGAAAACTGCAGGGGACTCTGCTACAATTCTGCACTCTGGAACACAGCAACAGGGATTTTGTAAACCCACTGGCTGTAGGCAGGATACAGTCTCTGCTGAAAATACAGGAAAAAGTAAGTGTGTGTACATTAGCTAGCACAGAAAATACACCTCATATTCTTCTGAGCTAGATTAGCTCACAAGCACTGGTACTTGAGAAAAATTATCTTTACATGCCACTGGTACCTGCATGTTGCATCCTAGTGATAAGAACAGTATTTTAAAAATATTTTAAACTTTTTCCTGACATAAATCTTGTGAAACAATTAAGTAGTTGTTGTGTGTTACAAACAAGATCAGTCTGTTCTTCATCACCTTATCAGTGTGGGCCTTCAAATGAATATTTCATGGACACTGCAACTTTTTCTCATTACAAAAGCAGAATTACACCTCTAGGAAGAGAACTGCAACAAAAGGTACTTGGATAATAAATACGGCTGCAGGTCTGGAAAGCTTTTGAGAATTCAAAGAACATTTGTGTACATAAACTGAAGATTTATTGCCTGTGAAGAAAAATAATGTGCACTGTCAGTGATTCTGTTTATCCTTAATAAAAATTAGTAACTAAAAATAACTTAGAAATTATGACTCAAATATCCCCACATGTAAAAACACATGCATTTGTAACATAAAGGCCTTTCTGCTCCACTTCAACAATTTTTCCCAGCATACTGATACACTATTATACTCAGTATTCTAAAGAAAAGAACCTTCTGTAAGCTGGTTTGCATATCCCTTCTATCAATTCATTCTGGAGTTCAGAAATACTTATGGGGAGCCCAGTGCCACCGGACTTTAAAAGCTATCCTGGGAAATCACTGAAGTCTGGGGGGCTCTGACAGCCGTTTCACCAGACCCCAGCCCATTTAGCCTCTAGTCCTCCGTTAGCTGCAGCTGATGGTGGTTACGGCTGTAGCAGCTTACCCGACTCCTGGAGCAACTAAACTGCCCTTTGGTCGTTCAATTATCAATGAAAACATTAAATCCAGACAATAACGTTCAATGTGCTCTTCTACATCCACTTATTAAAGTTTGTCCTATACATACTGTGAAGTTTCCTTGTTCAATATTATTGGTTTTCCTTAGAAAGGGGACTTTTCCTTTGTACCAGCAGATCACTTGGAAATTCTCAGATTTCCCACTGACATGTGAGAGAGCTCAGGCCCGCCAGGTGCCTGGGTGTCGCTGCCTTTGTCTAAGCCTCCTTACAGATCACTTGACACTTACGCTATTGATTTTTATCCATTTCTTTCCATGTTGCTGCACACTCCCCTGTAAGACGAACCACAACAGTTAGAGCTACTGTTCTGTAATTGAAGACAGAGAAACAGATCAAACTCTGGGAAGGTGAGAGAACAGAAAGCAGAAATGAAAGCGGTAAATCTCTAAGGTTAAAATCTCCAGCCAATTAATCCCAGGGCATGTTCTTGTTTTGGAAAAGTGAATCAGCTGTTGAATGGTGACCTCCTGAGGTTTTAAATGCCAATTTTGGGAAGAAGAGGGGGAAAAAAAAATTGCCACATAGTGTCTAGGCTGACATCTAAGACTTAACTCCAGGCTAGCCATTACCTTGTCCCCATTTCATTCACCATCAAAAAGACGTTGCATTTTCTGGAGTTTTGCTTCTGAAGACTACAGCCTGGCAAAGAAAGGAATTGCACAGTACTGAAATAAGATAAATGTCGAATATACATGAATAAGGAGGGGACCACTGATCTGTTATTTCAGTCATGCCTGCACCAGGTACAACGTTTTGGTAAGTAAAGGCACAATGCCAGAGCCACCATAGCTGAGCCTCTGCATGTCACACAGGACTGAAACAAGTGGAGAATCAAGTAAATGTGCCCAGAGGAAAAGAAAAAAACATGCCCTGATAAGCTTTTATGGAAATAATATAATCTCCCTGATTCTTCTTGATACACTTTGAAAAGAAAACTGCTGTCAGGTTATTGAGAATAAGCAACTAGGACAAATGGCCAGTTCTGCTTGTTTATTTTAAACAGATGCCCTCTACTATCATTTCAAAATGAGGAAGATAATCCTGTCTGTTCAGCCTTCCATGAACAGTGGTTTAGACACGCTGATGCACTATAATCTTAAAGTAGGTTGCTATCATATATCTTTCCCAATTAACACTATTGCAGAGATATTCCAAGGTAAGGCTACTTGGAAACACCTATTTAATGGATATATTCTTACATGTACTTCCAACTAATCACATTTTCCACTAAGTAAACCTTCCTTTTAGGGGGAGTTCTGCTCCTAGAAACACTCTCTGCAACCTAAAACCTGGATGTCAGCACACTCTACATCACAGACTCTCAGCATCCCCCCAGATCGGGTGTACTGCAAGTCACATTGAGTTCTGTTAGCACAGGTGGACTCAGACATGACGCAAGGTGCCCCGACAAGATGCCTCACGTGGTTGGT
Organism: Falco rusticolus; assembly: GCF_015220075.1. Classification (NCBI taxonomy): domain Eukaryota; kingdom Metazoa; phylum Chordata; class Aves; order Falconiformes; family Falconidae; genus Falco; species Falco rusticolus. The sequence goes on from NC_051190.1 coordinate 16,753,388, forward strand.
AAACCTGCCCTTTTGCTCTTAAGCATTTAGGCTGTCAAAATTGAGCTGAAATGAATCAAATCCACACTAGAAATAAGCTGTGGGCAAAGGCTCTGCATCAGTCAAAGCACTTCTGGTACAGTCTTGGGCAATCAGTAATCATCAAATTGTTGCCAATTCACAGTCTACTCCAAGCTCAATGGAGCCATTAACTAGCCCACAAATAGAGCATTATTTCTGGTGATCTTCATTAGGCACATCAGAAAACAGGAAAAATGTGGTGTTTCAAAACAAAACAAGGCAAAGGGGACAGCTAGAGACTGGACCAACATCTTGCTAATCTGGATGATATATTTGAGGGTTTTCTCTAGTTCTGACAGTGGATCCTACATACTAGGAATGCCAACAGTTACTTATCTGAACATGTAAGGAGAATAACTTTGCTCAAGTTTAAGGTGCTGATTTTTCTTAAGCCGAAGACAAAAATACTCCAGAAAAGAGTCTCTGCCCCAGCATGTGACGTTAACAGTGAAATGAGAGCATCAGGAAGAAAGCAAAGGAAATTAATAGACAGTCTGTTCAGCTGAAATAAAAGCTAGTTCAGTGACTGAACTACACTACCTCTTTCAAAGATTTGTACGTTGTAAATGCATGGCTCCATAAGTGCTTACACACCATCCAAATATATAAATAAGGTGTCCTGCCTCTTCCTTACTCTGGCTCGGTCCTAGATTACAATGCTGAAGTTGTAAATTCCAGAGGAGAATGTTTTGGGTCTGTAAATAAACCCGTGGGTTTGGTGTGATAGAAACAGCAGAGCTCTCACAACAGTATGACAACCAAACTTGGAGGCCACCTGGAAGCTTGTCACAACTGTTGTTTACTACACATACTTGCAAAAAAAAACCCAAACCAGCTCAGTGGGGAACAGGGAGCTGAGGGTACAAAGCCTGAGAGGAAGCATGCTGGAGGGGCAGAGGACACTGAGAAGCAGGGGAAGACTTCAGCTTTCAAAAATAACCATGCAGTTCATCTACTTATTTCGATAACATTTCACTTTTGGGTCCATTTCAAGACCTGATTTCTTTATGACAGCTCTCACATTCAGGGATGAAGTCCTCTGGTCTCAGAAAATCATCATCGTGTCACCCATTTAGGCAACACTCGTATCCCTCTTGGGAACTGACATCATCCCACTCTTTTTACCCTCAATTGTTCATAAGAAAAAGCAAACAACCATCTCTCCTAAAGTAAAAATCTAAGTGATGCTTAAGCAATGTGTTATTGTCATACAAAATAACAAGGTCAAGACAAACTTTCTGTATCTTCTTTCCCCTCTGCTTGACCTCTAGCTTCTACAAAAGCTATAGTCACGTCTTCTCTCAGTTCTGAAGCCAGCTAAGCACACAACTGGCATGCAGCTCTATGGGAAGAAGCCGCCCTCTGGGTTTTCTCACCGCCTGTACCAAACTAGTCAGAGCTGACCACGTGGGATACTTACTAGAATTTCTGGGGAAGAACTGGTTAACATCATCTTTCTCCATTTTGCATTTACTAATTATCACTTCATTTAGCCCTTATATTAGTACAACAAAAAGCAGCTGTCAGGCCAAGCATGCTCAGTCCAAGTGACCTTGTGTTCTTGTTCATGTTTACCACATAATCAGCAGGGAATTCCATTTTCAAAATACAAGACTTCATAATCCATTAGCACTAGAGATTGGTCCAGGGCTCTGGATTTACTGGTCACGTGTACCAAGGAATAAAAATATAAGTGTACAGCTAGATTAATCTCCAGACCTGTAAAGCATCCCAACCCACCGTGTATGCAGCAGTCTCATTAAATTCACATATGAATATTAGCATAATTCTTAAAAGCTACCGCTAATACCATCCCCACAGTACATGAAGAAAAAATTAAACGCTACCTGCTTTACAACTCAAAGTATGGAGGCACACAATAACTAACTCCACTCCTCAGATTTTCCGTTTTTTTTTCATAAATGGAGCATAAGCACTGATCTTATTAATACATAACAAAGTGTATTTTCCCCAACTATTTCTAAAAGGCAGGAATCACTTTTACTGCTCTTAATTTTAAATCAAAAGTCTTTAGTGAGTCCAAGTAGTTTAGCTCACCATCAAGTTCAATAAATCAGAGAAAAGAATCAATGGAAAGCATTTCAAAATGTAACCTTGGTAACGCACAAAATGCTTCCACAGAACTTACGCTCATTTGCTTTATTTGCTGCTTTAGAAATTGGAATATAACACATTGGCAGAAGGACATTAGCATCACGACACTGCATCTTCTGAGCCTCACATTGCACGTGCTCTCTGAGAAGGCACTTTTCGCAGTATGCTTTAAAAACCTGCAGCTTGGCAAGTTAGATGATTGAAAACTAATCGTATTTCACGTTGACAAAATGGCAAATGGAAGTGTTCAATAGAAAATAATAATCCATATTTATTCTTTATGTCTATGCACAGCACTTGAAGTGTAATTTGGTCCATGCTTTCCACTGATAAAATGAAAATAAACCTAATGGTGATATACAGTCTCTGCCATTTGAAGAATCAACATTTGTCAGTGTTACCACACAATTTTAGCTGTGGTCCTACACAGTTCTCCTGCATGCAACACTTAGACTGAAAATGGCTATTACTCTACGTGCCATTATGTGGTATTTGTTGGCAAATACAGATTTTTGAGTGGCAACATCATTATTCAGTATTTATGTAAGTCTACCACGATAAACAAGCTGTGATTCATGATGACATACAAAACTTCAAAATATTTTGCTGTTTATCTCAATATCCTATAACTAAGATGTTTACTAATTCTTATCCAAACCTGATCTGAAAGGCATATAATTATTTCCACAGCTCAAAGTTAAGGACAAAAACCTTTTCTTTACAATATCCTCTCTCAGCAGCTGGAGAATGCCAAACAGAGGTCCAATGAAGTAGGATCATTCTCCACTCTTTGTACATCTGCCCAAAATGCCAAGGACTATCTCATTTTGAGTAAAGATTCTGAACTTCTATAGATTACCACCCTCCAAACTTCTCAGGTTTCCTCCTGGTGGTTTTTTTGAGTGAAAAAGAGCATTTCTTTCTCAGCTTCACTAACTCTTGCCACTTATCTTCTACTTGAATCGAGGATGACCTTCCAACAGTGGCAGTTTTCTGCTACAATGGCACTCAGCCATGAAATGCTGTTCAATTTCACAAGTTAAATAAGCATCAGAAATAAAGTTCTCCCAAGGAAATAAAAATAAAAGCAGGGTTTTTTATTCATAGGTTTAAAACCAATAAAGGAACATTCACCATAATGTTGTTAATGAAGACAATTTCTAAGGGAAGCATTCACTTCACGGCTGGTTTTTTAGGGTTTTTTTTCTCCAAAGTAAGCATCACAGGCTTGCATCAAACCATCAACTGTTCAATAAATGTACTCAAAAAAGCAGAGTTCAGGGATGAACTGTTTTCCTTTTCAACCCTACCTGAACCCTACCTGCTGTCACACATAGGAGTCTGCCCCCAGGCTGAAAAATGAGTCTCCCCCTGGAGCCCGGCAAACCACCATGTGAAAGCTCCTCAAAAGAAAATATGAAATTCTACGACATGTAATCCACCGGGTTGATGTTTTGCTACTTACAAGGCACAGCATGGCGATAAAGGTTATCTCTAATAGTCTGCTGCAGGTCGTGATCCGGCGATCCTTTCTGAAACCTCTGGTTCAGATAATGTCTCAGGTCTTTGTTCAGTCTGCTTCCTGCAATGAAAAAAAAAGCATTTATTTATTTCTAAATGCACACAATTTACATTTCCAATTCAGGCAAATGTTAGACTTCCATTCAGAGTCCCCTAAATTATGGCATGCTGACTTTACGAGCAGAGGCTTATCTTCCTCTACAAATGGCTAATTACCAAAAATAACTCGCTGTAAACAAGAGGTCTCTCTTGTCTCGTAATGCATCTTTCTTCCTGTGGTGTTAAACAGATCATCATTCCCTTTTATCACTTATTTGTCTGAGCAAATGGAGAAAGACAGATGATGTGAAGAAAAAGAAAAATAATAAAGGTAGAGTATTGCTTTTGCAATGCATTGGAGGGTGAGCTGGGCAGACAGGCAGAAGGCAAAGGCTGCTCCCGGTGGAGGTACTACTATAGCCAAACATGGCACCAAATCAGACAAGTGCTGCACTTTGCACTGGTATCTACACTCCAGCACACAGCAGGAGTTAGAAAAGAATTGATTGAAGGAGTTAAGAGCACCAAAAGCCCTCAAAAACAACAGAATAATACCCAACCCTTTTCACTTAACTCTATTTATTTACCCATTCAGTTTTGAACACTTCCAGAAGTGGGTGAGAATAAAGATAAATCAGTTGAAAACAAAACCAAACCAAACACATAAACAAAAAGAAAACACAATGAAAAAGAAAGAGTTGTTAACGACTAATGCTAGTTGCTGAACACCAACATGTTCTCGTAGGAGAACATATGAACTGGAGTAACTTAACGAAGTCTTTTCCCAGAAATTAATTGTTTCCAAGTCTGCAACAACATTGACATTAATTTGACTGAAAAACAAAAACCACCCCACGAGAACATACAGAGAACAGGATAGAAACTCTTCTGTTCTAATAATTAAAGAAAAAAAAAACCACTGGAAAAGCTTCAGAGAAACGCAACTAGGATGATCAAAGTGTGGAGCAACTGCCATGCAAGGACCAAGGGAGCAGGTTGGGATGCTGCACCTGGTGTGGACATCGGTCTCCAACATGCCCAGAGGGCAGGCGGGGACTGGCTGCTCCCTGCTCTCTAACACAAGGACTAGGAGACACCAATGAAAACGAGCAGGAGATCGGTTCAAACCCACACAACAGTGGCTGTAGCTCACGGGGGCTGTGGCAGATCTTGCTGGAGAGCACTGCGGGTGCAAGAAGCTTATGGAGGAGTTTCAAGGGGAGATGGGAAAAGCGCTTGGAAGACGGACCCGTTGCAAGTTGCAAAAGACTGTAGGAAATCCCTTGAGCTGAAAATGAATTGATAGTGGCTGGAAGACATGGAAGATGATGTGGGGGCATGTTAAATATCTTGCTTTTTTCCTCTCCTTTGCTAGGCATCTTATTTATGGCCACAGTTGGAGCCAGAATGCTGGGCTACACCGACCTTGGGCTGAACCACGGCAGCTGTTTCTATGGGCTTTTATAATTTGCATTATGATTTTTTGGATTGTGAATATGTAATGTAGAGATCGTCTCAATACTTGTTGACACTGAACATAGCATCACAGTTGCAGATTCCTGGCTGGAGCCTGTAGAAATCACTGCAGAGCAAATCAAGAATAATAATACTGCAATGGAGTGCAGTTGGACAGCGGGTCTGGGAGGCAGAAGCGGTACCAGATGAATGGGAAAAAGAGTGCAGAGCATGAAATGAACACGGGCAGGAACAGCCTATCTGCCTAATGCAGTCCTGCAACATTTTAGCAGAAATGTTGGTTTAAAACCAAAACTAAAGAAAAAAAGCCCTGTACTCTGAAATACTAAGTCGAATTCTAAAAAATAAATAGGTGATTCGTATTTAGGCTCTCCAGAGAGCTTTTTTTAAAAAAAAATTAATTTCTTACTGAAGAAAGGAAGGTGTAGGCAGTAAGACCAGCTATTAAAAGAAGGAATTCTTTTAAAGACCAGGATGCTCATTACAGAAATGGCTCAAACAACAAAACCGAATTGAAGGCAGACAAAACTAGTTCAGCACACTTTCCTGAGTTAACACAGCAACACCCTTCACTCCAAAAGCAGATTATCAACCCGTTTTCTAACAAATGGTCTCAGTTATTACAATATCAAAATGGTTTCCCACCTAGGAGGCGCTTAGATGGCTTGGTAGACCTGTGGGCCACAGTTTTCCAATGTCAGAGCTGACGTTACAAACTCCTGATGTTTGATTTCATACCACATTATTTTACTCCACAGGGAGACTAGGCGCACACACACCCCACCCCACCCCCCAACAACAACAAAAAAATCAGCATCTGCTAAAATAATAAAGCATTTCTTTATCTTTTAACTTAACAGTCCACATTTTCTTTGCACAAGAGATAGTAAGACAAGGTGGTTTCTCATAGCAAAAAGAACAAATATGACAAACAGGTTGGAGACAACGCAAGGGCTTATTCCTGTGAAGAAATTAATGCACTTAACTGCATGTATCCTATAACATAGACTTTCTCCTGAAATATTGTGTGATTCGTGATGAAATAATTTATATCACAATAATGTCTAGAGGTGAAAAAGCTCTGCTGAGCTAGGGTCTGTTTGACCACAGAAAATATGCAATTTATTGATGATATCTGCTTTTAGTTTCCCTCTGTGCCCATTCCATCTAGCATCTCAGTCTATTACAACCCCCACTGGAAAGTTTGGTTATTTGGTTTATGCAGTAGCTGGGATTTCCCAGCTGAGTCACTGATGCACTAGCCAAGATGGCAGTTGCAAAAATAAGGGCTATAGCAATACTTCCACTCACATGATTGTCCACTCAGGGAGCTCACAGTGGTGCTCATTTCTACTATGTTTTAAATAGGGACTAAAAAAAGGAAAGAGGAGGGAAAAAAACCCCACAACCAAACAATGCTTGCTAAGCCACATTTTTGTTGCTAAATTCCAGAAAATTCTTGATGGAAATAAAGGCTTCTTGCAACCCTGATGATCTCAGCTCAGCAGTCACCAAGAACACAGCTGTGGACAAAAGCAGGCTTAACCCCAGGCAACACACTCAAGAGCATGGAAGAAGAAAATATGCTAACCCCATGCAGAAAGCCACCAAAAGGATCCATCCTGCAACATGTTGGATTCTTTGCCATTTGAAACATTTCACTCCATTCCGATTATCTTTTCCAAAAATTTCCTCAGATTTGAGAGGTCACCTGCTTGATAATGGCATTTTTTAGCAGATTCTAGTGCTAGACACAAATTTATAAACTTTGATAAATTCTTTTTGAACCTGAAATGTATGCACCCACAATTCCTAAGAATCTGAAATGTATGCCAGTGACATTTGAGCAACCTCCTGTGTGCAAATAGTAGCAGCGAAATTAATTCTGATCCTCAGGGGCAACCCTTGTTTGTGAATGCTCCCTCTGAAAACACTTCTCACCCTCTGATAGCTTCTGTCGGTACATCAACTGCCACCAGGCTGGGTGGAAGGGCAGGTGCTCAGAACTACCTGATTTTAGGCAAAAGTCCTCCCTTTGTAAAGTCTAATTCCATGTATAAGTTGTGCTCAAGAAAATACCTGGCACCACTTTCTGCGAAGATGGGCTGTGTTGACTAGAAATATACTACTACCCTTCAAAATACTCATTTTCTCAAGGAGATTGGGTCTTACATTGACTCTTTTGAGATCCTTTCTTTTCTTCTCTGCTAAAAGCACGTAGACAGATCCTACAGTAGTGACAATAGAGGAGGAATAAAAGATGCAACCCAGAAACAGTAGTTTCCAAAACAGGGGATACTAGATCCTAAGAGCCAGTGCTCAGCTCTTCCTTCCTGCTGGCCAGGATGTGTTGGAAATGCATTTATTTGCATACAGAAAAATCACCCTGTTATTTCTGTAATCAAAGTAATCAAATTTAGGCTGATATATCTAGCTTTAGAAAATCCGACACACATGGCGGGAAAAAAAAAAAGTAAAAAGAAATTCCTCCCTACTAAACTCACCAAAATTCGTGTTTTAAGGTTTCAGAAGTAAAACATGTTCAAAGACTGGTTTTTGTTGTTGCCACAGTTTCCTTCCTTTTTCTTCCCCGCTGAAAAAAACCAATACCTTTACGTGAACATAGAGTCAGAGAACCAACTTTCCACTGCTTCTCTCCCCACAGTACTACTCCAAATCTGAGATATTTCTTATTATCTGAATCCCTCTTTATCTTTGAATGGAACAAAGGGCAACTCACTGAATGGCTGTTTTTTTCAATTATTCTTGATTATTATACTGCATTTTACAGTATGTCAATAGTCCTCCCAAATCATTACATCATAACAACAATATTTTAGCAGCAAAAACAAACCCCAAGGGGGAAACAAGACATCTCTCATAGAAAAAAAAAACAACTGACATACAGTTGTCTGAGAAACAATAAACTGTGCTTGTCAATTTTGCGTAGATAAATATGTAACCTAGATGTTTTTGTGATTAATGAAAAATATTGACTGTTTCTAAATACACTGCTTTCAAACCCACACATTTATCCTCCAACAGTTACCTAATATTAAAGTCACTAGAGAAACTATGTTTTGAATTATGCTGTGACACTTATTGCTACAATTTCCAGTTTCTACAGGGAAGAAACCTGCATACCAGATCATCTATTGCTGTCTTCACTGCATAAGAACATCCATCTCTTCAAGAGCAGTACCACCAGCGAGGCGCAGTGCAGATCGGGGGGGCTGAAAGCCTCTTGCCTTATTGACATATGGGCTTCCAATAAGGAAAGCAGACTGCATAAATGACCAAGCAAAATCTGGATTTTTTCAAGAAAAAGCTGAGCATGAGTATCGGAGGGCTGACAGCACCTTCCTGCCAGCTGGTAGATAAGTCTATGCCAGAAAATATATTCTGAAGATATATTTTATACTCATGTTTTATGCATTTGGAAACTATCATTTTATATTTTATGTTTATATTAATTACTGCAGCTGTTTTGTCCCATGTACATTTTGAGATGGTCATAGATAATCCTGACAAATAGCTATACCCTGGCAGAGCCTATAGCTGCTTGTGGGAAGAGGGGTCAGGGTCAGGCCCAGGACACAACAGTCTCTGATCTATATTACACTCATACACTAGTAAATATTTTTGCTTTATCCTTCTTTGGGAAGGCTAACAATTGCTACATTCACAGTGACTGATCACATCTGAACTGGAAAAATCCATTTTCCATTCCTTAACTGCAGCAGAATCCCCCTTCTCTTGTCAGGATCTCCATTTAAAGGCGTCTTTAGCAGAGAGATGCTCTTTGGGCAGACAAAGACCATTTCAAAACAACAGGGCCATGAAGCAATGAAAGGTTAAAGGCCTTGCTAAAGGGATAAAAGTGCAATAGAGTCATCTGGATTAAGACTCTCTCTCACTGCCCTGATGTCTACATTGAGAGGGAAGGATTCAATTTTTTTTAAAGACACAAAGATTGCACATGTTGGATTTGCTGTATAAACCCCCGATTATAACATGCTGTCTTTCATCTAAAGGTCTCTATCTGAAGGTATTTAACAAACATTAGTAAGTTATCATGGTTGGACGGGTTTTATTTCTGTGCTACAAAACGAACTGCAGAAAAGGAGGGGGGGAAAAAACCCACAACCAACCAACCAACCACAAAACACACAACAAACAAAAACACAGAAACCCCCTGACTTGTTTAGAGGCACGCGCAGAGCACCTGCAGCTCACATTTGCTAAAGTGGCAAGTGGACTTGCATTCTCAGTTGCCGGGCATTACAGGCTGGGTGACCAGTCATCCTGCCTTCTTCAAGGCTGCTACTCTACCCAGCAGAGAGGCTCAACACAAAGTCATCTATAATTAGAGCTAAAATAGCTCCCCTTAATTATAGTGTATTAAATTAAGCTGGTTAACCCATCAACTCGCTTAAAAAAACCCAAACCCAAACCTAGGTTGTTTGTTGGTTTGTTGTTTTTTTTTTTAAGAAATGTTAAAATATTAAATAAAGTAACTAAAGACAATTTCTCAACCTGTTGTTAAAAACTTAATAAAAAGTGGGGTGCAGACAGGGCTCCTGGGAAGCAGAAGCCACTTCTTAAAACTTTTCTGTAATAGCACTTGGCACAACAGTAGTGCCAGGGCATCACCGCTGTGTCTTGCTAATGCTTGCAATGGGTTCTCCTCAAGTTCTCACATAAAGGTGGCCCTGATACTTGCACATATATTTTGTTAATGTCTGAAGAGATTCATATTCTATTTCTGGATCAATTAATATAATAGTTTTCATGGCAAGGTCCAGTAGACAGCAGCCCATCTTAGAAGACAAAATGAAGGCTGAGTGGATTTTTATCATTTAACAAGACCATGCTGGTAACCACATCATCATCAAATATTCCTAATCCCAGCAGTTGTTACACAAACGATAATAGTTTGTGCTATATCATTTGATTCTGTCCCATCCTTGTCTTCCAGCTGCTGTCCAAAAGTGATTATAAATAATGGGGCTATAAAAGCCATTCAATAATTAGAAGATTCATTGGCCATATGCCAGCAGTGACAAAAGCGAGTGATTTATGTAAGATGAGTCTGTCACATCTGCCAGATCACAGTTTCATTATGCCTGTGGCTTTAAGGTCACAGTTTAACACTGTTACAACAGCCATTTGTCATGGGGGTGCTGGGGAGAAGAGGTGAAATACATCATGGTTTTGTTTGCTTTCTTGTTTTAACTACTGAGTAAATAAGTAAATAAAGTCCAGTACCTACATTTGTTATTCCATGCCTCTCGTGAGGTCAAAGACACAAGAACATATAGTAAGACAGAAAACATTCATCATGGTTGGCCAGAGTTCAATAAGATTACAAAGCAAAACCATGCAGTTTAAAAGCCTTAAGTATTCATGTGGCTTCTTAAATTCAATATAATCTAAGTGTGTTCTATCTTCCAGCCACCCATGAAATGAAGGCACCTTGTAAACGCATAACATGTTGGTAAATTAATTGCTACCACATTTTACTAACACAAGTAAACTTAAAAACCTTTTATGGCTCAGTGTGCTAAAAAGATATTTAAACATCGTCATGGGAATTCAGCTTAACAATTAACATGGCTCAGCAGACACCCAATTTGATTCCAATTCTATTTTCTCCTCTTTTTTCCTCTATTAAAAACAAACAAACAACAGCAATGAACTTTTTTACTGCTGGGTAAAAACCAGTCCCATAAGTCCAGATGTTTGGATGTTCCCCATAAATGCTTCAATAGCCTCATCTGTTATCGTCAACGATTGCTTCCACACCAGTTTGGACAGTCTCTGTTGACAAAAACTACTGGTCTGAGGGTATAAACTCTATCTTTGTTTGAAATGCTATATCCAGTTCCAATCAGTATATTACTTTAATTCACACCAGCCTGCAATAGCTGGACTACAGATAGAAGAACTGCTCAGATCAGAGCCTAGATGTTTCCAGTATTCTAACAAATCCATACCACAACCAAAGCAAAATGACTGCCCATCCTTTACAGACCTTCCTGAAGTAAAACGTAAAATACTTTCCAATTTTTATGCTTTAAAACCTACTCCGAACAACAAAGCCACATCCACTGCAATATCCTTCCAGTGGAAGGAAATTATGATAAGCTGGAGGGTTATGCTATAAAGAATTGCACAAAGTTACAGGATGAACTACCTACACAGCAATAAAACTCAACTTTGATGGAGCATGGTTAAGACTTCAGCAGCAGCCTAGCTGCTGAATCAGCAGAGAGCACTTCAGCGCAGCTACTAATTCCTGTCTGGAGAATGAATAACACTTGTTACTTTATTACTAACAGAACTTCTTAAAATATTATTTTAGGTGTAAGCTGTGAATCTGAAGGAGAGGTATTCACTCAAAACTTTCAGGTCGTGTACAGAATCAGGAGCAGGCAAGAGCTTTCTTGGCACAGTACCTTTTGGTATCGCTCTCAATCTGCATGGGTGAATGAACCAGCACTGAAGTGGTAACTCAGCATTTGCTGCTACAGAATTGCACTTAACAGATCATAAATCCCAAGTGAAGCTATTCTGTGAGCACCTAACCTAATCTACTGTATTCGCAGGGTGCTCCACCTTATTTTCTGTGCATTAATAGTCATTCGTATTTTTACTGTAAATTTAAACAAATAGTCTTTCAGCTGAGAAATGCCAAAAAAAATCCAAAGAGCTCAAGCTTGGAGGTTGAAAAGAAAAAATATTATCATTTATACCTGAAAATTTTCAACACTTGTGACAAATACCCTTCTGTTGCTCTCTGCTGAATCCAGACCAGCAATACCAACAAACAAAGCAGAAAGCCCAGCCTTTTTGCCCCTTTGGCCTCTTGACAATTCTGGTGCCCTCAAGTTTCATCCTTGAATTCTTCTCAAAGCTCCTATAGAAGAAACGTTCCTTCAGCCTCCAACATCTATGCAGCTCAGCACAACTGTGGCCTGGGAGAGCGGGAGGCCACTCGGCCATGATGGCATCCCAGGAAAAGGAGCATGGCCTGTCACGGAAAAGTGTCTGCCAGAAAGCTATTGATTACTGTCATGTCCTAAACGAAGTTTGACAGCAGAATGTTCTATAGGTCTGGCTAATACTAACAATGCTGTCGAAGAAGAAGAGAAAAATGGAGAAACTAAGCCTCGCATTATTGCAGGCAAATACAGCCTGAAGTCTTAAGCCACTACAATATTAAAACACTTGCCAATTCAAGTTCTTTTTTTGTGGGGATTCAAAGTTCAGTCATCCCAGAGCCACTGGATGAATGACGGTAGAAATCAAATCTTTTTACTTCAAGAATAAATTATTTTATTATTTTCTTCCATAAAATACTAAGGTTTGAGTTTGGGGTTTTTTATGATCATAGTTTATCACTACACCTACAGTCCAGGATCCCTTCTGTGTCTGAACAGGTCAAGCACCCACAGCGTTGATGGGCGACACAAATTGCTAGGGCTTGTTGAAGCTGTGCCCACATGAAGGAAAAAGCTGTTTCTGTTGATCTTTGCCACAGCTTTGCTGCAGGCTGAAGCAGGTTTCCATGCGGAGGGGTCCCACCTTAAAGTAAAGGCATGAGTAAGAACATGAGGACATTTTCTGCTCCTCTGTTCTTAAAACATGTGATATCTTTTACTGGAGCCTATAGCACCGTATCACTGAATAAAGGATGACATTTCTCCAGAGGAAGTGGCAACTGTACCTGCCCTAGGAAACTGTAGAAGGAGGGAAAATCCAACACATGTGAAACAAAAATACAGGTAACTGAAAACATGCAGCTCAAGCCACAAGAATATATGATGAATAGAAGAGGGAAAAGAAAGGTCAGCAGTATTAACGACTGTTGGCCATAGATACCTCTAAAACACATTTGAACTGGTCAGGCACGGAGCTTCAGAAACATGGCTTTACTGCATCCATATGGGTGCTGGCAGATGTCGAGCCAGACATGGTGTTTCTTGCCTACAGCATAGTTAATCATAAACCCAACTAATTAAAAGCTGGAGATTAACCACTACTACTCTGCTACTGACTCGTAAGAGTCCTCTTTTCTTCCCTCACATTATTTTCAAGAAATGCTACAAACTCCCTGCTTTTGCATTAGCTTTTTTTTTTTCTCTCTTTTTTTTCCTTTTTTGCTTTGAATAATCCACAGACACACAACAAGGAAGGATCCCACACTCTCAGGTGGTCTCTGTGAATGACAGTAGAGAGCAAGGTGAGCCGAAGTGAGAGAAGGAACCTGCTAGGATCACAAATGCTGAATATTTTCCTACTATAATGAAAAATCTCTAAGATAAACCGTAACACTGATAAATAGCCACGCATACTATAAGGTTTTAACAGGAAAGCTCAGGCGGGTAGGCGTGCAAAGAACAAAGTAATACAACATCCTCTAGACTTGTCTTCAATGAAATCTGGATTGGCAACATGCTAGATACTGTAGTCTGTTCTGAGGCCAGATCAGCGCTGAACTAGAGGTGTAAGTTAACTGCTGACCATCAAGCTGTAACATTAAAGTCATGTCCATAAATGCTTCCTCTTTGTGGTGACTTTAAACCAAGTGCCCAGAGCAAAGCCTCAGCTCTGCAGAACTTTACAGAAAGCCGGAGCCAGAGGTGAACTTAGGGAAGCAAAGACATTCCTCCAAGGCAGGCATTTTGCCTTGCACACAAAGACGCTGCTGTGCTGGGGCTTTTTGCACTGCATTTTCCAGCAAGGAAGAGCGACGACAAGTATGAAGCAGTCATTAGTGGCAAGAATCGTTGATGTTGCCACGTAGGCTTTAAAAAAAAAGAGTAAGCAAAAAAGAAAAACCCTCCTACACATCCGAAGTGAATGCAGAATGAAATCATTGTAAGAGAGTGGCATGAGATGCAGCCTCTTTCCATGAACAGCTCTAAAAGATTCAGGCTGAGTGGGTCACGCCCCATCTGCACTAAACCTTCCCATCAATGAACACAGACCGGGCTACGTGAGCAACTCAATCTTCCAGTAGAACTTATTCGGGAAAGCACAGTCTGCATGGGAGCCACATAACAGCATTTATCACTGACAACTACTCTGTACAACTGAGTTGCATGAAGCAACCTGGATAAAGGAGCATTGTTTTGTTTCCTTTACTCCGACTCAAAGCTGCCAGCAAACCTTTCCTTTTCTGGGATGCAAGAGGGCTTATATGGCAGGCAGCAGACGCAGGGCAGGAGGCAAAGAAGAAAGTCTAGATAGAATAGTAAGAACAGGAAAATCAAGATGAAAAGCACTTGTAGTCTTTCACTCAAAGGCAATGACCCGTTTCTGGAAATTAGATGCATCTCTCTGTATGTCTCCTGAAAGGAGTTACCATATGTTCTAAAAGTAGGATATAATATTTGAGCTGTAAAAGCCAAATCAGCTTGAGAAACAGACGGCATTACAATGCTTTAGCAGAACAAGCCCCACACAACAATATGCCAACAAACTCATTTTCTAGCATGGCACTAGGAAAATATTTGCAAAATCTGAAACCCATTCCCTAAATACAGCATTTGATTCTTCCAGAAAAATGGGAAAAACTGACATATATGCTAGCATTAGGGAATTTTGAGTAGCTATTCATATTCTTTGATTATTTTTTTTTTGCTTGCTGTTCTCTGTAATTTAAGCACCGGTAGTGTTTTTTTGAAACCTGACCTCAAACTCCTTCAGCAGTCAAGCTAAAGTCCTTGTTCTTCCTTGATTGCCGGAGGGACAAATTCCCATTGCCCAGCCAGGTCACCTCTGAATACTAATCACAGCGCTGGAGTTTTTCACGCTGCCCTCACTGGCTCCCGGGCATATGTCAATATTAACGGCCTGATTTCCAGAGGTACCGAATACCTAAAATCTAATGCTAAGAACCTGTGATGGTGGGGCCATAAACGCACACTAAATGCAGGCATTAGCAGAAGTCTAGAATTTTGATGATGATTTTTTATTATTTTTTTCCTCACAAGTATCTCTATCAGAAAATGTTGGCTTTTTTGGAAGAAACCAGCTAAAAACCATGATGTGCCTTTTCAAAGCTCTGTCCAAAGCACAAGCCAACTGACAGCCCATTTTCCAGTTTGGCTGGATGATGCACACTCAGGTACACCAGGGTGTCACAACAGAAAAGAAAAAAAAAATTCTCTCCAATATAATAATTTACTGAGGTGTACAGGTTAATTTTCCAACTTGCTGTAACAGTTTTCCAGAAACAAGATCTGCCAAGAAACAAAACCAGAAATAAGACTTGCAGTGGTCTCACTATAGCAAATAAAGGTCCTGTTCCTACTACGTTATTTTCAAAGAGCACACAATGAAGCTTAACCTGAGATGGACCTGCTTTTTTTTTTTTTCCTTCTTTTTAAATATATAATTACACATTTGTGGACATACAGAAGAGACACCAAACCTCTAACATAGTATATAAAGGAAGAACACAGGCAACAACGCTTTTGTGATTTAGAAAGCTAGGCTCTCAAAGCTGAAAATAATTATGAGCTAAATTTGTGGGGGGAAAAGCATTTAAATAGAAAAATGTGTATAACAGTTGGGAGCTGCTGAAGCACACTTTACAAGAGGCACAAGAAGCCACAAAAATTGAGTAAGAGGGTCACACTGGTTAAAAAAACATCCCCGCTTATAGGGAAAATGACTGCAGCTTTTTTTTTAATTTCATGTTGTAGACAAAAGGAAAACAAGATCTAAGAAACTGGACTAGCTCTGGTTAATTATTCAAACTGCAAATATTTTTGTTTTATTTTTAGTCTACCATTGGAAGTATTTTCTGATGGTTGGAGGATATTCTTCATCCCTGGAAAATGTTACATCAAGACTGAATGTTTTTCTTGAAAAAAACATGTTCAACTAAAGAGAAATTGATTCAAACTAGTTCTATAAGGTCTTGAGCTATTACTTGGAAATCTAATTTAAAAAGACAATGCTGAACAGGTAGGTAAAGGGCTCAGAAAAATGGGAGATCCAACAGCAATTCAGAAGAGTTCAGAGCAAAACGATGCAATGAGCTAAATCTTTTCGATTGCTCAGTTGACCAAGAAGCTATGCAAGTTCAGAGAACCTCACTGGTAAAAGGAAAGCACTAATGTGCCAGTTCTGTTGTAAAAGCAATTCAATATACAGCATTATGGGCCTCCCTTTTGTGCAGGAAATGAAAATGAAATTCTAAAATAAGATTTTGAAGCACTGGCAGAATAAATGAGTTGGCCAGAGCAAGCAAGAAGTATGGCAGGCCAGTCTGTTAAGAGTTTTAATAAAGTGCTACCGCATCTTACTGGCAAAATTCGATTGCCAGCTAAAGTAAAATGAATGAGGGCAACGCTGCTGTAGCTGTACCACATACAGTCACGTAAAACAAAAACTCTCTGATTCTTGGGACTGTCTCTTCCACGGAGAGCAACCCTTCTCTTCTTTCACTGCCACGTCAAAGGCCAGTCAATGACAGCAGCTAAAATATCAAAAAATTCACATTCAAAACCAAAACCCCAATGAACTTGGATAGCTTTTGTCTCCAATGTAAATTTAATACCTCATATAAAGCAAGATTGGCAATAAAAAAATAAATAATGTACATGAAAAAGCTTACTAGGCCCTGTAACATATATCTTTTTTGCCTTGGTCACAAGGTCTAGTTTTCCTAATGTGTTTAGGAGTGCCTGTATCATGTTTCTGTCACCCTAACTTCTCCCTCCCAAAGAAACAAACATGAATATAACAAATGGTAAAACCCACATTTTCTTAAACAGGAAATAAATGTTTATATGTGGCATATAGCAAAATATATATTTCCAGAGACAATAGCTACAAGATTTAGACTTATTAGTGCAGGGCTGGGATTTTTAATGGAAAACACATTCTTGGGGATAAGAATTTTAATTACCAAGAAAGAACATACAAATGGCTCCTTTAGATTTATAGCAGAGCAGTTCTGTAACAGAATCAAAAGGACATGGTCTCTTTTGGTGAAAAATAGAATATTGGAATAAAGAGAGAAAAACTCGACGCAGGCATATGGTGGGTTAGACATTTTCCATGGAATGCTTTTGATCACAAAATTGCATTTGTCAACATGAAGACATTCTGCAAGAACATCAAATTTCTGCAGAAAATCAGAGATAGCTCCGACAGTGCCTTTTCAGATGACACCTTAGTTTGCCAGGCTACCCTGATCCTGGCCATCGGTTCATAAGTTTCCAAGCTCAGTCCAGTCAAACCTTCTGCCCATGTGCCTCATCTCTCTCCCCTCCCTTACAATCCTTAGAAAATCCATACTGCAGGAATAACAATTAGCACAATAGTCTGAAAGTGGTGGCTTACGAAAGGCTACCAATACCTGGGATAGATCTTCAGACTGCAAACAAAAAGGGAGCCAAAGCACTGGTTCAATTCTGAAAACAGCAAAAACTGGCAGAATTAAGTTTCACAGATTCTGGTCTGGTAGAAAAGGAAATAGAGGCTCTTTTGGCAAGTGATGCCTCCATTGTGTGAGCACATTACTTAGCTGCAGGCATCTCACCCTAAAAACAATTAACTGGAAAATACAAGACCAGAGTGGTCAAAATAGCAGTTCCCCAGAATTCAAAGTGGAAAGAAACACTGGTTTAATTCCCATTACATTACTATTTCCAGCAGCAGTCTTGGTGGCTTTCTCGTATATCCATAATTAAGGGCTTTTGTGAAAGATTAACAGGAAAAGCAGAGATGAAATGTTTAATCAGGCTTTGCTGCTGGCTTTGGCTTCATGGATTTTTTGCGTTTTGCAGGATGCAAGCAGACCTGACCATGTTTTATGGCCATTTTTGCCTGGTAAGTATTGGCTGTCCAGACTCTCATGGTTCTAACCAATCTGCAATTCTGCCAGGAAATCTGCATGCTCAAGCATCAGCTTTACTGTCATTGTCATTAAAACCAACAGCCACTTTATTTTTTAAATTATTTTGATAAGCGTCCTGATGATGCTAAAGACAACAAGAGATGTAAAACAATAAAAATCAGCATTAAGTGTCCAAATGCTAATTCTTCATCCTTAACTTTTTACTCTTATTATTTTGAAGAGCTCTCCTTGTACTCTCTTAGTTTGCTAACAAACATTTTTCAGCCCCACTTAATCAAATGCGTTTGGATGGAGGTCTCTCACACTGATTCTGAAATGGAAAGCTCTAATCAGCTTAGCCTCAAATTCATTTTATGCTTCTCTCACTTTTGGGAGTGCACAGTCAAAGCTCTAGAAATCCTGCAAAGTTGAGAAAGACTTTTTCAGCAACACAGGTACACTGGAGCACCTTGTACTCTGCTACTAGAGGGGAAAAATATTTTGGAGAGGTTGAAAAAGATCTAACAAGAGATGCAAGGAAGCACAGTACAGGCCTCGTATTTCTGCTGAGTGAATGTCACTGCAGTTTCTGCTCCTGTGTTATTCTGGGACTTTGGAAAGCTTTACCTCCACTCATTAAGTCATTGGGAGCTTTTCTGCTGACTTAAAAGGACTTTGGGTCAGGACCTCCCAGCTTGGCAAGAAAAGGTGTCAGACAAATAGCATGCAAGAGGAATTGCTACTTATCAAAGGAGCAATCCAGACTAATGCACTGTTCCCACTTGAACACAGTCCCACTTTTAAAGTCTGCATCAGGGTTGATGAACAAAGGAGGAACTTTGGAAGACAGGGTTTACTTTTTTAATAAAGTGAGTTTTGAGCATAACACACAACAGGCACTCAGGAACCACAGATGAGCAGTTCACACAGAGAACACATATCCCATGTCTCCAGACAGGAGCCACCCTATTGTCCCCAACTTTGTGCCAGTCACACTCCCCTGCTAACAAGCACCGTGGTGAGGGTCCCGGTTCCCTAGAAATAAACTCTGCTTCTGTTTCTGAGTGAGTCCAGCTAGACTGGCATGTTAAACCTACCATCTCTGACATGTCGTGGTTTTGCACACTCCTGTTCTGGGAGTTTTAAAATTATATGCCTAAATATTAATTCCTTGGTCTAATTTTACATTCCTTTGGTTTTGGTCCTTCCTTTAAGACAGAGCCTGTTTGACAGTTAAGCTTTTATAAGAAGCTTAGGAGTCTGGCTCTTTCATGATACGATGTTCCCCTGTTGCTGCCGTTCCACCTCTGCCCAGACCCAGAAGTTTCATTCAAATAAGGTACATCCAAAGTTGCTATATAAACACCATGTATGCACAAGCCTACACTGCCAGCACATAAATGGCAGATGCGTCTACACAGGCTGACAATTGATTTACTCATAATTTGCAATCCCTTCCAAAGGAACTACACTTCCTAGCAATCAATGAGAAAATAACCTTGTTAGCAAATAAGCCAAGGTTCTTTTAAATTAATCAGTTCTTTTTCATCCAAACAGTACAGATAATGAAAGAGATGGTGACATTTTACATGACCTATAAAGAGTAGAGTTTCTATTTTAGGCTCCCCTTCATAAGGGTGCCAGGGTGATTATGTTTTGTTTACTGGACAGAATAATCTCTTATTTGTTAAGGCTTGAATACGATTTTATACAGTATAAAATTTTATCTTCTATTGTCTTAATTATCATCTGGAGGGTTGAAGCGAGATGATAGCACAGAACAAAATTAATATTAATGTGTTCTATCTGCAATTTCAAGAGAAAGGACTGGGAGCTTTCTTTTGCTCATGTGCTTAACATGCTGCATCAGACTAGTGAATTATAACCCATTCAGCTGTTACTGTTTCTCCAACTAGCATGAAGACAACAGGCATCAGCCTTCTGCAGACTGCCTGCATTTCCAGTGTTCAAATACACAACCTCTTCCTCTAATTTATTTTTAGCATCATTTGCTAAAAAGTTTTAAAGTGTCTCCTGCTTACAATGGCGTGCAAGGCTACACTACTGTTTTTAAAACTCTTTATAAGATGCATTTATCACCTACAGCATGTTCTCGTGTCAGTGTGAAGGTGCAGGCAGCAGGAGCCTGCTTTTTCTCTCATCTAACTCATCTGCATCCTAATAGCTAGTGAATTCAGTATTTAGGAAAAAAAAAAGTGTATGTATTTTTTAATTTTATTTAGTTTTTTTTATTAAAACAAACCTAAGTGGATGGGATCTGAGGCTCCTCACAGCTCCAGCTCATAGGTGGAGGAGAGTGGAGGTTGCTTAGGGTTTGCAATGGTCTGTCCCAGAACCAGCCACCCCCATGACACCAGCACTTCACTCAGGGGGAGCAGAGCCCTTAGCCTTTTCTCCCATGGCCAGCGGCTCCTCTGGAACACTCCACACTCCTCCTGCTCATCTCACACAAGCTTAAAACTCCAGGTCACCATCACCTGTGCAAGAGCTTATACACAAAGGCCCTCCCCCTCTATTTCCAAATTGTTTAAACACACAACAGCATATGCAGAAACATGAGTATCTTCTGTTTATTGGATGACATAGGTCATTCATACCTGAGCACCTACAAATAATGATCAGTACCCGTATATGTGCAATGCTACCTGTTATAATCAAAGAATAAAGCCACTCAAAAACATCAAAATTACAAAAAAAACCCCAAACCCACACAAAAAAAAAGGACAAAAAAAGAATGCAATTAACAGCCAAACAAAATATAATTGAGATTGCAGCTCAGCTGACTGAGGTAAACTGAGAGCAAAATATATCTGATTGATCAAAAAATACTGCCGAGCAGATTCGCATCTGCTGAACAGAAGGGCTGAAGAACACAAACACTCCAGTGTGATAGCTATAAATCAGACTTTAATGAAATGATAAGCTATTTATGCAAAGCATTCATCGCTATGACAATTCATTTGCACAAAGCAAAAATAGAGTAAAAAATTGTCAAAATGCAAATACAAGTGACCAATTGATGCAGGGTCAAAAAGCAAAGGAGAAAACCCAAGTTCAGGACACAAGAGCTACAATTACTGCAGTGTTCTTACAACAACATTTCTCTCTTTACATTGTGATTTTCCATGAAAAGGTAGATCTAATGAATTCATTAACACAAAGAAAAACGAATCAGACATCATTGAAAAGGAAGTGAGAAATATGCATCTTATAATTTGAATTATGATTTCCTGCCAGAGAATGCCTTTATCTTTCCAGGCAAAGTAGCAAAGCAATTTTGCAGAAGAATTTAATTGAGAAATACGGCACACAAAAGGGCTGCTTAAGTGCCTATCTCAGTGGAAGATACGAAGTAGAAATAAGTCCTCTGGACAAAAATGAGTATTGCACATCAAAAAATGTTGCCAAGTGTCATTGCTTATCTGCAAAATATCAGGTTTAAATCTGTTTCTAAGGAAAGTCACATTGCTTCCCCAATAAAAATGCAGTAACTTTTAAGTTACTACAGTTATGATACACTAAACATAAATACATCCAAGCCAAAGCGAAAGGGAATATTCGTATTTCATTTTGAAAGTCCCTGATCTGGTTAAGACATTGTTATTTTGACCACCAGGTTTAATTTTGAAAGGATTTGAGCAGCTTTACTGTCCAGCAGCCATGAATAATTCTGTGCTTCAATACTTTTTATAGAAGTACATGAAGCAGAGCACCACTGCCACACGCAAAGCACAAGCTTTTACTCTCACTAGCTTTACTACATGAGTAAATTAATGCAAGCTAAACAAACTGTAGACTCCTCTCAACACACCTGACTGTGCTATATAACATATATATACACACACAATATTTCTCTGAAACATTGCAGTTTCCATAAGCAACACAACAAATTGTTTTGATCTTATGAACAGAAGACAAATAAATTAAGTATTCGCTCTGCACCCAACACCATACATGCAACAGAAGCTTTTGAACACTTCTGCATCCCTTCAACAGTCTGTTTCAATAAGAATTCACTTTTTACTTCAGCCTGATAGCTTTAAGAAAAAATTGTTCAATACTACAAGCAATACAGTTCATACAACAGAAAGAATTGTTAATACCAGAGGATTGACTTGGACAATAACAAAGAACTAACTTGGGGCTGTTAAATGCAGACATGCAAACATACACAAAACTATTAACTCACCATTTAGGATCATGTTTCGTTGCCTCATTAAAGAACACAAAATGGCAAGAGGACTACAAGTGTTCAAGGGGAAGACAGAAAAAGATGAAACCTTGACAGGTTTCAGTTCAGTAGTTCTATCAGCTATTCCAGGAACTTATTACTGTCAAAAGAGTTATATCTGCATAAGCTAGAGAAGAATCAGAGCAACAGTGTAAGCTGCCTGCATTAAAGACAGCAGCCTGCTGTGGTTGTCAGTGCTACGAAATCATACATCTCTGGATGATGTCGTCTTCTACTTTTTCCTCCTAATCCCTCACAATGGATTTTCTCCTCTTTTGCATTTTACAGCTTAAAACTCTGTAAATCTTGCCAGCTCCACCTTGGTTTTTCCTTCCTGGTAAATCATTAGAAATGACTGAAAGACTTCTGTGCAAACGAACTCACCACCATCCCTTCAGCTCCCATTAAATGCCATTCACAGTATTGTGTGCCCTGGAAATAAAAATTGTACCTAACACCTTCCTCTTCCAAGTCCTTCACTTAACCAAAGCTTCAGGCCCGATATTAAGCAAATTCCCGATTTTGCAACGGATTCTCAATTAAATATCACAGGAAACATTTTTGCAGTTATACTTCAAATATGGTATGTGTCACAATGTTGTGGGGGAACTGAAAAGAGAAAAGATGAAAACAGCATGCCTTGTCATCACTTCCATAATTTCATTCAGAAAGTATTTCAGAAATTTTCATTGAGAAAATATTTCAGAAATATAAACCTGAATGGATGGGGTTTTAGGAAGATGAGGTTCTTTTTATTCAGTATCTACAGTCTAGACAAAGCAGAGTGGCAAGAAATGCTAATGGATAAACTCCTCAACTACACAGATCCTTCAGTGGTTCAAAGTTTGCCCTTTAGCCTTCTGCTTTTTAGAAAGCTCCATATGACCAAGTGAGTGACTGCAATTCTTATGGACCCTTCTGGGACCACAAAGTCTCCTTTTACTGGTACGCTTCAAATGTCATGGTCCTTTTACCAATCCATGATAAAATGGTCCAAAACTCAGAAAACCTAATTATTGCTGTTTAAATATTCAGTTACTATTGAAAGATACAAGTACATGATGATGAAGACAGACGATATTTAAATGAGAAGGACACCTAGTTGGGTGGGGGTTTTTTACCACCTCCCCCTCCCTTTTCCTTTTTCTCCTTTCTTCTTTTTATTTTTTCTAAAAGACAGTAGATACTTTTCAAATACCCCAAATTAATTTATCCCACTTCTCAGTTTAGTCTGCGTGTCTTTTCTTTACGAAACCTTTCTGTCTGCTCAGATGAGAAGTTCAGTGAACTACCAGCCATCTTTCAGCATCATTCACGCAGTACCAAGCACCTTGAGATTTGTATGATACCAGTAGCAATATTCAGAAAATAAATAGACAAATACACATGTGCTACATGTACACAGTTAGATCCTTTTCTTCTGCTTGAGGATACAAACTTAATTTGGGGACAGATTCCTATTTGTTCTAACTTCTCCAAAACATAATCAGACATTTTCAGGAATAACAAGGATATTAAGAAACCCAAATAACAACTGCCATGCATCCTCATGTGACTGAGTGGAAACAGTTTAATTGTTCCATTACAGGCCAGTACCAGACCCGATAGCCTGTTTGCTTTGCTGTACAGAACCTAAAATAAGCACAAAAAGCAGCAAATGTCAAGAGTTACTGTTATTATCATATATAAAGTGCAGAACAAAATTATTTCCCATCCGTTCTGCAACGAAGAGAGCACAATTCTAGGATTACAGCTTTTGTGTTGAATAGCATCACTGAAATTTAAGGCAATTCAAAGTAGAGCCATCTAAAAAACAATGAAGAGAAAGCAAAAAAAGTCTCCCACACAAAACAGCAGACCATACAAACTGGCTGAGGCACAAAAGGAGAATGTGTTCCAGTCTTAAGGTCGGAGAAGGTGGTTAAACTGGCTAAAAAGCTTATATCCTCTTCATTGTAACTTATTCAAGATTTGAGAACATTTCAAGTTCCTTATTAGCTGCAGTAAAAATGCTACTAATAAAAGGTCGTAGAAAATTACTAACACAAGTTTGAAATTTTTTTCACATTGTAGGATTCAAATCACATCTGTTATTTCATTGATCAAAAAACCCCTGCAACACCACTATGTTAAGCTCCCATTTTGTTAAATATGGATGCCTGTATATCTTAACACATACTGTGGCTATAACCTGTTAGGCAGTCATATCTGTAATGTACTTTGTGCACATTAGTGAAACATATTCTTATACGTAAGGCAGGGAAGCACTCATGATTTTATATATGTAAAATATTGATTCAGAAGGACATGTGGGATGCATGCAGACAGAAAAGCCCACTCAAAGCCACCCAATTGCCTGACCCAAGTGCTCTTACCACTCTTGGCCTTGGGAGAGACACTGCAGAGAGCAGCAGGGCTACCAGCAGTTACAGAGAGCACTCAGTTAGGAACTGCTGGGGGCACAGATCAGTTCTAAAACAGTTTGTGAACACATTTTTCCATTTATATTCCATCCTCTCAGTGTGGTTTTATCACACAGCACTATAATGATTCATTATGCTATAAATTATTTCAAGACCAAAGACTAGGACTGTGCATTGAAACACACAGGGCAACCATGAAAATCTCAAAATCTGTCAACAAATGAAGCTCATTTGGAAGAAACTGAATACAAAGGGCAGCTATGAAACCACGCAGTGTAGAGCAGCAGGGAATTGGTGCTATGGCATGAACTTGAAAGTAACTGCCAATTTAGCATTTTACATGATTGAAAGCCGTACAAACCCAGGAGTCTTGAGGCCAAGCAGAGCTGTCTGCCTGGGACGGGAATCCAACCTGACCACGTTGTTACCAGGTTCAGTCTGCAGCTAACTGGGAAAACGTTCAGAGAGGCACCGGCATCCCATGTCTGGTGAGGGAAGGGAATGAATTAAGGTACAGACTACATCTCTCTTTCTCACAACCCCAGGTTTTGCTTGGCTAGATACCTAACTAAATAAAAGAAACCAGTGGCAAAGTAAAAAAAAACCTAGAAAATTCATCTTTTTAAGTGAAGCATACTAAAATACTACCAAAACAGGCATTAAAATTGTCATTTTTCCCCTCTACATGACTGGGGACGATCACACTCCATCTGCCTCTATGATTAAGAGGGGATGACGGCACCACCCAGAATGCTCATTGCTATTGTAAAGTCAGTATTTCTGCCCATTTATCTTTCTTAACACACAGCTGTGAAGTTCTAGGCTGTTCACCTGCCTGCCTCAGTCACCCAAAAACATTTAAGAGTTATCAAGAAATCATATTTAATATACTGGTATTGCTATACTGCTGTTAACCTAATCGATTGTGTAACTTTACATAATCTGAACATAAACTAACAGAAATGCATGGCATTTTTACAGAAAAGCCATCCGTGTCCTCTCCTTTGCTAGAACAAATTCAGCCTCTTCTCAAAGTAAAAACACGCCAAGACAGATCCAAACTCTCGATATTGATTCATAGCCTACTGCCTCAAGGACTTTTTTTACTTGTAACAACTTTCAACAAAACTTGCACCATTTTTTTTTTCCAGTAATGCAAGCTGTCACCTTCTGAATTGCGAACGCTCAGTTTCCCACATTTCATTCACTTTATTGTAGGCAAGGGGCTTTGTCCTACTGAAGCATGGGTGGGAATGCTTTGGTTGTCATTCTAATTCACTACTAGTTACAAGAGAAGAACCATTGTTTTTCCAAAACAAAAGGTAAAAAATACTTTATAGTTTCTGGGCAAGCAGGTTAAAGTTAGACTATAAAAGTATTACTGCAATGGCATCCATTTACAACAGCAAAAGTACATGGTTTTTAATCTAGGCTGTTATTACACACACACTGGTACTGTGTTTAGTATTCTTTTCATGGCATTCTAAGTACATTTGATCTCTTTGATAGCTTCTTGGCAATACTCATTAGAGGCATTATCTAAATTTTTTTTAATTTTTGTTTTAATACACATAAACTTATGGTGAAGCAGACTTAAATACTGTAAAGCCACTTGGAATAAGGAACTCAAATGTACTAATCTCTACAAATTCTACCTTCTGAATTACATACTGGGTGAAACAAAGATGACTAGGAACACATAGGTATTCTTGGTCAGTAACGAAAAGTTACTTTTCCCTTTCCCTGGTAAAGATTTCACCTTAAACAAGCCAACAGGGATCTTCAGTCTGCATTTAGAGATTAGGTTTGTTTAAACATTCATTTCACAGAAGAATCACAGGCTGTGAATGAATAATCTTCCGTGCTGAATTTAGTGGCAGTGTTTTGTTCAACAGTGACTTTTCTGGATCTCAAATCCAGGATTTTCACCACATACTTGCCAAGTGATTAAAATTTTTAAAAGAAGCAAATGATAGTATACCCCAGAAATTGCAAAGGTTTTAACATTAATGCAGCTTTAACAGCTGCATTATCCAACAGATCTACTGACAGATTTGCTCTTCTGCAACCTGGAAAAAGGCAACAAAGTCAAGTTCTTGGGAAACCAAGATTAGACTCACATCCAAGTCATTGGACTAACTATGACATGACTCATTTTAAATGGTTTCCACTTAGCTTTACTCTTGGGTTTTGCTATGTGACACATTTTTTGATATTTGGTACCAACTATCAATTCAAATTAGATTATACCTTAACAACAAAGTCTGGCAGACCCTGTCTCAGAAGACTTAGAAAAAACTATTACTTGATATACTTGAAGAATAAATAATATTCCACTGCTTTGGAGAAGCCCAGGATGGGAAGAGCAGAGCTGTCATCTGCAAGAGCAGAGATAAATTAACACAGCTCTGTCAGAGAGCCCAATATAGCACATTGTATTACGTACAGTCTCAGGATGTCTTAACAGCTTCTTGCTCTCCTGGAAGCTTATAGATCAGTCCAAATTGCACGCACATAATTCTTTATCCTACATAACGAGGTGTATTGACAAATGCAGAATAAAAAAAAAATAAAAATAAAAAAAATCAGGCTTTGGTTATGGAATATGCTAACCAAGAATCAAAAATTATGAAACCCAAGAAACACCAGAGAACTGACTTACTCTACATTCATTAAACGTTACCTCACATAGCAAGTACATAAACTTTCCAACAACTATGCTAATATCTTGGCTTAAAAATCTCTAAACCTGCCCTTGGTCTCCCTACCCAGATGCTCTCATGTGAAAAGAATCAAGGCTGGAGTCTAAGTACTAGTAGAGTGGAAAAGGTGAATTATGTGAAGGAGAAAATCAAACCAGACATCAAACAGCATCAGTAGTTTAACTGACAAAGAACATTGTTGTTGTTACATAGTGATCTATGGGTAATAGCTGTTTACTAAAACTCACAACTTACAGAAAGATTTCTTCGTCGATTTAATGACTTTTCACTGCTGTGAAGAAGTAAAGCTTCATATTAGAGCGTACTTGCACCTGACTATGCTGCTGATAGGTTTTAAAGTTACACAGAAAAAAAATAACACTAATATTCTTCAAAGTGTGACATGAAATCTTCCTTTCAGCAAAAGCAGCAGTGTCATTCTGGGACACCCTCTGCAACAAAGCAACCCTATTTATACATTGCCTTAAAAGCATTGGAGGGTTAATTTTGCAGCTGTACCTGTGACTCCAGCTGTGCCCAAACTTACAGCGCAGCAGTGCCCAGGGATGCTCCTGTGCCCTGGGCCATGACTGTCTATACAATTAAGCTGTTAGAAGGGTCCCTGGCGCAATTTTGGCCTGTGCCAACTATCATTTTCCCATGTAATCACAGGCACTGTTTGAGAGTTGGCACCATTTCCAGTCCTATGGGAATGTTTTGTAGGTTAAGAGACTTCTAATGTTATGGATGTGGGTCATTCCGTATCAGCTGGCCTCAGTGCCCAAAACATTCATAGGCACATTTACAAGGCACTGAGGTAACATCTAATACAATATTAAGTGCAAGTAAACATTGGGGGAGGTAGGGGGGTAGGGTGTCCCTTTTCCCCTCCCCACAAAAGTTCTTGAGACAATTCACAACACTGAAAACTGAGGAGGTTTTTTTTAAATAAATTCTGAGTTGGTTCAATGAGGCAATTTCCAGTATTTATCTCTTGGAATGTCCCAGAAATTCAAGCTAAATAAACAAAAGCTTGTATCATTCAAAGTGCTCTGCTAAATAGCTGCTGAAAACTTCAATGCTTTTGATTCAGAGAGCTTAAAGAAGCAAAGGCATTTATACTCTGAAGCTACGTTTGTAAATTGTTCAAGCATCATACCATGACAACAATCTTATAGGATAAAATAATCTTTAATAACAGGGAGAGTAAGTCTATATTCATGCTTCTTGCTTCTAACAAGCATCAAAGCTGACTGTGCATGTGACTCAATAGCGGTCTCTAAGTACTAGATTTAGAGCCGTAATGCTGCAAACCCTTACATATGTGAGCAACTTGGCACAGACAAGCTGCCTCACATAACTACTTGTTCGTTTACTTTATCCCAGTCCTTCACGATACTCTTTATGGACATATCTTACATCTTAATAGACCCTGTTATTGTCAGTAGTGCTCCCTGCAGAAATCTGCCCAGGAGCAATTCGCAGGATCACAGCATATTCAGCCGCATAAAGCTGAGTAAAACCACTCTAGATGGAAAGAATTTCCAAATCCTGTGTCCTCCAGATGGACTGCACAACAGCTCAAGGGAATAATGAAGGAATACCTCTGAGCGTACATGAACACCACAGACAACGTCTCTGTGGACAACCACCACAAGAATGGCTGAAGTCATTAGGTTCAGTTCAGGTTGGTAAGCAGTCCCAGAGGAGTGACATGATGTGCACTAAATCACTTGCTGGCTTTGGCAGAACCCAAATCCCTTGGAAGTACCCTGTCCTCTCTGGCATGCTGCTCCCCAGGGCAGCGTGCCTTCCTCCTTGGCACCCTCCTTCAGGACACACCGTCTCCTCCGGACCACAGGCCAAACACTGAACTGGCTTCAACCTTGCCTGAAATGGGATCTAAATTTCCCCTCAGCTAAATTTCAGAATCTGGAAACTAGGCTGCTGCAGGGCTTTCAGTAGTGCTGTTGTTCCTGGAGAACAGAAACATCTCCTTACAACAGAAGCAGCTACAGAAAAATCAAATGGCTTTTTTGCAGCCTACCCATGAAAAGAATTGAACCACAGCAACAAAGAGAAGAACTTATTACCATGGTTATTGCTGCTATTTCTAGACAATGTGAATGGGCTTTTTAGGCTTTCATGAGAGAATTTACAGACTCTGGGGCAAGCACACTGTTAGTAATTGCAGTTGCATTCTGCCACTTGAGTATTTTTGGCAATTGAACTGTCAGAAACCATTTGATAGAAAAATGTCTCCACATCATTAGTGCCAGCAAGGAGGATATTATGTGCCAAAGTATGAAGTGAAAAGTACTTCTGCTTTTACAGGCAAATCTTCTGTAGCTTAACGGATTTCAAACCCCAACCTCCTTCCTGGCCCTTCACAGGACTAAGCTTTGGAGGTCGTCACATGTGCTACCAGGTCCTTCAAAGGGCTTTTTAGTTCTACGCAGTAAAATATCAGTGCTCCCTATTCAAATCCAATTCCTGTTTTACCTGCCTCCCACCAAACAAGTAGAATATTCCTTACACACCACAGCCTTTCCCAGCAGATCACTGCAGTCTCTGTTCTCTCCTGTTTAGATCTCTTCCTATCGCTAACAAAACATTTTCCAAACTGTGGTGCTCAGCAAAACCAACAGGAGCTGCAGGATGTTCAACATATTTGAAAATTGGATTACTAAAAAAAGAGGCTCCGGAAACACAGTGGAAAATGCAGGGCTGCAAAATTAGAAACTAAGTAAGTTCAGATGAATTTTATAGTTCTCCAGGATTCTTTTCAGATTTCAGTGTTTGCCCTTTTTCTTATGTTCCTTATTAAAACAAATAATTTCCTATTTATTTTTTAACTTAAAACAGTAATTCCAACTGTCCGAATTTTCTTCAGCTTGAACATTTGAAATGTTCCTCAACATTTAGGTACCAGCTCTTTTCAATTTAGAAGCTTCTAATTATATTGGAACCATAAGCACATTTGTCACGATTTATGAATCAACAGCTCTCCACTCCGAGAAACTGGTTCTAATCACAAAAACTGCCCGTCTTCATTTTATGTACTGTTTGTTCAGTCCTTTCACCTCAGTCTTCCTTAATTTCTCATCTGCTGCATAGTTTGTGGACTAACAACAATTTTCTTTTAATGAGCGTGTGCATTCAGCAGTGAATTGTAGGAGTTGTAATCAACCAGAAATGCATCAATTTTCATGTTTACTCCTGTAAGGTTGCAGATGGGGAAAATGGGTGTTTCAGTGGGTTGCTTATGCTACCAACTACTCCTATTTTTTCTAATGAAAAATCATGCAAGGGAAAGATAGCAATTTTGCCCACTTAAAATTAAAGTGCATATATTATTAAATCAATTATACATTAACTAAAGTACCACTAAACCTTTGAACAAGGTAGACAAAACAATGACTGATTTTGCACCTGCACACCCTAGGAATTTTGGAAAGCAAGTGATACTAAAGTAAAATGAAAAGATATGCAAGATTTAAATGCTTCCAAGAAAGGAGATCTAGCCACCGGTGATTATACCTACCACTGAATTGCACATTACAACTTCCATCCATTTTCTGCTGACAGTGATTGAACACAGTGTCTAGGGCAGTAACTAAGTCAAGGAACTTTAGCAGTTCATTTAAATATATTTTAAACCAGAAAGGTTTTATACTGTCTTTATTGATCGCTGAGGATAACACACAGTTCTTCCAAAGGAAAGATGCTGTCTTGTTGCCAGTGGGGTGAACAACGCTACTGTTTTGCCTTATCAGAGGATAATTTTTGCTAGAGGAACTAGCTAAACGAACCAGAACATGTAGATTTGATAGTCAGTTCCGCCTCAGACTTCTCATACACAATTAATCTCCTTCAGCATTAGTAAAATGGAGATAATACTATTTCCTCCAGATTCTGCCTGTCTGAGCTGGTGAGCTTTCAGAGGCAGATCTGCTCACCACTGATGTGCCATGTGTTCAGCACAGTTGTGCTCCAGCCCTGCTGGAAGGTGAAGCATGGCCAGGACGTACCATGGTGCTGCCTCCACCACTAACAGGCAATTCCCCATCCTCACTCCTGCCTAAAATGAAGGTGTATTTGCTGAAGAGCTCTGTTCTGCTGTCTCCTACAGATGCTTTCAACATAAGAAAAACTTAATCTGCAAACTCCAAGGTAAGGAATGCTGCTGATTTTGCCTGGCCATCATTGAAACACATGCCTGCACTCATTTGGTTGTGGGTTGGAGGGGAGTGTGGCACCTCACCGAAAGTTTAAAGCAGCCTGAGAAACAAGTGAAATCAAATATACAAATAAGCACAAAGGTGGTAAAACATTTAAGGGTGTATACTAAAATATGCAACACAGACATACAATTCACATGTACATAAATACAACTAAGTTTGGGTTCTGGAAAACTAAAAAGACAAAATTAAAATGCACAGCGCTAGCTGCAAACTCTATCAAGATTATAATTTAAGGAGCAGTGGATTGAATCAAAATTCATAATTCACAGTTTCTTCCTAATCTATTTCAAAGTGAAATATTAATCAACAGAGAAATATTTCATTCCACCATTTATTTCTGTTTCTCCGAAAAAACAGACTTCATACCTCTCTCCTTTATTGCTTTGCAGAGCTGTAGGGCTCAGAAGTGCTCATTGCCAGTTTACAGACTTTGCTTAGGCCTATGCTAAGCACCTTCAAAACCAGACTGTAAATCCCATTTGAAATGGGAACAGAAATGAATTTGCCTATAAAAGCAAGGTATCTTCTGTACATTTCAGACCTTAAACTGCAAGTTAGGAAGTCGCCCTGGAATTTTTCAAACCAAGATGAGATTGTGTCTCTGCTACAAAGCTTTATCTTTTCCCAACTTAAATTTGTTAACTCAAAACCCAACATATGCAAAGTAGTTCGGACTAAATTTTTTACTTCTTCCTCACCCTTAAAAACCTTTCTTAATTCACTTGTAAACAGCAGGGTTACCTTGGAAAATATACAGCCCAAGAGTGCTGGACACGCAGAGGGCAATATCTGACTTAAAATCGGGATTATCATGCCAAAGAGCTCCCACTGAAATTCTCTTCTTTAAGTACTGTGGTTCCTACCTGACCATTTCTAAGCATTTTTTAAATAATTCCAAACTTTCCAGATCTCCACAGAAATTCTCTATAAACCAAATGACAATTAAGCTCCATTAAAATCCCCCAACTCTTTCATTGTATGCTCATCATAAGATCCATAGCAATTGTCAAATTACGTTTCATGCAGTCCTGAAAGAAGAAAAAAATACAAGATCTTTTCAATGATTTAGACCGATACACAATCAAATTCTTTCCTTTGTCAAAGTAAGATATGCTATTTGTTGTTACCAAGCTCCAGAAAATGATGGGCAAGACAGAATTGCTACTGTTCCACACTTGCAGAGTGGATGTGGGGCTAATGTTGGGCAACCCTAGGCATGCTTGAAAGATAAACTGCAATTTTTAATGTACTGCCATCAAGTTTTCACTGAATACCCTCCTCAGACTCCAGAAACAAATGACTCTTTGTATGGGA
This sequence comes from Falco rusticolus, assembly GCF_015220075.1. Taxonomy (NCBI): domain Eukaryota; kingdom Metazoa; phylum Chordata; class Aves; order Falconiformes; family Falconidae; genus Falco; species Falco rusticolus. Next base: position 16,786,393 of record NC_051190.1, read on the forward strand.
GCCTTGTGATCAATCGGGATGGCTGTTCTGTGGCTATTTCAGCTATGCTGGCTGTGTGCTTTGCTGAGTACATGGCTTTGAAGAAAATACATTTGTAACTAAGGAGAAATAGCTGATTAAGTACCCTCTCCCAAACTAGCATGCCATTATTTATCTTGATAAACAGCCTCTCCAAGGAGTGAGAAACATGCCAGCCGCGCTTCGAGCACACAGCTCCCGCATGCCTGGGCTCAGCGCCGTGCCTGCACCTCTGGACCCTGCCTCCCGGCTGCTGTCTCGTATTGCTCCTCACCCACAGCTGCTGACAACGAAGCCAAGAGCCCATCCTGTCAGACCTCTGCTGTGCCTCCTGCCACCAGAGCTAGGTAGGAGCAGAGAGGTTACAAATTGCCCAAACTACATAAGCTTGTTTACAGGTTAAACACAATTAAGATAATGTCCAAAACCTGATGAACAATGCGTACAGTTTACCTGAAAATGTAATTTCTGCATCTCAGGTCTGTCTTTCTGGCCAGACACCTGGAAACTCTTCCCTAAGGGGCATGCAGTTGCCACCAGTGGGGTTGGCTAGCGTTCCTGGCAGCACTGGTGTGAGAGAAACCGAATCACAGGCAACAGTCCAAGAAACCTCTGCCAGCACGCCCTCACCAGTCCCATGCTGGTGCCTTCCCCAGCCTTGGTGCAAGACACAACCAAACACATGGAAAGAGGTACAAACCAGCCGCACTCCCTCAGGCTCATGACATCTCTAGCACTGTGCTATCAGAAAGGCTGTTAAAACAGAAGAGACCCCACTTAAAAGAAGATTGCTCAAGAGATACTGGATCTGCCTTTCTTCCGCTTTTCAGGTCTCAGTTTCTGCCTCTTTCTCACTTAGGTACCTTTGGAGAAACTATTTCTGCCCTGCTGTCCACGGGCTTTGTGGAGGGTCATGGCAATGCATAGGGATGATCTGCACAAACCTGGCCAGGGCACGGCCCTCCCAGCTGTGGAACAAAGGATAGCAGTCACTAGGAAGGTGTCTTCCATTCCCTGTCACGTACAAATCACACTAATTAGGCAGAGCTGCAGCCCACAGGCAGCAGGCCCCTAGGTATTCGCTATGTGGGATATAAACAGTCTCTTTTGCCATTTTCAGCCATCAGTGAGGATGTACTACACTCCGTGCTCTGCTTAGGGACCACTGCGTCCAGCACAGCAGAAGTGTGTGAATAATACTTATTTAATGACATCATCTTCTTCCTCCGAGTTATTTACCTTGTCAGACTTGAGGCCAATTACTAACAAAATCTTTGACATGACAAATGTGCCACAGACTCCGTCACTCCTTCAAGTATAACTAAAAGTAGTGAACTAGCACATGAGGACAGGGCAATCAGCAGGAAAAAGCAGTCCCTGCTCTCAGCTCTGTGCTGTCAAGAACAGCAGCCAAACACAGCAGGCTCACTCTGCAAAAATCACATCACAGCAGTCAGTTTCCAGACAGCCCACTAAAGTTAACTCAAGTTAATAGAGAAACTAACTCTTTTAATGACTAATTAACTGCTAAGCTGAACTGCTCAGCAATGAGCACCCCATTTGGTGTATGTGAAACCACCAGAAAACCCAGTAAATCCCCATATATTCCAGTACCTCAAGCATAAAACATGATACTCTGCCTTTAAGTCACAGAACAAGGTGTGAAAAGACAACTGTGAACAGAAGGAACTGGGTTTAACTTCCCATCGAATCCACTGCAAGTGACAGTAAATGAAATTACCAAAAAGCTGCATACCCAGACAGCTACCACAGCTCAGCTGCTGAGTCATGGTCCCAAACTGAAGACTAGTATCAAGTCAGGTAGATGCAACCCACCATGAAATGTTTACCTCCTATCACAGGAGAAAGCAAGCTATAGCGTTTTTTGAAAATCAAGGCTGATGTTATGCCCAACAGAAGGAGCATGGGGACAGAGGTAAGTGCTTCAGAGAAAACCCAAGCTTTACTTCTGGAAAACTATTTGCAAAACAAATTGCTCATTCAGCATGAACAGAGATGGCAGGACCTGGCTTCACACAACAGTCAAGCTGAATTGGCAGTGAGAGGTTCAGGTCTTGCTTTCCATCCCTCCCTGTCATGTCAAAACACAGCATTAGATCAAAGTTCTCAGTCCATACTCCATGTAGCCCCACGGTATGCAAGAAAACCAGCTCACTGCTACTGAGCTCCTCTGTGTGCAGGATTTATATTTCCACTCAAAAACTTCTAGGCATCCATAAATCAAGAGAGATTGGAAGCAAAAAAAAAATCCTTGAATTAGACCAATCCTCTAGTGTTTGTTAATTTAACTTCCAATTTCTCAGTCACTAGCCTAATTCAGAGACTGCCATCAAAACCACTATTTCATTTATCTGTCTTGCTTCAGATTTCTTAATGTACTTAACTACAATCTCTCACACACAGAGTGTGGTTTGGATAAATCCTGTAATCTAATCAATCAGCTAATTCCACTGCAAACCAAAGGGGGGTGTGTGTGGGAAGGCAAATCCTAAAACTTTTCATTACATATTTCTCTCAAAAATAAATCACCACCTAATGGATTGCTAAATTCATGCACAAGTAAATTACCAGCAGATAATTAAGAATTAATAGCCTTCTGCGATCAGAGGTTGCTATTCATAATGAGCTGACTGAGAGATTATAAAAGAAGGCTTTTTCTATAAAATAAATTGAAATACAAATGCTTCTGCACTACACTGTGTATGAAAAACTAATAAAGAATATCAGAAATGAAATCACATTTACTCATTCTCTCCATGGCATATGAGAATTTTAAAATTAACTGTAGCCTTATTTCCATATTTGTTTGCACTGCAACATTACAACCTTGTTGTTGTTGGCCTCAGCCACAAACACGGAGTGAATCTCTAATGCCAAAGAATGGCTTCAGTGGTTTCTCATTACAAATCTGTTATCTCTGATATCCAAGATGAGTTTGTACACAGAAAAAAAGTGTAAGGCTTACCCATACACACAATGCAAAAATCCCATCTAATACGTTTAAAGATAAACATGTAGTTACACACAAAACATAAAGCATAGCTAGTACCATTTCATATGAAAAAGATTATGAAGAAGCTAGCTAATGCATCTTTAAAGTTAGTTGTGTCAGAGTACCTCCACGAGCCAGGATCATACATCCAAGACCTCCACACCAGACAGCAACACTGGTTAAGGCCTCTGGTACCCAGGCAGCTGTTCTGCATCAGCAAATACTGCCAGCACCTCTACAAACTGCTATTGCTCATAAACATCAAAATTTGTTCAGCAAGGTACTGCATCTCGAGAAGTTACGGCCTCTTAGAAAATGCAAAACAAATCAGCTCAGCTGAAACATCTCTTTTGCAACAGTCTGGCACTGCCTAACACTTCCAGCTACAGAGTCTCACCTGGAGATCAGTAACTCCTTAAGAAGGATCAGCTTCATCCTCTGTGGACTTGTGAACGCAGTTTAAGGGTGGAAACCTCAACCTGCCTAAACTGATCTAGACAGCATGGCTGCCAAAAGCATCAGGCTCTTTCCTTGCACCTTCCAGCTTCCTGTGGTCCTTCCTTGCCTCAACACTTGCAACTGTGCGGGAATGCCAAAGCAAGAGACAACAGCAACAAACCAAAGAGATGAAATCTCAGGCAGATCAGGAAATTGAAACCATTTTCTCTGTGGACTACCCCTTTTAAAACCACATTCAAACATAGCAGCACAGTCATGCTTTTGGATGTCAATGTTCTCTAACACAAGACAGATCTAAAACCAGCCTGGAAGATACTTTCAGATGCTATAGTATTATATTGATCTATGATATACAGTAAATGCTCTCAAAAACAGGCTCATTTTTTCCCCATAAGGCTGCAAGTCAGAGAAAATGTTATTTTGCATTTACAGAAGATCTTTAATGCTTTGTTTTACTCTGCTAAGGCTTCAGACTTGCAACCTTTCAGACCAAGATCAGGAAACAAGAGAAGTTAAAAATATGAGCTTTAAGAAATAGGATTTTTTTCCTCCTGATTTTACTGAAAGACCATCAATATTGGATGAACTCCTTTAGATGTACTATGCCCAGAGCCACTGAATACCAAATGCTACTGTAGCTCCGCTTCAAAGAGAATATTCTGTCATAAACTTGAGTTTTAGCAAGGCCAGCTCCTGATCAGACTGCTGCCAAGATTCTTGCCAAAAAGCACATCCAATGAAGGCTGTGCTTCATTATCTTGTGATGAATATTGCTACTCCACAAGCCAGCATTCATAAGGCAAAAGTACATGATAGCACTAAATGCCACAGAACACAGCAAAGACAAAACCTGTAACAATCAGAGAAAAAGCAATCATTTCGTGTTACCAATGGTAAAGGATGGGTTTTACCCATAATTTGGCATTCTTAGAAGATGCTTGCATGTGGCTATGGACAGCCCAGGAGCATAGTTTACAAAGAAGAGAAAAAACCCCAAAACCCAACAAACATTTCAGCTCTGTGTTGGTATCCACTGGACCATAAGCTTGTTGAGAAGTAGGGGAGACTGCATGCAGCACAGACAACAATGCTGTCTCAATTCAGTAATTAGATCCAGAACCAGAATTAGAAAGGCAATTCTTATGATTGACCAGTACAAAACTTCCTATCATACAAAATTTTGGGGGGTGGAGCAGAAGGAATTTCAAAAATTTCCCCTTTTCTGTGTAATGTGAGATTTCTAGTTTCTACAGTTGCAAAATAGGCTTATGTGTGCATCAACACACTGTTGCTCTGGGAAATGAGTCTTAAAGGAAACTGTCTCTAAACAAAAAGCAGCAAAGAGAAAACACTATCCAGTCTTAGTAAGCACAAAGCATGCTCAATCTGCCCAGGCCCACCAAGATGTTAAGGGCATCGAGAAAGATGTATACTTCCCTGGATGTTTTTGCTCATCTCTACCTATTTACCTGAAACAGATTACTTTATTGATCCACTTTAGGAACACGTCTTTAAATCACTATTTGAACCACAGAAATTAAGATTTCCTTTGTCTCCGCAATTTATCTCCAGTCCTGAACACAGCTGAGTTATTGCAGCCCACCAAACCGACTGTCCAGATCAGCACACTGTGGCACTGCAAACCTTGCAGCTTGCCCTGGAAGTTTTCTCATTTCTTCTACAGCAAATAGCCAGAGATGTTCTTCCACATGAAATTTCTGAGATTATTGCCTCAAAAACATAGTTGGTGCAAACAGCTTCACTATTCCTCCTGTAAATTCATGTCTCCTGCCCTTGCCTAGTTAGATGAAGCAATCGATTGTCTGCATCCTCCTTCCCATCCATCTCCCACTACAATACAACAAAACTGTCAAATAAGATTTATTGCCATAAAATTATAAGAGCAATTCTAATCAATGCTTACTATGGAAATGTTAAAAGTGCAATTCCACTTTTCCCTTTTCTTTTGCATGGTGGTCCAGTGAGCAGCACGTAGAGAGTGGACCTCTGCAGAGCAGGCCTTTGCTCCAAGCTCTGCCCAGGCCACCTGGGTGATCCCCAGAAAGTTCCCGTGGTTCTCTGTCCGTCAAGATCCTTGTCTGAAATAATGATACTCTTTTGCTGAGCACACTGATTATTTGTTGGGTTTATTTTCCCTTTCATTCTATTATTTCCCTGATGCTGATGAGGAACCAAACACAACGCAAGCAAAACGAGTAAGAAAACCTTCTCTTCTTCCTCACCTCCTTCGTGCATCCAAATCTCCAAACAAATGCCACCAAGGATTTTTGTGGTGGGGAGCTGCTGTGTGGTTGGTACAAACAGAAGCTTGACACACCTGCATAAAATGTTTACGATCAACTCATGAAACTGGCATTTTAGTGGCATTACAAGCTTGCTTCAGTTGCTTCAGCTGGCCTTACTGCTACGTCACTAAATAACGCAGAAGACAGTTTTGAATTAATTGCGTGTGAGACATCCTGTGGTATCTGCCTATGCATATAAGTCTAACCTGGAATTAGCTTCCTAATGTACCGTAAATCTGAATTTCAGTTTTCCAGAAGTATTTGTAAATATCTGCCAGCACATACTCTTAAGTAGTCTTTTGAAAAAGGATGAAAACCTAACAACAATATTAACAGAAATTTAATGTACTAGTATACTAAGGATTTCCACAAAGCTTTGCTAAGAACATATCTCATGCCAGTACCATGTCCTCCATCCCAGTACCTTAAACACATAATCCCCTCACTGGGAGTACACACACCGCACCGGTGAGATGGAAGATCACAGGCCCTCAAGAATGCAGTCAAACACACAGCAGTGGAAGTGCTGAAACTTCAGGGATGCAATCACAGTATCAGTAAAGACTGTCCTGAGACCTTTAAAAACCTGTTGCGTGAATTTAACTTCTTGATTTTTTGGAGTTTAAAGTAAACTATTAGTTGTATTTCCAAGCCATGCTAGTATGATTCCCATGAGGTCACCATATGAGATAACCAGTAAGGGTAAACTACTTTCATGGCCTGGAGTCCCTCGTGAACTATTTGTATGAATCCACCTCTAGAACAAAAAGTCAATATGCAGCTGGTTTTCTGCCCACTGTACCCCTCATCACTCGTTTGCTATTTACTTTATTTTTAATTAAAAAGACATATAGTCCCTTCAAGGGCACTAAAACAGAGCAACTGTTTAGAAAAATCAATACAGGCAGGCTTGTGGCTCCCTATAGCAAGCTTAATTGTTGACAGCCGATCTGCAGCAAAACAGACAAGAGTATGAAGAGATCCCCAGTGCTTCAGCACAACGCACTCCAGGCACCCCAGCAATCACCGTGTTGAGTTGCACCGTTTCCAGCAGCCTTTGCTCCAGCCCTGTAAGCTCTCCCACCAAAGAGCCCGGACCATGAAAGTTAAGAGAATTTGGCGGTCACTGTACAGTAGTAAGAGACGGAAACACCACTCTAAGAAGCTGGAAACGAGGCAAACTGTGCTGATTATAGACCTGGCTGGCCAGAACATCCAGTTGGAGATGGAGAGAGTAAGGAGGAGGGAAGCAACAAGCAAACATCACTGTTAGCTGACAATTCCCAGCCCTTTTATGTGGGCTCCTCTGAAGAGTTCAATAGTGCCTTCTCACTAGGAATGAAAATTGGGCTGGTTTTGGGGAAAAGGAGGGGCGAACAAAGCCTCTGTTATTCCTGAGACAGATGCAAGTGAGTCATTTTGCTGGAATGGGTAAATCAATACATTTGGCTCACCCTAAAGCTTTCACTCCTAAACGAAGGCAACTTTAGGGTTGTTTTTTGGTATCTGACTTCAAGAAAAACATGTAACTAAGCCTCAAAATTCAGTATAAGCATATTCACTTTTTGCTACTTCATCTTCAGACTCAGAGCAAGTTCCTCAGATTTGCTAAACTCAATAGATGACCAATACCTCACCCAACCAATGTACACTGTGGTTCAATAGCGGGCCTAGGTGGAAGGAACAGGGTGACTGCAACATGCCTGGCAGGACATAGTCCTCACTTCTCTCCTTTGGGCATCTCTCATTAATTTGAATAATTAACTATTACAGCTAGCATAAACACAGTGCTGCCACAGTACCCTCCCTCACTTCCTCCAAAATCAAGACAACATGTTTCTGAACTCATAGAACAAATTAAGACTTTTTAAAATTAACCTGATTGCTAGGGATTGGGTACTTCAATATCTGTCTCTCTTCTAGAACACCTATCTTTAGTTATCCAGAATATTTTTAATTAGTTCCTGTGATAGAGGTAAAAATGCATCTATTAAGTAGAACTTGGAATGCACTTGCAAATAAGCTGAATTACAATAAAATACATCAGGCTCCATCAGCAATTTGTTCTCACGGCTGCGATAAGTTACAAGACCCTGAGAATATTATCTAACTACTCACATTGAAAGGAGTAACAACATGTTTATTTTGATGTTTTCTTCATTCACCTATATATTGAAAAAAGCAGGTCTGACATAACTGCAATGCAAGGATAACACTGAATTTTTAAATCAGACACTTGGCATTAGCTCAAGAAATGAGTGAGACTTGGAGAAAAACATTTAATTTGAACCCACATGTCTCCCTTCTGGAACCAAAAGTGATTCTAACTGTATTTCCCTGGCTTATTATTTACACATGCACAAGTCTTCTCTCACATACTTTTTGTGTCTGAGTATGTCTTCAGACATCTGGATACAAATTAAAAGTTTCTTTATTTTAATGAATTTGAAAGGTTGAGAAGAGTGTTCTGATTTCATGAGCCTGCACTGGATGAAAGTAAGGTATTTATGCCTTGAAAAATGACTAGTTAGAAAGGAAGTAAATGGTGCATGCCATGAAAATGGTAGATAAACCCTTCCAAATACTGTCTACAGTCAAGCACCAGCATCTCAGCACTAAAGATGAGTCTCTGAGATTATGCACATATCCCAAAGTCCAAAAATATGTGCAATGGGCCTGCATCATAATAGGTATTCTGACTCTACTAACTATTGTAAATGACATAGCAAAATTAAATTTCATTGCAACTCACTTGATCAATCAAGTGGAAGTAGCAATACTTTTAATGTCTGCAAAAGCCATCAGCAGACTGCAAGCAAAATGTCTTAGCATTTGCTTTGCCTACATAAAGAGATTTTTTTTAAAAACTGCAAATATAGGAAGACTTTATATGACATATCCAATATGTTTATTCCTAAGACAGTATAAAACTTGTTTGTAGCAATTGCTAACCCCACTAAGAGAGGCCTTCAAAGAATTCTAACTCAGACAGCCTACTGAAATACTGAAGAAACCAAGTAATTTCTTCCAGACATGTAAAAAGAAATAAAATGCCTCACCGAGAAACATTCATGCAGGAATCAGTAATGAGATACACCAGCAAATCCTGGTGCAATCATGATTATATGGGTCACAAATGAAAAAGAATGACCACCAGTACACAGCAAGTGCAGAAGCCTTGGAAGGATTATAAGCAAAGACCAAATTAAGGCCTTAACAGCACAACTCAAGTTTCTCACATAGATGAGACACAAAAAACATTCTGTCGATCCCCACAGTGGACCATGAAGGCCAGCACAACTGCTGGTACATGCTCTACCCAGCTGCCACCCCCAGCCCACGAGCAGGGCATCCCCCCTGCATGCAGTACAAGGCAGCAGGGAGAGGTGTCAGTGCTGGCTGGATAACTGCATTGATTGTAAGTACTCAGGAGAGTGAAGCTGTAGTTTTGCTCTGTTAATCCTGCAACCCTGTATGGTGAGTACGGAGCCATTCGTAGTGGGTACCACCACCAGCCTAGCAGGCCAAGGGGAGGAAAGCCACAAGGACATCACTCCTTCCATACCTCCAGTTTGATGGATGAGAGAAATTGAGACTCGCGAAACTAAGTCACACTTGTACAGTGCCACATCCACACGCTTTATATATTAATACATGATGAAAGTAATAAAAATAAGGTATAATTAAAACAGGGGAGAGTGCAGTAAAAGTTTTTAAAGCACAATGAACTTGCACAGTTTCTTGCCAAACCAAACACTTGAGGTTCATCTATTTTTTTTCCCCTTCAAGCTGCCCTTCCTTTCACCTTGCCTTTTATGAGGCCCCATTTGGAAAGGTGATCCCTGAACTCACAGACTTGGTCTTTCACAAAGCTCAGAGGCAGAGTGGTTCACTTGAGTGCAGGTCATCAATTCTGGAAAGAGACCTCTATGTCTGGATTCGAAAGGGAAGTTGCTAAACATCTTTCCAAAACCAACACACTTTAAAATGTGTGGATTAAAAGGAGCTGGCCTGTGCTGCCAGCTCAAGGGGAATATAAGAGCTCTGACTTAGCAGTTTAGAGCACATTAATGTAAAAGCCACAAGGAAATCTTTCGCTTGCATGCATAGCCAGGACATGAACATAGGCACGGTTTGTGCTTTTTCACTTGTGGTTAGGAGGCTTGTGGGACCCAAATAGCCAACTAAGATGTTACTTTACATAGCTGGTCTCCAGTACTGCTGCCTATCCATTGTATGGGTAGCTTCAGGCTGATGCCAGACAAAAAAATAAGATCAATGCTTGGTAAATAATTTAAACGTGCAGCCATCAAAGTGGCCGCATGCATTCCCAGAAGGAAACTTACGCAGACAACAAGGGGAGAAAATCCTTACTGACCAAAAGCAATTTGAAATTTCTTGCAGTCTTTTAATCTGGTCAGCCAGCAAACTGGGAAACCTGCTCTGATGTGCATTTCATCTACATTCGTACGTGCCTTTATTGTGGGAAATCAAGTAGATTCAATGTTGACATTTAGAAGTAATCCAGAACATTTGCCCTTTTAAATTTTCTAACAGTCATGGATAGGTCATTTTTACTAAGTAGTCTATGCCTAGGAGTTCCACTTAAATTGCAAGTGACTGGGAAGTGTTATATCCGAAACATGGAAGAATCTTGAAGTGACATTCAGAGACCTGAATCGAAGACTATGCAAGTTAGCTGAACCCCTTAAACTGGCACCTCCTGAAATACTGGACCACACGCTGTTATCATTTACGTTCTTTCTGAGCTGACTTGAGTGGCACTACACCTAATTTACTCACATTTGAGAGGCAAACCGAGACCAGTTTTATAAGACATTCTTCACTTGACTTTTAAGTTTCAGCCATTCACTCCTGGGATATGGTACAGTCATTATTTTCTTAAAGTCTTTCTATTATAATCACTACATTGGCACAGCTCAGAAAATAGTCCTAACCACAAGTCACAAAGATAGAAGCTACTCCAAACGTGTTTGATTTATTTTGAATATGTTATTTCAGACTGCAGACAGAGAATAGACCCAGGCAATTACAGAATTAATAGAAAATAACACTTACGAACCCAGACTGTTAGACTGCAAGTCAAGGTAGTCACATCTCCACATAATCATTTGAGGAACATCATGCTGAAGGCCACCATCTAAGTCAAATCCAATCTCCTGAAACTGCAGGTAACCATGAAAAAAGACATTTTGCCTACAAAATATATCCTCCCTTCCACTATTACTCAGCATAGCAAAACTTCTAACAAATGTCACGCATTTAGTGGCACAGGGCTGGCCACAAACTGTTTAACATGCCAGATGAAGAACATGGAAAGGCTGAAGGCGATGTGAAGATTTGGTTCCTACAATTTCAGGGAAGCTTGAGTTGGTTAAATAACAAAACTGATTTTAAAGCTCCTAGAAAGGCAGGCTCTCACCACCTGCTATAAAAATGTGCATAGGGCAGTCTCAATTCAGGAAGAAAATCAAGAACTGAGACAAGTTCTCCTTAAACTTTAAAATATGTAAAATTAAGCTTATTTGTAATTCATTGTAGCCTTTTGAAAATCAGATGTTTTCCATCATTTAACGCAGGGGTCCTCAAACTTTTTAAACAAGGGGCCGGTGCGCGGATGAAGTGGCAGGCAGTCATCTGCGGCTGCTTGGTTTCCCCCTCCAACCCCCGGCTGGGGGGGTGGGGGGTGTCTGTAAATACCGGGGGCTGGACTGAGGACCCTGGGGGGCCGTATCCATCCCACAGGCTGTAGTTCGAGACCCCTGATTTAATGCATACTCTTTTTCATGCATTTGACTTACCCCCAAAAAATCTTACAGAAATCTTTCTTATCACTCCCCTTGCACAGCACGTACATGTTATGCGAAGCCCTGGTTTAGCTACACACAGCCAAACTCTACCAGAGAGTACCAAAAGCTGCACCAAACACCAGCTGCTGCAGTATCTTCTGTTACATAAATATACAACAAACAAAGCAGGCCAAACAATCATAATATGACAAGAACTTGTCAGTTTCTTGTCCCCAGTTTGGAAACCTGATCATAACTAACCCTGGGCACCTGAGCTCTCTTCTCTTTACTACCAAATGACTGAACTTGTTTGACTTGGCATTTTTAACTTTAAATTTTTATTGACTTAAGTGTTCCTTGCCAAGACTGGAAAAAGAAGACTTCTTGTTGAAGCTTAGTATTTGAAATGGGTATGCACTCCTTAGGCTTATTTGACAGGCTAGAGCCAAACTGATAGTAGTCTTCAGTCTTCTGGGAAACATGTACCTCTGGGGAGGATGAATGCTGCAAATCCAAAAGACTTTGTTCAACTATTAATACTGCATTTTTGAATGCCAAGAGAGTAAGTATCATTAACTTGCCAAAATTACAAATGCATTGTAGTAACCTGAAAATGGGATCACAGAACTAATAAAATGGTGAGAATTATTTTGATCTGCAAATACACGTGAAGAAACAATTCTGAAAAGAAAGCCATGTTTAAGTTTCTAAGTGCTGATCCCTGTAAAGTAAAAGTCAGTCATTTAAAATTAAGGCTCAAATATAGTTCAGTAACTAGAGTGTCAGGATTTTGATTCTGCAGGGACAACACTGATGATGTTTTAATTAAGTCCTCTGCTAATCCTCAAGTCTTGAGTCTCAGTCTGTCTAATTCATTTGGAGAAGGGTGATGTATTTCAACAAGGAAAGTCACGCATCAATTTTAGATACTGGTCGGGTTACATAGCTTTATTTTTTGTTGAAAGCAGGTTATATTTTTGCTGGTTTTCAGTTATTTTAGTAAGGATTGTTACCACACCCTAAGAAACGCAGAAAACCAAATTTTGCCAAGTTAATAGTATTTTTCTTCTCTTTGTTGCTGAAAAAGCAATGAAATTACAAAGTCGCTATTAGAAATTTGGCAGCTATGATCCTTGTCAGCCTTCCTTGGCTGCAATATATTTAGCATCATTCAAACAGCTTGCAAGAACCTGCATAAGTCCAAAAAACAGCTCCTCTGAGAGAGCTGATTTTCCATAATGGCAATGAAGTTTTCATGCCCATGAAGTCAATTTGACCAAGTCAACTTCCTGAAAATGTAACTTAAATCTACAGAAGAAAAATACAGATAATCTGTATTAAACACAGAGGGAAATTGTAATTAATCTTGCTTAGCCACCCTTTGATATAAAGATCACTTGTTTAAGAGTCATAGTCAGCAATGCCCAAACATCCCCCATATGGAAGAGCTGCTTTGAGGACCGGGAAGCATATTACTAATGCAGCTTATCATCTTTCATTAAAGAACTGTGTGTACTGAGAATGAGAGAGAGAAAGGTACATCCAGAGACAGAGCAACCTCAGAAAAGGAAAAGATCCAGCAGTCTCTTTCGTTACTTTCTTTTCATCTCCTGCTCAAACCTGCCACTTACTGAGACTCTAGCCTACCTCCTGTGCATACGCATGCACACAGAGCTGAAGAAAGGCTGACTTTCCTCCTGTTTCATCCTTTAGAAAACCAGAATGAACGCTGAGAAACACTAACACAGCAATTTCTGTGAACAAGGTTTGTAATCCATGTTGCCCCCTCCAGCAATCAGAGGCAACTGTCTCTCCTTCGAACAACAGTTTTGCAACTCCTACTACATGTATCTCTACCTCAAAACCAAATAATTGACATTAGACATGAAGCTTTAAATCCAACCACCACAGAAGTGAGGTATGCTCAGGTATTCCTGCTGTACCACATGAGGACGCATATTGAGCATGATTTGGAGGAAAGACAGGTATGTTGCAGATCTGCTGTGGAAGGCAGGAGACCGAGAGGTGTTCTTAGGAATATCAGGGAAAATTGTTTCAGGGACTGGTGAGATACTCAGTGAGGCAGGACCATGTTGCATGCAGGGAGACTTCTGCTGGTACCTGGATGCTGGTCAAGAAGCCTGAAGGCAAAGGTGACGAGAGATGATGGAGGGAGACAGAAAAACTAAGAAAACATAGGACATCATCAATGATGGATTTAGGATACAGTTTTATGGGAAGCCTAGGGAAGCTTGGAGAAAGACCACAGTGACCTGTATGCACAGTCCCACAAGCTGCACGGGTAAAGCATCCCTCCGAAAATCCTCCCATTATTTTTTTTTTCTCCCCTCAAAAAAAAAAATCAAAAAAAAAAAAAAATCAACCAAAACTTTTGATACACAGTTAAATTTCAAACAAATAGCATGGTTTCAGAGCTCCAGATGGTGCAGTGCGTGGTAGGAATTTGGCTTCTGCCCCCACGCAAGAGCCACCAGACCCTTCTCCATCTGACAGGCTCTGCTCAAGCTAAGTGGGACAAGCCGTTTCAATTGAAGCAGTGAGGAAGAGGCAGGTCTGAGAAACAGACCTGTAGCACCCCTTGATCAGTAGATTTTACACAAAACAGACCTGGATAAATCTACACCGATAAGTTATAGACTGCAGGCATTAAATTCAGCCACATCTCATAGCAGTCACAAACGATTACAGTGCAAAGTCAACAGTATTGACAATAACTGCAGTGCATGAATTTAAGACCTCTGCTGTGTAATTTGAAGGTTACTGCTGCAGAGGAGGGACAATGTGTGCAAAAGAATTTTGGGTATAGTTTTAACAAAACCAAATTTCAACCCTCACCACCACTCCTTTTACCAGAAAATAAAATTGCTTCAATGCAAAACTTGAATGAGTTTGTAAAACTTAATGCTTCTCTGACCTGGCATTTAAATCCATGATATTATTTAGATGTATCTGGCAGGAGAATCCAAGTTCAATTTTACTGTGTATTTGTTATTATTTTTATCACAACTTTTCCTGTATAATGCAAAAATCTTCTAAAAACTCCAGCAGTGAGTCCAGTTCAGCTAATGTAAATACATAACAAGTTTGCCTTGTTTTTCCCCTCTAAAACCTTCAGGTTTATTGCTGCCTTGAGACCACTCTACTAGAACAGCTTGTTGGAAGCTGCTCTTTAGGCATCCATGATTTCTGTGTCTACTCGTTTCTTATTGGCAGAACTTGCTGTTTGCTGTGACCACTGTGACTGCCATAGGTTACTCAACTCCTAGTTTAATGCAATATCGCCCTCTTATTTCTCTTTCCCTCTCCACTTTTGCACAGGCATCAAAGCTGCAGTCATCACCATGGAAACTAGCTGGAGAATTAAAAAAAAAAAAAAAAAAAAAGGAAAAAAAAAAAAACCACCAACGAAAAAACCTAACCACACAACACAAAAAGAACATGCCTCATCCAAAGCTAGTACACTGCCACCCACTGGGTACTTGCGTTAGAGTCTTGAAGCACAAAGCCCTGCTCCATGCAAGCAAGTAACCACTCATTGCAGCAGCCTGCGTTCAGACCCAAATATATCCATTCCTGTCAATTATTCTCTCGTCACATGGCAGTATTTGCTCTTAGTGCCAAGATCACCCTGGTGGAAATCAAGTTTAATACACCCAGCCTCTCTTTGCTACCTTTACAACATAAGAATCTCTTGTTTTCATGCAAGTTTAATAAGTAATATACTCTGCAATTCCGGAGGGAGCTGAAGCTTTGGGCTTTATCAGGGACCAGGACATCAACTTATAGCTTCTTCCTATGAGGTATGAAACACCCAAGAGGATTTGGGATTTTAGAGAGCTGGCTTTTGTTGATCCATAATGCTTTGTTACTGGCCAAGAGTAACTAATATCAGATTTTACTTTAGGAAGATCTCCATGGTGATCTGAGCCTGCTGACATCAGCTGGGTTTTTTTGGTGTGGATGTAAGAACAAAAAAAGATAGCCTAATTAAAGGGGAAAAGACCTCGCAAAATTGGACAAAGGATGAAGAATTCATATACATGCTCCAGTTCAGTTCAGTCCCTCAGACAGAGGAAAAACACTCTGAAAAATTCCTCTCTGATGAAGTTTTTCGTTAAGAAAAAAAACCTTGATTTTATAGCATGCTCTATCATTCACTGAAAAAAATAAAGGAGATGAGATGATGGGGAAAAAAGCAAAACCAAAATGTAAAAAAGAGGAAAAACATCCCTAAATCCCTAAATCCAAATGAACCACAGTAATTTTTACAGGGGTTTAAGGGAGATTTTTCAGACCTGCTGCAGTATTGCGTATCAGCTCTCTAGCACAGATCTTTAAAATGAAAAGGGGAGAAAAAAGGGGAAAGGTATTCAGATCTGATTTGTTCTTTCTATATGTTCCAACAACTTACATTTCAAAATACCTTTTTAATCAAGTAAACTGCTGAGATTTTCACAAATTTGGAAGGGTATTTTTCAATTTCATCTCATGTTGCTGAAAATTACTGGATGTTTGTTCCCTGCGCGACTATTTTTTTTCTCCTCTTTCTTTTAATAGGTTTTACAAATACATCCACACACTTATTTCAAGCAGACACTCCAGAAATGAATTAGATTTTGTACTTTTATCAGGCATAAGCCAAGCAAGAAAATAATTACACCAATGAAATATTTATGGAAGCTGATTACACCAAAATACTCATTTTTATCTCAGGATATTTGTATTTTATATAACCATGCAAAAAAGCAAGTTTAGGAGTTATACAAAGTTATAGTTCACTCCTTTTACAAATGAGAACATAGACGACAGTTTCCAGAAGGCTGACCAAGTGCAAGCTACTGTTTGCAACAGTACTTACACTGGGGAGGTACAGCTATGAAAGAGCTGTCTTCACCAGTCCCGAGACGGTGCTGGAGAAACAGTAAGACTGAAAGTCATCCTTTCCCCAGTGTCAGCACAGAGTCCGTGCTGTGACGGATGATGCAACGACAGAGGCTGGACTGGTGCTGAGGCACTGCTGGATGATGTGACTGCTCACTTGTCCCTGCCAGCCTGAGCACAGTCTTGTTATTTGTTGGCCCTCTCTTACTCTGAGACTGAACTGCGTGGGACACACATGGCCTTTTCACTGCCTGCTTCTAGTGCACAGGGTCCTGGACTCAGGAGAGTTCCCATGCACTTCTACAATGCAAAAATTAATACTGAGTTCAGAGCCCAGCATGCTTCAACTCCCACATAACCACAACCCCCCTGCCAGCTTGTGAGCAGCCTTCCTGAAGAGACAGGGAAGAAGGGCTGGCACAAGTCTCAGAGGAACAGCACTGAAAAGCCTCCCCCCGACACAAGTTTTATTCTCAACGCCACCAGATGAAATTAAGCAATAATTCTGTCTGTGCAAATTAACTTCAGAGCGAGCAACACAGACAAATGCTTCTCTATTGACACTTCTGTAACGGCTGGCATCTGCCTTCCCATTACTTCTAACCATGAGGCAGTTATCTAGATGACTAGGTCATTCCAGGCCTCCCTAAAGTATTCAGAAGTATATTGTCTGATTAAAAAAATTGGCCTGTGACAGACTGAGTGAACTTTGTGTCAGAAGGCAGGTCTTAAGGACACTGAATGTTGGATTTTAGTGTTGTTCTCATCCCCCACACACTCCTGTAAACACGTCAGCACTGTGGGAAGAAGTTTCAGGTCCTTATAAAGGCTACATATTTATATATAGCATGGATTTTTATATAGATGCTAAAAATGGAAAGCAATTCCCATATGGATCAACAAACAGTTATCTATAAACACAATATACAGGGGCTGGAGTGGAGTCATATTTAATCCATTCTAGACCTAAACCACCAGTTATGTGACAAGCTGCAGCGTAGAAAAGCAGTTTTCACACCAAATAACAGTGCCTTGATGCCAAGGCCAAAGCAGCAAGAACAAATGGAGAACTTGCAATTCCTCCCTTGAGGGCCTTTCACAACAGCCTGCAGACAGCAGATGGGAAAACACCACTGCATCCAGGCACAGCTCCTGCGCCCTCCAGCAACCCTAACAAAAACTCAGGTGCTGCTGGTTGTACTACCAGGCTAATGCCACCCTTCCCATGGGGCTTTGTCCCCTGCTGTCCCATTGCTCTGGTCCTCAGCAAGGATAGCCTTAGACTACAGACAAATTTGCCCAGCCATTGTCTCAGGATTCCTGAGCCGTCCAAAAGGCCACCTATTTGACAACAGGGTTTCTTCTGAAAGCAAGATGTATAATAAATTATTGGAGTGGACATGAACAGATTACATATTTAGAGGGTAGGACAGATTATTAATAAGAAGTGGGACAGCTTTAAAAATATCAAATGGCCTTGCATGGAATCAGCAAAATGAAGACTATGTGATTTCTGCCACCTTGATCTAGAGAAAATAAATTACCTTCTAAAGATCCCTGGAGAGAAAACTTCAGATGGGAGGATGATTAGTTCACATATTTGCCAGTTTTCCACTAAACAACAGTTGATGACAGCATTAGAGATAGGAAAGAGCAAGGAATTAAGGGATAAGAAGCACAGCAAAAGTCACAGGATAAACTCTGCGCAGAAGAGAACAGAAAACCTGAAGTCAAAATACACAAAGCAGTATATCTTAGAGGCACAGGCAAGAATGCCAGCTTTCCATCCCACACTGTAATGGCTAGCTCTCCAAAGAAACATTGCACATGTGCAGGTCTGTGTGTTTTTTCAAATATTTCCTTAGCCAATATGGGGAACAAAGGTAAGCACCCTTCTGAGCATACTCTTCACTGCTGAGAGTCATTACAGTTTCCCTCTAAGTGTTGTGCAGATGTATCAGGATGAAAAATAAATGTAAAAGGTATAGTCATTCTAGAAAAGTACATGCAGTGAAAATTACACAAATAATTGGAGCAGTCCCTCAATTCTATAGACTGGAGTGGTTACAGTAGTATTTCGCCAGAAATACTGCTGAAACTACTAATGTACCCAAAGGCTAAAATTAGTTTTACATACTATTGCCATATAGAAGGTATGTTTCTAATTCAAATCAAATGAAAAGTGAGTTCCAAACTAGGGCAAAATGAATAATGAAGATACAGAAATCAAAGGATCTGGAACAGAATTCGTAAGTTTCAAGGAAGGACAGATGCCAGTACACACATTAAACTTGGTGACACTCCCCTAGAGAATTATAGTAATACTTCACCCTTAAATAACACACTCAAAGTGCTTCACAGACATTAACTAATTAATCTTCAATCCTCATGTGGCTGTAAAAATTATACAGCAGGGAAATAAGGTCAGATTTTCAGAGGAGATCAAGCTGAGATTAAACAGCCTGCCCCAAGGCTACACGCTGACTTGACAGCAGAGACAGGATTACAGCTCCCATGTCCAACAGCCACCCCACCACCAGAAAACCTTTGGAGGGAGACGGACAGCCCCATACATCTCCAGCAGCTGCCCAAACACAGCAAAAAGCTTAGGCAGGGTCAGATCCCTCCCCATGCTCAAAGACAAACCCATAAATACGTGTCTCAAGGGATGAGGTGTTAAGCGTGCACCCACGGATCTCCCTATGCCGCTGAGGCTCTGCAAACCAGCATGTGCTGCACGTCAGTCGGATAGGGTGTTTCTGTAGCGGTACGCACCTCTGTGCTGGCACCGCCTCAGGACTTCTTCCTCCCAGATCTAGATTTGCTGTATGCCAGGTACCCATCGTCATTTTAGCTTATGGGAAACTTGGGAATACCTGGGGCACATTTTACAAAGATTATACAGAACATGGTGCTAATTACACCTGGTCAAGTCCCACCTACCAGTGCCTTCACAGCCCCAGAGTATTAAGATGAATGGAGAAAAGGTGTCTTTCAGGAGTGCTGAAAGCACCTGGGCAGGCCACAGCAGAAGATGCACTGGCACATTCAGTCCCCTGGGAATCAAACAACTCCCAGAGCACAAAGCACATGCTTCCCAAGTGCAGGAGGAGATCAACCCATGCGTCCCGCAGCAAAGCCCTCCCTATGCACAGGAAAACCAAGCCACCTGTTGTCCCCATGAACCAAAACAGGCTGTGATGCTTGCAGCAATGAAGTCAAACCTATCACCTATTTGAAGTGCTGCACAAGGCATCAGTCAGACTGAAACTGAGCTTTAACCTAATGAAGGCCACGCTGAGAAGGAGCAGACAAGTAACAGCATTCCCCTCTGTAAAATGCTCCAAAGGAAACACTGGGGCAATCCCAAACAACCACTCTGCTCAGGGAGGCACTGCAATGGTTCCAAGTATTTTCAAAGCAAGAAAGTCCTACAAACAGAATGGCTACAGCAAAATTTTCCTGCATGCTCTGAAAAAAACCAAACCAAAACAAAAAACCCACAAAACAAAAAAACCCACAAAAACAAAGAGAGTGTGCTAGTAGCCTAGCCAGCGGA
The DNA here is from genome assembly GCF_015220075.1 of Falco rusticolus. Lineage (NCBI taxonomy): Eukaryota > Metazoa > Chordata > Aves > Falconiformes > Falconidae > Falco > Falco rusticolus. The sequence continues at coordinate 16,806,460 of NC_051190.1, forward strand.
CTCTTCCTCCAAAAAACCTACCAAGTTCTGCCATTTGTTGCAGCATTTGAACAGCTGCTGACAGAGCAAGAGCCGTTAGTTTTACCTGCAACTGTGACGCCAAGCAGTATTGACTCTCAGGTTTTTTAGAAAGTGCTTTAGAGTGCTTTGAAAGTAGTAAGGCACTATTTAAAAGGTTCAGTTCCCATTGCAGCACTATCAGAAGATTAATAAATTAAAAGCTTGGCTACTGCAAGCAGCAGTAAGTCTGCCAATCCTGGACTGCTTTTGTGTGAAGATCTGAGGTTTGGTTTTGTGAAGTAAACTTGTGTCTAAACTTCTAATTATGTTAAGAAAAGCTAAGTGCTAGAAAGCAGCTGGACTTCATAGCTCTAGTAGAAAGTTATTTAAAAAGCCAAGGGTCTGAGTGACATTTTTTACCCCCCTTCCCTCCTCTGGATACTGCTTTGGGATGGAAGGGGTAATAGGCTGCATTAGGCTGCACCAGCCCCAGCCCTTGTGCAGAGATGCCATGCAAATGATCCATGAAACATGAAGATTTACTCAGGAACTAAGAGCAGTAATAGTAGTTCTGTGTTGGCTCAGCAAAAATAAAAAGGTTTAAAGAACTAAAGCTAGAAAAAAAGTAATTGGCTAGCTGTCGTATCACACATGGCAGGATGGCCAACAGAACCTGCTACCATACACTGAATAATGACAAGAATAAAAGTGGTCGACACTGTGCAGACCACAGAAAAAGTGCAACAGTGCCACACAATCAAATATGAACCACAACAAAACAAAATACCAGGAAAACAAAGAATGGGAATCAGAGAGCAGGCATTATTTTGACAAAAAATTGTATTTCAAATACTTTACTTGGAGATTGTACATTTGGACTAAGGCCTTGAAGTTGAGCAGAAGTAGATGAAGATGACTCTTATTGTCCTTATGCTGTGGGTCAGTCAGGTTTGCGACTTTCCAAGAGTTGCAGCTTACATGCACCAGGCAGCAGCTGGTCAGCATGGAACAGCAGGATTCTGCCTTCCCTCATTGCCCCACAGCGACTGTGCTCTAACTTGAGCACCTGTAAGTCGGACACAGGAACCTACCTTTCTCAGTCAGACATGGAAACACTGCTCCATGGGACCTGTGTCTGGGCAATTCCTCATGCAGTCACAGCTGGGGACAGGATACCAGAGGGATCAGCCTGAGGATTAAAGCACCAGCTCTAACATGCAACAAAAAATAGCCAGAACAATGAACAGAAATGGAGAGAAGGGTGCATAACAGAACAGGTGAGGGAGGCACAGAGCTGAGAATTAAACTGTGTCTGATGGGGCAGAGATGGTGCCTGGGGTCCAAGGTCTGGCTTGGCAAGAAAGGCTATGCAGACTGAGAACAGGAGAGGACAGAGGGATGGGTCCCACCAACATCAGCAGTGGAAAACTTGGTATTAACTGAGCATGGTGACTTGTGAAGACAAATGTAGTCTAGAATGAAAACAAGTAACTTGCTAGATGAAAACAGCAAGGAACTGTGAGGAAAGGCATAGTGGCAGTGGCTTCTGCGAAGAAGAAAAAAAGCACGCACACAAAGACACAAACAGGATTTCAGCTTGAAGGAACTGGCAGTTCCTCTCTGTCAATAGCATTTACATTGCATTTCCTCCAGCCTTTATAAATCCTGGTTCCTCTAATTCATTCTAATTCTCTCTCTAATGCCTCCACACAGCTCTTTCAGTGCATGTGCCGGCAGTCTAGAAAGCAGTAGTTGGACAGCTTTTGACTGAAAGGAAGTGTTTTAGGCACAGCTCAAGGCCTGTGGGAGTCAAGAGAAAAGGTTGAATTTGGCCTTTCAAAGAAACAGGATGCCAGGAAAGTCACATGAATGCTTAAAACAACTTCTCTGCTTAAAGAGAAGATGCATACGCCCAAGTTCAGTCTTAGCCACTAGCTGCAGCAGGCTGGTTTTAATTAATAGCAGGTGGTGGTTCACTCTTTTGGCAAGAGAGCAGATGTGAGTCAAAGTTTTAAGATATTAATGCAGTGTTTGCCTTTCTTAGTAAAAACCACAGTGTTCTCCAAACTGTTGTTGAGGACCACATCTGTACAAAGTCTGCAAGGGGACCTGGGGTCCGGGTAGACAGTTGGCAACACGTGAGCCCTAGCAGCGGTGAAGGCTACTAGGATCCAAGCCTGTAGCAATAAGGGCTATAAGCCAGCAGATCAAGGGAAGTGATTAATCCCCTTTACTCAGCACTCGTTAGGCCACAGCTGGAGCACTGCCTCAAATGTTGAGCCCCCCCTAACACAAGAAAGATGTTGATCAGCTTAAGTGAGTCCAGCCAAGACCACCAAGATGGTCAGTGGCTGGAGCATAAAAGCTGTGAGGAGAGGCTGAGTTAGTTTAACCTGGAAAGGAGAAGGCTTAGGGGGACCTACAGAAACCAACAAGTACCTAGGCAGGGCTTACAGAGAATACAGCCATGCTCTTCACTGAGGTACATGGTGGGAGAATGAGATACAACAGTCTGGACTGCATATACTAGATATACTCACCCTGAGTATAATTAAAGTTTGGAACAGGAGCCCAGAGAAGCTGAGGAATCTCTGTCCTTGGAGGTTTTCAAGACCTGACTAGACAAAACACTGAGCAACCTGGTCTGAATTCAGTGCTGTCCCAGCTTCGAGTAAGAGGTTGGACTACACAGTCTCCCAGGAATCTTTCCAACACAAATGATTTGATGATATTCATCAAAAGCACAAGTAGTACATAGTGCATATGTTTATAAAGGCAATATGTTCCTCTAACACTGAACTGAAATGCAACTGTTTAAAAGAAAAACTAACAAAGCAAAACAAAAAAACACCCAAAACCCCACAAAAACCAAAACCCCAACACAGTAACCCACAACAGTGCAGACCACAGCCACAAAAGCTCAAATCTTCTCACAGACTTTTGCAAAACAGTAATCACCTTGACAAACACAACATGCAAGAACTGTGTAAACCAGTGCCATCTATTGAGTTTAAGAGACTTTATGGCCAGCTGAGTATTATTCCAATAGATTTACAGCTGTACAAAAGGGCAATAAATGAATAAAATCAGGTGCCTTGTGCAAGCCACCTCAGATGCCATGATTTGCTCTGCACAAGAACATAAAACAATGAAAGAAAAGCCACTTTTAAAATAAGACTGATCTGAAAACAAATGAGATTAAGTTATTCACTGCAAAGTGTCTTACATTCTAAATAGAGATTACAGACTCTGCACTAGTCTTCCACATGATTTAGATTCCCACTTGCATCTGATTTAGGTCTTATCGCTGCAAGAATAATATCCCCTTGCCTTTCACATTAAGTTCTTTTTTTATATAATGTTTCTCAACTAGATATCCCACAGTTTAATTAAATCAAAATTGAAATAGCAGTGTAAGAATATAGACCATTTAGTACCTGAGACACTAAGCATCCATTTTATTTCATAAAGAAATTAATTATGTGAAAGTCATTAACAACAACTGTAATTCCTTAGGGATTTAAATTACATTTTGAATTGGAAGAATAAAGTTCCCAGCTGATTTAAATTCTTCAAGATGGTAAAATGAATTAATGGTGTTAATATTCCGTATGTCTGAAAACTGGTGCAGGAATGAAATTCTGTATTAAATCTAAAGGCAACAGAGCATGGACAGCAGCATCGACAGTGAAAGCGGAGCGACCCATTTCTATCCTACTTATTTTGTTATACAGAAGCCTAGAGTATTTTTGGATGAGTTCAAGGGTTCAAACTGGGTGCTGGTAAAATCAATGGCAGCCATGGAACCGAGTTCAAGAAGGGCAGGGCTAGGCTCTGGCTTCTCCAGATCACATACCTTCTCCCTTTTCTGCAAGAAAACCTCAGCTCTGTCTGGGAGAAAGTTTTCCCAGCCTGATGAGAAGTGAGAATGATAAAAAAAGAACTATAAGGAATGATAAATTCATTATTTCAGAAGTGGGCACCCTGCTGTTAATTATCATCATTGCCTCCACAGTTTATGCATATTAAAATTATGCTGGCACTTCTTCTGGGGAAATAGTTTGAAAGGGAATAGGCAAGAGGAATCTCTACAGCACAGCGTGCAGTTTGCAAATTCACACAGTGCATCAACTGGGTAGGAGAGCCAATTTCTCAGATATATAAATCTGAGTTTATCTTCCACAAGAAGAACACCCACATCCATCCCCTTTATCATACTACAGGGACATCTCTGTTGGCTGACAGCATCATGCAGGGAATCAAAATGAAGATGCAGGATAAATTCCAGACCAACATAACCCCCGTATAAACTTTGCCCAGTTCCAGGGCTTTATTTTGGAACTCATGGTAAAATGTGAACTCTGCTGAGGACATTGCTCTCCACTGTCATAACCAACCAAGCACAAGGGTACATTTTATTTCCAGGAAAAAATATGCTGATTAATTAAAATGCAAAGGCATCTTCCTGCCAAATATTTTCCAGCCTTATGTTCAGCTAAGAATAATTAAGGCTCGCCCATATAATCCAAAAGACTGGTAGCCATTCTGAACATGCTATCATCTATCACCCCACAAAACTCCATGTTTGCTGAGGAACAGATTGCAAGCAAGTAGACGGGCAGCACATTAGTGGAGAGTTTTACTTGTGTCTAACTTTCACAGCTTCTCCAGTATAAAAGGCCAATAACTGCTCTCTTTATTATAGCCATGCCTGGTTAGCCTACAAACACTACCATTGATAGCTTTATACAGCTGTTACTTGTTGACCTTAGCTGCTGTTCATTGCATCCTCCCGTGCCACTGTGATGCTGAGGGGGAAGGGGCGATTTTCAGGTCAGTAGGAGCAATGCAGCAAGTGGGATGGAGACATAAGTGCTGCCCAAGGCTTTCTGTGCTCCCAGGTCATGTTGAACCATGGGAGCTTCTATCACACTGGCTTAAACCCCATTTGACTTCCATGAGACTAGCCATGACTTAAATCGAACACGTGCTCAAAGTGCTTCGCTTATGAAAACAATTACAGCCACACAGCCATAGGATTAAAAAGTAGTATTAAAAGAGCTCTTTTTTCAAGCCCACTGCAGCACCCGTGGCCCACACTGCAATTTTAGGGCAAGTTTCTCCATCTACTTCCAGAATCAAAATGGTGACCTCCTTCAAACAATCTCTTTGGTGCTGAAAGGCCAGGAAATGTAGTCGTATTAGGCTTAATGACTTGAATTTGCTCTCTTGCACCCATGCCTCACTTGTATCCATGGCAAAGACGGACAGTAGCTTTCCCTATATGAAGTAATTCTTGAGGGCTTCTTTAGTGTTTGTCTACACAAAATCTTTTCTCTACTTGTCTTACCAAATAAACTACTTAGGAAGGAAAAATGTCTCCCACTGTAAAAGTCTCTTGATATAAAAAATGCAAATCTCAAGCAGCTGTAATGAAGAAAATCAATTTTAGACTCCTGGTGGCTACCTTCCTGCAAAGCTTTATTATTTTTCATCAAGTATCTACAAGAACCAGATCACGTTTCTAGCTTTCTGTTCCTCTCCTGTGTAATGAAGGGAGAATCATGTATATTGCTTTCATTTAATTTACCCCAGAAATTCAGAGTTATTGATTGTAGTTGGTAGACTTCCTAGATATAAGAGACTGGAAACAACATTTTTATGCCTTTTGAATTGCTTACCCACAGAGATGGACAAAAAAAAAATGGGGGGGGGGGGGGGGGGGGGAGGCACGTTGTGCAAAATGAAGTTTTGAGGCAGGATGAGAATGTATCACTGTGGAGATTGAATACTGGGTGGCAATACTTAAATACACAACACAACTAGAGCTGTAGGCTGCCTTTTGTGACATTTAATTAAATATCTGTGCAGCTGATTATCTGAAAGATACCAGAAAGGTCTTGAGTAATCAGGCAAAATCTGTATACAAAATTTGTTGAAAAACATGCAGGTCTATGGAAAGATCAGAAACCATTCTTCAATCTGGATAGTATTTAGTAAACAGTTTTGCAAAGGGAAGGAAAAAAAACAACAGAATTGGAGGAAATTACTTGTTTGGATATTTTAAAAGCAATAATTTCATTCAGAAAGCTGCCAAAATATCAAACAGGATTAATGCTAGAATACTTTGCATGATTTGGTAGCTTACAAATGAATGCACAGAGCCAGCATCTGTCAACTCCCTTAGGCAGCCTTGCTTAACGGAATGCAATTTCTTACCTGAAAAACATAAATAAGCAACACACATTTACATTTTACTCTGCATAACTTAGTATGTTATTTAGTACCCTAAATCACACATGAAACCAGTTATTCTTATTAAGCATGCAAAGACGCTGCATCACTTGTGTAGAATGTTTTTAAAATCAACAGTAGTTTCCAATTAAAACAGTTCTGATGTAAATATTTATACCAAATACAGAGACGTGATTAACATTCTTACCAGATACAAGCTCACTGGAGCACAATGCTTTCCATATTTACCCACCCCCTCACCCCCCAGCTTACAGACTGAAGTCATTTGATACCCCCAGGCATCAGGAGAACAAAGGGCTGCTCTGAACAGCCCAGAGGCTACCACTCCAACCACAATAGCCACAGATCTCCTAAGGGTCCTCCTTCCCACAGGGAAAGCCCTGGGACATGAACCACCGCATGGCACACATTCCTGGGAGCAGCCTCCCCTGCTCTAGGGCTTCAGGCCCTGCTCACAACTGTAAGACAGCCCTGGCAGGAGGGGCAGGTAGGCGACAGGCACAGGCAAGCCTCAAGCAGTACAAGAAGCTTGGCACCGGTCCGAATCACAGACCAGCATTCAGGGGAAACTTCAGATAGCATTTTAATTTTCCCTCATGTCCCACTCACATCCAATCTGCAGTTCCTATCCACCTGAATCAATAGGTATTGAATGTGAACTGCATCCCTGAGGCTCTGCTCAGGTATTAAATGTTTTTGGTGCCAGTCTCAGCAGTAAATAGGAACAAACCTATAAGCCTAGAATGATCCAAAATCCACAGGGGTTTAGACAGAATCCATACGGTTGCCATGAAGTCCTTGGCTGCAGTCATAGATTGATTGTGCTCATTTAAAAAAGGTATTAATGTATAAAGCTTCCACAAGGGACAAAACCCGCAACACTAAAAAGAAAGCATCAATAAAACACTACAGCTTTTCATTGACATCTTCAAGAAGCCATGTAAAACCAAGTCAAACAGCTAAAGCGCAAAGCCTGGGAAACTACGAGAACAAGGAGCAACCATGTGGTGCCTCATCTCATGTGGGTCCACAAAACTGTATCCCCCTTTTTTCTCCTTCCTCCACAAAGTAACTTCCAATTCTGCTGTTGGAGGCAATTGAAGAAAACTTAAGCAAGCCTGGAGTCGGGCTCTTGGTGCACCCAATTAGAAATCCTCAAAAAGACCAGGAAAAATACCTGATTTTCTAGCAGCTCCAAACAAGCCATCCCAGTTTTCTGGGTTGAGTGGAAATGTGGGAAATATTTCTAACCCTCCCTCACCCCATATCAGCTCTATGCACTTTCTTCTCCACAAAGTTTTTAATTGCATTTTCATTATGCACACGTGCCACAGGCTTACAGGGTAGAGCACTGGCTTAAGTTGAAAGGAATAAGTATCCATCAGTCCAATGAAGGTATCTGTAAAGCACTTGTTTCTGCAGTATTTACAGTCCTCTTTCTGTGAGGAAACCATCCCATATTTATTAATTAAACTTCCAAAGGTTCAGCTACACTACACAAAAACTTTGGGAGAGCTCCCTGCACCCTGTGGCTTTAACTGTCAATTTCTGGAAGGACCGAAATTTGTATCTGCAAGTGAGGCACTTCAAAGGATAATTTCCCTGCTGTGTTCTCTTCCCTGCAAGAAGAGACCCATACCATGATATTTCAACAGATTTTCTGACAAAGCTGCATTTGCAGGGCTCTCCAAAGCTTCTCCAAGTTCAAGGGACATCCTTGACTACTGTTAGGTCAGAAGCGATGCATTTTTTTTCCCTACAGGTTTGCCGCATAAGACAATATCCAAACACAACTGTCTACATCCAACTGACCCAGTGGTCTTTGGGGCTTCCTGAAACCATATCATCCAGTGGATGAAGGAAACCTTTAAGAGGTTATTGCAAAAATTTGCCAAAGGAGCTGATCAAGGATGAGACAAAACAGCCCTGCTCCCTGGCTAGCAGTGAGAGCAGTAGCAAGCGAAAGGAGGGAATAATAGTGCCCGTTCAGACCGTGTTCAATGCAACCCTGGACGAGAGGTCAGACCCACAGAGAACCATGCTCCCCCTGAGCTGCTTTGATGTGCATCTTTTTGATTCAAAGCACAAGGGGAACATGCAACAGATGGAGGGCTGACAAGCCCTCAAAGCTGTCCTTGTATCTAGCAAACCCAGTCATTTATGGAAAGACTGGACAGGCAAAATGCCCCTGAACTGTGTTTCAGGAGCAAGATGACCTCAAGTATTGATGTAGGTAAGGATGGAGGGGCGGGGGGCTTTTTACATGCAGGCAGAGATTTAAAGCATGAATCAGAGGGGTCAGACCACAAGGACCTGCTCCTTAGCACTCAGAGCTGTGCACCATGACGCTAGCGTGTACAGGCCAGAGACCAACTGCATTAGGGTTTCCTGAATGCACATGGCTTCTTCCCTTCCCCACTAATCTAATAATTCACAATTACTGTATTAATATACATAAACCCCAAGTGCTCCCCAAGAGCCATCACAGGCCACAGTGGAAGAGCAAGGCTATGCCAGGCAGTCATCATGTGTAATTGCATCAAGAGCTGTTGATATTCTTAATGCTAAAAAGTAGAAAACAAGAAATAAGCTCTCACGTATTTGCTGGCTACCCTCAGATGACTGCACACCAGCCACTCTCCCAATGAGCAGGACATCACGCAGTCAGTCCCCCAACAACAGCCAAAGAGATTATCAGATACAGATCTAGCACTGCCACAGAGCATGAGAAGCACAAAGTCTCTCATTTTCCTAGTGCATTTAGGTATAATGACAGATCATGCTGCTCATCTGGCTCAGTTAAGCTCAAATGCCGGTTTCTGTTACAGATGTGTTATGCAGGAGGGCTCAAAACTGACAGGTTTTAACCATATTTGATGGAAATTTGACACAGACATTGCTGGCTGAGCTCAACATTACATGGAAAGAAAAGCAAAATTTATTTCAACTTTACAGACTCCAATGTTGAGTTAGGAAACTTACCAAGCCTAGCTGTTAATTCTCAGCATCACCTCTTGGTTCCCCTGCAGAGGGGAGATTTTGCCTCATCCCCCCCTTAAATATAGGGAATCATTTCTTCCTGCAGAGCATTGCTAACCAACATGCTGAGCCCCTGTGTCTGAAGTCATCATACACAGCGAGAGGTGTCATTAACGCATGACAGCAACATGTGGCTCTGTTCGAACAGCACCATTTCAATGTCACAGGAAACTTGATATGGTTTGGGGACTTCTACCTGAAGTGTGACATTCCCATTTAAAATGCATACATCTGGGACAAGGAACGGAGGGACTTATCTGCTTGATGTCAGGCTGGCAGAATTGCTCATTACCATAAAGGGATTATCTAAGTATCTTCTAGAGAAACCTACAAATAAACCTTACACCAACACCTCCTTTGTATTTGCCATACTTCTGCAAAGAGTCTTTCAGAGAGATTTTTAAACTATGTATTTCTCCCTGAACTTGCTACTGACATGGGAACATGAGGAGACATGCAGGGGCTCATCCCCAGGAGGTCCCCAGTAGCTCAGCGCAGGCATCTCAGTCTGGTGACATCAGCCCCACAAACTGCACCCCCAGACACTGCGGCCTCCGACATGAGCATACTCATCCCTAGTATACAGCAGAGAGGGAAACTGGTAAAAACTCCTGACTTTGCCACCCAGCTGCCAGGTAGTTCTGAGCAAATCACTCTACACCTCAGCCCTCCCTCTGTACCCTCTGTCCGTCCCAAAAAGACCCATTTCTGCAAGGCTGGGACTTGCCGTGCACAGCCACAGACTCCTGATCCCACCTGAGGTAATTCCAGCATATAAAGAAGTAATAACAAAGCTGGCTTTGACTGTTAAATGGTGAGTCTTTAAGAAGACTTCCCTCTTCTGCTCATTTCATAGTAAAACAAATGTTTAGACATTGAATACATGCAACTCTGGCCTTGGTAATACTGCAAAATATAAACTGTAAAGTAATTGAAAGGGACAGGTCTGAATATTTAGCTGATCTTTCCCAGACGCTTTTAATTTCTTTGGTGAGTTAGTGTATGGGAATATCCTGGTGATGAATGTACTGTTTATACCAGAAATCCAGTAATAAAAGCAATGTTCTTAAAACTGAAATTATTCTGATATGCCTTTATGAATATGACACAGGGACCTGGGGAAACAAACATCAGCAACTGAAACGGGATAGAAAACTAAAAGATCAAGCCAGTAAGTTTGCTCAAATCAAACAGTATGGAGGAGTACAGCTGCTGCAGGTTCTACATTGCAGCTATGTTACCTTAACAATTAGCTAGAAGATTGTATGGCCAGAGCCAAACAAGTTCATACATCTCTATGATTTATTTCATGGTATGGAAGCAATAAAAGAGAATCTTTATATTATTTCAAAACTTTAAAAGAACACCATATTGTGTATAACAGAATGAAGAACTTGTTTAAAAATGCAGTGTTATTTTAGCACCAATAGCTTTCACTAGCAGCTTTCTGAACACAGCTGTGCAGGGAGGAAATTATTTTCCTAACATTTACTTCTTCCAAAGGCTAAAAAATGTCATGGATAAAAAAAGTCATGGCTGCAACCTCAGGTACAGACTAACACTCAGCTAAATACTAAGCCTTAGCTAAGGGTGTCCAAACCTTAGGCAAGTTAGAAGTTTACTGGTAGCAAATAAAGAAATGCCAAAGGGAAACAGCAAAAGTTAACACATCTGCAGTCGAATTAATATTCCAGCAGCCTGGAGAGCAAGTAGTTTCTCAGCTGTCGGAGTAAATATTGACAGCAAATGAGATCAATTACCTGAATTTCCAGTGAAATCTGGAAGTGTTTCATATTGAAACATTCCCACGTTAAACTGCCAAACATTTTGTGAAACCACGACTTTTTTTCCCCCTACTGGTTGTCAAATTCCTGCCCTGGGGGAAGAGTCTCCAGCCCTGCATATTGCAGAGGACCAGGTGGATGGACAGGGAAAGAGCACAGCTATACACAGCAGGTAGCACTAATGAAGCTACAATTACTGTTCTTCAGCATTCAAGGTAAGGTAATGAGATGAATCAGATTTGGACCAAAGATTCAGCTCTGTGTTGCTAAATTGAAGTTCAAGAGAAGACACAGAGAAAGGTACTTTGGGAATTATAATTATTAGCCAACTCACTGCAATACAGACTCCGTTACTCCCAGGTGGCTGCTAGCAAAGCAATCCCTCTGCTGCAAAGGGCGCCCTGCTCCTGGCCTTACTGCAGCCAAATGGGACCTCAGACAAAGGTCATTTAACCTGAATAGCTTACAATAAATGCACACTTCCCTGTAGGGAAAGCATCTAACATGCCATATAGCTTTCTGCACAGGAGAGGAAGATGGGAAACACTGCCCCAGTATACAGCTGGTTAAGCCATGCAGGGGTACAGTCTTCTTCTGGGGAGGACGAACAGCCACACTAAGGTGGCAGGATGGGGTGACTCCCACACCTGCCAAGGTCTAACCTAAGTTTTGGCAGAGTGACTAAAAGCTGTCGAAAAAACACAACCAACCAATCAGAAGCCTTAAACAACAAAAATCACAGGTTAAGTACAGAGTCATCTCCAGCGCTGATCCAAGACCTCCAGCTGCTGGAATACTGGCAGCAATGAGTTCTCAGGTATAGGCAAAAGCCACGAAGCCATTTTGTTAATGAAACCTTCATTCCCTTCTGAACTGATCTGAATTTCCACTACCAACTTCAAGTGTTTATGTTACCGTCATCCTAAAGCCCCAGAATTGCCATCCCTGCATCCCAATGCTGTCAGTAAATTACCTAAAGTTCAGGGCAACAGAATGAAACACGGACAAGCCAATGCCCAGAGATCCACCACTAAGGAAATAAATTTTCCTTCACTGCATAAAATTCTAGGAATGTGCTGTTAAAAGTGATCAAAAGCTTAGTATTGGTGCCACTAAATCTCTGAGGGTTGCCATTTTGGATGCCTATTAAGGGTTTATATTTATGTTATAAATCATCTTACTGCATTCCATGGAGAGCGATTTTAACACTAGGATCATATCCCTTAACTAGTTTTTATATGAAATTTAAAGGCTGAAGAACAGTAATGGTACTATTAAAGACACTTACTTTTTGCTTCCTGAAAATAATAGCATGCTACAGAGCCATGAAAAAAGAAAATGATAGCAGCGCTAACCTGTAATAATTACACTAATAAAGAGAAAATAGCACTGAAGAAATTATGGGGGGAAGACACTAAAATTTCTGTGTCTAGCTAAAGCACTAGTATAACCTTTCAGAGAATATATTTGCAAAGTATATAAAAAGTTCCTGTTATTTCAAAGGTTACGATTATCACATTCCCTTATTTAAATTGACACCAGTTATTACTATACTTTCTTGGTCCAGAGTCTAAAAAATATAAGGAACATAAATGGTAGATATAAAATTATAGTGTTATTTGTTATTACACTGTTATTAAAGTGATATTTACCGAGTTCAGGCTGCTTTTCCTCGCTCCCTAGTGTAAGATTCAGAAAGGAATAGGAAAAGCCTGACTTTACGGCAGAATCAGCTAATGGATTTTAAACTTTGCACATTTTCAGTGAGATGAAGCAAACAAATAGAACCACCCCATGACACAGGTACCCAGCCACCAAGATTTGGTGCCAAGACTACAGATGTCTGTCTTCCTACCACTCTCAGAAAGCCATGGGTGCTCCGGCCCTAGAAGCTCCTCAATCCCTCTGCTTCCAGCTGTAACCACCTCCCCTTGCAGACCCTGGGCTTCTTTCAACAGAAGCTCCGCCCTGCAATGCATCTGCGTGGAAGTCTTCACCTTTAGGTGGAGACAGACTATATTAAACTTGCCCTGAACCAGCAGCTCCTCCTGGGTTACGTGGAAGGCTGAAGAGGCATCTCCAAGACTGCAAAAGGAAAGCAATGTAGGCAGCAAAGAACAAAATGTGGCTATGGGCAGGGAAAGGTCTGAGCCCTCTTGCCAGACATCTCTCTGATCCACACATGACCCTTAGGATATTCCATGGCAACAACACAGAGGAAGATCAGCCAAATTATCTTTTTTCCCCAATCCTAGACAGCTGCAAGTACAGAAAAGGGACCCTATGGTAGATTTCCCAGCATACTACCACACATACATAGTGCCCACAGGGCATTTCAACACCAGGGATATTACCATGGGTAACTTGCATGACATTATGGCAATGTTATTACTCCTAATCACTGCATCTTCTAATTTAATACCGGGGGGGGGGGGGGGGGCCGGGAATCACATTGTCAAAAACAACTGAAATTGTTGAAGGCTCACTGTTGTAATCCACTATTTTGTATCAACAATGGCACAAGATAGTTTATACAAAGCCTTTACCATTTGGATGATTTGTTAAAATTTCAAAATAAAGGAGGAACAACATAATTTGTTCACAAACAAACAGGAAAAAGAAAAAAGAACGAGGGGCAGAAGTTAATTGTGAGATAAGTTAATTGCGAAGATATGCAGTGCTTGCACCTTCCCTTCCTACTGACATCATCTTTACCAAGAGCTGTCAGCAAAATGCAAAAAAATAGAGAGGGACTAAAAACACAATTTGATGAGCACAACCAAATTTAAAGAGTTTACGCTGTTGCCTTCAGCTATATATCACACATCATTATTCACCCTGCGAGGCATCAGTGGATGCATTAGCAGAAACCAGTTCCCCAAGACATAGCTGAGCACATGATAGATGAAAAAGCAAAGTTCTTCTGCGCTTGCTTCAACTTATTTTAAAAAATCAAAAAAGGATCTGAGCCCAGACTAGCCATCCGTATGACTTACTCTTCCCTCAAGCAACAGCAAGCATGATTCAGAAGAAACACAGCATAAAAACATGTAATGAAATGCAAAAGAAAGGACCCATGGGTAAAATGCAACATTAGTTCAAACCAAAAATCTGAGCAATACATGAACAGGCACAATAAGGAAGGTATACAGTGTGCATACTGAATTACATGGAGAAGCCAGCACTCATGTTAACATATCTAAAGAAGAGCAGTTTGGAGAGGTCAGCGCAGAGGTATCTGAAACACCTTATGGTCTGACAAGCATTACCTGTTCTGTTCCCTTTCACTAACATAATGGAAAATATCTTAATTTTTAAAAGGCCTAGCCCATTGAAAGTGTCAGTAAAATTAATCTTAAACATGAAAGGAAAACCTGCAATCCCTAGCTGTCAGCCATCACATCTCCTGGAAGATACTGCCCATCACCTGTCTCTGCAACTGAATCTCCTGTTGTCAAGAGCAACTGGTAGCATGTGAAGGAAGAGACAAAAACCAAGAGGCAAATGCTTCTTGGCAGCAGTGGAAGAATCCACATGATCCACAACAGAGAAGATGCTATTTCAAGTAAACTTCTGTGGCTCTGATGTCTCCAAAACCTACCTTGAAGGGCTCATGACTCACAGAGAGACTGTCTCAGCAGAGACACTAATGATCTCTTGGGTGCAAACTCAAGTTCTACCATGTTAAGCGCAGGAAATGTTCCTTCAATGGCGGGGGGGGTGTGTGGGGTTGTGTGCGTGTGGGAGGAATAAACACCTCATCAGGCAGGGGCCCTCCTTGGGAGGTCATTCTTCAGAGACCAAAATTACTGTAGAGCTACACTTTGTTCTGACTGTAATACTCACAAACCAATTTTCAACCTTATGCTGCAAGTTAAGTTCAGCTAAAAGGAAGTCCTGTAGGCTGGGTGAGGTTATTGAACATTTTCAAATCTCGAAGGTCTTTCTTGTTCCACACAGAGTCTTCTGGGGCAAAAAGAAAAAAGAAAGGCAGAAAGAGAGGAAAGAAAGGCAGAAAGAGAGGAAATAGATAAAAAACGGGAAGAAAAAGGTACCTAGCTGGAAATAAAAAATACTCAAGGCACTGGCAACAACTAAATCTACAATTTACTTTTACTTTTCTACTTATTTGGGGGTGGGGGGGTGGGGGGTATGACCATAATTATGTTCAGAAGGATAACAGTCCAGAACAGAGCAGGAACAAACAACAACCCCTTGGTTGAACCAGGCTGACAGGTCAGGTATCAAGTAGCTGTTCTGTTCCTGCAGTCCTCTAATTTTTTTGTAATCCTTTCTCTTCTTAGGATTTAAAATTCAAAATAGCTACTAAAGGAAACTAAAGTCAAAACTATTCACCCACTCACAAATGACCCCTGTAACACTTATTTCATTCCCTGCTAACTAACCTCACTCATAAATCTCATTAGGGCTCCGATGAGTGGAAAGGCTGCACAAAAGACAGGTGAAAATGAGAATAAGGTAGATTAAAAGAAAGCGCTGAAACTCTGGGAAAAAAACCATCGTTAAAAAAAAATACAAAAGCATTTTAATATCTAAATGTCAGGCAAAAATTAAACTATTTCAAACACAACGAGACCTGAAACATTCCAATTAAACTATTTCAAACACAACAAGACCTGAAACATTCCAGCTTGTTTTGTTGGCTCTTAATGCCACAGGGATATAGCTAGTGAGGGGTGCTCTGGCCCAACAGTAATGCCGTATTCAACAGCAAATGGAGCAGATGGCTTCCTCCTCCAAAACGAGAAGCCACTGGACTTTAAGGGACACCTTATTAGGTACAGGGTGACAGCAAGTCTGACTCTAACAACAAGTTCCCTGCAAGGAACCCACACTAGGACAGCTCTTCAAGAACTGCAGTCCTCAGAGGAAAAAAGGTCTGGCAAGGGGTGGGGGAAAGGCGTTTAAATTGGTCTCTGTTTCTCACTATCCAAAGCTGGATTAATTGGCTATAAATTACATTATTTTTTCATCAAGCTGAGTGTTTTGCCTCTGACAGCAACCGGTAAGCAATCTCCTTGTCTTTATCTTGACCCATAAGCATTTTTAGTCTTATTTCCTCCCCTTTTCCTGTTCAGGAGGCGGAACGAGAGAGCAGCTGCGAGGGCATATGGCAGGCGGACGAGGTCAGCCCACCACAGGGCTGCAGTGGGTACCCACTCCAACATGGCCTCCCACAGGCTGAGGGGAAACGCCTGCTCTAGCACCTGGAGGTCCTCCTCCGCCTTCCCTGACCTGGCTGCTCGCAGGGCTGTCCCTCACAATTTTCTCCTCACAGCCATGCAGCGTTTCCCCCTTTCTTAAATACGCTTCCACAGAGGCGCCAGCAGCAGTGCTGAGGGGCCCAGCTGTGTCCTGCAGCGGGGCCCTGGGAACCTTCCAGATCCGGCTGGGTCTGGCAGCCCTGGCCTCTCCTCACAGAGGCCACCCCACAGCTGGCACCTTGCCTCTAAAATCCAATACACAAATATACCATCATGAGTAACAGCAACATCCCTGTCTCCCGCCAGATCCGCAGCACTATCTTTCTGCAAACTCAGAATTCGCCTCACAGGACCACGGCGTTCTGACAGGCTGAAAACTGTCGAACTGCTACAGCCATTGCCGCAGCAAGGACAGACTCCACGACACAGTAACTTTCTGTCACACGAGACAGAGATGAGGGCCAGGGTGACCTCATACATGGAAAGAGAAGCCTCTGAAACAAAGGGCAACCCACGGTCCTGTGCTGGCTGGGACCGTCCACCCACCTCCATGCCCGCCACTGATTCTCCCTTGTCTGCAACAGAGCAGCCCCCACCAGCCACATGCACGCACTTGAACCATCTCTGGAAAAATGACTTACACCTGCACTTACAAACAATGAATCTGCCAGAGGCAGCTTTATTTTTTTTTCCCCCTGTAAAACATTACGGGGAAGTACGACTCCTAATTCAGCAAGGAATAGCCCTACTTTTACATTTGCAGGCAATGCTGCAGAAGGCAATCACCTGCAGCATGTTCATGCCCCTCCTGATTTACAATTGAAAATGAAACAGAAACCCTTGGGGTTTGTGTTGGGTTGTTTCCCACCCCCACCCCACCCCTTTTTTTGGGGGGGGGGGGGGGTGTTTTGTTTTTTAGGGTTTCCAGTTCTCCTGTTGAAATTCAAGCGAAGCGTTCCTCTTCCTTCACTGTGCACTGCAACCATGGCAGTTTTGCTAAGTGCACTTTAAAACAGACAAACTCTCAAAGGCAAAAGGGGGAGGGGGGGGGGCGGGGAGAGAGGCAAAAAAAAAAAGTAAATAGGCACTCACACACAGTATGTTCTTCGCCAGGTCTGCTTGTGAGTTTGATGGATTTGCTATTTCTACCGAGCAGGAGCAAAGGGATAAGGCCCACCATTCAGGCATACAAGGCTACTGAATTAGAGGGCAGTATCAGCAAAATGAATAAAAAAAAAAGATAGTTCCCACTATTTTGAAGCTTTTCATAGACACTGAAACTTGTGACGCTGACATCCATTACGGCTACTCCACTCACTGGAAAATAAAACATCACAATGCTCCCTGTACCTTGGAAGGAATAAATGTAAACAAACAGCATCTTCATGTCTTGCACCACACTGACACCCCATTGCTGAGTGAAGTGTCCAGAGAAGGCATAATGCATTACATAGAGAAGCCACTTGCACGCTGTTGTACAGCTACTTGATTTTTCCTTCTCTTTACAATCACTAAAGCTTGCAACACATTAACCTGCTTTGACTCCTTCCCTCCTCACCAGCTCAGCTCCTTTCAAGCATGTTGTTGCAAACACAAACCACAAACTATGCCGAAGATGCTCCTTAGAGCCTTATCTTCTCAAGAAGGTTTTCCTGCTCCCTGTGACACACACTTTGCACAAAGCAGTAACGCACGTGTTTAAAGGCCCAGTGAAGTCAAGCACTAGTTCCCACTCCTGTGGGGAGGCACGTGCTCACTTGGCCAGGTGCACTACGGAAATTCTGAACAAAAGAGGTGAGATTAAAGGGAGCACTGCAGGCATAGATGAGGGCCACGTTCTTCTCACTCTCACCATTTTCAAGAAAAGAAAGCACACTTCTTTGCGAATGCAGCTTTGCTCCTTGCCCATGTAAAGGATCCTGCCCCTGTTTTAACTCCCATGTGCAGAAGGAACAGGGAACTACACAGGTTTAATCATAGCCCAAAGGATGACAAACAGGCATCACCCAGAAGAATACCACAAACATGCCATCCTGTTTTGACAGCAGTAGTGTTACCATCTTGAGTTTTATTTCTTTGCTGTATAAAGCAACGGTTTTCACCCAGCTCCAGACAGCCGGTTCCATGGGGTTCTCAACCTTTGTGGCTTAAAAAGCAATGGAGGCCTAAAGTTCACAAACAGAGCTAGAAACCATGACGTGGCTGTCCACTGAAGGGTTAAATAATAGCTGACAAAAAAAAGTCCAAAACAGATTCAGATTTTCCACTACTGCTTTCACGTTCCATTCCCCTCCTCCATTTAAGAGTTTATTTCACTAGGTTTTAACCATAAGCACACCACTGTCTTAGTTTTAAGAATTAATTTGATTTAAAGGCCTCTGTACACCAATAAATAATTATACCAGAGGGAGGGGCGTGATTTTTTAACGTGGGGGTTCGGGTTTTGGGTGTGGTTTTTTTAATCAATACAACTACACTAGTTATAACCCCTAACATACACAGAAGAACAACAGTAGGAACGTGCCTTATACCAGTCCATACCTCTTCCCTGTGAGGGCGGCGAGGCGCTGGCACAGGCTGCCCAGAGCAGCTGTGGGTGCCCCATCCCTGGCAGTGCCCAAGGCCAGGCTGGACAGGGCTGGGAGCAGCCTGGGCTGGTGGAAGGTGTCCCTGCCCACGGCAGGGGGATGGAACTAGATAGTCTTTAAGTCCCTTCCAACCCAAACGATCCTGTGATTCACCTGGCAACAACCAGATGGCTGTGAGGCCATGTTATCACGCTACAGCTACGTCAGGATTAGGGCACTGCATGATGTATTTATAAATGTACCATTAACTTTAATGGAGCCAAGGGCAGGTAACTCTCTAGTTTGCTTTTTACTCCTCATCAAGGTAGCAAACTGACTGCCAGCCCAACGTTAGGAAAACCTCTGGTGCCACCGCAGCTCCGGGCTGAGGTCCAGAGTAACAGGCTGATGCCAGCTGAAGCCCTTTGCCTGGCTGCAGCAGTGCTGGTCCGGCTCCACTCCTGTTACAGGATTGTGTTTCACCAAGGCACAAGGGATGAAGGGCCAGAAAAAAACCCATACTGATAAACAGCTCTTTTGGCACACCAGGAATGCTCTACGAGCAGAGTACACAGCACGGGTGTCTTGGCAAGGGGCTGCTTTTACACACCTGGCTTCTCACATCACGCTTGCATGCCAATAATGGAAAACACAGATGGGCCTCGCAGCCTCCGTCCAGCGACCCTTCCCTTTTCAGCAGGGCATTTCAACATGTGTTTAACTTTAAGCTTTTACTTAAATTCCACTGCTTTAGATAGGACTTAGTTACATGCTTGAATGGTTTTCTAAGCTGAAAAAAGTGTAAATACGTATGTAATATGGTTTGATGAACTGGCACCCATGGCAAACATGACCTATTTTGCTGCGTTAATGTTGGGACTTGATCATGGAAAGAAACACATCTTAGGGGAAGATTTCTACTGTCACATGCAAAAGTCCTTTTCTTCAGTATGTATCTGCCTATTTCAAGATGGACTTGCAAATATGTCCACCTTGTACTTTGTGTTGTGTTGAGCAGAAAATTGCAGAAAAAAAAGAGACGGACTTTTCCAGGTGTCCCACAAGAGATGAGGGAAGATAATGCATAAGACTGACTGTACAGCCAGAAATGCTCCGCATATTGCACTGACTGGTGTCTGCAACACAGAGATCATCACTGGGCTTCAGCTATGCCTCTGGGATGCAAGAGCCAACCAAAGATTTTAGCATCTAATCTGGCAGAATACTCCATAGGATTATGATGTCCATTAAAACCAGATGCTCCCTTCATTTGGTCGCTAACAGCCGGGGCAAAAAGTCTGAGAGCAAAAATACCGAACAAGCTATTACAGATGATATTAGATCACTAGGACCAGGAAAGGAAATCAAAATATTATTTGGGTTTGTCAATATATTCATGAGAGATCAAAATGAAAAGATAAAAAAAAATCCCAATACCATATGACAGAAATACACATTATTGCATTGCTCATATGATAGTAATAAAAGTAATAAAGACCATAAAGCTGAGAAATCTGTAGAATAGCTATAAATATAACGGAGATTACCTATTTCATTGGCCAGTATCATCTTCATTTAGAACTAATAAATATACCACACAAGAAACTGCAAATAAAGCAGTTCTGTAGAACTCAAATTTATCTTTTCTTATTTAAAAAAGGTATAAAAATGAAGCTGTTTTTAAAAAATAAGCAATAAATCAACACACATCTGTTGCAATTGTATCCATTTGCAGGGAGATTTAATTTTGTTGGCAGGGACATAAGAACTTTGGGCATGCATACCACTAAAATAATGAAATCCAGCTTTACCCATCAGACTGGAGAGAAAAAAAAAAAGGGGGGTGGTGGCGGATGGGGAAAGATGATAACAATGAAAGCTGGTGCCCCTCTATGGAACCACAGATTTAATAGAAACCACGTTTCTATGTTGCCTACAGCCAGAAGCAGATGAAAGACACTTGTGCGATTAGTTAACAAGTGGTCATTTAATCTCCCCTGACAAACCCTCCTTTTCAATTTCAGGTTCTCCTGTTACCACTCAAGTGTTTGAACGCCTTGTTCGACTGTGGACCTGGCTCTGCACAGATCACACAAATCTGCATTCCTAGGAAGAACGCAGATCCCTCCACTTTTGCCAGTAAAACTAGTAAGTACTTTACTGACTCACAACAGTATTTTCTTCCATTCTTTGGGAATTTAATACGAGCATGATCTTTAAATTCATGCTTTAGGAAAAAGTCCTTAATACATGATCCACCTCACCCAAATCCACTACCTGAGTGGCTCCAGAATACAGATGCTGGCAAATGTTGCTATAAGACAGAAATTCATCACAGATCTGCTGCTCCAGTAGACTTGCTGCATGCCCTTACACAGTAAATGTCAGGCAGCTCATCTTTTTTCAAAGATCAAGAAGTTATTTTGATTTATCTCCTATTTACCTGAAGTAAGAGCTTAAACATGGCCAGCTTTTCAAGAGACCGTGGCACACAGGATGTAAGCACATGCCTGAAATACATGTAGGCTAAGAGAAGCAAAACCATGTTCATCAATTACATCCTATGCAATATTCTCTTCAATGTTTACAGCTGGTATTAATGCAGAGTTTGCACAGGTTTTGACTTAGAAAGCATCCTTTATGATTACAGCCTTGTCTGAATTAAAATAGGCAGTGTGTGGTCTCTAACTTGAGCCTCCAAATAGGTCCAGCTCTTAGTTCTCATCCTATTCTTAACTCCTGAGAGAAGCCCTTGTTAAAGCAATGTATGATTTGTAATACTCACATTTAAACTACACCCTCTTAAAAGGGAACTTCTGCCTGTATTACGCCTTGCAAGTACAATTCATAAGATAAAACAGAAAAAATTTAATACATCTCTTGACACCACCCTCCACCCTCTGCCCCCAACAATCACTTCATGAAAAGTTACTCAAAGGTGCAGTTAAGGCCAAGGAACACACTCTCAAGTCATTTGGTTTCCAGCCATTGACTTTTAAATGGATTGCTGGAAGCAGTGCAAATTTCTTCAAATCCACAACAGTAGCAAGTTACTGAGCCTCCCCTTCACCTCAACGACTCAATTTATGCTCCATCACACATTACTGCAGATACAACCTCTTCCATCACTAACCAGTGACATCGCCTGTATCAATGTAAACAGCCTTGCTCTACAGCTTCATGTGAACCAATTGATTCAACACATCTTGAACTGACATTAGAGGGTCCCAATTAAGCTCTAGAAAAGTTTAGAGGAAGTATTTTTAGCTGTCCTAGACTGAAATAATCAACATTTCTCCCACCTAGCATTTGTGTTTCAAGTCCGATAGCTCATATACTGATGATTCACTGTTCAGCCTGCAGAATCTGAAACAGTCATATTCTAGATGAGTATTGTCTCTGATCAGTCAAGTTATAGATTCAGGTTTCGGGCAAAAGTTAACAAGATATAGGAGCAGAAGTTCGAGTAGTTCAAAACTCCTTTAGCATAGCTCTTAAGAACATGTCTGTATTGCACAGGTTGCTCATGTGTTTTGCTTAACACTAGCTTTTAAGAACAATTACTTTATAATTCAGGATATATTTTTTCCCATTTGAATATTATTCAAAGATCACAAATTCAAGTCTCAGTGTTGCTCCATGAATCCTATTTGGTATTCATATCTGTAACTGAATGAGTGTCTTTCAGGAAAAGCAATAAAGACTTACGAAGATGCCACTTGTCTTTCATAAAGAAAAATGCCATTTCCTAAAAGCCGGATTCCAAGCCACTATGCAGCACTATTGGTCACAGGTTCAGAGATGGCAGGGTCACACAGCCTGCTGCACGTAAGATCTCACACTGCATGTTGCTCTTTTTTCAATATAAATTAATGCTTCTTTGCATTCCAATTAATAGACTTCCAAATTCAGTTTCCACCCCTGGCTGTACCTGCTGTGAGCAATCAAAACAAATCAACGACACAGTCTTCGCAGTATTTACATTTAAATACAATATATCTCACAAAACCAAGGTGAATAACCAAAGGCCACAACTTTCAAAGCTGCTGACATTTCCCACCTCAACACCCCAAATACCTCAATACCCCAAATCCCACCATCCCATGGGGATTAAGGGGCGCACCTTCCAGCCTAAGCAAAACCATCTCTATAATGATACAAGAGTCAAAGAGGAATATTTATTTGTATGAATGTAGGACATTTACCTACAGAGCTAAGATACATCCATGACATCTGTATTCTGTAAAAGGATTTTCACAAATAAATTAATAAATAAAACCCGCGTGCAGGACCTGCCGCTCACCACGAGAGGGCACTTTTAAAAAACCTAAAGCAAAAAACTACTTCAGAGCAGATGCTATTCCGGTCAGGGAAGAAAGGGTTTGGGGATGAGGGAGGTAAGCGTTCAGGGAAGAGCCAGCATGAAGATTAAAAAAAAAGAAATAATGTGAAAGGTCAATAAGCACACTCAAGCTTGAGACAGGACAAATATTCATGTGACAGACTGATCGCTTCTTTACTGGCACCAGTGCTGTGTGGACACTACAGGTACTTGGCATGTCTGCTGTTGTCTAGAAATGCCAGCTGCAATTTCAAAATGCTCGGTCAGCTCTGCAGTTCTCTTCTTAGTTAGTGAATCATTTATGCAGTTAAACCGCACTCAACAGTACCAATATTAAAATATTCTAGGGAAAGAAGCATTCACCTCTCCCTTAAACACCAGAATAACATATGCTGCCCTGCCAGCTTTATTTCTGGGCTGCATTTGTCAAGAATACGCTGGAAATCTGCTGCAGACATAGCAGAAGCACATTTCTATTCCAAATGCTGCACGTTAGCTGAGAAAGCAGATCTGCAGAAAGGTCATTATTTCATATTAGAGGTTGTAAAAGTATCTTGTATAGATTCAGACCTCTTTTGCTACAATCCTTTTAAACACAGAAGACAGACCATTACCTGCTTTAATAAATACTGGATCACAATGTAACCACTGGAGGCTATAAGGGTATTTTTTTTTTCTCTTAATTCACAATACCATACATCACAAATATAAATATTAGCATTTCCTCAAAACTTTATGAAAAACATTACCAATAAAATTTATCCCTTAACAACACAATATAAAATTACATGTTATTTTAATAAGTTGCTGGGGAATACCTCAAGTAAATTCAACCTAAAAGGAAAAAGTACATTGTATTTCAACAATTTTAAAAGCATACATGATTCAAACACAGGTCCAGTTATTGTCCTTTTTTGATTAGAAGGAAAACAGTGACATTTTCCCCTGGCAAACACATTTGTTCCGAAAGAAAGCAGCCAATACCTTACGCTCTTTAATCCACGTCATCCCATTCAGGGGGTTCTACACCAATTTGCCTGATAATAAATCTTTTGAAAACATGTCAAAGAAAACTTGCTTTCCTCAGTCACTCTCAGATTTCTACAAGCTTGACATCAAGACTACATATAATGAAATAATTAACAATGACTCTTTTCTACTCTTTGTCACCACAAAGCCTGTTGATAATAAAAACCCTGTTGATATTAAAAAATCAGCATTTGTGTCAGACTTTCTTTATACTGAAATATCACTGTGTACAACACTAAGGAAACGAGCCATTATAATTCAGCTTGCAAGGAAACCTGATGAATTCAGCGGGACTTTCCACAGCAGAGCAGTCATTCAAACACATATTGGCAGAACAATGAACGTAAGCCAAAACACCTAACAGTTCTATTAATGCTACAATCATCCAGCAGCAAAGGGGTATGAGAAACATCTGGCTGGCAATGACAGAGAGCTGATGCTCAGTTATTCCTTAAACTGAGGCTGCCAGAGGACAATTTTGGTTCCCCCTCCCAGACCCAGGGGGACTACAAAAACTGTCACAAGAGAGCCTGGGGAACTCAACTGCTTTGTGCCACAACCTGCACTTCTCTGTGGGTTATTCCTATACCAACATATACCTATAGGAAGCACTCAGCAGCTAAGGAATGCTCTTCAGGAACTAGCATGCATCAAAATTAGCAGATGCTATGCCACAAAAGGAAGGATGAGTGGTTTGCTTAGTTTTTCTGTAGTCAGAAAGTATATGAATGGAAATATTAAATGGCTTTGTTTCTGAAAGAAAATAAATAGAACAATTAAGCAAAATTTCCCCATCATGATTATAGGGCTTATTCACCATCTCCAGAAGATGGTGCCACAGTTCAGAGGTCACCATCTGCCCCTGCCTCTCTTCTGGAGCTCACCATCTTCCTAGCATATCGCAGCACACAGATGGCATCTGTGACACTTCAAGAGACTGGCTCATTAGAAGGAAAACGATGGTTGCATATAGGACTGTCCATGGCTGACCCAGTGCATCTCTGCCCCATCTGCTCCAGGAACCTCTTGTGCAGGCAAACGTGCACCAGGACAACCACAACTCCTCCCAGCATGGACTACGAGCCTGAGACCTAGCTAACACCCCGCAAGCCGAGACACCAGTCTTAACCTATACACTCCACACATCGCCCAGCGTTCTCCCTAATTGCTTGTCAGGGTTTCCCCTTTCCTTTCAGGCTTAACCGACCACAAACTATTTCGCCATTATGCCTACAGACTTCAAGTCTGCAGCAGACCTGACAGCAGCACTGCTTCACTGCACCTATAAAAATCAGTGCTTTCAAACAAGACTTGTTTCAGCCCTAGACTGGCAGCGGCCGATGTCAGGAAAAGGGCTGACAAGTGGTACATGGGAGTCTGAGACCTCTCAGCTAGCTCCAGCCTGACACACGTGGTACCATTTGCAGCAGGGGTAGCTGTGCAGCAAGCCCAGCTCCATTAGACTTCCATCAGGCCCGCCACACTCGGCAGAAATGCCAGTCATCTCCTCTGGCGAGCATCCTCTAAGTTAGCTTTTGCTCACAGGCTGAGCTCATGTGGCCAGACCTGTTTAAGCTGTCCAAGGCAGGATTGTCACCTACTCATGTGTCTGTAAAATGACCTTGATGTTAGAAGCCCAGTTAAGGTCCAGTAACACCTAATCATGCTGAATTCAACGTGTCCAGCCCTGTATAGTTCTCACTCCTCTTTCCTGCAAGGGATACAAGGATTTATTTGCAAACAATTGCTTCTTTAAGTAACAAATAAAAAACCCAAAAACAACCACCAACAAAAAAACCACAACAAAAACCACTGATAGTGCAAATGGTACTCAACATTTGAGACCATCACAACAAGGTATCAATTCAAAAGTCCTCAGGCACATGCACAGTAACAACAGTACCACTCTCACTGCATACTGGCTGCTGTACTAGGCTACCCTGACAAGGGGTACTCCTATTTGTAGCCAGGCAAATTCAGTGAAACTGATCCATACAAATATTGCACCATGTACTGTTTAAAAGGTACCATGTTATGTGAATCTTGAAAACCTCTGGGATGGAAGCCGATCGATAAATATAGGTGTAAAAAAATAAAATAATTGTAGAACACAAGCCCATATCCCTGTTCATACAACTTTTGTCTAAACTTTTGAACTAATTACTGTTTTCTAAGTACATCACATGCTGACTGAGCAGGCAACAGGCATCCTTAATGCTAAAACAAAAACCTGATAGAGTTGAAACACTTAGCTGAAAATTCCAACAGATTCAGCAAGACACGGTCCCTGGAGCCACAGTGGTGCTGGCTCCAGAGGGAGCCACTGTCTCGCTTTTGCAGTGCCAGCGAAAGGCCAGCACACAGAAACCCAGCAACAACCTAACCACCAAAAGGGCTTTCCAATGAAAACGCAGAGAGGATACCAGGGGAGCCCCTTCTGCGTTAAGTGCTGAATAGTGTAATGACAGCTGCCTTCTCAACAAGTGACAGCAATCGTGTGCGTTGTACTATTGTGATTAAAACTAAATAGCTTGCTTTATAAAGAATACAAATAGTTGCGTATTGCCAGAAGACAGTGAGTTTGAGTGCATGTATGCGTGTGCAGCAAAAGAGCAGTCTATATTCAGAAAACATACTATGGGTTTGAAAGCCCACTTGTTGAAAGACAAACTGCAGAAGAACAAACACATTCTGCAAAAAGGTAATTGAGAAGGAAAGCAGTTCATTGGAAAGAGTTGCAAATAAAGACGTACAAGCAACTTGTACTTGATTCCTCCCAAGCACCTGTAAGGTGGTTTCTTCCTTGTTGAACGACAAGACTTCTTTTTATAATTTCTTGAACTGTGCTGAACCTGAACAATGCTCACCTGAACAGCTTCTGATCATTTTAGTCATAGATAGCAGATGAGAAATGACCACACTGGGAGGGTCAGAAAGGTGAGTCTGCACACCTTGACATGGGCAGAGAGTACAGCCAAGGGCAAAGACAGAAATTCATTGTTTTCCTGGAGGAACGAGTCCTGAAGGAGCAAGCATATTCTCACTGCAGTGAGAAACAAGGATCAGCTCCAGGGAGATATATCCAAGGTAGCTGTAAAACAGCTTGCGCAAGGGGTCCTCAAGTTCCCTGGGACGGTGCTACTGCCTGCACTAAGCTCTATAGCTAGGGGTGGATCAGCACTCAAACTAGCTAAACTTTAAAGACCACCAATTTCATCCCCATACGTTACAGTAAGAACCTGGCTGCTCTGGACACACATTCAAGGTCATATACTATCACAGAGCTCCCCTATATTCACTGGCCCTTCTTTGTGGAAGCGAATGGTCCATCTCAAAGCTGTATCAACTCTAATCCAGAGCAGAGCATTTGCCTTGATCTCTTCTCAGAAGTCAAAGTGTGGAGGGGTGGGTGAGTTATGAGCAGACATAGACCAAATACATTTTCCCTTTTACAGTTGTCCAAGTACGACTGCCAACTAAAATCAAAGTTTTGTGGTTTTCTGTCTGCATAGCAGCAGTCAGCTTTTGTGAGTGGAAACTAAATCCCAGAGACATGCAACAGCCAGGCTGGCAAACACTCTGGCTTCCAGCAAAGCAAGAGAGCGCATTTTGCAGATAATAAAGCAACATGACGCAAGTTAGGGAGACTGGTTTGTTTTAACTCTACCTGCTGCATACCATTAAAAAAACATCAGATGTGCATCTCTGCTAAAGCTCATTCATTGGAAGCTTAACGGATGTAAGTTTAACATCTCACTAACCAGGATTTAGCGAACAAGCACACCAATTGTCTCAGAGAAGACTGCCAACAGGAGTGCTCCCATTGTATGCTGCATAATATACCAAGGCTGCACAGAGCAGTGGGAGAGAAACACCCAGGTGATCAGTTCCAGCAAACACAGTACATGCCAAAACTCAGCCTCCTCTGCTCCTGTTTAAATCAGCTCCTCAAACACCACCTGGTAGCAGGACATCCATCAAGAGCTGGTTACAGCCTGTGCCCATTCAGGTGAGCCTGGCTCAGCAAAGCAGGACCATAACAAACCGCACAGACATCGCAAGGCAGAAGGTGGTAGCTGCCAGCTCTGTTCTGCTCTTTGAGTAAGTTCAGAGCTTTGCTCTCCACCAGCTAATTTATATCCCAAAAGGAAACATGACAGGAGCATATGCCAGCTTACCAACCATGGGAATGTTCACCCCTTCCAATGGAAACCCTTGTAGGGTGAGCAAAGCTCACTAGCAGCTTTGCAAGTTCTTCGCTCACCACTGGCTTAGGCAGGCAAATACGTGGAACAAAACTGGACTACTTTATACCCTGACATACAGCCAACCACCACCTGAAAAAGGCTTTGCCTTTTCTTCACCAGCTCTCTTCCTACCACATTAACAGCCCTTCTCATGCAGGAGGGAGCAATAACATCTCACCAGCAGATCTGCTCTGTAGCAGAAGCATGGCTGACCTCTGGCATCCCTCAAATGCAGCAGCCCAGTCTTGTGTCACGCAATGAAAATTCTTCCACTACCTACCTAATGGCTGTTCCAGTATTGCTAATTGCTTGCTCACAGGTAAAGATTTACTCTCAAAGGTCAGAGCAGCAAAACCCACCCCATGAGCTATGGCTCCTTTCCCTGCAGCCTTCCTAGGTTCCCTCTGAAAGATAATGAGCTGGGGGACTACAGACCAAAACATATTCTTTTGCTCTGGAACAGATCAATAGCTTTATTTTTCCACGTATCAGAATGCTGTTGTGATGTAACAATGTTTTCATCGGAAATCTACTAACACTCATTACACCACAATGAGTATTTTGGGCAGAAATTCCATAGAAGAATAATTATATTACTAGCTGGATGCATTTACTACATCAAGCAGAATAAAATCAAAGAAATGCAAGTATGTGTGCTTAAATGAAAAGCTGCCTTTGCTCAAGCAAAGAAGATAAAGACAGTAAAACATATAAACAGGAAAAACTAATTATAAAAATCAAAATCCTTTTGAACAGTCTGGATGGTCATTTGGAAATAAATCTCTATTCTTAATGCCTCAAAAAACCTGCTATGTCAAGCTTATTGGCAAAAGAAAGGCTGCTTATAAAGATAATTTTCTTTCATTAATGTACAACCTAATATTTGTATGAAGATATTCCAGACAGAGAGCAAGACTCTTTTCCTCCCTCTGCCACCAACGTGCTGTTGACTCAACCTTCCTTGAAAGACATGATTTGCTGAACCAAGGGAAAAATTGAGTAGCTCACAGAAAAAGAAAGGGGGGAAAAAAAAAGGAGGGGGGAGACAAATGAAAAGCTTGGCTTGACATGTTAATCTCTGTTGCTTCAATTATTGTGTTTAATGTCAACTGGAAAGAAATAAAGACTACAACAAAGAGTCCTGGATGCAGCGTGCGCAGCAGGACTTCTGCCAAAAACACAATGTTTTTATCAAAACAGCTTCTGATTAAGCTTTCCCTCTCCCTCTGATAGTCCCATGTGTTTTCATGTCTTGATTTAGAGCCAAATTAACTACCCATTCCAAGGGTTAATGCTCTTGAAAGTCTTACTATGGTAGCTATCTGCTCAGAGCTGCTCCATGTAAACTTAAAACATACAACAAACCTCAGTACGTTATGCCAGTACTACATAAGAGAGATAAGATAGTATTTCTTTGACTGTGCAAAGTCATTGGTAACTGTGCAAAGAACTGTGGCAGACTTAAGACTCGCTTGTGCTCTGGTGAGCTTAGCTTGGAGGTAAGCAGGGTAAATCCTCTGCTGCCAGGATAGTGTCTCAAGCCTGGCTACCGACACTGCAAAATGACAGGCTGCTACAGGGAACACATCTTCCACTTGAACCTCCCCATCAATAATCAGAGACATGCTGGCTACAGCTGAACACTATTTCTGTATGACACTATTTTATATGACAGCCTTAGGCTAAAAAAAAAAACCTAAACAAAACCAAAACAACCCAACCCCACCCCCACCCCCCAAAAAAAAAAAAAATCCCAGAGAGAGAATAAAACCACCTCTCCCTTTTGTGCTATTTGATCCAGTTTCTGGTCAGTGGCCCCATTACAGCAGCAGGTATCTGACCAGCGCTTCATGCCAGAGAGAATTACATTCATTGCTGCCTCATCTGCGCGCGGTGATTCTTAGTGCCTCTAAGATAGAGTTCTGGAGATGAAATGCTTTAACAAATAGCAAACCTGGTATGATCAATTTCCCTTGAACACAGGGGAAAACAGTAAACGTAAAACAGAGGGTCAACTGGACTGCTCTTAACCGAAAGGACTGCAAACTTTGGCACTAGGTCCAACACTGTACCAGGGCAGAGACGTCTCCAAGACGTCTACCCGTAAGTTCATCCTCTACCCATAAGTGCCACATGCAGGAGTGCTGACTGCAGCCTGCTTGCTGCATGCTCAGATCACACCTCTCTCTAAGGAAGAGCTCTGAATCACAACCCACTGATCGGCACCTTGTCCTGATCTTCAGGCTGGCCAGTAGCTCCTAACCAGCATCTCCTTTGCTCACAGGGTTTCCATACATTTCAATCAGACTTTGGAGAACAAGAGAGCTGGACAGGACTATGTGCTTGCCGCACAGAGAGGCAACTTTATGAGCAGTCATTCAGAGAAGCAGTAGAACGAGTGGTCCTTACCTCTTCCTCAACCACCACTGCACTGTAAGGGAAAGAACCTGCAACTTCCACAGAGGCATTTCTATCCCACCTCTCGGAGGAAGTCAGCAAAGCATTTCATGAAAGGGAGTACAAAACACTCATTGCAGCACCCTTCTTAGGGATCTCCTAATTTGGTTTTACAGTCAAAGAAATGAGGCAGAGAGGCCATGTCTCACTCTCATAAGGTCAGGCTCTTCATGGACTGACAGACTCAAACCTTTTCCCTACCCACAGCTTGGTGCCATCAGCTTACACTACCTTTCAGTCAAGCTACACAGATTCATTAG
This sequence comes from Falco rusticolus, assembly GCF_015220075.1. Lineage (NCBI taxonomy): Eukaryota > Metazoa > Chordata > Aves > Falconiformes > Falconidae > Falco > Falco rusticolus. The sequence goes on from NC_051190.1 coordinate 16,837,665, forward strand.
TGCTGTAATAGCTTTCTTTATCTAGGTGTTTTTTCTGCAGCGTATCTCTGAGGCATAAACCAAGCCTGGAAAAAAAACTAATTAGCGCAGGCAGCACTGCAATGCAATTCACAACATTAACAGCCTCTAAGTTTTCAGGAGAGCACACAGAAAGCGATAAACGCTGGTACACTGAGAACTAATGAAACCTCTGAAAACGCTTGTGGTAGGTAGACCTATTATATAAGGATTTAGATTTGAAAGACTTTAAAGGAAAGCTTTTTAATTACAATAATATATGTAAAGACAACTGTTACTTCAGTACTGTGCTTTTTTTAAGGCTTTATTGTTAATTAGTTTACAAGAAGAAGCAGAAGAGAGTTGAGGAAAAAAAAGAAAGGTTATTTGCTCTAAATATTAACATACGTCTGTTAATTTTGATAGAAGCTCATTCATGAACTGTACCACAGTTCAAAACCAAGAATGAGAAAACTTTTCTCTTTGTCTAGCTACACTCCAGAATTTGCAAAAAGCAGGTTATACCATGTAGAGTTGACACAAACATTGCAACTATTTCCTTAATGTTTCCTTAAATTTTCTCCCTAAAGCATTGGCATAGGATGGAAAAGCAGCAACACATCACTGAGCTTCAGCCAGAGCTCAGCTGAAGGTCGACCAGCCCCATAGAACATCAATGCAGTTCCCAGTCTGTTCTGCCAGCTCAGCTTCCCAGGAGCAGGGAGGTACCCAGGCTCCTGTGATCCTCATGTGGTCTTCCAGCCCAGCCTCACCAACACAAAGATGCTTGGCTACATCCTTTGGGAATAGGGAGGGTAGTTTTCTAAGAGGGTTCATGGGGCAAGCTGGGTTTGTTCTTGGGCACTGACTGTATCCGAAACAATATGATCTGTGTTATTACCCGCGAAGAACACGTGCATTTAAAGTAGAGCAAACAAGCTTAGAAGGCAGAGCCACCAACATTTCAGTACCTGATTTGCAAGGGGTGAGAAATTCACCCTAATGAGAAGAACAAATGAAAGGATAAACTAACCCCTATTTTGAATGGCTTCACTGTCTTCTCATTACAGCTTTCTAAAAAGAGCTGCAAATGTCAGCACAGCCTGGGGAAGACAAAGCAATGTCAAGACCTGAAGTCCAAATAAGCAGATATAGCAACTACTCTTACACCAAACAGCACCTCTTTTCCTATTGACTGCTTCTTTCCATTAACAGGCAAGACACTGCAGAGAGGAAAGAAAACTGCATCCATTTTGTAATGCCATATTATAAACGAGCCCAGCTTTTCCTTTCCTATAGGCTGGTCTAGCTGATAGTAGGAAAAAAAAAAATATATAAGCTTTACATCTTTCACATGCACATATACCCCCTTCCTCATACACATGAAGAACCCCATGAAGTCTAACACAGTTGTACAAAACAAGGTCAAATTTAAGCCAATTACTCCCAACCTCTTTTCCCTTTGTACCATCGTAACCAGAAAAGGTGGCAGCAGGTACTGTCACTAGCAGCTCCCAGCTCCATGCCGAGGTATCTATCACCCTGAAACAGACAGTGATCTTGTGGCACTGGTGTGATCTTGGAGTACAAAAGCATGGAAATCTAGCCCAAAGGAAAAAGGTGTCAGGAGGGCTGGGACAGGTCTGCTAGTGATCAGCTGTGTAACTTTGGTCATCTCACTCTCCATCACCATGTCTTTGCCTCCTCCTAATTTCCACAAATCTCTCCCTTTTTTATTTAGATTCTGCAGGGGCATAAGCCTCTTCTGTCCTGTGTTCCTGAGACTGCCCTGACCTCTCCCTGCCCAACGTACCTACAAGAACAAGGGAAAACAATTTACACACAGTTTAAAACAGCTGCTAAATATAGTTCCCATTCTTCAATTGTCTTCCAAACTGAAACGGAAAAAGGCACCTAGGTTTTTTTTCAAGACAATGAGCTTCTATCGAAGTACAGCAAGAGACAGTTCTCTATGCGTAGCAGCTTAGTCAGTCTGCAATGAATTGAGACAGGGTAAAAGCCTCAGAAACGGCACAAGCTAAGCACCACAGGGTAGTTTTCGCCTTAATACCACCAAGCTCTTTAAGATAAGTTAATATTAACACAGAAGATTCTTACAAATGCTGCATCTCTTTTAAGAGTCAATAATGAAAATTGTAAAGCTGAGACCCCGTTCAAAGAAAAGATACTGAGAATAAGATAGTAAGATATTCAAGGGTTAGAATAGACAGATCTTCATTTCATATTATTCCTTCTAGCTACACATACGGCAGGGATAAGCCCCTTTACAAGAGTCCTCCCTTCCTGAGACACTTTTCGAGGCAACAGTAGGTACAATTCCTATGAAGTTCAGGAAGATTACTGACATGATGTTTACAGCTAGTTCTGGAAGATATTTTATTATACAGGAAAAAACCCATCTTAATGTCTTATTAAATATTTTTTCAGAGTCATTGAGACAACTTTCATGATGCCCAGTGGTCTAATGAAAGAGCTTAAAGCTTTTTTTTTTTTTAATGTTCATTAAAACCCTACAGTAATGGCCCTGAAATGAGAGTTTAGTACCACACCAACATCACCCAGGATTAGATTCTAATTTGAGCTGTAACAGTGAAGTAGTAGGAAAAAGAAAAAAGGCCCCAAGGACTAAAATCTGTGTATTTTGATGCACCTCTAGTTTAATATCAACAAATAAAGCACATCCTAGACATCTGGCAAACACCTATACAACAAACTACATACAAGCTGACCCCCATTAGATAAATCCATTAGTAAACTATCAAGACAACAAGTCTGTCCTCCTGAAAGTGGTTTCTTCATTTGAAGAACAAATTTGTTTTCTCACAGCGCATCAGAATTCAAGCTATGGCTCCACCAAACATCACCTCCTTCACCTTCACACAATGAACGATTTAATCTAGCCAATTACAGAGCTGGGAGTAACTCCAGAAGAAAGAGACAAGGACAGTTTTACTTTGCAGTGAAAGTCACGGTACACAGTACCCTCAGACAGGATAAAGAACTACATGGTGTGCCAAGGACCCCACCAGCTCTGGGCTTTCTGTAACAAAGCTTAAAAAGTTAGGGGGCACACTGAAGGAGTATTTGAAATGAGTAAAATAGGTTTGGACAGCTAGAGATACTTTTGGACATTTCCTTTCAACTATTCCCAATTGATAGTACAAATTTTTCATTGACACTTGATGCAACTCTCACGCAACACCATGTTGCCTCTCATAAGGAGCCTCAGGAGTAGCACAAGCTGGAATATCCTTCAGAAAGAAAAACACACTGCAGGCAAAGGCAGCAGCACTGCTGATGAGGAAAATAGGTACTTCTTCACTGGTTTTGCCATTTCATTTGACTCCTAAAGAAGCCAGACTAACCCGTGATCAGAGACTGGCTGCCAAAGAGCATCTCCTTTTGACAACTGCTCGCCATCAGTCAACTGAAGGACATACATGGGAGGAAATTCACAGTTGTGTTTGTCTGCTTAGCCTGTAGAAACTGAGTCCTATGACTCAGTCATATAAGGTTGCTTGCTCTGACCGATTACAGAATATAGATGCTTCCACTTCAAAGTAAGAAATAGGGTTTGCATCTGCTAGAAGTCAACATAAAATCCAAATAGTTGCCTTAACAGCTCTCCAAGGGCATGTGAGTTCTTTGATCTGTATTACCGATACACAAATCAAACATAGCAGGATTTATTATTAATTTCTACTAACCTTTATTAGTTATTACTTTAGTTTTAAATGGCGTCTAAAGAGTGGTATCGTCAATCCCTTCACAGCAATAAATTGCCTGAATAAAATATAACCATAAATTGCTTATGTAAGATATACTTTTGCCTTATTAACACAGGTCAATTTAAATACCTATGTCTCTATTAGCAATTTTTCTTCTCTAAGCTTTTTAGTACATCATGAAATTTATTGCTGCTAAAGAAACCAGTATCTTATCTACACCTTCCTCTTTTCCATCAAAAACATTTTGGAGTAATAAGCTAAAGCTCTTTATTATATTTGCTTTCTCATTAAATGTCTGTTTAAACAGTCTCTGAATTTAGCACGCATCATCTCCTACATAGACATATTTGTTAACTGTGTCCCTTTTTCCCTTTCTTTGCACAGCTGACAGCCCAAAGATATGTAAAACCAAATTTGTACTTCTTGCATAGTGTGCCCAAGAGATGTCCAGAATCTGCATTCTGGATTTAACCATTCATGCAACAAAGTAGAAAGAGCCATCTGTTTCATATACAAATAATTTGATATCATACACTTCTAATGAATAAACGCTACATAAAAGAAACACCAAGAACCTACATTTTCTTCCTCTGACCATTCAGCCTGTACTTCTAAACTGCCCTGCTGTGGCAGTGCTGTTAGGCAGAGCCTGGCTGACAAACGATGCCCTTGAAGCTGGAGGCAGGCACTCAGCTCCTAAACATCTCAGGGGTGGCAGAGGCACTGCAACAAGGCGTGACTTCTGCTCCCTTCAGAAAAGCCCTTTGCATGGAGATCCATAAGAAAGGAGATGGTTAAGAAACAAAAATCCTCATGGCAAAAAAATTACCCATTTCCCTTTCCCAACTGCATGCTGGAGAGTAAAGGAGAAGCATACAAAAGCCTGTTTCCACCATTAAAAATACAACGTAAGAGGATAAAGAATAAAGAGACCGGCCAGCATGGCTTATCCCAGGACGAGCTGCAGTTTGCTACATATTTCTTCCAACACAGAGACAGCATAAGGAAACTAGAAAATACTTACACAGCTCCTCACCCATACGCTTGGAGTTACCGATCTAACAATGACAGCACAAGCATGAACAAAGCTAACATGCCTGTGTGTCACCCTCTTCAAAGAGGTAAAAGGTGTCTACTATAAATCACACTTTTTTCCCAGGTTTTATGAAACATCTTGATGTTTAATGTTGCTCAATTCCCATCTCCACAGCAGAGAAGCTTCTTCACTAATTGCTATTTTGCTGTGGTGATAAAAATCAGACTCAAGGTCATGCTGAGCACCCCCAACACCATACAACCTCCTACCTTCACATTTCACCCTCCTGCTGTCACGAGTGACACCTCTTCACTTTTCTCACTGTTGCTGCTGTTGAACCTTCTGCAGAACTGACAGATAAGGACTTGACATGAATTTATTTGGACACAAGATAGAAATGAGATTTGGCCAAGCACCTCATACACAGGTGGAGATAACTACCTTCACATGAAAGTAGGGATGTGTTTTCATCCCTCTTCCTCCCAATCTCTTTTCTCCTCAAGAAAAAACATGAGAAAAATATTGTGTAAGAAAGAGAGATGGAGATGGTAGAGAGGTAAAACAAAACCAAAGAGATTATTTGGTATAAATCTACTCCAGTTCCTAAAGGAATGAATAAAGTAAGATGAGAAGACATTCAATATATGTAGCTTTCTCCTTTCACAATATTGGACTGGTGCCCAGAACTGAAGGAGTGATATCAGTTTGGTCATATGAGCCAAAAGAAATTGTTTTCTCTGGATGATAGTATCCTTTACAAGATAACAATTGCAGTGTTGGCCACAGATCATGTCTAATTCTCACAACATCTCAGACTGGGTAAAGCAGTTTTTATTAGTTTTGATTTTTTTTTTTAATTTGAATATCTGTTTTTATTAGTATTGAATAAGCTCAACTTCCCTTTTACGCATTTTCCTTGAATACTCCTTTTCTACCTGGCATTAAATCTCTCATTGACCATTTACTCAATTAATTTGCCTTAATTAAATTGAGATTACTCCACTTCGGAAATGAACTGAAATCAAATTAAAGCAACTTTAATTTTGAAAAGTGTGCAAACACAGAGGTTTAATGAGGTTTAAATAATCCTTTTTAAATTCACACCTTTAGTTAATTTAATTTCAACTTTCCCAAGGATCCCTGTATGGACATGTTCTACATCAAGACGTATTTGAGAAAAAACAGTGAAGGGAAGAACACCACCTGTAGAGAAAAAAAGAAGATAAAGGCAATTCTGGCTACAGATCTTCTCTGCAACAGGATGAGATCACTTATTTTTCTGCTTTTAAGTACCCTGCTAGCTAGTGCATTGGTACACACCCTCTGCCCATCTTTTCCACCACTTACGCAAGAGAGCAGAGTAATGAAAATCCATTTAAAAAGGGATCTCAGGTCTGAAGAGGTGAAAAATTAGAGGAAAAAAAGACACCAATAGCAACCAAGAAACAGAGAAGATAAATTAAACCTTATCCTAAGGCGAGATAGCCTACAACCACAGGCATTTATAGGGACTGTTAAAAGATGTCCAGGATCCATACAAAGGAACGTGCTGTGATGATCATGGTGTTGGGGATGGTCTCATCAGGAATTCCTCTGCCCTCCTTCAAGTGGGCAACATGGATTGTCACTGGTGAAACCAAGGAGGAGGCCGGATGGATGTTTTATTTGAAACTCCCCCCAAACTACCATGCAAGGCTTGCTAAATAAGCCAAGACAAACATGGTGCAATTAGCAGCACACCTTTGGTTTTGACCAGTTCTGGTATCAAAACATCTGTTATTAATAGTTGGTTGCAGCCACAAATTTTTTGTTGACTGACTTGAATATTGCTCCAAACCCTTACCATGGTTTGCCTTTTCACTTGTCTAGAGCAGCCTCTTGGCACTGGAAGCTGCTCTCAGTGCTTGAGGGCATCTTCTCTGAAATCTTTCCTGGCTGATTTCTAAAGCCCTCCGGCTATCATTTCTTCTCCTGTGCACTCTCCATCTGCCTTCAGACCATTAGATCTGTTTTCCTCTCCAGTGATATCTGCTCTTTCTCAGCGTGTTTGAAGACACACACCCCACACAAACTGTGGATGCTGATGAGTACATGCTTGCAGGCTGGTGCATGCTTGTGCATGGTTTCCCTGCCAGCAAGGTCCGTCTGCAATTCATTCCGCCCAAGAAGCACAATGACTGACGCCTCCAGCAACCCACTGCATGTCTGCAGAAAGTGACACACGCAGGGTTTGCCAGTTCAGACAGCACTTGCCAACAGCTAACGCAGACACCAGTATCTAATGTCACTATTTTCTCCACACCTCTGCACTTAGGCAAAAATAAAATAAAAAAAAATAAAAATAAAAAAAAAGAAAAAAGTAAGGAGACCCAGCACTGCAGAAAGGTTGTGAGCATGAGCTGGCAAAATGGATGGTGCAGAGCCAGGCCCTGGCCCTGCAGCTGCAGACACTGATGGTGGGATGAAGCAAGACCCCAGCAGTGTGCACACACGCAGATATACGTCTGTGCTGGCACAGTTGCATGCAGACCCATCGTTCTCTCTTGGGATTTTACTGTCCTTCTTATGACTACTGGGAGCCCTGGCAGAGCCATGCACTGGCACAGTCTGCAGAAATCAGTGAGATTGCTAACGCCCATGCTTATATGCTGCTCTGTGTCAAGGCTTAAAAGCAAATGTGTGCCTAAGTATGAAAGAAGTCTATTTACAGCACTGGCAGCTGTGCAAACTACACACATTTGCTACCTCTTCACTAACTCAAACTGCCATTATGCACTGATTAGACACTGACAGCAAAATAAAGCTCTAGAGTTTTTATATAAAGACTGTCACAGACTAATTCAAAGACAATTTCAAATTAGGCAAATAAACCCCTGTCCAAACTTTCCTTCAAATATAATGAATGCTGGTTTAGTTCAGGTATTCACATTTTCAAGTCAAAACAGTAGAGGATTTTTTTCTTCCCCCCCAATGTAATAAGCCACTGAAACCCAAGGTTTATTACTGAGTTACTTGCACCTGCATAATCCAGTTCTTCACTAATATGAGCTGTGATTTAAGTTCTAGAAAAAATAAAGACTGGAGGGGCGGTGGGATAAAATAGCATTCAGGACAATACAAAAATGCTCAGCCCTTAAATAATCCTAGAGCACCACCTGGATTCACAGATCCCGGCAGGAAGAGATTTCTAGCAAGCCGAGGGCACTGGGAATGAATTTCCCCCTGTCCTCCCAACACAAAAAGCAGAGGCACAATCAATTTGTACCAACAACAGAACTTACACTGGGAAACCACAGGGAATTAGGTTAATTGTGAGATTGTGAAGAAAAATAACACTTGCTACAAAGCAATTAAAAGCTGTTCTCACGAGTGTTCAGTGTCCTTTGCAATTTACTCAAAACAAACATGTTTCCCTAAAAAGAAAAGAAAAAAAATCAAAACCCTGCAACCTTCAACACAAGCTCATTACTCCCTCTGGGTTCTTCTAAAACGAGTGCTTGCAGCATATTTTGCAGCTCTGTAAAACTTGTGCTTTTACATTCATGCTAAGATCTCTCCCTTACAATGACTAGGATAAATAAAACCAAAATATTTTGCTGTAATTTCCATACAGGACCTTGTGCTCACAAAGAGTTAGGCACATGGAGATGCTCCAAGTCATCACTGCCTCCCAGGGAACAAACAGTGGGGTGGAAAAGGATCACGCCTGATTTCACAGGTGGGAAAACAAAATCAGATTTGCTCAGACTTTTAGAGGAGGCTGATGAGAGCTAGAAAGGGCACAGAGCTCTCCACACAGACCAGTGTTGGCTCTTCACAGAGCTCATCCAAGATGCTTTTCTGAACTAAAAGAAGCATCACTGCACATTGGCAGCAAAACCACCCTTCACGCCGGCACTGACAGCTGGCTGCGTTTCACTCACCGCACCGGAACCTGCACCACAGAAGAGCCTGCTGAATCCCACCACAGCCGCCTCCTTCCCCAGCACACAGCAGAGATGCTGCAGCAAATCCCTCTTCACCAGGAAGCACGTGCAATTTCATGTGAAATGCATCACTGTGCACTGTGGGGAAGGCAGCCAGGTCCCCCCTGCCCAGGGCTTTCTGCCAACACCTGCCAGTGCCAGCATGCATCAAGGCAAAGCCAGGCCTTTCACGATGGGCAAGGTCTCCCAAACAGACAGGGTTGGTTTGGTCACACCCCTCCCCCCACCAAAAAAAAAAAAAAAAAAAAGCACCAAAAAAGCACCGCTCAGTGCATTCTCCTGGCTAACACATTGGTCTGTAGCGCTCTTCATTTCAGAAGAAGAAAAACTTCCCGCAGCAGCAAGGTGAAGGAACAGGGCTGCATCAGAGCACACGGGACTACACACTGCTCAAGCAAGGGCCATGTCACCAGAAACCAACTCTTTCCAGAAGGAAATGAAAGTTGGCAATCAAAGGGCGGGACAGGGGTATAACAAAACATACAAAACATAATTTTTTAAAAAAATAATTGGTAAGCAGGAAATCAAGATCAGCAGCTTCTGCAAATTGCAGAGAGGAAGCTGGGAGCAGCACAGGGGCAGTTTTGTGACCAGCCTTTGGCATCGTCCAGCAAACTCCTCTTTGCCTTTCAGACAGCCCTGAACAGCTCTCAGCCACCCAGCAGTGACTTTGTGGGGGGAGAAAACCATGTAAGGGCCTCAGGAATTAGGAGGACGCTTTTGTAAAGGATATTAAAGCTCATGCTTTGGGGATTAAGCCAGTCTTTATCTGTTAGAGATCAGGATGTGGGGAACAGTAGGGGACAGATTATCTGCATCTCCCGACTAGGGAGGATTTACACCTTTTGAAGCATCTGTGTCAGCTATTGTCAAAATCACCCTTCAACCTAAGCCAACACCCTCCTACAGGCAAGCAAAACAAAGCTTTCTAGGTTGCATACAAAGGCCTCCAAGTGGCAGCATGTAAGACTTTTCCAAAGACTTTCATTAATTTGGAAGAACAGAAATGAAATATTGATTTTACTGTGCCTTGCAGAAGTTAATTTTTCAACAGCTAAAACGTGGGCTGACCCTGGTTGTGAAACCTGCCCAAGGAAAGGTCTGTTATTTAACATCAGCCAGGAGATCTACATGGTGCCCAGAAAGGTGGTGGGATTGCCATCCCTGGAGCTGTTGAAAAAAACCAAACCACACTGATGCAGCGCTTAGGGACGTGGTTTAGTGGTGGACTTGGCAGTCCTAGGTTAACAGCTAAACTAGATGGTTTTAAAGGACTTTTCCAACCTAAATGATTCCATAATTCTATGGAAAGCGGAGTCCCCCGTAAGTATCCTGTATTTCTACAGGTTTCCTTTAGGGGGAAAAAGGTGCATACAAGGTCTCAGCTCATGAATAAGAAAGAATTCAGATCTTCACTCAATCCATTCCTCCATTAATTAGCTGCTGTAAGTATTGAAAATAGCTGTTCATGGGACAGGGCCATGGTGTAGCCACCTCAGAGGTGCTCATGTGTGCGGCAGATGAGAATGCACACCCTGCACAAGGTTACAACAATTGCACAATATATTTACAAACTCTTTAAATTAATTTACCCCAAGTTCTTGAACTGTGTCCCTACCAACTGAATGAATCCTGTCCATTTATAGTTACAGCACCAAAACCAAACAGCATATTAAATCTCCAGAAAGCTATTTCAGAGAAATAAATCAGTCCACTCCCAAAATTCATCTTCCAGAAAAGCTGATAATCACATGCTCATAAAAAACAAATGTTCAACTGGAGTCAGTTTTGTAATATATTAATTAACATAATTTTCATCTGCGGTGACAACAGGCCATCTGCTACTCTGGCATCATGAGAGACTCTGAGTTTCAAGACACTTTAAGCTGTTTCTTGTTGTGCATGGCTGATTTTCATCTGAAAACTAAGCAAGAGTTTCTTATCTGTTTTTGGATAAGCACTTCCTGACAGGCAGCAAACAAACTTTTTTGACTGGTAACCCAATCCCCCATATCAGCTGCTCTCGGCTCACTGCAGCATGGTACCCAGCAGCCGGTACAAGGCATGTTACTCCAATATCCATGCCAGGATCCTGGCTCAAAGTCAGAGAGTACCCAAATAGGAAAAAACATGTAGAGAAACAGTCTGCAGGACTTCCTCTGCAATACATTAAGTGCAAGCTTCAATGGCAGAAGCTATTATCTGGATTATCAATAAAACTGGCCCAGGGGCATAGGACTTATGACTAGACACCTCTACGGACACAATTGTCTCTGACACAAACTCACTGAGCTATGGCCAACTGGCAAATCCAGACATCTTATTTTTATTTCAGAGGGAGTGAAAACGCCAATAGAAAACCATCTGTTTGTCCTGACTGCCTCTACCCTCCAGCCCTGCAGCAAATAAGGAAGAATACAAAAATAGGTGAGGTTTTCCTAACTGTTATTGCCACTCACAGGCTCCCATAACTCAAAGTGATCATTTACACTACTCTGAAATAGCACCTGAATCTGCAGAACCCCAGGGTGAACAACCATCGTTCTGGTAAAGACAAAAAAGTTTAGGAAAATCACCCACATACTGGGCAATAAGCTTCCTGAACTTCAATAAGAAATAACAACCTCACAGTTAAAAAGCAAGTTCATTTACTCTGCTATTTATAGCTTAATTATGTAGATGAGCAAGCTATTTCCAAGTCAGGCCTTAGAAGCTGCAATGCTTTTATATGAACAGAAAGTCCCTTGGAAGACGAAGTTCAGTGCCCAGTTTTGAATCCAAGCTGAGAAATGACGACCAGCATCCAGCTTTGCAGGCCAGAATGGTTTCTCAACTATCTGCACCATGCTGAGACCTACCCCAGGGTTTCAAGAATTGTACAATGTTGATGTTCCTAGAAGCCGTCATCCTGTAGCTTTGAGATCTACCGACTCCCCTTCACCTTGGCATTTGCCACTGAGTCCCAGATGGTCCCCAAGTTATCACAGACCCTACATTTTTGAACGAGAGGATGCCCCATCCTTCACACGGGTCTGCAAGACACTGAGCAAAGAGATGGTGATGGCTATTAACAAACATAACCAGACCACCAGTGAACGTTTCCAGACTTCGACACAAAACATTTTCCAAATAAAACCTTACAATGCTGATAAAGGTCATTTACCAGAAATCAATATTTGGAAACAGACTCCTGAGTGCAGCAGATTAACACTGGTGATGATGGTATTTACTTTCATTAACAGTAATATTTGTAATAATAGCGCTTTTTTTTTTATGCTGTGACACACACACACATGGAAACCTGAACTATTTAAATGTAAATGAGAACGTCCGTATTTGACACCAAGACTTTGCCATTTGTTATTTGCCAGAAGTATTAAAGGATTTATATTTACCAATTTTAGCATGCAGTGAACCATGTGTGTTTTTCACCAGGCATTCAAACGGGCCCTGTGCTAGCTCTCGCCTGACCCTTCCCAGTCTCCTGTCCCCATCCCATAGATTACATTAATCCTCTTGTTTATACTTTAATTAAATGATACAATCTTTCAGGCAGTCTGCGCACAGATATCAGCAGATAAAACTTACAAAAAACTGAGTGTACTCACAGGAATAATCTTTACCATGTTAATTAGCCCCGAAAATTGCAACAAAATGGAATCCAAGATTATTAAGGGAGATGCACACAGAGAGAAACTGTAAGTACAGCAAGCCCTCCCAAGTTCCAGATTCTGGCTGTTGCCTTGCATCACCAATAAGCATGGAAATAAACGACCTGACAGAGCTGAGAGTATGGTTATTTTCAAAGTTTTTTTTTATCGGCACATTAAACAAATATCTGCTCAGACAGGCTGAAGTAAAGTTGATCCTCTCTAGTAACAAGACTTGAAGAATTCCCAAGATCCCTTCAGGAGATGCATTATAATACTTTATTGTGACATTTAACGTAGGGGCCAATTCCCTGTCTCAGGCACCAGCCTACAGGAGAGCAACTCATCTGGAACCAGCAGACTTGCTAGGGAGAGACAGACTCATAAACTGGAAAAAGAGTTGATGAGCACCTAAAAGGCCTCGATGGATTTTGATGATGATGCAAAGTAGTCAAATAACTAACTTCCATTTCTGATTTCTCTCCTTCTTCAATAGCATGATTAATTACACAATAATCTCTGAGAAACTGGTCACTGCAGCAACTTACCCACCAGCTTTTAGCTGTTCACCCAAGGAAATAATAAAGCTTTTTTGATCCACTAATGATATTTCAAGAGAGAACAGTTTCATCTTTTAAGGGGAAAAAAAAAACCACCCAACTTACAGAAATTCTTCAAAGCACTGCCTCCATAGCAATTAAAAAGTGACAGCCTGTTAGAGAACAGGAGGATATGTGCTATTTTTGTGTACTGCTAAATAGGTAATGCCATGCCAAGACAAATCAGAACTGGGGCTCCACTAGCACATAGCCACAAGACGTGCGTGAGTACACATCTGCCCTGAGACCACTGCCAGCAGGTGAGGCAAAGCCTCACCAGGTCCCACACTGACCCTCCCCAGCGCAGGGAGGTGAAGGGCTGGGCTGGAGTGGTTAAAAACATGTATGCTGAAAAGCCACCTTAATAAAAGGAAAAAATGTAAAGCATAATGTAATTTCTGGCGTTTCCCCCAAGCACTCACTATAACGCCGCTCTCTGTGAACGGTCCAGTGAGAGGGAGACAGACCAGCCTGCAGCGCTTTTGGATGCTGCTGTACCTACGTGCCCGCGCTGGCACAGGGACCTGCACAGAGTAAGATTTCTTATGAAGGTTTTTAATCACCAAGGCAGTGAGGTTTGCAGTGTTTGAGGGAAGGGAAGGAAAGGAAAATTATTACATTAAATTCTCTGACAGTATTATATAGGACATGACCCCTCCTGGCGTGTACGGGTCTGAACTAATGACCATAAGGTCTCCTCCAGTTTCGCATCTCAGACATGAGGAAGAGAAAGCTTTCACGTAGCAGCTAATGAAGCACCAACAAGATCTATCTTTATCCTTCACCAAGGGCAACAGCTTAGTAGCTCAAGCAGATAACATTTATTCTGCAGTCCAGACAGCTCTTAAACAAATAAAAGATTTGAAAATATAATGTTACTGATTGACAAAATTATGAACTTCAAGTGCTTTGTATAAAAGAACAACAGTTTGCATTTAATTATCTGATGCTGATGGTGTGATACATTTAGCCTTCTTCATAATTCAAGGCAGTGAATGTTTTTGATGTTAAGGACATTGTTAATTTGAAATCTAATCATTTGGAGAGAAGTCATAAGTGCTTTCAAGTATTTTCACAGTCACATTTCCACAGTCTTACAAAATATTCTGAAGCCTCTCCCCTCCAGAAGCTCCACACAAACAACAGGATAATACTACAAATAGATCAGACCAGAACGTACCGCACCACGGTGGCACTTCTCCTACATACAAACGAAGCTGGTAAGAGATGACAAAATGACATTTTGTCTTACAGACATTAATTACTTGCTACTTGTAACAATGCCACATATCATTCTTAATAAGTGATCTGAATACTTGAGTGCACTGTATGACCCTAACCCCGGTCACAGAACACCAGGGCCTCCAACAAAGATGCGCAAAGGCTTACAGCTTCCTCACACCCAGCTCCTCCTCTCCTGCCATCCAAATGGATCTCACAGCCACGTACTGATTACTCGCCCAGGGGTGGCCATCAGCATGTATTCCCCACCCCAAACACTCAAGCTCACAGCGAGATCCGAGGTGGCACATTGTTGCCACACTATCACTGAGCCACATAGCTAAATAGCTGAAAAAGAAGAGAAAGCTTCCCGCTGTGTGATATTTCTGCTGAAGACAAGCCTTTAAAAATTTAAAGCACGTGAATAAAAGCTTTTGTGGTCAGACAAATGGCCCATATGCTGGCAATTAAATTATATACAGGCAATATGGTCGATTGTCAGCTACCAGAATACAAATGGAGTCTTTCTGACTTTCAGAAACTTAGCTGAAGCTCCAGACACTTCTGCAAAACTCAGCTCCTGCAGCACCCCAGCAGCCTCCAAGAAGAGTGACTCCCCTCAACGGGCCACCCCCAAAGGCAGGGCTGCAAGCACACGTCTCCCCAAAGGGAAAGCTCTGCTGTGCAACACCTCCCATGGCACAACCCTGAGTTACGTCTCGGGGCTTCCCTATCCTGCACACCCTCGTGTTGAGTAAGTCTTCACATCCTTTGGTCTAGAGTTTCAAAGCATGCCGTCCCAGCCCAGAGCCCGGCTTTTCCTCTTGTCCAGCTGGCTCCATGCTCTGCTCCCTAGTGTAGGGAGTCAAGACACAAGCCAAGTGCAGACACAAACCAAAACCCTTTCCAAGATCTGACTTGCTTTCATCTCTTACTTACTGCAGCAACCCTGAATTTACAGATGTTACTTACACAGAAAAAGGAGTTGAGAATTTTTTTTTGTTTATATATATTTCAAATAACCAAACTCCCATGTTTTCTACACATAATTAACTGTCATTTCTGTCCCCCATTCAGACCACACTGCTTCACTAAAGCACATCATTAACAAAAGTGTCAGTTGACTCAACTGACATGCTCCAAATGCCGCTTAATCCTCAGAAAACAAAGCTGGTAATAAAACTCTATGTACTAACAGGTCACTAAACACTAAGCTAAAGTCACGGGCAAGCTTTACCGTGAATACACATACTGTCATTTTACACACAGACATATTAGTGTCACCCAGATGTTGCTATGTTTGTGGCACTTGTTAAGACAATAGTGACATCTAAAATACACGTACTGAATCTGCCCATTCATAAACAGGCATAAAATTCTCAGGCGCTGGCTCAGCCCATGTTTTGATTCCCAGCATATAGCTTGCGTCTGTTTTAACTTAACTTTGTGTTTCACATCGCGGTTGATAAATAAGACATGGCACAGCATGACTAAAAGCTTAATTCCACCTCCCATCGCACACATCATCTCCCTACGATTAAGACAGGTCCCATACAAAGTCACAGAAGAACTTCAGAATCATGGCCAAGAGGGGTCTAACAGGGAAAAGCACCATTTTTCACACAAGAGCCTTGAGCCAGAAACACTGAATCCCACCAGAAAGCTTTCCCATTACATCACAGATTTGACATTTCAAATCTTGTACGCAAAAGTGAAATCATTTCCTTTTCATTTCCTGAACACAGAGGGTGGGGGTGGGGGGGAGTATCTCCAAAGGAAGTATTCCTTTTATAATTACAGTTGGGATTCATACAGCCCTTGGTTTGCCAGTACATCATTAGCCAGGATTACTTGGAAGATCTGTGAAACTGGAAAATGAGATGGTCAAACTCCTGGGTACAGAAATCATTGCTTTTATGTTGGATTGCTTTGCTTAATTTCAAAGAAAGGTAGACTCTGATAAACTGTACTCCTTATCATATTTTCAAATGCATGATGCTTCGGTTCATTTAAGTTTTCATTCCTTATCTTTGCCCTTCCTCAATACCACTCAAACTTAAAAACTCATTTCACTTCCCTTCTTAGACCAAATACTCATCACTGTTGTTGCTGCTGTAAAGAAACTAGAGTCTGCATGAAAGCAAATCATGCAACAAGGTAGGAAACCCTGGCCTTGAATTCCCTCAGCCCCACTGCAAATTTTTTTGAACTCAAACACCTCCCTAGCAGGATGCATGCAATCTAAATTTCAGGTGTTCATCCCTGTCTGATCTAAGAGCAGCCATAATACCCCACATGTAAATAGGAGATATTTTGCTATCTACCATACAGGCAAATCAGTCTGGCAAAAGTTTTGGTATTTTAAACAACTGAGTAATCACCACAAACTTCTTGGGGTAGCAAGGAGACAGTAATTACAGACAGCCCAGACAGCTGAACACCACACTTCCGAGTTCCTAATGATTTGCAAAAGCTTTCTGACCAAACTTTGTTGTTTTTTTATTTTTCCCTAGAAATCAGAGTAACCTGCCTCCTGAAAACACAAAACAAGCCCAACACCAAAACTAAATAACAAGGGGATAAGAGAGAGATGAAATTGCTGATGGATGTCGCTGGTAAAACTTCTGTGCAGGCGTACCTTCTGCTCTCTTCAAATGGTCTTTACCACAGTGGGATCATTTGTTAGACCGCAGCCACTGCCAAACTGCAAGATGATACCCCCGACAGCAACACAACTCATTACACACTGATTTATGGAACAAGAGCTCAGAGGGGCCCAGCACACTATCTGGGGGAAAAAAAAAAAGAAAAAAAAAAAATAAAAAGCACCACCAAATCCATCCACTGAGGTGACATTTAATAGGTTTATGCATTTTATAGTAGCCTTAAGTGTGCTCCTAAAAGAGCCAGGGAGGATGTGCTAATTAAGAAGGAAAATTCACTTCTTCTGTCTCCCAGTCCACTTTATTATACAGCAGCCCATAGCAAGTGCTCCGTTTAAAGACTGGCGGCACTCTTCGAGAGAGAACATTTGGGCACAGATGCCCCCAGGGACAGCCACTAACACATTTTGAGAACACCTTGCAGACTGAGCCAGAACCCTTCGCTTTAAGCTGTAAAGACTTTACACTTGGCAAACATTCAGGTCGCAGCAGAAAACACTCCTTTTATCTTCTCCCCTTCTTCGCTGCAGGCTCCCAGACCTGTCCACCAATTCTTCCTTCTTTGCAGCCAGAGCTGTTCCCCATGCAAGCTCACGCTCACCTTTGGGTGCAAACGTTGGGAACAGTTAAGGACACGCAGGAGGCCAAGCAGAGGCAGGGTTCAGTGCAGAGCTAAAAGTTCCTCCTAGCCTTTTTTTTTTCCTCCTACTGCCTCCTCATCTCATGTTGAGGTCTGCCAAGGTGTTTACCCTACGGGCCCTGTAGAAGCATGGCATCTTGCAATCCCCAACATGGACCTGTAAGTCCCAGCAGGGCACATGGAGCATGGACTGCAGCAGAGCTCTGCCAGCATCTTGGTATGTCACAGTGCCAGTGGCCTTCGGACCCCTTCTCCCATAGGAAGCACTCTGGTACCTTGGCTACTGCTCAAAAGTTTCCCAAGCAACTGCCATAAGAAATAGCAAGGATTTCTGCCATCCTCAGCATTGCCCACAGACAAGAAGCCTGTTTACTCTTCCAGGAAAGCCACAGGGAACCAAGACGAGAGGCTAAAATGGGGCCTAAGCACTCCTTGCTGCCAAAACAGACAGTTGGTCCATTCCCTGTTAAGTTTCCAAAGACAAACTCTGACTGTCCATAAAGGGTTTCATGTCCCTGAGCCCACCCCTCACACAAACTCCCTCCTGGGGCTTCCAGGAGCCCCATTGTAAGGGAAATTTCACAACTTTTTATTGAAGCGAGTTGGTATGGATCAGACAAGAATGCTAAATGAGGTTACCACCCAACACGGCAATCCACCCTTTAAAAACAAACACCCACATGCGTGTTTCCAGGTATTAGTTACTAATATAAAGTACTGTTTTTATCTAATGCTTTGCCCAGGAGTTTACATTGAACTGCAATCCATGAAAATTATGAACCTGGAGGTGGTGGTGGCAAGGAAATAAACATAGTGAGATGACAACTTCATCTTTTAAAAAGCATGCTATCAATTTGGGAGGAGAACATACACACTTCATTTTGTCCAAACCAATGGAGTAAGTAGCAGAAAACGCAATTTATTTTCAGTATGTCATACACCAAGTGCATATAACTAAGATCCTTCCCCCTCCCCGGCTCCAACTGGTTAGGAACCTTCTACCAAAGAATTTAAATTTAAATTAAATCTTGAAACAGCTTGTGTTTGCAGGAAAGCATGGTGTTGATGAAAACAAGTCCAATTAGTCGATCATACTGAATTAATAATAGAAAACAACATACGAAAGCTCTATTTTAATGTTGTTTAAAGTGACAATATTTAAACATTATTATAGAACAAATAAAATCTTGTCATGTTATTACATACCATTATAACAGTGACAATCAATAAATTAATACACTAATTACAGCACTTTGATTAGGAAGGGGGGAAAATAATGCTCAAATCCCGGTAAGAAGCAATGGGAAGGATTTACAGCTCTCTTAACAGCAGTGTTACGAACAGCACATTAAATCTCAGACAGATGTTTCCCTATGCAAACAAAGAGCTCAGTGACAAGACCTCTAAGACTTTTTTTTTTTTTTTTAACACACCATGGAGCTGCACTGTTGCAGTTTGCAACATCAGGAAGGCAAAGCCAGGCATGTACAAAACCACACACACACACACTTTAAAGATGTGAAACACTTTCTCCTGAGCAATGCCACCGTAATCAACGTTTGGTTCAAAGTGGTGCATTTAAAAACAGTTCAGACTTTTGGACTACAAATTAACTATGTGCAAATAAAAAGAAATTAAAGACCATCAGCCAAGCAGTTTCCTGCAAGCAGATCTTTTATCTTTCCACATGGTGACCATAGTCAAAATTTATTAAAAGCCTGAGGTTTTGAAGCTGACCTTTATACTAGCTCCAAACTTAGCATGTGAAATGGGATGAGGGTAGATAGGGAAAAGGACATAGTGAAAACAAGATGTGCAAAGCCTCTACAACAGCTGGAGTGTACTGTCACTGCAGCAACGGTCTGGGTGGTATTAAAATGTTTCAGATAACCTACTGCAGATTGGAAATCTCATTTAGCATTGAAATGCATTTTGTTTTCTCTCCAGGTACTTATTACTGCACTGCTTACGATAACACAACACTTGAAAAAGGCTGACAGACACCCTTTAATTAAAAGGGATTAAAAATGTACTTAAGGCAGCACAGTTGGCCACAGAACAAAATCAGTGCTTTACTTCATATATTTGGAGCACTTCTACATAAAGGATATGGATAGTCTCTTCCCCCGCTTTAATTTAGCTGAAGCTAGTTCTCTTTTGGTTTGCCAGGAGCTGCTCAGAAGTCACTCCTACCACACTACAACCCTTCCCACACCAGCTCCTCAGCCAGAAGCTATGAAGAAAAAAAAAAACCAACCACACAAAAAAACCCCACACCAACTTTCTTCTCTTTAGACATCACCAGTGGTCATCTCTTTTGACACATTTCTGCCATTTTTGCCGTAACACTTGGAAGTTGCATCATCCTTTCAACTTCACATTTAAAAGGCATCACCACACTCAACACTGATGCTTTGGAAACCTGACCTTGTCAATGCTGAGAAATAAATAGCACTTTGGACTGCTGTTCCCTCCCTTCCCCAAGCTGGTGAAGTAGTCTCGTGCTTGCCAATTCATGAGATTCACTGTAAAGCTGAAGTTCAGATTTATGACAGAAGGTATCACAATTACCGCTTTACATAAAGGGTGCATCAGTGCGCTGAGCTGATGAACTTCGATGTGTAATCTCATTTCAAATGGAAATTCTGTCTGACATTGCTTTTTTAATAGCAAAACCTGTTCTTCCACTCCCTGCATGCAAGTCCTCCAAGGTCTCCCAGGGAGGCTGATCAATGTAATGCAGCAGTCCGGGCCATGTCCCCCCTCCTCATCCTGCCATTATTTTACATGAGAGTAGCGATGCAACGCTTTGCCTAAGTATTCCCATGATTTCCTGGAGCAGATTCAGAAAATGCAAAGCTTTGCAGCCAGATCTCAAAAAAAAAAAAAAAAAAAGAAAGAGAAAAAGAAAGGAAAAAAATTCTTAGGTGGGGAAGAAAAAAAGAAAAAAAAGTTGTGAAGCTCAGCTGGGCGAGGCAGACTGCCATAATTCCAGTGCACTGCTCAGACTCAGGGGGTCAATGCTGAAGTCTGAACGCCAGGAACTGCTGGGTGGGATCTAAGGGCTTGGGTTACACAGGTCAGGCTTGATGATTTAACAGTCCCCCTGACCCAAAGTCGATAAACCATATGAACTAAGCAAGATTTTACAAATTAAACATATGCATAGAGCAGTAACAAAGGATCTTCTGAACCCTGACTTGAAAGTTCTTTCCTAAAGGGAATAGTAAATATTTTTAGAACTACATTTGCGAAAGACAGATGCAATCCAGAATCATGTTATTAAGCCTAAAGACTTTAAGCGTCTCACTGTAGGAGGGATGAGATACAGCAGAGAAGGAAAAGAGCCATTTCCAACACAGAGGGTGTCATTGTACCTCTGGCCACCTTTGCATTAAGGTCTCAAGGTTACTCAGGTTGAGTTTTGGCTAGTACGTGACAGACATGGTATATTAACAAAGTAAGCGTGATTTCTAGTACCTGCATAGGTATAACCTTACCACCTATTATCTATTATATCTAATATACATTTGAATACATATACAGCACATACAGATGGATAAATTATACATATCTACACTATATACAACAGTATACATAATTTATACATGATATAATTATATAGTATTTCTCAGTAGACACTGCCTAAAGTCAGGTCTTCTACTTCACTAATGCTCTGGGCACAAGTGGAACGTTTGCTATAGGGAAAACGCAATGAAAAATGAAGGCTTTTGTACCATTTGAAAAATCATCCCTTTTATCTTGCTGACACGGTGATAGGTGACACACTCATTTATAAAACTGAACAGTCCGATTTGGAGAAGGTGTCAGGCATCACTTCTGCAGCATAAGCCATTTGTTAGGGAGATACTGCATCAACTTTTCTTCACAAAATGAAAAACTACATTAAGCTAATTTTAAATCTAACAACTTTGCTACTTCACTTGAATCCTTAATCACACTCTTTCAAACAAATGGTCTTGGCTCTTCCTTTCTTGTCTCTCCTGGTATTTTGATAATGCAACTTTTTAAAAATGGTTTCAGCACCAGTGGGATGCTAGTGTGCTACAGCAGCCCTGGATGTGCCACCTGGGTGGTGTTCAGCCTCTCCTCCAAAGGTACCACACTTGCTTGCTATTTACGGCAAAGGTAGCGGGCTTCCACCTCCCAGGAGCATCCAAAGATTTCTCATGGCACAGTAGGTCTCTGCTGTTTCCCGTATACAGGTCTCATTTTTTCCCCACTAGTACAATTAGGAGGCCCTGTGCCTGTCATGGATGAAACAGGGCATGTGATCTCCAAGCGCCCAAATCCAGGCCCCCCTGTCTACTGGGTGCTTATGGCTGCTGAGAGGAGAGAGAAGAAGATGGTCCAAACTGCAGACCTAAGCCCAGGGAAGCAAAGGAAGAACAAACAGCTGCTGCTCAGGATGAAACACTCCTACGTAACCTGCCTCGCTTCCACCATCACAGGCTTTTTCCTAAAAACCCCACAGATTCACATGTCTAAAGCTCCTTGTCTTTTCCTGTGCTGAGAGTTTCCCACTGGCAGGGTGTTTCTGCAGGAGGGCTGAGCACCCATGGGTGCAGGGAGCATGTGGAAGCTCTGAACTTAGAATCATGGAATCATTTAGGTAGGAAAAGATCCTCAAGAGTCCAACTGTAAACGAAACACTGCCAAGCCCACCCCTAAACCACGTCCTTAAGCGCCACATCTACATGTCTTTGAAATACCTTCAGGGGTGGTGACCCCACCACCTTTTTGGCAAAGAAAATTTTGCTATTATCTAACCTAGACCTCCCCTGGTGCAACTGGAAGCTGTTCCCTCCCACCCTATTGCTTGCTACCTGGGAGAAGAGATGGAAACCACCTGCAGCGCTGTGTGGGGTTGCTGTGACCCCGTGCAGGACCCACATGGAACCTTGCGGAGCCTCATACAACAGCTTGAGCAGAGGTGTCTGAAAGCAGCATCTCTGAACTCAAACACTTTGATACCTGCCACAGTGTAGAAAACAAGATATGTTGGCTGTCCCCCAAAAGGCCAAGCTTTCAATGTTAGTAGAAACTGAGGCACTACTGAATTGTGCACAACAGTTTGGAATCTTCTGGAAGCCCTGGGAAAGAAGGTCCTCAGATCACGCAAGATTTCAGCTCTCCACCTGCCCGTTAGGCATATTTCCCTCACAGATGCCCCAGCACCCCCAGAGCACACATCCCACCCACCTGCTGGGCATCGGGACCACTCCACAACGAAGGGAGCGAAGCGTAACATGGACGTGGAGCCACAGAAGGGCCATCATGTCCTGTCCTTCCCTCTCTGCCCGGCAAATGAAAAAGCCTCCTGGATCTCAGCTAATACCATTGCTTCTATATCTTTACCTGCCACATACTATTAGAAAAAAAAAAAAAAAAAAGTCACCCCACAAAATCAGAATAGACAACAAACCTGCTTTCCTCCTCCATGGAAAGGAGGGATATTTGCACAAGGGAAGGCAAACCCTCTCACACACACACACAGGCTGCGCAACAGCCCTGGAACTAAATGGCACTCAGTTCTCATGTGACAGTTCGTGCCCAGGGCAGCAGAAAAAAAATATCCGTATATCAAAGCCTCACCCCCTGAAGTGAGATGGAGACATGTATTTTCAACAAAGAGCACAATCCCAATTTTCATAATCCAAGACTACGCCCTCTGCTTCTCCAACAGCTGATAGCAATTTAGGAAGTCAGGTTTCCCCAGGTCCTGGGCAGGAACATGCTTCTCCTTCCCTCCCCTGTGCTTCCAGGTTGATTTTTTGCATACCATCATCTGGCAAGCCGAGCACACATCAAAACTGCCCTTTTGAAAGAAAGAAAGCAAGAAACCAAAAGTCAAGCCGTGCATTTCCACCCCGAGGGCTGGAAGAACAGCCTTTGCAGCTCTCTCCTCCTCTTCCAAAGCCACAAGCGCCCATCCCCTCGCTAGCTGCAGTGGCGGGGAGCCCAGCCCTCGCACCCCTGCCCCAGAGCAGGTGGAGTGTGAAAGTCCTGGCTCGGCATCTCGCCCAGGGGTGATGCTTCTCCCAGGTGCTGCTAGCAAAATCCAGGCTGACTCCTGACTCCAGGTCACGCTCCCCTTCCCTGCCTCACAGGCTGCTGCCCGCCCTGCTCTACGCTCCAGGTGCCCTTGCAGAAAAATAGCAACGATGTTTTATTCAGCAACTAGTTGCTTGCCTTCTTTTTCTTTGTTTAAAATGCACCTGCCAAGGCAGCTGCCAAAGAGCGGAGGTGCCCAACACAACTCACTCCAGGACACCCTTGGGGTCCGACGATGAGGCATCCCACCACAGCCCATGCCACCTTGCTCTACGCGTTTTACAAACATTTTGCAAATATAACTGATCTTGCCCCTTTTACAGCTTGTGCTGTTCATCCTTCATTAAATACACTGCTCCTTGGAAAAAACATTTACTCTAGCAGGAACACCACGCGTTTATTACTGGCACAGACAGCAGCCCATAACGTTGACAAATGCTATAATGATTGGTAAAACGCTTACTGGTATAGCAGGCTTTGGGCTTAATTTCTAACACGCTGACAGCACACGGCGATAAATATTATATTTATTTGCACTTGAGCAGTAACAGCACACACAAGTGGCCTCTCTGTGTCCAGGTAACATCAGCTGTAGCTCGAGCATACACCGGATCATACACCACCTTCCAATTTCTTACGTCTTTTGCCTGAGCCAAGCTTCAAAGGAGACGGTGGAAATTCACAGCATTGCTTTCCCACGCACTACATGTGGCGAACCCCAGGAACGCAGACAGTGGGGAATTCAAACGAGTCGCAACACATTTCTTTTCTATGAACACAATGATTTAAGCAAGCCAGGACTGCTCAGGGGAGCGTGCTGCTTTTGAGGAGGAAAGTTCCTTATTTCAAGGGAAGAATTTCTGGCAAATGGCAGGGCAGAGAGAGGCGTGCTTGCTCCTCTGGCACACAAAGGGAAAGGATCCAACCCTGCAGCACTGGCTGAGAGCAGGAGCATGCAGGTGAACACCCTCAGCAGGGGTCACCAATCAAGTAACCAAAACGAGCTGCTATCATGCCCTTTCCCCTCTCAGCCCAAACACTTCATGCTTGGCATAATCCTGACATGGAACAGGGGCTTTCCCAAGTTCTGAAAAACACTTTTCTAGACTGAAAAATGAACAAAACCCAGTAATATCTTATTTTGTTGTTGCCTGTAATCTAATCACCCCAGAGATACGTTCAAACTCATGCTTCCAGGTTTACCAAGGTCACAGCCTACATGTGCCTGGCGAAATTATCCCTTCTAAGGGGCAAACACACACTCTCCTGGCCACAGGGTACGGGAAGGAGAAGACGGCCATGCCATGGGAGATCCATCCCTGCAGACAACTCTGCTATTTGTTCTCCCGATGGGACAGGGGAGCTACTGCTCAGCAGTGCACAGGGAAAACTCACCTGGATTCATATTTATGGATGCCCACATAGCTTTTTGTATAACTACTTGCCTATTTCAGGGTGAAGGTCCACAACCGGGTAAATCCATAACACTGCTGTACAGTAAAGAAAAACAGATTTCCCAACACAAGGCTGGCTCACAACGGAGAGCCATCTTTGCATGGGTAATTCATAACAGCTCCACATTTCAACAGCAACCAGCAAACAAATGATTCTGCCATTTTTCCCACAACATTTTAGTAGTATGATAAATAAGTTCAAAGTATTTTCTAGGCTTTCTCAAGCTGCTTTCCACTATCTCAGGGTGTGTACCCCAGGAAGCTAGCATACATACACAGTTAGCACTTGTGAATGTCTGCCTTCGTATTTACAGCCAGCTCAGACCAAACAGCATCACTGCAAGCCGTAGCAAGACGGAGAACCCAGGCCCCGGGAGCCTGGGAATTTGGCTACGATCTTGAGCATCTCTGCCAGAAAGGACCCAGATACTGTTATGGATGATGAGAAGAACAGGGTGCACAGGGAAGGAGGAGACAGGCAGCCACTTCACCTCCTCCCTCTCTACTTTTTCCTGGGTCTCAGAGTTCAGAGAAGCAGAAAATAAGAGCAGTAACCAAACACTGCGAAAAGCCAGAGCCCAAGAGAAGCAGAGCTATGCTTCCCTGAAAGGAGTGGATATTAGTTTTCTGACAGTTTAAATATTGTATTCTTCTTACTGACTGTCAGTAAATTTACAAATAGTTGGCAGCTTGGCTTATGACCAGGACCCAAAGGAATGTCGACTGTAGCAATTTAATGGCCTGTTCCTATCAGCAACAGCAGCAACGTTTAAAATACTTCTCATTGCTAGTGAATTTATCTTAAAAAAAAAAACCAACAGCAGATGAGATGCTAGTTTTACATTTTTCACCCTGCTGAGGCCTCACATTAGATCATTATTCATTCCACACACCCCCAGTCACTTCTCCAAAGCTTTGAATTATGCTTCATTCCAACTGCTAGGATTGCAAACTCAGTGATGAAAATAGACATCTCCTGGCTTCTTAACAAAAAGCAAAAATTTCTCACTCCTTAACAAAGGCTTTATTCAGTATTTAAGTGATGATGAGTCAGCGATGCTGCTACACCAAAGACACCAAGACTGGAAACTCTTCTTAAAGTTTCCAAATTTCTTGGTGCCAGAACAGCAAATACACGGACAGATAAAAGCCTTAAGAGACCTGTGGTTTGAACACTCACAGAGCTTGCAGCACTCCAGACTCTCATTTACTAGGCTTGTATTGCACAGCAAGTTTTTCCTGCAAAAAGTACTGCAGCTCCCATATCCAAGAGGTGGTGGCTTTGTGCCTCACGCGTCACACCATCCCCCTCCCCCATCCCCTCACAAGTGGGACCGGACAAAGATGAGTCCAAGCTCACAGAGCTGTGCCGAAACCTCTCCACTGCCCGCAGCTAGAGAGGTGTGCTGGCACGCTCTGGCTGCTCAGAGCCATGTTTTTCCATCAGCAGCCATGCATGTGAGTGGTGAGATCAAGCCATCTCCCTGGATGAGCTCCATTCCAAAAATTTTTCACCGATAATTTTTAAAAGACACTTCCATCCTGTCCAAGTGTGGTCAGTTAGCCAACACCAAAGAGCTTTTGCCAGCACTTCCTTTGCTCTAGCACCGAGATGCACCTCCACCAGCAAAGTGCTCCAAGCACCAGTTGCACCTATGCAAGGAGAGTGTCCCAATGAATCTGCACACGCCAGCTACATGAAAGCAGGACCTGGCGAGATACTTCCTTTACCATGCTTACCATTTACCTGCTTACCATGAATTTCCGAAACTGAGCCCTAAAGACCACAATAGACAGACTAAGATATGCAGTTCACTGCAAAAACAGATCTATGGAAAGGGCCTCAGTTAGTTAAACTAATCAAGAGATTGTACAGGGTGAACGGAGTGTGGGAAACACATTAAAAAGGAAATGGTATCAAAATAAATTCAGGATGCCCGTCCAGGAATGTGAACTGTTGCTTTCCTTGCAATTATATAGGAGACAAATCATAGCTTTGGCTAAAAATGTAAACATCTCTACAAGCAACAGGGGAGGAAAAGCAGGGTATCCAAACTAAAAGGCTCTCACACCATTAAATGTAATCACTAAGCAACTATTAGCCAGACTGAAAAGAAGATGAAAGGATAATGGAGGGAGATATGGGCTGGCAATTACAGTGTTACAGTGGAAGTGATGTAAGTGAAATAGCCCATATTTATTTTTGTTTTTGTTAAACCTCCTCAGATATTAATAGCCAGATCGTACTGGGAGGGGGGGCACACAGGACGACACAACAAAAAACCAACCACCATAGAAGGGCTGGAATTAGTCTCTAGTTCCCCAGAGCCCCTCCCTGCAGTCCCAGAGGCAAGGACTATCTCACAGCCACCCCAGCCAGCCCCGGACCACAGGATGGCACCTCAGGGTGAGAAAATCATGCAACTAACTGGGAGACTTTTGCTTACACTAATAGGTCCTTTTGGACCAGCTTATAAAAGGAGGAATGGCATCAGAAGAATTTCATAGCAACAGCACAAAGAAAACAAAACTTGCTTTGCATAGGTCTAGATTTTAAGGACATGGCCATCTCCCCAAGCAAAGCTCACAGAAGTCGGCTACTACCATAACCATCATTTCACAGACAGGGGAGCTGAAGCATGGAGAAGTGGGACAACTCACTGAGACCTTCCTAGAGGTCCACACCGGGAGTTCCTCCCCACCAGACCACCTTGTTTTCCCCCCACAGCTCCTCCCCACAACTGAAGGACTCCTCAGGATTTTATATGACTGCTTCCCAGCCTCAAACACCTACAAATGTGATGTCAACAGTCCACTGACTTCAAGAAAAACATGCAAGACACCCTATCTATTTTTCTGCCTCCAAGAAAACTGAAATTGTGCTTGTTTTTAAAGAACCACCCCACTGTATTTAAGAAGTAGCATTACACAGTCGCATCTGTTGCGGCACAAACAAACTAGCAGGCTGCAACAAGGCTTTACTGTTGATCAGGTTCTACTGTCTGTGCGGTAGCTCCTTCCTCCAGAGGCCAGACCACACTACTCCTCCTCCATCCAGCCCCCCTCCCACAGCCCTCAGAGCTATTTAACCACTTAGCAGGAACGAGCTACACCTGCACATCATCCACGTCAATCAACCCACTGCCTCTGCAGCATGGCCACAGCTGCACGTTGTCAATGCTAACGAACCCACTGCCTTCACTCCTCTACAGGCATCCATAACGAGACATGCAGGACTATTACATGTTACAAATCATTATTGGACAATGACTGGCGGCAGAAAGTGGAGCATCTGTCGATGCTACAGCACTCCTTTCGAATCTGCCTACTAGAAAACCCAGCCGTATATATGAATAAACAACACTACTTTTCCCAACAAGAACATCCCCAGAATTCATAGATAATGTCAGCCAACACCATTACAGCTGTAAAGCACAGTATGGTTCACTTTTAAACTGTTATAAGAGAACCTACCCAGGAAGCAAGGTGACTACAGGAGAAATATGCATTTCAGAACTTTCCTTACAAAAACAATCTACGTTATGTTTCACAAAAGACCCCTGTTTGAAACATTTGGTGAAGGACCCAGAAGGGATGTTTGCAGGAGCACTTCCTTAAGACTACATTGGAGGACTTTTGGACCAATGTCTCAAAGCACTAGTGCAATTTCTGTCCGTGACTCTGGACCAGTTGGAGGTTGGCCTCCGTCCCTGCCAAGCTAGAAATCACAAAGTGATAGTAGTACTAGGGTTAAAATATGTATCAAAAGACAAAGCTGGAGCTGGACAAAGCTGCAGAGCTGGAGCTCTGCAGGACACAGCTTGTCATCTTTGCTACGTGCTGGTTACTGCCTAGGATGACAAAAACACAAATCTTTGACTGCCCTCACAAAAATTGTATCACTGTTCTATATTTCCCCTTTCAAATAGTTACACAGGGGAGCTACCAAATAAATAAACTGAAGAAAACATTGGTGGTATTCGTGACTTTTCTGCCATTTGCTATTCTGAGCTGAAAAGCAAGTGACAGCTATAAAAAAAAAAAAAAAGCCCAAGTAATATTTGGATAAGCAAATGCATACTAGATAAAATGCTAGGACGACGGGAATTAAGGTTACACTGCCTCCATGGCATATTCCGATGGCACGCTGCGAGCCCAGGTCTCAGGAATTGCATCTTTTCTGCAGCAATATTAGCAAAAGTATAAAGTCATTCCACTACATTACCCTGTAAAGGACATTGCTTTGCCACAAAAATCTCCGTTGCTCACCCAGAACACAACAAGCAAACACGGGTAACAAAGACATCTGCAGATGATGTTTGAAAAGCATGGCTAAAACTTGGGGGAAGAGTAAAATTGGATTTTTAATCACTTGGCAATCTGAGATCTGTTACAGACCTTTTATTAATGGCACAGAAATGGGTTTTATTTGGATGCATTATATTTTTAGACAAAACACATTAAAACTTTAAGCAGAAATAAAATGATTCGGTAATATCACGACTGCATTGCTTCATAAAGCAATGGTAACTGAGCAATGCAGCAGCTCAGACACTTCGTGTCACAGCAGCCCAGCGCCCACCACGTGCCCACACACATATACAAACACTTGGGACACCTGCAAACTCAGAGCCTGAGATTTCTTCTCTCTCTGCCCTCCCAGCATCAGTTTCCTTCACTGATGCCTAGTGCCCCTTCTTAGAGGACCTGACCAGTACCTCGAAAAATGTTTCTTCATTTTCCTGTTGGAGTACATACCATGACAATTGGAAAAAGAGGTTTTATTTTGTCAGATTAAAGAGGGGAAAAAGAAAAAAAATCAGAAAGAAAGAAGGGTAGATCCCCAGTGAAGCACTCCAAAAAATAAACCTAGTTACTCTGTTACATTTGGCAGTTGTTCGAATTCACAACAGCACATGCGGTAATAAACACATTTACTTTGAAACCAGCCAGAAATAGGTTTAAGTCCCAACTTGGAATTCACAAGTCACTTGTAAGCAAAAGGACCAGACCTTAACTCTTGTACACTGCAACCTTCAGATTCCACTAAAAGTCAAAATTTCAGAAGTAAACTCATAAGTAAGGAACTTGCTACTGTTTCGGCTAGGCAGGAAACAGAGTAGGAGCTTAACTGTGAAATAAATGATTCCTTGCAACAATTAGAAACGAAATTAAGTTTTTCTGGAATCCCACCACAGCCCTGGCAACACACCCCAAGCTCTACTGCCAGCTGAGCTGCATACAGCAAGCCAGATTTACCAGAGTAAAACCTGATCAGATACTGAATTAGGAGGATACTCCAAATAACTGAGAGCTTTTTTCAGCCTTCGTATGAACATTACAGTCATATGCATTTTGCAGCCATTAGTTTTAGCATGACTAATTCTATTTTCTTTTAATGACTTATTGGAGGGAGCTTTTTCTTGGAGCAGCAGTCAGTAAAAATAAAGAATGACCTCCCTTCACAAGATCAGAGATGTATTTGCACATAAACAGTTGAAGAAAACTGGACTCAACAGTCTGCAGATGCCCATGATATAATAAGGACAAATAAAAAGCTTATGACACTGTAACTCTACACCAGCAGAAACATAAATCCTGCTGGAAGCGTTGGAGTCAGCCTTTGAAATTGCTCACAGGTTCTAAATTTCCTGGCAATGGACTGCAGGGCTGGTATTAAAACACAAAAACCTTCCACCAAACAAATACTGAGGCAATATATAGCGATAGTAAAGCCGAGACGGATAGACCCTGGAATCCATTGGTCAGGAAGATTGGTACCTTAAAGACAAGGCGCAAATCTGTTTACTGGACCTGATCAAACACCTGCAGCAGCCACCAGTGCTGGAGGCACCCTGCAGCAGCCTGCCCCCCATCCCCACCTCCTCGGGCAGCTTCGCTCCGCCTGGGAACGGGGAGCAGGAGGCAGCAGAAACCGCAGAAAGTGGGCTCCAATTCAGCGCAGAGTGACACCACCAGAAAAAAACCAAAAACACCCCGGGGAGGACGTTTCATCACTGGCAACAGCCAAGTTAAGGACAATGCTGACAGCAGGAGACCCCCAGGCTGCAAAGGGAACAGGCAGGGGCAGGCAGGCAACACCTCGCTGAAGACCCCATAGCCAAGCCTCTATGTTCAGTGGAGAAGACTGAGATATGCCGAGTCCCATCAACACCGAGCTGGAGGGACAAGGGGAGGGAAAAAATAAAAAATAAATGAAGTCATTGCTGCAACACAAAACACAGTGAACACCCAAAGCTGATAGATTTAAAAAAAAAAAAAAAATCCCCATGTAACCAATTTCTAAGCACTTCATCTCTAAAAACCATGACTAAATTCTCACTCCCTCATCCAACTATACATGCCCTCTCAACACTTAATAGCAAAGTGATATAGATTGGATCAAATGCAGTGCTTCCATTAAGCCACAATATACCAGGTATCACTCCATGAGCCTTTAGTATTCATGGGAGGTGCTTCCCGCAATAACTACAGCTACACCATCGCTTAGCTGGCAATTACTTTCAAAACATGCTGCAGCACAAATAAATCTGTGATTATATAAATGATAACACAAAGAAAAGGTAACCATTAGTACAAATTCAGTGACTAACACAGAAGCACAACTAGAAAAATATTTCCTCTAAGCACGTTCTCAGCAATCCTACCCAACACGTACAGTATCCCGGCACTGAAGAACTAATCGGGCTGCAGGTTTATAACACTTCCAAACATTACTGGGATGTAAAACGGGAGGTTCATTTTACAATCAGAACTGGATGGAATTCAAAGTGAGGCGTTATTAAAACCTGAAAGCCTCGAAGTTTTTCTCCTCCTAAGGTAATTGAACAAGTCCGTGCTTTCTTTTTTGTTAAATGCATTTAACAAAAAAAAAATAAAAAAAATCCATTTAGCCTTGAAAAAGATATTTTTATATATATTCCTCACCACAGACACTTTTCCTTAGGAAAAAAAAGTATAAAATATACAGTCCATCATTTCAATTTAGGGGTTTTTTGCCACAAGTGGAGGGGTCAGTTCTTACTGTGAAGTCTTTTCTGCAGAGACATCGCAGCCTCTGAGCATCTGATCTTCCCGCTCACCAGGTAGGCCGAGTTAGCTTTGCTGAACACACACAGACAGCAGTGCTCATTAAATCACCCCGTTAATTCACAAGGTGACACCGAGCTGGGACCAGAACAATGACTCAATATGGCACCACAGTTACTCAGAGAAATTGAAGACATTTTACACATCCAGGTCTATAATCTTCTATCAGTATTTATAGGTAACAGATTCATATGGATTTATAGCCTCGAGGGATCCTGAGATGATCTATTCCCATCTCCCCACATAACACAGGCCACATCATATCAATCAATTCCTCCCTGGCTTTTGCTTTAACTAGAACATTTCCCTATACATCAATCCTTGATTTAACGCTTTCCACGACAGGGAACCCACTGGGTAACACTTGATAAATCGCTTCGGTGGTTAATTATCCACCCTGTTAAAGTGTATTCTATTTCCTGACAATGTATTACTTGTAAAATTATAACAGTGCTTTAACAAAATGGCTTTTTTAAATCTGTAGCTATTGAAGAATGGACTAATAATAACATCATCTCCCATTTTTATATACTTGGACATAAAGGACATAAAAGGAGATACTATTGTATAGAAAAGATAAGGAAGAGATGCTTAAAAAGACTTCCCAGAAGAACAGACAGTGACACATCCCAGATCACTTGCCTAGATGTACCAGCTGGCTGTGAAAGATGACTATTTTAATATCCTGTATTAAAGTCACCTTAGTCCAGCATACAATTAACAAAGATGTGAAATCCACAGACAACAAACCCTGGGCACGAGAATTAAGACCCAGTGATGCTCTTGGCCTTTAAGAAGAGCCTCCTGGTTGGGGTAACAAAGCACGGGCAACAAACACACTCCTTCCCGTAAGGACCGGGTCCTTCCTGCAAGGGCTATGAGACTACCCTGGGTGCAGACTTTCATCTGCTCAGGGAACTTCGTGTCCACCACCATGTCTAAGCAAACCCCCAGAGAAGTGGGTTATTGGTGCTTTCTCCCCCGTGCACTTGCTCACGCTGCCCGACACGGCAGACCCAAGGTGCGAGCTGGGGCACAGCCCGGCGCAGTTAAAGCTCTCCGGTAAGGGCAGGATAAGCGCCTCCAAGTCTCCGTGCCAGAAGAGTCATTTGCCAGAAGGTACACGTTCACAAAAAACATCTATTGCAACCGTACAGGTGGGAAAGTCGTACTTAAGGATCATGTTATTTACGAAAAAGGCCACTCAGGCAAAGCTCTGCTTTGCCATTAATTGCCCAGGCCCATCCTGCCTGGGTGAAGCAGGGATCAGGAGTTCCACCAAGCTTACAATCTAACAATTCATGTCAATTCCAGTTGAACTAATGAGGCAGCACTTAGTGTGATGAAAGCAAGCGGGGAATCTCTCTGATTTGACATCTCTTACAAAGCATCTCAGTGTGCAAAGAGTTACAAGTTCATTTTTCTGCATATTGTCAAATATTTGAAGGCATAAAACAAGCTACACATGTATAAGCTTCTTCTAACACATATAAAACACACATCATACTTAATCTTGGCAAATAAAAATGACTGGGCCTGGGCCAGCATTTTTAAGACTTTCAGGATCAAACTTTTTAGTGCATTGCCCAAGTCATTTAGAAGAAGAATAATAATAAAAAAAAAAAAAAAAAAGGAGGAGGAGA
Source organism: Falco rusticolus (assembly GCF_015220075.1). Classification (NCBI taxonomy): domain Eukaryota; kingdom Metazoa; phylum Chordata; class Aves; order Falconiformes; family Falconidae; genus Falco; species Falco rusticolus. Next base: position 16,871,488 of record NC_051190.1, read on the forward strand.
GAAAAAGATGACAGAAAAAAAGCCTTTACTATTTTGAACAATTCTCTACTGATTGCTCTGCAACGTGCCACAGCCCACATCCCTGCTGCAACTGTTACTTCTCAATAACGGTAATGCCAGCTTCAATCTGAGCTTGTTTTAAAAAAAGGGGTGAGGTCTCAGACCCCACCTCTGTCACCAGCCCGAGCCAAATTCCTCAGGGGTTTGAGATGAGCCTACAAAAGGCGAGATAGCCAACGTCCAGAGGGGATCACATGCCACCTCGCAGCACTGGGGCGCTGGTTTGCACCTGCAGGTCACCCGCTCCCTGCCTTGGGACACAAGACGACACAAGTCCTGGCCAAGAAGCATCAGCATCGGCGACACGCAGCACCACCACAGTGCTCCCAGGACCACAGCGCTCACAGCAAACAACGTACCAACCTAGGGCTTGGAGGCCATGCCAGAAGCAAAGCCTTTCATGCCTCCTGAGGCATGGTTTGGGAGCTAACAGCACTGATCGGGGCCGTACAGTTTGAAAGCCCTCAGCTGGCCGGAGATTACCTGGAAACTTGGGCTATTCCAAGCCAAAAACCCACAGCCATGCTTTATGGGAATGAGAGGAAAGACTTCAGCAGTGAGGATGCTTAAGCAGCTCGAGTTGAAATTAAGCAAAGAATCCTCTTTCCTCCATTGTCTTCTATTTACAGTCCAAACTACTGACAATTAACGTATTTAAACTGGCTTTGTGAGACACCTCACGTCTTGCAGAGTCTGCTCCGCCTGACTGTGCTGCACCACAGGTTTTGGCACCATTTTCCACTGATGCCACACTTCTAATTACACAATATTTGGGCAAAGATAGACTGTGTCCCCCAAAACAGACATGCAACCTCCTCTCTTGTCTCTCTGGACAACAGCCAGAAGAAGCACTGGCAAAAGCAGGGAGTTCTACTTATGGCTACTTTTCCTACCCAGCTTCAAAGCGTTTGACAAAATGGACAATAGTCTCTCTTCAGGAGGAGAGAAAACAAAATTTATTTGTTTTTTGGTCGGGGTTTTTTTTTTTTGTTTTGTTGTTTTGTTGGTTTTTTTTTTAGGAATGACTTACACATAGCAAAAATCCTAATGAAGCAAAAGGAGCTACAGTTTAGAGATGGCTCTGAGCTTCCCTACAGATTTAAAGATAGGAGTATCCTATTTAGTTATTAAAAGTCCCTCCAAGAAGCAAGATGTCCCCTTTAAAAACCTTTGTTTTCAAAACTTGGTGTTATTTTCAAACCCTAACAAAGAATCCAGGCGTGATGAACGCTCTCGCAACCCAGAATCCCTCTGATTATTATCAAAGGAATTGCTTAATATAAAGTCATTACAATTGTAAAATGCATGCGTGCAGTTAATATGCTGATACCAAAACCTGAGTAATATAGCTGGTGAACATTCCAAACCTCCTGCCAACATGCTCATGGTGTGAATATGAAAAAAAATAAAACAAAACCCCATAACCCAAAGTTTGCTACACAGCTTTAAGCTGTCAACAGATTTCATCCTAAATAGTTTTTAAACCAAACAAAACACATGGCCAGCTGCACTTGACTCCAGGTTTACTGGCAGCCAATTAATATTCTACTAATTCCAGAAAGAACACACTCCTTCCTGGTCGCTGTTAGGATACAAGGCTATAAACTACTCTGCATTGCTTTAAAGCAGGTGTGCCTCCCCGGCCCTGGGCAGGGATGCTGCAGGAGGGGAGGAGGAGGATGCTGAGGAGCTCAGCACTTCCACCAGTGCTGCTCTGGGAGCACCGAGCATCCACTGGAAAGGTTGTGTGTATCGACTGAGCACACAGGGGTGCGGAGGAGGCCAGAAACCCTGAGCTCGCTCTTGTGCCTGTCAGAAATTAGTCTGCAGAAAGCAAGCGGGGTAAAAGGTTAATGAAATACAAGCTGAGGAAATAAAACAAGGACACAGATGACTGTGCCACAAGGCCCTGGGGCTGGCTATGCTGGCTGGAGCCCTTTCACCAGAGAAAGGGCTTCAGAGCTGTTACTGGAGTTATGAAAGCAGAGCGACACAAGGCTGGTTTTGCCTCCCATGGTGGGGGCTGATGTGCCATTGCAGGCACCACCATCTAATTCCCACACAGGAACAGAGTCCTCACTGTGCTCCCTTCTGTCCTCCATCTGGGAAGGAGCTGGAGGGCTGCAAGGAAGGAAACAGATATGGAATTGGGCAATGAAAGCTTACGTGGCATACGGTCACACAGTGAGCACTGATTGAGGTTTTCCTTGAAAGAAGCAGCAAAGCCACTGGTGCGGTGAGGGCAGAGGCCTCAGGGAGGGGGACTCCCAAGCACTGAAGGAGCCCCCAGCCAGGCTGCACTTGTCCACAAGCTTGAAACTCAGTCTGGAAACCTTAACCCAATGGCTTAGCTTCAAAACAGACTTTTCACGATGATATGAAAAGAAACTTAAACTGATGGGATGCTCCAAGTTAGCACCTTTGCTTGGTACCCCACGTATGGGCACCTTTATTGTCAGATCCCTCATCCTGCTTTATTTTGTGCAGGCAATACTCTGTTCAGGCTTGAAATCAAAATTAATCATGTGAGGTTCTGCATAGGGTGTGGGGCTTGGGTTTTAGGGTTTTTTGTTGGGGGTTTTTTTTTTTCCCTTAAAAGGAAAACTAATTGTTCTCATGCAAAAACTTCCCTGTGCCGCATTTAAGCCATCACTATGGATTTCTTTGAGGGAACTGCATTTACAAAAAAAGGAATTGACACCCTCTGGGTTTCATATACGATGACTAGAACTGTAAAATGAGGTTTTCTAATCAAGGGGTTTGAATAAGCTCATAACTTGATTTCATTGAATAGATTCCAGAGCTATAAACAATTCTTTCTAGTGTTACCTAATCAGAGTATCCTAAAATACACAAAAAAGGTGGGGTGAGGGAAGAAAGAAGCCAACCAAACAAACCAAACACCAAAACCATGCATTGGAGAATTTCACTATTTCACTACTTGGCTCACAAAGTGCCAGAAACACATAAACCACCAAAGATCTTCCCACAATAGTGTGAGAACCAGTTAAGGACATAAATTCAAGCATATCTATGCACTACATAAGCTGCTATTTGACTAATCACATGTGGTGGGTAGAAAAACGATCTAATATTTGGAATCATGTTTACGACTGGCGCGCTAAGGCAACAGACTTAGGAAAATATGAATGCAATGCAAGACTAAACCAAACAAAAAGCCTCACGTAACTCACAGCAAACACTCTGCCAGCACTTCACCAGGTGAATCAAATTAGCAACCTGACAATTAGCAAAAGGAGTAAACCCCCATAAAAAGCAAGAAGAACAGAATTTCCAAGTGCATGAATACAAATACTTGGCTTCATACTTGCTTTTGTTACCAACACAATATGTTTACCCATTTCTCTATGGCATATGAAACTCAACTCAGTATGAAAACAAATCACTGAAAGTCTTGGCAGATTAGTAAACGTCAGATCAAATTAGACCTTCTCCTAGACTATGCAGGGGCTGTACAAATTTATCAGTCTCACAGATTCTTTGCTCTCTTGACATGAATAGGTCAGAACAGCCCAGAGACAAAAGGCAGTGAGATCAGAAGACTAAAAATGCACAGTTTTGAAAGGCCATTTGTTGTCAGGCTTTGTTTTACCATTAAACTCATTCACAGAGAAATCGTTTCGAAGATGGATAATGCCACAGGAGATAGCAAGCAGCCAGAGAAAGCAGCTTTCTCTTCTCAAAGGCTCTCCCTGGAAGACACTGCAGGGCTGACTCGAGCAGGGGCTCGGCAGCCACCTCCCGGGGCCGAAACATCTGCTCTGGGATGCAAACATAGCGGGGAGGTTCCAGATCACTCACAGAAACTAGAGATTACCAAGTGTTACACAACAGGGACACATCCCTCAAGCTTTGCTGTTGGAAGATCCTACACAGAGGAGGTAAAGCCTCTGGGCTCCAGCAGCGTTACTCCAAGGGAGAAAGGGAGAATCTGCCTTACAAAGGACATAACTGGGAGGGATGAACAAGACAACCCAAAGCTGCCCCTGAACCGTGCTGGCTCTCCCACCATCCGACAGCAGTCAGCATTTCTAGGATGGGGCAATGCCTTTCAAACTCAACAGCACACCTAGCAGTAGGGTTTAGACACGAAAACACATCAGCCCCTTCTGTCTGATGGAGAAAACCAACTTTCCTACCACCTTGCTACCTGAGGAGAGGGGCAGGCAGGGCGGCAGCAGCTCAGCATCCATCGCCCACCCCGCTCCCCAGCACCCTCACACCGCACCATACTGCTGCAGCTCAAGCGCCTGCAGCAACGCTTCCAGCATCTGCAACTGCTCCAGAAGCTTCTGGAGCGCCCTCACTCACCTCGCAGCACCCGCTAGGCATTCCCTCTCCTCTCCCCAGAGCCGGGTGCTTGCGCTCGCATTGCCCCCGGTCCTGCAGCTTTCCAGAGGACGTTGCCCCAACAAGCTCATCTTGCAAACATTTTCTATGCATTTAGGAGCACTCTCCCACTGCTTCGGTCAGAGCTATAAATGCTGACCTTTCCCTTTCTAATCAGTCACCAGGGAATCGTTTGCATTGCCTGACAAGATGATTGGAGGTGGGGGGACTTGCACATTTATCACCAGCCCTTCAAAGGAAAGAACAGGATCTACGCAGCCACCCCCACCACAGCCCCTTGACGATCTCCAGCACATGCAGGTGTAGGCAATAAGGGAGAACAAGTTACGGCTGAGCTCAATCAGGTATTTAAGCCTATGCTTAGCTCTAGGAGCCCCAGGTCCTCCCGGTTTCACAAGTCCCACCCAGCACCCACAGACAGGTTAGTACGTACCTCTGCACCGAGCCATGAGCAACAGGACGCTTTGATTTTAGGAATTCACTGAACACACAGCCAGAGCGATCCTCACTAGGACAATCTGTGCTGGAGAGCCCTTCAAAAATGGGCTCCCTCTATTTATACCACGTTGTATCAAAAGTTAATGACTTTCAATTACATAAACCGCCTTTTAAGATCATGGTACAATTAGTTCCATAAACCACGGAAGTATCCAGCAACTTGAATTCTCATTAAGAAGATGCAATTATAAACAAGAATCTAGTTATTTGCAAAAGATACCAGAGCACACGCTGTTTACAAAAACAATTGTTAGGTTTCTATAAGGCAGGATTATCTTGTACTTTTTATTTAAGGAACACAATGGTAAAGAGCACAGAATGATTACAGCGTGGAAAGCAACCTTGCCTTTTCAAAGGGAAATCAGGAGCACAATAACATTTTATTGTTATTCTTTCAAAATACACAAGTGAACAATATATTGCTTAAAAGCAATTTCTTGTAAACAACTTTAATAGTAAGAAAAGCAAACAATACTCTAAGAAACAAAAGGAATTTATATCTTGAAAGACTGAATTATTGTTTTGGCTGGCTGATATAAAATAGAATAAACTATTTATTAGAGTCCAAATCATTTAGGAACTATAACCACAATGATCTATAAGTAAAGATCATGGCAAGGAAACAGAACTGTAACATAAATATTTAGGCTTTCAATGCAGCAAAGAACACACACAACTTCTTAGCTATATGGGCAGAGGGTTACAGCACCACCCGTTCCCGCAGCCACCTAAACAACACAGTAAGAATTTTACTATTTTCAGAGAAGCAAGAAATTGAAGAGGATCTTTTCAATTTTATTTATTTTTTAAGAAAAAAAATTACCCAACAGCTTTTCTTGGTAAGACTCGTAAACTTAATTTCCAAAAACATAACCTGGAGCCAAAGCTGACACTGGCACCGAGCGCGCAGACACATGCCCCGAGCTGGGCTGACTGATGGGCAACCCTGCCCTGACAGCCAGCAGACCAGGAACTTAATTAGACACAAACCAAATCAACCCCAGCTCCCAAGATGGCTCCGAAGGATGGGCTCGGGAGCGGGAGCGAACAAAGAGCTGCAGCAGCCGCCCGGGGGGTGCGCCTTGAGAAAACTCCTTGCAGAACTCATTCACTCTCACTCACAGCTCTTCCTCACTTCTTAGGAAGAAGGAAAAACCTGCCCTGGGATTCAGTTTTGCCGTGCAAGCTCATCCTCAGCACTCCTTACCTGCCGCCTTCTCCCAGTCACTCTCACTGCGTTTTGGGATCCCCGGGGCAGACACGCAAACTGCTGGCAGCGGGTGTGCTCACAGGCGCTCCTCTGCTTCATACCTTCATACCTGGGCGCGGGACACCGAGCATGCTCCCTGTTCCTCCCCGGCCAGGTTTCAGGGGGGAAGGAAAAAAAAAAAGCAAAAGCCACAAACAACAACAACAACAAAAAAAGAGCTTCGCTGAAAGTAGATCAGAGGTGTCCTAGCAGTGGATGAGCTTTACCCCGGATCAGTTTCAAAGCATTTCAACTCAAAAGTGGATAAAGCAATAAGCAAAGTGCACACAGCTGTAGCTTGCTTTAGCAATGGATTCTGAATCAACCCATACAAACAAAAAGCCCTTCGGAGGAAAACACGGGAGATGTGGGTCCCATGTCAGGTGCTGGTAAAACACACCTGCATGTTTGGTTCTGCCTCAGTTTCTCATCTATAAGGAGCAGCTGTGAAGGCCCAGTTTATTCCTCCTTTTGCTTGCCTTGCCTGTAGTGCATTTGGATAACATACAGCCTTTTACAAGGCATTTTTACAATACCTAAGACAACAGAGCCTTGACCTCTATTATAGCTGTGAAATAGTATCACGTTGCTTGCATCACTGTAAACCCAGAACTTGAGCAAATAAGGAACAGCTCCCAGGTGACCGTCAAAAAAAAGTCGTCTCCAGTATCCACACAGTGCCAGCAATATAACTAAAGCTGCTGGAACAGAGATGTGAAATCTTACAGATCAGGAAGGGAAATGGGCAGAAGGATGAAAAGGCAGGCTGCTTTCCCACAGCTGGAAGTGAACATTTGGTTCAGGGACCACTGCTTCCCTGAAGTCGAAGGTTGCCAGAAATCTTGCACCAGAATCTGATCCAATTTCCATATAGCTTCCTTATGTCATCCGCGCTCTGGCACAAAAACCCACGCTTGGCCAAACAGCCACCACTCTCCCGGTCGGAGGGCTTGCTCAGCCCATTTTACAGCAGGACCCCTGTGACACGTCTGTGTCACACCTCAGGCGAAAATCCTAAATTGGCCGACTTCTTATAAACGTACAATTTATGCAAGACACCGGTGCCAATCTGGCCAGACAGCTGGGATGGGGACCAAGGCTCCCGCAGGTGCCGGCGCAGTGGCTGGCATCCCCGCCAGCGGGCTGGGGCAGAGCTGGCATGCTGACCCGCACGTCCAGCTACAGAAATACCCGCTCCCAGCATATCTGCCTCGTAAGTGATGCCATTTCCCCAGGTCTTCCCAATCTGCAAACATGCCCTTTTAATTGAGCTGGGACTTGGAGGGGGTGTAGAAGCAGCACAGTTGCACTGGAGGTAGACAGCTGAAAACCAGTGTTACCAGTACCAGAAGCCATCAGCACGAGCACAGGTAACACAGGTGTGACCCTGCCCTCTCCTGTCTTCAGGACTCCCCTGGTACTCACAAGAGCTGTGCCATCAGGCTAGTTCATTTCCCTTTGAAATTTAGCACAGGTTAAACTACCTGAAGAGGCAACAGCAGGTTGGCCTGGAGGCTGAAGGAGCTGAGGGTTAGCCCTGAGCAGGAGCCACACCTCTCCCAGGGGCCAGGTCACTGTCACCATGGGGCAGTGCTGGGCAGTGATGCTGCGGATGGAGGATCTGGTGGGACCAGGCGGGGACCAGGCAGCCTCATGCTTCACCATGGAGCAGGGAGGGGTCAACGTCCAGCTCACAAAACCCATCAAATTCCAAGATGTTCAATTGAAATCGGGCCTTCCCTTACAAAGGCCCAGCAAAGTAGTCCAAGAGGACAGAACGGCTTTGGCATCCTGGTGGTCCATACTGGACAGAAAGGACAACATGGGTTGTTCACATTTTAAATTTTCAAGCCAGACAGGTACAATATATTCCAAGGAAGAAAGACTTCTAGTAAAGTGAAAGGAAGAACATACACAATAAATAAAAAGTATCCAACATTGGGAAAGGGCCCTTCCGACCTTGCAATCCATAAAAGAAGCTTTACCAGAGCACAGCTATTCCCATATGGGACTAGAAATAGGTTACACTAGGAGAAAACCTTGGCGATGTCAAGGTTTTGAATTTCTTTTTGATTTACTTGCTTGGGTTTTTTTGTCATCAGCACTTTGATTCTTTTGCCAAAATTCATATTCACAAGAGACCAGCAACCTTTCCACAGTAAATCAGACTTATCGGTCCCATTATGCCTGCCCCTAAGCACCCCCAGACTACCCCATCCCCTATGTTTCTTACTGAACAAAGGTATAAATCATCATCAACACGATGCCACCATCCTGGATCCAGCCACACCTGCAACATTCGTCACCATCCCATCCATTACTGCACCTTCCAACCTGGTGCTGCCCCCGAGGCAGCCCCGCAAAGTCCCTGCGTGGGCAACCTCCCAGCCACGGGCACAAGAACTTGCTTATAGGACTGCAGCAAGCTCAGAGCCACCCAGCAGGACAGTCCATGACAACAAGGCCACCCAGCACTGGGCATGTGCCACCCAAGACAGAAAAACAAGGAATATCCAGGCAGCCCAAATAGCAAAGGTGTGCAGTGCATCTCTAGGTACCAGCATTTCCAACACTGACATCAACAGCTTGGCAAACAGCAAAATCCGTGGTTTCCCAAAGAAGCTACTTGCAGTTGTCCAGGATTTTCCATTGAAAAAGGCAATCATTGCAGTGAATAAAGTTTTATCAAGTGCAGCAGAAAATAAACTTCAGAATATAATCATATGCACTTGTACTAGCTTTAAAAAAAGCCATACTCTTCAGCATGCCAGACTGCTGCAACCTACCCAGTCCCAATACGCTCAGTTCTGAACTTCTCCTTAGCAACTTCAATGCTGCCAAGACTGATGATTTTCACACATATCTGATGGCTTTCTAAAAAAACTCAGCTCCTGGAGTCACGCGATGAAGTAGAAATATGCACTTTTATTAAGTAAAAGGCTTTTAGATCATCATTTTTGCCCAGGGAACAAAAAAAAAAAAAAAAAAAAAAAAAGAACCTTTACATTACAAAACTGGAAAAAGCCTAATGCTAAAAGATCCTTCAAGAGTTACCATTGCTTTAAATCTCGGGGGAAGTAGGCACTAAATAACCCAAATGATTTTTTTTTTTTGAGCTCATCTCCCAACTTACATGAACATCTAAGGTGTTGGGTTGGGTTTTTTTTTTTCTCCAGAAATTTTTGCTGTGAGTAATTCTGAGCAGTGAATAAATTCAAGAAAGTTATGAGCTCTCTACCATTACTTCAGCAATATAAGACAAGGTGACATGCACAGAATAAATTCCCAATTATTCCTTTAGTGCTTCCTGTCACTACAGAGTCCTCCGTCTTTAAAATATTAAGCTAAAAAATTAAACACAATCTGGAGAGCTGTAAATGCACAGACAAAAGGGCCCACGTTCCACTGTAAGATCTTCCCCTCAAATGTTAACCTTTCTGTTGGGATTCCAGACCAAATCCCCCAATTTTTTAGGTGAAACTTCCACTGAAAGCCAATGCAACATTGCCTGCTGGTGCTGACAAACTCTGAGCCACCTCAGGAACTGAAACACTTCTAAAATTAAGGAATAATAATGAAAATATGAGCCCCTGCACCCTTCCACCAGATGCATTTAGCCACTAGGGCCCCAGCGGGTCCTCTCCAGCCTGGCTCGTGCTGGGGCAGCGCAGCACCGACCCATCAGCCTTGATGCTGAGGATGCAGCCCTGCCGTGCGCTCCGACAGCATTCCTGTGGCACCGGGGAGGACGCAGCAGGTCCCCTGTCCCTGGCCAGGCCACAGCACATCCCCTGTACCCTGCCAGAGTGGCTCTGCTGCAGGGAGGGGGACAGGTGCTGCCGAGAGGGAGTCAAAGCGAAGGCAAGCCCCAGGCCAGCTCATGCCACTGTCTAGTGCTGAGCCTCTCTATTTTTGTAAGAGGTTTTAGAAGTGCAAGGGGCCAGTTCTGGCCTCAGCAGCTCCAGTGGGAGCAGCGTCAAGGCTGCTCCGAGCTGTGCTGGGCACAGACCGCCGTTTGCTGTTCTCCCATCCACACACCGGGCTGTCCCATGGGAGGGCACCCAAGCCCTCCCCACTGCACAAGGTGAACTTGCCAGCCTCCTGCCCCACTTGATCTGGGACCCCTGAGTCCCAGGGAAACAAGGCCAAGAGGAGCTCTTCTCGCCTCTGATTCACTTGGCGGCTGTGGGCAGGAAAGGACCAAAGCTCCTCCATCATCTCCTGATCCACATTCGAGCCACCTCCAACGCTGCAGGAGAGTCTCAGAGAGGCACTTTGGAAACCTCCTCCTCCTCCTCCTCACGGCGACAGGACCGCCGAGCCGCCTGCTACCCAAGCTTGCCGCTCCTCCAGCGACAGCCGGATTCTTCCCACAGCAGAAGGTGGCTCCAAGCGCTCCCTGTCCTCGCATCAACTCTTCACCCTGTCTCATTAAGATGTTCCTCCCCACTGCCCTCTCCTTGCTGTTAACCTCCGCAAGCACTAATGGGCTCCTTTGCAAATCTGGTGCACATTTGATAGAGCTTGGCAGGCTTGAAACGCTAATATTTCCATGCATATACAGAAAAGCAAGTTTTATTCTAAATAGAAGTGGCAGCTTCTAATTTAAGACTATACCATTTGACTGCTAGGCACAACAAAAACTACCTATTTCCCATGTAGGCAAACAGTCTGTTACAATGCCGTCTCAATGTGCAATTTCAAGTAAGGGCAACAGACTTCTGCGTTACGCAGAGAGTGCATGGGTTCCCTTTGCTGAAAACCCCTTCTGCTGGGGCTCACTCCCCAGCAGCCTAGTTGTATGTTTTATGGATGAAATTCCATTCCCTCCACTAATGCCATCAACCAGTCGCTGAGAGCAAGAGCTGCATTAAACGATTTCATCCACAGTCAGACTGCCGGTGGGCAGGCAGGGGTGAGGGAGCGGGCGGAGGGGAGGCAGCCATGGACTAGAATCCCACGTGGTCCTAAACACGCACAAGGCTTCTCAGCTGCATTTTAAAAATGTTTACGGTCTTCTTTATCCACATCTACAAGTATTTATGCATACACACATGCACACAAACACATATGTGCACTCCTAAAGAAATCCAGGTTTCAATCACGCACACTGTCACTGCAGTGAATAGTGCCTTGTGTGTGTCACCAACAGACCAAGGAAAGTTCTGGGGCTTGGTTGCAGCCGCTGGGCTCCCACAAGCAGGCAGGGGTACTGCTGCTCTGCTCCCCGGGCAGGATCGGGACCTGCTGCACCCAACGCTGCACCCCTTCCTTGCTGAAACGCAGGAAATCAAAGCTTTCCACTTTCAGGCATTGGACCCCAGTCTGAACTGGGCACAACCTCACTCCAGCGGGAAACATCCCCACCGCACAGATCCAGAGCACAACGCACACAGCTTTATCCGCTTTATTTTTCAACCTGCTGAATTGCTAAAATATGTTTAGCTGTTATACATGGACCCCAGATCCATAATCCCACCCTCAGCAGCTGTTACATTCACTGCGGTATTTACAGCAGATGTTACAGCTCTGTAAAAAGGTAAAACAATTGAGACTTCTGCAACTGGGGCTGGGGGAGGCAAAGCAGAGCCCAGCCCCTGCACCCAGCTGCAGCCAGGCTCGGACTATCAGCAGCACCAACACTTGCAGTCAAGAGCCACGTCGCAGCATACAGCAGCTTAAGGAAATGTCAAGTGTTACCACAGTGGCATGAAAAAGCTGTCGGCTTCCTGCGAGTCAAGCAGCGGAGGCTGAAATTCAGTGTTTAAAGGATGATTAAATATAACTGACTTAAATTATACATTCCAGTTGTTGGAACTGACACCATCTAAAATACACTATCTATTCCCCATTTCCTCTGACACTGATTACTACCCACTAAAAGATAAGCATTCTGTAACAGGCACTCAAGTAACAAACCAGGGATTTATAAATTGGAGATAATTAAAAGGTTTTGCATTACAAACAGGGTAAAAAAAAGTACATTCTATGGGCCACCTGAGAACACTTAAAGAGTCAAAATGGACATTTTTATACCTGAAAACCTGCCTGCTCTCCATCAAGGCTGCTAATTGAGGCACAAGAAGCTTGGAGCTATTTTACAGTGGATTCATAATCAAACATTTGCTGAGCTGGTGGACGACCCGAGACAGACTCGGGACACATCATTAATTCTCCCACACAGAGCTGTAAGCCGAAGCTCTATTAAGCTGACACAAATAAATTGCCTGTTTCTCCTTGATAAATACACAGAGCGACTTGCAAGACGTTACCTTTCAGATTTCAAAGACAAGGAGCTGTACGGTTTCCGTGGCTAGCTTTACCGGGAGCAAGACGAGGAAGCACGAGGGATCACCCAAGACCATGAGAACTGGAAGAGACGCTTCCCCATCCACCCAGAGCACCCACCGCTCCTCCTAAAGGCCAGTCTGGTCAGCCCAAATTCCTGATAGACCAGCACCTCCTTGAACGGGGGCCACACGGGGGCCTTGCGGTCTGACACCCCAACCCCGAGCATCTGGGTATTTGCCTCAGACAGAAATTGCGCTGGTGGTGTGAGCAGTACACACCAAGCTTGTAAACTTCAAAGCAAGCCCTCTAAGACCACTTAGCCTCCTAAAATGGCTTGGGAAAAAGAGTTTTTTTCTTAATTTAGCCCACAGCACCAGGAGAAACCCACAAAGAGTCAGTGGGATTTTCCAGCTGAGAACAAGCTCTTACCCAGCATTTCTAACCCACAGAGCTCAAAGTGCTTTGCAAGGGTCACCCACCACTTTCCTTTGGCTGGGAACCGGAGGCATAAGTCAATCTCTCTTAGGTAGCCCTGGGGCAAGCCGGTTGCAATGGCCACCCCTTACACCGTGTGGCCAGCCACCAAGGTCACGGTCCGTTCTTACACCTTGCCATGTGCCATTCGGCAGAGACATGCCACACTAGAACAATTTCTGCTCACCTTCAGGCTGAAACACCAGGCACCTGCAAGCTCCTTGGCCTTTTGCTGCCTTGAGACAACTAATACAAAAAAGGTATTAGGGCAGGTTGTTTTAGTGAACTTGACATGCAAAGCTTTGATGCGTCGCAAAACATGATCCTGGACCAAAACCAAACCCAGCAAGTGATGGTGGAAGTGTTTCAACAGATGGGGTGATGGCTGGAGCTGTGACAGGGGGAGCTGGGCCTGAATGTTACAACTTTATCCCCATTTTAAGCACCAGAGCAACTGAGGCACAACAAAGAAAAAAAACCTGCTGCTGTGCTGAGACCATGAGAGCAAAGCCTCTCCAAATCCTGCCTGCGTTATGGTCTCATGCAGGATGCCCGACTCTCCACCCCAGTGACAATGCACGTGAGGGGATTAACACCTGACAGTATGAGAGCAGGTGATGGAATCGTGCACAGGCATCTCAGCAACTTCAAAAAAGGTCTTTTTAACATGATTTTTTCTCCCTTCCCTGAAATTTGCAAGTCAGAAAAAGCAGTATCGATCTCACTGCCTGGCAGAAATAAGACAGAGACTAATTAAGCACAAAGATCTCAAGGAAGGAGTCTCCAAGGAATCTTTTTATTTGCAAAAAGGACCCTTACAAAATGCAGGAGGAAATATAAAAAAAAAAAAAAAAAAAAAAAGAAGAAACAGTAAAAAAAGCCTGATCCTGGATCTTCACTGTCAGCTTGCTTTTCCCTGCACTCACAGGAACACAGAGCATTCTAGACTCAAAACAGGAGAAGAGGCTCTGAGATACTCAGAGCACAGCTGTGGCTGCAAGCATAAGACAGAGGGAGAGAAGAGGCAATGCAAACCGCAGCAAATATAAACAGTGATTCACGACGCACAGTAAATAAACAGCACTGTAACAGTTTTTGTAATTATAATTCAAACCAAAATAAACAAGAATGACAGTCCAGCACAACAAAAGGGAGGATGACAGTGATGGGAGTCCATCACATTCACATCTGTTGCTCTCGTAACATCCCAAATGAGCAGATCCAGAAAGAAACAGAAAAAGGAAAGGGAAAACGTACGTGACAGCAGCAATTTCTTGTGATCTACATCTGTGCTTGAAGTTTTCATTACTGCACTGAGAGCAGAATTTATATCCTAAAGCCATGTAACAGCCTAGAACACTGCTACTGGTTTTGACCCCTGGCCCCTGAAAGCACCTCTAGTGACAGAAATAAAAAGTCCAGCTTGGTGGGTTAATGAGTAAAATAGACCTTGAGTGGTGGGTGGATGGACAGAAGGCAACAGAGCGGGAGGGGAATCACACCATCAGCAAGAGGCACTGGTTTAACTGCTCTGCAATCCTCCAGTAAAGAAGATGCATAATTTCTTTTGCTATTGCTTCATTACCTCCCTCGTCAGAAACTCTCCCCCCAGTCCACATCTTGAATATTTTTTTCAGACAAATCAAGGTACTTTCCCCCAGTGGGTACTAAAAGCTGATCATCATCTTTTTTACAGAATTCTTTTATGCATCAGAAGATGTATTGCCTGCACTCAGGCTTGTATTTCCAAATACAAATCCTTCAGCTCTCCCTCTCTGGCCTCATTTGCCGAGCCTCCCATCTGTGTGGTTCACCTCCAGACTTGCAAGCATGACCGCTTTCCTCCTGCCTTGCACCACGCAGCACCCCTCAGTGCAGCAGGAAGCAATTACCAGCCTTGTCTTACGCACAAAGCTTCTGTAACCATGACTCAGACATTTGACTCTTTTCCTCAAACCTCGGGACGCTGTTGACTTGTTTGAGCTGGCCATCCACAAACAGCCCCCATCACCACATACCACCCTGCCCATTGCTCCTCCTCTTGCATTCGGTCATTCAGCTCCTGCTGCCTCCAGAGCCACCGCCGCACCCTCCTCCTCCCTTACACCACATCACGTCGATGCCCGATCGGTTTTGTTGCTTGCCAAGACAACTTGAAATTCTGCTCCTAAGCCTTAGCCACATCAGCAGCCCCTCTCACGCACTAACCAGTTATCCCATTAAAGAAGGAAGCTGGACAGATTTGTCTATTTGTTTTGCCTTATAAGTCAGCTTATCTTTTGGTCCCCATCCTCCTCCTCCTCTCTGCTGTGCACAAACTGCTCTGGAACTTTATTGAGGAATCAGGGCCGGATTCTCTGATTCTTCACTTTCTGGGTCTCCCTTCTCCTCCCGTGGTCTGGAGCTGGCTTTGCTCTGCTCCTCTTCCCTCCTCACCACATCCCCAGGGCACACTGATGGCAATCACTAACGGTTCTAAGTTCAATGAGACCTCACTTTCCTCGAGTCATCTGGAATAATTTCACCAAAAACCCAGCTGACACGAGTATTGGATAATCTCTTCTTTCTCTACTCATATCCCCTTACCTCCCCTATTTGAACAAGTCACACGGGTGCGTATGTAATCAGCACCATGGTTTTGTGAGGACCGAAGCAGAGGAAGCACAGAGCACGTCCACCTCTTGTGACTCCTCATCTCTCCAGCCTTGCTCTGCTGCTCTACGGCCTTTCTCACACATTCCACTTTTTTTGCAAGAACTTCCCCCAGTTTGGAAGCTTTCAAATAAATAGTTTTTCCACTAGAGGGCACAAAGACAGTTTCTCCTAAATGGAAACTGATGTTAGAAGGATTAATAAAATAATTACTAACATCTCACCAAAGATATCTCAAACCCAAGACACAAACACTTAATAAATCGCGATGTACTTCCAACTGCCCAGGTACTATAACACCACCAAACGTCTCTCACATGTAGAGACTGAAAACCTAGAAATCCAAACGTGAGATTACTCTAACAAGATCACCTATACAACACTAAGCACTTTATCCAGCAATTTCTACGCTGCCCACAATTTCTCATTAGTCACAGACCGCGGTATTAGCACAGCAATGGGGACAGAAAAATCCATCCTAGTATTTTCTAAGTTGACCTTATCCAAATTTAGCTTCAAGTTGATGAACGTTTTTATGCTTTTGTTTCCTAGATCAAAAGAAGTTCTCTACCAGCAAAGATCGTCTGTTTGCAGATACTTTTAGATCATGATAAGTCACCTCCTGACCTGCCTTGGCTAAAGTAAAGAGATTTTAGCCTTTAAGGCTCTTCTGTACAAGCCAGCTTTTCCAGCTTTAAAGCTTGTCTGGTAAACTTCTTACAGGTTGCATCTATAACCACGACACCTTAACCAGCTCCTCACCAAGGAACGGTGCTGGTCCATAGAACCATATAAACTCAAGGGGAAAGAAATCAAACATTTGGTTACACAAAACCCACCGAGTGGGATGACAGTGACCATTTCAGAGCATTACCTACGTTGAGAGCACTGCGGCCCTCAGGGTTCATCAGCCTCCCCAGCCCCACCAGCTCAGGCACAGCAAGCCCCGTGTGAACCTACCTTGCTGACTTCTGTAATCCTGACAACCCGCTCCTTCGGGGCCCAGGCCCAGGAGGTGTGCGAGCACTTGGTAGCCCACTCGTGTGCGGGTGCCTACACGCACGCCCACGCTGCCCTCCATGACCTGCTGCCCTTGGATGCGCACCCACCCCTCCAGCCTGAAGGCAGTGAGGTTTGCTTTCTGCCCACCGCCGCCTGTGGATCCCCACTTACTGGAAGGTTTGGCTTGAACAGAGTCAGCCCAGAGACTTTAGCTAATGGAAGAAGAGAGACAATAGCGATACGCAGGTGCTTCCTCCCATTTAAAGTGTTTACTTGTGCAGCTTAACACAGTGACGCTATTGTGAATTAGATCTGCATGCTGGTTTACAGAGTTCAAAAGGTAGCACGTAACAAAAGGAACCCCAAAATACTGCTTATTAAATTGAAGGGAGTTTTTTTCTTTCCTTTTATATTCTGCTTCCTTTGCCAATGCCAAGTTAAGAGGATTTTTCCAACCATACAATAAAAGCAGTTTCAAATGGGAAATGATACATACTATATCAAAACAAAACAAAAACTCTAATACAAAAGCAAAGAATTTATCAGTATATCTCCACTGCCCATGCAGCAGGCTCCTTGTGGCATGGAAAGGACAACTGTCAGCTAGCAGCGATGGCTGAACTCGAGACTGTTAGAGCTGCACACACTCTGAGAAAAATCAAGAAGATCAAGAAGGAAGGTAGCGTATGGCTAAGCCACAACACAGAACTAAGGAAAACATCGGTCCGAAAGAGGAACAAAGGCCTATTTGTTTTATGAGATAAAGCAAGCAATTCAGCTGTATTCCACAGTAAACCATTTGGCTTAGGACTGAAATAAGGGGGGTGGGGGAAGAAAAAGAAAAAAAAAAAGAAAAAAAAAAAAAGAAAAGAAAAGGAGCATCTGATTCTAGTTTTGTTGTCCTAAGCTTACATTACATGAATCAAGATGTTTACTAGAGGTGCCAGGCAGTCAAATCCGTAGTTAGACCAGGTACACAGGCAGTATCAGATGTGCTAAACATCTTGCATTTCCCTCCACAGCCAGTGAGGGCTCAAAGATACTCAGCACTTAACAATAAAAAAATTATAATAAAGATAACAATAAAAAAACCCACCAAGACACTTTTTCTACTGTCTAAAGGAACTCAGAAATCCAGCTTTACAGTGAACTTGTGAACAACTTGCTCCTCCCAAAAGCACCGTCTTTTTACTGTTTGAGAAATTTCAAATAAAATATCATCACGTTCCAGATCCTGCAACTTAAGACTACACCTCATTCTCACACAAAACTACACCACAAAATGCCAGACGTGCTGAAACCAACGCCACACACGTTTTCATTCAACCCCATCCTCTTAACACCAAAATAAACAGAATCGAGTCCTTTTGTCCAAGTGCCATATGATTTGTCTCTCCTCCTGGTTGCAACTATTTTAACTGTGCTTCCATTGATTTTCCTTCCTGTGGGGAAGGGACTGAATGGGATTCAGCACCTGGCTCTCTGCTATCGTCTTCTGAGATTTGGTGGGATGACTGCTCAGAGAATGTCAGATCCAGACTCCTTTCATTCTCTGTCACCTGTGAAACTAGAAATGGCAATGAAAATCCCTTTCTCCATTGCTCCATCATAGGCAAGTGCTAGAAGGTAAAGTGGCAAGCATTGCTTTTATTGATGCAAGTGACAGAGTAATGCAGTAGCTTAAAATTAGCAGGTTAATAATTTAAGAGTTGCTTCTGTGCAGCTCAGCAATCCTGCATCCAGTTTACTGGAATTCTCCTTGAAGTAACACAAGAACATAGGCAGATGGGTGCTACAAACAGCCGCAGCAATGCACAAGCCCAACTGTTGACTAACAGTTTGGACCAAACCTGTTTTACCTGTGCTGAAACGGTCTGTCAGCACTCTCACCCCTGCACTCACTCTCCTCATTTGAAATGGCTCTAGCGGACAGTAGATGGGCTTCATAACCTCTTAAACGACCCTGTCTGTTCTGCAAACACATCTCCAGCAAGTGAACATCTACAGTCGCCTCTAAGTTATCCACAAAAACGAAGGCAGGGCATTGTGTGCACTGTGTTCCCAGGTATGAACTCAAAGCCCAGGTAACTGCTAGGTGGTCCCTGCCCCAAATCAGTTGGCATCACCGCAACCCATCCATCTGGAATTGCTCTACCACACCTTCCAGCAGCACTGCAGAGGGGGACCAGGGACCTTGCAAGGTGGCAGACAGGAAGACAGCACTCTTGCATCTCTTTTATTGCTGGTTTTAGTCTTCAGTCTTGCTTGACACAAGAAACCCATGTGTTTTATTTTTATGGCTTTCATTCTACTGCTGCCTGCAGTTCCTGGAGGGACATAACATGCCATTGCTTTAGAGAAGATCCAACTGAAAAACAATTTAATGCACAATCACTGAAGGAAAGCATCAGGAGGTAAACAGGTGAAGGTAACTCCATTTACCAGCTTATGGATGCCCAGAGACACTGAAATTTATTACATACTGCCTTGGGCAGGTCGAAGGACAGCAAGAGGCAAGAAAAACTTCTGGCAGTAAAATGTCTTAAACGCCAAAACCCAAATGAGTCTTTACAAGATCTGTTACTTGTACTCGCTCCAAAGCTGCAAGAAGGAGGGTGGCCAGGGGCCCATGCCATTGCTAAGGACCCCTAGCACCCTCCAGGACACTGATGCGAATCCAGGGCTTGGTCCCATGGGAAATGAGGAGGGCTGCAGCAAAGCCATCCCCTCCCAGTACCACTGCTGGGCACTGTGTGCCACTGCACAAAGCCCTGCACAGTTCACGGGGATGACAGGACTGGGTAGGACAAACTGGGAAGATCACTAAGAGCTTTGGAAAGCCTTGCCTAATATGACAGAAGAGGACAAGTTCTGCCTTACAAGTAACAACTGTAAGAAAACACCTCTGTGGGGAAACACGCTTCTGCAAAATCCTAAACTTTTCTTTTTTTAAAATGACTGAGATTAGAAGAAGCGATTCACCCCCAAAGAACTGCAGCCTGAAAGACCTGCATCCTGCAAGCAGCAACGCACAGAAGTTGGAAGCGAACACAACTGAGTTGGCAAGAACAAATTCAAGGTTTTTGTTGTGGCAAATGAGGCTTTCAAACCAACTGGCAGTAACATGATGTTCAAAACTTCGTTGCATTACTTTCATGATTCCTTCCAGCGGCATGCAACAAAATATATCTGAGCTGTAATCCATTTCTTGCAGCCTTACATAAACATTATAGGAATTTTGTCCTCTGTAATACTTCTTGCTTTCAAGGCTGCAATAAATAAGCCACTTACAGCCCCGCTGCTGCTTTGTCTCCTATCTTGCTATCTTAAGTCTCCGCTTTTATTTCTTTAAAGCTACCAGTGTAACCACTTTTGGCTTCAACAAATACTTTAAATGTATCCTGTAGCTAAACTCCAAGTAGAATGAAGCATTTTACATTCACAGGGAAGGACTGGAAAGGAAAAGCCATTTGTCCCTGGTAACACCACCTTCCTTTCATCTACAACCTCTCTCTAGTATCAGGGAAGCGAATTCTGGTAGCAAATCACTCAACCGACAACTCGGAGAGAACTGGGCCTGGAAGGTCCAGGAGATGGTAGCCACTACAGTCACATTCCCAAAAGCTGCACAACAGGCACCCTGGCCGCGGACACGTCAGCCGCTGAGGATGCATGCACTGGCCCTTGGACGGGGCTGGCAAGCCACCTCCTCCAGCATCACCTCGCTGCTACAGGAAAGCGTTGTGGATGCAACTTATGGAGGCAGGAGACAGGAGAGGACCAGGACGCTGAGCTCCAGGAAGGGCACATGCCAATAAATATCCATCGTTTGAAGGCAGAGCTCTTCTGGGAGATGAATCGCTTCCCTCCAGGGCCTCACTTCAGCTTGCCCTTGGGCCCTGCCCAAAGCATGCGTTAACCATCATGCTGGGTCCCAAACTGCAGGCGTGTCTGCGAGGGGAACTGCCTGGGCACGCTTCAGGGTCAGGACTCGAGGCACAGCCTGAACTGGGCCTGTAGCCGTTCAGAGAGCTCCAACAGAGCTGTGTGCCACCTAGGCACTGAACTGCCTTGCTTCAAGGCACTGGCTTTGCTTCATCAACGAAGAAAGGCCATAGTTTGTCAGACCACAGGTTCACCTACTCTGTAGTCCCACCTGGAGGAACAGCAGCAGTGACTGCTTCAGGAGGAATCCCAGAAGAGGACAAGTGCACGGTGGTACCTCTCCCCAGCACCCCACCTGGCAGAGGCTGTGGCTTCGGGACTACCCAAGCCAGAAATGTTGTCCTGGTACAGCCCCAGCTGGATTTCTCCCAATCATTCTCTCCCTCTGTTTCATCCAGAGAATGGCAAATTCTCTCCACCACTGTAATAAAGCACCAGGGATGGTGGGGGACAGGGGGGAAAAGAGACACCTGAGCCAACTTCAAAGGTTTCGCATCCTTTGAATGCTTCACTCATACATAATGGAAAGGGATATATGTTTGGACTACAAGAAAGTAGATTTTTTTTTTTCCCCCCTACTATCAGACCCAGCACAAGGGATGCTGTCATACGATAGCCTTGGGGGAGGTTTACAAACCTGGAGAATTTACTGAGAAGCAAAGTAAACTACTACTGACAGCAAGTGGACCAGAGCCCAGATCCCCGAGAGGTTCTGACAATGGGAGGACCCAGAAAAAATAAGCCAGCCTTGACCCTGCATCAGGGGAGGCCGAGAAGGGTGCATGCATGTATTTTATTTCACACTAACCTCCATTTGACCAGTTACACAAATAAATCTCTGCTTGTCCCAAGTACACTTCTAGAGACCGAGGGAAAATTTGGAATACTTCACAATTCAGCCAGACCTGCTGGTCACCGCATTGCGACTGAACTCAAGGGTTTCAAGCAATGAAATATTAAGCAGGTAAGAATGGCATATACAGCCCATAAAACAAGAGAGACTGCATCCAAAAAAAGTAATCTGAGCTCAGAAGAGAAAAAAGAAGCAAAAAAAAAAAAAAAAAAAAAAAAGTACTTAGGGATTTGATATGCAGTCACGATCACTTCAGTTCCTCGCAGGCAGAGAAGCAGCATCTGGTCCACGGAGAATACATCCCAGGGCAGGGAGAGACACAGGAGCAACACCCACAACAGCCCCAGCATCGACCCACCAGGGACCAGAGATACCTGCTGCTGCAGGGGGCTGGGGACCTGCAGCCCTTACAGCTAGGCAAAGCACCGTGCACACACTTTGCACAAACACGGGGCATCTGCCCGATAAAAAGTCCAAAGTGAGATGTACATATGGCACCCCGAGTGCCCTCAGCACAGCAGGGATCTGGCACAGCTTGTCTGCAGCGCCGGCAGCTGCGCGTGTGACTGTGCTTCTGCCCTGCTTCGAGCAGAGGCTCCCCAGGGGCAGCCACCGCACCTTCACTAACGGATTTATGCCATCTCCCACTCTCGACTCCCCTAAGGCTCCATTACTGAGGCTGTTCAGAAACTGCTGTCATGAAGATGGAACACTTAAACCCGATTTTCAAGCTTCCCCCTGCTTAAATCAGCGCAGCTCAGACATTCACTTATCACTAAGCCTCACTGTGCCAGGTCAGCTTAACTACGCCAGCGTTCAAGTGAGCTTGATGTAACCCCTGTCATTTTCTAACTGTTTTACTTAAACAGCTGCTTTGTTCCAATACAGGCAATGCTTCAGAACGGCGGCATGAAGACTCCCTATGTGAATACGGTAACCACACTATGGGCTTGCGAAGGGGCATAATTCAGCTGTGGGCAGGAATAGAATTCAACCCCCTAAACCCTTGTACCCACCAGCTTCAACAAACCAGCTTCTCAGCTGGGAGCAGCGGCCATCCCACATCCTCTGCAATGCCAAGGCAGAGCAACATTTTGCAGAGCTGATCCTGAGCAGCAGAGATGATCCAGCCAAAGGCATGCTGCTCCCCAGGGCAGGTCACTAAAAACACAGCGCAAGTCAAGTGAAAAATAACGAAAACTTACAGACTGCTTAAAACATTCCCTGCCTTGGAGGCTCACTCACCCCTACCACCTCTCCTGCATGTCCTGCCCACGGCAGAAGATGCTGCCCACTGAGGTGGCCAAGGTTTGATCTGAGCTTTGCATCGGGAAGGTTCAGCTCAGGCCTCTGCAGCACGGGAAGCTGCAAAGCGGCATTGCAGAGGAGAGGGAGTCACTGCTTCAGTGCACTGATCCATACAGACAGCGAGAGGCAGGGGTAGGAGAAGGGGGGTGGGGGGTGGGGAAAAAAAAGCACTAAAAATTCTTTTGACAGGGTGAAAAATGAAAGCAAAGTGAAACACAGCTCAATCTGTCAAAACAAAATCACAGCAAGCCCACTGAAAAGAAAAACCACACAGCTCAACTCGCGTTTTCTGGTAGGCAATAACTGGTACATTTGTTTTCCTGAAGATAAGCGGGTGAGTTAAGTTTGCCAGACGACACTGAGCAGATTTGAAAGGTAATCACATCAGAAGCGCAAACGATCAGGTTTTGCAGTGGCTGTAAATATAACCAGGGATATTAAGGACTTGCTTGCTTCCACCTTGCAGTTCAAAAGACTCTCAAACAAGTTTTTACAGTTGCACTGGTGAGCCGATGGATGGACTCCGAAGTGCCTGATCAGGACAAGCTTTGCCCTTTCCCTCTGAGCTCGCCATGCAAAGAGGATGAAAGATGATGCTCTTAGTAGCAAACGAGCCACAAATTGGCATGGCAAAAGGTTCCGTACAGTGCATTTTTGGTCACGGTGGTAAAGGTCAACATAATATTCAGAGTACAGAGAACCCATTAACCTGGTAAGAGAGTCCTAACAACGTTACCCAGAAGGTATTTTGAATGGTCAGACAGCTTGTAATTAGCTTAGGTGGGCCAACCTAATTATTCATGGCCTGAGGAAGTATCTCCCAATGCAAGAGGGGTACAAGATATATATTTATAGTTCTTTCCTGATAAGCTCATTATAAGCTTTCAGAGATGAATGACCACAGCATTTGACTGTCTTCTTGCGACCTGGAGATGCAAGCAGTAATGAGCAAGTGAGCCAGGAGAACAAAGGCAGGGACTGCATGGGGCTCTATGTAGGGTTAAAAAACAAAAAAACAAAACAAAAAAACACCCCAAAACAACCAAAAGAAAAAAGATCACAAAAAACCCCAAAACACAGACTTCTGTTACACTACAAAGTGAAATTGCTGTTTGCTAGCTTCATTTTGAAGTGGACAGTCATATGCCTGCCCATTTTATATAAATGTGTGAACAAGCATTTCCATAAAACCCTTTTTAACAAGGCTCAAGCATTCAAAATAGGAAATAATACGGTGGAAACAGTTAATATAGATGTGAAACACCCTATATATATTCAGAACTGCATTCACACATTAAAAACTTAAAACCATTCTTCCAAATAAATCAGCATTATAAAAAAATCCTAATTTCCCAGTGTTTCCATTCCAGCCGCCCTTTGCCTGCTCAGACCTTTATTAGCCATAACCATGCAGGTGCACACAGAAATCAAACTGGGACCTTGCATAAGACAGATGGGAAGAAAAAGTTGTTTTTTTTAAAGTTTCCTTTTTCTGTTTCTTATTTATTTTTTAAGGGCGTCTTCTAGCATGTCTCAGTCTCCCCACAGCTTTTCCAAATGCATCTGCATGGTTTTAACCTCTCCTCTTTATCACCTTATTGGTTGTCTGTTTTTGCAAGGGTTGAAATTCCACCACTTCAGTTTTACAAATTCTCTACTTTCTCCCTCAAGGTTTCCCCTTTCATTAGAAATTAACTCTCCCATCTTATAGAACATCCTTCTCATAGCCAAGTGCTTGCTGTCAGGTACCCCATTCCCACAACACCCTTGCCCAAAGCAAAGGCAAACAAGCCATCCTCGGTGCCAATAAGTTTGGGCTGCTTCATTTAGGCAAATATTTACATACATGTGTGCCATATTCCAAATGTTGGGGGAGGGGTGGTGGTAAATCTTGAGGAACTCTTTATCACATCGACTTTGGTTTTGCCACTGATTTTAAGAGGGCTGTGATCCCACTTCTCAGCAGTAGTGCTCAAGAGAAGATTCCTGGCAGCATCTGTAGCATCTGAGATAACCCTTCCAGTGAAAGAGGTGGGGAGAAGCAATATCTTGGAACAAACAAGCTTGGATAGACAGCAGTACCTTCCAAGACAGCAATATCTTGGACCAAATTGTAGCCCGTGGCTGCAATTCCTACCCAAATGGCTCAAACTCTCATTCAGAAGTCTCGTTTAAGTGCTAGTTCAGCACTTTCATCTACTAAAACACCTGAAATCATTAGAAACTGGTGGAGGAGGAAGGGAACACATATGCAGGTATCTAGCAGTGCAATTCAAACTTCAGCATCACCTTTGTCAATTTTCACAAAGCTTAAAAAAGCAGAGGCCAGAAGCACCAAGCAGCTCTAGTGAGTGTCCTGCTGCTGCCAACCTTCAGTCCCTTGTGCATTCGTACACGACAAACCCATCTCCCCCTTGGACACGACAGTGAATGTTCATCAGCAGGTTGTGAATTCCAGCCCCACCTCTGGGAGCAGACCGCAGCACTGCTGCCAGCCGTGGGCACCGGGGCTGCTAACAGACAGCTCGGCCGGCCAAGGGGAGTCAACCCTGCCAGACGGACTGCGTGGGTGCAACTTGGTCCACACTTGGACATTTCTGATGATTCTGTTCTGTCGAGGCAAAGTTACAAGAGGGGTTTTGTAAAGGCTCCTGTTACCCATCGCCTTCTCTATTTTGGTATATGAAAAGTAGTTTGAAGGTGCAGAACTACTATAAGCAAAACATAGTATTTACTACTTTCCATTAGGGTCAGTGTCTAATGATTTTTTTCAGTATCTTTTGAAAGGCTCCTAATTATGCAGCTCATTATTGTATTCATTTAAATGTGCTCTGCCCTGTGTCCAAATTGGTACGATTTATCCACAAGGTAAGACTAGGGGACTCACAGCTCCAAGCGGAGCAAACATCCACACCCCACATGCAAGGGTATTTCGGCAGGTCTCCAGTTCAACTGTATTTCTCACTGTTAAGCCAAAAGGAGTCCTTAGAGGCGACTGGCTGCTGCAGTCTGCACCGACGGATCCTACACCAGCTCGGGAGCTACCTTGGCAGACGTGTGCGTCAGCCATATATGAACACTCACGCTGAGTCAAAGACTGTCTCAGAGACAATCTCTTCCCATCTCTTTCTGTGGGGCACGTCATGGTGAGTACCACCACCCCCGCGAGAGGCTCTGCACGTCAGCCCTTCTGCAAGATGCCCTCCCCAAACCTGCAGCAGGCTCCCCACTCCCCCTGCAAGAGCTCTCCCTACCAGGGATCCCTGCTGTGAGCATCTCCAAAAGGATGCTCACCCAGGGAAGGCTGCCCACACCAAAGCATCACCTCCATGGTTTCCCAGCAAGCCATGGTGTCTCACCCCAGGGATGCCTGAGGACATGGCCACAGCAGCACCGTGTGCTCCGAGCCATCACAGAGGCTGTTGCCCCCTAGATGGAGTGGGGGACAGAGCTAATGCCCACACATGCTCCCAAAAGGCACTTCTGAAGTGTCAAATACTAAACAGTCAAGAAACAGAAGCAGCAAACGTTGTCATAGCTCTATAACCTGTTGGGACATGATTTCCAAAGAAACACTCTTCTAGAAAAACCACCCAAGTCCTCTCTGTCTCCCAGTTTCTCTGAAGATCAAGTGGGAATAACACCAACTGCACATCACAGTTCATGCCATACACTGTGAGAGGAAGTCCACCATCTGTGGGATCCAAAGCACAGCTCTGACATTCAATCAAACCCCATCCCACACTGCAATTTTGGTGCCACGGTATTTGTACTTTTTTTAATCTACTGAAACCCCAGCATGCTCTTCCACACATACTGAGTCCTGCAAAATATCTCTTAAACAGGAAAAAGACTGAAAAATAAAACTCCTTGATAAATACATAGAAATTTTCTCAACCTTTTGTAAAGCTTAACTGGAAATGACGTGCACTTTAACAGGGTAAAACCTGGGAACAGCCACCCCAGCAGTAAATGCCGTGACAAGCCCTGCTTCCTTCCTTATCTGTGGCCAATAAAAGACGAAACGCTCTAGAAATTAGTCACCTCCAATTTCCAGTATCAGCAAGAACTGCAACAAAGAGCATATTTTCAATGATACCAACTCCCTCAAAACATTTACAGAAACATACGTCGTCTCAATTAAAAATCAGAACAACTCACGCCCTGGGGGCTGACCGGCCAGTGCTGGGGGAGAACAGCTATTGCTCAAACCTCTCTGCTCCTCAGCCCAAGTACAAGCATTTCAACACCTGGCTCGCTGCCTGCCGTTTGAGGTTGGCAGCCCCTGCTCGCAGCCCAGTGTGGCGTCAGGCCCCTGCCCAAGGAACCTGGCACGCCTCTCCTCGGTGCCCTCCGCACCCCACGTGCCTCTCCTTGGTCCCCTCCGCACACCGCTCGCCACGAGGACCAGGAACCGCGTCTTCCTTCTCCCAAGTGCACAGCCATGCCCCCGGCAAGCGAGCTCTCCTCTTCATTGCCTGTCCTAGCTTCAAAACCTTTTGCTTCCCCTACTGATCACACACTCATTTCTCCTGCCAACACACACTCATTTCTGGTCTTGGCTCTATTTCTCCATTAACTCCCTGCATTTAACACGTTCAGGTACCCCACGTGTCCTGTTCGCCACTGCCTCTGCACCCAGGAACACAGGCAGCCCGTTTTACTCCTCCAGCACTGCCCTCCTGCTTTAACGGAGCCAGCTGTTATGTACAGTTGGAGAGCAAAAATATAATTATAGGAAAATGTATTTAAGAAGAGCAGATTACCGAAACAAACAGCAACAGCGGGAGAGATGAAAGCAGGTTTGGGCTGGCAACAGCGCGCAGCAATGGCCGAGCGTTCGGATGCCAAGCTGGGGAGGGCACCCTCGCCTGACCAAGAGCTGTCTGGATTTCCTTGGATGGTTGAAACCATCCACCACAAACTGCGTTTCAGATGGAGAGATCTCCCCTGCACGTGGCCAGCCAGCGGCACACCCAGCCCCACCACTGCTCCAGAGCAGTTGAGGCAGCTGTAATCCAGCTGAACCCTCAGTGTCCATCTCCAGCATCCAAAGCAGCACTTTCCAGTCCCTTTTATGGTCCGAGCAAGTGACCATCTCCGCTCCCGAGAGTCTGGCTTCATCACTGCTGGGAGGCAGGGCTGGGCAGAGAACGGCTCATCCAACACTGATCCAACCTGCCACCCATCGAGGCTCCGCTCCACCCCTCCCCGGGGCCGTTACTGTCCCCACCACCCACAGCCACCCAGCACACGGCAGGCTGCATCGCAGGGCTGTGCTGCAGCGGATACTACACTGGCAGCACTTTCTGAGATACCAGAAAGTAAATTGTCCCAGATGCTCAGCAGAGGGTCTCAGGCCACCCAAGCTGAGTGGCTGCGATGAAGCGTGGGTATAAGGTACATTACTGGAGGCTAAACATGGAGCATTTCAACTTCCAAGGCTGCAGCTTTATTATTTCACACAGAATTAAAGCACTTACTGACATGTGATGGTACATTGATGGACAGCAAACTGCAAGAAGAATAATGGGAAAGCAAGAGACAAAAATGGCAAATTAACAAATATAAAGCTGATTCTGATGGCATGAAATTCTTGTCACTCCTGAATGAGCCTGTACTCTGTTTATCAACCATTCTGGGGTTTGCGGTTTTTTTCCTCTTAATTCTAGGGAGGTGCTTTGAGAAATGTGGCGTTTCTTCCCTCTCTAGGAAAAAACCTCATTTGCACTGCATACTTTTAAGATTAACGATCCAAGGTCAACCTCCTGAAAGGAGCTGTAGTGGTGAAATATTTTCCCAAACCACATTTCGGTGAAGGAGGAATTTCATCTTGACTTCGGATACTTGGTTTTAACCTAGGTAGGTTCTGGGGCTTTCTTTGGCTCCTTAAACAGTATCACCCAATTAGGACTCGCAGCGTCTGACAAAATCAACACTCTTCAGGTCAGTCCTGGTTACCAAAGTGACAAAGGTCAAAGCGCTACAGAAAAAAGTATGATCTCATGATGGACAGAAAAGGTGTATAAAAGTTCTCCTCTTCTTGTTTTGCCAAAAAAGAAGAAAACCAAACCCAGTGCCTGACAACAGTATACCGTAGCCGAGCAGAATTATCAAGAGAGAACTGTATTAGTGAAAGGGAAGGGACCTCTGCTCGGCCAAAATGCCCCTTCATTCGGGCAGAAATTGGTACAGGACCCTCATGGACCTCCTTGAAATAGACAGCAATTAAAGCTGGATGGCATAACCTCTACTGGCCCCATCACCGTGTGTAGACAAGGGCATGTACACACACAACTTGTGTTAAGTGCATCAGAGGATTAAAAGAGCACCAAGCCAGAGGGCAGCAGCTGCTCCTCCAGCCCCAGGAGCCCCGGGGTGTCCATGGGTGCTCCCGTGCTCAGGATTAACATCAGCCCAAGTCACTCGATGGAGGAGATTACGGTCCATCTGCATCAGCCTGCTTTGCTGTGACAAAGGCAGGGTCTAGCAAAGGTGGACATACAGGGAAAACAAGAAAGGAAAGCAAGAAAAAGAAGAAAACCCAGTGTCTTCCAAATGGCAAAGGTTTCCTTGATGATGCAAAGAAACCCGTTGTTCCTAATGCTAGCAGGTAGGTCAGAACCAGATCCTCGAGACTCAAAATCCAGAAATCCATTTCAAACCTGTGGCTTGTATTTACATTTTGCAAAAGAAACCTGGCAGAACAAATTCCTCCAGAAACTGCTGATCTCTGCACGCTCCAAGGACACATAAAGAAACTTTTACACTCCGTGTTTTAAAGTGTAAGAGCAACAGAAGAGCGTTGTTTGTTTTTAAAACCTCTTCCCAGGCTGAAACCTTCAATTCCAGAGTGCGACTGATGTACACGGCAGAGTTTACAAGCCTCTCCAACGAGAATTTTATAAACGGAAGAGCCGACGCAAGCTGAACTGTAGCCTTGAGAGTTATGAGCGCGATACCACAGTCTTCCTGTCTCCAGAGGTGACCCATCTCTTGCATGTCATTCCAGCCTCGCACACAAGCGTTAATTTGGGACCAATGACTCATGATTCCTGTTTTCCAGAACATTCAAACCAATATTGCAAGGAAACCTGTTGTGGTTTTTTTCTCCCCCCATGACTGAGTGGCTGGGTAAGAACAGGAAAGGCAGGAAGAAGTAAAAAATTGAGCAAAAAATGGATAAACAGTTCTGTTAACCTTTCCTGAGCCTTCCCAAGTGATGTGCTGCAGAAGGTCCCGCCTGCACAGGTCACAGGGCGAGCACGGGCTTTGCATCAAAAGGCTGAGTGCTCATTGAAAATGCTAATGACACCTGGTTGATCTGGAGCAAGTTGAGGACAAACAGACCCAAACACTCCAACATCCCAGATGCACCGTCACACACTCAGCCCCTTCCAGGGGCTGCACCGCGCTGCCTGGCTGCCGTGGGCTCAGGGGAGGAATATTTTAAATTCTCATTTGTTCCAAAAAGCAAGTGCATAAAAACACCTGGCTCCACAGGCACTGAAACTTTACATTGCAGGGGTGGGGAAATAAGGGGGAGGAGAAAAAAAAAACCCAAGGCAGGTGATCACTTAAATAGGCTACGGGCATGCCAGCATGGCTATCTCCAGCAGAACAAGAGCTCTCCCCAGCAAGCCCCAGCCTCCAGCACAGTCCCAAGAAGCACACTGCTCAGCAGAAGCGAGGACCTGCTGCAGGTATCAAACTCCTGACAGCTCCCAAAGCTGCCGTTTGCAGGAGGCCAATCTTTGGCTTCAGCTGCCAAGGCTGAAAGCTTTTTAAAAGCTCTCCCTGTTCAAACCACACCGAAGCAACAGGGCCCGCAGGTGGAAACCCATCCAACGGGTCCATGCAGGTGCCTGGGGATGGAGCAGTGCCTGCCAGGTCCATTGCTGCCAGGACCAGGATTCTCTTAAACAACAACATAAAAAAGCAGATTATGCAAGATTTCTAGTGGGGACAGGCTGAAGGCTCCCAGGGAAGGTGGGACCAACCACACCACAGTTTGTAGGGACACCAAGGACCACCCTCCCCATGCCCTAGGGGTCTCACCGCCTCGCATCCTGCTCCTGCAGGTGTGACCTTGGTAAATTAATCCCAGGGGATGTCTTAGCCATCCACCAGTAAACAAGTGAAGGGACTAAGCGATAAAATGATGTACTATCAGCTCACATATAAAACTACAGCCAGCCTGCGCTGCTGGTAGAGAACAATGCATGTAAACATTCAAAGCGCATTCAAGACCTCTCATCAGCTGCTCTTCCCTTCTGAGGAGTGTCACCTTTTCTGAAGTGATTGAAGCACCTATAATTCCTACCAAAATGACATTACTTCATTTCCTCTGGAAAACAACAGCTCCACCACCCCCTCCTCCCCCCGTCTTGCTCTCTCATGAGCAATGCGCTTGGATCTCCAGGAAGGGGGTAAGGTCAGGAGCAAATGCCTGGATTGCTCCCAGATTAGCAGCCCAGAGGGAGTAATTCCAACAGAAAGCATTTACAATATTCTTGGTATTAAATGCTTGTGGCCAAGATGAAATTTGTTAAAGTTTGCACTTTTGTTTTTTCAAAGCTCTGAAGTCATTTCTTTCCCCAAAGCTGCCTCCACAGGCTGAATTTGTGGGAAAAGGGAGATTTCACACACAGAAACCAGCCCAGCTAAATAATAAAGTGAGGCAACTGCTCAGATGCTGAAGCCTGATCAATTATTCTCCACAGAAGCAAAATACCCACATTAGAAAGGCAAATTGTTGTACCTAAACTAATGGTTGTGTCACCTGAATTTCCTGAGATTAATCCTGTTTCAGTCAAACCCTTCTCTAAATACACACAGGAAAACTAAACATGCAATCAAGCAAACATCTAAAAAAATACCTCCACTATAATTTGGCTGGACAAGCAGCCGGCTTATCCTCAGAATTTCTGAATTATTTTATTAGGATCCAAGAGCTCTTAGACAAGGCTGACAAGACCCCATTAAATCACTGAACATTTAACAGTCCCGTTTATTACATTTTGCCCTTCCCCCTCTTTCCAACACAAACCAATCTTTTTTTTGTTTTGTTTTTATTTCCCAACTTCACCGATTCTGCACACAATGAATTTCTATCACAATACCAGGTGGGGAGCACCTCATCTATTAAAATGCCATCAGTATCAGCTCTGTAGGTGATGGCTTCGGAGAGGAAATAACATTGCTTCTCTCTGTTCCCTCTCACAGCTTCACATTTTCTCACAAGGAAAAGGGCACTGTGCTCTCAGACTGGAACTGATAAAAACCACTATGAAGCAAAGAAAGGCCTAAAGGCTGAATGAACCAGTTTTTTAACTCCTGTAGAAAAATACCTTTTTCTAAGACCAAGTCTGAAGAAAACAGTACCTGGGGAAGATACTGGATGAAGGGAAGAAAGAAAAAAAAAAAAATATCAGGTTTTTGGTTTTTTTTGGTGCCAGCTGGAATCCAACCCACTTTCATCCACCATTTTTTAATAATCAAATTAATTAAAAAAGCTCCAAAGAAAACACAGTCAAAAAGCATGTTTAAACCTCAGCGAAGCCTGGCTTGACAACACTTCCAGACAAGCTGCAGCAAACTTGCAGTGCACGAACATACCTCCCATTCAGGAGGGATGATATATCTGTCCTGGGAGCAACGGTCCTGCCCTGCACCGGTCCTGCCCTGCACTTGCAGGCACCAGACCTGCGTCGCTGGCCCAGCACAAGGACAGCAACTCCTGTCAATTCAGGAAAAAGGTTAAATTCAAGCTTGCAGATTGGCACATCCTTTATTTCAGAGATTTTAAAATGAAGTAAGAGCCATCAAGTCTTGGACAACTACCAAGAGGGAAATGTGGGAGAATTCAGGACATCCATGACATTGGGCTGCCTGATAGTCCTTGGCTAAAAACACTCAGAAATATTCCCACTGCTGTGATTTCACGCAGAAGCTCAGCAGCATGATGACTGATGGCCATATAAAATCCATAAAGACAAAGATATTTTAGAAATTTCGGATTATTATTCTTTAAACAGTTCAGCAGAGTTTCCCCTCCATCAGTAAGTGGGATGGATATCCCCCCAGCACTACAACACTCCTAACTGTGGTCCCTAACTGTGTCTTGCTGTTTAGGTGGGAACCATGGATCTGGGACAAGTGAACACAGACAGGTAACAAATGACCAAACACTGAGTCTTGGGATTTAAACAGCATCCAGGAAGGAGCTGCAAATAGCTCCAGTAAAAATAGAGAAAGAAAAGAGGAATCCATTCTTTCATAAACCCTCAGTACTCTGATGCTCCATGCTAAACATCACTGCTGGCTGGCAAGAGCATCCTGGCTGGACCAGGCAGGGCACAGGACGCTGGGTGGAGCAGTGACAGCAATGCCTCCTAATGTTCTCCTGAAGAAACCTTCTTCCCAGATCCAGACTTAATACTGATTTATGTCCTGAAGCATGAAGCCATATGCCACCCAATACTCTTAATTTCAAAGGACTGGGCTTTGTTTTGGGTGGCTTTTTGCTTTAATCTCAGTTGCTCCAACAGTTTGCGTATATTTAATTACTGGCATCGTCTCAGACGTTGAATTTTGGACCCCAGTAATACCCTGTGGCAAGGAGCTCTGCAAATTAACAAGGGGGAAAACATCCCCCGTCTCCTCCGGAGTGCAGTGTTAAGGCTGCATAGCTGAATTCCCAGAGGCCAGGAAATGAAAACATCAAATATTCTAATACCCTCACTAAAGAAGTCATGTTTTACATATATGTCATTCCAATCAAATATTTTTCCTGTTTAATCATTCAGTTTTACTGCAACTCGTGTTGCTGTTAAAGGTCCATGCACAAAAAAGAGAAAGGAAGGATCTCGCACAGGAATCCCATACAGGATATAACATAACCAGGCAGCCACTACTGCAGACACTCAAATTTCACATTTTCTAATTTTGTTGATTCTAACCAGACAAGCTTAATGGCACAGTAATTACATAAATTACCTGGAATACATAACACTGCATTTATACATAATAAATGAACTGTTGCAGAGGAAACGCCAATGAAATACCATCACTAACTTTGAATTCAGTTTCACTCTTTTAAAAACAAAATTAAAAATAACTGCAGCAAAAGGATGAGCAAAACCAGCTTCTGTGAGAAGCTTCTTCCCACAGGCCTTTGCTTAAATCTGGCCAATTCAGACATTTCCAGCAGGTTGGGGACTGCAAACCAACAGGTACCTCTCTCCCAGAATGTCACACAAATACTAAACTTCCCCACTCAGATCCAGCAAAGTCCCAGGCAGCCTCAGCTGAAGGTGCCAGATGGGCAAGACCATAACCATACAACGCTAAAAAAAAAGTGAAGAGGAAAAGGAAATCTCCCATTTAAGAGCCGTCACAGAAAACAGAACAACCCCCCTTTTTAGATCTGAAACGAGGTCTCCCGACACAAGCCAAGCACAGATGCGGTACCGCCGAGATTGTCTGGCAGGAGCAACCGGTTAGTCCAAAACTGTGACAGTTTACACAAACATTTTAAACTCAGAGTAAGATTTCACAAGCACGACACAGATGCACGGGCAGTATTCAAGCAGATGCTGCTGTGACAGTCTTGCATTTCTGTGTCTTTTTAAAGGAGGGATGGGATAAAGAACAATGAACGCAAAAGGGGACTGCAGCGACTCAGAAAGAGGTGCGAGAACAAGACTCCCACCTCCCCAGCAGTTCTGCCCTGGACCACCAGACACGCAGAGACACCCCGTCCTCCTCTGCACCATCTTGCTGCGTGCAGAAACCTCACGCTTTTTTACACATCTGCATTTGTTCTACAGAAAAACTCTGCTCCAGTTTCCCAACGGGGACTTCGCAGGCTGCTCCCGAGGCAACCCGCAGCAGAGCCTGGCCACAGCAGAAGGTGGGCTGGGGCTGCCTGACCACAGGTTTCTTGCCTGGGCCAAGCATCCTCTGTAAAAGCAAGGTTTGGAGTGATTGGCATCACTGGGGACTCCTTCCACACAAACTGCTCGTATTTTACATTTACTTGACAGTAAACTACCCAGTATTGTTGAGTTTCTGCCAGACCACTGGAAGGAAACACTTTGCTGGAGCAAAAACTACCCCGAATATGCAACGGGGATGAAGACCCATGTCACTTAACACCACAGCTCTCCTTCAACCCATTCCTCCCAGCAAGACTTTGAAAGCAACTGGAGTCAAACAGATGCTTCCAACTCATTCTCTTGAAGAAAGAAGAAATAAAACCCCTAAAAGGCCAGCAAACCACTTAAGGGAGAGCACAGACTTGAAATACATACATATATTCAAGAAAAATCAAACCATGGGCTTATGACTGCAGCCAGAAGAACAAAGTATCTGACCTCAGTCTTCAAAGACAAGGAAATTCAGAAATAACACGGACTCTCGTATTACTCATCCCTACTGTGCTGGATTGTTACAATCCACGCAGGCCACCCAAAGTTAAAAGAGACCTCCAGAAAAATGTTCATCTCAAAGGGGTGTGTTAAAAACAAGCCCAAGGCAGGTTATGTGGTTGAAATGAAATGCACAGCATCCATCAAGAGTGTTGTATATGCCATTCCTGAACTGCAACAGTCATACTCATCTGGTTACAATTTACAAATTAGCACTAGGTAAAATAAGAATTTCCTCACACCTTGAAATCTGAAATACCAGCTATTTTTCCCAGCGTTAACTTCATCCTCCCTTACCTTGCAACAGTCGATACATTTTTTCATGGCAATAGCACACCTCTGGCCAGTATTTAAGCTCTCAGCTCTGTTCCCCTTCCCTTAGGTGGTAGTGCAGTGTGCCTCACATCCAAAATTGCCACTGGAGCGGGGAAGCAGTAATCCCGGTTCTGTCTGACCCATTCCCATCACCTTTGTGATATGTCAAATGTTTGTGCAACCACACACAAAATAAGGGTATGGAGCTGGCAGGGAAAAGGGAGTTATTTTACACCAGATCTGGCCAGGGCAGCAGACACTGGGGCTGGGAGAGCACAAGGGACAGCATGTGAAAAGACCATGCTGCCGAAGGAAAGCACACAAACCCCTCCTTCCCGGGTAACAGCACTCTGGTCCTGCTGTGCAGGTGCATCATCCCTTCCGAATGAGGAGCTCCAGCTCTGTCAGCTGAGACCTAACAAACTCACTGCCCGATGGTGAAGCCCTGGCAGAGAGCTCGGGTGCGGCAGCATGGGCAGCGAGGGACCCGCAGTCCCTGGGGAGGGATGCGCACCCCCGCTGCCCGTGGGATGGGGAGGGGAGGTGCAGGCAGTGGCTGAGCTGCTCGGGGTTCCCCTCAGTGATCACAGCGGTGCTCCAGCGAGGTAACATGGGATGACTCAGGACTGCCGTGAGAGAGCCATTAATTACACCTCTCACATGTCTGCATGGGCCTTTTCCGAGGCTTTCCTGTTACGACTGTGCGAGAGAAATGTTAGTGTGGATGGAGCAGGAAGGCACTTTCAGCCACATAACCTGAGAAATGCAAAAAACAAAACTAAGCCCTTTGACTGGAGCCTTCCTCCACCACAACCTAGGTCAAGAACCGTCACCTCTGCTCATCTTTGCAAAGATTCACACACAAATACCCCCTTACACTTGATACACACTTGAGCCAGGTTGTGCACAAAACCAGACCAAAACAGCTTCCCACAGGACTGATGATGATATAAACCTCGTCACCTTGCTGGGACAGTAGTAGGAGAAAACAGCCCCGAGCACAACCTGCCCCCCATCCTCATCCCACACACTGGCCTGAACCATCAATGCAGACAAATTGCCATCCCAGGCACCAGAAATCCCCCCTCCAGCTTCCCATCATAGCTGGTGGCCCAGGAAGGGACACCTCCAGCCACCACCGACCTGAGTCCTAGTGCACACATGGGTCCAGTCCCCAAAAGATGGCTTTTCACACTGTAAAACCCTGTCTGTGCCAGGAGACCCTACAACTTTACCATCTTCATCTACTTTCCACCACACAAGGTCCTCACCAACATGGTAACGGTCTCTTATTTAAGCACTTTTGTAGCTTGATTCCCAAAGGCTTCTTCTGCCCATCACTCAGGTCTTATGCTGACAGTTGCAAGGAAAATTGCTAAGTGCTGCTAGAACTTGCACTGATTTGTAAGAAAATGGCTTGGAACCAATGTTTTCATCACAGGTGCTTCTGCCTCACCCTTTTGCTAAATACAAAGTGATCTCCCTGTTGGGAAAGATAATGAATACTAGAAATAAGAACAGTTTTGTGCGGAAGCTCCCAACAAAGCAGAAAACCTGGAAAGCACCTGAGGAAATCAACTTTTCCTCCTTATCAGATTTGATTTGTTGGATAAACAATCTTTATCCAACAAATTAATGCTAATTTCTCCTTCCTGTTTTATTTTCTCACCCATCACCAAGGATGACCATGCTCTGCTCGGCTACTTTGTGCCCGGTGCTGAGCCCCAAGGAGGAGCCACTGGTGACCCCTCAGCAGCTCTTGGCATGAGATGCCTCTCAGTGTGGCAGAGTTGGAGATGCAACATACATATATATATATATACGTATGTATACACACACACATCATACACATACTTTACGACATCAGTAACCCTTCTTGTACCCAACAGTAACCCACAGCAGGAATGACAGTACTTTGCAACACTGTAAGAACATGATTTTCCCCTGGGAAGTGCGCGAAGCCCCACCTGCAAATTTTTTTTTTTAAAAAAGGAAATATTTCACACAAAAATTATACTGAGCTTGTCAGCTACTACAAATAATTTTTCAGAGAAGCCAACAGCTTCAGAGTAAACCCTGTAAGTCAATTAAATAGTACTCTGCGGCACGGGCAACACGGTGTCATGGACCATCCAGTGCTCAGAGAGTGGAACTGTTGATTTTAGTCAAAGGCAGCAATCTGGTAGTAAATTGTGTCCTGGCTGACAACCTGGCTGACAACCTGGCTGGTGTCATTAGAAAGTATGTGTTCCACCAATTACAAAATTAATTATAAAGCCATGTCAGGTCACTCAGTTGGAAAACAATCATTTCACTTCACGACATTAAACAGGAGACGGTGTCCCACCTTCATCAGTATGCAAATTGCAATGGATTGCTTGGGACTAACCCAGCTATCTCCAGTGCTGGCAGGTACCCAAAACCTCACCCAATATACTCCTCAGGAGTGGGATGGATGAATATCACCCTGGAAGAATCCAGTCTGGCTACAAGGAAAACACAGTGGGTGAAGATGGATGGCAAGGAAACTACACAGCCCCAGTGAAAAGGTTCCGTAGCAAACTTTCTAATTTACCTGCAGTCTGGTGAAATTTCAAATGTAACAAATATGATGCTGTGGGATTCCCCATGCTCGAGCTGGGGGGGACTGATCATCTCAACACTTTCCCTGAGACAGGATCATGTGTGCTGATGGATACCTGTCCAAAAAAACACTTTGGAGACTGCTGCACATGGAAACTCTGTGGGAAGACCATCACTTACGTATTTGGGAATAGGCTGGTTGACTGCTTTTCTTTTTCAGGAGTTTTGGTAAAAGCACTACAAAAACTTTGTTAAAGTGTTAGTGGTGTCATGTTATGACTTCAGAAAATCCATGCTACATATTTCTGGGGTAAAATTCCCAAATGTCTCCATACAAAAAGGATCTTGCACCTTCTCTGATCACCCAAGAGCTGGGATACCAGGCTGCCCTCAACTCAACAAGCTATCTGTATAAGGTTCAGCTGTAATTGCAGATACACAAGAAAAATGATCTGAGGAAGACGACTGAGATTTCAGCAGGTAAAGTTATACACATCCCATCCCACCTTCCCAACAGTACTTAGCCTTCTCCGAACCAAAGCACGCTGCCATTTACAACTAGGTAACCTCTCTTCTCCCCCAGATTTACCAGGAATAGAGCTCATGAGGTGCTCAACTCACACTTGCTTTCCTAGCTTTCCCCAGGTGATGGGTGCCCTCCTCGGGGCAGCCCTCCAGCCATTAAATTGCCTCTGCAACACGAAAGGACAAACCTAGCGTCTGTACGAGACACCTTCATCTTCCTCCTACAGCGTGTACTTACAAAAGACACTGCAGATTGACTAGCACATGCATAGGTTTTAAAGGGTACAATGAAGAAACTGGATAAAACAAGAAATTCCAAAACAAATCCCAGATACTCATCCCCACATTTTCCCTGTGAAACACCTCCAGCCCTGAGACACAGTTTACTATGTTCAAAGCAGCCATGCATCTTGAGCCTCCTTTTATTGCTTTGGGGACTTGCATCACAGTTACCTTCAATTTGACAAATACTTCCTCATACAGCACAAGAAAACGTCGGCTCCCACAGAACAGGATAGAGATTTCGTGTGTGTGTGTGTGTGTGTGTGTGCGCACATGCGTTTATAAAAATAAACAGTAGACACACATTTGCATACGATATGTGCTGACATTTCCTTATCAAGGCAAATAGCCTTGCCCTGATGCTTGCTGAGGCTACGTGACAGAGGAACACTGTGAGATGTGGATGTCAGGAGTCCCAGAGCCAGACCCCCTTGTCACACAGTACTACACTACTGCTCATCCCAGGCATTTTCCACGTTAATTCTTGAGTCTCTGCCTCCGGATTTGACCTGTGGATCAGGTGTACCAGAGCCACAGACAAATGCTGGCTCCACAATCTGCTGCTGATGCACCCATCAGGCCCACTGCAGAGAAGAGTGATGTTGTTGCAGATACAGGGGGATCAGTTTGCACCTCAAAGCAGGTTTAAGTCTTCTGCCTCAGAAACCATAAAAATAAAGAAATGTTATGCAAATCCCCCTATTTAAAAACTACATGGGATGATTAAAACAACTTTGCTTGCTTTGCAATGGTTAATAGCCCCCCCCCCCAACACCATGCACGCTCACATAATTATAGTGGTTTAAAAACAAATAAATCAGAGGTGCTTCTCCAAGCCATAACAAAGCCCTGAAGCCTGCAGATCCCAAGCAGCCTCACAGGCAGCGTTATCATTTTTGCACAGTTGCAGGGAGCTCTATTTATATAAACACCCTCATTGTTTCTGCTGCAAGTGCATGGATTGGAGTTATCTCTGCTATCTGGCTCTGTCCTTGAGACACAGCCCGCCTGCTCGCCCCGCTCCATGCCGTGACACAGCTTTCCTACTCCAGGCAAGACCAGGGACGGCTGAACTTCACCACAGGCCCCTGCGAGCAGGGTTTTATAATCTCGCTCAGACTTTGTCTCAGTGCACGCTTCTGAATTGCTGTCACCACAGGGAAAAGGCAGAAAGCAAACTGTCCCTCCCTGCAGCACAGCGCGACCGTGCTCCAGAAGGGCTGCTCTGCACCCAGGGCACCCCCGCACCCAACGGGACCACACGAAAACAGCCAGGGAGGGACCAGGGCCAGCGGGTGGGACTGGCCGGCACAGGAGACGATGCTGTAACAGCCTAAATCACCACACCGGTACTTTTCGGTCAGACAGTACATTTGGGGATTTTGTAGTCCCGAATTTCCATCCCGACCACCCTCGAGAAAATCATGGCACATGGGAGCCAGAGACCTAGGGACGAAGGCTGCTCTCAAACACCCTGGGGTCACGCATGCCCCACGCTCTGCAGCTCAGAGCCACCGGTGACCAGGAGCAGCAAGAGCAGCAGACTAGTTTTCAAAATGTCATGTGAGCATGGGCCACTGCACCAACAGTCGCAAGCCATCCCATGTCTTCTAAAGCAATTTGCAATTTTTTCATTGTTTTTAACAGGTTTAGGGTTTGGGTTGGTTTATTTTGTTTGTTTTTAAGCAAGTAACTTGCTCAACTTTCCATTTTTATTTGGCTTTCACAGGTCCGTCTTTGCTTACGGGAACAACATTTCATTTGTCCTTTTCATGAAGTTTTAAATTTAAAGCGCTTTCTCATTTTTAATCAACTGTCTGTACTAATTTCCTCTGCAACTTAGATGAAGTTTACTTGTATCCATTTCTCAAGCTATATTCTTGCTGAATAAGGCTAAAACATCCTCATTTCCTCACGATGGATTATTTTAATCAGATTCTACTCCTTTTGAAATATATGTCTTCTCTGGATGCTTTCCATCTCTTTTGGAGTTTCACCTCTTGGATTGACTTGCCAGCTGCGTTCCTCACCAACCCGGCCCTCCGCAAGAGCATGCAGGAGCACTTGGAGTATCTTCCTATCAACAACTGCTTGGTTTAACAGAACATACTGGTTTATCTGGTTTTGCTGCTGAATCTTTAGCTGCAATCTAAACTGGTTTAGATGGTTAATAAAACATTAAAGAACAAATAAATGGAAGTATTTAAATCCAGAGTCACGTGAAGACGTTCTTTACTTTCAGGAGTGCCTACTACACACTATGTGCTTTCCAGATCTCTGTGTGCCATGTGCTCTTCCAAATCTCTGATGACAGCCTGCCTAAAATGAGGGATTAAATATGGGAGGTGAGGAGCCACGAGCAGCCCCAGTGCCCGGCAGGCTCATGGTGCTGTTTCCAAGCCCAACAGTTTGTAGCCAGTGAAACATCCACCCAGCAACGTCCATGGGAACACCCATCAGGTGCTCAGCAGTTTTTGAAAAAAGATCAAGACACTAATTTCAGTCCCTCATTTGTTATTAATTTCCAAAAGGCATTCTGAAACACGTACACAGCACAGCTTTGTCCAGAAAACTTTCTGGCAAAGATCCGGCACTAGCAAGCACTTTACCAACTAGTCCACGAGTTTGTGAGCAAACTTCCTAGAAAAAAAAATGAGCAAGCCACAGACACCACTCCAAGGAACTGCCTTTGTGAGGAGAGATGGAAATAAAGGGAGCGGGGAAGATCCTTGCATTGTCTGACATGCTGCGGTCATGGTGTAACCAGCCAGACAATTCCCATGAGAAAAGTCTACAAAGAAATACAGACTGGCTAATCCTATACTTAAAAATTTCCTAATGTATGGTTGCTACATTTAGCCTAGGCAGTACATGAGCACAACTGCCATTTGCAGGATTAAAACTGCTTGTGCTAGCCCAGTCTGATGCATCTTAAATCATCATGCTTCCAGCGGACAGATATTCAAACACTTTTTGGAAACCTTTGTCTTTTCTCTGCCCTAACAACCACAGATCCGAGATCCCCAATTCCTCCATCATTTTTTAAATTCCTAACTGTCTGCACTTCCTAAACCCCTAAGTACATGTTGCCTTTGGACGAGCCCATCTGCATGAAACTGTAACATCTTTTGTTGATGAGCGATGTACTTTGTCAATACAAGGGCAGGGAAAGAATGGACCAAACCAATTTCTGGGCCTTCAGCTAAGCTGCAGAAGTAATTTCAGCTGACAACTATTAATATGCTAAGCTCAGCCATCTCCTCTTTAATTAAGTTTATCAAAATCACCATTGTTTTGTACATCTTGAAGAACTGGGTACATTTCTGGGGCACTGAAAGTCAAGGTACTAGAAATCAAAAAAAATGCTTACATGAAATTAAATCAGTGGGTCTGAACTCTGCTGCCATGGCTTTTCCGCACTGCATTTCCCCTGCTAGCATGTCAGCTTGATTTTTAGCCGTTACTATATTGCTACAACAAAAAGATTAACTTTCCCATTAACCACAAGTAAATAACATTTTAACAGTTCAAAATAACGAATGTGAAGACACAAAGCACTCCAGCCCTGCCAGCCTGGTAGAGTCATTCAGTCTCAGCAACAAAAGGTTTCAATCAGATAGCCAAAACTTTTGTCCACCAGATTT
The DNA here is from genome assembly GCF_015220075.1 of Falco rusticolus. Classification (NCBI taxonomy): domain Eukaryota; kingdom Metazoa; phylum Chordata; class Aves; order Falconiformes; family Falconidae; genus Falco; species Falco rusticolus. The sequence goes on from NC_051190.1 coordinate 16,913,971, forward strand.
AGATTTATCCTGAAATGCAAGACAGACTTTCCTCCTCCCGCCCCTTGCAGAGCCAAAAAGCACAGAAACCGAGAAAATTAAAACCTGCTGCATTATTCTGCAACATGCTACAAAATGTAATAAAAAGCCAAATGTCTCCTTGCCCTCCCCTCCTCATCATGTTGAATTATTTTTTTTAAACAGTCATGTAGCTGCAACTCTGCCTACATCTCCAAAAGCTAAACAATTATGCCACAATAGGGGTATTTTGTTCGCTCAGAAAAAAAATCATCTAATGAAAAACTTTGTTGGTGGTTGAATCAGTTTCCTTTAGGAGGAGTTGGCTGTAATCTCAGTGGGACTTGTGGTTTCAGCTATTCATACTGCTCATAGCAGTTTCTGTTTTTTCTCAAAGCAACGTAACCCAGCAACACAGAAAAAAGCTGTGATTAACCTCTTTGAGATACAAGATGTCACGGCAATGCAAGTTGCCTCTTCACTGAAGAGAATCATAAATCTCTGTCGCTCTGTCCTTTTTGCACAGTCAGCTCACCTCCAGGGCTGAGCCAAAACGGAAAGTCAGAAGTCACTGAAATTTTCTTTTACCTGTGAACGAGCAAATTGACTGTGGACTCGTAACTCTCAGACCAGATACCATCCTTCAGAGCTGCGAGGAACTGCAACTCTCAGACCCTAATCGATAGCTTCAGTTTCTTGCCAGCCACAGGAGAGCTTTAAAATTAACAAGCATTATATTAGCTGACTTTGCCTAATGAATAGCTATCAATTGTCTACACGCACAGAAAGCATCTCCTTTATTTGTATGCACATGACCATATGTGGCGGAATGAAACTGGAAGGGAACACCTGTGCATCAGTCTTCCATAATTTTTTTTTATTATTATTTTTAAACGGACTAAAAAGCTGGCACTTTTAAGAATGCACTAAAAAGCTGGTGTCAATCCCAATAAATTAAACAAACAAACAAACCAGCTAAGAGGAATAATAAGAATAACGTTAAGGGAAAAAAAACCCAACTCTTTCCTCATATGTGTCATATGAGGCACCCCAGCTGCACCCTGACCTGTGAAATACCACAGCTATACAGTAAGGCATCTAGGCTGTGTTATCAGATGTACAGAATAATGCATAATCAATAGCTTACAAGAAAAGTAGGACCCAGCTAGCTGGCTGTCCCACCAATGCACAGATCTTCGGACAAATTCTCAGCTCACACTAGCCAGCACGCCTCTGCTGACAAAACTATTGGGATCTGGTACGACACGCAGCCAGGCTACAGAGACCTTACCCAAGAGCTAAAGCGCAGCCAGCACCTCCGGACTCCAGCAGATTTTACACCTAACTCACCCGAGTGGGAGAGCCGCCAGAGCTGTGCCTGAGCAGCAGAGAAGCGAAAACTCCTGCTCTGGCACGGCTGCGCCATCGCTCCTCTCCATCCCGGCAGGCACAGTCTACGCACTGGTCTGGGACAAGAACCAGCCTTCCTCTGTCCAAGCATTTAACTAAAAAACACACAAACACACCGATGCAGTCACTTCTTTATGCTCTGGGAGAATTTTTTTTTTTTTTTGGTAATGACAGGTTCCATTATCTCCTGTGTATATTAAAATTGGCCTTTCAGCTCTTACGTTAATACCAGATCCCCAAGTCAGAGATGAACTCTGAGTGACACAAAGAAGCCATACTTTCAGATCAGGGCATCTCTCTGACAAGGTGCTTGACATGGCCTCTCTTCATGCCTCGGGACTGCAGCAAGAGAGAAAAAAATTGCCTGGAATCGAAGGTTTCCAAACTGCTCTCCAGCAGCAGTTATTTATCATTACTCTGTCCTACAGTGTCATTTCCCAAGCACCCAGGTGCTGCAGAAGAAAGAGGCCATCCCCTCCCTGCTATGAAGAGCTACGAAATATCTTGAGCAAAAAACTGGCAAAGGATAAGCAGATGGGCACAAGATGAAAGCAAAGCAATCCTAGGGCTGAAAAGCATGACTTTTATGTTTTGCAAAGTTGACCAGGTGGGTTTTTTTAAGGGGGGGAGGGGGGGGGGGGGGGAAGAGAGGAAATTCAACTCAGAAGACAAGAACAAAACTATCATAGCCAAAGCAGCTTTGAAGAAAATTCACCACCGCCAAGACCGAAGCACACCGCTTGCCTGCTGTACCTGGATGTGTGCCGCGGCTCGGGATTTCTGACCAGGAGTCGCAGTATTTGTGCCTGCAGCTCCCCAGCCTTCCCCTTCCCTGCACAGCCCCACAACCTGCCCCTGCCAAAGCCACACCAACCCAGCAGAAAAACCAAACTCACAGCAGGCACCTCCAAAGGCGTGTGGGCACGGGGTGTCTTTATTCCCTGCGCTCTCCTCCTTGGGAAGCAATCCTTCAGGAGCCAGCTATCAGCTCTTAACGACCAGTTTTGTTACTCACAGGCCCCACAATGAAACAGGGGGTGGCTGAGGTTACCACGCTGTGGCAATAATCAAATTTAAGGGGATTATAATCATTATAAGCTAATCACGGTAGAATTATATATTTTTAATTAGCAGCTGCTGTGCGGTTAAGGCACTAGAATCCCCCAGCTGTTTGCTGGTAAGTGCAACAAACTGTATCCTATTTGAAGTGCAAAATACATACTTTTGCATGGAAAATATATTAAGGAAATCTAAAAACTGCACTTAAAAGCACTATATACTGTAAAGTGTCATTACAGAGCATTCTTTTTGCTTTCAGCATTGGAATGGTATTTTTTTAATCCCATAAATTCTTGCATTTAATCTTATACTGAACGTAGGCCAACTATAAAAAGGGAATAATTTACAATACATTGTGTATATTGTTACTTCAAACTACATAGTAAATCTTCCAACATTTGGTATAAACACATTGTGTTTGTCTACTCATTGTAAGTCTAGAAAAGGACATATTTCTGCAGAGCCTTACGAGGTATTCACTGCATGAATAATAGAGACTGAATAAAACTTGTCATTTGGATTTTCTTGTAACAACAGACCTTAATCCAAGATTCGCAAGTAAAGAAACAGATCTCCGCAGTTTCTGTAACCACCCCTGCTCACACTGCTATATTTTTACATTATTCTTCAGCTGCATTTTAACTGAGAACCTTTCTGCGTTATCGCAGAGAGACTCCAACAGGCACCAGCCCCCAGAGATCTTGCTTTGTTTAAAAATAAAGCTAAACCCAACAGCCAGTTCATCTGGAAAAAAGCTGGTTTTGTTGAAGGGCGTTCAATTATAAGGAAGCTGATCAGAGCCTGCAGATGATTGCCAAGAAGAGCTGCTCTCTAAGCACCCAAATTTGGCAAAAGTCTACAAAAAAAACCCAAACAGCCAAGCAGTTGCTCTTGCCTTCAAACACATTTTTCAAGTTCCCAGTATTAGACCAGCCTCCTCCTCCTCCACAACCCAATGGCACTGTGACATTCTGGTCTAACATAGGGTAGCAGCAGAACAGCATCTGAGCACAGCCAGGCCCCTCATTCCCACCACCTCCCACCTCTGATAACTCGCCCCTTCCACTAAGGAAAGTGCCAAATAGTGCAGGCTGGTTGGAAACCTTCTGCAAACCCTTCCCACTCACCCTAAAGCCACATTATCCGAAGTCCAAACAACTCACAAGATGGGAAGACTCACAAGGATCATTAACAGTTACCAAGACATCCTTTAGCATGACACTGCTGAGTGTCAACAAGTTTTTTTGCCCTCTGCATCACCTTATTTTGACCAGACCACATCCACCAAGCGTGGGCTTGGTGTCTCCTGGACACGCTCCCTGGGACACAGATAATTTCTCCAAGGCTGCAACAGCTTCCCTGCCCACGGCTAAGGAAAACTAGTCTTAGAGAGGTTAAAATACAGAATTAGGCACCGCAGTAACTATTTGAGGGTATGTCTTAAAGTATGTCTACAAGCCGCAGGAGAGGGCTCAGCAGCTACTTTCAAATCCCCAGCCCTCACAGAGGGGAGGGCTCTGGCCAGGGGAGCAGACGACCACCTTGGCCAGGTGATGGGCATCTCTCCAAGCCAAGGCAGCCCAGCTCTGGACAGCCTGTCCCTGGGCCCAGCATCACCCCCGCCTGTGGCAGCCAGCCCCTGCCAGCGATGCTCTGCCTGGCGCAGGCTGCCTGCTGCCGCCTCAGCCTTGTCCTACACAATGAGGGTGACACTTCCCCATCTCCGCAGCCGGTGAGCATTTGTAACTGTTCCAATGTCTCCCTCACTGCAGACCAGGTATAGATTCTATTACCGCAGAAGACAAATGCCTTTAGATTCAGCTATTTCTGATAGAACTGTTTGCTCTGAAATAGGCGCAATACAATCCAGACTGCATACCGGCTGGTAACAGAAACTGCCATTCCTACGAGTCTGCGAGCGCTAGGCAGTCCTGAACAACGTCCTTTGCCATCCCTGGGGACTTTGACTAACAGTCAGCAAAAGACGACTCTGAAAACCCCAGAACTATTATTTGACTGAAAGATCAAATACCCTTCTGTTGACTCAGACTAACACAGAGCGCCCTGGCAAAAAAAACAGGCATCCTTGAAAGTTGAGAGCTCTCAGGTAAATCATCTGGTCTTGCAGATGGGTGCTGCTGTCAAGGTTGTCCTCACCACCACCACCCAAAACTGGCCGAGTGTTATTGATAGCTTCCGACAAGTGACGGGAGCCGTGCAGGACTTCAGCTCTTCTCTTTCCACTCTAAAGCACAACATACCCTCAGAGCAAGCAGAAAATGTATTCAGGGGAGGAAGGGGCTCAAAAAGACAGCTGTTACACCCAAAATATTAGCATCAAACACGGCACTTTCAAGTCACAAGGACACAGTCATCACTAAAGACTCTGACAAGAAGAGATGCACAAGGAAATCAAAGACTTCCACAGAGCTGTGGTACCAAGCCGTACCCAGGCAGGTAAATAATGGACTAAATTAATTGCCTGTAGCATGACACAGCTGCAAAATCCTAGAGATTTTGACTGCTTTGCAGCATCGTTCTTTCAACTCCACCCCATGCTGAGACTTTAATCTGCAGGGCTGTAATGGTACCATCAGCAATGTTAGAGGCGAGACTAAAAATAAACACAGGACAAGAAAAATGCAAAGCTCCTCCTCCCTGAGAGGTCTGGAGGGAATTTCCTGAGTCAGTCAGACTGCTCCATCACTTGTTTACTTGTTACCAAGGATGAATTTTCACAGCAGCGTGTGTGGTTTTCACTGAAGTTTCCAAGTTAAAATCAACAGGGCTATAATGTCATAAGAAAACCAAACACCACTAACACTCTCTTGAGAGATGGGATCCTTGCTGCCTCCCTGCCCAAGCTGCACACTGCATTTCCAGGGCAAATACTGTGTTTTCCAGGTCAAATACAAAAGTACTGGGGGCAAAGACAGTCCCTTGGTTCATGGGATGAAGGACACCAGCTCCCATAGTAACCTGCAATGAGTCCAGCATCTTACTCCGCCCATTAGATCTATTCACCCCTGGATAAAGCAGCTGTCACACAACGTTCAGAACAGCTGGAAGGTCTGTCCCTCCAGCACCTCTCCCAAGGTCCTCCCGAGTGCCGAGAGGCATTTCGGGAAGGAGAGGTCAGCTCTTCTCGCCGTGGCACCCATGGAGTACATAACTGTAGAGCAGCAGCCGCACCAACTGACTTCAGAGCTATATAAAAAGCTGGCACAAAGATTTGTTTATGAAGAGCTAAAAATTAAGTTTGACTTTAAATAGCACAGTCACCAGTAATGGCTCAGAGGGTCACATTCTTCTTCCATTTCTGCCTCCTCTCCCCCCTGAGACCTCCTCTTTGCCCAGCAGCTTTCCCAAAACGGTCTGCAAACATGGCAGAAGCTCCCCACGAGGGGGGCAGGCAGAAATCTGTGGCTGAGTTGAAGGAATATGCTTGCGAAGGGATGCTTAGCACTTCTACACCACTAGCCGTTTGTTCAAGGCCAACACTGCAGCAAAGACCATTCCCATCTGCGGCAACTTGGTAAGTCAGATACTACTGATGTAGTATTTCATGAGTTCACTACATATTCCGTGAAAATTTTAAGAGGTGACTACAGGTTCATGATGCTGTCAAAGAGAAACGCTCACCTTCCCGTTCCACAGCACACAGCTCTCCATGCAGCTCTCCTCGTTCACCTCCGCTACCCCTTGAGCACACACCAGAGGAAAATATAAGATTTCAAGCTTTGCAAACTCCCAGCCTAAACCAACATCCTGTAAAACTATGAGTTAAAGGCAGGAACACTTCACTTCCAAACCACAAAGGCTGTAATGAGTGTGGGTTTAATTGGCTGGTACAAGAGCTGCACAGCCAGAATCAGCAGCTGGCAATGAAATCAGCCCTTCTGCACTGCAGATTGCTAAACTTTTGCCCTTGTCTGCAATGTGGTGTGTCACAGAAGTAATTCAGTACCCATAAAAAGGATTACAACAGTACTTAAGAAAAAGAAAGCGCGAACCCAGGACTAGTAACACACCAAGTTTCTTCCCCTAAACTTTCTAGTTGTACAGGGATCTATCCCTGACCCTGCACTGATTAATTTCTACTACGAGCCTGTATTTCCAAAAGAAACCTGTAGATTTTAGCTATCACTTATGATCTGGCCCTTTAGAGCTACTGATTTCAACAAGCTTAGTACATACTTAAAAATCTCATTATCTAGAATTAGAAATTAGTTTCTTTGAAAAATCAGTCCCAAATGACCGAAGTCTTTATCAGGCAGCTACAGCACATCTTCTAGCTTCTTTTATTTAATGCATCATTCACAGTTATTCACATGTATGCCCAACTTCTCCCTCACAGGTTTACACACAAGTTCTGTGCTAGTTTGCATCTAACTTCAGACTATTTGAAGAAAAGCCAGATTAGTGAGGAACAGGATTTTACAGCAAAGCCTTCCTTTCATCTGCTGCAAAAAGCTTCGAATCTCATAAAGCCGATGTAATAAACTTTCAAGACACGGTATTTCACAGAGTTAGCAGAGGCACATTGCTATCACTTGATAGTTAATGGAAGTTTTACGGTTTACACTTTACTTAAAACTATCATGTTCTGGCCTGAAGAAATACACACTAGGCAGAGGAAAAATAAATAAATGAAAACAAACAATAACACAATCGAAAACCAAAACCACACCAACCAGAACTTAGAGTGATATGCGCAAACATCTTTTAATTCAAAAAGCCAGGCTGACCTAAATAAAAGTAGCACACATGAGAAAAGCAAGACATCATCATCCTGCAAGCAGCTGAGGAATTGCTGCTCTCGGCCTCTTCCCACTGTGAAGCCCCGGGCGCCGCGCTCAGCCCGCACCAGGCGGCTCCTGTCTTGGCTAAGGCAAGGCTCAGCCCAGAAGCTCCAATGCCGTCAGGAGTGCAACACTCCAGACGAAATGCAGAGCAGAATTTAAACTCCTCAGTCAGTGCAGTTATATTCCACAGGTGTACCCTCCACACCTTTCTGCTTTTACCTGCACAGCTTTATTATAAATTGCGTCTTGTCCCCAGGGCTCCATACTAAGAAGTTGCTCATTCCACGGAGCAAGAATCAGAAGCTTTGGACGTGTCAGGACAAATCCCACCAAATGTAAATTGGTGTAATATACAGATTTACACTTGCTTACATGGCACTAGAAATGGAAAGGCAGTAACTCAAACTGCTGCACAGGCTCCTGCCAACAGCGGTGATAAGCATTGCTTTCTTAAGGCTGAACAGAGGTTCTGGGGAAAGACAATAAATCACAACACGGCATCTTTGAAAGGGGAGCAATGCAGGAGCTAAGCCCCAGTGGCTCCACAAACACTCACTTCTCCCCAGGACTATAGGCTTTGGTGTTAATCACTGAAACTTAAGTTTTGCAACAGTTTTTATTTTAGTTAAAATTGCATGGAGTGTTCATTAATTTTAACATTGTGTGATTTGCCGTACCCGTACCTAGGAACGCGCTGAACCCTGCAAGCTTACGCCTGGCATGTTCACAGAAGGACTAGTCCCTGCTCACACAGCCCTGCATGCTTCATCCATCTCCTGCCCCAGAAACAGGCCGTAGCAGGACGCTGCCTTCGCTGCTGTCAGACCTGACCCTGCAAGCACCCAGCAGCAGCCCCAGGCAGCACGTCCCCAGCCAGGCACCCCAGCACCGCTCACCCCATGGAAGCCACCGCTGCCCCAGCTCCAGCGGGGACAGCAAGCAAAGCAGGATGGGACCCCTTCCCAACACCCAGGCTGAGACAGGCTGTGCATCTGCCCTCTGAGCTGCACAGCCTCACACAGCATCTGGGTCTGTATTCTCCAAAAATCAGTCACTCACTCTCACCCCACCCCCCTCAAAAAAAAACAAAACTGCATGCCAATTGCTAAAAATGCTGCAGATCAGGTACCTGCACCACGTGCTCAACTTGTACTTTAAAGGCATTTACTCCTACATTTTGGTGCATTCTCTTGACTCAAGATATTAAATCAAATGCATTGAGCCCACTTCCCTCTGTACAAGTAACAGGGGGTTCTATTAGCACACCTCGGGTAGAATATTAACTCCAGTGTTTTTCTGGGAAGAGACTGCATTTAATCTGGATTGCGATTGGAGAGCAGGAAAGGAAAAAAAAGGTCACCAGAGTAAACACAGCACCATTATTAAAGAAATGGGTTAACTATCAACCACAGGTACGAAACTGTGGGAACAGGACAGCAACCCAGTCCCACCTGTGACGATGCTGGCTGCTGGACAAGCAGAGAGCAACCCAGAGATGCTGCAAGAGGAGAAGGACTAAAGCTCTCGCTTTGTTCCATAAATAAAGGTTGGCTCTGTAATAGGTATCCGTGGGGTATTTGGGGTGCACTGATTTATTAACGAGAGATGCAACAGCCAGCAAGGCAGTTTTAAGATCCATTAAAAAAATATTTTATGCCTGATATCAGGGAGCTCTGCAGGGTTCAGAAACGGAACAGACATTTCTTCACATAACAAGAATAGCCAAAGGCAGCATCCGATATTCCACAAAAGGCAACAAACATCATAAACAAGGTACATAAAGCCTCCGTGCTTGCAGGCATAAACTGCCCTCTGCCTCCAAGAGATCAGGACACTCTCCCAGGGCCGGGTTATCTTACCAGCAGGTGCCATCTTCTAAAAGAAATTATATTAACCAGTATTTGCAACAAGAAAGCAACTGGGAGGGCAGACAGTGCACCTGGATCTGCTGTGACACATTCTACACCAAAGAAAACAGCATCATTCTGGCACCAGGTCAATTGCACAAAAAACAAAGCCAGAAAATTTGTAACTGTTACTTTTTTTAAGTACCCTCTTAGAGAAAAAACAACACTTGTAAGGAGGTGTTAAAAGGCAACAAAGGAATAGCTACAAAAAAAGTCAAAACATGGCATCAGCCCAAGCCTGCCAAAAATGAAGGGATCCTAGTAGATAAAAGAGAAAAAGTAATACCAAAAAAAGTGAGTAAAAATAGAAGTTCCAGTATATGACATGCCTTCAAGCTATAGAAAAAGCATCTGGATTGTCCTCAGATCCCCTCCCGACTGCTGTCTAACTTGGTAATCGTCCCTCTTGAGCAACAGGGTTGTCTCAAGCCGAGCAACGGGGCAATGCCGCTTGCCTCTCATCCCATGCTATTTGGGGCAAAGCACCTTCCAGCCAGAATGGGAAGAGCATGTGCCCTGGGTCCCACAGACCTGGGTGCAGTCCAAAGCCTTTTGGCCAAGTCCAGAGGATGCCGGCAGCCGGCACGCCACCTCCTGCTCGGGGCGCTGGGATGGACCATCTCCAACCGGGGAGCTGCAGCAGGGCCACCAAAAAGCAGCTCTGCAAAGGAATACGCTGGTGCAACTCATTGCAGGTGAAAGGAAAAGTGCAGGAAGCCTCATGGCAGCCTGTCAAGGCTCCAGAAATATACTCTCCACCTTATTTTCGGAGCCTGCCGTTTATTGAGCATTGCTAAGGAGACCCGCTTCTCTCCCGCACCCCCTCCTTTCACAAGGCCAAGTGCAAGGCTCAGCAGTACACCCTCATGGGACACATCCCATAGCCTGCCGCTCTGCTCACCTGAGCACAGCAAGCTGAAATCTCTTTTCTTTAAAACATAAAGGAAGGTGGTGGGAAGCTGTTTCAATTGTGCAATTTTCACTTTTACTTCAGTTACAGCCACCCATACAGCTCTGTATCTGGTACCTGCCTGCCAATGTCCTTCTGCTGGAGTGACAGCAGCGGAGAAGGAGCTGAAAACATTTAAGCAAAAGATGTTTTGTCATTCTGTGAAGCGTTAACACCGCTCAATGCTTTTAAAGGACATTACAATGACTTGGCTGTGGACGCAGGCTTCCCAGCTCCACTGATGGACTTCCCAATGCTCTGAACATCACTTCTGAAAAGCAAAGACCTTGGAGTGTTCCTCCTCTGCTCTCCCCATGGTCCCCAAACTGTGAACCAGGGGGATATTTGACTTTTCATGTCTAAGCTAAGGCAGTGGCAGGGGGCAAATCCCCATTCAATAGAAACTTGAGGAAAACAAAAACCCGAGCAGCTGCATCTGAAATTACATGAAGTCCAAAGCCATCAAGTGTGAGCCTTAGGACAGAGAAAGTCAGGCAAGTGCACAAATGCCTTCCACGTGTTCTGGATGGAAAGAAACTGAATTTTTTAAAGACTAACGTGGAAACTGCTTTAAGCAATTTGTCATTTTCAATAGAGGTTCTGCAGTAAAAGAGATTTCGACAAGCTAAACAACTTCCTACCGGAGCAGCTGCATGCAATGTTTAAACTACCTCTTGCAGACTTCTTAGAAAAGGAATATTTCTAATTTTGCCATTCAGGAAGACTTTGAAATGTCACTGCCGTTTGATTTGACCAGTGAAGAGGAAATGCAGAGTTGAGAGAAGAGGAGGAACAATGCAAATACCATTCTGTATTTTTTAACTTGGTTTCAGGCAGCTCGGTGAGTGGGTGCTAAGAAGTGTGAATATCGCTTATTTACCTCCAAGAGGCAGAAGCTTCAGACATATTTGCTGTAAATGTCACAACTTAAAGCTCATCTGGATATTACAAAGCACTGATGTGAAATATCATCTGAAAGACAGCTGAGTGTAAGAGCATCTTACTGCTAAACTTGAGCTAGAAACAATGTTTTTATGGCAAAAAATGTTCTCTGAACATGATCAACTGCAATGCATAATAATGCTGAAGTCTCTTCTACATCAGGGACTTTGAGGAAAAATAAACACACAATAAATATTCCCCACTGTTTCTGCCACTGGTTCAGACAGCTATCAGCATTCAGCAGTGCTGCTGCTGTGTCCGAATACACGAAAGTTCTGTCCTTTAGAGGCCTTGATGAAATTTTGTTTATCAGTTGGTGATGCTAATGGGAAGGAGCTCAGGGAGGAGCAGCAGATTCTGTCTGACACAGCCCACAGGTTGCTGGGAGGATGCTTGAGGTTTATAAAAATGGAACAGCAGCAAAAATCAGCCACATGACTACACTTGGTAAAATCCACCTCCATCTGCAATCGATACAGGAAAAGAGGAATGCCAGTTTTAATTGAAGTCTGTAAGGCGGCTTAAAAAGTCCCTAAATTTTTAAAGAAAAGTTTTTCATCTTCCTGGTGAGTGCACACCCCCAGACTTGGAGGGAGGGAGGTGCTGCAGAAACACTGTTTGTCAGAAACCAGCCAACGAATTCCTGCACCCAGCACCTCCGGACCCAGGCTCCAGCCAGGCAGCTGATGTAACCTTCCCTGCCAGCTCAATCGCATCACATCGTGGAAAAACACGCTCACTCCCAGCCAGGGGCAAGATCCCATCCGGGCAGCCTCCGCTGGGGCTGCTGCCGTGCCTACCGAGAGGAGAATACTGAAAATAAAAGTTAACTGTGACGAGCCAGTTTGGGAGCCAGGGTTTCCTTGCTTTCCCCAGCAACCCTTGGGGGAAGAGCAGGCAGCGCCGTTACAGCGAGATGCAATGACAAGTCACCCACTCCGCCCCAGGACTCAGCCTGGCACAAGCACGGCAGTCCTGAAGCAGGGCACCGATGACCAGGCTGAGTTACGCACCAGCTATGCTGAATCAATTTGAAACAGATTTTTGTTAATCCACTGCAACCTTTTAAAATCTGAGCTTTTCAGGATTGTGACAACTTGCCCAGCTTTTAGGTAAACAGCAATTTCCACACTGGTTTAGGCAAGCCTCAGCACCAATTACAGCAACTTTTACAACCATACAGACAGAAAAAGCCTTTTGCAATGCGTTACATTAGCACATGCTTAAATTTAAGCACTCTCATTTTTACTGGGGCTTTTCTCATGTGCAACAACTTCAGCAGATCCAAATTTACAAACTAATTGCTTACCAGTTTGCAATGTGACCAAGATATCCTATCCTGTCAGAACTATGTTAAAAAAAGAAAAAAAAAAAAAAAAAGCACTGTATTTAGCTCCTGGAAAAACTGATATGTGTGTATTTCCAGCATCAACTAATACAACTGGAAAATTGGCAACAGAAAACAAAAATAAATGGAAAAGCCACCTTGGATAGTCCCTAGGTCATCTCTTCTGCAGATAAAAACATCAGCCTTTGACACGTTTTACAAGCAGACAGTAAAAAAACCTATTGGGTATTTTAAATGGAAAGACTCTCATGGCAAAATTCCACTTGAGCAGGGCAGCCTGGCGTTGCAGAAGGGAGCTGCTCCACCTGAAGCAGTTTATCCATTTCCCCTGTTTTAATGCGGATCCGGAAAGCAGCAGAACCCCCAGCACAGCAATGGGGAGCTGAGATTTGCAGGCCCACGCTCTTGCCACAAGCATCCCAACTGAGTCACACAGCCTTGGTGCTTGGCTTCCCCCCTCCAAATGTCACTTGGGGTCTTCTCAGTCCTCACTCTCCGCCTGCAAAGCATCCAGGCAGGGACAACTCCCAGGTTCATGTGCTGCCTGGCACAAGAGGGCCCCAAACTTCAGCAAGCTTGAAAGATTGCCCTCGTGCATCCAAGTGTTCACCACTTCTCCCACCCTCATAAAGCAATGACCTTCTGTTAAAGTGTAACTGCCACCTGCCCCTGGAATGAGGGAGCTAAATGCCACTTTATTGCCTTTAAAATGCCCGAGACCTGCGTGCATGGTGAAACCGGGCACCTTTCTGAGATAAGCTTTATAGGCGTGCTCTAATTTTCCCTCCTGCACTCTTGAAATGACTCACAGGGACCAGACAAAGGTCTAGAGAGCAGCTGCCCCCAGCATATGCCAGGAAAAGGGAATCTGGATCTGCTTCAGCAGCCACGTCGCATAACCCGATTAGAAAGCAAGAGAGGTCTCATGGGCGAGCCGCCTTTCAAAACCAACATGTTCCTGCAGATGATTTACAGCACAAGTATCACCGAAACGGTTTCACCACGGGAACACCACAGAAGTGAATGTTTTTACAGGATCAGAGGCTGCCCATGCATCTTGTGATGAGATAATGGGCATGGGAACTGTTCTTGGCCATAATGGTGGTGGTTTCAGACTCTTCAGCTTTCAAATAGCTGTGCCAACAGCAAATTTCACCACTTATGGCTAAATCCATGGCATTGGCTCTTTAACAGCCCGAGCTGCCGGAGTCATGGGATTAGTTTCTATTTAAAAGGGGGGGGGGGGGGAAGGGAAGAGAAAAAAAGAAAAGACAAGAAGAAGAGATTCTGGAATTCTTCATGGAAACAGCATTTGACAATATGAATGCAAAAATTAAAGATATACATATCTATTCATATATACACACCAGTCACATGTTCTAAGAGCCTCACCCAAGAATTCAAACTATTTTGATAGGTGATACACAGTATTTTCACAAGCCCCTCCTCTTAGACTGGGTACAGGCTGTGTGTAGATATAAAACTTTCCCCTATACGTAAACCCTCTGAGCAGGCAACGCTTGGGCCAGCACAGCCCTGGTGTCCTCAACACCCTGCCTGGATTTTGCCCAGAATAGCTCCGTGTCTCCCACAGAAAGCCAGAGATGGTCATTGGGGATTTAATTGCCTCGCTCCACATGTAGTGAACAAAGCTTCCTGCGACATGAAGGATTTATATAGACTGTGGTTAAGTTCAGACAAAAATACCTTCACATGAAATTAGGTCAACAATTTCAGCATGTCCATATTTCTTCATTAAAAAAAAAGAAAGAAAAGAAAAAGAAAATGGGGTAATACAGCTATGTATGTATGTAGAAAAGTATTTGTCAGCTCAGATCCCCATTTGGAAATAGTCTGATTAATAACAGCAGATAGTAGTTGACAGGGAGGACTCCATAGTGCACACAGACTATATGAAACTTTACAAAACCCTACCTGCCATTGCTAAGCAAGTTTGGTATTTGCACATAAACCAAATACATAATGTTTGCTGGGCTATGGGCAGAAGACAATCTAACAATAACAAAAAAAAAACCCCAAAGCCATTCCCTCCCAAGGAACAAACTCACTGATTTCCTTCAAAAACAACCCAACCCCTGATGCTCAGAGTGCCCCAGGGTGAACCCAGCAGAGCCTCTAGACTGCTCATGCAGCCAGGCTGGTGCTGTTCCTCTGGAGCACAATCAGCGCACATTAAGAATATGTAGAATATTCTACATTAGTCGCTTCATTGTTTAAGGAAAAATGCATACTGGGGAAAAGAGAAGGCCACGATTCTTTGTTTTGCATCTAACTAATCCCTCTTTCACCCTCAGGACAGGAAGAGGACAAACCATCAGGTGTCCTGCCCCCCAGGACTGTGACGGGGAGGCTCAGCTTGGAGGTGACAGTGTCCCCAGGTCCAGCCAAACCAGGCTCACTGGGGATCCAGCTACCCCAGGGCTGCGCTGTGCCACACGCCCCGGGCCATCCCCAGCTGGCCAGGGAGCTGTGCAGGCTGCCCTCCAGCAACAGCCTGGAGGGGCATGACTTCTAGGCACCACATCCCACTGGGATATGCAACAACAAAGTTGCATCCTATATTCTACATCAGCGAAGCATTTAGGGTGCCTGGAACAAGACGATGGTGGTCTAGACCACTCTGGGACTGGGGTCTGTCATCAGCTGGAAAGACAGCCACGCGCCTGGCTGGTCCTGCAGAAAGCACTCAGCTGCCTCTGCTTTTAGAGTCAGCCTCAGCATCAGTAACAAATCCAGGAGCAAACATGGCAGTCTTTCCTCAGTCCAATGCTTTTGGTATCTTTCACGTATCTCCTGCTGCCCATCTCTCTCTGCCTCTCCTCCAGCCATCCTTGCTTTACCACAAGGCTCCAGGGAATTGTTCCTCTGCACCTCCAAGCCCCTGCAGCATCCTCCCATGTACCTGCTGCTTAAATTGCTAAGTGGGAGTTCTACCCGCACCTTTGGGAAAGGAGGAGGACATGCATGTTCCTTGCTGTTTTTAAGAAAAGCCTTTTCACAGTTCTTCTGCAGACCAGATTCTCACCTGCCCAGTTCAGCCTGTTTGGGAAGTAGCTTTCCTCTCCCTCATGCATCCAAAAAAATCCAAGACATCTGTGTCTGTCATCAGTTTGGACTAACACTCACTTAGCACAGGATCTGCACAACTGGAACAAGAGAAGTTGAACATCAAAGTTGTTTTTTTTGTTTTTTTAAAGTACACAATATCTACACAGCTTTGTTTGTGTTGAGGGAGTGGCTGGATTTTAGGCAGCTTCTTTTTCAAAGGCTTTTTGTTAATAACTAAATGAAAAACCCAGAGTTGAGGTTTTCCCCTCAAAAAACAAGCCACTGTGATTAAGGATATGAAGAAAGAAAAGCCGGTCTCTTCCCAACCTAATTGTACTCAGGCACTGACTTCAGGGCTCCAAAATTACAGATGTATAACCCAAGACAATGAACTCTTTAGTCAAGAATTAGCAAACCATGCAAAACTGATTCCTTATTCAAATGCCTCGCAATTGTATGGGCATCTGTTCCACTTTGCAAATCATCCCAAAGGCTTTGTTTGTTTTTTTTTTTTCCTGTTCCATTATGAACACAGGGCACTTTGCATTATTTTCACACCGTGTAATAAGCGCTATTGTTTAGTCTAACAGAGGACAGTCAATGAAATCCAACAAATATTTTTACCTTATTTTTCTTTTAAGTTATGATGCAAGCCCTCTCAAATATAAAAACAGGAACTGTTCTTAGTCAAAAGCCAAGTCTGTAAAAATGTAACCCAAAACATCAGGACGTGAGGAAAAAACTATTTTGTTTCTCCAAGGTCTACTAGGGGCCGTTAAAAAAATAATTTATGTAGGTTTAAATAATATTACTAACACAAAACAGTTCAGCACAAATGATGCCAAAGTCAGGACTGGGGACTAGCAGAGAGAGTGGTGCCATCATTCCTGCCCATAGCAGCAGAATAGCTCTGGAAACCATTTAAAATGTCACAGGAGGGAGGATGGATGGAGTGTCTGACCTTTGGAAACTGAAGGGTGGATCTCAACAAAAATATCCCAGCTACCCTGAGCCACGCTGCTCCTGCAGGGCCAAGAAGAATGTTGGTCTACCTATTTGGTCTAGAAGGAAATGCAAAAAAATAAAAATTAAGGAGAAAAGAAAAAAATAATAATCCAAATCTGCCAACTTACCAGCCCAATGCAAAAGCTGCCAAGCTGCTTTGGAAACAGGCAGCTTCTTCCACAGCTCTCTATCAGATCAGTAGAAAACAAATTCTGGATGATAGCCCAAGCCTTAAGTTTGTTTCCCGACACCAGATCCTTGCAGGGAACCCCACACTTAAGACCATCAAATGCACTTAACATGTGGATGTCTGTGGGCTGCCGGGTCCGGCAGGACTCGGAGCCTTACCTGTCCAACCGCCACAACAGCCAAGACAATGTGAGTTGTGTGAGACTGAAATATAAAGTGAGGGAAACGAAATATCAAGTGTCAAGAGAGACAGAGAAAATGATGATAGTGGTGCAAATCACACTTCTGCAGGAGCTGGTCTTGCACGCTCAGCAGCGCTGTCAGTCAGCACCGAGAAGCTGCTGTTTACTCTGTCCTGCCAGGGGTGCCTCCGGTGATCCTTGCTACATCACAGGGGGGATGGCCCATCCCTGTGCCCTTGGTGCAAAAAGGTCACTTAATACTCACTTTCTAAAAGGCAAAGATATTTTTTTTCCAAAGCCAAGCTAGAGAAAAACTGCAGAAAACTGGACCAGGAGGATCCCGTATTTTGCTGCTCCAGGATTTGAGACACGGAGCTGGGAGAAGCGCAGGTGGGATGAAGGGGTCTGAGTACCAGCAATCAAAGTACCAGCAGCTGCTCATGGTTAGGATTCCTGCCTTCAGCAAACCTTTAGCCTCACACTCTTCATACTCCTGTAAATTCACAGCACTTACTCATAAACAACCAGGGTTCCATGCTTTTCACCAAGAAATTTAAGTCACCTGCAGCACGCAAAGATCACAACCCA
This sequence comes from Falco rusticolus, assembly GCF_015220075.1. NCBI lineage: Eukaryota > Metazoa > Chordata > Aves > Falconiformes > Falconidae > Falco > Falco rusticolus. The sequence goes on from NC_051190.1 coordinate 16,931,421, forward strand.
TATGTCCTGATGTACAAGTTCCAGTCAAAGTCTGAGGAAGCGGGGAAAAAAACAACAAACAAAACCAAACACCTGAAATAACTAGCAAGCATAGCTTGTGTCTGGACTAAAGTAAGGGAATGTAAATAACAAAATTGGTCAATTATTGTAAAAAAACCTCCGTGGAGGTTCTGAGGATCCTACCCTTGCCCACAGCTCAGACCTTGCTAACGGGATGGAAAAAGCCCTCGAGGCAGCCGCATCTTCTCAGTTTCCATGTTACCTTCAAACTGGGCAATGATGAAATCTAACAAAAGAAGGACATGTTGGCCCAAATCATCAGTTCTGCGCAGCCACAGAAGTGCTGCTCAGATCTTTACACGTTACTGTAGCTGCCCTTGGGCAAATGTTTTCCTTGTGCATACAGACACTGTCAAAGGAGTTGGGGTATTTCTCAGGCAGGAGCTAAAGAGATGCAGAAACAGGCAGAGGAGATCCCTGAATGATTGCAGCCCGAACCAGAAAAAAAATGATAATCCCAAACACGGGAACAGAATAAGCTATCGATGGTTTGGCTTTCAAACCTGTTAAAAGAAGTTCTTGCATTTTTAACAAGATACATGGAAGATGAATAGCAGGTCAGTAATACACTCATGCAGGAGCTATAACTTGGTCTTCAAAAATAAACCGCAACAACACGCAGGATGGTGTTAACATCTTATTTTGCAATGTTGAATGACTGATCGCAGTTAGATTGTAATTGTGATTTAATTGCTCTGTGATCTGACCGGCCATAAAGAAGAAGCCTGGAGTCCCATCTCAATGGGTAGAAAGATTAACTTTATTGTGGAAAATATAATCCCATTTCATGCCATTAAAGGGATCATATTAATTCCTGAAAACTTTTATAACAGCAAAGATGGGCACTTAGGCTCTGATGTCCATCTCTGGGGTGCTACCTCATGGCTCTGGAGAGGATGGATGGCTGGTTTGCCACAAGCAGGATCACCTTCTAAATCCTGACAAGTACTACACTGTAAATTCAGGCACAGTAAAGATAAGGTCTTGCATACAGCAGTATTTTAATACACAGACATACACAGTTCATGACTAATAAATGTCATACTACTTTAAAGAAAGCAGATTACTGATTTGTAGCAAAATACAGTAAAGTGATGGAAAAAGAGATTCTGCCTTTATTTTATGTTTCCGTAGTGACTAGCCTGCACAATGCTCATCCCAGTGGGTCAGCGCTGAAAACAGGCCTTATAAATCTAAAATGCATCAACGTCTCCCAAGTTTGTGGGTGGCAAATCTTTCACCCCACTTCCAATCCGCTTGGGTCCTAAAAGAATTTGGTTCAAATGGAAAAATGACTTACAGAACTCACCGTGCTAGTGACCAGCACTCAGCTACACAAAGACTAAAGGAAAACACTTTCTGGGGCTCACGGCGTGATGCTGCAGAAGTAAAATAGGAATAGCAAGAGCTCATCTAAACAGCTTTTCCCTTCGCTTGGCCCAACAGGGGCAGCTGCCTGCACCTGACCCCGAAGGCAAGCTCGCACCTCGGGGCAGCACGCGCATCGGCACTGGCTTTCGGTCTCTGCAATGCCAGGCACTGTTGCATCGCGCTCAGCGCAGGATGTTCAGCACCACCGCTAACAGAAGTGACGCTCTGCTTCCCAGCGTTTGCTAAACTACTAGACACACTAAAATTTAGAGATGCATCGACTTCTCTTTTACTTTTTTCCCACCAAATTTTCCTCGAAAAAAACCCAAAGTAACAAAACCAGCAGTTCTCTCACAAGATCTCTGAGGAACATAAAATTAAAAGGCCCAAATGCCAGCTAGTTGAAATTTTTGAAAGAAGCTGGTTTCGTTCACATGAGTACATGCAACTGGTTTCAACATTTCATGATTACTTCGTATAGCAAATGCCAGCCTGACATTGAAGCGTTGAGTCACTGCACTGTATTTCAGAATTTATCTTAGGGTCAAGTTAATGTTTGAAAAAAACAAATGCAGCTGATAGCGCTGAGTAAACAGTGACCGTCTCTGTTTGGGATCACGCCTGCTCCTGTTTGCCTAGCACAGGGCTAAAACAAAACCCACAAAACCCACACAGCTCCTCCCTGCTGTGGGATCATCCCAGCTGCAAAGTACTATGAAAATTATTAACTGCATAAACTGATCTCAACACCTCCTGGTTTCAAAGCCATTGGCCATTTAGAGCTTGGGAACCTGAGACTTTTTAGGGAAGCAAAGCGCTGAACTGAGAAACAACTTAATAAGCACAGAAACATACTAGCTTCAACAGCTTCCCATACCAAGCATCTAGTTTGGTATGATTTGGTTCAGGTCATCTAACTAAGGACCAAGAAAAATATAAATAAAATAAAAGGCTGCAATCTGAAATCTGAGTGTGCCCATCTCTTACTAAGGGAAAAAGAAAACCCAGATACCTTAAACGAAACACAGTCAATTGTATAGATACAGCCTTAACTCTTCCCTTGTGAAGAAAGGCGTGAAAAACTTCTGTTCTGCTGTGTTGGACTCTCTTAACCAAGATACATCAGAAGAAACAGTGTGCACGATTTTACTACTGATATATCCAAATGAGGTATACATTATCGATTTATCCAAGTGAGCTATTTTGCAAAATGTGAAGTGTATTCAAGGAAGTCTCAATATTCACAATACAGCCGAGAAATCATTGTGTTAATTGCAGCTTTACACAAGGATATGTGACCATTGTTCCTATAATTCAATCTATTAATTCTGTACTCTCAGACAAACTAATAATAAAAACGCATTTATTAACTCCACAGGAGTTAATTGCCAATTTTATCAGAATTTAGGCACCGATGCAAGATGGAAACAGTCAGTCATAGAAGCACTACATGTTAAGTGAGTTTTTTCACACATTTGACAGTTCTGAAAGTTACTAAGATACATGGCAGCAGATTCTTCCTCTCTCTCCCCCAAAACCAGGCAACTATGGCAGTGTATTTTTTTCCTCAAACAAAATACCAAAAAAGGGCACATATGGTGAAAAAAAAGGGAAAGCTTTGTTAAAGTTCTTCAGCTTTCCTCACTCTTTCTCACGTGGTAAGTGAAGGACCAAGAAATCCCATATGAGCAGCAAATACTGTTATTCCAATTAAGAGAATTCATATCGGTTCCTCCTTTTTGTACTTTCTAGGAGCCTATTCAAACTTACAACTCAAAAAACCAAGAAAAAAATACCGTATGCAGACCTGTACATCTATAAACCCTAGTTTAATGATAAACCCTGTGCACAGCCTACTCCACCTATGTTTCACATCCCAGTCCCTTGTCTTCCACTAAGTACAAGGTCAGAACAGTTATTTTCTCTGTTCATGCTTGCAGATGACCGACTTATTTATAGTAAATTTCCTGGTTTTCCAGCCTTGTAAATGCCATACGAAATAGACAAGGCAGTAAAATACACACATTTCCAGGCTAATACTGTCCTAGCACTTCAGCACCAGTCTATTAGGCACTAAGAACTGGTAAGGGGAGGAGAATCATAGTTAAAAAATGTGTTTACAATCTTATCTTCACACTCCTTTGCTGTCTTCTCTAGTGCCACACACCTCCTGTTGAATGACAGTTGCCATCCCTATAATGAGATTTTTAATCAACATAGACGTAACGCATTTTAATTAAACCACTCTCCTTTACTAAGCTTATGATGCTGATCCACAAGGGAGGTGCCCACTCTGTGCAGAACGGTGCACAGATGCCAGGCTACCATTGACAGGCACAAGGGAACTGCTTTCCAGACCACAAAAACATTTAATGATTTAAAATATGTATTTTTTTCTGTTCTGCATTCCTGTCTAATAAAGCATTTAAAAAATTTAAAGGGGGGTGGGGGGGACAGGGACGACTACAATCCCACAGTACCCAGGGGCTTGGCTCTCACCTCTGGACAGGGATGGTCCGAGGTTCAAGCGCCTGCCCTGGCTCCACACAGGGTTTTGAACCTTCTTCTCCCAGGTTCTCCCAAGTTTCTCCCTTTTTTACTCCCAGGTAAACCCAACCAGTATGCTCAGCCAAGGCGCTCTGCCCCTTCTGTCGACCACATCCTGGGGCTGAGACATATTTACCATTATATTCTGTCGTTTCTGGTATATTTCCATGAGATGTTTCTATATAGATTAACTACTAGTGTTTCCAAAATAACAAAAAGTTTAATCACAAATTGCTTGGTTGGGAAGTTTATTTTTTTTGGTTGGGTGTTTTTTTTTTTTCTTTGGCGAGGGGGGCCACTGGTTTGGTTTTTTTAACGCACCTTCCTTCATCATCAACACCGATCACATTACAACATCAGAAGCTGTATTTTCACACTTCTGCTAAAACAATCAGTATGCAAAAAGAAACCTGCCTGATTTCCTCATACTTTTCTTCATGCTTTTCTCCCCCTCCTGCCTGGGCAGGGAAACCAGCAGGCTCAGGTTCCCTCCCCACTTCCCAGTGAAGCCCAGACATTGCATCAGGGCAAAATACGTATTTGTTTAAAGAAAACTGGTTTTGTTGGGAGTTTGACGCTGTTTGCTGGAATTTCTAGTGACTCTTGGAAATGACTAACAAGTAGCTGTGCTTCAGTACAGCAGCTCCCGGCAGCTTGGAGCTGACACTGCCCCAGAAAGGGGAGCAGGTGGCAGAGGGGGATTGCACAGCCTGGCTCAGCTCCTCTCCGACACCCCACAGCTACGATCTGCTATGGCACCGGAGCTTTGAAGGATGGCTGTGAAACAAGTGCACGCAGCCCTTCAGCTCAGCTCATCAGCAAGGCTAGGGACAAGACTTCAGGTGACAGTCCTGCCAGCTGGCCATAAACGTCTGCAGCGACCAGCTGGGTTGAACCAAGTACAGAAAAAAACCCTCTCGCACCACCAGCCACAGCAAACACCCCAAGTTTGGGATGCAGACCTGTCTGGATGATTAAATAAACTTTCCCCTGAGGAATCTCTTGGGTGATCCAAAGAAAACTTCCCTTCCTTCCTCCACTTGGTGCTGGCCCTGGGGTGCTCCTTTGCCCCAGCACACCTCCAGGTGTCCGGCTGCTGTCCCGCTCCTCCTGCCCATCTTGCCAACCCCAGCGCTGCGGCCACACAAGCCGTTTCCTGGCACTAAAGTCCTGCCCTGGAAATCACAAGCCACATTAGCCAGACCTGTTACACTAACCTGTTGAGCAACTGCTGCGAGTACACGAATGGGAAGTAGCTTTTCTTTTTTTTTTAATCTTGCATGGGAGGACTTTTCCTATCCTCTTCCCCTGCCAAACAGGAGAGCTACCTGTGCATGCCTTCACCTGTGCACTACAGGGCTGGGAGCACAGATGTGCCCTCACCTAGGGCAATACAGGGCTAAAAATAAATAAATAAATAAATAAAAAAGCCAACCTGAGCTGACTTTCAGCCAGTGAAAGGACTCGCCTCGTAGGAGGGTCACAGCTTTTCCCTTCCCAAGGCAGGCAGCCGGCAATCACGTGCTGCACTTTCTGAACAAGCCTCCGGTCATCACCCAGCAGCGCGGCTGCTCGAAAGGATGCTCAGCTGGAGGAGGGCATCTCCACCACATTCCCCCTGCTGCGGGTCTGCCCTGGCCGCTCCGGGGGTCAGCCCCAGAGGCAGCCCCCTGCCCTGGCGCCCCTGGGTGCCCCGGCACCCCTGGGTACTCCGGCATCCCTTGGGTGGTACCCCCGCAGGGAGCGCCGTGCGCTCCGCGGAGCCTTAGGGAAAGTCTCACGCAGTTGCTCGCCGTGCTTAACGCAAGCCAGAAACTGCGGGCGGCCTCCGGGCTGAGTCAGGACGCGAAGGTGCCCGGGGATGGGTGCCCACGGCAAAGGTGCGCACACCAGTGTCCGCAAACGTACGGGCACCGCCACACGCCGCCGGTAACTCCTTTCGGGGTCCTGTGCAGCCCCAAAGGGCTAACGCTCGCCTCTCCCTGCCGCGCCGCACTCGCCCTCGGCCACCCAGCACTACAGCAGGGACCCTCCGCCCCCCACCACCCCGCGACCCCCCGGAGCGGGCCCTCCCCGCCCCGTCGCTCCGCGGTCCCGCTCGCACCTTGTCGGACGGCTTTCACCGCGATGGGGTCCTTGCAGCTCCGGATCACTTCCAGCACGTCGTAGCGCGGCAGCCCGGAGACGCGGACCCCCTGCACCTCCAGCAGCAGCTCCCCCTCGCTCAGCGCCGCCTCGCCGTCCCCCGCCGCCGCGCCCGCGTAAGGGAACTCGCCGTGCTCCGCGCCGCCGAGCAGGGCGAAGCCCAGCTGCCCGCCGGGCCCGCGGGTGAGCGAGCACTGCCGCACCCGGCTGGCCCAGTGGTTCTTCTTCTGGACAACGCGCGACATGGCGCTGCGCGGCCCTCCGCGCCCGCGGACGGGCGGTAAGCAGGTGCGCAGGGGGCACCGGCCCGCTGCCTCATAGACCGCGCCGCCGCCGCCGGCCCCTCAAGCCATCACCGCCGGCACCGCGCATGGCTCCGCGCCCGCGGAGGGCGCGCACCCACCACCCGCCCTCCCTTCCGCGCCGTCCCTCGCCTGCGTTATTATTAAAAAAAAAATAAATAAAAGAAAAAAAAAAGCGCTGAAAAAGCAAATCCGGGCGGTCCTCGCCCTCCCGCGCTGCTGCTCTGCTTTACCGCCCCTCTCCGCGGGCGCTGCGCGGGGCGCGGAGGCGGCGCCTTTAAGGCGATACAAAGACCCGTTTGTTTTGTTCCACTTCGGTCCGTCCCGCTCCGCCGCGCTCCGCGCTGCCGGCGCAGGCGCCCTGGCACACCCCGCCCCGGCCCCCGCCCGCCTCCCCGCCCCCGGCACGGCCCGGCCCGGCCCGGCCCGGCCCCCCCGCGCCCCCGGCCGCGCTGCCCCCGCCCGCCCCGCGCCGGGGCCCCCTCCCGCGGGCGGCGCTGCCGACGGGGCCGGGCGCGGCGGAGCCCCCGGGCAGCCCCGGCTCGGCGAGGGGGCTGGGGGCGCTGCCCGGCGCACGGCGCCGCTCGGGGAAGTTCAGCCCGTGGAGATGCTCAAGTTTCGGGGGCAGAGGGAGGGTAATGCTCTGCTCTCCCGGGAGGATTTGTAGGGTTTTCCAAGCGGCAGAGCTCTGGAATCGCCGCTCACCTGTGCTTTCCAGGGGGCTGTTAGGGGGAGGACGCGATGCAGCCAAAGTCCCGAGTAAAACTTGCACCAACCCGTCACGAAAAGGGTACCAAAGCGCTTGTGCGAGCCTGACTTAGAGCCATGCTCGTACCCTTAGCTCTCCCCTCCTGGACGGAGTGCTTGCATTTGTGTCCTTAATCATGTTCTCCCGATTTATTTTCCCCCGTGTGGGTGTCTGGAAGCTGGACAGACCTATAGCGAGGTGTGTCTGCTGGGGAAAGGGACGCGCATCCCTCTGCGTGCCCTTGGCCACGACTCCTCAAAGTTACCCAGAACTGGTGCAAAACTCAAAAGGGGAAAATAAGTAAGCGTGCACGTACCAGCTGTCCCTTCCAGGTCACACTCCACGCTTCCAAACCTGAAAGCCAGGCCTCATTTTGAGCAGTCTTATGCATGACCGAACCCCTTCCAGCAAGGAATTCAGTTGTCAGATGCGTGTGTGCCCTATTTTGCTGCTAATCGGGACTGAGAAGTGACACAGGGAAACAAAGAGCCGGGTCTGGCTCCTCGCACTGCCCTAACGTTTGCTCTGCCGGTACAGCCCGCTGTCTGCAACTGCGTTGTTCTCTCATCTCCCATCTCTCAAGCCATGTGTGTATCAAAATGATGTGCAGCGCGGGAGAGCCGGTGGGCTCGGGGAGCCCATGGCTGTAGCTGGAGATGGAGCTCAGCCTGACGTCCTCCAGTGCTGGCCGAGCTGATGAGCCAGGCTTAGCTCACAGACCTAAGAGGGGTAACGGGCACCTTCCCTGCCCTTACATCTGTCCTAGATGAAGTAGGGAAGCCTGTCCCTCGCTCACACCCTGCATCCCCATCACTCCTTCCCCCCAGCCAAGATCTCATACGGCTGTTTCATAAAATGCCCATTGCTGCAGGTGCTGCTCCACAGCTGCAGCAGCCGCAGTCTCCGGCCCGAGTGGCACAGCCACCTCCAGGTAAAGGAATGGGAACACTTTGTCCAACGTCACATAGCACAACAGCGAATGAGCTCCATCCCCTGTGCCTCAGGCACCTCTGTCGAGGTCTTCATGGGCAGCAGACGGGATTGCCAGTGCTCAGAAAGTTGGAGTAAGTACCTGAGTCCCTTCCGAGGAGCAGGGCAGAGCCCACCTTCCTGGGTATGAAGGGCAAATGCAGAAGCAGACTCATGAAATTCAAATTACCTGTTGTCTAGCCCTTGTTTTTTACCCTATTTCTAAGAGGTTTCTTTCCATTTGGAACTTTAATACTTCATTTTCACACTTAAAGCTGTGTTGATCCCCTATATTTAAGCAACAATAACTGCCTTACGTCTGCTTTCGCTGGCTCTGCAACCGGCTACCCAGTTTGTCACTTTTAGGATGATGTCATGCTTTTTATCGTACCTTCACCAGTAAAGACTGGTTCAGTGATCAGGCTAAATCCCTCCAGGAATAAATTCTCTGGAGGCCCACAAACCCCAAGGAGCAGCAGCATGGCTAGCAGGGAAGGCCTGAATTCTCATCTGCACCCCAGCTGATCCTTGTGTCACACGTGTGAGCTCATAGCACAGGGACACTCTTGTTCACAGCTGAGAGCTGCGTGTGACGTATTTTCATCACCATCATTTTGCGGGATGTGTTATGTGACAGCCCTGCTAAGCTAAAATTCATCTGGGATCCATGTGAGCATCACATGAGCTGTGGCTGCCCTGAATAGATCTTCCAGAACCACTCATGCCTCATGGAAAAATTTTTGAAAAACACTATTTAGAAAAACAATTTTCCTGCTAAGATTTATGAGATGACAGCTTTCCAAGGGCCATTTTCTGTTTGCTTACAAACACTGCAACACTAATGCAAGTGTGAGCTGTTCCCATCACAATCCTGTACTCATGTCTGGGCCACCAAGTTCCCAAAATTGTTCTTGCCGGTAATTAACAAAACCCACAAACCGCAGCCAGAACTTTCCCTTAAGACTTCCCATTCAAATTTTCTCCATGACCAAATCCCTACCATTTAATCTCCTAGTTGCATCCAGTCAGGACCAGTTGGTCAAGCTGTTCGTTGGGCGATAGCCCTAAATCCTGGAAGGTGGCATCATTTGTAGCAGTTCAAATACAGCCAAGATTTTTTGTTACCCTCATTCCTGACTCCGTGACCGCCCAGCACCTTACTGCTGCAACAAGGTGACTTCAGGACATAGCTACTCCAGCCACCTCTATTCAAGGAAGCCCTTGGTCAGCCATTAGCAATGCTGAGCCCACCACGGCAGGGCTACTCCTGCCCAGAAGAGTCCCTGACACCAGCCCGATAGACAATCGGATCCTTACACCATACAAAAACCTGTCTTAGCATTTCAGCTGTGTGCCATGGCCTCTCTCCCGGGGGACGGTAGTCCTGCCTTCGCAGGGCACTGGTTTAATGCTTAACGGACCGTCTTCATCTCTAACAACTGTAGTTGCAATAATAATACCCTCCTTTTTGCAAGGGTCTCTAAGTGCTCTATGAACAGTCATTAACCAAGCTTCACAGTGCACCTACCTGGGGAACAGCTGAACATTAACACGGCAGGGAGAAGCTTGGGCGCATCCCTTGCCTGAGCAAGGTTTGCTGCAGCCATCACTTCACCTGCAGTGGCTGGTCCAGCCTCATCTCATGCCGGACGATGCACTCTCCATCAGCTCACAGCCCACGACAGCGCTATAAACCCTGATTCAGGCTGGCTCAGGGCTTCAAGCAGAACCCGAATCCCTTGCTTTTTTGTCTACAGCTGCCGTGATTTGGTGGCCCATCTGTCAGCAGCCTCTGATCTGTCAGGATGAGTGGGCTGGTGCTTTCTTCCTCCTTCAGAAGATGCTCCATGTGCTTTGGGCCACACTGCAAACACACAACAGCAGCTAAATGGGTTCTTTCAAATAGGATATTGACCCATGGTCTTGGTCTCATAAGCATCTCTGAAATTTCATGCTGTGTCCTGGATTTTAAAGTGGGTCAAAGCTCCTCCTAGCATCAAATCATACTAAAACTAGAGAAAACCACGGTTTTACTTGTTTTGGGATGAAAAACCATGTCTAGTCACTGAGAATGTTGTGGGTTCATGGCAGTTCAGAGCCATGTGCTCCCACCAGAGAACACAAAAAAAGATGACAATTAAGACTACAAACAAAAGCACAGATTATCTAATACAGCAAAATTTGTTCTTAATTTCCAGCTAAACCTTGAACCTTCAATATTTTGACATCACAGGCCTCAAAGCTTTGAAAGCCTGAGTATGTGGATCCTGGGAGAAGAGAGACTTTAAACAAGACCCAGTCTTTCAGACGTTGACGTTTCCTGTTGGTACACTCATGCTACCAGCATCTGTGAGTAGGGAAGCTATGTATTGCTGCATTTCCCAAACAGGAATTTGTTTTCGTAGCAATCCTACCTATCTTTTATTGGAGAAGAATTTTCTATGTAGTGTCCAGGGTTCCTGGACAAGCTTGTACTGCTCTGTGGTAGCAAGGAGGAGCTGAGCTGATGCTGCTTTGAGTCCTGGCTCTGGCAAATGTTTCAATAGATGACCCAACTCCAAATACCGATTGAACCCTGTATTTGTGGAAAACCTCCCAAGTGTCGGGACATGAGCAATCCTGGGTAAAACCAGCCAGCAGAGAGAGGTACTGCCTAAAGTCATTCACAGAGCAGGGCCAGCAAGCTGCATCCCAAAAGGCAGCGCCTTGCATGGAACGTCTCCAGCCTCCTGCAGCCAGAGCCCCATCCCACCACCCATTCACCAGAGCAAATCCATGATCATGGGATCCTAAGAAGAAAAAGGCAGCTCACCCCTTACTGGGATCCCCTGTTTCACCTTCCTCTACAATTTATTTTAATAATATCACACACAGTGGGATATAAAGCTGAAGATCAATCTCATAACCATATTAAGACACTCGGGGGTGTATTTTATAGGGCCATTAATATACTTCTTGGGTGGTTAAAGTCACCCACAGCATAAATTAATGGATCCATAAAACATGCTTTGTCATATCCTATGGCTTATATAACAAACAGGCTGGGTATATTGGGATGTTGTTGAGCTTATTGGGTGGAAGCACAAGGGCACAGAGTTACCACCTAGCAGCAGGTATGCCCTGCTGGGGATGCCAGCCTTGGGGTGTCTTACACATAGCATGGAACCAGTCATTTATAAAAAGCAAGATTCTAAAGAAAAAAAAAAATCCAACACAATTAAAAAATTTAGATCTCCTTAACTTTCACTAGCATTCATGCTCCTGAGTTTATTAGGCTCTTTCAGGCACATCTTCCCTGCAGAAGCCATTGCTGTTCCAGGATGTGATTGTTGTGGGTGCGGCTTTTTGGCAAGGAGGGAGTCAGCCTGCTCCCAGCCTTGGAAAGTCGGGAGAAGTTGGGAGCAAAGGAGAGAGGGCACAGCCTGTTGGTTAGAGCAAGGATCAGGTTGGCCTGCTACGTGTTTCAGCTTTCTAAAAGCAACCTGAAGGAAACCTCAACATAGTATCCATTTCAGACAAATTTTATTGCAGTGGAGGTCTCTGGTACATACAGAAACATTTCCAACTAGGATTTAAAAAAAAAAAAAAAAAAGGAAAAAATCTTGATTTTTCCTAGTTTTACTTGACTGTGCTCTAGTTATAGAAGGAACAAGTTCTTCCCTCTAGTCTGGTAGAAATTAAGTCTTACTAAGCGACATTCTTCCCCAGGAATTTTTCTTTTGCTATTTTAATGGCTCCACAGGAGTTACCAGAGACTTTTCAGTAGACAATAGCTCTGCCCTGCTAAGATAAGCTATCCCAATTCACCTGTCTCAGCTGATAAACCTCCTCATTTCTGCTTCTGCTGCTCGGAAAGAAAAAGGGCTCACCTCTGATCTATGCTGTGAGAGCTCAGCACAACTGCCCAGGGCACCAACACTCTCCCAAACTCACTTCAGCCCCAGAGCCTCATTCTCTCCTCCTTTATCACCCTCCTCATTCCCTCTGCAGATAGCCACAGCACATCCTCAAATCCCACCACCAGCTCTGCTGAGGCTAATGGAGATGCCATTCCCTGTCCTTCCCCTGCTTCCTACACAATACTGCCCTTCCATTCCATGCTCTGTATCTCCTCTCTGTTTTCTCTATGCATCTTTAATGCATAAAACTTGCTTTTCATTCCCCCTAAAAATCTGGAAAACTAGCAGGAGACAGCTAAACCAGGAAAGACTTCTGCTTTAAGTCTTTATGGCGCCATAAAGAAGAGGCAAAGTCTGAACCTTTCCAAGATGCTGAGTGTTGAGTAAGTTGATAGTCCCTTGCGATGGACGTACATTGAAGTCTGGTGGCTTAAATACGGAAAAAAGGCAAGAAGAAAAAAGCTCAGAATAACCCACCTCTCCCCATAGCACTGTCTGGTTCAAACAGCTTGGGTAGAGCTAATTAAAGGTGTCAGTCTCATTATTTGGTTTGAAAATAAAACTAGCCACAAAGGCTCAGCTTCCCAAAACTAACTGGCACATGGGATTGAATCAGAGCAGTATCTTGTCCACCAGCTCCACTGTGTAGATTTTTCCTCAAAAGCAAAGAATCGAAGCACCGAATATTAATAGCAATTCTGTACACAGAATAAACACCAGAAATCCCTTTTCCCCCACAGAAGCTCTGAATGGGGGAAAGACTTCTATTACAGAGAATTGATTTCATCCTTACAAAAAGTTTGCCCAAGTACCCTTGACAAGATTAAAAGAAATAAATAAAAGAGTAGCAATAAGGCACAATGATGGGACAAGCTGAGGGTTTGGGAAGGAATTCCTATGGATCGGTATCGATGTACTCTCCCTTCAACAGTGAGGAGTAGCTGGGAGGTCCCTCTTTGGGTCATAATTATAATTCTGGCAAAAGCCATGACAGAGAATACAGCAGCACATAGCATGGCCCTGATCCTGCAGCCATCTGAGGACTGCCTTCACTTTGCTCATGGGAGTAATTTACAGGCATCAGACAAGCCACATGTGTAAGGCTGAGCACACACATAAATGTTCTCAGAAGCAGAGCCAATTAACACACCACAAGATATCATCCAGTGATTTGGAAGATATACAAACCCTGTCTTGCTTTTTGAAGCACTGAAGCAGAAGAATTCATGGTGGTGCCTGATGCTATATCTTCACAGAAACAGCCCTATCAACTTACTGCTTGCTGGTCCCGCAAGAGCTTCTTTGTTAAAGCAGCATCTACTGCATGTATGAGCCTGGTCCAACAAAAGCAGCATCTTGGATATGAAGCGCTACCCCTGCAATGCCATACCCCCTATGGAAAGATTATGATCACCATTACTATTTATATATAATAATAACAGCCAGAAGCTTTGGCTGGGATAAATGGCTCCCAGTGCTAGCTCGGCCAAACATAAAGGGAGATGCCCCTTTTCTCCAAGCAGCTCCAAGGAGGAATTCAGGGCCTGGGAGCAGGTCAGTGGCAGTCAGGATTACGATTCCTGACTCCCTGCCTGGCGTCCTAATATTAGCCTGCATTGTCTCCCAGACCGTCTCGTCATTCTTTCACATGAACCACAGGCCCGAATTAGCATGTCTCGCTGCATAATCTGCCAGCCCGTCCTGTGTGCTAAATTAGTTGGGGACTGAGCAGACAGCATGGGAGCGGCTCTTGTATAGCGTATGTGGGTTAAGTTATTCCTACAGCATTGTTTGCTCTATATTTTCCGAGCATCATCACAAAAGTATGATGGGCCAGATCCTGGAGCCGCTGGCTATACAATGGTTCATGCTCCAGCTGAGCATTGCTCTCCAGTGCAGCACAGAGATGAAAGCTGGCTCAGCAGCAGCTCTTCTGGGAGACAGCTTTGGGAAGGAGTGTTAACAAATAAACTCCAGTTGGGTGGCAGATGAGCAGACCAAGAAGCGAGCAGCAGCGCTAGGGCTCTTGCGATTGCCAGCCCATCCTCGCGGCACGCACCAGCCTCCTTGGTGTGGTATTTACAAGCTTCCTTCCTCGTTTTGTATTCAGCAGCGCGAGGGGCCGATCAGTTTTCGTGACCCCTGTGAGCTTCTTATCTCCTCGTGCTGTGAGCTCAGGGCTGTCCATAGAAATACACAGCACTCAGCACAATGGGGTTTCAAGCCAGTGCCCTCAGCGAGTTTTGCTCGGCTTCGAGTCAGGCTTCTCCTGCTACCAGGGGCTGATGGCATTAATTTCCGCCAGGCTCATTAGCCTCTTGCAGAGTGAGGCTTTAATCAGAAGCAGAAAGATACAGGGGAATCACAACAAACCTTGTGTTGACTCTGGGTCAGCCAGCAAACAGCCACCACCTCATTCCCAGGTAAGGGGCTGCTTGCAGGCACAGGGGGTTAAGCAGAGCCACAGGTAAAATGAGAAGGGGGAGTCATGGGAGAGCCTGGACCTCTCAGCAACCAGTCAGCCATGTCACAGGACTCATTTTATAAGGTGCATGCAGGGTCTTGGACAGCAGCTACTGAAAGACAAGCGACTCATTGAATATTATCCCTTTCTGGCAGCAAGATCAGTGCCGTCAATTAGCTGTAAAATCTGAATCATGCCTTTGGCAGGCAGGCTGGAAGAGGAAGCAGCCCCACCTTCCTGCTCTGCCCAGCGGAGGTCAAGGCGTCCACTGCGTGGTTCTGCTGACAGCAGCTTGCCAGAGCCGTCATGGGCACCACTGCAGAGGGGATAAATCACGATATTGCTTTCGTCACGCGGCAGGAACAGCTCAGCTGCCAGTCCTCAGCATGAGGTCATGGGGGCTTTCCACAACCCCGAGACCATTTAGCAAACCTGTGTGCCAGAAATCCGTCTATACAGCACCACATACGGATGAACACTATATCTCCCATACATCCCTCAGCACCATTTCACTGCTAGGCTCATTTCTTTTTTTATTGCTGTAGAATTAAGTCTTAACATTCCTGGCTTGCATCAAATGAGCTTTTAGTTGAAGATCCAGATCCATGGAAACAGAAGCGCGTTGTACCATGACAGACACAGTCCACGGCCCACCAAAAGTGGGAGAAAGGAGCCCATCAGGGGGTAACCTGCAGTGAATTACTAGTGCCTGCTCTTGGGAGCTGTTGCTCCCTGATGACTCTTTGGAGTCAACATCTGAACCAACAGAGTTGTCTTTGCACTTCTAGGATGTTGGCTATAACGCTGCTCCTGGCACCCATGTTCCCAGTTTCCATCCCCTGTGTGTGTCACTAGGCCCTAACATCCAGCCTTATCGGCTGGAGAGGAATCATCTTCATCCTCCACAATATGACAGGGATCAGGCTCCAGGAGTATTAGCAAGGTAGAAGGCTTGCTCTGGACAAGGGCAAATTTCAGCATGTTGATAATTTACGAAAAAGCATTGCTCTCCAACTAAGCAAGTTTTGGTTCCTAGATGATTCAGCAGCAGTGCTACAAGGAAATATGGATGTGAAGAGTCCCCGTTGGAATTCCTATATCATTCTACATTAAAATAAAATGCCCTGAGCCCAGCAATAGAATGGAAATTGGGAATTCAGTATCATTCCTTCCGTGCCTGAAAGGACTCCTAAAAGCTGGGAAATTTTTATTGGAGTTTCAGGGTGAGGGGAGAAAGAGCAGTCAGAAAAGAGGGAGGGGGAGGCAGCTGTGGGGCTTGTTTTGGCCACTTTGCACAGGCTACAACTCTGTTGTCAGGAAAACATGAAAAACCTGTGGGCAGGTAGGAGAACAGTTGAAGTGAGAAACCTCTAGAAACACATTTTCAGAAGGCAGACTGGGAAATGGGAATTATGAAGAGCCAAGGACAGCTCCAAAGCCCATCTGAGCACTTTGGGTTTTGGATGTCATCCATGTCTGTTTTAAAAAAGAAGGAGAAAAGGGAATATAAAAGTACTGTGCAACTGCCCAATGCAAATTAATTTCTGAAAGGGCAGGGCAAGCCAAAGATAAAATACTCATCTCTTCATCTCTTCTGACCTCTTCCAATTCATTATCCTAATGTGAGCCTCAGTACCACAGTTAAGCTTTTGCCCACATGCAAAGTCAGCAGAGACAGGGCAGCAGCTGCCCAAGGTGTGACGGCTCTTCTGAACAGATTCCAGCGGGGGATGGAGCAAAGAGGACTAAGAGCTATAAAACCACTGTAGTGCATTAAGTTACTTCAAATGTAGTTACTGGACAAATTCCTGTTTGCTCAGAAACACTTTCCAAGAGAGCACACCCCCTGCTCCCCCCGTTACCGTTTGGCTGTCACTCACTTGCCCTGCAGTGCCCAGGAGCACTGGCAAGGTCTCACAGCCCTCCTGCGGCCGCTTCCCTTCGAGTGACGTTTTCCAGCGGAGACCTCGCACTCACCTGCGTGCAGCTGGGCAGCTACCCCATAGTTCAGAAAGGTGCTCAGCACCCTGCAGCATGTAACCCTTGCATGAACCCAGGCCTGCCTGCCTACCTCCCTGACCTGCTGTGTGCCTGCCGCTGTCAGTTCTTACGCAGGCAGCATTTTCATTGCTCCTTTCACAAAGAAAATCCATTTACATTTTAGTGTATAGCACAGACCTGATCCTCCACCCTTACATCCATGGGAATCCCACCATGGGTTCCCTGGCAGCCAGGGCTGGCTGTTGTAGTAAGAATATTGAAATTCCCTGTATTTTAAGTCTTCCTGGTTTTAATTGCTACTCAGCACTGACATTTCAAAAGGATGCTTCTTTGCTCCTTCTTTTGTGTAGTGCGTTTGTGTTTTTTTTTTTGCTCACTGCTGTCTCTTCCCTGGAGCCCTTGCTAATGAATGCAGCATGCTGATGACCTCTCCATTATAAATAGTTTAATATTTTTAAATAAATATGGGATGGTGCCATGATTGTGTGGGTATTTCATCTAGCCTGCAGCACAAGAAGCTGACAAAGGCAACCATGGCTTTTTTTGTTATTCTGTTGCTTGTTTGTCATAGAAAGCAAGGGAAGGGGCCAGGACCCTGTGCTGCAACATACAGCAGCAGATGTGTTATTCTAAATGTGTCACAAGGAGCTGCTCCCCATCCTAGTGCAGCAGATGGATGCAATAAAGAGAAAACTTTTGGGTTGTTATTCAGTTACTTGAAATCTACAGGGCTGCAAAACCAGTAGCTGAGCCACAGAGTGAATCAGAGGAAGGTACATGGGGATGAATTCTGTTATATTATTTTTCCACTGCATTGCAACAGAATTAACACATTAGCCTGACAATTTAGCTGATACAATTTATTCCTAATTTGGGAGCAAAATTTATCCCAAACAGTAATAATAATAATAATACAAAAAATCAAACCCCATACCAATAGTGACAACAGAAGAGAAAGGGAAAGAGCCTGAGTTCAGGTCAAATTTTAAAATGTGTTAAGTTTTCAGCCCATCAGCTGCTGTTGTCCTAATTTCCCTTCTTTCCTTCTGGGTGTCTCTGGACTTCTGCTATATGCAGATCATGTGGGCTAGATCCAAATTCGCTTGTCCCTCACAACCAGCTTGTCAGGCAGTAAAAAGCTCCTAGAAAGTTCACCCAAATGGTACCCAAGGGTTGCCTTCACACAGACAACTCCTAGGTGGCATAAAGCCAGGACTGATGCTCCACATCTTCCATTCCCAGCCTACAATTTTATCGAGGCATGGGGTGTGAACAGGGACCGCTGCCAAGGCAGTAATTTACAGCAATGCAATCCATCCCCATGGACAAGGAGAAGCAGCGATAGCTGATACCAGCTGTTCCCCAAATGTTTCCACTGACAAGTCTGCTTCTGGGCTTAAAAAGCCAGCTTCCAGATTTGAGAAACCCACTTTTGTGGTTGCAAGCTTCCTCCTGCAGCCAAGCATCTGTCAGGCTTGTTGTGCTGCTGCCTTCTTGCTGGGCACCTCTCCCTTATACCTGCTTCCCTCAAACAAGAGTTTGCACAGTGGGCCCCAAGGACGTGCCCTCCTGCAAGCTACCCATCTCAGATAACCACCTTTCCCCTCCCCCCGCCCCCCCCCAAGCAGTCATCTGAACTCCAAAGTGCCAAGTCTAAGCCCCATCAACCCTGGCATGCTGGAGAACCCCTTAGCCCATGCACACCATGGTCCTTCTCCGCAGAACAGGAGCAATTAAACAGCCTCATGCAAATGGATGTGGAATGAAGGTCATGGTTATTTTTGAGCGACTTTGCTCTGAGATTAACGAGGAGGCAGTCTGAAGCTATACACAGCCTCTTGGTTGCTATTTCTGGTCTTTCCTCCCTGTACATCTTCCTTCAATGGTGGTATCCTGCAACAGCGGTGTCAGGGAGGATGCCTCTTTACACACACCAAGCCTCACCATCCAGACGCGCATTACCCCTGCAACAGGGAGTGCTGTGCATTAAAACACCATGCTCGTGTGGCACGGGCTACAGCCGCTGCTGTTGGGAACGGCAGAGCCAACGGGTGCCCTCAGGAGGAGCAAGAGCAGCCATCCTGCCCCTGGGCTTGGAGAGAGGGAAAAACACATGGTGAAGGAGGAAACCCTTTCAAAAAAAATCAGCTTTGCAGAGATCAATGTGACACCTGCCTCAGCCCGAGAGCACAGAGTGTGAGCTGAACCCAGGAGTACAGCAGAGAGGTATAATTACCTAATTGCCCCTAAATCATGTCATTTATTAAGTGTTTTGCATGGTGCCATGGCCTCTGGAGGAGACGGTCCCTGCCCTGGGCAGCTCCCCCCTGCCACCCTGCCCATCAGACTGGCTCCCATGGGCTGGGAGGGTGATGGTCCCTGTGGGCCCGTGGCCCCCACACCACCTGCCTTTCCTTCACCCTCTCTTCAGCTCTCCAACAGCCAAACACTTCCATTAGTTCTGGTTCACTAACTGCCTCAATTAATATATATAAAACAAATTAGAAGTGCCCTGTAGATTTAGGCTTCCCCTGTGAGACAGGGTGGGAATAAATGCTATGCTATTAACCATGGGAAAACAAACCTGAGAGCATTGATTAAGAAAGTAGGGGGGTGGGAAATAAACCATTTCCCCCATAGTTTCTGAACTGCAGTTCACAAAACATTAAATTTCTAATTATAAGCCCAGGAAGTTTTAATGCAAAAAAGTGACTTGTGAGACAAAGTATAGGTTTTTCTGCTCATTAAAATATCCCCCGAGTATAATTTCCTTGCCCTTAATCCTGAACCTTAAGGTTTTCACAAGTAGGTAGGTAATTAACACAAATCTGTCTCGATTACACAGCTTTTGCAGCATTGCAGGTCTGGCTGTACTGGGGCTGGATTCTGCTGGATGCTGAGCTCCCTCAGACCCCTTTGGGCAATGGGTGGAGGTGGGGAGGTACCCTGTGGATCCCTGGATGACAGACCACAGCACACTGGAAAGCTGCATCCTTGCTCAGCTATGTTCAAGGGAAAAGATTTTTAACCAAAATACATGGGCAAACCTTGAGGGTGATAAAGGGAAACAGAGGGTGAAACCTTTGAGGGCATCGCTTCCCCAGCGAGAAGCCACAGCATTTACACTGCTGCCGATCTGCCCTTAAACATATTATTCTTTTCACCAAGCTGCCAAGTGATACCAACTGCTCTGCATCATCACAGATACCAGCACCACACAGTAGAAAGCCTTCCTGGCAAGCTGGGGCTGGTGGTAATGAGAAGGTACACAGCTCTTGGCTGGCTCAAAGCAATTCTCCACTCTGCAGTGCAGATCAGGGATGGGTTTTGTGAAGCCAGCTATGAGGTGGGGAGGAATGAGGTTGTCGAGCAGGTTTGGATCCATGGGGAAAACAAATCCCTTGCTTCTGCAATGCAGGGGTCAGACTAATCCCTCTCAGACACTGGAAATCTCAATCCTGAAAACAAGGCAACCCCCAAGTAGCCTCAGAAGATGTGACATAGGTCCATTACATCAATATAAGTCCCATTTATAGCACCTTGCACTCAGAGGTGCAGCTCAAGGCATGTTTCATTTAAAAACGAAGGGCTTTCTGTGAGCTATTTCCAATTTAAAAGCAGAAGGACTGTGGTAATTTGCCCACATTTATACACCCCACCAAGGCCAAGCAAGGCTTAACACCCAGATCATCCACCTTCCAGCCCCGCTTGGCTGACTGAGCCTCCTTTCCCTTCGCATTTAAAATGTGAGTACATGAAGTCCAGGGTTTTCTGCATTTATCACAACAAATGCAGTCATATGTGCAATTGCAGGTAGTGCAAGGCAGGTGAGGCTGGAAGCAGCTTTCCTCTTCACATGGAAAGTGAATTTCACACTAATGCCCTACAGCCCTCTGACCCTCAAGCCTGGAAACCAGCACACTAGGAGCAGGGAGCACAGCAGGTGAAATCCCTCTCCAGCCCAAAGACCTTCGGAGGAGCTGAGACATTTTCTCTAACAGCCAAGAAAGAGACTGGCATCGCCTTGCAAAGCCAGCCTTCGCCTCTGCCACCCGGTGCAGGGCACAGCTCCAACAGCAGGACTGTCTTTGCTGAGGGACAGCAGCACCCCCAGCCACTGCCTGCCCCCACAGTGGGGGACCCCAGGCTGCTCAGTGCAGGGTCCCCCTTCGCCCTCCCAGCCAGAGCCGGGAGCTTTGCTCAGGGGACCGCACGGTGTTTGCTCCAGCCTACCTGGAGTGGAGATAAGTGCCCAGTCCCCAAGGGAAGCTCCATCGCACCAAGCTGCGTGTGAGCAATCGCTGAGTACAGAACAGCAGCCTTCCTACACGCCACTGCCAGTAACCAACTCATTTCCCTCTGAAGTTGAAGATGAAAAATAAGATGTAAAACCAAATTATACTCTGTTTATGTACATAATTCCCTGCGCATCTGGATAAGAGCATGCCGGTGGCCTATATTATGCTGCATCTGATTCTCATTAGGTGCTCGCGATTCCTTCTCAATAGTGTTTTACGGCTCTCTGTGACACACGGAGCTATAGCCAGGCTGTTTACTCCCTGCAATTGCCCTGGTGTGGCCGTCGACTGCACAGCCCACCACAGCCCACTCCGACAGATCCGTAACACACTTTCTCAAATGACAGCCCTGGTGGTTAATAGCTAGATATGAAGCCAGAACTCTCCAAAGCAAATTTTGTAAATTGGCTGCTGGGGTTTTATTTATGGTAACCAAGACTGGAACATTGAACAAACCAAGTGCAGAGCCTGCACATGGCCCCAGGCAGCGCAACCCTCCTTTGCACCAGCCGAGGCTCTGGACCCAGCCAGTACCTGGAGCTTTTCTGCAAAAGTTAAACTCTGTATGACTATAAGTATATTGTTTGACTCCATGGGCAACTTTCCACGACAACTTATTTCACCAGTATATTTTTCCTTCTGTGAATTACACCAGTCCCCACACTTCCGTGCATTGTAGCCTCAGCCACGTACAAAAGCAGATTACAGCATGTTGCTGGGTGAACAGGTAAAGAGGCACAAGGGTAGTTTGGCTGATGGGGTGTTAAGCCTCATCTTAAGGAACTTCAATAGTTTGCTCTTCAGGATCTTGATTTGACCAAAGAAATTAATGTTCTGGGATGTGCACAGAGGCAGACCAAGTTCTTTCCTATATTCATTGTCAACTTCAATTGAGGGGAAGATTATCAGATGTAGCCCTTGATGCATATCAGAAACATCTAGCTAGATAGTATTCCTGCTTGTAAAATGCAGATTTACTTCGCAGTAAAAATCCCTGCAGTAATCAGCAAGAGAAAAATTTAATATACTTACAGATTTTTTCTACTGGCAAAGGAACAGGAGAGCTATAGATTTATCCTAAATCTGAACTTATTTATTCACTTTTCAGAGAGTGACAGTTATACAGAATCAAAACCTGAACTTTCCACTGTTAATACAACAACAAAATACACGGGTTTAAGCGAGGAAAAAAACTCCAAACCCAAGTTTTTCATGCACAACTGAGATATCTTAGCAGCCCTGGTTTCCTGTAGTCTTTAAGTAACCAGGCTCCTGTGAAGAAAAGAGTCAACAAAACAAAAAAATACCCAGTAGTTTCTTATCACCTTTATGGCTTATGGAAATAGAGAGGCTCTGCAGGACCACCACAGCATCTCCCAAGCCCCACAGACTCTCTGGGAATATGACAGTTTCTGGGAACATCACCTGGGCTGCCAACTTGCTGCATAGGAATCTAAATTCTCACATGAGATCTTCTTCCTGCTCCTCATTTTCCTCTTTAGCACTGTCCCAGTGCCAAGAGATGAGGCTCTGGGACCCTGAGCTGCCTTTATATCCCTCATCCACAACCAGCTCAGCGCCCAGTGGCCAGCATTAACTCCATTAAATTTAAAAAGCAATTAGAACTGGGTGAGCAATGCCAAAAAACCTCAGTGAAAGTCCTCTCAGCTTTTTAAACAAATTCATTCCAGCTGGATTCATGCTTCTCATGCATTGGCTTCCCACATGGATCCCAGCATGGGAGGTCAGAGGCAAAAAAGGTTTTGGAAGGGGTGAATTTTAAGTGAGAATTAGAAGCTGTATGCAAATCTTGAGCTGAAGTAAGGGTCCGTGCAAACAGGAAACACTCACAGGCCATGAGAGTTAAATGGCTAATTAAATCAGCACAAGCATTGGGTCTGTGGATGAGCTGTGGGTCAGGGACTGCAGGGAAAAAAAAAAGCATTTATGGAACTGATTAATTGAAGGGAGTTGTGATCTGTCTACAAATAATTCAATCGAGCAATTAGAGTTGGGCAAAGAAATGTCTTTGTATGTGGAAGATTTTAAAAATATTTCTTTGTTTTAACTTGGGGCAAAAGAAAGGCAAACTGAAAAGGGAAAGAAAATTCAGACAAGGTCCACACTGAATCTGCTTAATTTAGTTTGAAATGTGTTGTTTCCTCTCTGGCCTTTACTCCAAATCTGTTTTATAATTATTTTACCTTTAAATATGAAGAACATGGTTCAGAGTGGATATCTGGAAAACAATTTTGCTTTAAATGTTGAAAACATTTTGAGGTGTTAAAAAAGCTTTATCAAAGCATGTCTTTTCAAGGTGAAAAAGACATTTTCAACAAGTCAGCGTCATTTTGGTGGGTTGGGGGAACACAACGGGACAACACTCCCCATTAAAAATCCATGGTCCTTTCAGTCCTTTGTCCATAACATATTACTGAGCAATAAAGGCAAGAGCCTTGGAGGAGGTCAAGTTTTCTTAGGTACCTCAAATGACACAACCCATCAAACAGCATTTATTAATTATCCAGGCATTGGAAACAGAATATGACCAAGTGAAGAGGGACAGAAGGGTCGCAGTCCATATCTCCCTTATCTCCTCAATCCACTGCTTTTCTTCTTTCAGTTATCTTCGTTATCTTAAATGAGATATCAGTCAAAACCCAATCATTTCTCCAAAGGCAAGATTGGGAAGATAAGATTTAAGTTGACTCAAAATCACAATGGAGTGGCTCAGTTTGCTGTGACAAAAGGCTGTAACACAAGCAGGGCACAAAGGCAATAAGGTCCCCAGCTCTCTGAAGACTAAAAGTGGACTGATGAAAAGTTGGCGCTGTAGGAAATACCATGTGGGCAAGGACCTGGTCTGACCCCAAAGCTCCCTTTAAAGTCCCCCAGGGGAAGACCTTAAAAGGGTCATTTTAATGTGTAAGTATAAAGTAGGCATTGATTAGGGTTTATTAAGATCTAAGATCTAACTTTGGCATACAAAGACAAGAAGAGTGACTTGGTCAATTTTGATCATTTTGAAAGTTTCTCTGTCACGTCTGAATGACGTTTAATCAATGTCAGGGAAATGTTTGATTTGGTTGATTGAGTCTGAAGAAATGAAGTTATAAACTTTATCTGAATGGTGATGGTGTGCAGCGGTGCAGTTCACAGCAACAGCCTGTTCAGAGTGGCTGGCTCAGGAGCAGGACTGAGGCAGCCTGTCAAATACCACCTATTAATTTTCTGGGTGTTGGGGGAAAAAATGACCATGGAAACAGGGACACAAGGGTTGCAGTCCGGGTCTCCCACATCTCCTCGGTCCAGCACTTTTATTCTTTTTGAGCAAATATTATTTGCTTCCTGACTGTATATATGATTGCCACATATTTCACCCTGACATAAGTGCTTTCATAAAGGTGATTAGCAATTTTTGATTGCTTCTTTGATTAAAGTGAATGAGAAAAAGCTTCAACCAACATCGCCAAAGCCTGAGAAAGGATTACTCGTCCTTCGCTTCTGGATGCTAAAATTAGTCTTACACAAAAGGTTGCTGGAGCAAAAAATCCCAACTTTTTAATACATGATTGCTCTTAAAAGGTCTTCCACCTCAAGATCTCAAATAAATTTAATTAGAAACTGTAAACTTAATTAGACCTTGGAACAACCATGCCATTGAGGCAAACCTCTGATTAATGGAGAAGTGTCTATAAGGGGCCAAATTCAGTCCTGGCCAGGCTGGCAAAGGCATCAGAAAGGCAGGCAAAACAGCTAGAAAAAGGCTGAGGCAGAAAGTCGCCCAGTAAAACACCAGAGAGCCACAACCTCCACCACAGACCAAAGTGTTTTGGAAAGCGTTCCTTGGAGGAAGAAGCCCCAAATGGCATCTTGGACGTCCCATGCTGCTGCCAGGCCTCCTGGGTCACTTGTGGCACGATGAGGTGGAGCTTGGGCTGTTCCTGGCTGTAGGAGGAGAGGAACAAGCAAACCAAGGTGTCTTTAAGCCCAAGGGCTTCTTCAAGGTCCCCTGCAGAGAAGAGGTGCTTTTCAGAGCAGTCTCACACACAGGCTGCACTGTTCATCCCTGAGGTCTGGTCCCAGCAGCCCAGTGACGCATCACCTGGGCAAAGGAAAGAACATTGCAGATAACACTGAAATAGCAACATGTCTCAACAGTTGGCAAACTGTTGGAAAGGTGACTTTCATTTGCTCTATGCCCAGGGACAAAGGACTGGCAATTTAATGACAGGGAACTGTTTGATTCCCGACTGGCAATGGAGAAACTGGCAGAAGCACCACCTGGCTTTTTGCAGCAAAGAAACAAGGTCAAGGACTTAGCCCATCCCATCTGTGGTATTTTTATACCGCAATTTGTATTACAGTAGGAACAAAAAGCCTTGTCAGAAATCAAGACCCCCATCAGCCAGAAAAAAACCACAAGAGGAGAGGTAGTGTGTATCTCAAAGCTGTTGAGCTCCAGCTCCAGCTCTCCGGAGCCCTTTTTAGGGAGGGCCACTCAGTCAGTGGGATGCTGGGGGGATAAGGGACCTCTGACGGACCTGGTACTGCAGCCACGTGCAAAGACCTCACAGCTCTGCTGAGGAACCACTGACATGGCTGGAGCTCACCAGACAAGGGCTGGGAGAGAAGTGGGATAGAGATGCACCGGGGGTCCAGCCTATGGGATAGGAAACAAGATCCAGTTCTACCACAGCTCACTGTGGTGGTATTTTACAAGAATTTACTCCCTTTTCCCTAGACACCTTTGTACTTTGCTGACAGTATCGTAACGCTAGCCTAAAGCCTTTTGGATGCTATAAGCATTCTCCTGCATGAATTACACCCTCAGTAAAAAAAACAATTTCCACTCCCAGTAACATCAATATAAGTCTTCAAATGATGATTTCAGCTTTGCATCAGCGCCTTTGACAGACATGAGCCCCTTGGGTCCGGTTTGGCTGCAGCTCACACATTTTCAGTGGAGCTGCACTGGGAACATGAATTTCCTAGCATCGTTCAGCCTCCTAAAACCTTCAGGTGGTTTGGGGAAAGTTGGTGCTGAAGATGCCAAGAGCGGGGGTTGCGGCAGGAGGGAGGAGCAGTGCCCTGCAGCATCCCTGCACTGGCTGTCCTCAGGGAGGGGAGCTGGGAGCAGGGGGGAGGCGAGGGGCTGGGATCCCCACCAGGAAGGGAAACAAAGGGAAACAGAGCACATCTGCTGAAACCTCATTCCACTCCTCCATCGCTCTGTTGGCCCCTTTACTTCCTTCACTCTCCTGCTTAGGCCACTGTCCTCTCCTGCTCTAAGGAGGCTTTTCCCATCATGGGGACCTGGGTATTTTTCCTGGATTCAGAATTCAGGTTCCTTAATGGAAATTGAATTGCGTCCTGAAAAGAAAAGAATAAACCAGTTGGGTAGGTAAAGGCAAAGATGTTAACTATGAGCAGAATGAAGGAAGATCTTGGCTTATGGTTTTCCCAGGCTGGTTTACAAAGCCTGGCCACTCCAAGATGGATTATTAGAGATGAGTGTAATTAATGAGATTGCAGCTTATTAATGCCAAACACCATCTGAAATGAAAAGGAGTTTTGCCTGGGCAATAAGAGTGTTCAACTGGCCCCAGAAACTCAGGATATTTGTCGTGGATAGTTAAAAATAAAAAAGGGGAAAGAAAAAAAAAAAGAAATAGGAAAACCCCCTCTGGATTTAATGTATAGTCATTAGCAAGGTATCCCACAGGTAGAACATGATTTATTGAAAACTAAAGAAACTGTCCTGGTTTTGCTAGAATAGAGGGTTTTGTTCTACTCAGGGTACTTTATGTGAAACAGATGCACAGTCGATAAATCAGGCTGTCCTGCAGGAAGAATAGACTGCATTTTCTGTATAAATTATCATGCTCTTTGTAGGTAAATGCTATGGTTGAAAACAAGGGTATTCTTGCTTAAAATACATTGATTATTATTGTTGGAGAAAACAAATCCTTTGGCCCGTAGGATGTAGCAGCAGAGAGAACAGTCAAGGCAAAAATCCCTACAGAAATCACTTCCAGAACAAGAATTTGATTAAAAGATGAGACAATGGGAATACTTGAAATTTATGATCAGCAGGACGTTCTGCTTTCTCAAGTTTCCCTTGGATTTTTTCAAATGGCTGCTCCAAAAAAAGCGAACACATTCAAATACTTTTTTGAGCTGATAGGAGCAGCAAATCTGTTTGCAAACCATTTTTTTTTTTTTTTTTGGCAAGGACATTAATCAGCACTTGGGCAGCCTGCAACACACCACAAGATTTCCAGTGATGCTGTGAGGAGACGCAGCAGAGAAAGCAGCAGGACTCAGCAGTCGAAGGAGGAATCGTCTTTTTGTTTGAGAACTGTTAAAATATGTACACAAAAAGCCGTAACGTGGGTGGCTTTTAGACAGAATTTAGAATGCAAAAGGATATTATGTTTTCTCAATAAAACTGGTAAGGAGTGATGCCATGGGAGAGGATTTCCTGGAGTTTCGTGCTTATGTATGATAAATACGTAATGCACAAAGCAGAAGTTCACCAACTGCCATTCCTGTGCGCTGTATTTTTAAATGCAGTGTTTCCTCGCCTCGCTCTCCGTGATATCAAACGGCTCGCTGAAAATGGGTGTTGTTTTACTGAAAATGTCAACTACCTAAGCCGACGCTTAGGTGAAGGCAGTACTTTCTGGTGTGGAGGCACTGAGGAATTCTCTGAATGGAGCAGAGCCGAGTGCAACCCCCCGCCTTGCTCCATCCCGGCTCTTTCCTTTCTTTTCTTCGTTTAAACTGCATAAGCTGCAGATGAAAAATATATAAATAGCAATTCTATATATAGTCCCAGGATAAAACTGCAGTTCATTTACGACAGCTGACAAATCTAAAATGGGCAATGTAAGTGCATTACAAAATGATTAAACCTTAAGTTCTCCCCCAGCCCCGGCTACAAGACCGCATTAACATTACATTACCCACTGAATAATGCAATCTGCCGCAGTTTTCCACCAATGCAACAATACAGCCAAAATAGCCCCTTCCATTCTATTTACAGACCGTGTCTCAGAAGTCGTCTTCCTTGTGGCAGATACAGCTTCCGCTCGCTTGCATTTGCTCAGTCAATCAGGTATGAATCCTCTGGGGTTAAAGTTGGTCGGAAGCATACTCATGAGTGTAAGCCATACAAATGGCATGTACTCCAGGCTTAGGCCCCTGCTCGTGGGATTTCAGAGGGATCAGGCTACATTTCCCTGGGGTTGAGGCAGAAATCAATATCGGGTACTTGTGAGAGATGTAATGGATTCAATCTGACCCAAACTTTAATTACATTTTTCATTATGCTACCGACTTTTCTCTCTCTGGATCTCCTTGCGCTGGGAAAGAGTATTTCAGGGCATTACATAAGGGATTGTCAAATATTCCCATCGATTTGTGTCTGGCTAAGGACAGAGTTTCCCACAGCAGGCAGGTCACAGGCAGGGGGGAATGGGGTGTCTCCAGCAGCCACTGTGCCTGGTCACCCTCCCACCCTTTCCAAGCTGCAGGTGGCAGAGGTGACACAGCCACGCTGCCTGTGTGATTTACCATCATAATGCGATTTCAGGACACATTGATAGCAGCTCCTTCTGCGCTACCTCTCGTTGTGGCATGATATGAATGGCAAGATGGAAAAAAAATCAGTATGATGAAGAAAAAGGAGCCTGGCAGAGAAATTTAGGGTTGTCAGTTTGTTTTCTTCCAGGATGAACAATTTTCTCTGTCCAGGGGACAGCAAACTGGCATTTAGGAAGCAGGTTTTGATTGCCCGGGAAGGGGGAACGGTCCTTTTGATCCTGCCATTGCACATGCAAAGGGCTGCTTCATCCCCTTGCAGGTCAAATTGTGCTTTATGGCACAGACACCACTTAATACACCATTGTCCCCTTCATTTCAAAAGGATAGATAACGAGACCCACATTAAAAAGGCAACAGCTTTCATCCTTCCTTGCCTGGGACTTTTGTGATTTAGCCAGGACTTGCCCAGGGCATACATTTCATCCAGCCTCCTGGAGAAGGCACCTGAGCAGTAACTCCAAGGGGAACCCCACTAAAATAGTCTGTGCTCAGATCCTACAGCTAATACCTATTTTTCCAGATAACTCAAAGCCATGACTGTTATGAAAGTCAGCTATCAGGCTTCTTTATTAAGCAGCCTTAGTTCAGAAAGGAAAGAAACGGCATCATCCCATTACAAATGGAGTCTATTTTCTCTGGGGAGAAAAAGAACCACTTTTTTTCCAAAAAGTACCATTCTGTCAATATTGCTCCTGTTCACAAAAAGGAGCTGCAAGACAATTCAAGCTAAAATTGGCATCATACTAAAATCTCAGTATCAGGACTTGAATGAAACTGCACTGGAAGCACTCACAGTATTACACTTTCACCCTAAGTTTTCCAGCTGCTGGTTTGATCTGCACGGCATCGATCCCTGCTCCCTCCCAGAGGCTTGATGGCTTTTTCCGCTGCAGCAGCACGCATAGAAATGAAGAGCAAATGAAGAGTGGGGAGGGTTTCAGGTTCCCCAGATCTCTCTCCCCAGGCAGTTGCCCAAAGCTGATGCCTGCAGGGGAGCCGGCACAAATCTCAGAGTGTGCTGGGACTCGGACCCTCTGCAAAGCATCTCCATCCATTAACACCCTGCAGAGAGGGAACGGAGGCGTCTGAACTACCTAAATTTTACCTGAGAGGGACTCAGGAAGGGAATTTTCCTTCTGTTTGGAGTTACCTGACTTCATGGAGGAATTGAGGGGTTTTATTCTACATTGGCTCTTAATTTTAAAGCTCCATTTGAAAAGTGTATTTGTGCTGCCTTTATGGGGCGCTGCCAGCAGCAAACTACATTCAGGGAATAGCATGTACCCCAAACTCCTGCCAAACCAACTTTTCCCATTTTGCTCCTTGCTGATGGTGGCTGGGGGTTGGTTCCATGGGAGCTGCACACACTACACAGCATTTTTGTCCATATGGGTGCTGATCCCAGTGTAATTCTTCCTGTGTGATCAAATCAGGAGTGAAACGTAACCTGTCTCTACCCCTGCTATGTTCAGAGTTCTCTGGGACACTCCTCTTCCCGCTGCTGTCTCCAGAATCTCTCCAATGATCACTGCTCCCCTTCCTTCCATGCTGCGGCTGCCTCTGTGGGTCCCCTTCCTCCCTCCATCCCACCGTGCTCCCTTGTGGGTGGTGGTGCCTGGGGATGCGCAGCCACGCAAAACGTACCATCAGCATTAGCATCCTGCAGCCCCTCGGGGACACGTGTTTCTTTCAATGTCTGCTCTGTCTTGGGCTCACGAAACTCAGCTGCCGCATAGTGGCAGAGTTAATAAAGCTATGATCCCCCCTCCCAAATCCCTCACTACCCACTGTTTGCAATACGCAATTTTTTTGCTAACACCTTGGGGTGTTATTGCTATCATTAACACCATTCACTGGTATATAAAAGCAACTGTTTATCTACGAAAAACAACAGCTTTAGGATTCAACAAAATCCTGGGGTTTTCTCTAATCCTGGCCAGGCTGTATGCTGTGGGAACACCTCGCCTTGCGCAGATGGGGGCTGGGCTGTGAAGGCGTTGTCACACATAGATGCTGTTCCTTTTCCATGTGGTTTGAGGGTTTCTTGTTGCTGCTCTTTGTACTTGCAGATAGAAAGGAAGTAATACAGCCATCGAGAGGGCTTTTAAAGACAGAGGGAGCAGGATTTGATAGCTCTAGTCAAATAATTTCACCATCAAAATCCCATCTTCTGCCTCAGACATAGTCAATGTCCAGTTCTTCAGATGCAGGTGAATATCCCACGGGTCAAAGATGGTTGTGTAATAACGCATGTGTTGGAAAGGGGATAAAATTCCTCCCAGAACTGTGCCAACACTGGTTATAACCAGAGCAGCACATTTGAGTACCTCGTGTTTTAGTACTGGCTGCAGTTCTAGACATGTGCAAAGACACGCCACCAGGCTCCTGCTAAATATGACTTCTCGAAAAGCTTTACAATAAATCTATCAGGACAAAATAAGCAGTGATAGTTATGTCAGTTCTTTAATCCAGCTACAGTAACCGACTCAAGAAAAACCTCCTTTAAATACCACTGCCTTGCTGCAGGCAGCCGGTGTGATGCACAGCTCCGACCGGGGGAGCAGGACAGACAGACGCAGCCAGATCGGGTGCAGCAAACTGGTACAGTGTTGGTGTTAATGCTATTTAAAGTGAATAAACATTAAAAAGAGGTGCACGGATGGGTGAGAAAAAGTAAATCACCAGGATTGAAAACGTGTTTAAAGAACAGGATTTGTAGACATCTTCTCCTGTCTGAAGGATTGCATTTAAGTGTGTGATAAACCATCTAATAAAGCTCACAATAGCAGAGATCGTTTACTTCACCACTGCAGGAAAGGAGATTAGGAGAAATGAGTCAAATCTAAATTTCTCTTCACCTTCCCTCAAAGAATAATATAAAAAAATAAAAGCCAATTTGCTCAGTTATTACCAACAACGCAGTGCTCTGTCCCTTCTGCATGCTGTGACTGTATGAACTGCTCTCCAGGTGGGCAGCCG
Source organism: Falco rusticolus (assembly GCF_015220075.1). Taxonomy (NCBI): domain Eukaryota; kingdom Metazoa; phylum Chordata; class Aves; order Falconiformes; family Falconidae; genus Falco; species Falco rusticolus. The sequence goes on from NC_051190.1 coordinate 16,962,812, forward strand.
TTACAGATTCACCCCCCACAGCTGACGTTACCCTAATTACCCCGACCACTTCTGTGCCACTGAGCCTTGGCCCCCGGTGGGGGCTGCACCATGCAGATGCACCTGAGAGCATCTTCTGGCTTGTGAGGGACCATATATATTCAAGCTTGCTCAGTGGCTTAATGCAGTCGTACTATGCTGTCTGGAAAATTAATGTGCCAGCATGTATGCCCAGCTAGGGGTCTCTTAATGGAGACTTCTTGTCTTTAGCATGATAATGATGTTAAGTATAATCCGACATACAGCTGCAGAAAAGATCTCTGAGAAAGTTCAGATGCACAAGTACTGGGAAAAAAAAACACAAAAAAACCTTCAATATGGTACTGACTGCCTGGTGATTTTTATATCTGAGGGCAGTGGAGTATTTGCTGTACCATATTCTAAGAAATCACTTCTCTCCTGAGCTCTCGCTCAGTGTAAGGAGCCTGTCCGCTCTCCTGTTGCCTTTATTATATTTGTATTGACTATAATAAGGCTACCTTGTGGGCTACTTCACTGCACTGAACTTTGAGAGAGGTTCTCGGAGGGTAAGAAGAATGGCTGGTAATAGATACAGGACTTGCTCAAACCCAGACAGCCACTGAAACAGCACTGTAAAGCTAATCAATTGAGTGGAAAGCAGAAATCCGTCAATGCGAGCACTGCCCAGACAGCCCAGCATGGATTAAGGGCTCAATTCCCCACTGGCTTGCATGGAGGGGGTTGGAAGTGTTTTGTACCTCGCCACCTTTGAACTTCACTCTCACACAAATAACTACACGAGGGGTCTGGTGGTGAAGCATCTATCCTTGTATTGACTGAGGATTTTGGCTTTGGGGCTGCAATTTTCTTCCCCTGCAAAGGCAGGCGTGCACCCTCGGTGTCTGAAGGGTGGGGGTGGAGAAGGAAAAAGAAGTTGGGAAAGTGTTGTAACTTTTAACTGCTCTGGTGTGCATTAGTAGGCACGCAGCAACGGATGCTGCATGCACCCCTGCACATGCCTGCACCAGCAGAGAGGGCACATGCTGCTTTTTTATCTGCAGGGTTGTGTGGCTTAGCAAAATATATTACCTGTAATAATGTGTCTCGTATATACAACTGCCTTTCTGGATATATTTTGAAATGTTTAATGATGTGTGGCTGAAATGTAATGATATCTTCCTAATGGAATGCAATGGAAGGAGAGCTCACTCACATTAAGCATCTTATCTCTATTGGCAATTAATAACCTAGGAATTAAAACAAAGCATAAAACCTCGGAGTTTTAGGTAAAGCCATGGGAGACGAGCCTGCGATTGCAATCCAGTCAGGTTTCCACAATGCTTCGCTGTAGCAAAATCCAGATGTCAGGGGAACTCCACCTATTACCTATTCATTTATTTTAGACTGTGGGCTTCTCAGTGTTTTTCTGTGTCCCTCTGCTGTCTTGAAGTTCATATATTCTTATTATTATATTGCTATAGATTTTTCTCTCAAGTCTGTGGACCTGTTTTAAATTAAAATAGTCAAGGGCCAATTGCCTGAGTTACCAAATGTTACGGTGAAGACTAGTCTGGACACATCACAAACATTTTTTCCAGGACCCTAACCTCAGCGATTCACCTACATTGTTACTCAAATCTGCATGGAGCATCTAAATCAAGTTCACTAAAGCTTATAAGCAATTTGAAAGCCAACTAATGAGTTAAATCACTATCACCAATGCTTTTCCATAAAGAAATCCATTGCTTTAGGTGACAAGTGACAAAAGACTGTACATTTGCCAAAGAGTATGCAAGCCTGATTAAAATGTCTAAACCTAACTTGGTTGGTTATAATAAATTTGCTTTGAGGGGAAAAAAACCAAACCCAATAGTAGAAAATCTGGATTGGATTAGATTATTCAATTGACCAGAAATGAAAAATATTGAAAATCCTGCTCTTTGATTTTGCAAAATTACTTTAGTGGATTCCCTTCATTGTAGAGGAAAAAAGAAAAAAAAAATAGAGGCCAAAAATAATTTAGTCTTTTTGGTTCCTTTTTAAAAATAGAGATCTTCTCATGATAACCCTTGGCATACACCCATCATGCACCCATGATTGCAATATGTGGAAAAAAAAGACTTCCAGCTTCTAGCAAAGTTAAACCTCTTCCACTGCTGTTCAGTACAATGATAAATCACTTTTCAGTAAAGTTCACAGCATGCCTTCACTAGGCAGAAATATTATTTGCATTCTTCCATAAAGAACTTTAAATTAAAATCATTACCCACCTTACATAATTTAAGACACAAAGAAACTAATATATAATTAAAAGTAGGTCATAGGAAAATGACTGTAAAATTGAAATATAAATGAGTGATTTCAGAAGACTGTCTTCATCTCACCATGCCTTGTGGTATGTATTTCACCCTCCCTAAAGTTTTATTAAAAGTACTATGCTGTCAGCACTTAGTAAATATTAAAATAATAATATATGCCATAATTACTTTCCAGACATTATTAACGTGTTCTGATCTGCATAGAGCCTGGCTCTCAAATTACACCAAAACTTTAAAAAGGAGGAAAACAGTTTCCTGTTCCTACACCATTTACAGGAGGGGCCAGGTTAGCAAAAAGGTTTCATGCCAACGTGGGTCCTTGTCCTCATCCCGGGAGGCAGATCGCGATGTGAACCAAGTGGCTGGTGCACACTTCTGGTTTCTGCTGGTTTCTGCTTCCCAGGGCTGGAGGCTATCCCACCCCAGCCAATAACAAGCAGCTGCACGTACAGATCTATAGGGGGTTTGTTTGCTTAGGCAGAAAAAATGCCTGTTATCGTATGAGAATGGGCCACCGTCTTAGCGGAGGGACCTCTGTGGGCTGTGTCCTTGAGCTGGCTGCTGCAAAGCCATGGGACCATCGTGCTGTGCCAGGAAAGAGGGGCTGAGCTCCAGGAGAGGGGACTTTGGACGAGATAAGCAGTCGGAAGTGGAAGGGTTAAAGGCACTGCTGTTTATCAGGGCCCATCACCACAGGCACATGGACCAGTGATTAATTGGTCAACTGGGGCATATCAGGTGGTTTCCTGATTTCACATTTGTGTCCTGTTATCATGCAGAAGCTTTCGGAGAAGGAAACGAAAGGTAAGAGAAGAGATGAACAGGAAAAGGTTTCGGTGTGTGGCTGCTGCAGGCTCCCGGGTCAGCAGCCTCAGGGCGAGTGTGTGCCACATGCTGCGCACACCTGGAGCGATGGCACGGCTGTGACCAGCCGGACCCGCAGCCACTTCTCTGATAAATCCCAAGCACCCGGTATACACTTTGGGAATGATACCAAAAACCCCTGCCTGCGCAACTTCTGCAGGAAGGTGTTAGTGGACTAATGTTCTGTAATACCCAAGAGGTCAAGAAAAGTATTTCTTCTGATTTCTTTTTTAAGCTACGTATTATTTCCACACCATTGCCTTGGACATTTGCGATAGAAATTGAAGCATGTTTAGATTTAGGTCTAAAACCAGAGGTAAGTGAACACAGTTTCTTCTTATGCAGCTCAGTCACATTGCATTTTTGCAGACAGGGCTGCTGTGTCCACTGAGGCTGTGTGAGCAAGGGAAGGCGGGCGAGGTGTTTGCTGGCCCTGGTGAGCAGCACATCAGGTGGTGGGAGACAGGAACCAAGCTGAAACACAAATGCAAACTGACCCAAGGATGAGAAGGCACCAAAAAGGCCTTTTTGCCTGTGGGACAGCATAGAACCATGAGCAGCAATACTCCTTTGCAGCCGGGATGCTTAACAGGAGGCAGCAAGCTCTCACCGTGGTTAGCTTGTGGGACCAACCGGCAGACTCCTGCACCAGACAACTACGTACTGGTTCTGGATTTGCACCCTGGTGTCAGTCTGGGGTGAAGAGAGGGGTCAGCATACAGGACTAGCTGGGCTGTCTCTCCTAGGCAGAATTACCCCGCTGGGTAGTCCTTGAAGTACAGAGGTGTCATTCTTCTGTGCCTCCCTCTTGCTTGCACCTGGGATGTGCTCTTACACAGCCAAAGGAAGGAATCGCTTACCTTTGCAAACCTGTCTGAGCAGTCTGGTTTTTAATTTTGCTAGCTTTAGCTTATGTTCAGTACCTAATGCAGGATGGTTTCATTTTTAAAGAGATTTAAAAAAATGTGTGTGCATGCATGTATGACAATTGTAATAAAACAATAGTTCTAATGGGAAGAAAAGCCAACACATTTGCAATTTCCTTTCCCATAATACGCAGTAATTCAGCAATCCCATCATGAGATAAGAGTTACTTTGACAATAATTTTCTTTTAATAGCTCTGTCTGAAATGGAGCAAATTTCTTTCCTAGTCATTACAGCTTCTGGCCTGCAGTAAATGGCTGGAGACTAAGTAAGAATTTAAAGTCAGCAGCCGGCCATCGCCCACATACCCAAAGCACACCACGACCATTGCTTCAGCAGATTTAAAAAAGCATTTCACATCCTTGGTTATGACACTACTTATGCACTACCTATTTAAACGAAGGCAGTAAAAGACTCAGAAGCATTAGGGCACTCAAAGAATCATTAATTAATTTTGCTGATTTATGCCTTACACTAAGCATGGGAGCACAGGGTTGAAGCTAATGATACACACTAATAGTAATACCAAAACCATTTACTTACAGGAGGCACACAGACAAAAAGTAACATGTACAGCCAACAGAGATAAGGATTTATGACTGTGGGGCCAGAATGATTAAACTGGGTATCCGGTGGGACACCTGATGCATATCTTAATACGAATTGATGCCAAAAAAGCAGCATGCACAATCCCATCCAAAGCCAATCCCATGTTAATATTTGGGACTCCAATGCCGAACCTCTGCTGATGGTAGGAACCTGCTGAAGCATCCAGCAAGGCTCTAAGTAACAACTAGTTGTTTGAAACACGTATCCTGAACGAGATGCGAGATCTCACTGGCTTTGTTTGACCTTAGGGTTTCCAGCAGCAGCTTCTTCAGTTTCAAGTTTCTGTACCTGTCACACCTAATATAAGCTTTCATTCTTTAAGTGTCTACAGCTCCTTAGCCCTTTACAGTGCAAGAGATTGCTTTGGAAATGTGTATCAAGCTGCTGGGTGGGAAGTTTGGCCCAGCAGCTTTTCTAAAATCCAGGAGTTATTTAGTCCTTGTCTACACCACTAGCTGGGAAAATCGCTGTCCTCAGGCACATCCCAACTAGCCACACACACTGTGGCTCTCTGCCTTCCCTGTGGCCCCCCAGCCTACCTCCATGAGTCTCTAATGGCATCCTTGGCATGGGATGTCCAATGCCATACAGCTGCCTGCTCCTGACTCCCCTCTCCCAGCACACCCTAGTGAATGCAAATCATATGCAAAGTATCACAACAAGACAGCGAATCTGTAAATCTCCAAAGGTCACTGGCAGTGGAGGCGCATTCTGTTGAAAAGTGTCTAGAAGTGTTTTTGCTCTACGGAAATGCATGAGCAGAAATACCTGCAAACAGCCCTGGCTGGCATCCACAGGCAGCTGGGATTTTGCGGTCCTTGTTCTAAAACGAAAAGGCTACAAAACTGAGCTGACAGCAAAATTTCACTATGTTACCCCCAGTTTTCTGCCACTCTGTGACCACACACAGATCCTGGTGCACCCCTAGGTATGGGGCTGGTTAAAATGGCACTTTTACACAGGCAATTAATCGTGCTTAACGTTTAGCAGAAACAGCACAGCAGTCTGGGCAGACATCTTATCCAATTGTTGCTTATCAAGTTCCTCACTTTCTTCTGCTCCTAAGTGAAAATTTGTTTCATTATGACATCTGAATGTGATGGATACTTTTAGATCTATAATTTATTAGATGGAGATAATGAAGCCACTTTTATTCTACCCAGTACAACACAAGAACAAGGGCACTGAACTTTCCCAGACACTGCTGGGACAACAAGTGAGACCACAGGACTCCTTCCCTATGGAAATGCCTAATTTTAAGTCAGTTCTTTTTCCTTAGTACAAAGATTTATGGCTTTTACTTTGGCATTCAACAGACATTCACAATTCAGTTTTCAGCCACGATCTCCAAATAAACTGTATTAAAGCCTGAAACTGTTGCTCCCCTAAGAAGACAGGAGAGCCATCCTTCTGCATTAAGTACTTTTGATCCTAATCTTTGAAAACATCAAGAAAAAACACTGCTTTATCATCCTAGCCAAGACATAGTAAACATTTACAACAGAAAAAATAATGTAAATGATCAATGTATCTTGATCTAAGACCACCTGACTTCCTTAGTGTTTGTGATAAAGGGGAAAAAAGTGACAGCACATAAAAATCCCTCTAATTTAGGAGCCCAGGTTAGCTCTAGTGGGACACTGATCTCCAGGAGACAGAGGTGCATCCAGCCTTTTTTCAGGGCATTGGGTTTGGCAGCAAGAGGACTGACCACACAGCCCATATGATGGTTTCTTTACTCAGAGTATTAAAACAGATTATCATGTCTTCTGTGGTCTAATAAGGAAGGAAGAATAAAACAGGCATTTTCAGAGTAAAGCTGATGTCCATGCTGGCAGAAAGCAGTTTATCACCCATCAGCAGCTTTCAGGAGCAAAAATCCTTACAGAAGACGAAACACCTGCAACGTCCTAAGTTTGGCTGAGACCCAGAAAATGAAGGGAGCTCTTGAGGAAGGCTCAGTTTTTTTGGAGGGAACATAAGGCCCTTCCACTGCCTAACATTTCACTCCAGATCAGCCCAAACCGGAATCCAGACCCTGGTGTGCCAAACCTAGGAGTTGCATATCCCAAAACAGGTCTGAGCTCTTCAAGCTCTCCTGAACTGGATCAAAGGCTTACAAATGGGACTAAAATGTCTCTGACCTGAGTGGGAGGGCAGGGCACAACACCTGAAAGGCTGCTGAACAAGACCTTGGGCTCCTCTAGCTGGGCTGGGGCTCTCACCCGCACCCAGCCCTGCAGTATGCTGCCCAGGGCTCTCACGCCCCACCCCCACCCCAGCTGTGCCTTGCCCGGGGACCATTGATTGCCATCCCAGCACCCCTGCAGCCTCCAAGACCCCCTTATCTCTCCCCAGAGCTCAGGCTAAGGCTGAGCCAAAAGGAGAAATGCCGAGAGGGTGACCTAAACCCAGTTTAACTACTCTGCTTTCAGAGTTAGGCTAGGAGTAGCTAGGTTAGACCAGAGAACTTGACCTGTCATGTTTAACTGCGCAGTCCTACATGGGATGAGAAAAGACTCTCCCAGCTGGGGAGAGAGAAAAGACAACACACCTTAACCCTTTCAAAACTCCTTATCACACAACTGCTGTGAAAAAATAGCCTGGCAAACACAGAGCTGCTTGAAATGGCAAAGAAGGACAGGCACGTGGTAGGGGCATGCTACAGGAGAAGGGGAATAAGAAATTCCCAAAGTTCGGGAAGAGGGGCCATGCTCAGCTGTGCCCGCTGTGGGCTGAGCAATGACAGAGCGGCACATGCTGAGAGGCAGGGTGGCTGTCCTCGCGGCAGCAAGCGACCAAGGGCATCTGTTTGTCTCCCCCTCATCCCTGAGCTCGTTCCACACACCCTGGAAAGTGTTCATTGTTTACAGCCAAAGCAAAGCGATTCATTATAAAACAAAAGCGACCCAACCACTGTACTAAATTTAATAGCCGTGAAAGCCCCAAAACACTCCTGGGCATGTATTTCATTGATCCAAGAGCTTAAGGATCAATGGATTAATTTACTAATGAGTCAATAAAACAAGTCTGTATGATATTTCAAAAAACAGAAGAATCTCTTAAATTAGGCCCATTCATTTTCCCAAGGACCATGGGAAGGGTATTTTCAAAGTGCAGAACACCCACAACATCTGTTATCTCTAACTAGGACCAGGGTTACTCAGCAGTACTACAAACCAGAGCATATATTTCTTTCTTACTTTAATTGCTGTTTAGTTTCTGCATTATTAATGACCAGTATAAAGTGTCCAAATATGCCTCCAGAAAAAATACTACCTTTAACTGAAGAACTGAGAAGTTAATGTTCATGCGAGCAATGATTTACGTCGGCCGAGTAACATGCTAAATTAGCAGTTTCAATAACACAGTGTTCAATCTGCCCATTCAGAAAAGTGTTTGTAACATTTAAAGGGTTCCATTGATTATTATCTTAGCTGAAATACACGTTTTTATGGTTAAAGTTGAATTGACATCCTGGTCTAATATAACTTCCTGACAATCGATAGCAATTAGCAAAATTTGCAGCTGTCACAACTGATAGAATACCAAATTCTCTCTTGATCTGTGACCCCCCTTTGCTTGGCTGAACAGATTTTTTGCAGCAAGATGGTGCAATTCGCACTGTTTGGTGACCGAGCATCAGTTATCCGTCAGCTTTGCTAACAGGAAACCCCTGTGCCAAAGGAGCGCCCCAGCTCTGGATTCATGCGGCCCCGCCAGGGGCTCGGGGGGCTCATTGCACACCCCATCCCGCAGCACAGTGCCGCAGCAGGTCTTCGCCAGGATCACATCCTGCAGCTCCTCCTGCTCCCATATTTCTGGCCTGTCTGGACTCCAGCCTCTGGAGGGGCTGCTGCAGCTCTCCAAACCGGTGCGCAGTAAATCACTTCCCAGGGTATAATCCATGAATATAAGCAGGGCCATTACTTTTCAGATCCCAATTTCTTCTGAAAACTTTCATCTCAGGTTCAGACCAACACAGTAAATAACCCTAAGTGCACTAAACTAAAGTTCCAACCTGTTTTCTGGCTAAAACTCCAGATACATTTTTCAAAGAAATCAATAAGCACGGTGCTCGCTAGGATCGGTGGCCAAGAGCTGGAGGAGGACATGTGGGCAGGCACTGCGCAGTCACTCAGCTCTTTGCTAAAGGGTTTTTGCTTTCTCAAAGAGAACACAGCCCGTGCAGCGGCAAGCTGCAAGCTCTCCCATGGGCTCTGCTGGATATTTCATGTCATATCTGAAGGATATTTAATAAAATGACCAAATTCTGAAACAATGCAAACAAACATCAGCAGCAAATTGATCAGAAACCTCTGTGCATTCTCTGATCTATTATTGACACAAACCTTCTTTCTAAAGCAGAGAAGAAGAAATGGAGGTTATTAATTTGCTCCTGACAGAAAGCAGAACCCAGCTTCTTGAAGACTGCTTGGCTGTGGAAAAAAATAAATACAGCAAAATGTTTCCTAGATAAAATATTTGGATGATTCTATGCTCACTAATTATTTTTTTATATATATATCTAGCACACACTTTTATTTTCAGAGGAGTGCTGTCAGAGACATAATGGAGAGAAAACTTTGCAAACTCTTTTTGGCTTCAGTGGGTCCCTTTTGTTTATCCAAAGGCTCTAATCCAGCTAATAGATTACTACTTTTATTCATTCATGTTCACAGAAGTTGCTTTCTAAAGAGAAATAGTCATGTGCACTGATACTTCCATACACATGCACGTCAGGGAAACTAAGAGTTGTTATGCTATTTTATATTATGTTATGCTATATGACATAAGTGGCTGATCCCACATTGCAGTGATTTTTACGACATTCAAAGTGGAAGGGTCTCTGCTACATGTTACACTGAGGTTTGTGGGAAGCTTCCTTGAAACTGGTGGGATGGAAAACAATCCTACTTCAGGATAAATATAAGAGCATTTTGCTCCTTATGGAGCTGGAAGTGGAACCAGTGCCCAAACATAACATATGAGGCAGGAAAGCAACTCTGAGCAGAGATCTGCCAGGTGTTGCTCGTCTCATGTGAGAGAGCACACAGGTAATGCCACAGTGGGAAAAAATGAAAAGAAGGAGGGTTTGGGCAGTATCTGTGCTAGAAAGAGGCTTACAGCTCCTAGCAGACAGTGTTTGCTGGTGTTTGAAATGTGGGAGATAAGGGAGGCGTAAGTTTGCATTAGTCCTTTTTTTTTTTTTTAATATATGTAAGCAGGATTTTTTGGCATCTACAGGAAGAGATGCCCAGCTCCCTCCTCCTCCAGACAGCCTGATGCTGCTGCCACTGTACTGCCCATGATCTCAAAAGCAGCTCTGGATGGCACCCTTCAGCCACGACCCCCACCTCCCATCTCATCGCTCCCACTTGGAAATGGGGGGGGGGGGGGGGGGGGCAGAGGAAATGCAGCTTTTGGGGAAAGCTTTGCATGTGAAATTGTTACTCAGTCCTTGGGCCTGAGGGAGAGAAGTGCCTTAATCGGCACATAAGGGTAATGGAAACAAGGAGTCAAGTCTGTCTAATGAGAAGAAAAACACCACACAATTTATTAACTTCGGCTTCTGGAAATTAGTTCGCTGAACATACTTAAGGACTAAATACAGGTGTTAAGCCCAGCCATTCCCACACTAAATTACAGCTCTCACTTATATACATAATCACTGTCTATTTAAGGTTTTTCCATATTGCCTGCTATTGCAGTATCTAGGCAATGATTCCCATACCAGTAACCTGATACCTATTTTTACATACTGCTAAAGTACGAGGTAGTACTGCTGTAGTCTGTCCTAAAATCAATTCCTAATGTTACCGTAGGAGCAAATGTAAAAACTGATGTATTTTTTCCCAAAGGTTAATATCATATGTTTCTGATTGAGCAAGAAAAAAAAAATATTGTTTCCTTACAGGATGGATTTTGTTATGTCTCTTGTACAGGCATGGAGGAGGGGAAAACCCTTAGAGGATTAGTAAGAGGAGCAAGACCCCACATTACTGCTTAAAACCCAGCTAGGGGAGTCATTGCAGAAAGCTGCCTAAGAAACAGAGACAATTTGGTCTTTCTGTCCATACTCCAGTGGGCAGGTGGCCACATTGCAGATGACAGCACAGCCAGCACTGGTGGAGAGGTCAGAACCTGAGATGACAACAGATCCAGATCACCCAGAGGGACAACCTACCCCTTGGTGACTGTCAAAGGGTACGATTGAAGCTTTCCTTGCTTTTCTTCCTTCTGCTTGGAAAGACGAGAGATTTTCAGTCTACCTGGAGGTAGGTAGATACATCCAGCAGGACCACTCTCCCAGCTTTGCAACTGAAGTGCGTCCAGCTCCATCCAGCCTCTCAGATACTTCACTCTGAACAAGCAGGCAGATGTGCTGTGCTCTGATATCGTTACATGAACCAGCCAGCCCTTCTTTCCAGTACACTCGAAACTGCATGATGGAGCATGGGTCTTAATAGCTAAGTGATGATTCATTTATGATGGCAGCAGGACAATCCAAGTGAGTTTTTACCTTTTATCCTAAATGTAATGCACTCTATCTATTACAATTTCAGCAAGGTCTGAGCAAATTCAATAATCAGATCAGTATTCAGCACTTTTAATGCACAGACCTAAACCCAACTGCTACTAAAAGTTTAACGAGACCAGCCTTTTGCATTAACTTTATAACAAGAAACACAAGGTTGCTTCAGTTCTGGGGGTGTTTTCTCTCTACTGAATGTAAAGGGCTGTAGTGCTAGGTTATGGAACACCGCATAATTCAGCGTGCTTTAACAGCTGCAAGAGGAGATGAAGACAGATTCAGAGGGTCTCCAGTTGTGGCTGGCAAAGCCACTGCCAGCAGAGTGCTGGAGATGAGTGAGCTGCAATGCCCTTCTCATCTCCAGCTGCTCAGCTCCATTAAAGCAGAACTCAGATGCATTAAGTACATTCCTGATATTGCTTTTCTGTGTAAGCAAATACAAGCGGGGAGAGAGGTTATGGGATGGGGAGCGAGACATGAGACAATCTTTTAGTGAAGGTGTTGTCTGTGGTACAAAAAGAGTTAGGGAATGTTTGAGTTATACAAACATTCCTGTAATAACAGGAAAACTTTAGCAGATGTATCCTCTGTCTAATTTTCCCTCCTTCTCCTCTTTTTGCATGTGGCTTTGCAGATCTCTCTGCTTTCTAAAACTCCTTTTGTATGAAAGGCCTGCATTAAAATGTCAGGTTTTATTTTTCCAGAAGACAACTGCCAGAAATGAAATCCTAAATGCTCATTTCATAGCCAGGCAAGGATCTCTCGGGAACCGCTGGGAATCCCACCCCTATTTCTGATTAGATTTTTGTCAGCAGCATAGGAGCCAAATTCTCGGTTGCCTGAAGGCTTTCATCTCGATGAGAATCAGACTTGGAGGAGCTCTAAGGTATCAAATCATATTTACTGTCTCTGTTAGTTATTGGCAAGGCATCTGGAAATACCTTGGGGTTAGTGTTTTGATTAGAATTTGATCATAGCTTTATAAAACACAGATAGAAATGATCTCATTTTTGAGCCAAGAACTCAGCAGATTTGAGGAAGGGATAACTTTTAGTGACAGTTTATACAAAGAGCTTTGGAAAGGATCAAAATCTTCTCCTGTGCAGAGCGAAGCGATCCCTAACAATTTAGGATTAGGACAAGGCCTTTTGTAGGCTAATTACTTAGCATGCTCCTAGCACAATTTGCTTGAGCAACCTCTAATGCTCTTGGTCATAGATGGAGCTGGCATACCAAGGTAGATGGATTATAGCCCAATTTCCACACTTTTATGGTGAACAGAACATCATTTGTTCCTGTTGATCTTGACAGCAGCAGTGGGTCAGCCTGGCCCTGGAACATTTCACCCTGAAAACTCCCCTTTCAGTGGGCAGGCACTGTGATTGTGAGATACTTATGTACAGAAATATATAGATGCTTGCTGGGGTGGGAAGATAAGCAATAAAGAGCTGTAAAATGAGGGGTATTGTAAGGTAGCAGGTTATGGCAGGAGGGCTGAAACATGCTGCTCCTCCTCAGGTGGACCTTTGGCCATGTTCTTCCCCATGCTTTCCCCTCCTTTACCTGCTCTGCTCAAACCTCATGCATTTTCCAGCAAGAGCCATCTCTTTTTCCTGCTCTTGCAGCAGAAAGGGTGCTTGATCTCACACTTTGTGGAATGCAACACAGAGCGGAAATGCTGATAAATGACAGATGATGAAAAAACCCTGCCCAGTTACCAAGAACACTGGGCCATCCTGTCTGCAAGGACCCATTTACGTAAGGGGCCCATTTTCCAAACTGCATTTTCTATGCATCATCATTGGGGTCTGGGGATGTTTCATCTTGTTGTTATGGTAAACAGTGGTGTGAAGCTGGGAAGGGGGTCCCAGACAGCCCAGGCTGCAGCAAGTGGCTTTGTCTTCTGCCGGGTAAAGCTGGACCTGCTGAAACTTTTCTGATTGCAGATATTCAGGAGCCAGTGCTCACTGAATTCCATTTTGCCTGGAGGAACACTGCATTTAGAAAACAGTTCCAGCCAAACAAATATTTTCAAAACTACTGTCTTACTCTGTAAGAGAGCTGCAAATTTGCATTCAAGATCTGAATACACAGAGAAAGAATGGGGCCAATAGCACTGATGGAAGCTAAAGGACTGGAAGACACAGCTGCTGCTTTGCGCAATACAAAATAAGGGAAAAGTGGTGGGTTGTGTCTGATGTCCTTTACTGTGACTGTCCTTGCTTCTTTGCAACTTAATATACCCACACCAACTTCAAGTGAGCATATCAAGATGGCAAATCCAATGTACATTTGAGAGTTATTGATTTAAATAAAGCAAATCAAATGCATCTTACTTTTAAGCCTATTTGCAGTAATAGGATATGCCACCTGCTTCTTGCAACAGTAAAGGCCAGAGACATATGGAAAATGTGAGGATTTTTACCCATTTCTCTGAGTTGTAGAGCTGCAGAAGCAGAGACCTCTGCCTTCAAAATCCCATGGAGGGTGAGATGCTGGGAGCTCCTGTGTGACAGCCTTCATGGACTGGCTCTGGCTGGGCACCACACAGAGTTGGTCCTGCTGCTGGTGGACATGGTGGAGAGGGTGCCAGGGCTGCCAAACTAGCTGGTGGTTTGGCACAACGGCAGGAGACCATGTACAATGGCAACTTGCAGCTGTGCTGGTGTTTTGGGGAATCATTAGATGACCCAGTGGCTGGGACCAGCGTTGGGTGTTTAAGGAGAAGTTTTGGATGGGAAAGAAGAGAAGCTCTCCAGAGGCAGAAGTGTCCTCCTCCTCCTCTAATGCATCGGTCAAGACCAGCATGTGCTTTTGGTTGGATTCAGAGAGGAGGGCTGGTTCCCCTGGTTATAGCAAGCACCCCTGTGTCCTTCCGTGACAGAGAGACCCAGATTGGCCCATGTCACTCCCTACTACAGTCCCACTGGAGGAAAGAGAAATGCATTGACTTACCACCTGACAGTTTCCAGTCCATCATAACACCAGGTTTCTGTTTCAAATATCAAGGACTAATTACAATATATCCATAAACAGCTCCCCCCTCCCCCCTTTTATTTATAGCTTAAAAGCCCTTCCTTAATTTTGGGTTCAATCCAACAAGTTCCCGAAGGGTAAACAAAGTCCTGGGAGTGTAAATGGTTTATCTAAGGTCACCTATAGCGGCATTCACAGAATGAGAGATGAAATCAAGTGATTCAGACCACCCATGTACCCTCACTGAAAGAAAACTGCAGTTAACTGTGTTTTCTTATCATTCATCAGCTCAAAAAGATATAAACACAAATGCATCCAGGGCATCATCCCCCTTTGACTAATTCCAGCCCAGTGCCGTTTCAGGGAGCTACAGTGTGAAATCCAGTTATTTCATATTGGTTATGCTGCACTTGGGAAGACAATAACATTAATTTTTATTGTAACAAACAGCCTTAATTAAACTTTCAAAATAAATACATAGTCGTACAGCCTTTTTCTGTGTTGGGGCTTAGCATTAATCTTTATTATTGTTATTAAGTGTTAGGAGATGAGAACATTTTGATGAATAATAACGGTGCATACCCAATCAATGCATATTTAAAATATATGTTTACAAAAGGCAGTGGCATGAACATACGACTTGTGAGCACTGATGCTGTTATGGCCAGATAGATTAATGCCAGTAATTCATCATGTGCCATGGGGATTAGAGACAAAAAAACACTTGTCATGGTGCTCTGGCAAGCAGGCAGCAGTGATGTGTCTGGTCCATATCCCAACCTCTCTGCTCCTACACTTCATCCTCAGAGCTGTGAGGTGAAGTTCAAAGATAAAGTAAGCCCAAAACTTTGCTATCTGTTTATGGTCACTTACAATAATTGTTTCACAGGGAGTAATAACAGGAATAAATTCTACATTCTTTTGCCTGGCTCTTGAAAGAGATGAGGTCCTAGGAAGTTTTGGCTTTCTTTCCTTTTTCAGTGATTTACAATTGGAAAAATGGGAATTTATATCCATTTAGTTCAATTTACTGTCAGCAACAGCCCTGAACTGAAGTCAAAGATATTTAAAATGGGAATTCACGCAGCCCATGGTCAGGGTCTTGCTCAGAACTCAGAAGACCCCCCACGTTCAGACATCTGGAGGCTGAGGTACCATCACTGTCACCCAGCTCGAGCTCTCCTGTAACAAAGACCTCTGAAATATACCCAACACTTTGCAGCTTTAATCCAGGAATTTGTGGATGATGCAGAGCATGTCCAAAGGAAAGAAATCCAACTTAATTCAGAGACTACAAGGAGCACAGAATTTGCCATATCCCTTCATAAGTGGATCCAGAGCTTAATTAACTGTTAAGTTAACACACCCATTGAAAATTGTTCAAATGATTGACTAACTTTGTAGTAAAAAAGCGAGACTCTTATTTTAGGCCAGGCTTCACTCATTAGAATAGCTTTGCTGTCCTTAAGATCTCATTTCAGTCCCCAGCCCTGCCACAGACAGCCTCTGTCACCCTGGGCAAGTGACTCCTTCCCTCCACACCTCCATTCACCTCTGCCCCCAACAACACATCCTTGGTCCATCTTGTCTAGCTCAATCACATCTCTCTTCCAGCAGGGATTTTCTTGCAGATACACAGCACTACCATGCTAGCAATTTGCTACGAACTACAGCTTCTAGTTGCTCTACAGGTATTTATTAACAATTGAAATGCTGGACTTGATGCTGAACTTGATCTCCTCAATAGATTGGATCAAATTAGCCCAGCTGTGAGATAATTCAAATCTGCTATGTTAGTTCAGACTCACTTCTTTATCTTATATAAATAAAAATGATGTATCAATTACAATATATTTGCATTCAAAATTATTCTCATTTCAGTTAACTAATGTAGAGCCAACCCTCTGAGCTTTGTTACACACCATCTGAAAGGGCTGGGAGATGGCTGTATAAGTTCAACAAAAATACTCACCAGCAATTCCACAGCAAGTAATGGTAAGAGCAGGAGTCACATGAGGCCTTTAACCATACACACCCAGAACTTCTAAATTTCCACACTGCCCATGACTTGCACCAAATTTACACAACCATGGCATAGTAAAGTAAGCAGCCTCCTACTGCATTTGATGTATATATACTCGCCAGCATCCAGGACCCTGACGAGGGCTTCACTCACATTCCAGCTGGGCTGTCACACCAAAGCACTGGCAGGAAACACCTGTGGTGAGTGGTGGCATGGAGAGCAGGTGACCTGCAGGCCTTTGCAACCCAGGCACCCATTGCACAGCTGTTCCTGTGTAAGTGGAGAATTTCCCTTAATTATACAGGGGTTGCTTTGAGTTCAGTGCACGTATGGCTGAGATGAGGAGCAAGACTCAGGACCCCAGGCTGCAGAGATGTCCTCATGCTGCCCTTCTGAACCCACACGCACAACTGCGACAGGCTGGATGATGAAAGCATCTCTTTTTTTTTTGGCTCTCTGCCCTTCCTGCTCAGCAGTGAACTTTCTCCACACATGTAGCTCTATTTAAGGTACAAATAGGATGTTGTCCTTTTTCCCCTCTTCCCCCTGTCACAGCCTATTTGGCTTTGCAGCAGCATCATTCAAACACTTGTGCAGTCGGGTCAGGCTACAAGTGTACTTATACACATCAACCCAAGGAAACCCCTGCAGCTGCAGCATATGATAGTCATACCATTGCCTGCCCTTTTGAAAAGGGATTAAATCCCTTCATACAAGGGATAGCCTGACTTGGCCAACAAGGGTCCTAAAAACTGGCTAAATGTACTCCTAATGCAGAATGCATCTCTCAGCAAGAAGCCCCACTGCCCGAGAACAGTGATTCATAGTGAAGTTAAAGTCACTGTGCATTTTATCCTCCCTTGTAGCAGTTAATATGAAGCGGTTACACTGATGTATTCACTGATTCTTCACGAAGAATCTCCTAGCCATAATATAAATCAGCATAGCTCCACCAAAGTGATGGGACTGTGCATATTTATATCAGTGGTGGAGCTAGCCCCATATATTTTCCAGAGAAATAGCAGGACTTAAGACTATGAAGCAGGGTCTAAATGACTAACCAGAACCAAACCCCAAACTGTAGGGGATGCAGAAAGCATGAACCAAAAAAATGCAGGTGGTTCTGATACCTGATCATACCTTTCCATACAGACAGGTCATTTCCACTAATTTATAACAACGACACTCTACACTCACTGATACATACAGGAAATTTTGTCACAGACATCACTGCGGTCAACCCAGTATGATTGAGTCTCAGCAGAAAGTAACAAATCCAACTAAATCACACTTAGAATTTTCTTATGGGATCTATGCATGTATTTTACCCACCACAGGCATCCTCCCCAGAAATACACAGTTTACATGCCTTTGGTATTTTTCATGGTTCATTACTGGAGGTAATTTATGACAAGTTTATGCTGTTACAGTACATCATTTTGTGATTTCCTGCAATAAAACCATTGCACTGACTAGTCTTGGTTCTTTATTACATTTGAGGTCACCTGAAAGGGTAATTTCATCTACCGAACATTAAATCCTGCAATAATTCAATACTTTCAAGATATTTGAAAGCAGTACTCTCTTTCTCTTCTGCAGGATCATGTGGCCAGCACTGAGCATAGCCATGGCCAGGTACGGCCAGGTTTTGGCTGGAAGAAATGGCTATTGTGGTTGCAAAACACACCTTGGTGGCCATCTCTGAAATGCTATAAACGTGGTTCAAGTAGCTCGTATGGGTATGTTGAATGCCTAACCTTTTATTAACAGACATACACGCAGAAGCCCCCACAATGGACAGACTCACGTTTATAGAAGCGGCTTTGGGATGAATGGACCAGACCGTGGTCCAATCTCAATGGAATTTGTTTCAGTGGGAGCTGACCAGGCTTTTAAGCATTTTCTCCATCGCTGTTTGCACAGCCAAACTGTTGTGATCTCTCAAGATTCTCTAAACTTGATGAATTTGCTGCTAAAATGCTCAAGGAAACGTAGCTGCACAGGATCTGGTTAAGAAATAACACTAGAATAGCTTTAATATTGCACATTATCCTACAGCTTTACCTCAGACCCCCAAAGGACTCCAGGTTTTGCCCAGACTGGTGGAGAGCAACACTTTGCATTCAGGCTTGTCAGCATGGAGTAACAGCCATTGTGGTGAAGGAAGTGATCCTGAAGATCAGCACACCACTATTTTTTTTCCTCTGCAGAAGCCACAAGGAAGTTCTCCCACCCCTGCCAAGGGATCAGAGCCTGCAAGGCCATTTTTAAAGTGTGTCACCATAAAATATCACCTTTAAAAACAACGTTTAAATCATCCCCCACCTTGGGAGAACTTGAGAAAGAAGAGAATGGGGAAAAAAAATATTAACCTCTGAGAGTTCCAAGCTACAGACAAGTCAAGCAGAAAAAGGGGATGTCCTGAACAACCCAGCGCCAAGGGCAGTGATGCTGACTGCCAGAACTGCTGCTAAGTGACGTCCCAGTGAAGCGAGGCCATGCAAGCCACCACCACCAAACACACCACTAATGTGACACCTGCCTTGGGCTGCTCAGGAAATGGGATGGCTGAGGAGCCATCCTCCAGACGCTAAAAATACTCACCATGAGCAGGTGACAGATCGAGGTGCAGAGCTGATCAATGGGTATGGATGTTGAAATGCCACCTGGAGAGGCAGCGACTGCTGCCACAATTGAAAGAGCGAGCAAGGCAGGGACAGGAGGGGGCTGCCTGAGCCAGGGAGGCTGATGAGGTGCAAGAAATGATCAACTACCCAGCTGAAATATGCAGGCTGCCATATCATATCTCTCTCTCCTAAGGGAAAATATTGTACAACTTGGCTACCAGTCCGTCATCTTGAAAGGGGTCTCTGTAAATGAAAGCCTGCATTAATAGCCCAGCTCCACACTGCCTTCTTACCACTGTTGCTCTTCAGGGACCTTCTAGGATGCAAGGCTCTTCCTAGGTCTTCAGCTGCCACCTGTCCCACCTGGATGTCTTCTGTTCTCTTCCACATGACATAGGTGGTACATGGAAATACACCTCAAAGACAAGGTGGTTCAGTGCTACTACTGACAGAACAGTCTTCGTGCATGCACTTGTGCAGTGCTGTCACAGCTGAGAGGGGACTAAAAGAAAGAAAAGCTCTTCCATCCCTTGACTTTGCAGGTGTATTGCTTCATCAAGCCTCTCTGCATAGGAAAATTTCACTTTACCCCACTACTGTCTTAAAGAAATGCAGTTAAAACTGGCATCAGCCTTATTTAAAGTGAAGTGAGTCTGCTCCAAATATTACACTAGGTGCCTTCCTCACTGACAGCCTTTATTTTGGGGGAGACTTTAATAGCAGCAAGGCATGGAGCAGAAGTGAGGAAATCACTGCCAGATCCTTTTCCATTAGAACAGTGAAAGAGCTGTAGCTGTCCCATCTTTTTTCTGGCTGGATAAAAATATTTCTTTAGAAGGCATTGCAAGGACAGGCCACCTTCACAGGACCTCCTAAAATCAGTGGGGCCGTGCCTGGCCTGGGCTGGGTGGTGCAGGCAGTGCCACAGGCTGGCACGTGGCTGGAAAGAGAAGGAGGCTGCAGCAGAGACTCCCTATCCTTGAACGTGCACATCTTAAACCAGTGAGAGATTTCTGCCCAGCTCTACCTGTTGGCGTGAATTTTCACCTCCCTGTGCTGAGAAGCCCAGGCTACCTTATTTTAGAGTTCAGCCACATCCAGTTCAGAGAGGAAAATTATAATGAGCAGAAAGCTGAAATATCTCTGGTGACTTAAAGAAGATGCTGTAATACACTGAAATGTGCTGCTCACAAGAGTTGATGTCTGGGACACCGAGGCTGGAAGCTGCGTGCCTCTGCCTTATTAAGGAGATTTTTTTTTCCTAATTAGACCCCAGAAGAGGTCTCTCCTCATGCCCTCCTCTACTTCTTCTGCCCTTTAGGATTTTCCACTACCTGCATTTCTCCATCACTTCTTTCTGTACAGCTAACTCTTTTGTTTTCCTACTAACATCTGTATTTCACTGTTGCCTCCCTCCAGCCTTTCTTTAGCACAGGAGGGGAGGAGACAGGGTAGGGTAGTTTGTTTGCAGGGAATATTTCAGTACTCTCACCTCCTGGCTACTTCACTGTAGAGCTGTTCACAAGAGGTAAGGGTAATTGCAGGAGTACTTGGACAGCATAGAAGTTGGAATAAATACATGACTTGGATGCTCTGGAGTAACAGCAGGCATGACCTCTGCTCTTTGGTTTTACCAGCCCAGTGCTTTGCTATTTCATCCTGGCATTTGCCCTAACTGTAAGCCTGTGGCTGAAGAAGCTCTGAGTCCCTGCACAGAAGAACTTGCATGTGAGGTTTCATGGGAGACCTTCACTTCTCACCTACAGCTTCTCACGTAAGGGGGAAAAAAATAGCCTTGAACACTGGACTTTCGATTCAGGAAAGAAAGAACCCAACTCTGCTCATTTCAGCTGGGTTGTTAGTCATCAAAATAATTTGTGCTTAGTCTCCAGTGATTCTCAGCTTTTGCTGTAAAAGCCTGCATTGCTGTTTCCTTCTGAATCTCAATCAGGTGTCATTACCATGCGTTGCCCACCTTTTGTTCAGGATAGATGTTTCTCATAACATCCTGGAATTGCTCAATGCAGTGAACTTATTCTCTTTAAGAACCTGAATCACACTAAGTGGCTTTATTTACCATCTGCTTTTTTGATTTGCTTACTCTTCCGCTCGTGCTGTCTGCAAGAGCCATTTGTTTCCTTGCCTATAAATAAGCGGTCCAGAAGAAACTGCAGTGTTGTCAACAGATTACTGAAATACAGTTCTGAGAATGGACCAAGAAAAGAGGTTGGAAGCAAAACCCAGCACAGAGTCAAACTATCTGTAATTGGATTTTGAGACCAAAACATTATAATGAACAGAGTGAAAGAAATAAACAGGATCATTTATTTCATTTGATCATTAGCAAAACTCCTTGGTTACATGTGATAATTACTGGCAAAGATTTACATACAGAAAGTGTGCCTGGAAATGTTTAAGCTCATTTCTTTATAACAGAACCACTACCAGCATACCAATTACATGACATAAAATGCATTGAACTCAGAGAAATCCCACAAGGCTTTCAACAGCAGAACCTGCTAGCCTTTCCCTGCTCTGTGCTTGGGACTGTTTGCTGGATGTACTGATTTAAGCAATGAATACACATTCTCAGCAATCTGTCATGTATGTTTACAAAATTATCTCTAGAGAAGCTTATATGTTAGCCTGGAAATGAGAAGCGACACAAGATCAAGATCTTCAGTCCTCACTCTGGGAACATACTAATGGATCATAATGGGCCATTTTGTGTAAGCAAGATACGCAGGTATGTCTCCATTAAGAACCCTTCTTATCGTCCTGTGTTTTCAGAAAGCAAAGTTTAGAAATCTGCTAGAGTTTACTTCCATTAAAATAAAGAATGAAGCTCCATCTTGTTTCTCTCAGACTGTACCATCCTAGGGATTGATTTGAAGGCCACTGATAGAAAGAAATTTACTGACTTCAGAATTGGAGGCCAGGGGGTGAGGAGCCAAAATGCAATAAGGTAGATACAGAGAGGGAAGGAAATAGCCATGCCCATAAGTATATAGAGATTCACCTTTGGAGGAAGGATCTGCAAATGAGAAAGGTGTCCGGTGGCCATCCGGTGGGCTGGGTTTTGATATTAAGGGGGCTAGAAACAGGAAAATACACATACTTTACACTGCCCCCACCTGTTTCTAGGCTGGCCTGCCTATCTTGTGTAGAGAAGAACATCAAGATTTTGGCTGTGCAGCCTTTGCCAAAAAATCCCTTCCTCATTTGAGCACCCCTGGTTCTCCTGCAGCGCAGGGAAATGGAGCGGCAAGAGGAAGATGGACATGACAGATGTCCAAAGTTGAGCCAGTCAACTCAGCTTTTGCACAAAGTATCTGGGTTAGAGAGCCCGTTGCCCAGTTTGCAGCTCTGGATGTCATTCCAGCTCCTGAGGCAGTTTCCAGTGACCCAGAAAAGGAATGTGTTAAGGACACCAGTGCATGTCCCTGCCTCCAGACAGGCAAGGTAGGAGCAGACCCCACCTGGCAGCGCTTCAAATGCCAACAAGGCAAGGTTAGGGCTGGTGTTGGGTAGAGACAGGGTGGGCAATGCTGCAGTTTAAAGGCAGCTGGGAAGTTCCTCTTCCTGGAGTGGCAGATGGCAATACAAGCCATAAATCGCCAGTATTTACAATTCAACAGATAGCAAAAGAGATGGCCAGATGAGCAAATCCAAGGAAAGTCTTGTTCAGTTTTCCTAGTGTTTCCTCACTGAATTCAGTGGACTTGCATGAGATGAGGAGGCAGCACAAGGCAGAAAGCAGCAGGGGAGCAGGGTCAACACCCACTGTCCCCAGTACTGGAGGTCTTTCTATTTCTAGGGCTACAGGCCCTGTTCCACTCACAGAAGAACATCTGGGCTGAATTTGGATCTGATGCTGTAGTTTAGGGCTGCCCACACATGAATGTCTCAGCCACGCTTATCTCTAGCTCAGACACTGTATATTGCAATGCAATGGCATTACTCACTGTCTCTTACAAAGGTTTTTTCCCTACAAATACAGTGTAATGATCTATTATTTGACAGACACATTATTCCGTCATTGCTGTTTAAAAAAGCAGCAGGAGAGACATGGATGCTGCAGTGTGACTGACTGAATGGGCAGAAACACCTTCAGAGGGAAGTGAGTCTTTTACTGGTTAAAGTGTTAGCGTCCATACTTTAACTGTTCCTGGACCTCAGGAGGGAGACCTAAGATCTCCTGGATCACGTGTTTTTTCATATGAGCCCTAAGGCTTAAAACCCCCGCTTCTTCGAAAGTTTACAGTCCCTCTATTTATTAGAATCAACATTTTGTATATTTAGAGGAATGATTTAGGAGAAGTAACCTGTAAGATCAGAAAGACAGAAGAACTGAGTGCCATCACAAAGCTAATGTGACAGGCTGGTAACAGCTGAATGGCATTTTATAGTTCCGAGACTCTTTGCTGCAGACACTTCACAGGGAGAAGGTGTTCTGACAATAGCTGATGTGCCCTGCTCTGCCTGAGCCTTACCGCAGCCCCTGCTGACAGCCAGTCCTAGTCAGCCTGCTGAACACGTGTCTGACCTTTCTGGAGGAGGCATGAAGACAGATGGACATGACGTTTGCTGAGGATGCTGTAACATAGGTTTTGTCTATTTCATCCATGTGCCTCAAACAGTTTAGGCTGGTGCAGCACCTAACTAGAGCTGCTGGCTAAAATGCTTCTTGTGTTGTGAAGGTGCTGCACTTTCATGCTGTACTTTCTTGCGTTTCTTGCCTGGAAAAGCTGGAAGTGAGGAAACACAGATAACCTTGCTAAAAATGGCACAGAAGGTCCCTAGTGGAAAAGGGGAAGGAAGGAAGGACACAATCTGCAGTCACACAGCCTTCAAACCCTGCCACAAGGCATTTTACAGCAGTGCTAGATCCTCCAGCCCCACTGAGTCACAGGCATACCTGCTTAGACCTATTAGCCTGGATCTATTTTCAGCATTTCAGTGCAGTTTCACCTTGGGTCCAGTCTGGATTGGTGCCCCATCATGCTGGACACAGTACAATAACCACAGAGCCAAGACTCCAGTTGATGGACCCAAACAGCAGGACTATAGGTGAACACAGCATGGTACAGATTGCTCAGATTTTACCTCCCAGCAAAACTTTGCTTCATTTTGAGTTGTTCCATTCCCTCATACCGCCATCTTTGTTCATTGGAGAGGCACATCTCGTGTCACTTCCCCCGTTCCATTTTAGTCCTAATACTGCCAGTGGAATGGATTAACGGCACACCATTTCCCAGTCTAGTAATCTTTGTCACAGAAGTGAGTGAAAGCCTACAGTGAAAATGGAGATCTATCAGCACTGCCATCTGATTGATGGCTCACTCCGATAGCTAATGTTGAGAACAGAAGATGAAAAAAAACCCAGATATCCCTTTCTTATTTTAATACCAAGAACAGTACACAGCACTTGTATCCATCTTTTTGACAAAGACTCTAATGAAAATGGCAGCATGCTGGAATGTCA
Source organism: Falco rusticolus (assembly GCF_015220075.1). Taxonomy (NCBI): domain Eukaryota; kingdom Metazoa; phylum Chordata; class Aves; order Falconiformes; family Falconidae; genus Falco; species Falco rusticolus. Next base: position 16,987,174 of record NC_051190.1, read on the forward strand.
TTGTACCTCCGTGATGGGCTGTAATTTCACACCCCTCCATGGACACCACAGACAGCACTCTGTCTGCAGATATTCAGGTTAAAAATGCCTGTCACTTACGCTGTGTATTGCACCTTGGCATCACCCAGATGGTATTTCAAACCCCTCATGCCACACAAGCTATCATGCATACTATTTTCTACTAGTTAATTGGGCAGGGACACAAAAGTGCAGCATGCTTTGTGTTCTCAGGGCCACTAATGAGCCACATCTGATGCATATATTTTTTAAACCAAACATCAGCTAGAAAACAAGTATTGAAATGAAATTCATTGCATCTATCTTCAGCCTTCATGCTGCAGGTATTTTCTTCACTGACCTTTTCCTCTGTTCCACTTTTTAGGCACACCACAAGCCTCCCTGAACCTTCCCAGGAGCAAAAGAAAGAGTGTACTTGTTTTCTGTATCCCCTGGCAAATCTCATCTTACTATTTCCTTTCTCCAAGCCAAAAGCACAGCTGGATCCTACATGGTTAAGATGTTGTTATCCTAGGAACAACCTAGGAAAACTTGGTTTAGACTTTAACTCTGCTGGTTCAACTTCTTGTGAATCTTGAAGGCATTGCTTGTGTACAGATCTATCCTGGGAGCAGGAATAGCCTTCATTTGAAAGAGAAGCTGTGTGACTAATGCGATAAAGGAACAAACAAGGTTGTGTGATGCTGGGGTGAAGGACAAAATATTCATCTGCTCCCTTCCTTCTGGTAAACCAGCTTTGCCCATCAGTGGGAGCCTTTCCTTTGGCGGTTTTCAGGCCAAACCTCAGGAGCTGAGCACTCTTCCACCAGCATGTGGAGGAGGACCATATTAACTTTCTTTCCAGGGGAATGTCATGGTTACTCCTTGGGAATGGGTCTTGCCAAGGGATTGGATACAGGCAGAAAGAGAAGAGGAGGTGGGTAGTCCGGTGATTGCCCTCCTGACTTCTGAACTCTGCAGTTTCAGCAAGGGAGGAGGCTGGCCCAGGACACCTTCTCCTCCAGCGTTGGCAAGGGCAGTACGAGCCCATGGAGAGCCTGGCACTGATGGGCAGTGACAGGTACGCAGGACTTACTCTTTCCAATAGGATGGGGCATTTGGCAGCAATTCAGGTCCCTTTGTAAGACATCTGTCCTAGCCTTTCAAAAGCCCCTTGATTGTTTCCCACTTTGGGCAATTTACATAGTTATTAGGCTCAGCTCTCATTTTCTTCTCTAAAACATGCTGAGGACAGGGCTGAATGAGAGGGGAAATTTGATTGCTTAGTATTTTGTCTGCCTGTTACTATCAGTAGGGAGCAGCTATCCAGCCTGAAAACAGTCTGGAGAGAGCCTGAAAAGCTCCAAAATTAAAAAGACCCAGATTTACACTTCTCCTGACTCCTCATTCTCACGAGCCAAAAATAATAAAAAAAAAAGACAGAAAGAAAAGAGAAGATCATTTGTTTGCAGAATATTTCTGTATGTGTATATTTTGCAGAAGGTTAATTGGAAAGGGTGTTTCTATGCCAACAAGGGCTGAGAACAGACAGCTGAACTTAGAGAACCATCCGCCCCCCAGCAGCCGTTTCGGATGCATGGATGATGTGGCCCAGTGGCTAGCACATGGAGCAGGCCAGCAGGAGATGGGATGTCTGGACCTGCAAGGCTTGAGGAATTATTTGACGTGCCCCATGCCCTAACTCAGCCTGGCAGATCCAGCGAGAGGGCAGCCTGACTGCTTCACTCCTTGGTTTTTGGCCCTTCCCCTTACAAGCTGTGGCAGAAGTTGGCAGCGCTGGGCTGAACCGGGCACCTGCAGAGGGCAAGGCAGGTCCTTCCCATCCTACACGGACCTGGTACCTCCTCAGCAAGGGGGAGCAGGAGAAGCTTCGGAGCAGTTCACCAGCCAAGTCAGGAGCTGCTGGAATGGCTGCTCTCCAGCAAGGGGAAGGCACGCGGGGATGGAAGGGGTCGCTCAGCCATGTAGCTCTTAGGGACTGGTGTGATGTTTGCTTGGACAGGGGAGCCCTGGTTTTATAATATAATATAAAGATACTAAGTAATTAAAACTTTATTAACCTGTGAGGTATTCATATCATAGTTATCTGCTCCAAACCTCTCCCCTCAAAAATATTTGAAGTCTGGGGATAAGTACAAACAGCGTTTTTTAAGAGAAATCACTTTAATAAGTGCATATCAAATCTCTGGATTAAGTTTAAAAAAAATACTATGAAAACTTGTCTTAAAACCACGCAAAGAAGGCAGAGTACATTGTGGTTCTTAGTGACTCATTTTTCACACAAGGACCATAACTTAAGATGGTTTTCAGGACTGTCTTGGGAGGAATATCCTGCTTCACACACTTTTGCATTCTGAGACATTTGAAGTGCAGATGGGGAAGGAGGCGGCTTAGGCATGCCTCTGGATGAGAAGCTACAAATAGGCTCTAAATGGAAGCATAAATAATTTATCCTGGGTTTCTGGGGTGAGTTACATAATTGTAGCGGTAGATGGGCCTCTAGGACATTCCAATCATTCTCTCCTGGCTGAGTTCAGCACCTTTGCACAGGTCTTCAAAGCAAAAGATGGGCCCTATAAGACCAGCTGAAGTCTTGCAGCTGCAGTGACCAACATCCCTTGGATCAATGCACAATACCCAAACTGTAAGGGGTTTATTAGCGAGAAAAAGATGACCTTCCTTGTTGTGAATTCAGGGGTGGTGAAAACAGCTTTGAAGTGTGCATTGAGTGTGTCCTATTGTAATGCCAGAAAGAAATCAAACCTTTAGAGTAGCTGAGTGACACATACCCCAGCTAACTACAACCTCACTGCAGCACCACATCTTGCCAATTTGTAGCTGAATTTGCTTGAATCATCAGAGGAACAGATTTTCATCTAGTTTGCTCATCCAGGCTTTCCCACATGACCACGCTGTGCCTCCAGAGCCCGCTGGGAATGAGGGACTATAGTGAGTGCACACATGCCAGCCAGGCATCCTATGTACGAGCTGCAACAGATCTGTGTGCAAGATACACTTAGCAAGAGCAACATGAGCATATACAATGCAGGCGCAACAAGCTGTCTTGGTGATAACATCTTGGACACCTTCATCTCACTGAAAACCATAGGAATATTTCCCCTGAACTGTGGGTAGGATCAGGCCACCACAAGCCTTCAGCCAGCCCCTACCTTACATCCACATTCCTCAGGCTGCCTTTGGAGTTTGACAACACTTTTTGAGTTGTGCCTTTGCTCAACACCATTTCTGTCTTACTTAGCTTGCTTTTTGCAGTGATTACATACATTTTTTATTTTCCCCAAGTCAATACCAAAAGAACCAATGTCACTTCAATTAACCATTTCTTTGAACCAACCTTGGAAATAATTACCAAGAGACAGAACAACTACAAATCTGTACCCTGCTTAATGGCTGAGCCACTTTTCATATGGGGCAATGCAGTACATTGCTGCGTGCCGTGGTCAGTAATGAAAGCCCCTGAACAACTCTGCTCCTTCCTCTGATCCTGCTGAGGTACCTGCCCAGGAGCAGGATCAGCGCACTGCACAGTTTTAACACTTGCTAGCAGAGAGTTAATCAGTGGCCTTAATGTTCATCACAAAAATACCTTTCTGATGCTTGTGTTGTGTGCCTGTGTATCTGGTCTTAATCAACACATAGGTCCTGTCTGCACTGAAAAGCTTTGCCAAGGTAACTTTAAAATGATGGCTTAGTGTATTCAAAGAAATGACATAAGCTACACCAGTAAAAATACACTGGCTCTAGTTACAGTCACAAATTATCTCCAGGACTGAGTTAGAGATAAAAGTTTTGCCAGCACAGCAATGCTCAGGGATACCGTTTTTTCATGACATTTCTATGCCAGCAAAAGTCATGTGAAGGCAGTTATGCCAGCATAAAACTTCTTCTGCCAGCAAAGAAGTGTTGGCCAAAAAATTTAAGCTCTTAACTCTTATTGCTTTCCCAGGAAGAGTTTCTCATGTAGACTCAGCTGTAATTTGAGCACTGGGGACAAAGTAATCTACGGCATTTGAAATCACTTCTCTCAGCTAGGTAGGCAAGGTACCTCCAAGAGCTTTTATTCTGTGCAAGTCTGTGCTATTTACGGTGCCCTGACATCATGTAATTTTCTTGTTTGCTTACATAGCCAAAGCTTCTACACCAGAGCTCTGCACCAAAGAAAATGTTCCAAACAAATAATTTAGGAAATAAGCAACTTAATTTGTGCATGAGGAAACAAGTTGTCAGGGAGCTGTGAGGCAGTTAATGCCACCAGGCGCCCTCCAGAGCCTTGCTGGGCTCATTCCCTGCAGCAGGATGGTGCTTGGTCCAGGCTCATATGTGGCACTCTGTGCCCAAAACCAGGAGCTCCAGTAGCTACAGCTGACCCTGTCACAGCAGAGAGGAATATGAGAGACAATCTGCTCTATTGCCACAACCTGGACCCTAAGCAAGTGCCACAGGAATTTCAAAAAAAATACCTAAACTATGGGATCACACCACCCAAGACTGCTGATTCTTCATCGCCATTTATCTGGGACTTATGCTGTGAGCTCTGAGCTTCCATCAGCTCTAGAGCAGCTGACTGCGGAGGGAGGGGTGAGGCAGCACTTGTGTCCTGCTTGAAATTCCTCAGGAACACACTCGGACACGGTGTCTGTGCTTTTGGCCGTGCTATCTGGATTGTAATGTTTGTGTTTATGCTAGCCTCTAGATGCAGGGCAATAAAATTAACATTCACATTCAGATTTACAACCCAGTAAAGACAAGTTCCTTCTAATAAAAACAAGCTCATTTATGAGACCAGATTTCAGGCATGATTCGCAAGAGGGAAAATAACATCCTGTGTAATTCTAATGGCTCACACCTCAGTGGGCAGACATAGCAGGTATTTTTCTGCAGCTCTGCTTCTCCTCTCAGCTTTCCTTCATCTGTGCAGTGTCTGTGGGTCATTCATGAAGTCCTCTGGTGCCATTCCAAGCTGCAGGCTTGGCACCCACCCTCTGCAGTGATCCCAGTCCCATGGTCTCTGCACACATGCCCTGGGGGAAGAGGAACAACTACAGACCATCCCTCCGCTTCCCATCACACATGGACAAACATCTTGGGCCAAACTTTCTGGTGGAGGTGCCAAACGACAGCCACAGAGGCTGGGCAGGGAGAAGAGCCCATATGCTGCTGGGTTGCTCTTAGTGCCCTCATGATCATTTAATATTAGCAGGCAGCACTCCTGGGACTGCGTGCATGCTTGCTGTGGGATGTTGTGCCTGGGTACATCCCCATGCAGCGAGGCATCTTCTTTTCCCCTGTGGGTGAATGCAGTGGAAAGATCAAGCCCTCACCCACCCACAAAGCAAAACGAAGCAAGCAGACATGAGTTTACGCCCTGCTGTTGCACATGCCCTCTCTAGAGGCACTTGGGAAAGGATCGCCTCTGGCTTTTACTGCATCATTTCTTGTGCTCCCTCTGGCTCCCATCTAACAGATCGCTGTGTGAGACTTCACTGCTTTCACGTGCTTCACAGTTTACATTGCAGCCCTTCTGCTCTCACAAGCTCCCCGATGTCCTTCAGCCACCCGCCCAGAAGCAGAATAGCTGGGAAGAAGATGGGAGGGAAGCACTTAAGGGTGGTTTTGGTCTGGCCAAATGAGGGGGACAAAGGGACACCTCAGAGCATACAACGGGATAGATTTTAGCCTCTGACACGTAGGGTTGTGAATTATGGGGTAGGAAAGCATAAGCAACAAGAAGACTAAAAGCCCCCATTCCTCTCTCTGCATTTACTGTAACAATAAAGTATCCTCATAGCAGCTGGGTGCAACGTAAATTGTCTTTAAAAACTAATGGCTGTGTAGGGGACTATTCAAATACCAGCTCCGTCATTAAGGCCTTTGGTTGGGAAACTGCCTGTACTGTTACTCTGCAGGCAGGACCACTCTGCAGGGCTGCACAGAGCCGCTCGGAGACTGCTTTACTCCAGGCTTCACTGCTGTGCAGCACACTGGCTCCCTGGCTCATGCACTGGAAAATGGCTGGATGTCAGGGGGAATTTCCTCTCTCCAAACCAATGCTACCCACTAGAAATCAGCTAAATCAGCTCCGCTGAATCTGCAAGCGCCTACTGTGCCCTCCAGCCACAAGCTGCTTGCTGGCCATGGAGCTGGTGGTGTGCCACTAAACACAACCCCATCACTGACCTGGAGGAAGCTCAGGGCACACGGACATGCCTGAGCACCGCTCCAAGCCAAAGACCTCCTCGTGCTGCAGTGCAGGGCCAGCTCCGGCTGCAGCAGTGCAGCGCCCCACTGCATTTCTGTGCAGTGCTGTGATATGCCCTTTACCAGCAAACCCCACCTTGGGCAGCCTCATGCCAGCTCATGAGCCCTCGATATATTTTCAGGGCCTTTGCAATGTAATGCTTTCATGAATATATTTTAAAAAAAAATATCAGCTATCATCTGAAAAACAGTTAATTAGTTGCTGAATGAGCTCCTTTTGAAGTACTAATATAATCGTTCACCTCTCTCTTTGTTCCTGGGGCACCTGCCTTTAATCTAACATCTTGCAGGCTTTCCTGACAGTGCCTGGCTCTGCGGTGCCAAGTTCCCAGGATGCTGCACTCGGAGGATGCTCTTCCACACTGCCAGAAGCAGAGAGGCCCCTGTCCATCACACCACATCCTGGAGTAAGACTTGACTTCTTGGTGCAGTATGTCTTGGAAGCTGTGAAGGGGTAAGCACAAGGCAGGCTGTGGAACACGGCAGAAGTGATCAGAGCAGAGAGCCAAACGGTGACGCTGCCCTGCTTTATGGCCTCTGTCCAAATTCACCCGTGTAGGAGGGTATTGGGAGAAATGATGAAACCGAAGCACATGGCAGCGACAAGAGCCTGGGGCATTGCACTGATCAAACAGCAATTGCCTCTTTCTTCCAGTGCAGCATCCTCCCTCAGCTGTTACTCTGAGCAAAGAGTTTCAGGATCACTTTGTTGCACACTGGGTCACACAGCACGTTGGCACGGACCTCACCCAAGCCCCAGGGTACATCAGCCCACGAGCAGTGGGACTGATGCAGCCTCTGCCCAGCACCCCTGCACTGTAGTAACCCTCATCTCCTGCCATCTTTTAACCTCCAGCGGGTCAGGCTGGGGTGTGCCAGCTGCGACATGCTCCCTGCCTGGCCAGCAGCCCGTACTCGTTTCCTTGTGCCCAAGCCAAATTAAGCAGATAATTGCCGGCCTCCTGCTGTGGTTGCTCCTTTTGCAGTAATCTGGGTCCCTCTGCTCTGCCTAAAACCTGAATTCTTTAACACCTCTGAGGTCTCCTCACTGCTCTTCAACTTGGCTGATGCTGGTCAGGGGGTTCAGCAGGTACTGGAGAGGGGCAGGGGAGGGACAGACAGTACTGTCCCCTCAGTCTTGGTTTCTACCTTCACCAGCCGCAGATGAGGCTCCCACCATAAGGTTATGGATGCTGTGGAGCCATGGGCTGCCAGCCTTTGCAGTACCATGGGCTCCACTAGTAACAGCCTGTTGTTTTTCTAGCAATGGTGCAGATGGTGAGCCCAGCACTCCATGACTGCAACTTCTCCCAGCGCTGGAGCCGAACCCCATGAAAAGGGTCGAATCTATCACAGGGCTGTGGGTTCAGATTTATGCTTTGCAGTCTGCTTTCAAGCAGAGAAGTTGGCATGAGGAGTGTCCTCTTGCAGGATTCTGGCTGGCCGCTGCCTGGCAGGATTTAATCGGTTATGTTCATAAATCTGACCCAAGCTGCACCTGCTGACCTTGGCCCCAAGACTTGCAACATATCAAATGAACATAGGCTCGCAGATCCATCGCTATCTTTTTCTAAGAGCCTTATCACCCATCCAGTGCATCTTGGTGATCTTTGTGTAATCAGCATACAGATCCCCATTTGCATTTCTCAGGTATTCGTAGCAAAAGAGCATCCTGTGTCTGAGAAAAGATTATCCATGGAAGAAGCAAATGAAAAATAGCTGCATCTTTGCACAAAAGCTCTTCTCCGCTGCTTGTCTGGCCACATATAGGGGTAATTACTGCATAATTTATCTCCCTGCTCCTCCATAGGTGCAATGGAGAAGATGAAAGTCTGGGTTGCTCATTGTGAACCAACAAACCCTGGTTCCTTCCTCTGAAGCCTGGGTGGCCTCACTACTCCAAGGCCAAATCGTCTCTGACCACCTCAAAAGAAGAAACCGTAATGATGAGTTCAGCCCCGGTGAGAAGACACAGTGAGAGCAACCACTTTGAAATGGAGTTCTTTGTAAAAAAAAAATCGTATCTTCTTCTAAGTTGGCACAGGTGACAAGGAAAATATCCTTTAGAAGGAAGAGTAAAGAAAGCATTGAAGCCTTTTAAAACGGAAGAATGAGGGTAGCTGCCCAAAGAGGTTTCACTGAGTTTTAATTAGATGAGGAGTTTGACGGTCTCATATTATTCTGTTATTGAGATATTTGAAATAAAGAAAATGAGCCAGAAAAGGGTGGGTGGTCATGTACAGGACCCATTCCAAATGCAAATCAATTTACTAATGTATGTAAATATTAGCAGAAAGCACATGGCACGCTCCAGGGCTCTGTGGGGTTGTTGAGAGCAGGACGGTTTTCACACTGATGTAAGGGATTCTCCCTTCCTTTCCAAGACTCGTCAGATCTTCACTACAGAGCCCTGCTTGGCACATCCACAAATAATAATGTCTCCTGGCTGAATGTCCCACCTTGGCTATAAGGTGTTACAGTTTGTTCACGATACAACTGAACTTGGTGGTAAGTCCAGAGTATATCATCTCCTGTTGACTATGCTTAAAGTGTTTACTGCAGGGAGTGTGGATGTTGTAATTTTCTATTTTTACAGCCTACCAAAGTTTTCACCTTGATCATTAGAAACCACAGTGCACAACAGATGGCTGATTGACGCCATATAATTTGGCTTTATCACTGAATTTCTTCTGACTTACTTTGTGTGTATGTGTGTGTGAATCTTTCTGCATTTCAACTATAAACTTCATTATAAATCATTTAGTAATTTTGTGACTGAAAATCCACAACTATATCATCAGGAACTGACCTTGGAATTAAATGTTTTCCTCTGAAGTTCTGACTCAATAAAATGTTCCTGCATTTCCATGGTTGGTGAAACTTATCATGTGAGTAGGCAGCTGTGAGATTTTCTGGGTCTGCTTTCCAAGCTTGGCTAATCACACAATTTTAATAGCAATAAATCACTATTTCAACAAAGGCTGTCTCTTTGGCAGAAACGTGTAACTTTTACTCACAAAGGTATGGATTTATCATGTTTATTAATAGACATGCTCTACAGCTTTGTCTTGCTTTGTGTACTGCAAGCGGTGACTCAGCCCTGTGCCATGGGCACAAAAACATTATTAATAAAACCTTATTCTGCCACATTTAGACAGATTATGGACAAGCGATAAGAAGGGATTTGCATACAAGCAACCCCATCAGAAGTACGTGAGAGAGGATCATAGCTTCTGGTAAATTAGATATGCCATTTCCTCTGGGAAAAAAATCTAAAATTCAGGTGCACTATCAGAAAGTGCATTATAGCCTCAAATGCGGTAAACACTAGCTGCTAGTATTCACTGTGGTACTTCATTTTGTCAGTAACTGGGGCATGTCAAGATGCTTCCAGAGGAGGATTTGCAGCCTGCTGCTGGGGATGTGCTGGGTTACACGATGGGCAAGCAGGGCCATCCCTGGCAGGAGCTGTGCTCCATCTAGTTCCTGTACACGCTGCAGAATTAAGAAAGCAGGGATTTGCCCCCCAGTTTTGTACCAAACCCACATTCAATGGCAGCTATTAATTACAGGCAGCAGGCTACTCATTGGAATTAAACTACAATAATTCATGAGTATCCCCCAACCTCCTAAGGGATCAGGTCTAGGATCAGATCTAGGAGATCCGCTGCTACCTCGTGCTTCCCAGGGCGCTGCTGTGGGAGCAGCAGCAGTGGGAATAATTCATTGCACAGCAAAATGTTTCACTCTAAAGCTTTCGTCTGTGCTTTGTGGCAACAGGACGTCCCTGATCAACCCACAGATCTTGCTGCCAGCATGGGAACCCTGTGTGAAGACATCTGGCTCCACCAATATTTCTGTATTGCAGGGGTCTGCCACAAAAGGGAAACCAGCCAGCACTGCTGATGGTTGTCAGGTCCCCAAAACATCTCCATATCAGGGTGCTCTCAGTACCTGTCTCTTTGCAAGCCTGGTAAGCACCACTAGCGTAAGAAAACCTACAAAATACTAGTAAACAAGGCTTCCCAGGAGGGAGATAGACTCTCTGCCTTTCCCTCCTACTCTCTCTCTGCAGGCAGGCAAATTTAGCAGTGAGCCAGGATTTACGGTTTTAATTACGAACTTTAGCCCTAGCAATCATTCTGGAAATATCCTGGCTGGGGAAATGGAGAGTGGGACCTGCGCGTGCACAGCAAGGTCTACAGATGTGCCTCCAGTTAATTGCACTGATTCTGGTCCTTCATTAAGGTGATTTCATGTGTCAGGATTTTATCCCCCCCCCCCCTCCTCCCCTGCCCCGCTGGTGACAAGGAAAAGAAAACAGGAAAAAAGGAATCTCAACCTGCCTTTTACTGTATTATCTAATAAACCAGCAAAAATTAGCCTCAGCAGCAAAGATTAGCCTACTTCAAGCTCACACACCTTAATTAAACATGCTGAGCTCCAGCTGGCAGCAAACTCAAAATGTCTTACACTCTTAAAAACTGTTTTACTCTTCAGTCATCCTGATTTTTACACTCAAAGCTGATCAGAAGTCCTAGCAAGAATGTGACCACAATGGCAGGCCACAGTGTAGGAACTGCCTTGCTCATTTCAGAGAGATTTCAGGCGAGAAGGTAGGGAGATTTTTGTAAAGAAATCACTTGTAAACCATTCTGCAGAAAAGTAGCGCAGACCACTGCCACAGTGACCAGTGGTCTTCGTATTGAAATATTACCTATTTGGGATATGCATCTCCAATAGACAGCATAGCTACTGCAGGTTCATCAGGGCAGTGACAAACCAACTCTGACTCTGTACTGAAAGCGTAGCCACATCATGAAGTGCTCCCTTGTTTCTGAGCCTGAAACTCTGCCATGGTCAAGGCTGTGCTGAGACCATGGTTCTGCAGCAGAGTCAAAGCAGGAACACAAGCCATATAGAAGATCTCTGTGGCATTGCCCATGTAGTTTTTTTAATGAAATAAACTTCCTGTGCCAGACTAGTGTGATTCCATAAAGGCATTATGGCACCGGGAGCTCTGCACGAACTTACAGAAACTAATGTCAAGACGCTGTAACTCCCTTTTGCAAAAGGTCTGAGATATCTTCAAAAGCCCAAGTACAGGGAAAGGGGAGCAGCTCAGAGGCACAAAATGCAGCTGCAGCATCCCACCTGCCTGAGGCAGAGTATCAGAGGACACCTTGCTGGCAGTCAAACAAACAGGTAAAAGAGCTGAACCTGACCTCTGGGCTGGCTACCCTGAAGTGCAGAGCATGGTCGTGATCAATTTTTGAAACACGTTTTTCATCATATCTATTATTCATTAGACACTACGGAAAGGGGACTTGCAGTTCCCTGCGGAGTCGAGATTGGCCGACGCCGTCCCCGAATACATTACATGAGTACCATCCCCGCCGGGCACACCACCGCGTGTCTGATCCCCGGCACAGAAGCAGAAAGCAGCATTACAGCTGCAAAAAGATGACATGCTGGGAGGTTTCATTATGTCACGTTTGACCCTCCCAGCTTTCCTAATAGATTGTTCTTGTCATCAGGACCTAACAAAATGCACTACCTTGCTGGCATTTGCTGCTCAGCAGCAAGTACAAATCTTAACTCCCCTAGCTTCATTTGGAGTTCCAGCACTCTGATTTAGAAAGTAACTTCAGAGGCTAAACTTAATTTTTTTTCCTTCAAAAAGATTAAATTTTAAATCTTTTTGTAAGAAGACATTTGCAGCTGAGCAGTCCTTTTAAACTACATTTCTTTCTTGATAAGAAAGAAATTGAAGTGCATTAGAAAATGTTCAACCAAATCAGTATTCTTAAATATTGGCATGCAGGAGACAGAAAAGTGCCTTTTCTTCTCTAGATGGCCCAAGAAAGGCCCTCCAAGGACTTCTGAATCCCTTGCTTTGCACCTGTTGTGTGCCTGTGCATCCCAAATGTCCTTTTCATTATTCTTTGAAGACTTTCAGTTTTATGTTTTAATTTTCAATTCCAAACTATAGCTAGCTCCCTGCTGGTGTTTGTGGCCTGTCTCACCAAGGTTCAGTAGTCAGCAGGAGAGGTTATTTTTTTCAACTATGCAGTTTAAGTATTTTATCATTTCTTCATGTCCCTTTTGATCACATTTTAGTTACACTGAAGATAGCTGTGAATAAGGTTACTAATCTTGAACTAATTCTGTTTTCTGAAGGTCACACAACCCTGTCCTTCTCTCAGCCTCCCCTAAACTCTGTGGTCGTTACATTTCAGTAAAGAGCATATGAGCACCACTGCCACTAACATTGATGGAGAATTATGTTCAGCCCAATTATACAGCCATGGTCCTTAATCCACTGGTCCCTGACCACGTGCAAGCAGAGACATTGCTGGAGGAATCCCTCTAAAGGCTCTGCAAATATTCACCTTCATCTCTTTTGCAGATAAATACATATGTATCCTTTCACTCTCAGCCCCTGTTTCAAGACCTGGGATGAAATTGTGTACAAATGCTGTATTTCCTTTACTAGGAAAATTATCTGGAAGAAATATTGTATCAACTGGAATTCACTAATGCACAAACAAAAGCTGTCATTAAGTGATGCATCATGCATTAAAGTTATGGCCTCTAAAATGGATTTGGTAAAGGAAAATTTAACTTACACTAAATTACCTATGGAAATAACTCACCTAAACACTGAATTAATTCATTATGATTGGCACCATTATAATAAATATCAGATATATTCATAGTTGCATGGCATTTATCTTCAGTTAATGACTTGTAGGAAGGTTATTATATAGGTTTCATCTTTTGGTTACTGTAAATGGAAGTATTCATGGAGCTGGCTTGCAATCTCACTCTTCATCCTGAAGAACAGGTATTGCCGAGCCCTCCTGCAGCATGACTAAGGCATGGACCAGCCCAGCCGGTGGCTTAGCATTCACTCAGTGCTGACATACCCTGCCCGAGGGAAGAAGCAGCCAATTTTTGGTTGCGCTGGCCAGGAGCTACAAGGACAAGCTATGACTCTACTCCACCCACCTGGCAGTGCTAATGTTGGTCCCTTCAGCACAGTTTACTTGTTAAGAGCAGGCCAGAGACAAGCCTTATCTCAGGTTCATTTGTATAGCCCAAAACTTCAGTGGTATCTGTGGAAAACAAGACAAACACGTCCTACCCCTAATTAATGGTTATATGTAAGTCTACTCCTGCTTCTAGAAGATGGAATTAATGCTGACCCTGGTGGCAAATGGGTCCATGCAGGGTCAGAGCTCTTCTCCCTGTTTCTAGGCTGGACAAAATAATAATAAATCAGTTGAAGATGCCAGCAGTCCATCTGTTTCCCTTGTGAGCATTAGGTCTGACATGCAAGTCATTAATATAGTGCTCCTTACCCATGTTGCTTGTACTGGAAGCAGCTGTATTGCCAAATCCTAGAATAGAAGCATGAGCTTATCTCATGGCCAGGTTTTGGAAATAGTGTTCCAAGAAGGTACTTGGCTGAATGCTCTGCAAAAGAGCTCCTCTTCCATGGCTGTGTCTTTAATCTTAACTGTAGTGTCCCTGGTTTTCCCAGGCCTCATCAAAGCAGTAGGTGGCCTAGCAGGCTGAAAGACCTTTTGTTGCTATTAATTCACCTCCAGGTCTTTTGGTTCTCCTTGCATCTCAGCATGGTGGTTCACATCATCTCTGGTACCCTTAAACCAACTCTTCCTGCCTCTAACCACAGCAAACGCTCGCAGGGCAGAGAAAGCTGCCACCTGTCCTGGCAATTAAAGGCTTTTCCTTGGCTGGTGTTTTATCTATCAGTCTTTCCTCTCTGGACTAATTTTAGAAGCTGGATTCAGTGCCAGCTTCACAGATGATCTTTTCATTTTGTAAAGGTGTTTGGCTTTGTTTACCAATAACTTCATTAGAGGTACTCTCCAAATTCCCTCTCTGCTTACACAGCCCTCACACTTCTTCTTTTCCTTGTTTTCTCTTTCCTTCAGACAGGCATGTCACAGCTCAGAGGACCCAGGGGTGATGAAACGTGGGAACACGGATGAGTGCGTGAGAGGAACAAAGGCTGCAGCACCTGAGAAATGGTTTGCTGAAAGCCTCTTCTGATTGCAGCCACATTAGGAATGTCCTCTGCTTGATGAAAAATTAGGGTGTTTGGGATGCTGAGAGCTTAAGGGAAGAGAGGGGACAGACATTTCACAGACAGTACAAAATTGGGAGTAGTGGTAGTATGCCAGATGGTTGTGCTGTTCTTCAGAGAGACCTTGGCAGGCTGGGAGAAATGGGACAAGAAATACAAAGTCCCATGCCTGGGGAGGAACAACCCCAGGCACCAGGACAGGCTGGGTGCTGACCGGGTGGAAATCAGCTTTGCAGAGAAGGTCCTAGTGGACGCCAAGTGGAACATAAGCCAGCAGTGTGCCCCTTGGGGCAAAGCAGGCCACCGGTCTCCTGGACTGCTTTAGGCAGAGCATTGCCAACAGGTCAAGGGAGGTGCTCCTACTTTTCTGTTCACACTGGTGAGACAGATCTGGAAAGCTGGGTCCAGCGCTTGGCTCCCCAGTACAAGAGAGACATGGACATGCTGGAGTGAGTCCAGTGAAGGCCCACAAAGTCGATGAAGCATCTCATATATGGAGAGAGGCTGAGAGAGCTGGGACTACTCAGTCTGGAGAAGTAGGGGCTCAGTGTGCATAAATACCTGACAGAGGAAATAAAGAAGACAACCAGATGCTCCTCAGTGGTGCCCAGTGAGGCAATGGGCACAAAATGAAATACAGGAAATTCCACTTAAACATAAGAAACAGCTTTCTTGCTGTGAGGGTGGTTGAACACCAAAACATTGCCCAGAGAGGCTGTGGTGTCTCCATCCTTGCAGATGGTGCCCAATGGGACACGGTCCTGGGCAACCTGCTGTAGGTGACCCTGCTTTAAGCAGGGACTAGGTGATCTCCAGAGCTAGCTCCCAGCCTCAGCCACATTCCCATTCCGTGGTTTTTGCTGTCTCTAAGGAGAACTTCTATTACCTCCAGCAGGGTAAAATCTGCAAATGTTTCTGACATTATTTGAATTTCTAGAAGAAACTGGTGTTCCTTCTTCCTTTTTAGGAGCAATAACCATCTGTCCTGATTCCCTGAATGAAAGCTTTTACCTCCTATCAGCAGACATGGTAGGAAAGAAACAGCAAAGACTGAAAGCAGCTTATTTTTTATTAATGTTTGACTGAGTTTATATCCTTTCTGGAAGTCTGCAGCCTTGTGTAGGCTGACTGTTCTCCTGGATATCCTTCCTATGGGTATAAATGTCTCTTTTTTTTAAACTCCTTAATAAACTCTTGGCCACAACAAGAATTCCTGGGGGCAAGAAGTCCCTGAAAATGTGTTATATTAATACAAAATATGTTCCTTACAAAAAGTCTGAGTCCAGGTGTGATGGATTGTACAAAGATTTCCTTGGATTTTTCCAAAAATGTGACCTGAGGCCTTGGGATGGAGGAGGGTTCTGATTTGACCGGCATGGTTACCTGACCCTTGACAGAAGAGTGCGATCCAGGGAGACTGACAGCAGCAGTTTTTTTGTTCCAGCGTCCCTGTTGTTCTGGTTTTATTTAAATTGGAAAGGCGAGAAGGCTTGGGAAGCTGCCAATGTTAATGCTATAGTCACTGACAAGGTAATATGTGCCTCGAAAAGATATACAGCTCTCCTTTTACAGCCGCATTTGCTTTAAAGTTGGAGCTAAACCTCTCCATAGAGCAGATATGGGGAGCATGGATTGCATTGATTCCTGGCCCTATGAGGCTAGGAGGAGATTTGGCATCTAACACCAGGCCTAGGCCTGCTGCAGGAGGAGGTGGCAAAGGGACTGACTGTTTTGCATGGCTTAATTGCCCTCAGCACTGCAATCTGCAGTAGTTTGTTAAATTATGGCTAATGTTCAGCTTTATTTCTCTGTGAGAAATGGCAGCCAGTAATGAAGTAGAGCATTTAGTCAATGATAACAAATAAAAATAATTTCTTTCTTAAGCAGAAAAACAGGAAAAAAAGGAGACACAGCTGGATGATCAGGGTTTTCTTCTTTTCTTCTTCGGTAACATCACCAACCAAAAACTCGGGAGCTTTAAGGAGTCAAATGCCCACCCAGAAGTTTATTGGTGTGACACAGCAGGTTCTTCCTTGACTTGACTCTGCCAACTTATGTTTCAATCTTAAGCCTATTCTCTATCAGGCATGCGTTATAACGGAGATTTTAGTCCTCTGCCCACATAACACTTTCTTCCCTCTTGCTTGAGCCTCCTGCTATTGGCAAGAGCAGAGTCTCCTACAGAAACAGATGTTTCCCTCTTGCCTGTCAAGGACACATCACTCCTGGGCTGAGGCTTTCTACTTGCCGGTACTTCCAAGCCCCACAGGTAACTCCTGCTCCCGGCCAGAGCTCCCTTCTCTCCCTCGGGAAACCACTGCCCCTCCAGAGCAGCCCTGGGAGAAGAGGCTGAAGTGAGCAGAAGTTTCCCAAAGTATGTCAAGGCTTTTGCTGTTTTTCTGCTCTCAAAAGCAAGTGGGGAGTCCTGGGATGTGTTAATCCTCCTGTATCAGTGACTGATTTGGCTCCCTGTGAATGCTTTGGCCATTTGCACTATCCTTAATATTTCCACAAAAAAGGGATCTGAAAGGGATCTGATGGCACCCCTTGGCAGGGCCAAGGGAAGGTTGAGAAGAAAAGGACCCAGGCTGACAGCAGAAACTTGCTCATGGCCCCAACAGCAGCTCTCTTTGGGACTGGGGATCCTCAAGGTCCAGTCTTTGATTGTTCAGAAAACCTTAAATTGCTATGTAAAAATTCAAACCGGTCACTGAGATGCCATGTAATCTCTTACTGATTGTACAACAGAAACTTTGGGGGTCTGTTAAGAACAGACCAGATGTCTAGGGATGCTGCTGGCTCTGCCTAGTTCCTGTGTATTTACTCATTAGTTCTTTGTGTGCTCTTCCCTGCAAGGTACTGCTATCAGTGTTTGGAAAGATGGTACATACCAGTTACTAACTACACTTGGCTTCCTCTGTTCTGTGCCTCATTAGTTGTAGCTCTTGGCATGTTGATAAAATTTTATCTCCCAGATAAGCTGAACACACTGTGCTGTTGTCTTGACTTGTACAATAACACTTGGCCTCTGTTTCTACGGGAAGTAACAGAGTGGAAAGCGTATCTTCTGAGACATGATTAAATTATCTCCTTGGAGGTCCTGCCTGTGTATTACCACCACAATCAATGGTGTCTGAGAGGGGATCTGAAGATGAGCACCTTACAGGTGTCCCCTTCCCTGCCGGGCACCATCAGCACCTGCCCATCTGATGCAGGAACACACGCAGGGTGTCCTGGACTGACAGCTGAGCAATGGCAGGGACAGCGTGAGACCTGATCTAACAACTAGCTGTGCTGCGAAAGGCTGCGAAAGGCAAGGACCAGCTGGGGAGGGTCATGCAGCAATGGGTTGTAAGGGACTAGCCTGAAACAAAGGATCTCCCCTTGCCAGAGGCATAGTTCATATTCTTGTGACTTGGGGGAGTCTGGTACCCTCTGGGGCCACTCAACCACTCTGCCTTTCTGCAACACCTAGCCACTGCCCACTTTGCATTTGCGAGGATGCCCAGGACTACATTTGGGCTTGTCCAGTATCCAAGCGGTGGGAGCACGTGGGGTTTCAGTGAGGTCCAGAGCACATCATGAGGTAAGCTGCAGCTCACCACCAAGCTTTGAAAACTATGTTATTGGTATCTATATGTATATGTGTGCCCGTACAGCAGCACAAACCATCGCCTACAAGCCCTTTGTGTGCTTTCTCTGCTGTTCCTGCACTGGTTCCCCAGTGCAAACACACAACATGTGGGATCTTTTCTGCAAGCCCCTCAGTGATACATGACTGTCAGCATTAATATAGCAGGAAGAACAG
Organism: Falco rusticolus; assembly: GCF_015220075.1. Classification (NCBI taxonomy): domain Eukaryota; kingdom Metazoa; phylum Chordata; class Aves; order Falconiformes; family Falconidae; genus Falco; species Falco rusticolus. Next base: position 17,005,392 of record NC_051190.1, read on the forward strand.
CATAACCATCTGCAGCACTGACAGGAACCAGGCTTGATCCATGAGAGCACTGCATTTTCAGCAAGGATCAGAAAACCAGCTTACCAAGAAGTAAAACAAAACAGCTCATCACTTAATACCCTTGTCTTTTCCTCTCCTCCCCAGGGTAGGAATCTGGACCCTGCAATGTTCTGGCTTTTATTTTATTCAGCTCTCCAGAGGATGAAATGACTGAGATCCTCACTCCAACAAGATAAATGTGGCTAATACACAGGTAGTGCCACTGCCAGCAAAGGGCCCAACCTGCTCTAAGACCTCAAGCGATCTGTGTTCGGTGATCTCTGCAGATGGTTGAAGTGGCTCATCTCTCTAGCAGAAGTGTTTTATGTTCTCCATAGGGGGAAGAAAAAGGGAGAATAACTGCATAAATTATCAGTGGAAGCAATCTCTTCCCTGACAGTCTTCCTTGTCTGCTCTGCTCCTAAAGGACCAGTATATACTGACTCTAATCAGGCTTGTCTGCTCGTGTTGGGAATTTCAACAAGAGGAGGGAGAGGAGATACTCTGCTTTCCAAGCAGCAGAAAATCTCCTGCAGCAGAGATTGCTCTCAGGTGGCTCAGGCCCTTTACCCTCATTGATCAGAGGAAGAAGTCATTCCTAGGCATTACCTAGTTACCTTGGCCTTCCTTTTCAGGAGTAAGGAGACTGCAACTGCCTCCTGCTGAGCATCTGGCTTACATTTTAACAAGGCTGAGTGCAACCATCTTCATATCACACAAGCCAGTGCAACCACAGCAAAGCAGCAGAGCTTCACTCTCTATTTTCAGTACAGGGAAACAGGATCATGGAAATGCCCTTTACAGGTTTCCTGTCCTAATCCAGAAAGAAATTGCTCTCATTGTTCACTGAAGTTAAGGAATTGCAGGAGTTTGTACATTCCTTTAAAGAACTTGCAAGCCCTGCAGAGGCAGTGCCTGTGTTCTGTGTTTTAGCACCTGCAAAAACCACTCAGATCAGCAACTTGCCAGAGCTACAGAGCACACAAGCCTGATATTTTGCATCTGCTTAGTATGTGCTGTTAGTAGGAACCAGCTGAGTAGGTTCATGTATTTTTTGCAGGAAAAAGTAGATGACACAAAATCCCTTTTGCTGTATTTTTAAAAGGAGGCCAAGAGAAGCCACTTCTCTCTCCTGCATAAAACATTCAACAGGGCCCAAGATCATTATTTTCCACGTTTTTGGTATAAATCTCTAAAAGCAATGATCACAACTGGCAAGGACAACAGCCTACCAAGCATGAGACACTCATTTGGACTGACTTGTCCCCTCCCACCATTTCAGCTGAGATGGGACCAAGCAGCCCATTTGGGCTGGCTGTGCACGTAAAACTGTTTTTCTTGGTATCAACTGGTATTTCCCAGCCCTCTCACAAGCCATGAGGATTTGAGGGCTGCCTGGGGAGATCGTATGAGGCAGAAAAGAAGAAAACGCCAATATTGAGTTGTTAAATGTTGTCTGAACGGCTGGAGCATGACTCGAGCTGGGAACGAACCACCACTCACAACTGTGCATCGGGTGCGAATACTGGCTTAAATTGGTTCCTTTTTCTACTTGGGCACCACCTGCTGGCATGTAATTAAATTAGCATCATCAGCCAAATACTAAACCCTCTGCAGTCCCTGAGAACATGCCAGGGTTTTTTCCAGATTATTAAGCAAGGTAGAGAGAAGAATTTTTTTAATCACCTTGTGTACTCCCTGTACCAGTGTTTAGTCGCTGTAAACACAGATCCTTGTACATCCCTCGTGTTTTTAAGATTGTGGTGGAGAGCTCTTATGGTGAACGTTTTTTCTGGGCATTACTTGCTCCTGGCAGCAGGCAAAGCCAGGCGTGTGCATGGCACAGGCACCCAGCCATGGTGCTCAGCTCAGCTGCTCAGCGCTTCCCGCCCTGCCTGTGGAGCCCCCCGGACCTGCCAAAACACAGCCGGGACAAACACGGGGCTGGAAGGACATTCCTGGGAGCCAAGGCTATGTAGCTGGGTATAACCCCCAAAAATAAAACATTGTGGCTGACAAATACTGGACCAGGTCACCTGGGCATCCCAGGAGCTGCAGCAAGAGCACAGCCTGGGAGCCAGCAAGCTGATCTCAGCAGGGGAGAGCTGTAGAAGGGATAGCAGGAGAGGACTGTGGTTGCATCCTAAGAGCTGCTAATAGGTTTCTGCGAGTTTTGACTTCACGTCTGACACAGATTCAGCTTTCTTTGCAATGTTTTATGCAAGAATACGAATAATACCCATGCACAGCAGCATAAGCTTGTTCAAGCTAGACTGGCACTGCAGGGCTCATCTGCAGCCTTTAGCAATGGTTTGCCTCGGGTCCTCTTCTGCCCTCAGCAAAAAAACTCCTGCAGCCACAGCTGGTTTTGCATAAATACAAGTGGCTTCCTACCAGCTTCTTCCAGCTGCAAAATATGTAGTATGCAGGCAGCTGCCAGGAAGGAAAGGAGATGGGTCAGAAGGAAGGCTGAGGGAGAACACACTTAGGGAGTGAAGCACTACATAACCATGCCATGGTTTCAGAGCGGCCACCTACAAAGCACAGTAATCCACCGCGTGAAGGAACACAGTGCTAGCCCACAGATGAACACACAGATGTACCCACAACACGGGGATCGGCAAGCCTTCCCCTTCAGAAAATCATGCATGCTGCTCCCTCTCCCTTGCAGAAAGGGACAGACAAGTTTGCTGGCTGGTGATTCTTCCCAGGAGTGCAACAAAAAGGAAAAGGGCAGCTAACAGCCAACTTCTTTTCCCCAGGCACCCTAAGACATCTGCTGGTGCATATACTGGCAGCAGGGTAAGAGATGGCACATAGTGCCCACTGTTCATCCCAAGATATTTCCTACTCAGCTTTTGGCTGAGAGCTTCACAACTGGTCCCAAACATGCTGTTCTGATTCTCCACATTGAGGGGAAAAGGATAACTGGGACTTGGATTGGGAAAGCTGAGGGGAAATGAGAAGTGACATCCAAATTCCTCATTGCCTGCAAGATGGGCGTACACCAAAAGAGGAAACAAGCCAAGAAGAAATCAAATTAAGAGATATGTTTGTGAGAAATTGTGCTGAGTAAAAAATCTCCAAACTATCATTTTTGCTGCAATCTGCTGATGAAGGCTTGTGGTCTCGCTGGACACCCAGTGCTTTGGGAGAGCTATGTCAGGTGGCTCTGCAAAGGGATAGAGAAACATACAGGAGCGTTTATACAATATCTGCCTTTAGCTGGCTGCAGAAATGTGTGATTTTTATAAACAGGGGTCCTTTGGGGAGCCTCAGACTTGCTGCAGAGCAGACCCCTGTCCATTGTCTTGGCTATGAGCTCAGAGACACAAGAACAACTCCCTGAATGCAGCCAGCATGTGAAACTCCCCAGGACCCAAGGGACAGGCCCCCACGGGCAGAGGCAAACTCAGGACCTTACTCCAGGGTAAAAGCCAGGCTGCCTGACCCACCAGCTCCCATCTCCTCTGCATGGGATGCACATACAGAGCACAAAAAATGGCGATGCTGAAAGAAGCATGTACAGCCAAGCGCATCCCTGCCACATGCCAGCCCCATGGTATGCAACCCATCTTGGGGGGCCCTGAGCCAAACACAGCCCTTTCTCCAGGGAGCAGGAAGCACCTGGGACAGCCAGAATGGGCGGAAAAGTAGCTTTTAGGATGGGGTTGATGGGGTTGCATGCTGCTGGGGTGGCCATGGAGAGAAAGGCCCTCCTGGACTTGAACTTTTCAACCCCAGTGTTCCAGATGGCTTATTAGGGACACAGGGCTTTCAGCAGGGCTTACAGTACTTACAGTACTTTACTCATTAGCTCTTTTACTCATTCAATAAAGGGCTTGAACAGAAGCCCGGCTTTCAGAGAGCATCACAGTGCTTACCGAACTGTCCAGAAGAGAGAGGAAAATGGCAGTCAGCTGCCCAAAATAGCCAAGTGCCACTCTGGGGAAGGGGTATCCCAAGACCACTTCAAATGGAGCACGGCCTGAGCTGAGCAGCTTTGCCTTCCCCGTCCTACACAGCTCTCCGGAGCAGCAGCTGACTGCTGAGACCCAGCTGTGTGGGGGCTGCCCAGGGAGTTGATCTGCTCCCCAGGAAAGGCTCCTCCTCATATCCTAGGTGCTGGGAGACGAAGAGTAGTGAGAAATTATGAAAAAGGAAGGTGGCCAGGAAACAGTAATTTAAAGAGTCACTTAAGCTTTCTTCTGCTGGTAATATGTTTTGGGGTAGGGGTCATTACAGGACCACAAGCCTGGGTAAGGAAACAAACAGGTTAACGTTATTTCCAGTTCAGAGATGTCAAACAAGCACAGTGGTGGCATCTACCACACCAGACCAGGTTCACAGCTCATCCACATTAACCCTTCTAAGCAGCATCCTTCCCAGGAACCTTATGAAAAGGCAGAGCATGGTCCAAAACCTCTAGAAATGAAAGATGCTTGGTTTTGATCCAATTTCTGTTATTGAAGAACAAAATTAACTCAGAAGGTAACTTTGCAAAAATACGATTTCCTCAAGAATTTTTTGCAAGAAGTGGAAGCTTAAGGCAATCAAAGTAGAAATGTTTCCTCCTTATCAGGCACAGGAAGAGAAAACCAGGCCTTTAAAAGCAACTTCTGGGAAGGCCCCTGCAATGCGTGGGATGTGTGAAGCTGCAGGTGGGATTTGTGCAGAAGGAACAGAGGAGTGATCTGAAGTTGATGAAAGGATTTCCTGACGGTCGTGCATCTCTGCTTGTGCATGGTGATGGGGCTTTTACTTGGCAGCCCTGTTCCTGCTCTCTGTCATTCAAAGCTGTTTCAGATCCCCATATGGGTAGAGAAAAGGTACTCAGAATGATTAGAAAAAGGGATTTTTCAAACACAAACCTGAAAGATTCCCTAGACTTCAGCACACAGAGAAATGCATGTCTTCATGTCCTCCCTGCCATAACAACAGTCCTCCAGCTCTTACAGAGACAAAAGAACCCTCCCAAAATGCAGCCATACTAGCAATTGCATTTAGGATGAAAATTGCACTTAGATGTGGAGGAATGTGGACTTGCCCCGGTCATTGTAATTTCCTGTGGGTCTGAAGGAGATGGTTAAAGAAGTACAGATGGAAGCACCAAGATGCTGTGCCTGGCAGAGCTGCAATTTCTCTGCTGGATTCAGCCGAGGGGGAGTGGTGCAGCTCCTGGCAGGCACCGGGCAGAGCTCAGCACTGCCCAACCTGCGGCCCTCAGAGGGGAGCAAGCCCTCTACCAGCTGCAAGCCCTCCTTGCTTTGCCCATAATGACTAGCACAGGCAGGGACTGAACATGCCTCCAAGGCAGCACATGAAAAAAAAATAGCAAAAGGATTTTAAGTGTGGTTTGTGAGCAATAACACTTTCCCCATGTTGGCTCAGTCTGACAATCTCTCCTCATACAAATTTCAAAGAGGGTTTTACCCTAGTGAAAATACAGTGAAAGGCTCTCTTTTTATATGTTTTTTAAAGCCTATGCAATCAAAAAGCTCTTTGAAGCTCCAGGAGCTCTAGACATTGTCTAAAAACATCTGCTTCTATTTTTCTGCTGTATTTTTCCTCGATGGGAAATGAAACCAATCAAACCCTTGTTAGGGAGCAGAGGCAGGATGACCCTCTGCTGACAGACAACCTGGGTGCCAGGCTAGGACTCAGCTCTGCCAGCAGGGACCAGTGACACCTGTATAAACAGGCACCAAGGGATTTCCAAAAGCCAGGCTTCACTTCCCCTGCTGCAATGGATAGAGTTTGATCCAGTGGGCTCAGGACAACCAGTACAGCTGCAGTCACTTCTCCAGTTATTTGCTGTCCCCAGCCCTGCCAGCTCCCCAAAAGCCAGCATGTGCTGCTCACCCTCCTTTCCTGAAGGTCTGGATGGAGAAGTCTCTCTGGACAGCTGATACTGGAGGACACATTTGCCCTCTTCTGCTCAAAGCTCAGTCTCGGGAAGCTTTTCCTTTGGTTCAGCTCCATTTATGATGGAAAGGAGAGCTCGATGGACAGCAATGCTGGCCTCGGAGAGCCCCAAGGAGCTTCCTGCACCATCCCTGTGCTCCTAGCAAGGGAGGAAGATGCTGGCCAGTCAAGCCCACAGCCATTACAGATCCATTTGAGTGTACTGTGTTTAAGCAAGCTGGAAAGAACATCTGTGGATTTGTCATCTAAAAGCATTTTAATGGGAAGAAGCCCATTTTTCAGTGCAAAAGCAGAAGCTCAAAGAAATATTACAAACTGTGAGCATTACTTTCTGCTTCTTTCATAGCAGTTCTGAGCCATCTAATCTGGCACATTATGAAGAAATTATTTAAGATTTCCTAACAAAAAAAACCCCAAATCCAAAACCCAAAAGTAATAGTGCAGCTACCTTGCTCCTTCTCCCAGGAAGTAATTGCTTAATAGGAACATCCCACTACCTTCAAAGAAAAATAAAGTCACCAGGCCTGTAGGTCTTCCTCCCCAGCTGTTATCTGCAAGTGCCCACAGCTGCTGCCAGTAATTTCTAGCACCCTGGCTTGTTTATGTGACACAGCCACAAAAATACCATCATTGTGAACAACCTCATTGTGTAAAAAAATAGTATTTAGTAAGCTGGAATTGATCCCACAGCAGCAGTCAGGGCAGCATGTTCTGTGTCCCACGACAGTCAGAGCTGATCCAGCCTCAGCCATGGATAGGGCTGGTACTCATACATCAGCTTGGGGATGGGGTTCCATCTGTGCAGATACCCTTCAGCTAAAAACCCAGCAAGCAAAACAATCTGGGCTCAAACGTGCAAGGGGAGAGAGTGCAGAGTTTCTTGGGCTGTTGTGTCTCCTCCTGCACCTCTGGGCTGAGTAGAAGGTAAGGTGAAAAGTATGAGCATCCAGCCCAAGAGTGCACAGGGAGGAAGCAAAGAGCATCCTCAAGAATACAAATGTGTTTAAGCAGAGGATAATAGAGAATATTTTATGTAATTCTGGAAAATCTGCTCAGAGGCAGTGCTAGGGCAGGCAAAGCGGGAATGACCCTCCTCCCTCACCACAGCTTGTGTTCCCACAGAAATAGGCTAGGGCAAAACTGGTGCTTCACAGCCCCCGCCAGCCTTTCACTAGCACTGCTACCCCTGCACCACATGTGAATCCTGAGCTTAGAAGCTATTGGAAGTGACCACCACAGCTTCACTCCTTCAGTTCCTCAGCCCTTTTGCCTTTCTGATATCCAGCCTCAGCTTTCAGTGATTCTGACTTTTGCAATTCCAACCTGATCTCTGCTCTCCTCCAGCTCTTCTCAGACAATTTCAAACAGCCTTTAAGCATGGCTCAGAGTGCTGCAGCTGCTGGCTGTGGACTCCTTGTTTCTCTGAAGACAGTCATCCTGCTGTGTTAGAGTGGCACTTAGAGGTCTTAGTCCTTCCCTGTCCCCATCATGTGCTCCCAGGCCCTACGCTGAGGTTTCCCTCCCATTGGAAGTAGGAGCTGGAGGCTCCTTCCCCTGGATATCTGTCAAGCAAGAGGCAGTGCTGACATGCAACACCTGCAGCATAAAAACTATTTGAGAAAATGAAATTGCAGGGGGTAGAAAGCTAGTGTAACATTTTGTACTCAGCTTCAGTCTGAAAAATCTGTGTTCCCCATTCACACACCTGATTTCTTCCCTCCCCATTAGCTCTGAGAGGGCCATCGAAACATTGCAGCTGAATATATTTCTGCATGGAGACAGGAGAAGTGATGATTTAGCATTCAAAATGGATACAGTTTATGCAGCAGAGAAGAAATTTGGGGGAGAGACTTGGCAGTGGAACAGGAAGGTTATAAGATAAAGATTTGATCCCCCCAAACACACACACACACACAAACACAAAGGAAATAATTTTTAACAGCAAGACCCAGAAAAAAAGCAACCAAAAACCCCAACAAAACCAGAGTGATGCTAAAAAGAATGCAGCGCGAGCTGCATCTAGTGGCTAAGGAAAGTAAAGCTTTTCTTTGGAGGAGCAGTTCAGCTTGGTAGGAAAAGTAATTACAAGTCCAGGAATAGAGCTAGTGCTTGTCTCCTCGCTGCTCAAGGTTGGACCCAAACTGCAATTGTCCTGCTTTAGGAAAAACAACAGCTTCCGTTAAAATCACAAGCCTCAGCATTTCAAACAGCACTCGTTTGGGAGGTGCCAAAGGTGCCCTCCTGACCCAGGTTTGCAGCAGCCCTCAGAGCCTGGAGGCTACTGCAGGCACCTCTTCGGTATCAGTCGCAATAAAATAAAAAAAGGCTGCTTCTGTCTGCATCGCTTGCAAACAAGGTGGCATAGGCAGAAAGGCAGCAAATGCAGAGCAGGGCAGTTGCATGTATTAGTCAAGATGCCTAGAAGGCCAATAACACAGACTTAGTGAGCCTCTGCAGCTTCACATTCTGCTCAGGGCTACATAATCCCTGGCTGCATGTTATTACAATCCTCAGCATTTCCTCCTCTAAATCTTGACAGTATACTGACAACTCAATTTGCAAGCCAAGGTGTTTCCTTGATGCAGGACTTCTTCCAAACAGGAGGCAGAGTACAACAACCCACGGCATGATTCATTACCCTCATCTCAGAATATATGGCATGTCAGGGATAAAGCTGTGAAGTTTTGATTTATAGAGGCTAATCAAGGAGAAAGCTATTAACTGAGGGGCAATGGATTATTAAATAAAATGACAGAAGAAACATAATGTCAAAACACCCAATTCTGACTCTTGGAACATGTAATTGCTCTTCTTATCTATCCCAAGTCTTCACCCAAAAAGTTAAACCAATCCCTCCAGCTCAGAAGCAATTTTAAACATACTGAGGACCCAATCCAGCTCCCATTTAAGCATTTAGAGCATGGCAAAGTACTTGAAACTGAATAATGTCACTGAAGGGCTTTCTCAAGAGTACTCCATAACAGTGAGCTCAAAGATCAAGACCTGGGCACCACCTGCTGCAAAACTTTCAGTGAATTACTGAAATTACTGGCAGGGTTAGTTTTAGGGGGGCATAGCCTGGAGGGATGTGCCCACAGCATACTGACAGAGTGCAAGAGCAATACCCATGGTTGTAAATATTACCCATGTGGCATCTCCATCCTAAAGAGCAAAAGAGAAACTCACAGCAGCACAGAAAGCAATAAAGAGCCATATATACCTCTATAGATCCAATATTAGACCTGTATGTCTGTAACAGTGCAGCTGGAGCAAATGATGAAGAATCCCAACCCATGAGCAACTTCCATCCCCATGACCCTTATTAGGGCTACCTTTAGGATGCCACTCTCTCCAAGGCCACCTAATGCCTTTCACTACCCCCGGCTTGTTCTCAGCCCTCATTCCTGACAGAAAGGTGTCCTCCCCATGTTGCTTCTGCTCCACCCCTGAAGCCCCTTCCCACTCTGGTGCCATCCTGCCCAGCACAGAGCCTCTATGCCTCCTCCCGTGGCTTGTGCCTGCTTCCTCCCCACCATGATCAAGATGGCATGTTATCTTGATCTGCTACTTGATTATCCCAGCCTGCTACACTCATGGCAGGAACTTCCTGAGCAGGACCACAAGCTGCCTGCCTAAGACCTATTATTCAGCAGGAATCCACTTAAAAGAGCCAGAGGACGGGGACTCAAGCAGAGTTCAGTGCTGTCCTACAGCAGCTTTTAGAAGCTGGGCATTGGTGCATAGCAGATCCTTTCTTAGTCCTAATTAATACAGTTTGCTACAGCTACTTGTCCAGGGCTTCCCCTCCCCCCCCTTGTGTCTTGGTTTTGTGCCTAGCTTACCTGTTTTGCTTTTTCCTATCTGTTCCTCCTATGCAAGGCAGACAGAAAGCAAAGCCTAAGAGGCCAGGGAGCACACACCACCAAAGGAGTGAATGTAAAGACACAGCCTAGAGACATGTGGAGATTCAACCTTAATACCAGCCTTCCAGCTGCAAATTCACAGAAGGGCACTTCTGAATCCCACTTAGCAGCTTAAAGAAAGCAACTCACAAGTCAGTCGACACAGATGGCTTGTTCTGAACCATATTTTCAGTGTGGTGAGCAATTGTATGTGGAGCAGAAATGGCAATATCATCCTGCCTGCTCTTCCCAGTGTCTTGGGCTCACCTGCTCAACCAGCACATGAGCACCAAGGCCAGGGACTCCAGGCTGTCCCAACCCCAGCCCAGGGCTACCTACACTAGCTCTGCTCCACCCTTTATCCTCTGGTGTTATCAGGGGCTGAAACAGCTCCTGTAGCTCTGCCAAGGACCTGCTTCTCTGAACTCTCCACACTGCCAGTACTTTTATTTTTTGGGGGAACACTGGCAAACTATAGCACAGTTCCTCTTTTTCACCTCTGTATTATCAGCTCTGCTAATGGCTGTCCAACTGGCTGCACATCAAGTAAGCGCTCTGTTGAAGTCTTAACAAACGGACATCAGTACTCTTAGCTGTGTACTAACTTAGCACAGATTATGCATGATAGGAATCCCTACAACCAGCTCAGGCTCACTTAAGGTTAGGCTAGTCAGACAGCATCCCATAGTATTTATTAAGTAAGATACAAAACAAACTTAACCATAAAGCAAAACCAAAAACATTTTCAACCTTCCTGCTCTATCCCTTTACTTATCCTCTTTTTCTTGTAAAGATTCTCTTGTAAGACTCTCCCCAGCTTCCCTTCAGGCTGCATCACTGTATTCTTCTAGTACAGCATCTATTGCCTGGTAACCAACTGGCTTCTGAGTGTCTTTCTTCCCTCCTACCCCAATCCCTTCTTAGGAAAAGGAGGAAAAAAAACCCCAACCTCTTCCACAAGTCTCTCCTATGTGCCTTTTTAAGGGATTGTCTCTCTCACCCAAGTCAGTGATTGACTTTAATTCCTGGATGATTGTGATCAGCTGATGAAGGGAGGGATCAGTGACCCACCACAGATAAAGCTGAGCCCAGTTACCCAGGGAGAGCTTACTATCCTGAATTATAGTAATTTCTGCTCTAAACCAAAAGCTTTCTGAGTTGAGGAGCTTGTGCTACATTATGCTGCTGTTGGAATGTGGAAATAGGATAGGCTGGAAATTATTAAGGTGTAGTTTCATTTTATTTTTGTTCTCTAAGATCAAGATACAGCTAAGCTCTGTTTCTTGCAGTGATTAACTTTCAGGATTAAGGAGCTGCTACGTTGATTTTTTTTCTTGTGCAGTAAGTTGATCTTAAGCTTTTTCTGAGGACTTCTTTTTAGTTGAAAGGTTGCCTGTGTTGTAATGGGTTGTTAACAGCTGAGCCTACAAGTTAAGTTCTGGGTTGTGCTTGGTTGTTTATATAAGATAGTATTGTTTCCTAACTTTTGTGAATGCCTGAATACAAAGGTGAATGCAAATACTTGTCATAGTGACTTTGGAGTTCCCCTGAAACATGACGTTGGTCATCCCAAGACTTCCTGCAGGGTGTTCAAGTCTCTGAAAAAAGTCTCTAGCATGTATTCCTATGTCCAGGGAAGTAGTATCTGCTTAGTATAGCAAGTGTATGTTCACCTCCTTTGTTTCACAGAGAGATTTTGCTGTTGCAAGTGGCTTAGTATTCTCTTCTCTTTGTATCAGTTTTCTTTAATAATCAGCCTGAGATCTCCTGTTAGTTTAAGCTCTGAAGTAGTCTCCTGGCATGCCTAATCCAAGCAGCTGTGTGGCTTCTGGGCCCCTGGGAATTGCAGGAGTGAGATCTTGTTTGGGTCTGCGTAACAAGGGCACTAACAAGCAGAAGGAAGGAGAGCGAAAGGACAGGGGAAAAAGTCTGCTGGTCTCAACCCCAGGCTGGTGGAAATATTCTATGAATGGCCTCTCGAGTTCCTCTGATTGCCTGATATCTATGGCAAGGGAAAATGCTGGTGACACCTCTGTCAAATAAGGTTTTCTCTTAAATAAATCTACTTCTCTCTAAAAGGGATTTCTTGGTTGCTGCTATACAAAGAATATCGAGAGAGAAAAGAGCCATTGGGTTTAGATGTCAACAGTGTCAGTTTAATGTTTGAGAAGGACTTGCCTACATGTCAGTCCTGAGCTGTTTCTCCCTGATGTTACACTTCTGGCCAGACCAGAAGTGAGAAGGGCCATTGTTTCTGCCCCTTTTTACTTTGAAAAGTCTCTTCAACATTGGCTGACCAGAGAATTTTGCTGCTGTCTGGCACTGCAGTTGTGGCTGGCAGTTGGCTTCCTCAGGCCTGTGGTAAAACTGGAGATCTGCCCTAATTTCCTGCCTATATGCAAGCCCTGGCTCCAGCCGAGGGAGCAGGGGATTTCTATTGGGAATGATTACCACCCTCTCCCTCACTGCAAAGGAGCAGAGGGCTCTGCAATCCAGCAACCTGTCCCTTTGTTCCACCCCAATATCTTCATGGCAACAATGGTTCAGCTCTTGTCCTGGAGTAACAAATTTTTCTTTGGCCCATATTACTGAGTAGTTTTAATTTTCACACATCCTTATCAGTCTGAGAAGGATGATTAGGTGTGCTGAGGATTACAGCCTGGATGTTTGAGCTGTAAGAGAAACTTGAGTTGTTCACAGTCCACTGGAGAGCATATGAAGTATGCTGGAAACAAAAGGCAAGCACTCTAAAAACAGTACAAAAGCACTGATACCTTCAGCCTGAGGATGTCCAGACCCCTTAAAACATTGTGAAATTGTGTCAATAATTTGAAGAAATAAGATGCCATTACGGCTTCACTATCAAAAGCAATATAATGGCTGCTCTTTGCTGTCACTGGGTTAAAGGCTCTCTCTGAACTACAGTGTTTTCAGTGGCAGATGTATGTAATGAGCCTGGCATGGTGCAGTCTGTCACAGCTCATTCAATATCTGCAATAGAGCAGAGCTGCCTCAACAGTCCCTAATGCAGTATTTTTCCAGTTGAAAATGCTGTTACAGCACATTGAAACTGCAGTTGGGGAATGGGAGGATTTTAAGGCAACTTCTTTTGGAAAGGCGTTTTCATACGTCAAAAGGGAACTTCTCATTGTGTTTTTTCTTTTGAATTTAGTTTGGGAAGTCTACTAGGAAGTGAATGGTAATTCAATCAAAGTCAAAAGCTGGAGAAGGCATTTTGTTTTTTGTAAAGCATTCAATGTTTCAGTAGCTTCCGCTGCATTTTCCAGTCTCCCCTGCAGCAGCCTGGCAAGAACAGAGAGTCCTCTTCCCCTTCAGGCAGTCTTGTAGGGCTTGTGGATCACTTAGTATCTCTTTGGACTTGACTTTGCAGAGTGGTCACAGAGGCAAAGACTGTCACTTAATTAGGTTGATATTGCTAAGCCACCTACTCCTCACTAAAGCAGCCAGGCAGTGGGGTTTGGATTCTAAGCAGGCTATTGATTTGGGAGACCTATTTTAGAGGAAAACTAGCTCTTCTGGCATGCTGGAGAGGTTCTAAACGCCTCACATCACCCCTGCACCAGGAAGTGTGAAGCGCCTTGAAGCGTGGAACATCAGGAACAGTCAACATGGATTCACCAAGGGAAATCATGCCTGATCAACCTGATAGCCTTCTGCGATGGTATGACTGGCTGGGTGGAAGAGGGTAGAATGGTGGATATTGTCTACTTTGACCTCAGTAAGGCTTTTGACACTCTTCCCACAACATCCTCACATGTAAACTCAGCAAGTGTGGACTAGATGAGTGGAGAGTGAGGTGGATTGAGAACTGGCTGAATGGTAGAGATCAGAGAATTGTGATCAGCAGTGCAGAGTCTAGCTGGAGGCTGGTAGCTAGCAGTGTACCCTGGGTGTCGGCACTGGGTCCAGTCCTGTTCAACTTATTCATCAGTGACCTGGATGGAGGGACAGAGTGTACACTCAGCAAGTTTGCTGATGATACTCAACCAGGAGGAGTGGCTGTTAAACCAGAAGGCTGTGCTGCCATTCAGTGAGACATAGACAGGCTGGAGAGCTGGGCACAGAGGAACCTAATAAAGTTCAACCAAGGCAAGTGTAAGGTCTTGCACCTAGGAAGATACAACGCAGTGCATCAGCACAGGCTAGGGGGGCTGACCTGCTGGAAGGCAGCTCTGCAGAGGAGGACCTGGGAGTGCTGGTTGACAGTTGTCCTAGTGATCTGGGACAGCAAGTTGCCCACGGGCCAGCAGTGTGTGACTAGGAAGGCCAATGGGATCCTGGGGTGCATTAGGAGCAGCGTGGCCAGCAGGTCCTCCCCCTCCACTCTGCCCTGGTGAGGCTGCATCTGGAGTGCTGGGTCTGGTTCTGGGTTCCCCAGTTCAAGGGAGACCAGGAGTTACAGGAGAGGGTCCAGCAGGGGACTACAAAGATGATGATGGGACTGGAGCATCTCCTTTATGAGGAAAGGCTGAGAGGGCTGGGTCTGTTTAGTCTGGAGAAGACTGGGAGGGGATCTTATCAATGTCTGCAAATATCTTAAGGGTGAGTGTCAAGAGGATGGTGCCAGGTTCTTTTCAGTAGTGCCCTGCAACAGGACAAGGATCAATGAGCACAAACAGTTCTTTCTGAATATGAGGAAGAACTTATTTGCCCTGAGGATGACAGGGCACTGGAACAAGCTGCCCAGAGAGGCTGTGGAGTTTCTTTCTCTGCAAACATTCAAAACCTGCCTGGATGTGACTCTGGCAACCCCATCTAGGTGAACCTGCTCTAACAGGGAGTTGGACAAGATGATCTCTAGAGGTCTCTCCCAACACTGACCATTCTGTGGCTGGTCCAGCAGAGCTGTATCGTGAGCTTCTCCAAGGAGAGCTGAAGATGCTCCTAAGCCCCAAGGCAGCAAGAGATGCCCTGTGAGGCACTGAAATTCCATGCTTCTTGTGCCAGTTGACTATCCCAGCTGTGCTAATAAGAGCATTAATGTGTTGTCAATTTTACTGGACCAAACATATCACTTAGGCTTCCTGCGAGAGGTATTATTAATAGTTATTTTTAGTGTATTATTAATAATAGAGTAACAGCTCAGTGCATTTTTTCCAAGATCATAAGCCTAGTTGACTTCTCTATTCTAATTCAAGTGGGGAAGTAAGATGGCATTGCATAGCCTTCAGTGTGTCTTCTATCTGTACATGTGTCTCATGAGATTATTTATAATAATGTAATTATAAAAATGAGCAAACAAGCAAATTGTACATTTTTTTCCCCGTCTAAAGAAGCTGCAGTCTGTCATCAAGACACTAGATGGTAGTCTCAGTCCAGAAACACTCCAGTGGATGTTTGACACTGCAGTAACAGTAAATCATGTCTGTTTCAGTATGGTTTGCTCCTTGTAACACAAGATTTGAGGTGAATCGCTTGTGATGTGGAAACGTTATCCAAAGCTGAACTTTCTGCAGTTAAGTTCAGAAGCTGGTAACAAATTCCTAGCTGATTTCCAGAAAAGGAGATCTCGAGTCTGATAATTTTGCAGTTAACCCTTACTGATACCACCTGAAAGTGAGTGAAATCTCTATTTCTGATGGTGTGAGCACAAATTCTGATTAAAAGATAAACCCAGTCCCTAGGTATCTCAATAATGATTGGAGACAATGGGATGTAGAAAACACATTGGTGTTTGGGGTTTTTTGTTGGGTTCCCCCCCCTTCTCCTTAGTTTGGAGCAGATGTATAAACAAGTGTCAGCTGAGACCATGTGTCCTACAAGCAAGTGTCCTAGCTTGTAGGCCATTATGTGAAGCTGTTGTATTTCACATTTGAAATTAACAGACTGTGGCCCATGAAGCCATGGTAATTTTATCATGTGTGTTTGCGCTGGTATCTTCTACTTCGTGTAAATCATTAAATACTTGCTGACTTGCATTTTTTGTTAGGGATCCAATAAGCCTATTCTTTGAAGGAACTGGGCTAGAAACTAGCTTGTATCTTCCATAGCCAGGCCCCAACGCTTCCCTTTCACTTGCTTCTCTTCCCCTGAAAAGTCAGAATTTTTAAGGCTTTTTTTACAGTTACTGCAGATATATTTATGAAAAATAAAATCCACATATGATATTAAACTTTCAAGAACAGAAGAATTCAATAGCAGCACTGAAGCAGAAGAGACTTAGTTGGCTTCATTCCCCACTAACCAACGTTCAGGCTATTTTAGATGTGCTGGCTGGGGATGGAGCTTCTTCCCGCTTTCCCTGAATCAAAGAAAGGACTCCCTTTGACACCAGTAATGTTAGGAATATGGCTGTGAGTCTTCCTTGCTTGCTTTGTTCAGTTATATTTCAGTGTGAGGTTAAAAAATGTGTGTGGGATGTGGAAATAACCGGTTTTAATTATTAGACATCATAGGCTGACTGAGAAGTGAATCCAATTCTGACTCTGCTAGGGGACTGGGAATAGAATGCAAGGAGAAATCAGGCATGTGTTACTCCTAACATGACCATTTAAGTTTCAGCAAATTGCAAACCAGTATTGATTTCTATACATAAGCTACAAACAAAAAAGAATTACAAAACTTCTCAGCAGCCTGAAAAGCCAATATCGACCAAACTAAAATGGCATTTAGGAGAGCGATGCTTAGCTGATGAAAATAAATAGCAGTAAAATAGCTTCTCACTTGTAATTTTTATCTAATATTGTATCAGATCTGTAATCCTTTGCAAGTGTCACCTAATGCATCACTGGTGACTGCAGAAATGTGTAGAATTAATAAAGAAGGTGCCTGGATGTGGACTAGCTACCTACTTCCAATCTTCCTGAAAGGCTTCAGTTTGATGTATGATATTCCTCTGATTAAAGTATAAAATATATTTTTTCACAAAGTGAGTCTTCTTCTTGAGCTCCAGCAAAAGAAGCTCTTTGCTTGAGGCCTCAGTTTCATACCATTGATTTGTCTTTATCCCAACGTGCATCTTCAGTTGTGGTGAAGCTACGTGGTCAAGCACTTCTAATAGGAGTGGTTATGGGGCTGCAAACATGTCGATTAGAATAAAATCTGATTAAAGACTTTACCACCTTTAAATATCTGAAGCAGAGGAAGGGAGCAATAGGTAGTAGATGGGTGTGAATTGGCAGGCTGCACATGAAGGGAGCTCTGGCAGGAAGGGGAGTAAAGCAGGATATGGATCACTGGAATGCTGGGAAATAAATGGGTATGTACAAAAGCCAAAGTATGACAAACATTCCCCAGAAGATGTGGGATTGGTTCCTCTGGAGATCACTTCCTCTTCTGTTGTTCATCCCCTAAAACAGGGGTCCTCAAACTATGGCCCGTGGGCTGGATATGGCTCCCAGTATTTACAGAAACCCCCTGCCCCCCCGGGGGTTGGGGAGGCGAACCAAGCAGCCGCAGATGACTTCCTGCCACTTCATCTGTGCACCGGCCCCGTTTAAAAAGTTTGAGGACCCCTGCCCTAAAATGTTACTGTCCCAGCATACAACAATCATCAATAGCTTTTAAGGGAAATGGAAGGAGAAAGTCTTTCTCGCTAATACAGGCCAATCACCATTTTGCATTTAACAATCTTCCTTTCCAATGTTTTGGTTTCTCCTCTGTTTTAGAGCAGGGGATGGGGGAGCCCAGAGGGATGGACATCAACAAAGCACAGCATGTGGGATCAGTCTGTTCGAACATGTAGGTACACACACAACTTCCCACCATCATCCCAGTGCCAGAAGAAAAGAGCCAGTGGAGCTGGTATTAGGTCTCGAAACGTCTAACACCTCTAATGTTCTGGTTAAAAGTGGGACCCCTGCTCCCTCCTTCCTTTGATAGGTCCCAGGTCTCCCTCAGATTCAGCAGAAAGCGAGACCCAGCAGGATGTTCATTGCCTCCCTGGAGCACATCTCAAGATGCTGGCCTCTCTTTTTCAAGTAAGTTTTGAGCAATCCTTAGTTCCTTCAGTAACCTACTCTACTGAGATGAGAAATCCCTACTAGGCAAGTGCCACTGTAATTTTTAGGCTCAACAGGTACTGGTTCTGCAAGGTGTAAACTCTTGCTAAGCATAGGAGGTTGCTGCTTGCAGTAGGATATGGGTGTTTCAAATTCAACACACGCTTTGCGAGCCTGGAGCTTGAATCTTTATCTACTTGTGGCCAACTGCAAGCAAGGGCAGCTCTACCCCTTAGGTTAGGAATATTACTGTTTGACTGGTATAACAGTGTGAAAAGAAATTAAACTGAGAAGCAGGTGTTGCCTATAACCAGACAAAGAAAAAGTTCAGGAAGCCTCTCTCTGTATCTTCACATCAAGATGAACTTTGATAAACTTGGGTTATTAAAAAAAAGTAGCATTTTTCTTCCTCTTTTGATTTGCAAATTAAGCTAAACTTGCATAATCAAATCTGATTGGAGTTTATTTTCAGCTGAAGAGTTTACCACAGACTTAAAAGACTAAAGCCAAGACCATAATTGCATATTGTGGACTGCCCTTGCTGTAAATTTTTTCCTGATTTCAGTGCAAAAAACCTACTAAGTGAAAGAGAGTTTTGTACTAAATGAACAGTTCAAAATGCAGAAATTGATGTTTCCCATTCAAATGCAGAAAAAATTTTGATTCAGATCCCTCCTCCCTCCCTTTGAAATGCTATTTACCTACATCAGAGTCTAATAAGGTTAATGTGTCAGATGTTCCCCCAGTGTAAATTGTATCGGTGGGAAGAATACTGCCTGAATAGAGTCCTCCAGCTCTATTCATTTGCTTTCAATGTGTCAAATTAATTTTGCCACATGGGTAATAAAAGCTGTGCTTCTGTGTATTTCTGTAAACATTGTACGACTTAGAAAGTGTTTATGATTTCTTTCAACAATGAAACTTAAACTGTGTGCAGGCCAATATCAGCAAGTAATTTCAGAAGCGACTGAGGCATGTAATTGAGTTTGTCAGTGTAATTGTATTTTGGAATAGATAGCGGTATGTTTTTTTTAGTCGTTAGCGAGTCTCATATTTAGTGTGCTGATTAATTCTATTAGAGGAGTTAATTAGACTGAGAAGCTGGGGGTGAGAATGGATACAAATCACTTTAAAGCACTACATTTAACTCAGAGTTGATTATTCTGTGCACAAAGAAATGCTGCCTCTCCCTGTTTTGGACTCACGTGTGTGATTAGAGCTCATCAGTGCAGCCCTGTGCCTGCTGACAAGGACAGATGATGAGTATGGATGCAATTCCCTCTCCCTTCAAGTGTGAACTTCCAAATTGAGGCACTGCAGGGTACAGAGCTGACCTGATTTAAAAATATTAAGCTCCTGTGCATACTCCATAATAATAAAATTAATAATTACAATATATGTATTTCTGGCACAGCCTCCCCATATTGTTTCCTGTAAAGAACAAAAGGCAATAAGGAATAAACAGGCACCACTTAAGGGCACTCTCTGGCTTTGCAGACTTCAGAAGAGCTTGGGCTCAAGTCTTGGCATGGGAGATTCAGACTTTCCCCTGCAGAAAGAAAAGAGACTTGGATGCTGGAGGTCTGGCAGCTGCAATATCTGCCCTGGAGGTGCTTGAGTTGGAAGCTGAATGCAGGGGTCTCTTGGCATCTCCAAGCAGGAGCCGGCACATCTCGCTTGCAGGCAGCTGCATGGGCCCTGCCTGTACCAGAAGGGTGGATGCTCTGCAGAGGAGTTAGCTTGTCTAGAATAGAGAGCTGAACTTGCAGCTGCATTAAAAGAAGACTCATAGATCTGGACCATTGGTAGATGTGAACCATTTTTGGAGAGCATCGCTAAGCCTGGGACGGAAAATGGAGGAGGATGGACTGACGTTAATTCTCCCTACCTGTTGCTCATATGCTGTGCACAGAATAGTACAGCCTTAGGAGTGACTGTGGAGGACCTGATGTGGCTCTTAGTCTTCTGCATCCAACCTAGTGTGGACCAAGCCAGATCAAAGTGCATGCAGGCTGAGCTCAAGTTCTCCTACACCTCTCAATCCCAACAGCATGCCCCAAAGCGCTTCTAGGTGCGAGACGGGAGGGGCTGAGGAAAGGGCAGAATGGAGAATTGGATCAGTCTCCTCTAAAATTAAAATATGTGAAATATATACCGAATAGATTTAAGAAGCATTCTGTAATTTTTGAATCACCTGGAGTATTTCCAACTAGACAAACACAAGACAGTGTCAGAAGAGCATTAAAACATGCCTTGAGACATCATTTGAGCTGGACAAAAGTCAGGTCCCTTTATAAACCAAATGTACATATTGGGAGCTAGTATAATTTTCTGGAAAACAGTTCCAGTCCGAACAGATGCAAAGGAAGGATACTGTCAAATGAAGCAGTGGTCAGGACTACAGAAAACCCAGGTCAACAGCCTGTATATTTTCAAGAAATTGTGATGCTGTGTCAGGGAATTTCTCCCAGGCTGCCTACTTAGGCCATTACAGCGCTGTTAGTAAAAATGCCTCTTATCTTCCAACTCCTTCCACATACAGATAAAGCAGTCGTGGTCAGTAAAGGGCATATTTTAGTAAGATTCAGAGTGGTAACGTCTGGCAAATTCACATGTCATATGCTTCTCCTTCCCCATGTACAAACAGCCTGTGTTCCCATGCTTTTGTGTTTCCCTTAGATAATGGCTTTTCTGCAACAGAATACTAATGATAGGTTATCAGCTGGGAATGGCAATGCGCCTCACGATGGTATGATATGAAGAAATCATCAGAAACTTTCACTGTTGGGAAACTTCACATCGGAAGCCAGCTCCGATAATCCTACTGAGAGGAGAGGAGCTGGCAAGTCTCTCTTGCTGCAAAACAGAAGGAAAAGGAAGAGGGCCCTGGAAAGCTGCAGGAAGGTGAACAAGACTTTCTTGTCATCAGCCTCCTTCCGCTGTTCCTGGGAAGGACCTTTCGGCTGCCTCTCACCAAAGGGTTGTGCTCCACAACATCAAAGAAAACATGGAAGATGTCTCACATCCAGGACTGAGATGAGACTGAAGTATCTCAGTAAAGACTGAGGTGCACAGAGGGAGAAGGCAGTGGGAGCCTCATGCAGAAGAGCACAGCGTGGCTGCCCAGGGGTTTCATACGCTATTGGGATAAAACCAACATCTTTTGTAATGGCAGATCATCTCCTGACTGTCAAGCTTGGGCTTGACTGCTGGATTCAGTGGCTATTACAGCAATGGTGCAGGGGTTTGGGTATCTACAGATGCACGTAGGTGCCTCTAGGGATAGTCTAAAATGCCCAAGAAGGTTAAGTCTCTGCAGTCAACAGCATTTATGAACCTGAAAAAGTTTAGGCACTACTGAGGCTCTCAGGATCCTGCTTTATCTCACTTTTCTATCACTGTAATCATAGCATCATTTGACTACTAATACTTTAGCCCAACATG
The DNA here is from genome assembly GCF_015220075.1 of Falco rusticolus. Taxonomy (NCBI): domain Eukaryota; kingdom Metazoa; phylum Chordata; class Aves; order Falconiformes; family Falconidae; genus Falco; species Falco rusticolus. The sequence goes on from NC_051190.1 coordinate 17,026,663, forward strand.
TAGGCCCACAAAAGTTTTAGTCACTTCTTGTGCTTTGATTATAATCAAAAAATCAAGCATTGTGTACAGATGGGGTTTGCACTTGTCCAGGCTGAGGTATAATCTGTGCCGGACTGATGCTTCTCTAATGTAAAAGTTCAGCTGAGCTTCCAACAGCAGTATAGGCCCTCCCACCAAGTCCCTCAAGACATTTAGGCAAAGCTTTCCAACCTCTTTCAGTGCATGGATGTCTGCAGCTTTTGCAGGTCTTGTGTTTTTAAACTTGCTACCCACAACTCTGTCTCTCTTAGTTTCTTCTGATAGACCACTCAAATGCTGGTGGTGCTGGCTGAAAGCCTCATGCAGCTGCAGTCCTTCAAAATACCCAGTCCTTGAGCAGCGCAGCTGCTTTTGTCCCTTTGTCAGTTAACAGCAGCATTTTGACAGCTAAAGTGATGAGCCACAGCACAGCAGTGAGGAGGAGAGCTGCGTATGCAGGGCACTGCTAGCTCAGCTGGGCAATGCTGGCCCATGGGTCCTCAGACAGTGGAAGAGCTACGTGTGTCCTCCCAGAGACCTCAGCTTGCTGGAGGCATGGTGAGTCTTCTGGAAAGAGTAGTGGAGCTACCAAGTTTTCAAAGCCACTCACCCGTACAAATAACACTGTGTAGTCTGGGATTTGTGAGCAGGCACCTGTGGCACACGGTCAATCTGCCAAATGGAGCTGGGTGTGAACAAAGCTCCATTCCCTGCTCTTCTGGAGCTGCTGTTTCACCTTCCCCCAGGGGTATCATTGTGGGTTTGCCTTGCAATCGATGACTCAGTTACTAGAACATGGAAAAGGAAGACTGAGTTTAGGCAGCCTTCATTCCTCACTGCTGAACTCCTCCTTAGGGTCAGGGAAGCATACACAGCCTGTCTCTGTTTTGGATTTAGGGATCAAACTCTCCATGAGGCAGTCGCCTTCATCCACTCCACTGCTGTCCCTGGCCCTGAAGAATTTGAAAATGAAGCAGCAGGAACCTCATGTAGTCTTACAGGACATAGCCGGCAGTGTGCAGTGGTGGCAAAATGGGATGTGCAAGCAACATGTGCCCTAGCACTTAGTCCTTAGAAGAGTCTGTACTCCCTTCATCCTTCTGCTCCCTGTCCCTATGACGTACTTTTGTTCTTTGTCCTTCTCTGAGTAGTCAAAACAGTTTGAGAAAATTTTTTTCCTTGAATTAAATGATAGTAAAAATTAATTATTATCAAGTACACAGCACCAAACGCACAGCACATTTTTTTTAAAGCAAACTATTATTTTTACAGTTTACATTTAAAAAATAGCTGTAGTTTACATGCTGAAGTTCAGCTGTTCAAATAAACCCTTAACTTCCTTTCTTCAGTCAGTCACCTGATTGGCATTTCCCAATAGGTGGATCGTTTCAGCCACGGTGGCTGCTCTACATGTCATTGCAAGCGCTTCCCATCAGCCATGCTCCCTGGGAGCTGGAGAATGAATTTAGCTGATAAAAACTCTGAGCTGAGCAAACATCTGGCAATGAACTAATTTTCTAAAATATTACTCCTTGTCTGTACAGAAAAAATTGCAATTTATTTAAGCCAGAAGGCTGATGGAGCTGAACAGTGGAGGTAAGGGTTGTCCTTGAGCTGGAGCCACACACCTCTCCCAGGAGCCAGGCTCACCATTGCTGCAGGGCAGTGCTGGTCCACAGCATTGGGATGAAGGATTCATCCATCCCTGTGGAACAGGGAGGGGTCAATGTTCAGCTGTCCAAAAACATGAAATTCAAGGAAATCCAATTTTAATTAAGCCTTTATTACAAAGGTCCAGTGAAATAGCCCAAGGGGTCATGCCGGTTGTCTACCAGGATGGCCTTGGTCTCCTGTTGGTCAATACTGTTTGGAAGGGGAGGGACGGTGGGTGCAGCATTAATGTTGCGTCCACTCCTCCTCCTAGGAGGGGACAACCCACCCCATGTTTCATTAACACTGTCTGTAGCCTTTGGAAGAGACCAGGTCTGTTAATCCTCTTTTTTAAACAGAGGAAAGCACTAAATCACCAGAATAACTCAAGCAATTTGGTGACTGAAGGACCCCAGTGTCCCAGTTCCAGCCACTCTGCAGGAATGTCAGGGATGCTCCTCTGGGACCATTTAGAAATGCACAACTGTCTGGACAGCTTAGGGCCATCCTGCTGCAAACTTCTTAACTCTGCTTCCTGAGTCAACTAAGTCATTGCATCAGCCCATGAAATGAGCTGAGAACAGATGTGAGTGATTCCAGTGTCAGGGGTTTGGACTACAACCACAAATGCAAGTGTAATTAAGATTTTCCTCCATTTCTCTTACATGCTAAATGGAAATATTAGATTAACTCAGCTGTGCTGTAAGACTAACTGCAGAGTCTCTGGAAGATGTGTTCACATGGAAAAGGTCACTACATTGCCACTGGATCGTTATTTCACTTACTTTAGCCAGTAGCTAAAATGCATGTTTTCTGTCTCTCCCAGACCTTTCATCTTCAATTGTCCAGGCAGCCAATAAGGCAGAATAAATGAGAAGCATCAGAAATCCGTACAGTTTAAGGTTTTCTATCATTATGCAGAATCTATATCTTCATTAATCACTTTTTTCCTTAATGAATTCGGGGACTAGTGTTTCTGCTGCTAAGTACTCAAAGGAGTTATTAAATTTCTGGCTGTCTGGTTCCTCCATCTGTTTCCATAAAAATTTACTGCAATTAGTATTTCAGCAAAATTTCTAAAACCTGCCAGATTTCTTAAGAACAGGGAACACTACCGTAAGCATGAGGGGGAGCTTATGGTGTCTGAGTGGCAAGAAATGATCTAAAATCCACATTAAATCAGCCTTCCCTGTAGTTTGCAGGAGGGTTAAGGCAACAAAAGGGAGACAAAATGAAGAGACGCTGGAAAAACTGCTGCCTGTCCAGGTCCAGCTGTCCACTGCTGGCTAGATATTAGGATAATAATTTTCATTTTTCTGAAGGAGGCAGCTCCAGAAGCACATGCAACAGCCAGGGAAGTGGGTAGAGGTCTGCAGCACAGCTACTGAGCATGCAGAGGGGCTATGGGGCTCCAGGCAATGTGGTGGCTGCTAGAGGCAAGTACCAGTCCTGGTGGTAAGTCCTGAGCACAGGACTCAGCTTCCTTGCGCAAGCGCTCCAGGTCACTTGGTGTCAGGGGACCTCTTGGATTTACTACAGTGAAGCTATGGCCAAGAACATTGCTGCCCTATCCCAGTCAAAAATAAACTGCAGAATAAAGAAGCCTGTGCTTCTGCAAGAGTATGGCAGAAGCCCTCACCTTAGCATGTGCGTATCAGGTGTTTAAGGAGGCTGGTGACAATCCTGTCTCCTGGAGAAGGACCAGTGTCACACTTTTCCAATGCATGGAGCCACCCGCTCCCCTATACACTGATGTGATCTCAGGAAAGGCCCTTGGCTCTGCACTAATTTCACAGTTCTGCAGCTGTTTGTAATAAAATGGGACAAACAAGATTTTTATGGCCAAAGGATTATGTTTTGTTCCTTGTTTTTCAATTAACAGGCCTCCTCTGCCACGATGTGCTCCTGTGGTGCATCACAACCTCTTGGGTCCTGTATGTGGCTTTATTATTGAAACTCCCCCTTCAGATGACCCTCTGGCCCCATTCTGTACCTGCACAGTATCAAATTAAAGGGCTAAAGGGCTCCCTGAGTCTTTATTTTCACTATATTTATGCCAGGATAAATTTTTGCAGCTGATAAATTTCCATCTGCTTTTAAGAACAGTGGGACAGACCCAGTTTCTCAGGAAGGAAGAGATGCAGGGTGTTGTCCGAGCTGAAGAAAAAATGACGGTCCAAGAAGGGCTGACTGACTGGAAGGGGCTGGCTCTGATGTGCCTGCATTGCCCAGGAGAAAGATAATAAACAGAATGAGAAGAGCAATTGCTTTAATAAATAAACGGGAACATGTGTGCGACTGATACCGCCAGGGGCAGATATATGCCAAGAAGTCTGTTTTTAACATCTGCTCTTCAGCAGCCTTAATATGCTATGACCAGATCAATATATCTTCTGCTGCTGGTGTCAGATATGCTATAGCAGCTTGAGACTGAGGGAGGAAATACACACAAACAAGCATATAGCCATGCATACATATATACAGATATACATATATCGGCATTTTTATATGTGTACATAGTTGTATCAGTGAAAGGATTAACAATATGAAATTGATTCAAAATGGTGCTTAAGTAGCCCTGACAAAGAAGACCCATCAGTGGCTCATGTTTGTTCCCTACAACCTCTCTTTTTTCCAGAGTATAAGCTAGAGGATTGCTGTTGTTGGCAGCTCATATCCCACTCAGTGCATCCATAGATGCAATATGTTCTTTATCACACTATAATTAAAAGGCTTTTCATCTCTTGCCAAGGCTTTTATGTGCTGCAAAGGCTGAGGAAAGCAGGTGAGATGCTGTAGGCATAATGGTCATTTGTAAAAGCACTCCTACCAGCCTGCAGCCATGGGCAAGGAAGGGCAAAGAAAGAGAGGAGCAAGGAATGAAAAAGGAGGTGGAAGGAGGGGCTGAGGAAAAACCTGGTGGCCACCAAGCTGCTCCAGTGCTGGCTGAGTCAGCTCTGGCAGGGGCAGGGACACAACTGTCTATTCTCTTCTCTGCTACAGGGTATTGCACACACAGTGCCTGGGAAAAGCATTGTGTGGCTGTTCCTCAGCCTCCCCAGCTTGCCCACCAGTTCCCAAGCTTCAGCTACAGCTGAAAGCAGGCTTGGAAGAAGCCACACGACCATGAATGAGCTGAAAACAAGGTTGAGTGAAGGTATGGGACTACAAACACCCATCGCTCAGGTGCACACTGACACTTCCTTTGCCTGTGCTAGATTTTTGTGCTCAGCCCATTTTCTTCACTTGCAGTGTAGATTCTGGGAAGCACCCACAGTGGTTTTGCACAAGGAAGAAAGGACATGAGAAAGCAGATCTCTCTTCACTCAACTTACTCTGCAAGCTCAGAGGGAGTCCATTGAAGGACTTAGCACAAAGATTAATGTTTGGCCTGCGGCATTAAGCAGAACTTGGTCATTTAAGACGGGACAGTGGCTTGGAAGAATGGGAGGTTATGACCCCTCTGATGCAGCAGCAGTTGTCCTGACAGAAGGTGATAAATAAAAGAGTCACTGCCTCAGAGTGTATCTGAACGCTTTGCACTGAACAATGTGGAAAATGCTCGCTATGACCCCAAGAACCTTTACATCAAGAAACCTCCTGGGCACACAAGGGGAATAAGGTCTCATTTTAAGTGCTGCCATCACTGGGTCGTATGGGGACAGCAGTAACTCTAAAAGCATGCTTCATTTACTGCAGATGTCTGATTTTTCCCTCAATATCACTCCAAAGTACCTAATTTAATGACAGATGTGAACCTTGAAACTGAGGAACTTTCAGCTATTGTGTTTATTTAGCCACTTACCAGAACACCAGCTGGAAATGGTAGATTTCAGATCATTTTTATTTCTGTCTGAATAGCAGGGTTCTTTCAGAAAGCCAGGTACTCTGCTGGGTGTTACTATAATAACTGCTCACAGTCCAGTCTTTGCTATATTACAGCTGAAATATGTAATGGTGGTTTCTGCTTCTTCCAGAGATCAGAATCAAAGTTTCCAGGAATTAATTCCTAGGACAGCAAACTGGCCTGCCTTAAGCTTCACACGCATTGTGGGCTTTGGAATAAAAGAGTGTCAGACAGCCATACTGCAAACAGGTGTGCTAGTGATGTCAAAGGAGTTCACTTGTTTGTTCATGTCCTGATATGAAACCAAGAAGTGATCCTTGATAAACACAACAAAGCCTAAACTAAAACAAAGTACTGATAATCCACCAGATTATTGTAAAAATTTTAAGTTAGGACCAGAAAACCAAGGAGCTGCCTTGGTTCAAAGGAGGTTGAGACATACAATACATTCAGGTTCTTTCTATTTTTGCCTGCAGAGCTTTTGAGTTTTTCACTCAAATGAAAATGAAAACTAAATGAAATGAAGACTAACATTGCCTGTCTCTGGGGTCTGAGGCAGTTCAGGAAAAAAACCCACAGCACTGCAGGAGAGCTGTAATAAATTTGCTGAAGCTGGCAACTCTTTGATGTCAAGCACGATGCTGCTGCAGGCAGATGGTACAGGACAGGACAGCATGGTGCTTCCCACCTGCAAAAACCCTGAGCAATTTGATGAAGAGCAGCTGAGCTGCTTGTAGGTGGTTATTGATGCTGAGAATGTGAGGCATCGTCACATCCTTGGCTGCTAGGCCCAGAAGTCATCCCATGTGATGTGCTTGTAGCCAAGGGCATCTTGAAGCCTGCTTATTTTCTGGTTCTGTGTGCACAATGGTGCTTTCCAACATTTACCCCTTCTCCATATCCTATAATTTCAAGTGTAGTTTCCTGCTGGGCTAGGATTATGAGAGGACTCTGTGCCAAAACCCTCTCTGCAACTTTGGAAACCACTGCTGATTTGAATGCCCTTTGTGGAGACGCCTCAGCAAGACACAAATGCAAAACACAAAAGCGTTTCTGATGGGAGTGACAAATGGCATTTTCCCTTCCAGGGAGAGCCAGCACATCTCCTCGGAGCTATGCCTTGCTCCAATCTGCTCTTTGTAGGAATGGCCCACGGAAAGTCTGTGCAGGATGGTGTCAGCAGGACATACCAAAACCAGGGCGTCTGCGCCGCAGATATCGATTGAGGAAAAACCTCAACTGACTTCACAAATGTTCTCACCTAAAAATGTTGTATTTTTTCCAGTGGATCTGCTTTCAGAACAGATCCCAGTCGCTGGCAGCTGGAAGCATGGCGGCCACCCACGCCTCAGGGCCGCCTGGGCCCAGTGGCAGCGCAGGAGCCCGGGCTGAAGGAAGCGCCACTTCCCTCCTTTTCTGGAGCGAAACCAGATCTACAGATCACTACTATGTAATAACTAATCAGCGCTTACTGACAGCTGATGGCTGCTTTGGCCCTTAGACAGGCAACCCCTGTCTGCGAGGCCGAGGGTCCCGCTCCCTCAGCAGGACGGGTGACGCTGCCGGGCACCGGCGTCGCTGCCCGCCCTGCGCATGCGCGGCGCGCCGGCACAGGCGCAGTGACAACCCGCTCCCGCCTGACCGCGGGCCAGGGGCAGCAACATGGCTGCGCCCTGCTTCGCGCCCGGGACGCGGCTGCAGCGGGGCGTCTAGTCCCGTCCTGCGGTGGGGGCGGTCTGTCTGTGCTGCGCCGTGTCGCCGCCCGGTATCGCCACTCCTGCATGGAGCCGCGGGAGTCCTGGGCGGCCTTGGCGGTGAGTGAGCGGGCACGGGCCTGCCCGTTGCCACGGCGACGCGGCGGCCTGGGGTGCCGGCGGGAGCGCGCCTTGGTTCGTCCCCTCATGGCTTCGCCAGCCGCCGCCGGGCGGGCATATAGGGGCCGTGGCCTGGCGGCAGCCTGGCGACGCTTTGTGCAGCATTTCCCACCCTAAAAGCTTCTTTTCGACGTGTGCTCTCAAACAGCGTCACATACAAGAGGGTAAAAGCCCGTGGTCTCCGTAGCTAGGGCCTGCCCTGGGGGTATCCGGCGCTGGCTCCCGGCGCTGTGTGGGAAGTCGTGGCTGTGAGGAGAGCTGCGGGCCCAGGGCCGCCGGGGCACGGTTGGGTGCAGCTGCCTTCGGGCCTAATTTTGTTTAATCGTTTTGGTGGAGTAAGCTTTAACTGCTACGTCCCACTCCCGGTAAAGGTTTTTCAACTCTTTGACTTCTCATAATGCTATTGTAACTGAAAGGTGGGGGAGAAGGTGCCTTTTAGTTGTCTTATCTAAAAATCACTGCTATTTTCTGCAGGTGGCCTGAGCACGCAGGTATTGTCACCCTCTGGCAGGTGCTCTGTGAGCTGCTTCATGAATTTAAATGACATTTAAGATACAGAACTTTGAAAACTAAAGAAGCAATTAGTAACTTTGATTCATGTTTTAACAGATGGCTAGATTAAATCTGATCAATGTTATTGTGAGCAGATAAGGATTTTGATGAAAGGAGTGAAAAAAAAAATCAATGCATGCAAAATAGCCAACTAGATTAAAAGAGTAATTAACTTATTGATTAAAACTTTAGTAGCAGATAGTGAACACCTCTCTGAATCCTCTGTTGGCCCTGAAAAAAAAAATGGTAACACACATGTGATTTGTTTTCAGGCAGAGTTAAAAATCTGCAGCTGTTCCTTGTGCATTTCTTGTGTGTTTCTTGTGCGCAGCTTTCTGTGAAATAGACTTCAAACTAAGTTTTCCATTCTGATTAACAGTGCATCTAAGTAATGCCTCATAATGGATTAATACTAAATACTGATTATTTTTCTGTTTGTGAAATGAGTTTTTCTATTTGTTTTAGTCTCCTCCTCCTGTCATCTAGAAAAACAAAGTCATCTAGAAACATAGACAATGGAAAAGATTGAGCTTGAGTCAAACCCTTTTTTTTTAAGTTTGGTTTTAAGAATTGCTTTGGCTAAAAACCTTCCCCTTTTCTTTATGACTTCAAAACCATCTTTATTTAATATGACTTTTTTTCCTGTAGACTTTTGTCAGCAAAAGAAAATAAAGCCGTTTTAGTTTGGGCTTTGTTCAACAAAGGAAAGGGGAGGGTAACACTTTAAATAGAGAAGTTTGCTAGAGAAATGTGCATGTGCTTTCTAGAGATGCTTAAGGGGGAAGCAGAGTTTCTTCTGTGTTTACCTGATCTTATCACACAACTTCCTAGAGGTGTGGGTCATTTTGTGCTGTGTCATCTTGATAAATGACATTCACTGTCTTGTTTTTATTTGTAGTGGCTAAGTGTTGCATTGCTTTGCTTATGCTATTGAAAACACTGAGATTGTTTTGACACTACCTTAAAAATGGTTTCAAAGTTGCAATATCTATTGCTTTCTCTCTTTTGTTGAAGCTATTGAGGTCTGTGTAAGACTATTAGTTTATAATTCGACCTCAGAAAGGATAGGGTCAGTAGTACTTTGGTTTAGGCATGCCTCAGTTACTCGCATAAGCACCACAGCTTCACTCCTATGAATATTAATGCACTTTACTCCATGGTTTTGTCTTGAAGGCTGGTGGAGTTGCTGGTGTCTGTGTTGACTTGATCCTTTTTCCCTTGGACACTGTAAAAACAAGACTGCAGAGTCCTCAAGGATTTAGGAAGGCTGGTGGCTTTCGTGGGATCTATGCTGGTGTCCCTTCCACTGCTATAGGATCCTTTCCAAATGGTAAATTTTCTTTGGATTGTGCTTTGTCTTTAACTGGGAACTCAAGTAGTATAGGACAGTCATGCCTGTAGCTTCCTCTGCTGCAGGTGACTGTTTGGATTCTGTGAGTCCATGTCCAGCTGTGAAAAGCAGTTTGTAGAATTGTATGTTATTGAACAAACCTTTGAGCGAGCCTAGAATGAAGGCTGTTGCATGTTTAATCTGAAAAGTAACCCTTACTCCTTGGAAGTGTTCCCGGATATAAGCCTGTCCTTACTTATAGGTGCACCCTGAAGCATTTCCCACTGCCAAAGAGGACTTGAGTCTTGCTTGCCCTGGACATTTTTGTTGCAACCCATTCTTCCATGGCTTTGGGAACGGAGCAAAATTCAGAGTGACTGAGCACTGGAGGTCTTTGAGCTAATTGCCCTGGGGATGCTCTGCCCATCTCTTTCTCCCTAGAAGCATCTACAACACTTAAAATGAGAAAACATTAGGAATACTTTGAAAGCTAAAGCCTTAAAAAAGTAAATTTTTGTAGTCCAGCAGAGAAGAGGCACCTAAAATTCCTAATCTCTTTGTCCATTTTGTCTTCGTAGGGAGGGGTAAAAAAGCAGCAAGCTATCTTGTCAGTAGTGAATGTTAGGAGAATTTTGCTGACAAATCCACCGACACCTTCAGATCTTTGATGTCCTTCATAAGGTGATATAAAAAAATTCAGTTCTTTATCTTGTCTGCTCTGTTATCTCCTTTTGAGGTGATAAGCATCTTTTGATTAGCAGAAGGCAATTCACATAGCCCTTCTTTACAATTAAAATCTGTTCCCCCGCCAGACATGTCAGTTTTTTCAGGATTTACATCTTCAAAATGTGAACTGTGGTTTTACTTTTCCAACGTATGACTGAGAACTGAAATTATCTTTAGGAGGAATAACCCTTAAGGTGCAAGTGCCTTTGTAGTTGACTCTTGCAGTGAATAAACACAGCTTCTGTTGCTATGCTCGGTTTAGTTTTGTACATTTCTTGTTCATGGACAAGACTTTTATGAGTCCTTCAGAAGCCTGGAAGAATTTTTTTTATGGAGCTAAAGTGCAAAATATTAAATGGATGATAACTAGGAAGAAGTTATTAATAACTGCTACTGAAACAGCTTTGCATGTTGCAGGTTAGCAAACTTGTATCAAGTAGCTTGATGATTTCTGGGTTATTTTTGAGTTATTTTTACTTTTTTTCTTTTCAGTTAATCAACTGATTTGTGTCTGTCCCGCCTCCCCCCCTCCCCCCAATAAAGACCATTCAACCAAACAACCTCTCTACCCTTCCTATCTATGAATATGGAAGATAACATTTTTTCAAAACTGGACATTAATGACTAATTAACACATCTTTCCTTATCTCGTTACTAAATATGGCCTTAAGTCTTGACACCTTTGATATTAATGGGAGGTTAGCCATTGAGAGCCAGGAGCATGAACTTCTGAAGGAATTATCTCACAGATTGTGTTGGTACTGTGGTACTCTTTTCGGGCAAAAATACCCTGTTTTCAACTACAGTTGCAGAATAATAGGTGACAAAATCCATGTCTCAATGTTTTTGTGCTAGTTCTGTGAAGGAGGAACAGTTAAACAGCTGCATGTATTCTTGAATTTCAGCTGCTGCATTTTTTATCACCTATGAGAATGTGAAATCCATGCTGCACCATGACTCTACATCTTACTTGACTCCAGCAACACACATGGTGGCTGCCTCCCTTGGAGAAGTGGTAAGAAAAAAGTTCATATATTGTGTGTTTGTGAGAGGAGTGGAAACCATTCAATTATGAAAACTAAGGTTAGGTGTCACATCCTACTTTTTTGAGTGTTGACCATCTTTGTACTTGTGAGAGTTCTTAGAAAGATACTACTTTTTTTTTTTTTGAAGTGTTGGCACTTGTAAGGATTGTTTCAAAGTGAGTAAATGAGTTAGTAGTACAATTCTTAGTAGGCCTATTGGCTGACCTTACTAAGTTAGTAGACAGTGAAAACATGGATTGTTCCAAAACATGAACACACCTTCACATTGTAATCGTCATGCATCAGTGTTAACATTCAAGAAAGACTTCTAAAGCCTTTCAACTTCATGTGAGGTAGTCATGGAATGGATTTTTATTTTAAAAATAGCTGTAAACACTGATGTTAGATGTAAAGTAGGTAGGTGCCATCATCTGAAATGCGTGCACCTTCATGCGTACGAAACAGTATTAACTAATTAATAAATCTCCCCTCCATGCTTTCACGTTCAGTCAATACCTTTTACCAAAATATTTTATTGTATTTTTAAACAGACTCTCTAAGTGGATGTACAAAGTGACATGACAGGTTAGGGCAACTGGCAGCTGTGTAACTTCACGTACCAAATGACAGGTAATGCTTTCTTGATGAAACCTGTCTCAGTGAAAAGTGGCATGGGTAATGTGTTGAAGCTCCTCCCCATGGGATGGACAGCTTTATATTTTGGTGACAGCTTTTCACATGATCTCACTGATAGTCCTTAATTTAGTTTTTTCATTGGGATATTGCAGCATAAAGATACATGTGAATAATGAAAATACTTTCTATATACAAGCTCTTTGAAAACTCTTGCCCCCCACTTTTTGGAAAAGTTTCTGTGTTTCATATCCATTACATCCATTAGTTTGTTTATAGCAGGTTCTGGAGCTGCGAGTAATGGCTTGTTTTGCCAAGGTTTATACAATACCCAGAATAATCAGGATCAGATTCTATTGAACACTTTACATCAGGGGTCCTCAAACTTTTTAAACAGGGGGCTGGCACATGGATGAAGTGGCAGGAAATCATCTGCGGCTGCTTGGTTCGCCTCCCCAACCCCCGGCGGGGGGGTTCTGTAAATACCAGGGGGCCAGATTGAGGACCCTGGGGGGCCGTATCCGGCCCACAGGCCGTAGTTTGAGGACCCCTGATTTATATGATCATTAAGGGAATTCACAAGAGAAGCCTCGCTTGTTTTGATGCCTAGGTCGCCCTTGCCTTGTTAACACCATGTACTTTGCAGAAATTGATTGTGTGCGTGGGTAGGTGTTTGTTTGTTTTATATTGTAAGTTAAAAATGAAATAGCATTAACATCTTTAAGCAACAAAATACCTCTTGCCCTCATGACTTTCCAATCTGGCATATCTAGGCTCTTTCTCAGGTTAAATTCACCACTCTTTAGAAATCTTTTTTAATTTATTTTTTTGGAGGGAAGAAAAATTTTTCAGTATTAAGGAAATATCAAGGCTGTATTTGAAAGTGACATTATGTTCCAGTTTAAGATCATAACATTCACTTCATTGCCAAAATGCAATGCCAGGATGACTGGACAACCTGTAGATCCAATGAGTTGAAGTTTTAGCACTGGGAAGAGCTAGTACATGGTGCTCCATAACAGGAACTTCCTGTGCTAATAGACTGTAGCAGGTGTTGAGAGAGAACACTTCTTGATGTGATGAAATGATGACCATTCCTATCTGATCCAGACACAAACTTAACTATAGGTAAATACTGAAGACACTTTATCCTAAAACTTGAGTGTTGTGTTTTTAAAAACTGTTACTGAAGTTATTTGCAAATAACAAGGGCAAGGTTGCTTTGGGTTAGCTGAATCAAATACATTCCAGTTTAAGCAAAATCCTTTTTTTCCCAGATACTTCTCTTGTTTTTAACTGCAGAGTTGGCACAGTGCCTTGGCAGTGTTCAGGGCTAGGTGTTCAGCTGTCAACAGTCCCGTTGCTGTTCCTGCCAGCACTGTCCACCTCCTTTCTTCTGCATTTGTCACACTGGGTGTTTTCTGGCACTGCAGTCATGAAATGGGGTGAATTGCTGTGTCCTCACAAGCTTGGGGGAAGGAAGTGGGCTGTATGCAGCTAGCTTTTCTGGCTCTTTTGCAACTTAAACTTAGCCCATGATGTGGGGCAGAAAAGTGTATTTGTCTGTGGTTCCGCATTCTGCTTTTATTAACTGAGTTTTTTCGTGCCTTGTGACACTGGCTTCTTTCTCTCCATTACACGTAGCTGTGTATTTATACTCCCTGTGGTGGCTTAGCTTACTTGTAGGTCGGTGCCAAGCTACCAGAGTGCAGAGAGATCCATGCCATTTTAGCTTAGCACCAGGTGCCTCACTATTACAGCAGCACAGCCTAGCTCCTTCCCATGGGAAGCAGGCCAGCTCTGTCTGCTCTTTGTGGGTTCAGCTTTGATTCCAAAGTATTTTTTATTCTTCTGTTAAAATGATACTGATTAGATTGAGTGGGACTTAGCCAGGGAATTTAACATACCAAGCACATGAAGATAGGTGAATACAGCACTTACTAACCACTCTGGTAGTGGTTATATGCAGGAGGAGATAGAAAGTGATAGATTTAGGGCTGGGTGGGATACATTTGTGTTCCTGCCTCAGGTGGATTCTTTTTGATCTTGATCTGAGCCTGTGCTGTCAGGTTATGACTTCTAACTTAAGGCAATGCACAGAACTTATTTCTATGGAAATTCTCTAAAGGCTGTTAGAAATCAGTGAGAGGTTCTTCACCGCTATAGCAGTGCATGGCCCTTGAATTCCTTGTTTGCCTAATGTCTTATGGAACAGAAGATCCGAGAGGTGTTTTAAGCTTCTCAAGTACTCTTTTAGAATCAAGTAGAATGGTGATAGTGTTCATGAAGAGGTGCTCTGTGATAACATCCTCTAAAAAAATCCCTCTTTTTTTTTATGAGTGTGTTATCTATAGAATATGTCCTCTGCCTCTGAGGGTTCTGTGAGAAAACTAACTGGGTAATTTAATCATCAGCAGACAAAGAACCGTTGCCTACAGATGACTCCTTTCATGATTACAGTACCTGTTGTCCTTTTTTTCCAAGGTGGTCTGTAGTCCTGTGACACTCACAACTCAGGCACTTACTGCTTTCCTTTTCATGCTGACAGAGATGCAGCATAGTTAAATGAGTTGCTCAGGGCTGTCTCATGTGCTTGGCTTTTGCTACTCTAAGGCCATTTATTACATATTCTAAGAGAAATATATAATAATAGCTATTGAAATGGCAATCTGACTTTATGGTGTGGAAGCTGTGATGTTGTAACAGCCATTTTTCAACTAATATAAGCTTGTGCTTTTTTGCTAGCTTTTCTCCACTTGTGTTATGGGAGAACTAAGCTGTAAAATAATTGAGGTAGGGATTTAGAGATTTGCTACAACAAACCTGTAATAAAAATAGGACAAAGCAAGATCTTTTCATACTTGTTTTATATAAAGTCTTAACCAATCAATAGATATATATAAACTATTCCAAATTGCGTCAGGGTGAAAGTTATAATTATAGTTGTATTGATTTGTCATTAAGTTTTAATCAGGGTATAACCACTGGGATTATTATTTTGCCATTTTTTTTTCCCTAATACGTACTTTTCCTCCTTTGTGCACTTTAATAATTACGATGATATAAATTGCTTTTAAATGTGAAATAATAAACCAAAGACTCTTATCATGTTAGGATTCCCAACTCATCTCTGCTTTTCCAAACTGTCTTTTTACAAACTGGAGAAATTAAGATTTAGAGCAAGAAACTGATGTTGGATTTTTTAAGTTTGGTGCTCCTTTACTGGTGAGCATAAATGAGTCAGCTACCTTTTTGTGCATCAATAAAATGTGAGTATGTGCTAAGTTTGAAGGTGTGTTAATGCTGACTAATCTAAGTTTTGAATGTGACCCAGTAAAAATAATAAAATAAGTAAAAAGGAAAAAATGCAAAGATTGCATCAAGATTTGTTTAAATATATGGGAGAAATTGATCAAATGGGAGCTTTTAGTTTTTATAACAGCCACTCTTCTGTATTATTTTCAGCCTGTATAAATTCATGGGAAACACAGTGTCCTGGAACTGGTTTGGTCCAAATCCTCAGTTTCAGGCTAGGAGGCACAAAACCAAGCCGTGAAAAGGCAATGGCTGTAGTGTGTGTGGTTTGCTTTGGTGTTCTTTTTCTTTCAGGCAGAAGGAATATAGAAGGCTAACCTCATCTCCTGAAGTGAGATAAAGAAAAGTACATACAAAGTCTGATCCTGTTAAACATAATTTTTTCTTATAACTGAATCTTGCTGTATAGGGACTTGGAATATCCCATAATACATGCAAAATTACTTACAAAGACACAGCCAAAACTCTAGAGGGCAGATATATGGTATATCATCTCGTCTCTTCAAGGAAAAAGAAGGTTGAAGAATACATGAATTACCAATGGGGGGAAAACCCTTATTACACCACTTGTGTAACTGAAACTTGGAGATAGGAAACACACGGCATCCAGGGCTTTGGAACTTTTCATCTTGACTCTGCATTGTCCTGTATATTTAGTCTGCCTGTATCTTTACAGTGAGCTGCCAAATGTGCTTGGAAAACATGAAACATGATATCATAGGGAGTGGAAAGGAAAACCAGATGTTCTAAAATTTTACTTTTAATATTCTAAGGCAGTATAAGTAACTCTAAGAAGGAGCATTATGTTTAACCTCCTAGTGCCCATTTTAAATAGTAACCAGGTGCGTCTTGCAGATCCAGAGTTAATTGTACAGCTCCAGATTGAGTTGTACAGAATTTTTAATGTCAGTTTAATATGACAGTGTATACTATTAATTACAAGAAACCTTGATAAAGAGAAGTTCTCCTCTGGGCTTCCCCCACCAGCCTTTTGCAAACATGGTTTTATGGGACAAGTTTAAGACTGTCCCAGTTTGACCCATGAGGTTTCCTTCATGAATGCCAACATGGTTGGCTCCAGCACAGTTAATTTTATGTCCTGCTGGCTTTTCCATGGAGGTGAGAGTAAAGTAGTTTGGATCACATTCGAGAGAAGCTTTTTCCATCTAGTGTTTAGATATTGTTATGGTTACGATCTGAACTTTGCAAGATATTTGGTGAAAGTTTTGGGCTTCTAAATATCAGGTTCCCTCTTATCTTTCTGACCTTTTGTTTTATTTTTAATTGCTATTTTTGGTGATGTTGTCTTTTTCTTTTTTTTTTTTCTTCTTTTTTTTTTTCATACTCTGTAGTGACTTTCAGCTCACTTGTCTAAGTGTACGGGAGGACTGAGGACCAGGATAGGAGGTAGATGTCCTGTTCTTTTGGCAGCTAGCAGTAATGACGGTGCTCTGGAAGTCGATTACTAGCTGAGGTTACTGACTGCTTTTGTTCTTGTGTAACTTTCCAGAACACTTTAGGATTACAGCACTGGAGATGTGTTGATGCTGTGCAGTGCATCCCCAAGACTGCCAGATCCCAGGTTATTTGCAATGAAGTGGTGTGTTTACAGAGTATGCTGTAGCACCAGAGTAACGCAGATCCTGAAAGCTGCCTAGTCATATTATTGACACTGTGCCTGCATTTGTTTGTCCTGTTAAATTTTTAAGCTGATGTAGCCATGATACTTTAGGTTCCTCATCTGGCTCGTTTTCATTCTGCTTCACTGTCTCTGCAGTGTGGTCCTTTGAGTTGTATAAATGCTGGAAAAGCTCGTGGGTCTAGAAAAGTGTTTCTGGTCTGGCTGCAGGAATGCTAAAACTCAGGCTACGTACTAGGCTTTGGTGGAGCATGAACCTCATAGGAAAAGATGGAAACTTCAGCTGTATTCTGAGACAGAGAGAATGGTTAGGTAGGGACTACTCCCTTCAAAGATGATAGGCTTGGCTGTTCTCAGCAAGAAGGATTTTGACACAGCCTCACACTTAAATTTTTCCAAAATTTGAGAAAGGGGGGATCTTGAATCAGTTTGGATTAAAACATCCAAAATTTTTTCATTTCAATGGGGAGAGAGGATCATGTGGCTCTACAGGGCAAGGTGAGGACAGGTATTTCAAGGTGAAATTCCAAGCTCACTTGTGTATTCCAGTGGGTTGCCACATAAGATACTTTTGTGATAAGAGCAAAGTGTGTGGTTCATCTGTGATTAGCATCTGACCCTCGGTATTAATAACTTGGGAATTTTTTATCTGCTGTTGGGATGTGTCAAACAGGAAAGCTTCTTAATGCAGGAATTATCTTTCTGGGGAATTCAGCTAGCTTTCTCTACTAGACCTAACTTGTTTCTTAGAAGAAGCAAGCCCAAATGCAAGCAAGTTTATGGTTTACAAATCACCGTCCTGTAGAATGACATTTTAAGTGTGCTTTTAATTCAAATAACATAGAACATGCACTTTCCTTCTTTGTTAGGCTTGGGTGGGTTGTGTTTTTTTGGCAAAAAAGGCCTTTTAGTCATAATGGACAACATCATGGTGTCTATCTCTGTCCATGAATTAGCCCCTTCTTCCCAATGCCCTGGCAGTATCTTTTAAAAGAGTTAATTGGTTTCTGTTTAATAGAAGAAGTGTATTGGTATGAATTCTGTTGAGGAACTGGCTAGGTCAGTTGCAAGAAGAAAGTTGCTATTAATGTCATTCTGAGGAAAAGGCAGAAGCATGAGTCAGACAAATCCAGAGAGTAATACTATGAAAGAATTTCCAGCAGAATAATTGGTCAGGCTTGACAGCATTGTAAGCCCTAGAAGATCAGCTTGCGGGAGCCCAGCCTAACAGAGATGAAACAGCCACTCACATCAGACATGGAGTTAAGATTCTAGCTATTTGAAACTCCAAAACTTGCATGTTGGAAGATGTAGCTTTTCATTTCAACAGGCAAGTCGGACGCTAGGGAGAATTGCTTCTAAATCCAATTGTCTGCTGCAACGAAGAAGTGACTTAGTACTTACTGTGTCTAGACTTTAGGCTGTTGGCTTTGAATTTTTAACTATCCATTTTCTAAGAGCTGAACTGATAAATGGACAAAATTGTTTAAAAATGAAAAGCTGCATTTTCTTCTTCATCCTGTCTCCTCTCAATCAATGTAGTATCGACTGGCAGACCATAGTCTTCAAAGTAGTATCCAAAGTGTGACAGCAGTCAGTCTGATGTGACCTCTTCCACAGTACTTAAGCATTTTTTGATGTTTTCATTGATCAGTGCCTGTCATTTTAGATGTGACTGTGTCTTTTGTGTGTGTGTATATCTAGGTGCATAAGGACAATGAGAAGGGGAACGTGTTGACCCTGGCAAGATGCACAGTGGTGGGGAGTGCAGCAATGCAGGTGGTCTATTGAATTAATCATGGTGGATTTTGAAATATTCATAAATTAATCAAGATGAGGTCAGGTCTGCAATACAAGTGCTGTAGGATTTTCACCAAATGCTTATGTAGAAGCATAGCTGAGCTGTGGTTGGAAGATGGCTGTGAAGGTGAGACTGCTGCCATTAAGAGCTAGTGGAGAAGGAGCATAGTTAGACTGGATGAAAACTCAAATTAGAGCTGCAGCTGAAAATGGTTGTAAATAAAGATGAATGGAGGCATGAATCCAGAAATGCTGCCAACAAATTCATCATACAATTAAAGGCTGGAACATCAAATTAAGAACTGTCAAAACACCTAACCAGCCACCCACACTGAACTTTTCTTGCATGCTCCATGTTAACTGCATGTACTGCCTCATTTTCATCAGCTGCCCTTCCTAGATTCCTACTTGGTTCAGGACTTAGAGGATATACTACTTCGCAGTAAAGAGTAGGAGCTTGATGGTTGTCATCTCTTTTCTTTCAGTCTGCTGATATTCAGCAGATTTAGAAATATTTGTAGCTCAAAGTGTCTATAGAGGAAAGTTAGTTTGGGTTAAAGGGTATAAGTGAGAAATAAATAATTTAAAAGTATTTCCTGATGGATTTCCTGGTTTGCAACATACTCTGCCAGAGTTAGCTTTGGAAATGTCTGAGGTAATTTAAGGAAGTTTATTCCAAAGTAAAGTTCTGTACAAGGTTTGTCAGGAATAGCTATTGCTGAATACCTCTATATGTGGACAAGCCCGTAATTCTTTGAGTGAAAAGGCTGTAGGAAAGAGTAAGGGATCAATTAAAGGAAAATGCTTGATAAAATACAATGTAGTTGAAATTTCCGTGTTGCAGGCCAATGTAACCTCAAGAGACTGAGCAAATTTTAAAATACTAGTCATCTTTCAACAGGAGACTTAATGTGTTTTCAGAAAATATTGCCTGTGTTCTCTTGCCTGGAATCTCATTAACATTTGTCCTCCTGTAACACAGCCTGACCCCACTTGGCTCCTTGAAAACAGTTTTATGTCGGATGGGATACACCATGCTACTTCTGCTGAAAGAACGGTTTGGCTGGTGGATGTGGTTAGTTTCTTAAGCCTTTTAAAATAAGTTTAACAGACTCTCAGTGGTGAAAGAGTTGCTGGGATAGATTGGATCATGCAGACAATTACGTAGGTTGAATTAAAGGTCTACTTTTCTTCAGCTTTAAGGCTTTCTGTGTTTAAACGTGGTAGTAATTTATGATGCAAGCATCAACCAATTTAAGGAAGGTTTTTTGTTTGGTTGGGTTTTTTTAAAGCTGTTCAGCAGTCTGATTTTTGCCATTCAAGTTTAAGCCAACAGCTTGTGACTGTACTGAGGAACTTCAACATTTATGGAACACTTAGTTTGTGCTGCAAAAGAGATGTGTGTAACATCAGGCCACTTTCAGTAAGTTTTAGGTTTAGTTTTAAAAAGGTAACAAGACTCTACATTGATTAAACTTTGAAAGACTAGTTTGTTTAGGCAAACCACTCATACTTTCAAAATATCTGCTGTGAGAAGTACTTCCATGAGGAAGTGTTCAGTGTTAGTCTTGTCAGTTTCACAGACTTTCCCTGTTCTTTGCCTGTTAGCTGATATAATTGGAGTAACATTTTCTCCTTGCGGTGAAGGGAACTTGGCAGAAATTTCCACTGTTAGAGGAAAAAAAAGTTTTTCAAGGTGTACCTGACATGGCTGACGAAGGGGTAGGGAAACCCACAGCAAGGGTTGTAGGGTGTGTAGCTGAGCAGTTGAAGATACACGCAGATCTGGCTATTGTGAAGGAAGAAGTGTGTGGTGGTGCAGATGATGCTCTGGAGCAGGAAGAAGTGAGCTCTGGAAAGCAATACCAAGGAGTGGACTGAAGTTTGACAATGACAGGATAAAATATCACCCTGCAAAACAGCTCTGTAGATTCCAGGTGAAGTCATCCAAGGTAGAAACTTGGAGGAAGTTGAAAACATTTGTGCAGTAGTGCCAGTTTTCCAAATGCTTGTGACATTTGGTCCCCGTGAATGGTCTCATCTCTGAAATAATATGTTTTTAAGCTCTGGGAAGTGCTGAGATCTGAGGGATCTTGCTGGGTGAGATTGCTCTTGGAAGAGCTGTTTCCTGCCAGCATACAGGGGAGCTGCAGTTAAATTAATGAAGGCCTTATTGTGTCAGTCAGAGGAAAAGATGGGACAAAGAGCTTGGCATTGTCTAAAGTATCCCATCCAGAGCCCATTAGTCAAAACTTGTTCTCTCCATGGGGTTTAAATTAGGAGTGGAGTCACCTGTTCATGACCCCAGCAGCTTTGCACAGGACTGAATTTAACTATGTCGGAAGGGCACATCTGTGCTGTGCATGGATGTGGGAGGGGAAAATAAGATTAGCATATTCTGAGGTTTTACTTTAAAGATGAACACTTTCTGGCTGGCACTTAAAGCAGAAACTGACAGTGAACAGTACATATATTGGGCAGTTTCTGTCATCGCTGGAGACATTCCTCATTAACATAAGTGTTAATGCTTCAATTTTCCAGTTCAATTTTGCTTTAGCAGGTAGCACAGCCTGCTGACAAGCACATGTGGAAAGACTTGTTCACAACTTGCATTGTGACCCATAGCAAATTACAGGCCATAGAAACTTAAATTTTTGTTCTGTGTTGGTCAAAAGGGCAGCAATTATTTAGATGAAGGTTTATTGGTGTTTGAACTGTTATGAGTCCATGATTGCAGCAGTTCAGGCTTCCTTGTTCAAAGAAAATATGAAACCAAATGACAAAAGTGTATTTCATGTTTCTGAGCTTTTCTGTTAATTTTCCTGATGGTGGAAAGGGTGAAGCAGTTCATCTTCCATCTACAGATATATCTTGTGCTCCCCAACTTGCCTGCTATCAAACATTCCTAATCCAAAGGTTGTGACCAGAGTTTAGAAACAATTATTTGGAGGATGAAATACGTTGCTAATCTTATAATACTACACTGAAAAGTTCACTTTTTTACTTTCATTGGAGAGGGGAATCCTGCTGAGGTCTGAAGAACCAAACAAACTTAGGTTTGGAGAGGCTCGGAAAGCTACAGCACTGAATTCAAAGTTGTTGAGAGCCTCTGACTTCAACCAAGAGGGAAATTTCCTCTTTCTTTTGCAGGATTCAAAGGAAATCAGTGCAATTTTAGATTTGCCTATCTCTTAATTTTAGATTTGCCTATTATTATAGTCGTTCAGTTATCTGAGGAATGGAAAAAAGACATTTTTAATGTTTCAGATTAAAAATGTGACTTCCTACTTAGCAGGTAGCATCTGACAGAAATCGAGATGCTCAGATTGTGTAATATTTATTAACCTATTTTGGGAAGCAGCAATTTTTTATATTAAAAGACAAAAAACCAACAACAGAACAAACCTGAATTTTAAGGTAGCTTTTGTTTGCAGGAGTATGACTAGGGCTAATGCAGATTGCACTTCAAAACAAAAACCCACCGAAAAAGCAACCAAAAAACAAGCATCCCAAACCACCAAAAATGTCTTTGTTCCTTCTTCTTTTTGAATGGGGTTATAGAGTTGCTCCATTTTTGTTGCCTGGTCCAACATCGTGTAGAAAGAGCAATCCTTCTGAGCTTCAAGAATGGGATGAATGATTAGGATTTTGGTACTGGATTGTCTGCAATTTAAACATATGTCCTTTTCTAAGTCATAGCCTCTTTGTTGTAATTTTTGTGCAGCAGCTTTTTTTTCCTGAATGGGTTAGTGATTAGATTGCACAGGTATAGTGAGGTTTAGTTTAAAGTCTCTGCTCTCTGGATACGAAGTTGTGTAGTGTCATAAATTAGATTCTTATTTGATTAAGAATAAACTTACGCAAATGACATTTAAGAGTAACTCTCCCCAGGTATGTTCCTTTAGTTCTGTGTTAAGTATTAAATTATATTTATATGGTGAGCATCAATTAAAGCTTCCCAGACTACTCAGACAGATAAAGTCATTAAAACTAACCTCCTTCTTGGGAAATTTAAAACTAAAATCCTTTAGAAAGTGTTCTAAAGGGTTTAAAGCTGCAACACAGAATTTTCTGGAGCTTGCTATGTGCTTCTGTACCCAATTTTCAAAACAGGCTTAGCTATGCAAGTCGGAGATTTGCTCAGTGTCACTGAGTGGAGGTTCCTAAATCACCAGCCACTAATGTATTCCAGAACAGTTTCTGTCCTCAGATGACTCTTCTCCTGCCTTGTAGCAGAATGGCTGGCTAATTACTAAGTAGAAAAAAATTGGTCTTGATCCTCACCCAAGCCCAGGCTAGTGCAAAGCATAGATCAGCTTGTTAGCCAGGAGCACATCAGGTACCAGCATCTTAACAGAATGGGCTTTTAGTCTTTGCCCTGCAGTAGCCTGTCTTAAGAGTGTAGGTAATATCTGTCTCTTATTAAATATAAGAAGTACTCAGAGTGTATGATTGTGGCAGCTTTTAAGAGTGTGAGTCAGGTCATCAGCTGTGCAAGGTGCATGCCAGGCTGCATAAAGAAATGCTTTCTCAAGTGTTCTCCTTAGAGGTACAGAGCTGCTAATGGTGTTGTACCAGCTGTGTCCCTGGTTCTGAGAACAACCTGCCACGCATCAACGCAATTTAAATACCCAGCATAAGCCCCTAATAGCAGCAGTAACACCTGCTCTGTCCTCTTCCAAACGTTTCTGGATACACCTCATGCGCAGATCATGCCTGCAAGGTTGGTGGTCTAACTGTAGTATAGATGCCTAAAAACAAATGCACGTTACCTTTGATTCTCTAATAAATCCTACAAAACCATTCGTGTAGAAAATGGTTAACCTGGAGCACAAAGGATGGAAGCAAAAGGCTGTTAATTTAAATGGAATATGTTAATATTTGGGTAATAAAGTAGCTCTGAAGACCAGGAGGAGTTCTGATCTTTTCTAAAGATGTTGTTGTATTTGGCTTTGCCTAAAGAACAGAACATACTGGGTAGAGGAGCATAGACCTGCTAGTGAGCTAAAAATGATGTCATGGTGGTTTGCAAGGAAGTGCTTACTACAGAACTTGCAGTGGCAATGCAGTGGGTTTTGTCTAGTCCAACCAGCTGCTTCAGATTCTTTGTCACGTTAACCATGAGATCATTAAAAAAAATAAAAATCTCCTTTTGATAGGGAATTTTCTTCAGCCGTTTTCACAGGAGACTGTTTGCTGCTGGTTTCCCTGAATGAGGTGTGTGTGTCTTGCAGCTTTTAAAGTTCCCTGGCTATTGAATCATCAAGGCCTGGATGACCTACTTGCACCGAACCCTCTTGTAAGCGGGGCTATACCCTCTTTGTTCGTTTTTATTGTGTGTCCTGTGTTATTGTCTACAGAAAAATGCTCGGTAGCCTTGTGCTGAAGAATTAGATGAGTACTGCCTCGTTCTGAACAGCTGCTCCAGCTTTAAGTAGGATTGGTGCCTATACCGAAGTTAGTGCTTTAAGATAAGGTGTTTCCAGTAAACTTCAGTGAAGCCATTCAGAAGGCTTCGTGCAGGTTCCTGGTGCTATTTGCAGCCGATCTTGTTAACTACAGCCACATAGGAACTGCTTTCAGATACACTGAAACAAGCTGTTTAAATCGGTATATATAAAGAGGCTTTGTGTTGACTTCAAGGCACTTTTGAGCCTTTAATTGCACTGGTCATTCTTCATGATCAGCCGAGAAGACACTGGTCAGAGCTACCAGGATAAGCCTGGGTCCGACATGAATCTGACCAGGAGATGGCAGCATTGATGCATGGAAGGAGTACCCGAAACTTTTCCCTGAACTCGCAAAGGAAAAAAATAACCTTCATCTAATTGGAAGATGCACTGTCTTAGGAATACATAGATAATGTTAACAAAATAGTCCTATTTTTAGTTTTGTCCCTAACTGGCTAATGTAAGTCAGTAAATGAAAAATGTAGTTAGGTTTGTGTCTAAATATTGGAGTCACCCTTTGACCTGGTAATGATTTAAGACAAGGATTTTGAAATTCAGTACTCTTTTGTACAGAAGTGGTTGTAGTATTAAAAGGCTAGAAAGGTAATAGATGCTAATGTCATTTCTGGATGCCTGCTCTGTAAACTAATAATAGCTTTGCTTGTAGCTGTAAAACTGGGTTTTGTTAAAGCTTAAATCTAAAATCCTTGAGCCTTTTGTTTTCAGCGTTATTCTTCCTGCCCTTATGTATGCATGTGCATTGACATGGGGGAAAGTCTGAAAACTGGACAATTGTATTACCTGACCTGGTAAATAAGGTAGGAGCTTACAGGGTAGCACTCATTTTTCCCCTGAACTTATTCTGTAAGGTCTTGATTCTGTCTTTCTGTTCCCATCAAAAGGTGGGAATAACTCCTGGCTCCAGAGCTTGTCTGGAAAAATTAGCATGGCCCCTATCAACTGTGTGCGTGTGCTGTTGTCTGATGCCTTGATGTTGGCCAAGGTAGCTGAGGGCCCACTGCTGTACCCTTTCCATGTCTGCCTATGCGGAGGTTTGACAGAGAGCTGATTTGACATAGGGTCATCCCCCAAACCAGTAGGATGCACGAGGAATGGCCTGAGTTTTGCAGGTTGTATTGTGCTCTTCTGTGGCAAGCCACAGGCTACATCTCTGTGAACAGCCAAGAGATTAAAAAGCAATTTCTTCCTGGGATCTAGGTGATTTGGGAGGTGAATGAGTTCCTACCATGCGAGGTCGCAATATTGTCTGACTTCCGCATCTGTTTATCTAGTAGCCGATGCAGGTAAAAGCATATATGTGAACAGTTACTGCAGAGCAGTCACACAATTATGCCTTTCATCCTTGCTCTTGCAATTTGCTTATAGGTTTCAGATGTCTGAAAATTTAAGTATGAGTTCTCTTGGTTCATTATTATCATACTGGTGCTGCTTGAACCTGTTTAGCCAAGAAAGCAAATTGTGGAGATGTGCATTGTGTTCTTTCAACTTTGGCAGCATTACCTGGAAGGTGCTGCAGTGATTGAGATCTAAGTGTAATAGATTGGAGATTTTTCTGCATCCATCTGTCCCAGGTTGTTACTCTTTTTCAACCTTGTAGGCGAGTAAGACTACATGTGAATTTAATCTTGCATACTTTACTTCAGAGACCTGTGTTTGACATCAAAAGACTACTCAGATTGTTATTGATAGTAAGGTACACATGTAGGAACAAATAAGGTAACACATTGTAAGTTCAGGTGCACAGCACAAATGTCACCGTTAAGTCTGATGTTGGCAGCTGTAGCTTATGGCTTTTTTAGTACCAGAAGTGCCCTATGGAGCCAATCTGACAGCGCAGCCCGGGTGACACAGGCCTTTATTTCCTTTCATAACAGCACAATGTAATCACTGTTTTTGTTCTTGTGCAGCCACAGATTCCCTTGTAAGTGCAAATTCAAATGGGAGAAACATCAAAGTTAATTTGAAATGAAATGCACCCCAAGTAGTCCGGGGGAAATGGAGACATTACTTTGTAGCCACCCTTCTCCTGCCAAAACTGCAGCACCCCAGATGTCAGGAAGCCACGCTGCGCTCTTTGTCTGGTCTTGATTGACTGGATTGTTTTCATCCGAGCCTTTTTAAAGCTTTCCTCCTGCCTCCATATTTTTAAGGAATAAAAAGCTAATATAAGGACATGGAGTGTTATGAAGCACATGGAGTGTTATGAAGCATGAAGTTCTATAAATATTTATGCTGAACTATCAAAAAACTTGACAGTTCTTATTTTCTTGACAGATTGGGGTCACTTGTTATTTTTGACCCTGAGAATTGAAGAGCACATGGAGTTAGATCTGTTTGTAATGACTTTTGGATATTGTTGTCTGGTAAACTTGTAGGAATGTAACAGGATAGCAGGCTTTTTCTTGGTCTCTGAGAAAATGGAACTTAAACCTTGTACTGTTACCCACAAATGACTACTTGAGTTACTGTCTCTCTGCCGTCTGGCAGTGAATTCCTGAACTAACTTTGGTGCCTGCCTTTGAGCTAGCAGCTTGGTTTGCCACTTCAGATGGACAGCTGTCACTTAGGTTGCTTTTGACTTGAAGTACTCGGTGATCACCCATACATCTAGGAACCACAGTGTGTTCCCCAGCCCAGCACAGTGTGGGATTGAGGAAGGCTAAACATCTGGCAAAGGCCCAGGGTGTCTCTGGTGTTTGGCCACCAGTCCCAGGACTGCTTTAAGTATCCCTGGGGCCAGCTGAAGACAAACTCTTCTTGAAAGTTTAAGTGCTGATAAACAGGCATTTTGTAGAGAGATGAGAAGCTTGTAATTCTCTGACACTTCGGGATCCTCCGTTCCTCAAAATTATGTACCCATGAGCTTAACTCCTACCTAAAGCCAGGTCTGGCTTATTCAGAAAAGCTGGAGCTTTGTGGTGGCAGCCACATTATTATATCCAGCTGCAGGGGCCTTTCTTGCCTAATAAATTCATTGTGTAGGAAAGAATCAATCTGATGCTTCACCTTGAATGGAGTCCAGCGTGTTTCTATGTAAACCTTGAATATATCATTTGCATCTAAAGCTAACGGGAGTGTTTCTTGCAGTCAGTCACTAGAGGGCTCAAAGGAACTACCTAGGGAAGAAGTCTGTTGTTCTTCAACTCCTGAATCTCTAGTTTAGATCTGTGAAAGGGGTGGCAGGGGTGTGTGTATGGAATTTCTAAGGCTGCCAAAAGACAAGATGGCTTCAAAATTTTAGCTTCATCAGTGATATTCCCCACCCAAATGTACTTCTGGTTTGGAAGTTAAAAATTTCAAGGGTATTTCCATTTTTCTGTTTGTACAATTTTATGTTCAGAAAGTACGTAGCTCTCGATGCAAATCCATAAGCTGCTCATAAACAGCTTTTAAGTCAAACTCATTTAATTACAAAAAATATTTCCTCATTTCTCTGTCCTTGGAACAATCTCTAAATGTGTCCACTATATGAAGAGCAAGGCAGCAAAAGGAACTGCTCTCTCCATGTCTGGTTCTCTTGCAGGTTGCATGCCTCATACGGGTGCCATCTGAGGTCATCAAGCAAAGGGCCCAGGTTTCTCCTTCCTCTAGTACCCTCCAGATTCTCTACCGTACCTTGTATCATGAGGTGAGTTCAGAGCACAATGTCAAATAAGTTGCTTCATTCTTCCTTCTCAGTGCCATACATGTCTAGAAGCATTCCTACAGCTTTATTCTGGATCTTTCTGTGGTTCTCTAGTGCTCTCCCAGAACTTTCCCATCTATTCTTCTGTTGTTAAAAGCAATTGGCGTGTTATGTTTAAGGAAACCAAACCTCTACCTCCCTCATGTGAATGCATTTACATACACACTTCAAACAACTCTTTTTGTTCCTCTTTTTATAAGGGGTACCTACATTTCAAAAAAAAAGTAAGTAGGGTGTGGAATTTAGCTTTCCAGTTTCCAAAGCTCTGCTTGTATGTATGTAAGCAGTCTTTGTCTGGGACAACAGAACATTGGGTCTCTGTATATAGAGTTTGCTGAATGGTTTCCAGTTTTTGAAGCAGGCTTTGTAGAGGATGTCCTAAAGATACCATTTTGGAGAGGGTATGTAGGAGCTCTGGAAATGAGTGCTCATCCAGTATTGGTAACTTTTGAAAAATAAAGGCTTCTGTCATCTTTTCAGTAGTTACACTCTTCCTTCCTGTAAAAACCTGTTCAGGGCTGTTTTTACTGAGTCTCACAAGGGGTGTTTTTCAAATTGTGTTCCATAAAAGAAACTGGCTCCAGAAAACGCTGTGGGGAAAAATATTATACACACTTCCATGTGTAAAAGCCAGGAAAACGGAAATAATAAATATGACCTTTAAATGATCCACTTGATTTTTATTTGCTTGTAAATGAAAACTATTGTGATAACCCTGCACAAGAGGGTTGCTGGAACTTCTTTCTGTGACCTGGTCATTTTGCTCTAAAAGCTGGTGCTCTCAAAACAGTATGGTTTTGCCCTTCTTTGTAACTGGCCACAGAACTATAAGACTTGCCAAACACTTGAATAAACTGTCCTGTAAGATAATAAACATAATTTTATATACACTTAACATTCAAAACAATTTATTTTATATCAGCTGGTTTAAAATATGAAATATTTGTCTTGATAAAAGCTCTGAATCAAGGCTAAGAAGGTGGGCATAGGAAGCTGTCATTCTTTGGTTCATTTTATGCAGACTATTTAAACAGAAGAGTAGTAGTTTCAAAATACTTATGGGATAGTGGATACTTCTAGAGCAAAATATTGGGCAAGTAGAGGTTGAAGTAATGTGTTTCTGTGCCTTCTTGCCCTTCTAATTTTAACTGTAAGGTATATTATCTTCTCTATAAATGATTATTCTGAACAGTGGTTAAATGATCTTTGAAATAAACATAAAATGCTCTGGCATTGTAAACCATGGAATATAGTATGCAATGTTATAATCAATATAGTCAATTTGCAAGAAGTTCATGTCTGACATTCAGTAAGGTTGTAATGCTTGCCTTGTAATCACTGATAAATTGTGGTCTTTGGCAAACTAATTCACTGTAGCTGATGCTTTCTTTTGTTGGTTTACAGGGTATTGAAGGACTTTATCGGGGTTATAAAAGCACAGTATTAAGAGAGGTAAAAAACTTTTCTTTTTTTTTTTAATTGATTCCTTTGCTTCAGTTTGTTTTCTAACAAGTGAAAGTAGTGCAATTGAGATAAATTGCTCTAACCATAAATTCTTAAGCCCTAATGTATTTCATTCTAGATAAGTTACTAGTCTGTAATTTAAATAGAATACTGATAATGTGCACTAAGAAAACCTGTGTTAAATGCAAAAAATCATCTACCATGCTGTCTCTCTGTTCTGTTGCTGCTAATTGTAAAAGGATGGAAATGTATATGTTAACATGATGAAAACCAGAAAATGAAGTACTGGAAACTTCCCCAAGTCTTATGATTGCATCATGTGAAGTATGTGTATGCCAGCAATGGTGAACTGGTGGCATCAGGCCAAGTTTGGCATAGACAGATTTAGGCTTTCTTTAAATATATTCATCAGCAGATGCCAAGAGATTATCAGTCTTCTGTATATAGGGAGGATTGTGCTTGTTGGGTTTTTTTTAAACGTGTGAAAGAAATGCATTTAGTTATCCAGTCTATAGATGTGATATGGCATTACTTAACTCTAAATCAGAAGTACATCACTGTTGGGAAAAAAATGGAGCTAAAAATATTTTGGCCTGCTTGGCAGAAAATAGTTCATAAAGTAAAATCTCTTCGTAAATGTACTGTGAATTACAGTATTGGTGTCATGTAATTGTTTCACGTGCTGTGTGAACTGAAGGCAGATTATAAAAGAGGTAGAAAACCATACTGATGAACGCCCACTCTAAAAGCGTTTCAGAATCGGATCCCAAGAGGTTGTGTTTTGACAAAGCAGAAGTTGCACCATGAGTACCTCAAATCAAGAGATGAGGCTTGATTCCTATGAAATCATAACAGCTATTGCCCAGGAAGGGTTCTCTACTTACCCACACATACCACATTGAACACAGTTTGTCATCTTATATTACTTAACTGAGTAAACCAGGTTTGGATCTTTGGTTCATTATTTTTTTAAACACAGGATCAGATCTATTGGCTGTGTTGCCATTGATAGTAAAGCCAGTTGCAGAGGCTTTTTAAGCCTTCATTCAATAGCTCTGCTTTTAAAAGCCTTTATTTTAAAAACTGTTTTAAAGGCAGTTATGTTAGCCAGCTCTTGTTACAATTATGGAATAAAGATGGGTAATAAATAAGAAATACCAAAATAAGAAATACCAAATGTGGTGTTCCTAAACGTGTTGACAAATGATAATGCATTGCAGTCTATTTTAGCAGTTTTGAGTGCTTAAAAATTAGTTACTTGTGCAAAGACAGCACCTGCTTTTCTGAAATGTAACCTCCACCATAGATAGCTTCGTCCTATACTTATTTTCTGGCTCACTAAACACGTTATTCACTCAGTTTTCATTTGGAGGCAGGCAAAAAAGGCCAACGAATCATTTTGATTTCTCTGAGGGGTTCTGAATAAATGAATAAATTTAGATCCCATTGAATACAGATTTTGCATACTAACAGGTAGATAAAACACATGGTTACTACTGGGTGTTATTCCCCTTAAAATTTGTTTTGACATATGTCAGGATGGTAATTAATTTGCAGACCATATTCATGGCATAGCGTGTGACCCTGCTGAGATAACTTTGTTTACTCAAAATGGCAGCACTTTGTTGGAAATTTAATGGGGGTCTTCTCCATTATGTATATTCATAAAAGATCCTTCAGGACTGATTTCAGTTGAAGTATTGCTTTTTGGGAGAATCTGTCCAATAGAATGAGAAATAAATGATTACCAAATGAAATGTGCTTTCTCTTCAAAATGAAACAAATCATAAGTGATGTTTAAGAAAAAATATAAGTCTTTGAATTTAACTCTGTTAAGACCATTGCATTTTTCTGACACAAATACTGTAATGCAATGTCCACTTGAGTAAGAACAGCATATTGAACCTTCAGCTGGAACTGTTGTAAGCCTGACATTTAATCTCTGTATTTTCCCTTCTATTTGAGTATACTTTTTCCTTTAAGAAAAGTCTTTGTTTTCAGATAAAAATCTATGTTAATTCATTATTGCACACATCCAGGTAGCTGCATAGTATGTATAGACTGATATTTAATTCCAGCTGACTTCTGTATTTACCGAGTTTGTTTACATGCTTTGGTTCTTTACTTACACAAAACTCTTTGTTTAGTTACAGTGGAGTGGGTTTTTTGGATAGAGGGCTTCAGTCCATGATTTTTAATTTAAAAAAAGAATAATTGGAAGAGGCTGGTAATATTGATGCTTTTTTTTTAAAAGGAAGGTTAATTTTAGTTGTTGCATCAGGCTAAAATTCTGTGTAATACACAAAGCGGATTTCAGTGCTTGGACAGAGATCTGCTTGTGACTTGCTTGGACTTCAGTGAAAATGAGTCTGTTTGTAAATGGAGTACAATGTTGAAACCTTATCTTTTTACTATAGCATAGTAGATCTTTTCAAGACAGCCTTATTCCGCTCCATGTAATTTGCATTAGCTGCTGTGCTGCTTCTGTTCTGGTGTTCTGGTGCAAGGTAGTTGTTTCATCCTTCATTTTTTATTTTCACTTTTTCACTTATTCCCTTTATCTTCTCATCAGAATACTTTCTGTACAGATGAATATTGTAAGAGAAAGAAGATGGCTAAATATGTAATGCTTTTGGAAATAACTTCAAGTGAACCTCAGTGCTTGGAAATTTTGGCTATGACTCTTTCATCTACCTCCGTTTTGGTGCCTCTTCTCTCACTTGTATCTCCATTACATTTTTGGTCTTTACATCTATCTTTGATGTAGTTACACTGAACTAATCCTAAAATTGAAAGGGAAGTGAGGTACAGTGCCTCATTCTGTTGGCAGTAGTAGCCTGAAAGAGACATCCGTGCTCCAAGAGGAAAGCTTTTGTGCAAAAGCACAAAGTGGGAGTATGGCTATTAGGTTGCTGAATGAGACTTTGAGTAAATGGCAGAAATCGGAGGCTGTGAAACGATGTGGAATTCCCATGATGTCATTTCCAAAGCAAATCCAAGTGAGAATTGTCCTTTCCTATGGTTGTAGTGTACCAGTGTGCATCGGTGTGGAAACTGGATCATTGTACTAAGAACAGTCAATGAGCAGGTAAATTTATTCATGTTTTCCACAACACACACAAGTTCATTTGTAAAATCTCCAGCCATCTTATAACAAGGCAGGAGCAGACTATAAATCTGCTGTAAATCCTCTAGAATTTCTTAATGGGAATGTAGTTCTGCTGCTGAGATCTTATATAAGCAAATGGAGCCAGATTTTTAATTCCTGCATAATTCATTTTATTAACTATGACCAAGTAGAACATCTGTTAAAATTCCATAATGTTCAGTTCATGGGAAAAAGAGAGAAACCCCTGAGTTCCTGTTGGAGCTTTTCCATTTCCATTAATGTTACAGGAGTCTAGCAGATGTCTTAAAGGACATTATGAATGAGAGGACAACACAAAAGAAAATGAAGTGCCTGTTCAGTTTCCCCGTGTACAATAGCTTGCTGTACAACGAGTTACTTCACCCTCTGTGTGTCTGCGTGCAGGTTGCAGCTTCGCACAAGCAGTGCCATGGTTAACTGTAGTGTCTCTTCTGTTCTGAGTTGCCATAGATTGGAAGAACTGAGTGAGTTTTCTGTGTATTTTTAGTTTAATTTGTCACTTAAAAATTCTGCAGATGGACTGGGCCCTAGCCCAGAAGTAGATTCAAAAGGAGCTAAAATTAATATGAAACTCTTCCTTAAAGACAAAGGGTATGGAGGATGACTGGATCCTTACACAGGTGTCTTGAAAGGGAGCTTAGAATCGTTTTCAAATGTCAGTCCTTGCGGTGCAGGTAGCCCTGAGTGGGCTTGTCCTTTGTGGTGCCTCATAGGCTTTCCTGAGAAAATGCAGATTATCCACTTGTGGTGGCCTCCATTCCTCAGGACTCATCTCAGAGCTCTAAATTTGAAAGAAAACTACTGATAAATCTGAACCCACACTTTTACAGCATCCTATTGATCTTACTTCCAGTGAGATAGCCTAGTCATCGCTTTTGGGAGTCCTTGGTTTTTAAGTTAGTACAGTTGCGGGTTGGGTTGGTTTTTTTGTGTTTGCTTTTTTTCCTTCACTGTATGCAAGTCAAAGCCCTAAGTGGATAAAGGCAGCTACTGCTGTCTTGGGAGGAAGAGAACACTCCATGCTACATTAATTTTGGGGAGGAGAAGAACAGCTAATTCAGAGTATGCTGTTGCATTAATGAGTGGCAGCAGTGTGACAAACAGGGCACAAATTCAGGCTCTTCTCAATCTCAGAAAGCCAAGAACTAATAATGTCTCCAGAGGAGGAGGTACTGTTTGTTGTATGTATGCTGCAGAGCTAGTGTACTGTTAT
The DNA here is from genome assembly GCF_015220075.1 of Falco rusticolus. Classification (NCBI taxonomy): domain Eukaryota; kingdom Metazoa; phylum Chordata; class Aves; order Falconiformes; family Falconidae; genus Falco; species Falco rusticolus. The sequence goes on from NC_051190.1 coordinate 17,060,053, forward strand.
AATGAGTGTATCAAAAGGGATGTGGAGGATACACAATACCACCTATGCAGATGAAGAAGGAGCTAGCAGAAAGATCAACAAAAAAACCCCTTCTTAAATGACTTACTACCTGGGAGAGAGGGAATCTAAAGCAACTAGCAGTAAAACGGGCCTTAAAGGCACACCTGCTGCATTTTCCTAAATTTGAAGGGTCTGTGAACAAAGGATGCCGAGAAGGGTTTGTATAAAAATGTGAAACCCAGCTGAGCTATGTTGACCCTGCAACTGGGGGAGGGAGGGGATCTCTGAGGGCTGAGCTTGATAGGAACAGTCTGCAAACAGGGAGCCTAGTTTGTTTATTCACTAGAGGTAGTTTTGCATGCTTTTCTTTTGTTAGGACATCTTTATATAAATATCCTGTTCTCCTAGCTGTTAGAGTTTTTTTAAAGTTTATCTCTGTTGCTGTAGGACAGAAAGAATGTTATTAATACATTCTTTTACTTGCACAATTAAAACTTTGATCTTCTGTCATTCTCTGTATATTACAGAGCAGATGTCGATAGAAGTAGGCAAACAGGATGCTATCTTAATGCAATATTTGGAAAAACAAACATCCTCCTTAATGAAATGTGTAGTATCTGTCTTTTGTTACCTTCTGGAAAACTGAGCTGGCTTTATTTTATTTTGTGATTCTAGATAGATTATGTTTAACCAGAAATTTGCCAGGCAGGATCTGTAACACCTGTTTTTTACTTTTACTGAGCACCCAGCATTTCTTTGGCTTCGGTGTTTCCATATAGGAAGAACAACAACAGTCTCATCAAAGGGATAGAAACTGTAATATGGATTAACTAGTTAGTCCCTGCCATGTGGAAAATTATGCGGAAGTTATGTGACATGATTAATGGGAGAAATAAGTCCCTCTTTTCCCCTCCCCTTAACATTACTCTGTCTTGGAAAGCCGATCACTTGAGTTGTGTCAGCTCTTGTATCACTTCTACACTTGAATCCTTCTAGATACCTATATTCAAGGGATTACCATTTTGAAAGGTATATAAAGGTTAAAGATAACTCTTGTGCAGTAAGAGCAGGAGACAAGTCCATGCTCTTGGGTAAGGGCTCAGACACATCCTAGCTTGTGACCTGGAACACTGGTAACTGGACAAAAAAGGAATAACTGTTCTTTGCTGTTGTAGGTTAGGCTCGTTACCTTTTCCCTGCAAATGCTGGAATAGCACTTGGAAGTGAAAATGAAGATCTCAAAAAGCACTTACAAATTACTTATACAGACCACAAAATAACCCTGTTTTTTCTACTTTACCAGTTGTGGGAAATAGGTTTTGTGACTGAATTGTCTGAATGGTAAATAAACTGGCCGGGATGGATAGAGACCTATAGAGATCTAAAGCAAATTCCTTGTTGAAGTTTCAGGGGGGGTGATGTCTTCTCCCTCCACCTCCTGTCAAGCATGTGCAATGATCTCAGATTTTCCAGTTGAGAATGCTCCCTCTCTCAGGCTAGATGCAGTATCCGTATATACTGGTTAGAGGCAGAAGAAGCCACCCTTGCCGCCGTTGATTTGCAGTTTACCAGTGGAGCATACAATTATTGCATCTGTCTGACATCAGTGGATATTTTCAGATGAAAAGAATTTCGTACATGCAGAGTGTTTCTGTATTTTGAAAACTACAGTGTTGCATTTAGGGTCTTTGAACAGAAAAAATGCTTTGAAAACTATATGCGCTAAAAACAGCTTATGTGACTTGATAATGCACATTCTTTCCAAATGAATGTGTATGCAAGCAGAGTCATGCAGGAAGCATACTGTGCTGCATGCTTGAAATAGAGATACTATTTCCATACGTTCTCTAAGCAGCTTACTTAAGAATTTTTGCAAGTGATGTTTTCTGCAGCATTCACAGCGTAGGAATGTGTTTTGTGGGTCAGTAGCAACACTGTGGGCAAGAACAAGTTGAGAAGAAGAAAATGTCTAACTTTGTTCTGGTTTTCAACATGCTGTGATGTTTCTTGTTGGTTGGGGTTTTTTTGTTGTGCTTTTTTTAAAAATTTTTATACAACTTAAGAACTATTTTCTTTACATTGGTTGCTTTTATTTTTTACATGTTTCACAGTAGTTTGAAGAGCATACTCCACATGCTATCTCCAGTGGAGAATGTGAATTTTCCCCCCTCTGTTTCCCCACCTGAATAAAACTACCTGTGATAAAGGATCAGAAAGTGGTTGCAAATCCCTGATGAAGGAGAACACACAGAAAGCGTCCCTTTCCCTGATGAGAAGGTGGGACTGTAACAAGAAGGAGGACAAGCACCAAGAGACAGAGTCCTCATGAAAGGAGAAACGGCTTAAAATAGTAGAAGTAGTAAGTAGCAAATAAAAGTGATTACAGGTGGTAGTTTTAAAAAACCCAACAAGCTATCTGATAGTGCCATTGGATGAGTAACATCTTTAAAGCTTTCCAGAGTAAACTAAGGATATTAGAGTTAATGGCATAACTTTGAATCTTCAGTCATTGAAGTCTCTAGCATGACACTGAAGTCAAGGGAAACCACTACATGTCTAATGAGATTAGACAGTTGTGCCTACTTCTGTAAAATTTGGCTGGCCTTAACACTTGTGACTGTTTAAAAGCCAAAAAGAAAGAATCAAACAATTTGTGGAATTTTTGGCTGAGTGGTGGCTTTTAGTTTTAATTCCATAGCTCCGTTCCGCTATGGGCAACTGTATTTTGTCTGTCTAAATTCTTTCTGTAGTTCTCAGTGGGAGACGAGATTTCCTGTTTTACTAGGTTTTAGAGTAATCCTGCCAGTGGCTAAAGGGTTGCTGGACTGTGTCTGGGGAAGACCACGTTTCTTTCATGGGTGAAACGATTTCTGTATGTCTGTGCTGAAGTGGGTAATTCTCTAACCCTAAAAAGACATGTGCGTGCTGTATCTGTTTATATAAAATCTGTGCAAAACAACATATGGATGCATATAATTGTAAAATATGGTATTGTTTTTGATAATACCTTGTCTCAAGGGTCTTGGACTCTCTGAAGCAACTAGTCCTATAAATGTGTGATCTGTCTGGAACAACAAGCAATTTAGCAATTTTCTAAAAGTACAGGACTTTCTTTCAAGGATGAAATTCTTGCCTGAAGTAGACCAAAACATGATTTTTACAGTGGAAGGCTTCCACCAGCAGAATCACGCTGCTGTCAGTATTAATAGCAATTAACTGGTTTTCATACTTGGGCTGCTGTTACCTAGATTGTCTACATCTGCTAAAACCCAGAAGCATGGTGAAAAGAATCAGCAATCCAAGATCAAAAGCTTTTTCCCAAAATTCCTTGTATAATGTTATCTCAACCAGCAGTTCTGCTTTAAGACAAAGAGCCGAGTGTCTGCTCTGGTCAAGAGAAGATGCACTTCAGGACCCGAGGGCACAGTGGGAGTTCTGGGCAGGGCTGGCATGGACCAGGAGCCTGGGCTGTCTGCTTTCTGCTTGCCCTTGAACCTGGCAGTGACCGAGAGCCTTTAGCACTTGTGAGTCTCCAGGCACTAATGGAGCGGTGGCTGTCATCTTGCTTTCTCTTTTGTCAGAAAGATGGTGTTTTCAGAAAGACAATGTTTTCGTGTTCTGTAGCTTGGGTGAAATAGTTCGGCAAGGGAGGTCTGAAGACATTGACACATGAGCTCTAGTGATTTGTTTGGGAGAATCCCCTCCCTTCTGTGGTGGGGTTAGCACCTCTGTAGCTTGGAGCAGCAGGAAGCAGTGGGCTTTGAGCCGGCGTTCGAAGGAGGGCCTGATGGATGCTAGTTTCTTCTGGTTCTGGTACAGGGGAAGGAACCTCTAGCAGTGGGGTGAGGCAGGCGGTTGGGGAAAATCTCTTAAATCATCCCAGCGCTGATTGCAAGAATGTGTCATCTGTACTCTCAATATGAAAATTCAGGTCTGTGTGTATCCATAATAACGTGCCTGCTGGTGGTGCTGGTTTTGGTGGGAGCCTAAACACTCGAATTAATTTCTCTGCGGATCATTGGAGACAGTAGTGAGCATGTAGGAGAGGGGAAACTGATTTTAGTCTAAGCTGCTGCTGAAACCATGCCTTCATTTGACCATAAATAATTCCACTCGATCCTGACAGGCCACTAGATTTTTAAATATTTACTTTTATATATTTATTTATTAGATATATAATACTTTCTCTGTTACTTGTTTACATTACATGTAATGTTTATGTATAAATATTAGGCATCTACTGAGAAATAGGAAACTGAAAAGTTGAATCTGTAACCCAAAGGTTATTGTGAAGGTGTGAAAAGAAACCAGATTTGCAGCAGAGAGCTTATGTAATTTATCATAGTTATGATAATGTTTGGAAGCATGGCCAGTGGGGCACTTGTGAGAGTCCGCTACAAGAACCGTTCTTCCAAATGCTTAATATAGATCATACTTCAATTTTTTTGAAAGACTGTCTTGTTATTATCTTGCAGGAAACAGGAGTTAATTCCACTGTTTTGAGTGTAGGAAGTGACCCAAAAAAAAGAAAATACTGAAAGTCATACCTAGCTTCTTTGTGGGTCAGCTTTGGCTAGTTTTAGGGGACGGAATGATAAAACGACTCTTTTTAGCTTGTTTAAAGGTGAATATTGGGAGTGCACTAGCATTCAATCCTTATAGTAAACATTTTTGCTAATTAAGGGAAAATAAGTCAATTCAGGGCATGGGATCTCTTGCTTCTGTTTAAAAAAAAAAAAAAAGAAAAGAAAAGCGGGAGCACAGTGACTTTTCTCGTTTCCTCCTTGCTCTGGGTGTATTGCCTCTGTGCTACAAGCTGTCAGAGACACCAGAGGGCACACGCTGCCTGCACTTGCTGCAGTGTCAGCCCAAGGAAATGCCTGTCGCAGGGGACCCAGTCTTAGCATGACCTGTGGATCTTGGAATTGACTTTGCTTTAATCCTGCCTCTCAACCCAGTTGCAAAGGAAACATAAAATTTGAAATGTTATTAATTTTATTTGACTCTGGGGACTAGTCCCATTGAATTTCCTGGGACTAACTTGTGTGAGTAAATGGAGTGAGATTTCGTTTGGGAGTGATTTTTATGGATTCCTATTTTTTAACTTTGACTAGGTTTTCATTTGATATGAATTGATTGTATAAGGTCTATAGGTCTGTAGTCTTGCCCAGTGGAATAATGTCTATGTGATCATAAAGAAGAGAAAGGAGGTTGTATGATCGTGACACATTACACTGTCCACGGTGAGACTTTATAGGTTATGTAGTAAGCTATTTTAAATTTTATTTTAGCACCAGTTTTTGCCAAGATTCTGAATTTCTTTAGCTTCTCTGTTTTTAAGACAAATACAATAAGCTTTATAATATTTGGGATAATGCCCACATAATGTGCACCTTAATTTGAGAATCCCTTGTCACTTTGTAGTTGGAAATGCATGTGGGGGATAGAACAGGAGACGGGTGGTAACGTGATTTTCATTATTTTTATAGAAATGGAGGCAAAGCAGGCCTGGTGTGTATACTGCAGATGGAAATGGTGTTATTAAACGAGGCTCTTATCTCGCTTTTATTTTTCTGTTAATTTTATAGAAGCCAATAAAGTATAAGCTCTGCAAATTTTCTTTTTATGCCAGTTGAATATGTGAAAACTGTGTTCTTGCTTTTCAAAGCCAGCAGGTCTAGCTACAATGAAGTAGAGCTTGGCCTGAATGTTTTGGCATCACACTGCAGATGCAGCAATGCTCGGGTCACTCTGCCAGATCTGGCTATCCAAGGCTTGAATCTTTCCCAGGTAAAGGCTGCTAGTGATGCACAACACATGACATGGGTGAATTTCTGTCATGAGTAAACTAGGCATCTCAAGAACACCCCCCACCCCCCCCCAAAGAGAGAGTGAAACATAAGAAACGTAAGCCAGGATACTACCCCTGCCTTCCCATGGGAGAACAGCCAGTACGTTGTATTCTGTGTTTGCATTTGACGTTGTACAGTCTTTTGATGTAAAAGAGCAGAGCAAATAAAGAAGTATCCATGCATATCAAAATAAATAATATGCTCGTACCTTAGCAGAAAGTTATCAGCTTCGTTCTTGTTTTTGCTGATACAAAATCCTGAAGGTCAAGAAAACATTTTAGGAGTTGTGTGAAATACAAGACCATAAGGCACTTTAACTGTGAATCTTGTTTCTTTAATGCCAATTAAAGCAAAATTTGGCCCAGTGTTAATTTTGCCACTGGCTACATACCTCACAAGTTTTGGATGGATGTTTTTTTCCACTTTTTCTCCAGCCCTCCCAGCATTTTGCCTTCTGGCCTGTACAGCTGTGCTGCTAGTATACTTTCTATTTCTGGAAATGACCCATGTGGTTAGGTCAGTTTGTTTTAGCCTTGCTCCTTGTTGCTGAAGTAGAATAGCACATTTCCCCTAACTGCATGAAAGCTAGGGTAGACAATCTTGATAAATATGATTAATAGGCCTCTCTGCTTTGCTCTGCAGCTGAAGACTTCCTGAGATTCTGTGTCAGCTGTGCTACAGCTCCCCAAACCAACCTTTGCATAGAAAGTATGCCACAGGTTCAGTTACGTTGTTGAAGATATTTTTATTCACAGCTTTTGCTATAGGAAAGTCTTTGCAATTGAAATATGGTAATAATAGCCTGAAGAGGTAGTATTGGCAGGAAAAACAACTTATAAATATGGGTGAGTGTGGATTTTTTCCCCTCTGTTACCTAGAAGTTTGTTGGTTATGTTTCTTGTGACTGAAGTTAAATCTGGAGTTTAGTGAGGTGTTTAATTCCTCCTCTGATCAGCAGGATAGTAACTATGATAGGATATAGTAGCAAGTGTAGTAGCTTTGAGTCAATTATAACTTGTTGGTACATGGACTGTATTTGTAGGTTACTGTTCTTTTTTACTGACTTAATGTGACTTAAATTCATAGTACTTGACAGAAAATACCTTTTGTGGTGTTACTTTTGTCAGAAGGGTGAACAAATGAATATCATATTATCTTGCTGAAAAATGTTATCTAGAGACTCCAGCGGTTACATGACTACTTCAGAAATGGAAAGAAAGAATATAGGGGAAAAAATACTCACATTGATGTGAGTGATAATAAAATAAAATGTGTGATTGGCATCAAGGAACATTCAGCTCGTACCTCTCTGTTAATTAGCAGACACTCAAATTTGTGAGGGTACTTTGTGATTTGTCCTTAAAATTCAGAGGCCAGACTTCTTCTGCCCTGCATGTGGGAATTGCTGGCTGCAGCACAGGCTGAATCCATCTAGTTTTCCTGGTGACTGCTATGCAATTGGAATTGCAGGGGCACATCAGCATTCTCAATAATTGAGTACAAGTCTTAATAGCAAATAATCCTCTTGAAGCTGTTCCCCCCCCCCCCCCCCCCTCCACTGCAATCAAAGGAGAGCTTTGTTAAGGCATTAACTAACAAATTAGCTGCTAAATGCAGGTAATAACCTATTTCCCATAGATTGCTTTTTAATTATAGCCTAAGCTGTGCGATTCCTGAAATCACTTCTTTGGCAAACCAATGTTTGTGTTCTTTTCCAACCACTGTAACTAATTGGCAAAAAAGTAATTTTTAAAGTCTTTACTGATACCAGAACACACTTTGCTTATATATTCCTGACTGCAGAAATACCTTATCAGTGTTTCTTTTCACTGTTATTAGTATTTTAAATTAAATGTGCAAGGCTATGCTGTGAAATTGTTTTTAGTTTTACTTCCATGTACAATATGTCATCATTAGATTTTTAGATAGCATAGATATTTTTCCACTTAACTGCTTCCTATGAGGGAGGAGGAATTAACCACTTTATTTTTATATGTATTGGTTAATGCAAACTATTTATTTTTCTAATCTGTGTCACAGCAACCATTTAGAAAACTAAATTATGTCTGGGTTTTGGCAGGAGGGTGTCTTTTTTTTTTTCTTTCCTTTTTTTTTTTTTTTCTATATTCATTGCTTGTCCTCCCCAGATTTCAGTAAAGGCTGCATGTCTTCCAATATATCATTCCACTTCCCTTCAAACCTGACTTTTTTATAAGGGAGCACAGCCATCAAAATTGGCAAGCGTTAAGCTTGATAATTAGTTCAATATAGTGACCAATTCTGTGAATTATGAGTTCAAAGCAACATATGGACATGGATGAAATCAGATTTTGGCATTTCTCACTTAGATTGTTTCAGGACACTGCTGGAGCTTCTTTGATCTGTAAATAACAACTGCAGTTCAGTGCCTTACTTAAAATACATCAAACGCATTCATGACTTTTGCTTTTACATGTAGACCTCACTTCTAGTTACAGTTTTGAATCAGATTAATGAAGCTATTCATGTTTTGAGATTTCATAAAGAAAGCAACCAAAGATAGCTCTTTTCATTCTTCGTGTTTTAAGAGAAGCAGCTAACATTTCTCTGTCTTAATGTGCAGCCCAGACACATCAACAGCTGCTTTGTGAAGTCAAAAGCGGCCATCTCCTGTACTGCAGATCCTCTACAACCTGATGGCAATGGATGTCTTCCTTTATTCTTTATAAAACAGTAATAAAAAGGTTTATTTTCACTGCACCGTGTAGTAGCTTACTTCAGTAACTCTTTTTCCCTGCTGTAGCCTGCACATAGCAACCTTCTTCCTAGTTCTGAACTTTGCAGTGGTTTGAACTACAATGTGCCATCTAGCAGACAGTAGCTGGAGATAACTGGACAGGCGCTATGCTATGTATTACTCCTTAAAGATATACACAGTCACAGACCTAGTTCAATAAGCATCATTGCCTTTCAATAGTTTGTTGAACGCACTGCCTCTGAGCTTACCAATTAGCTATAAAAGGGCTGTATGCTTTTTTGGTAGCAAAGGAATGTGGGGAATTATGGCTTCTCAGTGTTTTAACCATCAACTTTCCAGCTGGGTAACTCCATTGCGACTAATTAAACTCCCAGTGTTTTGCTTAGAAGTGTTCAGTATTCAGTGGTAGTGCTATGGGGTTGTTTTCTGCTGAGTAGTTAGTGTAATTACCTGAGTTGTACACAAATGCTGAAGAGTTGTTTTCATGGTGCTTTGGGGTCTGCTGAGATAAAGTTCTTGTCCTGTGCAACACCTAATATATAATTTTGTACCTGGTGAAAATTCACTGCAACTCTCCACTCCCCCCACCCCCCGCCCCCAAAAAGCAAAGAAAAAACAACCCAAAAAACCCAAACAAAAACCAAACCACCCAAAAGTTTGAAACTTAGCTGAAAGACGAGCTTCTTTTTTCTAAGCAACCCTGTCCTTTTTTGTTTATAGTCTTTTGATGAGATGCCAGATGCCTCACACTTGGAGCATTTATTTTGGTGGGTGGCAGATGAGCAGGCATGTTAGACTTTGCCTGACAGGATCAGACCTATGTTTTGTCCAGTCCAGTATCTTGTCTGTCCTTGGGGCCAGATGTGAAATCCTCAGGGAAGTCAGGAGGTAGGAAAGGTGCCCTGCTGTTTCAGGCTCACAGCTGGCAGCTGTTAAAAGGCAAGCATCCAACCTCCCTTCAGTGAGTCCTTGTTCCTACCAGCACTCCCAAACAAAAATGACTGTAGAAGTAGGTACTGCAAATCCTGAACTTTTACATTAACCCTTTTGAATGGATACAGCTGGCTCAGAGTTTTTACACCAATGATTGATATTTTTTTGGGGGGCAGCTTGTATTTATTTTCTGGGAAAACAAATGATTCTTCCTACTTATTCCCCATTTATCTTTCCCTTCAAGATTCTCCTCCAAAACACCCTTATTTATTTCTGTATGCTTCCTTGCAAAACAACATCTTACACAGATAAACTTTGTGGGCTAAATCATGCTCTCATCAGTGTTTTCCTGCTGACTTCCCTCTCAGCAGAATTGTGAGCCAACAAGTTGGGGCACGACCCACAACCATGTGTCTCCTGAACCTTTGTGGCAGAGGCTTCTTCAGGGTGCTGATGTGGTCCCTCACCTTTGTTTCAAAATCGTTTCAGCAGTGCAGTTTCTTGTCTGAAAAGTGAGAACCAGAAAGACAGCTAACAAAGCTACGGACAGAGGAGATGCTTCAGAAAGAGAAGTTCTCACCGTGAAAATTCTTGGCAGCTTTGGAACAACTTCATCCCACACCTGCCATGCTTGGCAGAGGATTTCACTTCCGTGTCAGGGCTGGTAAAAAAAGCTGTATGCATCCAACAAACCCTGAGGTATGTAGGTACAGTGTGATATGAAAGGAAGAGTTAACATCAAAATTCAGCTGGAGCTGTCACGAAAAAGGAAACAAAAGCAGAGGACAAGGAAGACCTGAGAAGTGGCAACAGCGAGAACACCGAGGTGCAGTGAAAGGAGTTGGTGCTCTTGGTGTTGTGTAAGGTCTCGTGTTTAGTTCTAGACTTGGTCAAAACATGCCAATGGCAGCAAGAATTTTCAACTGATTTTCTGCTTTCCTATCCATTGGTTTCCTTTTGGGAGCAATGCACTTGCTCATGGACACTTGAGGGTTCTTGTCATGTGCTCTGGCTGGCTGTAAGGCCTTGTGTTTTGCAAAGGCAATGAATGGGTAGTGCCTGTAGTTTTCAGCACGAGAAATCTTTGTGGATACTTTCAGTGTGGTGGGTTTTTCTTGCCAGTTTTAAACGCCTTTGTTTTCTGAACAGGCTTTTAAAAACAAAGAGAGAATGCCACTGCAGGGACCATCTATCTTTTGTGGTTTTAATTCTTTCAGAAGTTTTGATAGGCTCTGCATTTTCTTAGAGAAACAATTCAGTGAAATTCTACTCCTTAGCTTTAGCTTGAGTAGTTGGTATCACTGAGCTACTGATTTTTTATTTTGATCAGCTGGTCATTCAAGCTAAAGATTCTGGTTTGAGCAGTTGGGAAGAGGTGGGCTCGCTCAGCTTGGAACTGGCTAAGAAGGTATGATGAGCAAAAGGACAATGAGGACTGCTCTGAGAAGGTAAAAGGGGTGTCTGTATGAAGGCTTTAGGCTTGAATCTCAGCAGGATTTGTTTTGTAAATTAATATCTGAAAATTCTGATAGAACTAGATCTAGATTCTGAAGAACATTTTTCCTCTTTTGGTTGTCTCTAGTATTTGTATCAGAACTATATCCCACAATATTATATCTTATGCATTTTTTAGTTATTCTTCCCCCCCCAGTTCATTTACCCTTTCTGGTGCTCTGAAATGTATGCACTTTTTCTATGAGTGCTAACGCTTCACCTTAAAAGTAATGAGTAGGAATTTTGTTTTGGATTCACAGCTCTGTTGCCAGTGTTCTCTGTTGTTTTTTCACTTTGGTTGTAAGTCTAGATGTGTGTTTAATCAGTTCGTTTTGAATTTTAGATAGTTGAGAGATGCTGACTTTGAATATTTAATGGTACTAACCGTTATTTTCAGAACATGTAGTTTCCGAAAGAATGCAATTAGAGACTAAGCCCAGGAATTTCTGTGGCAGGTCAGGCACTTCTGGCCTCAACTGTCACTGTCTGGAAGAAGAATAAAGCTCACAGTGCCTCTACAAATCACTGAAGCATTCCCTTCCCTGATGTTATGATACATGTCATACGCTCTGTTGAGAGACAATATGAATGTGCCCGGTGGATAAATGTTCTCTGGATAAACTTGGATGTTACTGTATCTGTTAAGATCCATGTCTCTGACTGATGTGAATATGTAGAGTATGAGCTGCTTTTAAAAACCAGAAGTGTGTATACATCTAATGACCATGGAAAAAAAATGCCTGAGAAGTGAACTAGATGCCGTGGTGCAATTTCAAATGCCAGCCAACAAAAGAGCCCTGATGTGTTTGTTTTCATTCCTGTACTTTTTAGAGCCTATTTCATGATTGGTGATGCTTGATTCAGAATTGTAGGGGGGTGTTTGAGGAAAGCAGTGAGTGTAGTGTGATTTAAGAGGCTGGTGAACTGCCATGGCCTCTATGCATGGTGACTGAGAGCAAACTCACCTTGCCTTGATATTCCAGATGCCTATGGGAGCAAATAAATGAGGGAAAACAATGACAATTTGAGTGAGGAAGAAAAAGTTAAAAAGAGTTTGGGCTTGGCATACGATGGGGAGAGAATTCTGCCCAAGACCTTGCAGCACACTGTGTTTGGTGTGGTGAAAAGCAAGATGCAAAAGATATTTAGTCTTTTGTTTTACTCTAATATCTGAGTCAGTATGTTGCACAGATCCATGGGTCAGGTGAACATAAATTGTGCTGTTGGGATTTATCTGGCCAGTAACTTAACCTCTGACTCACCCTGGCAACGGTACAGCATTACAAATGTCGTCTTCAAGGAAGGATGAACAAATTTTTTAAGCCATTGGGCACAAAGAAAACCTTGCAAATCAGTCAAGAATACTTCCTTGTTCCACTGCTCCGTCACCCCTCATGCCCTGGAATGTATTTATTGCAGCTAATGCTAGGAAAATTCAATCTGTCCATTTGTGTCCTGTGCTCAGAGTGACTCAAAGTACCTTTCCTCATTTTATCCTGTTTTAATTTTGTGTCCATTTAAAAATTTCCAGAAGACCAAGTATGATGACTTTCAGCTAAGCCTATGAATATCCATGGTTTGACAAGCTAATGTCTTCTGTTAATTTACTTCAACAGAAGGGAACACAAAGAAGGTAATGCTTTTGCATGGTTTTCTTGACAGTCCCAGCAGTTCAGGAATTAACTACTTCAGGACACAGCGATCCTGTGTATTACTAAGGGACCTGAAAAGATTGTGTCCTCTCACCTGTGATTTCATTTTACCTTCATGCTCTCCTCAAAACCACCAGATGCGCAGAGCTGCCATTAACAGTGAGGAAGGAGCTTAGTACTTCCAGAAACAAGTAAGGCTGCTTAAGTGCTTAAATCTGGTTTAGCTCTTTAAGTATATGAGTTGGAAATGTCTCTTGTGTGTGTAAGGGAACTATTCCCATTGCTAAATTTCCTTTCTCTGGAATTTCCCCTCATTTTTAATTAAAAAAGGGAGCAGAGCTGGGAAATATTGGTAGAAAGAAGCCAACTGAAGTATCCAATATGAATTTTGTGCGAAGTAGGTGGCTGGAAGATCCTGCCTGTATTAAGGGGCAGGCACTGAAACATGGGACCACTTGTTGAGGTTGATGTTTGAGCTCAGTCCCCTTGGAAATGACGATCTTGAAACGGGATGGCCTAGAACAACTTAAAGTATTTATTTTCCCAAGGCCCATGAATTGCCAACACAGGGAGTACTTTTACTGTAACAAAATACTGTGTATTTAAAGAGAATTCCTTCTTTCTGAGCAGTAATGTGACCTTGATTAAATTATTTCTATTTTTAATCAACTTTAAGGTCCCTGGAACTTCTAAAGTTCTCAGCAGCTGTTCCTCAGATGTCTGCTGGCCTGTTGGCCTCACAGATTTCCCCATCTCCTCAGGAGGACTGAGGACTCTGAACACATTCTAAACAGCCAGAGATAACATTTTGTGGCCAAGAAAGACTTAAGTGGTGCCCTGAGCTTGGGAAAGGGCTCTATAAATGGTCTCCAGAGCTTCCCCACAGAGGCTATGTCTTGGAGAACCCTGTTAAAGAGCACTTCAGCTTTAATAGTTGTACGCTGAGACCCAAACACTGGATCTTCTTTCTGCTACGGATCTTTTTGTGCATTATGTTTCCTTTGAGAGCAGAGTACAGGCAGAATCTCTTGGGATCTTGCTTTACTCTTTAATCCAGCACCACAAACCAGAAATCCTTGGGGTTTAAGCAGCTTCACCATTTATTTACACAGGTCTGCAGTGGCTTTTTGTTTCTTTGTTGTTTCATCTGTGATATCCCCCCTGCTGTGTTTTGGATGGTTCTGTTTTCTGTAGGAAATTCTAAAAGGCTGTTTAGCTGCATGCACGCAGCTTTCCCTGGATGTTCACCTAGTCATCTCTGCACATTGTGCAGTATATGAGCATCAGCGTGTTCTCAAGGCCATAGTACCTTTTCTTCACTGAAGTAGTTCTATAAACAGAAGAAACACATTTTCCTATGGACCTGTGATGCACAGCACCTGTGCTTTCCCTACTGTGCTGCCTTAAAGTGCTGCTTTCATGGCCTCAAAACTTCCTCCTACAGCCCTGAGCTGTTGGTTGAGCGGGTGATAATAGATGCTAGCGTGCTTCCCCAGGTATCTGTGTGCTGGTTGCCTGCCTGTGTATATCCACTGATTGCCCAGCCAGCAACCACACAGAAAATTCTTGAGCTCCTTCTGCAGCATTTCCTGCAACATTGCCAGATTGAGTCTCTCGTCTCAACCAAGACACTTAGAGATGTGTTTCAGGTGTTTATTTTATGTTCACAGAAGTTCTGGGAGCTTTGGCTCTCCTCTGCCTTACTTGCCTAAAATCAGATGATGAATTCAAAAGCTAAGGAGGAGGGAAAAAGAGGGCAATTTGATGCACTGCTTCAACAGCAAACCAGTCTAAAAATGCAGCTTTATACAGTCAGACAAGGTGTCAATAAATATCCTATTGAATGGCTTGTTCACTGCTGTACCAGTAAGTGATGGAAATAATTAATTTTTCTGAGCCAGATTATAAGCATATAGTGGAGGTGGAAACCTTAGCACTGGTTAAGTATCATTATCCAAGTGATTAACTAAAATTTTACCATCCAGATATTCTGTAGTTGGAGCTGGTGGAAGGCAAAGCCCAACAATGCCAGTGAAATTTGGATCAGGACCATGTTACGGTATTAATAATTGGCAAAGGCACTGAGTTTTACTGTACTAACCAAATACTGTAATTTATCTTGTCTCAGGTACCTGTTGAAAATACATGGGCTACAGTCCAAATACCTGTGGAGATTAACAAGCTGAAGGTTTAGTTCAGGGCACTCCTGAAACCACTCAGGTGTTAAAAATGAGCAATATTTTTTGGTACAAAATGTTCTCAAACTTGATCAGCGCAGATGTCCTTTCAGTAGTTATGGATAGTCTGTGAGTAACCAAACGATGGTGCTGGTCTGAGGTACCACTTACCTTTTCCTGGTAGATATGAGACTGTTTAATTGAAGATTTAGTTAAGGAATTTTCTCTCTATGAGCAGAATTCCACAGTTTATTAGAGTGAAATTCCTGAAATAGCAAGGAAAAGAAACCAGCCTATAAAAGAGGATCAGGGAGTTTAAAGCCAAGATATTAGAATTGTATGGTGTTGTATGTGCATTGGGTTGTAATGGCCCATACCCATCATGAATCAGACTTGCAAATACTGCATGTTTGCAGAGGTGGAGTTTTGCCATTGTTGGTTTATTTTTAATTAATTGTATCCATACCACATACCTCTTACAGGTACTTGAATGAGTTTAGAAATTTTTTTCAATTGAGATGGAGGGTACTTTGCCACTTTTAAGCTTTCGCACTGGTAGATTTATGTAAATCTATCAATGTTATTTCTGCCATTGGTGATCTTATTGCTGACTACAAGCACTACTATTTAGTTCCATCAAAGGTGTTTCCATAATTAAATTTATAGCGCAGCCTAACAACATTTCAGAGAGCATAAAGCTCCCGATGTGTTTTGGTTCTGTTTGAAAATGGATACCCAGGCTACAGTTTGGATCAGAGACAGTAAAATTGGATAGCTTTTTGTGACCCTAAAGCTTTTCTGTTCAACCACATCTTAACATTCCATGGTACTGGAATGGAAAAGGTTTTTGTACAAGTGTGTTTTGAAGTATTTCAGTACAGCAAAGAAAAATCACAATGAAATGGAACTGTTGGCGTTTCTGTACATTAAGAGCTGTTCTGCTCTCCAAGCTCCTGTTAAGTGTGAACTGCTTAAATGAGATGTTTGCAGGGTCAGGCTGCTTCCAGGCATCTAGATAGAAGATACCCGGGCTTCTTTACTTGGTGAAGTATGTTGAATTAAAGGGAAGTTACTAGTACCTTGTCTCTCTCCTCCTATTTTTCCATGAGAATAATCAGGAAATAAAAGTTTGTTGTCTAACAGAGAAATGATCAAATGGTCCTTTGACAGTAAAGAAATGACAAGATTAGAAAATCCAATTGACCAAAAGTATTTTGCAGGTTTTGTAAACTAAAGTATTGTGAATATGGGCACAGTGCAGGTGCCACAGCTTGAATAAACTTTGTGATCAAGGATACAGGTGTACCTTTGGATGAAAGAATGCAGAGTTGAGCATTGCTCCTTTTTTAGCATGAGCTTTACCCCAATATATCCTTTAATGCCTGTGCTTACACTAACAGAAAACCTTTTGATTGCTAGTGCCTATAAAGAGCAGATGGTATCTTCTGAATGTATTCTAATATGAGAAGGTACTGAGTATAGATTGAGACTGTGCATATTTTAAATCAACTGTGTCTGTAAACTCCATTTCAGTGTTACCTGTTTTTTGAAGAACTTACGATATTTAATATGTCTACAGACATCCCATAAATTCTTATTGACCCCACCTGCCTCCCTGTGCTAAGTTCCTGCTGTTACAAGTAGAGCTTTGATGAACATTTAGATTGCACTATAAAGTTCTTTCCTTCAAAGATATGGATTTTCCTCATGGAAAAAGCTTTGTTTCTGCTCAGAAACACAGAGGAGAAAAGGATTGTCTTATGTCCGCAGCTCACCGGTGTTGCAAGTGAGATGGGAATAAATAGGTCTTCCTAGAGCAGTACAGAGCAGCAAATGTAGTTTCCTATTACCCCACAAGCTTGGTCAAAGAAGTTTGGTATATACTTAGGACTTTCGGTACTAAAGCCGCCTCTTTCCCTAGTTTTGAAATAATTGCAATAATCAAAATCTTGATAAATACTGTTCTGTGTTTGTTACACGCTTGCTAGTCTTGTGACCTTCCCTCCCCCCTCCCCTCCACCTTTCCAACTATCGATCAGAAGTCTCAGTCATAGGAACCTGGCTGGGTTTTCTTTGTTTTCCCTCTTCAGGAATCAGCTATTTAGCATGAGATAGAGTTTTACGTATGCAGCTGTCTGAAATTACAGCTCCCTTTTCTGAAAGGGGTTGTTCACTGCCTCATTAATACCAGTTAGAAGTTCTACTTTATAGTATTACATTAAAGCAAGGGGGAAACATTAGTAGAAGGTTGAAGTCTGAAATTTTGGTTAGTGCTCTTGAGTGTTGTTACTGTCCTTGTAAAGCTATAGGTAAGCCAGTGTTCTTGTGAGAAATGTGTGCTTCGTCTGGCCAGATGGTTTATAGAGCTTTAGATTTATCATCTTCCTTGTCTGTCTTCACAGATGACCTTTTTGCAAAGCTTTCTAATAGACAGCTGTTTGATCAGAGTTGTCTTTGAGAGGTCTCTCCTAGAACTTCCTGGAAAACCTCATCACTTAATGGTTTAATTTTATCTTGAAGCATTTGGGTTCCATGGAAAATCTCTTGTATGTGTGTACATACACTCCAGTAAGAGGAAAGCTGAAATCTTGCAGCTACTAAAAATTTGTGTTATCATGTCAGGATCTGACCTTTTACAGGCCTTACAGAGGGCTCAAGAAGAAGCCTGGATAATGTACCTGCTGCTTTAGGCTTTGAAGCAAAACTGGAAATCTGCAGACATAATCTGAACATCCCTTGTGTTGCTGGGCAATAAGATCCATAATGGAGATGTATTCTTATAGAAAATGCTTATCTATAAGTTTTTCCCTTCAGGGAATTGATGCTTCTGAATGCAACAGTAATCATTAATGGAAAGAGGTTGTGTTCTCAGGTGGACTTCATGTGTGTTATCACTGCACATCTGAGCTGGCACATTATGTTTGGGCCCTTCGGCCAGTGCTGTGATACGAATAATCCATACAAACTCGGTCAAAAGCAAAGCCTTACTGTTTTGCTGACTGTCCTCTTGGCAAAAGGTCATCTTTGAGCTCATGACCTTCTAGTCCAATGGGCAAGATGAAGGGCTACCATTTTTTCCAGATGTCAGATCCAGAAAGATTGAATGCTTTGCCTGAGGTTATGCTCCTAACTTCCTATGCAGTTGGGGAATTCTTCAGAAATGGAAAGACTATCCTACTGCCTCACTTAAGGGTTTTTGTTGTGAACTGAGTTGAGCACACATGTGACATTTTGCAAGGCACTGAGGGTTGAAACTGTCACACTGACTGACTTTGCTAACGATCTGCTCAGAAATTCAGTGTACATATATGGTGAGTTCCCTCCTGTTCACTTTTGAGCCCCAGAATAACGTAGTCCTGTAGCTCAAGCTTCTGCACCGCAGCATGCCTCGGAATACACAGGCTTGCACAGACTCTTAGGGTTATACTTGTTTCCCACAATTTTCTGCGTGTTTGTCTCTAAACGAACCATGAAATGATTCGGTGCCCGCATGTGGTTTTAATAACAAGCGTATGTGGGCAAATGAGAAAATACAGAATGTTTGACTGGAAGTTTCTAGCATACGATATGGGTTAAAATTGAAGTAGGTTTGTAGTACAGTGTTTGTCAGAGTTGGTTAATTACTTTGGGTTATTTTAGATGAGACTTCTCTCTATAACCTTGTAACAACTGTTCAGTGGTGGAAGGCTCCGTACTTAATCAAGGGCAGATTTGGAGCAGTAAGCTCCAGTTTGATCTTCACTGGGATCTGATTGTTTTTCTGGGAAGTTTGTGTAGTTGTTAGTTTTGGGGTGTTTTGTTTTGCTGCTGTAGGTTGTTGGGGGTTTTTTGAGAGAAAGTACAACACGTAGCCTTCTGATCTTGTTTTAGCTGAGAGTTATATCGAGGGCTTATACTTCTGTAATAGGAAGTCAGGTTAGGCATCCACATCTTGAAAACTACAACTGCTATGGATACATTCTGACCTCAGGTGGTCTTTTCAGAGTCCAGAGCAATCCTTCCTTCACCTTGTATCCTCAGCTTTGCAAAATGCTTCTGAAAAGACTTTGTGTCTTTCATTATTATTTCGTTAGAAAGCAGTAAGTTCTCAGATTTTCAAAATCTGGTTTTATTTTCTTTTCTCCTACCTTAGCCATATTCAGCTCTGATGTTCCTTTTTCCACACATGCTGAAGGGAGATTGTGACGTCCCACTAGCCTGAAATCAGGAGGAATTTATTGCTGTTAGATGAGAGCATCTCTCTTAGGCTATTCGGACTCTATATTCTCTCTTGCTCCCAAACTTGAAGGGTTAATATTGGTTTAGACTTAACCGGCTTTTTCTAACTATCTGGCTTAAGCTTGCTGATGAAATACACAGTGAGGATTGCCTTTGGCAGTCTTTGAGACTGATGTCCTTGTGTATGAAAGGGAGGAAGAGCACTGGAAAAGCCACAGGGAGGAAGAATGATAGATAAAGACAAGTACTTGAAAATTTTCTGCGAAGGAGAGAAAAGAAAAATCTGTGCCTATGCCTGTGATAGGAGGGTGAAGTAATGATTTAAATTGCTCTGGGGAACTATCCAACAAAGCAACACCTGAGCTGATCATCTGTGCAGTCCATCCATCAGGAGAGGCCATTAAAATAGGTTAGACAAATGTGTTGGAACAGGCCCTGCCCTTGGTCAACGGCCTTTGGATCTCATTTTCTCCATAATACTGTAATTCCTAGGAAAGGCAAGTGTTGTTGTAAGAGAAGGTAAACAAGAACTGCAAGGGAGCAGAGATGTTTTTGTGGCAGCAGTGCTTTGGATATTGCGTAGAATAAGAGACTGAAGCAAAACAGATGAATAAAGCCTATAAAATTTGTTAAACACTGTGTTTCTCCACTTGTCTTCCAGTAAGGGTTTTTTTTCTATGGAGATGTTTTCAGTATCTACATGATGTGTCAAGGTGACTGTGGTGTGTAGGTGCATAGGTATGTATATAAGCTGTGCTGGGCTGCATTGGTTTCTTCTCACTGTGATCTTTGGGCACCAGCCTTGATTGCAAAGAGGAGTTACATGGCACGTGTATGGATCTTTTTGCTGTACTGTGAAGAGTGTAGGTCTGCTGGAAGCTCCGGTCAGTGTAGAGGTCTGAAATGACTGCAAGGAAATTGCAGTAAAATTTGTTATAAATCCTGCCACCTCTGTAACTGACTTACATAAAACTTACAAAAAGTATTTTTGGCCCAGAAATTTGAAACCTGTTGTATGTCATCCAGGCATATAAGCTGGAGAAGGCCAACTGGTCTGTGTTTTAGGAGTGCAGGAGATTTCAGGAGTACACTGAGACTGGGGGAGGAGTAGTTCCCCATGGCTGTTCTTGCTTTCTGCCTCACTGTGGAAGCAGACCCAACCCCAGGCATTTTATGGGACTTGTCACAAAGCAAGGGCTATAGCATCAAGGCAACTATTTGCATATTGTAGGGGGGAAATGCACTTCTCTGAAGCACAAACATCCCAAGGTGCTGTAGATGATAACACCTGTATGCAGTTATTTTATCTCTGGGCTCATCAGGCTTTAGGAGTGGAGCCATATCTTAAAGGAGCTGTCACAGCAATCCTTGTTTGCCTCCAAGGTGTCTCCTGCAGTGCTCCTGCAGGTAATTAATCACCTAATAAAATACATTCTTTGGCAGTAGGTGGAATTTGGAAATTAATTTGCACCCATTAAATGAGGCTTCTAAAACTGTAATTATCATGAAAGGAAGAAATGAGCTGTATCAGGTGTATAAATGATTTATTTATCAAGAATGAGCTGTCACCAAAGTGGCACTTAAGCATGCAGTGTCTGTGCTGCATTTCTTTTAAGTGAATTAAGCAATGACATTTCCCTTCCTTCCCATATTTGTAGGTCCTGGGGCAAATCTTCAGTTGTTTGTGAGGTGTTTGGTACGTAAGTGACCTGCAACAAAATTATAGCTGCTTTTCCCATGTTCTCTCTCTCTAACGTGTGATCACATCTTGCTGCCCCATCATTCCGTGCTCAATGACTTATCCCCGGCAGAGCCTCTGGCCTCCCCAGAGGACACCACAAACCTTGTGCAGCCCAGCTGGCTGTTTGGATTTCTCATTATCTCTCCAAATGGTGGTTTTTGTGAACCGAGTGTTGGTGGCATCAGGAAATAGAAAGGAGGGGGGGAAGTTTTAACAGGTTGGCTGGACTGTGTACGTTGTAAATTACCTGGAATAAGAAGAAATCCAGGATACCTGAATGTCTCTTTCTCTCTCTCTTTTTTTAAGTTGTTGTTTAATGATACAAGTTTAAAGATCTGTTTTTGAAGGTTCCGAGAGGGCAATTTTTAGATCTGAAGAAATGTGAGAATAGCAGCATTTTAGAAGTGAATCATTTACAAAAATATTTACCTTCAGAATCAAGCAAATGCCCTGCTAAAAATGTGTTACCAAAGTGTCTGACCTGTGCACCAGAGCATCTAAAGACTTAATTTAGCTGTGTGGGTAAAGGGAACATGGGCTTCACTGCAGCCTTCCCTGCAAAACTGCCACTAACAACTGTTCTAGTTGCTACATCTGAAATGCATTTGTTGCTGACAGTGTAATTTGCTGGCTTCAAAGTGTGCGTGGTGTGCCGATACAGTATATGTAGTTTGTGTGACATGGAAGGAAATTGTCTCATTATTACATATTAATCTTACGTTATTGGTACATTAATTTCTGAGAAAGCCCAAGAGGTTTTCCATTCATGTCAGGCTGACTTCACTAATGCGCAGCCTCTGGGAAGGGCCATGCCTCATTATTTCCCCCATACTTGTTTGCCTGAGGTTAAGTTGATTTGAAAAAGGGATGAAGGTGCTCAGCACCACTGGCTTGATTCAAAAGTCTTTTGCAAACAGTGAGAAGATTTCTTAAGCTAAAGCCTCTTGAGAAAAACCGGAGTAAGAGTGAGATCATTTACAGTGCCCTTTTTATTTACATTTTACTAATGTTGTCTCCTATGCCAGAAGTGTGATGCTTTTGCTGGAAAGCATCACAAACACAAACAAAATAAGCTGCCATTCAAAAAACCCAATGTGATACTATTAGGTTGGAAATGCCGCGTTTTAGTTATGGGAACTGACAGATAGCAAGTAACTTGTGTGAGCAAAAAATACTTGTGATTCTTACTTTTAGCTTAGGAGTGTAGGTTAAATAATGCTGTGCAAAACCCTTTCAATATAAACTAATACCTTTCTTCTTTTTTCTTCTCCAGAGTTTTACCACAAGGTATTTTTACTGGATTGCAGTATTTTTTGGAGGTGTATGGGAAATATTTTTCATGAAAATCGAGTGGCAAAAATTAAACACTCTGGAATGCAGCTGAAGGGGCAGCCCAACTACCCTGAGCATGTCCTGGTTTGCTTGAAATATGGTTACCCTTTACAGGCACTCAATTCATCTTGAGGCCAATTTTAACAGTGCACAGTGCAGAAATGACTGTTATGACATGCCCTGAACCAGTTCCAGTTCAGCTTGTGTAAATTCTACATGTGGGGTGCTTTTGGAGCTGACAGGTGGAATTTTATTGTGATTGTATTTAACTATCCTGCCACAGTAAAGGCTTTTGTCATTTGTCTTACTGAGTTGCTACGTGTTGCAAAGCAAAGGCATGAGGTCTTTGCTTTTTTGGTTTTTTTCAACTAGCACATCCTCTAAAGATTGTTTCTCAGGGTAGGATTTTCCCAGTGTTCAGCTACACTTTCCAAATAGGTGCTTACCAGCTGCTCTGTGGGCACAGGGCATCATGTCAGGATCTTTTCTAGGATGACCGCTGCTGGGTGCACCGTGGTGGTGGTGGGAATAGCTTATCCTTAGTTTAAGCTTGAGAGTGAAATCAGCCAATATTGTCTGTTCCTTAGGCTGTGCTCAGAGATCCTCTTCTGTCTACACAGCCAGCTTGAACAGGTTACAGCCCCTGTTGCTAGCTGCCATCGTTAACCCGGCTTACTTGGCATGAAGTGGGGATGGAGCAGTTATGTGAGGAGCCAGACCAGTGCATGGGAGAGATGGGGACACTAAGGTGTGGCGGGGGTTGTGATAAGCACATGGGAGCGGAATGAAAGCTGTAACCCGCCCTCTATCCCCACAGCTGCAGCTGGAAGGGGAAGTACAAGCAGACAGTAGTAGTAGAGCTCATTCTGTATCAGATTCTGTTTCTTAGGCTACTGGAATTTTTTCCCCAGCATAACAGGCTGTTTTCACCATGTCTATCAGCAGTTCAGCATGAATTTGGGAACCTCCTTTCCACCCCAGATTAGTCCTAGGCCTAAGACACCAACAACAGCAGGACTTCCAAATGAAGTCAGATCACGTACTGGCATGATGTCAGCTGAGTTTCTAAAATTGTATGTGCAAATGCAGAATTAGCACACTGTTCTTCAGGTTTCTTAACTCTTTTCATGATCCCAAAGGCCACTAGCAGCGTTTGGTGGTACTATTTAAAGAAAGGTATTAATGGTTTTACATCTTTTGATTGAAAGCCACAGTTAATTTTTGCTCTTGTGGGAGTTCCGCAAATTTTGGTGGTTTTATCTGAAGAGTTCTATTAGTACTTGCGCTGAGATAAAAATTGTGTTATAAGTGAAGAAAGCATTCTGGCACAAATCAGAAAATCCCAGGGAAGATAAATAAAAAAAGTAATTAAAATGCCTTGAGGTTGAAACATTATGGGAATTGCAATGTATACCTTGGTAATCTCATTAGAAAAAAACCAGGTTTAAGTCACTTGAATATATCATACATTGCTAATACCAGTCTGTTCCACTTCAGCCCAAAAGGTTGTGAACATTACACTGGAAATGGCATTTGCTTTGAGATCAGCTCATTCTTTGTATTAGGCAATAGCACTGCTTTCTTTCCTTTGCCCTTCAGTCCTTACCTTACTTGCTAATTTTTCTTTACTGCATTACCTGTTGCCCAGTTCTTTGAGTCCATCTATGTATATGCAGCGCTACCTCAGGGACACTGTGCCTTTGATCAGGATCAGGTTTTTTTTTTTTTCTTCACATGCTGCCTTGCAATTTTGTTGAACTGATTTGGACAGATATATCTCAGTCTCAGGGTGAAAGGAGCATCACACGTGCGTTATAGGGTCTGTGAGTGACAGCCAGAATAAGGCATCTTAAATGCTGCAGGAGCAGAAACAGTTCTGGAGACCTATCCAAGGGCAGGTATCTCAAGCAGATACTAAAATACTGTCCATTGAAGAGGTAAAATTTCTGGAGATTCCTCATGGTTAGGGAATGTCTGGCTATTTCCCCAACTGACATTTTTCTGTTTGATTTTCTGTCCCCTCAAGTAATGCCTGTTAGCATGAAAATTATTTAATTGCTGATTTTCTGATTTCCAGCTGGAAAACAATTGGGAAGACTATGGTTCAAATCATGTATCTGTAAATCCCATCTACTGCTGTGTATCACAGACAAAAGCCCATACCAGGCAACACAACCTCAGCCATTGCACTGTGGGTTTTATGAATCTACCTGTGACAGCAGGGAATTGGCAAATCTGCCACTTGGCTGTGATGGGCATTTGACATGGCTGCAAAACCAATGAGGAAAAGAAATCATCTCGGTGGAACCTTCTGGATGCAAAATGGCCTTTAAATGAATTAAAGCTGCGAGAGCAGCATTTCCCGTCCTTTTTCCTCTAGAGGCCATGCTGCAGTGGGCGTGCAATTTGGCTTTTTCCTTTTGGTGTCAATGTTTTCCACAGAACTAAGTTTCTTAAAGGGACCATCAGTGTAACAGATGCTGTGCTCAGACCTGCTGCCTGAGAGAGGAGCATGCTGGAAATGGTGGGATCTGATCCCTTTGTGGGGCCCTGGGAGCCACACTGACTGCTTGGTGGAGCTGCAGTTGTGTCGTTACCTTGGCTTATCTTATCCTCTGTTGAGTGTTGGAGGTCACTTTGAGTGCTTTATTGTATATCTACATTAACCCACAGAAAAGTTTAGACTATTTTATTTGGCTTTTCTCTTCATTCACCATGTTGGTTGCAGCCCCAAATTAGCAGAAAACTTTGTTTAGGCGTCAGTTCAACAAAAACACTTTGGCCCAGCTCCAGCTGTGGAAGAGCTTTTAGATTAATGCGAAGTTGGAAGCGTAAAGAAGAATATGGAGTCTAAGAACTTGTTTGGGTCTGGTCTTTAATGTTTTTAAAGCATAATCTTGTTCTTATTCAGCAATAGTGAAAGCTAAGCATGTTCTTAAGTGCTTTGCCAAGCGTGGAGGGCATGATTTATACTGGTAAAGTGGACACTTAATAGTGTCTACTTCGCTGATCGCAGCTATAACCGGGGCTTCATAGAACAAGAGTTATCTGCTGTTGCACTCTGTATTTCAGTTCCCACTGGGCTCTGAAAATAGACCAGAACTATAGCTGGGGTATGTGAACAGCCATGCAGGATGAGCGAATGAAGAAAATAAGGGCTTGTGTGTGTCTGGGACGTTCCAGTTGTTTAGTTCTTGCCCACCAAAGCACCTTTGTTCCTCTGGATCCTGTTCCTATGTTCTTCTAGTTTGGTACAATTTTCTCATGTCCAAGCTGGGTAACAGTGTGAGAAATTGTTTTGGTGTAGCTTTATGGTTTACCATTGTGGTTATGATAGATCCTCAAGGCAGACAGAAATGAGGTGGCTGTGTGAAGAAATGCAAACGAAATCAAAGGCTTATGGTGAAAGCGACTTCTCCATACATGAATTAAAACAAGTAATTGAGAGTCATGGCTTTTATTTTCACAGCTCTTATGATGGTGGTGCCGTTGTGCAAGCAGAGCTAGGCTCCTTTGAGGAAGCCTACAAGAGGTTCTTGAAGGCAAACCCTCCCTGCTCTCTGCATGCTGGATTTGCGTATGCAGCCAGCGGCAACTAAAGTTTTTTCCCAGCTTGCTGACATGCAGGAAGTTGGGGGTTGCAGGCAGCGAGACAGCTTTCCCAGGGGCTCGATTGCTGTGGACGAGTCTGCAAGTCCACACCTGGGAGGGCAGGGGGTCCCAGGTGGCCCAGCAGTGTCCGACTCGACATCGTACAGCTGCTGCCTTTGGGTGGGGGTGGAAGAAATGCTCCATTAGGAGCAGAGCAGGCTCCAGCTGCATAGGCAGGGAGGTCTGCCGGGTCCAGGGGGCTTCCTGTTTAAATAGTTACAGAGTCTGCAGAATTGGTTAAACCGTCAAAAAAAAAAAAAAAAAAAAAAAAGACATTATGAAGGGAAAAAAAAAAAAAAAAATAACGGAACCATCCTTCCAGTATCTGTACATGCATTGTCTAACTTTGTTTGGGTTTGATCAAATGCTTGTTGTGATTTTTCAATTCACTTTAATGAGTTTTAGAGAAGGTCTTTTGTAATGTAGAATCAGATTAAAGTTTGTGGAACTGTAGCTGCAGTTCAGGAAAGCTTATGTTTAATACATAAAAGCCAGGAGAGATCATTGTCATAAGTTAGTAGGTCCCCCATTGTCATTTTACTCAGTGACTTCCACAAGAGCATGTCTTGTGGTTGGGCTAAAGCAATGCAATTGTTTATTAAAAAATAAAAAAGGTAGATGAGGGATAGAATATAGCCCAGTCTTATTTCAGGCACAGGGAACAGTCAGGCTATTCAGTACAGGACTTCAGGACATATTTAACTGCTTTTTTATAAAGAGCTTGGAAATTAGGCATGTGTGTTGGTGCTTTGCAGAAACAACTATTCAGCTAACACCGATGGAGATGACGCACGGGGAGCTCTTTCAAGGAGTCTCTGAAGATCAGTCCTTTAACTCCGCCTGTACTGACTTGCCATTTAGGCTGCTGTATGATGGACTGCTCACCCCAGGCTACTGAAGCTTCCTCTGTGTTTCCCCCGAGCATTGTGTCGTTGGCACCCATTGGGACACTGCCTGGGAGATGGCAAGCACCTTGCAGGACAAGGCTATGTCTTCTTCTACCTGTAGCGTGCAATGCAGATACAGCTCTTCCTAAATAATTGAAAATAGCAGTCACAGAAGGAAGCTTAGCAGTGGCCCATTTTGTGAGAGAACATTTTGAATGTGTATACACTGTGTATACCTTTACATGAATAGTATTTTCTAGATTTGACATTAATCTGCATTTTTTTTCTCTGCCACATGATGGAGATAATGGTGTAAACTATGTAAATAGTGCTGCATGGGTCATGCACTTCAAAGAAAGAAGTTTCAACTTGGTGGTTTGTAAGAGTTGTTCCGTTAATGTTGATTTTGCACTAGCCTTGATGGAAGTAATTTTCTCATGGTATCTGTGTGGTTGTTTTGTTTAAAGCAACACTTGATTACTTGTCATGTTCTGTTTTTTGGTGTGGGGTTGGGTTTTTTTCCCTAAAAAAGGCAAATATGTAGGAATACCCTTACCAAATAATCAGGGCTATCAATGCAGCAAAACTCCAAAGTTCAGATTTAATAAAACATTCAAAAGAATTTGCTTAGCTTATATTAACTTTATTTGGACTTTAAGTTGTAATTAAATGTACAGAGTTTTGGCTCAGATACAGCTACTAGAAGGGCTGTTGTATAGGCTTCTGTTATAGCAGAGAATTGGCAGCAGTTCCTGCATATGAAGTTAAGAAGAGCACATCCTAGATCCTGCTCTCACCCTGAGTCTGAGTTTGTGCATCCTTGGAAGGATGTAGTAGGATCCAAATTAGTTGATCCTTGTGTTATATGCTAGAACCCTTGCATCTGCTCTCCTCTTTTCTCCATCTCCAGTGTGGGTCCTGATGGAGAAGCTATCAAAGCTACATGTACAAAATTCCCAGCAATTTCAATGAACTTTGCGTCAGGCCCATATGCAAAGGATTTTCCTGTGGAAATTTTTTTAGTGACATTCAGAAATCTCTTGGTGAGAGATGTATTTAATTTTTATGGCAAGAGCTGCTGTGTTATATTTGTAATGAAACTGCTATAGGTTCAGATACATCCAGGGAGGGAGAAACACATGATTCTTCCCAGTCTGTTAATTTTTTTTTGTGGCTGTTCACTCTAAGGACAAGAGTTCTATGGTGATGTCAGTGCAGTTACAGCTGCACTGTTGCCAAGTTTCTTTGATTGAATATTTGCTGGATGAAGAAATACTCTTGCTCCTCTCCATAGATCCAATTGCTTTGTGAATCAAACACTGCTTGTTTAATTCCTTGTGCTTGGGTCCTTGTATCTCCTGCAAAATTCCCATTTGAGGAAATGTTTAACTTTGTGCTACTGTGAATCTGTCAGTCCAGTGTTTGACTGTACATTTTTTTTCTTTGACTAGAGTTTAAAAATTTGTATTTAGAGGCTTTCCCTTAATAGGTGCCTTTTATAAGGCATTTTTGTAACTATACTTAGATGTAAAATGTTACATGTATGTAAAACATATATTAAAATGCCTTCAAAGTTAGCAAACTGACATGCTGCCCAGACAGCAGCACATAACCACGCGTGTGTTTGTGCACCCACATATTGGTGTAATAGCTTCTCCAAATGTTAGGGCTTTTCTTCAGAAGACTTTTTCCAGAAATGCTGCACTCCACGCTCTAGGGTTCTGCTCCTATGTTTTTTTCATGAGAACAAAGATTAGTCCTTCATGGTCCTAAACTCAATGCATGTGCATGACTTAAAGGCATTACCTACCAATAAATAGGAGATTAGCTGCGGCTTGTGTATTTCCTGATCAGTTCAGGTTTTTTCAGATGGCTCGTTGTTATCCCGTTTCCTTTAACGATGGGACACTTTAATGAGTTTGCCATCTGACATACATCTGCTTCCTGTTAAACAATACCTTCATTCTTCTAGAGCTGCTAAACTCATCTTTTATCCTACAAGATTTTTATCTGCGCCTTGAAAACAGCATGTACAAATCAGTGTCAGCATATTCATTTTCTTGTTGAGGATTTTTTGATATGTTGTTTTTGAGAATGAATAGCAAAACAGGCACCTCCTTTAGTGCTTGTTTGTTGGAAGATTGGAGGACATGGATATTATTTGTTTAATTAGGGGCCAGTCAGTCCATCTTATGTTTGAAGTCCAGTAAGATCAACTTATGTGGCTAACATTATACAATTCCT
This sequence comes from Falco rusticolus, assembly GCF_015220075.1. Lineage (NCBI taxonomy): Eukaryota > Metazoa > Chordata > Aves > Falconiformes > Falconidae > Falco > Falco rusticolus. The sequence goes on from NC_051190.1 coordinate 17,088,971, forward strand.
AACAGTGATTCTGTCCTCCCATCAAAGTAAGGTTCTGGTGCAAAAGGTGGGGGATTTGAAGACTATTAATACTGTTGCTTTGAGGACGGAGCCTTCAGTAGCTTGATGATGGTGTTTGTAATGCGTGTGCAAAGTTGGGGCTCTGTGATCATCAGGCTTTCTTAAATCAGTCCATCCTGCATTCAGTTTGTGTGTCTCCCTCAGTGCTGCTCTTTTTCCTGTGTTTTGGGCACACACGGTCATGCCAGATGTCTGATCGTGCCTCTCCTCTTTGCTGGTCAACATTGAACCTCCAGAAAAACTTTTTTTTTTTACTGGATAGAATTTTCCTTGTGTTTATCTGTCTCTACATAATGTCCTTATATGTTGCTTTTGTAACAAGTGTGCGGTGCTGTTTAAAAGAAAACCCTTTTGCAAGTCAGGTCTGCCACACAGGTCCGCATGACGTCTGTGAGAATGGCTTGAAACCAAATTAAGCAGCCTTGTGGGGTACATGATGTTTTGTCTCAGAAAGGAATTTACTTCCAAACATTCACATATGCAGAGTGACAAGTGGAAATACTTGAGGTTTAGAGCTGTGGAAACAGAGTAGACAAGGTGCAAATATTTATTTGACGGTTAGTGGATGCTTGAATCAGAATAATGAGCATAATTCAGTAATTTTGTATTTCTTCCCATTTATAGCTTGCATTGTCTTCCAGCGCGCACAGTTAATGTTATTTGCTTGTAAAATGAGGGAATTGCTGATTACCTTAGTTGGCTGCTGGTGCATGATCTGAAACCTCTGTTTTAACAATACTCTTGGTACTGTTGAAACCGGTGTTTCTACCACCCTAAATGCTGTTCCTTTGCCTTTGGCAGTGCTGCAGAGCCACACGTTCAACACCAAAGAGCTGTGAAAAGTTTTTTGTCACAAATGCAACTTGATAGACTTGCCTGTGATGGCCCAGCTTCCCATGGGGTTCCACCTCTCTTTGGCTTTGTGCCGTCTTATAGGAAGGTGCTGTATGTGAGCTTGGTCTTTCACTGTGTCCCTTAAGGAATGCAGCCAAGAGAAGGTCTTCTCTGGTCATTGCTATACCAGTGTTGTCATACTAGCTTGAAGAGTTTTGTTTCTAATTGCAGCAGTGTTTATTAACAAAGCCCTCCATAATTTATTTAACATGTAAACTTGTCCATTCATTTACCACACTCGCATCGTGCATCTCTCAGAGCTGCAGGAACGTGGCTGATGGCTTTGACGGTCTTTCATTCATGTTAAGATGACAAATTACCTTTGTTAAATTGCTTGTGAAGTCTGCAATTTATCAAGGAGGATCTGGCAGGTGGCGTTAATTGAAGCTTTGCAAGAAAATAAGTCTACTTTGTCAGCTTTGGTGTATACTATCGATGATGGCTGTGCTGAGCTCCTCTACACCTTCACCTTCAGGCTGCACAGTAGAAAGCTACAGGTCTTCATAATGGTGTCTTTTGTTATCCCCTCTGACATGAGTGGGGAGAGGCTTACCTCATTTCATGCTGTCTTTTCAAATCCCAACATGGGGAAAGTATATTTATAGCTGCAACATCAGTTTATCATCACCTGATGTATTGGGCAAGAGTGTGAAGAATTTTAGAAGGGCAAGACACCGAACCAGATTTACTGTGATTATTAATGGAAATGTTTTGGTGTTAACTCCAGTGGGCAGACAAAGTTGCTTTAGTCTACTGTATCTTGAACCTATTTGAAAAGAACCACCTTTTATAAAAAAACTGATTAAAAAAAAATAAAAGGAATGTAAAAGCGACTTAGGTAAAGTGAAGATTGTTCTCCTGAAATTTCTAGTTTATGTATCCTTGGAAAACAGTATATTTCTTGATCCTCAGAAGTGGATTATTAGACTTTTCTTTCTAATTACAATGGAGGAGCCACAGTTTGGCACCTGCAGCTCACTGTGGTGGAGTGATTCAACGGTGATAGCATCTTTATGAGCCTTGTCAAAGTGCGTGTAAGTGACAGGTTAGGTGCAAGTTTGAGAACTACCCCGTGACAACTGCGGTACATTCTCCCTGAAGTGAACAGATGTTCTTACTGTTGGCCTCTGTGATATTCATACTCTCAAAACCCTCTTCCTAACCGTTAGCCTTTTTCTTATTGCTGTTAATGTAGGGAAAAGTGGAGGTATGGGTGAGAGCGGTTTATGGGATGGAGGTACAGTTTCAGGGGCATTGAGAAAGCTCTTACAAGGTGAGCCTGTTCCTCTGGCTGTTTGTGCCAATCTTTTTTTCAGTATTTACTCTAACATTTCTAAAAACAGATAGCTGTTCTGGAGAGCAAAGCCCGCTGAACTGGAGGCAGGGAAAACCTGAATAAACAAACATGTGCCACAGATTACCAAGAACATCTGTAGGTTTTATATTGTTTTAAGAACACATACCACATAGTTTTTCATTTCTTATGCTTTTCTAGTTTTTCCTTTTCTTTCTGTCTCTCTGTTTTCTTCTTCTTTTAAAATATATTGCTAATAAAATTTGGAGGTGGAAAGCACAGCTGGACTCTGCATGACATGCCACTGTTTAATTTCTAGCTTGAAGGATAAGAAGAAGAGTAGTTTTATTGTATCCTAGAAGAGAATAAAGCCACATGCAAATTCCAGCCATGGACATCTGTTTCCTCTTTGTGTGAAAGAATTCTCATATTTGGAAGGGAATCCCAGTTCTGAAGGGGCTGATGAGGTTGGTTTTGTTTTTTGTTGGGTTTTTTGGTTTTCAGTTGGGTTTTTTTCCCCTTTTGGTCCTTCCCCCACTTCTTTGCCATTCCTTCAGCATGCTCTCCTTGCACCCTGGCTGCTGTATTCCCTTCGGGACGATGTCAGCTTGCAATTTAGCATCACATATTGAATGGGTGAATTTTGAGTTATTTGAGAATATTTGAATATTATTAAGCTCCTCCTTAAACTTCTTTTATATAATTAAACAGTATTTGGTGGGATGACATTTGCTCTGTTACCAATTTTCAGTACTTGCAGGTTGGTTTGTTGTTAGGGTTTTTTTAGAAGTGAGATGTGTATCTGTTGCTCTGGCTGTGAAGTGCCAAAATAATATTTTAAAATCCTCCTCTAGCAGGAGAATTAAGTAGATCTGTAGAAATAAGAATCTGCAACATTCGGTACATTAGGTTAGGCATCAGGTGCTAAGGAATACAGGGACCACAGTAAATGATAATTTCACTAACCTATAAAACATTTGAGAGTAATGATTTACAGCTGTCTGAGGGCTTTAATTTTTTTTTTTTATTTTTTTTTTTTTTTGGTGTGAGAGTTGCCTCTGTCGAACGAACAGCACAGTTATATAACATTAGACCAGACATGAGAACTGGTACTCTCTGTCTATTTTTTATTAACATTCAATGAGAGGCTGGTGGAGCTTGCCAGGGTTTCATATTTGCTGGCAGAAAGTTACCCACATGTGTGGACCACATTTTTATTGTTGCCTTAGCCTATTTCAGGCATAAATATTGCTGCCTGGCAGGGTGTGATTCTCTTCATTGCTGAAGAGCTTTTCTTCTAAAAAGCAAAATATGAAATGAAATTCTGTAAATGTTCAAATTAAGAAGTGTCCCCAGACTGCAAGATTTTTGTCACGTCTGTTGTGGTAGAGGAGTAAAGGGCAATAAGCCATCTAAAGGCTTTTTCATTGTTGGATGAGTTATTCTCGCAAACCTATTTATTTTTGCATATATTAATCCCATTTTTGGGTGTGGGCTGTTTAGTCTGGTCTCTTAGGGAAAATAGGCTTATGCAAACAGGGTGTATGCGTACGTGAACACACAGCAGCCTGTGCAGCCCTTGGATGCGCTGGCGACAGCAATGTGGCAGAAAGGCAGAGGCTGCAGTGAAATAGAAGTTCCTGTAAGTTTCTTGAAAATATATCTGTGAAGGGAGAATAAAGGCGATTAAGGGGTTTTAGGGAAGGTTTGCAATAGGAACTGAACTGTCAACAGGGGCTGTGGAATAGATGTCAAGAGGGAATGTGATGGAGGTCCCTGTCGTGGGAGGATCACCAAGTGTGTCTTGGAAATTGTTTGGCTTCAGAGAACCTGATGACAAAAACCAAATCTGCAGGAAGCCAGACTCCCTTTCATTCCAGTACCCATGAAATTGCTTGTGTGGGTTTTGTTTTTAAGTCGGGATGCTGTCAAATAGGCTTCAATGGATGACTGTCAGAAATGGAGGACACCTCATTAAGATCTTAGTGCAGACAAAGGTGCTGTTTTGCTTGTTTTTGTTGGTGGTGCTTCCTAGTTTGTTTGGTTTTTGCAAGTTTTCAAACTCTCTTGAAGTCAAACTTACGAATGTTTAGGCCCTTATCCTGCAGGGATTTGAGAGAGGAGGGAGCCCAGCAGCTGTGCAGATCCCACTGATACACATCCGAAGTCTTCCCAGGCATTTTGGAAGCCTGTGCATAAAACTTGTTCAAGGCAAAAAGAAAGTTCAGACCTCAGTCAGTATATTACAGAGAAATTGGTTTCAGTGTCATCAGTCATAATTAGTACATGTATGAATTCTTTTACGTTGGTTCATACATTGTTTTGACAGAAAGTAACATTCACTCGTACCCCCAGCTAAATTGCGTGGCTATATCCTGAATGGCATCATCAGGGCAATTCTGACACACTTGCTGTCCTGTGATAATGCTTTCATAACATGAATAAGAAATTTTATTTTCACCAATTGTCATCTTTTCCCTCTGTCCTTGCAGCATCTCATGGGGTGCATGGGGAAAACCGAAACCTGTAAACCCCATCCAGTTCTGGTCCCCGCCGAGTGGGACATGGAAAGCAAACACCACTAACATCGAAAATGAAACAGCAGTCATGAACAAATTTCCCCTGTGATTGAAATGCTTCTAGCTAGGAGATAAAAAGGGGTTTATGTCAAAAACTTCCCTTGTTGTCTTATTAACAGCTGCATAATTTTACCGCTCATTCACAAGCATAAAAAAGCAAAACTTGGAGACTGTACTTGAAAGCTTGTTTTGTTTGGTGTACAGCTGGATACAGAGCGCTTCCTTTTCTCTTTTTTTAACAAATTTGAAACAAATGTAGTGGGCATTGTTCCTTTTTTTTTTCTATTTCTTGGCCTAGATAATAGAAGTTTATGTTGCTTTTCATTTTGCATTGCAAAGAAATCATGCCATTTAACGCCAATTCAACAATGATGCAGCAGCATGTAGATATATATATATATCTTCTCATAAATATATTACCACACATTACTGTCAGATAGCTGGACTTTTTCGCCCAGTATTAAAGATGAAATTTAATTGCTACAGTAGAGTTTCAAGGCCCTGATAAATAAGAGCCATGTCTGACCTTTATTGTGGGGCTCTGAGATGCCACCAGGGATATCGCTCGTTGTTCAAGATGACGAACTTCCTCTGAGATTTCAGTTTGTCAGCTCAGTGTACAGCAGTGACATTGATTTCTTCTCACTGCCATTTCCTGCCTGAATAGATAACAAATTTTATGTGGCAGGTGTCTGTCAAGCTTAGTTTTGCCTGGCAGATTAACTAAATAGACTCATTTATTAATCATTAGTTGCAAGACAGTGAAGCAGACAATACTCTTTAACTCTTGTGATGTTGAATGGATGTACCATTTCAGATTCCTTTGTGTAGCTTTAATTTGGGTTTAATAAGCCACTCATCTCTCTAGCGAATGTTTTTAACCTGACATTACTTGGATTACAAAGAGCAAAGATTTGTGTGTTAGTTAAGTGTGACCCATTTTGAGTGTCTACTACTTTCATGGCAAAAGGTGTGTAAGTACTTTCTGAGACTAATAAAATGATGCAAAACCTGCAAAATCAGCCTAAATAAGGGGGAAAACTAACCCAACATGCATTGTTCTTGGAAAGGAAGATAAGAGTAGAAGAAAAAGGCTATCTGGAAGAAGATTTGAAACTGGGGCTGACCAGCTGTAGGGGAGATACCCGCAGAAGCATTAAGGAAGGGACAGAGCGGACCTGCAGATGCAGCTGGAGGGCAATTCTAGCACAGGCTAGTATTTTCATAGGGATCCCTTTCTCTGAGATGTCTTGGGATGGATACTTGGGCTGGAGATAGCAAAGGCAGGGTCAACACCAGAGGTGGATATTGGACAGGGCTTTTTAGAGTGATGAAGGAGGAGGAAGAGCCAGAAGAACTTAGCAGAGAGACTGGAGGAGGAAGAAACTATAGGGGAAGATACAACCTTGGAAAGTGTTCTTGGAAAGGAGCCCTGTTCATGGTGGTACAAACAGGCTTACTACATGTATTAGCCTTACATAGCCTACAGAGCTGACAGAGACGTATGTTTGCTTTTTTACCCTTGCGTTAAGAGGGTTGGTCGCGAGGTATTTATCAGGGCAAAATCTGTAAAGAAGCTAGAAATGCGTTGGCAGTGCTGGGGACACATGACAGCAGAAATGAGCCTAGGTAAACATAACAGGCTGTTGCTGGACAGAAGAACCTCTTGTTATAGGTTGTGAAAAGAGAACCACCAAGCTTATCCCTTGAGTTTTAATTGGGTTGTGGTAGCTTGTCACAACCTGCTTTTAATTCTCAAGGGAGTGTGTAAATGTGAGATCACTGGGAGATGTTGAGGAAAGTTTCTGCAGCTGATGCCCCACTGCAAAGCTCTGGTTGGAGCACAACTGTTTTCAGCTCAGTATTTGTGAGTGTGTATTGCTGGAGATGTTTTTTTGCCAAGCTGTGTTCCTGGTGTTGAACATGTTTCTTGAACCATCCTTACGGCTTTCTTGGCTGAGCATCAAACCAAGAATGTCCCTGCACTAGATCATACTGCTTATTGCTCTTCGAGGCCACCCTGGTAACAATACATTAACCTCTCAGCGGGGAATGTGATAAACAAAGTAAAACTGTTTTAGTGAAACCAGTCATTTAATGGCAGCGTACATAGTGTCCGTAAAGATTTGTAAATGTAATAAGCTGCAGTTCACTGAGTGAACAATAACTGTTCCTAATTTAGCCAGCTGAGGAACACGCCAACCTAATTTACTTTTGTAACATTATGTTGTTGTGTATTTTTTCTTCTTCCCACCTCTCTAGATTCCTTTCTCTCTGGTGCAGTTTCCCCTCTGGGAGTCCTTAAAGGTAAGTCCTCTTTAATGATAGAAATATAAACTATATATTTTGCAAAAGCTTTCCATGGTAACTTATCTAACTTGGTTATCACAATTATGGGCATGTCCAAGAATCAATAAGTATTTTCCAACCTACCCGTGCATGTGAAAATCATCTGCCTGAATATCTGAAAAATAACAGGGAATATCTAACCACTGATGTGTGGTCTAAATTCTACTCCCCAGCGTGCCAAAAATCTTATCTTCTGCTCTAGCTTTTTTTTTTTTTTTACTGATTAAAGAAGAGTGGGAACCATCTTGTGTTGTGTGATAGGGTTTTTTTATTTTAATTTTTTGTGTTTGACTCTTCAAGGTAACAGGAAATTGTGAATGATGCAGACAAAACTGATTGAATCTAGTTTTGTAGACAGGGAGAGACAGTGTGTCACTGACAAGCCATTTTGATTTGCTCTATATAGTTTATTTAAAGGTCCTTTAAAGAAGGTGTCAATGGATGATGTTTTAATACCGTAGCCTTTCAGAATAATGTACTGTTCTCCCACCAGCTGATTGCTTTGTTTATCATGGACAGAGTCAGGGTCTAGATTTTTGAGCCCAGGGTTGGATTTGAAGACATGTAATTTCTCTGTCCCTCTGTTTTTCCTTTAAGTCACAGCAAAAGATGAAGGAAAGGATTTTCAGGTGCTTTGAGATCCTGGGTTGAAAGTACAGAAAAATTGTTGCAGATCATTAAAAGCATTCTAGAAAAATATAATATTTATAAGAGAGGAGCTGGAGAGAGAGTGACTTGCTTCTGGTTGAAGGTGCAGGACTTCTGAGCAACTTGGCACTGAGACCCAAACGGCAGAAGTACTGGAAGGTTGGAACCAGTAATGATCTTCCTTGCTTCTTGCTGCTTCTGGTTAGGGAGGAGGACTTACATTTTTCTTGGTCCTTGTACGCTGGGTTGGGACAATAGCTTGTCCTCTGGCTGGGTGTCATTAGCTTGGGTTGTTCTGAGGGGAGGAGCCTTCAGTGTAAGTGTTTGTACCTAGAGGCTTCAGGGAGTCAAATAAAAGGGACTCCACAGACAGGAGGAGCATGAAATACAGCAAGAGCTTTCACAGAACTGAGCTGTGCTTCGTAGAAGATTCTGTAGGTACTTCGTGCACTCAGCCTGATGCGGTGTCTGGGTATCGTCCCATTGCACAGGGTAGCTTTGGCTGCCTTATTAGGAATCTCTTTCCCTGTCAGTGTCTAGGAATGGCTTTCTGTAAACTCTTCGGCAGCGATAGTGGCCTGAGCTGTTAATTCTTAGTGCAGCAGCTGTGTTTGGGAGAAAGAGGTGACAGTGCTTAAGGAGAAAAAGTGCAGTGTTCTTTTCAAAACCATATAAACCAGCAACATCGTGTGGCTGTTTTCAGAATGTAAAGTTGTTTTAACTAATGTCCACGTCGCTGTGACAATAAAATGTATTGTTTAGATTGCAGGCTTTAAAGAATACAGTTTGAGTTTAGCTAGCTACAGGAGTGAATCACTTAGGATGAGACATCATGTTTTATCTAAAGAGGTCAGCACAGATCTGAAGAGAAACAAAACCAGGTCAGTTTGCTCTACGAACCTGTTGCAATATGTTCTTCTGACTGTGGAACCAAGAGCAGAAAAATGCAAAAGTCAGTCTTGCATGCTCCAGTCGCTTTGGCTCAGCACATGGAGAGAGTTCAAGGTTTGTCACATCAGTGAAAGCAGAATACATTTTGTTTATCTGAATGAAGCTCTTAAAAAATTGCCCTGAAAGTACAATAAAGGACAAAAGATTATGGTCCCATCAGCAGGTTGGATGTGACCAGTAGCATCAACAGGACTATGATTCAGGCTAGGGCGTTTCACGCATGCATGAAGGGAGCATGAGGAGACAGTAATTAAGAAGAGGTAGGAGTGCAAAGGACAAGAGAAAAACAGCACAAAGCCTGAACATAGAAGAGTTGGAGATAATGGCTGAAGGTCTGTTCTGCACTGTATTAATGGGATTACTTGAGAAAGTAAATGCAGGAGCAGTTGTGTATGATGTGTGTGGATCATCTTACGCTGAATAGAACAAGTGCTGTGGCTGTGCCATTTGTAAAGCCATTAGTACAAACTTACATAATCTGATGGATAATAGAGTCAGTCTTGTAAATCCCCAAACAAGCTAAATACCATTAAAATGAGGAAAAATATCTTCCCACTATAAAGGACAGTTAGTGAGGCACATTGAAGAAGTTTCCTTTTCCTTCACTTATGTACTGGCCGCAGACAGCAGCAGGGTGTTACAAGAAGCCTAATAAAGGCTTGTCATAGGTAGCAAATCAGGTGTTTCCGTATGCCATTTTCTCTATCTGCTTTGCTCCAAGCTGTTCTGGTTATTCTTTATGCTTCCAGAAAGCTTTAGCCACATAGTTTATGTGCACAGTTTTCTTCTGTCTGTGAATGTAGACCACCTGTCCTATGTGAGAGTAAACTTGCATATCATGCATTAAACTAAGTTAGAAGAAGAAGAAAGTGCATTGTGTAGATTACTGAACTAGAAGGTCACGTACACTAAGGGTTGCTGGCAAAGGGACTATTGCAGTAATTAGTAAGAAACAGATACTGCTTCAAAGACAAGCTTTACTGCCAGGTGAACACACAATTTAGAAACAGTTAATAAGACTCCTTTCTTAGCTCACTATGACTTGAGAAACAACAGTAAAGAAACAATGATGATTTTAATAAAACAAAATCCAGCTCCTTTTTTTGGACATAGGTAGCATCCACTCCTATAATGCATGCTTAGTGTCTTTCCTTTTCCCAATTCTTCATTTTTCAGTATTCCGTTTTAGACAGAGGTTATTGATAGAAACCAAAGGGGAGAAGGCAACTGTGCTATGGCGTGTCAGGTTTTAGGACAGACAGACGTAATTCTGTACTAGGATGAGTTAGTGTAGCATTTCTCTGTCTTTTTAGCCCAAGCCTTATGGCTAAATCCAATTTTGAATTCTTCTCAGAGTTCAGGAAAAGAAGGGGCATTTCAAATCTCATTCATTCTCTGCTACACCATCCCTCAGAAGAGCACCATGGCTGATTACCACTGTGGCAGTTTGATCAGATTTAGGTTCTTTTAGGTGGGTCTAATGCTTCTGTTCCCATCTCAAAGCCAGGTGGCCATGAGGAAAGGCAGCAGAACATAGATGTGCGCTTCCCAAATGCCAGCCAAGCACGCTGCTTTATTTATTTTAGTTCGAGTTTATTTATATTAGTTCAAGTTCTGGAATAACGTTGTAAGATACTGTCCCCTTGTATGCTGCCCTGGAATTTCCAAGGTGCCTCTGTAACTTGCTTTGGAAGTACTATATGTATGTTCTTCATTGTAGGAACTGCATATTACAGGGCTGTGTATTTGGTGTGATGCTGTTGTGTGTTGCAGGGAGTCTAGCACAGCTCTCCTGCTCTCACCCTGCTGCCAGGGGTGTGTAGTCTCCACCCAGAAGACTGTAGCACTGTGGAGGGCATCTCTTTTGTATTATTTTCTGTTCTGTTCAGTAATTTTATTCAGCACTTCCAATCGTCATATCTGAGTACCTACCAACAGTATGTAAGTGATTTATCATTTGTTTCATGTTGTGTTTTAATCTGTAATTTTTCTTTTTTATACCTAACTGAGAAAAAAAAAAACAACAACTTTAATTTCTGCTGTGGACATCAGGTTATTTCCCAACAAAACAGAGTTTAAAAAAGCTTCACAAAATTAAGAGTCTCTGGTGAGGTTTGAATCCAGAAACATCTTGTCAGAAATGCCTGCTTTTTATGGCTGATTGGAAATAGTCATCTCCCTTGGAGAACAGTGCTGTAAGATAAACCCTTCTCAGGTGAAACAAGACTCAGTCCTCTTGGGTTTTATATTTCTGCATGTTGGCTGCGCTTCAGAGCCTCTCAGAGTTACTCAAATGCAGCTGTACATGGAGAATGCTCTCTTTATAGACCAAATGTATTGTATGTCTGGAGAAAAGGCTCTGGTAGCCAGTGAGGAGGGATGGGACAGGAGGACATAGGTCTCAAATGAGTAGACTTGAAAAACAAGGGGATTTTTGTTTAGTGGGGATTTTTTAAGGAAAACAAACCTACTAGCCTGATAACTTTTGCCTTTTTCATTAGACACATCCGATTCTGAGATGAGACACATGGACATTGCTAAGACTATTTAACAACGCCAGGGTCAGGCTGACTTTACCCTGCAGGCTGTGTGTGCCAGCGGGTCCTGCTCTTGTACACGCAGCCTCTCTGGGAGGGCTGGCACAGGCCGTGCTGCTCTGCTGGCTCAAGACCTGCAAGGAAAGATAAAAATTTTGGACTGACCACGCTCAAGGTGATGTACTGGCACCTAGCGAGGCCAGGATTTCCCTTTGTCTCGGTGCTGGGCAAAAGCTAAAGCTCTTAGACTTTCTGAAGTTACAGAGAGCTCATATGTCTTTTTGTCACTGGTTTTAGCCATGATAATTTTCTCAAATCTGTAAGTCTCCCAAATTAGCAAGTGTTTTACAAAGTGAGATACTTGGTTGGACTTTCAGAGGAGATAGCTAGAGACAGAGCGCTGAGATACATGGACAGGTTTCTCTTGTGGGACCTTGTGGTGACTATGGTGGCATGTGCTAGTGCTGTCAGATACTGAACAAGAGGAATGCTTTGGTGGCTTCAGGAGAACAGTTTGAAAAGTACACAGGCATATTTCCACCCTGAAATGATGCACGCGGGGCATCATAGCAAAGGGAATGGTCCAGCCATTCCCCTGTGAGGCTCATCAGTATCAGAAAGTTGGCTGGGTCAGACCAGGAGTTCCCCATGTTGGTCCTAAAATGGTTTCTGCCAACATGATGGAGAGCAGGTTTGGGATTGGGTTTATGCTTCCTTAGGTCCCTAGTTTTCTGTCCAGGTTCAGCTGTCACCCCAGGCACAAGCCACTTCTGTTGAGAGGAACAGAGCTTGGGAAATCTGCTGGTGGACTGAACTGTACATCTACGTGAAGGCATTGGCATGTGTACTCATTTGCTTGGTTCTCTTGGTTTTCCCTCCAGAATGGTCAACTTCCGGGGGCTGATGTAGGCAGTATAGGGTGTGAAAAGTCTGGTTCAAGGGTGGGCTCAGCCTTGCTTGTAGCTGTCGGTGCAGATATACCTTTGAGACATACCTTGAAGCATGTTGTGCAAAGATTGTTTGGTGGGTTTCCATGGAGAGTGAGGACTCTAATCTTGGTTGGAACTCATTGCACCTGATTTTAAAAGTTAATAAGAATAAAAAGTTTACAGAATGCTGCTGCCCAGGCAGCTGGGGTTCTCGGCAGTAATACGTGTTTATAACTCCACCACTGAAACAATAAACCACATGCTATTTCCCTCCTAAAATTTACAGTCAAATCTGTTGCTGTTTAACAGGGTAAGTAGAAAATAGAGGAATGTAGCCAAACTGGGCCTAAAATGGCTCTTTCCCTGCTCTAGAGGTAGGTTACACCTTTCCTTTTTTCCTGGAGAAGCAGTCTAGTATTTCTTTTCTGCTGTGCTCAGCTGCATGTAAGTCGAGAGTAAATGAAACCCAGGCCCAGCTTTAAACCCATTTCCTTGCAGGCAGTGTAGTAAGTGTTCTACCATACCTCACTCCCTCTTTGAGTAACGATTGGGCTGATTTAGGGATTAAGTCCTAATCGTTAAATAACGCTAACGTGTCTGCCATTTGCTTAGGTGCTGTATCAGGAAAACAGATTTCCACAGCGGCGTTTCAAGGCGTGATGTAACTTGTGGCCAGTGCGGCGTGTGCATGCCATTAGCATAACGGCTGCATTTTTCTCGCAAAAGAACAATGTACCCAACAGCTGTTCAGCAAACAGCCCTCGCTTTATTAGTGTCACAATAAGTGTCATTCACACAGTCTTGAAGCACAGTCGAAGGAATGTTATATGCCATCTGCACCAAAGAGAAAGAAACAAATGCAATCCTTACAGCACTGCAGACACGCTTGAGAAAGTCAGATGGTCTTGGATCATCAATGCAGCATTTGAAACGGCAGAAGTAAAACAGACTCGCGCAGTCTGTAGATACAGAGCCAGACTGAGTCTCTTGGTTGAGCCTAGACTATAAGCAGTTCTCTAGAAGTTGCTGAGCTTGCCAGTGATGTCTGGGGATGTTTGCTAGATTATAGAAGTAATCAGGGTGAAGGGCTCACCATTTGATTCAGACGCTTGCTTCTTGCTGAAGAACCTTGAAAGACTCATGTAATTCTTCCATGTAATTTATTCACACAAGCCTGCATGAAGCACAGATTTCCTAGCAGGTAGTAGCAGTGCAGATGCTCAAGGAAAGCTGTCCTAACTTCAAAGTGATTTTTCAGAAGCGCGTTTTTCTCCCTGGACACATATGACCCTTTGTGCCACAGAAACTGAGTGTAGCTGGCATATTATGTTCTGCCTTGCCATGGGAACACTGTTTGGAAGACATTTTCTTTAACCAGGCTTTTAGCACGTTCATTTTGATTTGCATCCAATGGGTCACAGATATCCATGTAGTATTATATGGGGAGAGAAGGGAATGAAATGCTTTTAACATGAAAAATATGCTGATGCATGTACGCCAACTTCTCTTTCTTTCAATGTATCTAGAATTTGGGTGGGTTTAATTCCAGGGCCAAATTCAGTACTGGCATTAGTGAGCACAACTCCATTACTGCAAATGGAGTCTCAACATTTATGTCAACAATGATCTTAGATCATTGAATTTTTCCCATGTTTGGGCTTGCATGTTTCCTGCAAGATAATATACGCATGTACTTGCACATATGCTGCACATATGTTCATAAAAATTCACTGGGGAGGACATTTGGCTCTATGTTCTATGTTTGACTTTACGTATAGTAACTGCAATCGGCTTATGAATTTTTTGCTTGTCCTGTAGCTAATGTGCCATGCATCTGTAAGGGGCAGCCATGCAGAATGCCACATTGCAAGTAAAATACCTAGTAGCTAAGGCAAATGTGAAAATTGCTTTTCTTTCCTCAGTCTGCAGGACTGCACACGCACACAAATCCATGTGATTAATTCAGAGAGATTTTTCTTCCGTGTTATCGTGAAGTTGAACACTGCCTTGAACAGAGGGGTACGTAGAAATAGTACAGATGCTTATCACTGGATTGAATTGAAATATTTACTCAGCTGCAAGCCTCAAGTTTAGTGTATGCTATGAAGTCTGCTTGCCTTTTAGTGCCTGAAGAATAGCAAGGCCAAGGCAGAGACGTCTCATTTTCTGCAGTGCTTCCTGCAGCGTTTGGGGTGTCGGTCTGGTCATCAGATTTGAGAGAGATGAGAGTGTTGCACTTTCCCAGGATCACTGTAATTTAGGTGTCCTGCATACAGACCAAGACCCAACTGTGTTGGGAGTATGGACCTGACAGCCAATTTCTGCCCCAAACTTTTAGCACAAATGTACAGCAAAGATGACAGGCATGCACAGGTAAGGAGTTGTGTGAACTAGTCGAAGTTTATTGGCCATCTGGAGGCCAGGTGTCCACAACACAAGGAGTTCATGTTTGTGGGCACCATATACTTCCCCCCTGTATTTAAAGGCAGTAGTATTCTTTTTGTTTGTTTGTTTTTTAGATTGAAAAGCTTTTGGTATATCTTAAGAGCGACTCTTCCAATGCGCCATCTGCCCAGCAAACTGGAGTGTCCTTGTATTGTCAGTATCAAAAATGCTAAATAACATTTGTGGTGAGAAGTAGAGGACACTGGCCTATGGGACAGTATGAAATGGGATCATTAGGGAGAAAAGTAAGGCTCTGCCCAGATATAAAACTTGACCCTTCTCTGTGAACATTATCCCTGTGAATAATTTGAAATCTGCATTCAGGCATCCCACTGTGTCCCATCCCTTGAGGACACACCCGCTGTATTGCTTTACATGGTGTGGCAATGCACAGCGAGATTTACATATATATCACATAAAAGTGTTTACAAAAAAAATTAGCATGTGATTGAGCTGGGAAGCTGCAGAGGGCCCCAACTGTACAAGTTTCCATGCACTTCAGCCAGAAGATTTATTTCCAATTTGTTATTCATAAGGGAAGAGCGAGAGATTGGGATGGGGTCCTTTGAAGTGGAAAACAAAGTCTTCTATTCAGCCTTCAGCTTAATAGAATACACATGACACAGGCTTGGCATGGCGGCCTGCTTTCATGTAATGTGCTCCTTGTCATTTTGCTTTCCTAGGCTGTGAATACTAGTGGGAATGGGTATTGCCCTGGAAAAGTCTTGTTATCTCCTGCAGCCTTCTGCGGGAGGAGCACAGTGTAAGCAGGTAGGAGCCGTTTGGTTATGGTGGGGAAACCAGGCTGATCCAGTTGTTGCAGTTATGTTGTCTGTAGTTCCCGGTTTATGTTTCATATTGCCAGAGCACGTGTAGGAAAAGCAGTGTAGTTGCAGGGCTCCTACAGACATTATGTGGGTGCTCCTGCCGTGTTTGGAGGCCCTGAGCAGGGAGCCATGACCCATGGGCTCCGAGCCTGCCTCTGACACCCGTCTTCTGCCTGACCTCAGCTCTCGTTGTTACCCCCCAAGTGGAAGGCTCTTCTGAATTTGTGCAACACCTAGGATGGTGGAGCATGATCTAGACACTGCAAAAATCCAGCAGTTCTGTCCAGAGTCGGTGTTTTGGGGAGATATGTATATGAATCCTGTATTTCTTTCCAGGATCAAGGCCTTGGTTTTACAGTGATCTACAAGCCTCTAATAGCTTCTGTGCTCTGCCCTGTGTTAGTGGTATTAAGACCATGTTCAGTGCAGCACAAAGGCAAGTGATTTTGAAGAACTTACAAGCCCAACTTACCACAAAGCTCTGTCAATTGGTGGGTGTGGGTCCATGGGCTATGAGAGAAAACACGTGTGACCTTCAGCACATCAGCTTGGCCCACAGCGTGAGTGTGGTTAGAAAGCATTTGGACCAGAGTCCTGCTGGTCCTGTGACACTTGTTCCTCTTGGCTTCCTTGGGGATGATGTCCTCATGCCCTGCTTCTCTCTAGCTCTTCTGCATGTTCAGGTTTGGAGCTCTGGGTGATTCACAGAAATCAGAGATGGAAAGAAATGCATGAAGTCATCTCATCCTGCCCTTGCCAACCCAGGATTATTCTCCACAGTACAGTCTTGAGTGCCTTCTCCAGTCTATTTTTAAATGACTCAAAGGAGAGGGCTTTCCTCTCCTCCCCGGGGAGGCTGGCAGTGCTGTTCAGTAGACCTCACTGTTGGGGAATTTTCTTCCTGTTCTCCAGCCTCAATTCTCCTTTTCCCTAATTTAATTGAACTGTTCCTGGCTCCACCCTTCTAAACAATTTTCTGTATTGCATGACTGTTGCAAATACCTGTTGCCAATTTGCAGGCATAACAGATGAGAATTCATCACCGTTTGCCTTGCTTGGCAAAGGCTCTTTGTGCAGAACTGTACTGGGAAGCCAGGCTTTATCAGAAACTCAACTTCAGAGCCACATGCCAAGAAATAAGAATGACCTTTTCCTGCTTCTTTGGACATTAGCGTAACATAAACATAAACATATGCCACTAACATAAAAACCCATCATGACTGAGAATAGGCTGGGCTTGTGGCAAAACCATGAATATCTGTATTAATGTGCTGGTTTTTCTTAGTCCTCCAGCAGATCTTCCATAGTGCTTTTTTGCATGACAGAAGTAACTGTTCTGAGTTCTCTTAGTTGTAGATGTATAGACATATGGAGAATGTTTAATGAAAAATTACAGTAATCCTGTTTTTATTAAGTGGCTCCAGCACTTAAATTTCTAAACCCTGGCTTTCAATTTGAGGTTTCTTAAGTACCTGTAGTGCTTAAGAAAATGGGATTTGAAGGTGGGATTTATGCTTTGACAATACCTAGATGCTTTGGAAGGTAACGCCTTTTGTCTTAGGGGGCATGTGTCCTTCATCCAGCAGGACTGAGTTTCAAGAAAATTGGGTGTCCAAAGAGTGTAAGTTATTCCAGAAAAGCATCTTATGGATTTTGAAGAATTATCCCTATTTATTTTTTTATGAAATGAAAATAATCTTCTGCTGTGGGTGACAGCACAATAGAAGCACATGCTGAAAACACCAGGAAAAGAATGGCTAGTGTTAAAGAGACTGTAATCCTTTTAGTGCTTTCGTACAGCAGAGCTGCAGCTATTTAGCTATGGCAGGATACCAAACAACATTGTGGCTGGCCATTGTTGCTTGAACAGTTTGATTTTTAAAACACTCAACTGAAATATAACCACCAGCCAAGTTGGATGAAGCAAGTCACAAGGACAGTGTGTTAAATGGAGAGTCAGCAAATGAGGGAAACGACGTCTCATGCCCCAGTGGAAAGTGGCTGTATTGCAGACCAGGAGCCCAGGAACAGTATCTCAGCCTAGCACAGCTATCGGGTTGCTTTTAAGAAAAATTTATAGTATAGAAGTAATACAGTTCTGAAAAGAATGAGATAGTGCCACAGCTATAAAATGAAATTACTGATTTCTCTGCAGTAGGCGTCAGAAGGGCCATGGATCCCATTCCTTTTTGCTCAGCCCTGATCCTCACATCATAAACCTCTCCTCCAGAGGACTTCCCATGTTAAGCATTTCAGGAGATGGGAAAGGATGGAGTGGAGAGGAGGAGACAACAAAGTAACCGTAACTGGCATAATAAAAACCATCCCAGCACGCATTGGCCTTTCTTGCTGATACTGATTGGACTCATCAAACTGTTTGACATGGTTCTTGATAGGTGGTTTTTGGAAGGCACTGTTCTTGTTGGTGTTTTTAAGTGCGCGTGTTTAAATGATGCTGTGAGTTAATGGACTGGAGCATGGTGTGTGGGAGCAGTGGAGAGGAGAAGGGTGTGTGGTCCCTAATGAAGCCAAGGGAAAAACAGACACACCTGCTTTGGGGTATAATGGGAGTGATAAGAGTAATTTCTTAACGATGGGGTTTTTTTGGGAGTGCAAGGGGAAGGAAGGGTTTGTTTAAGAAATGTAGGGGGGCAAACAGGACTTCTATCTTGCTGTGCTGGGGACTGTTCATTTCAAATGGGAGTGTTTGGTACATCTGGGCTGAACGGATATTGGTTCTTGCATGCCGCCCCCCTGCTCAGTGTTTTGCTTTGCACTGTTTTATCTGCCAAAAATAAAATAAATTCACAAAATATTTGCAAAGTTGCATGGCCACAGGCTTAAATACATACATATGAAATCCCTGAAAGCAATTTGCTTCAAGCCCTCCTCAGTTCCAGACGTCTTTCTCACTCCATCTGCTTGTTCAAGTACACAAGTTCCTTGGGAAAAATCACTTATTACATCACTGAAAAATGCCACAAAAATAGCTTTTCACTTAAGTTCCCATCCTCAGAGTTAACTCACATGGGGATCAGATAGATTCAAACATTTAATAACTTTTTATTTTCCTTTCTCTTTAAACACAGGATCTCTGGTCATGGAAGCAGGGTCACGTGGTGGATTCTTGGCAGTCAGCAGTCTGTGGAGCTTTTGCAGGTGCAAAGGATTATATGTTATACTGGGAAAGACTAAAGAAGAAAGGGAAAAATGTGCAAATCTATTAAGTATAGCAGAACAACATTCCTTTGTAATTTAAGTTTGTTTAGAAGAAAACGGATCCAGTTGTTGTTTGGAAATAGGAAAGTCAGCAAAGGAAAGAGAAGGGAAAAAAAAAGACTCGAACAGGGTGTCTGTTTGAAAGACAACCAATTTGTTTTTGACAAATTTCTGTTATTTAAAAACCAGGGGCCTGTCAGTCAGGCTTTACGATTATTTCAAAGTTGATTTGTAAAATCCTCGTCCAGGAGAAACTTTGCTTGGGTGGGGGTTTGTGCAGCTGTCTGCTCTGAGCACTTCCCCAGGGGCTGAAGCGATTGCAGTGAGAGGCCATGATTCACCATTCATGTGACAGCTCTGACAGCCATGTAGATTAACTAGAGTCAGGAGAGCAGAGGCTAGCACTGCACAGCCTGGAGGCAAAAGCCTTCCGTCCTTAGCAAAAAAAAAAGAAAAGGAGGACGAAACATCTGGGCAATCTCCAGACACTCGAACAGGAATAAAGAGTGGCAGAATACAATACTGCACTATTTATTACCAAACAAGCCAGAAGTTAATTGAATTTTTCAGTAGGCTTCTTGTTTGATTTTAGCCTACTGTAGTTGGGGGGGGGGGGTTTAGGAGAAAGAAAAAATCAATTAATGACTCATCAGTATAGCTGACAAGTTTGAGGGAGGAGAGACTCAACTGTCCTAATAGAAAAAACAGATTAGTAGTTAAGAGATGGATAGTCAGAGCTTTTCCCCAAGGAGGTAAATTACATTTTGAGATTCCAAACCAGTAACAGAATGTGTGGAAAAAATAAGTCCTGTTTAAAGAGAAATTATAGCATTTCTTGAAATAGAGATTATCAAAAGCAAAGCTTGTTCTTTGATGATTTACAAAATCAGAGCCATTACATCGTATGCAATTTTTTTTTTTAAATAAGTTCTGTTAGGGGAATTGAAGTATAAATAGCAGCAGAATTCCAGCAGAGACTGAGGCTTCATTTTGATGGGCACTATAACTGTGTCTGAGAGAAGGGAGCATGACTGTAGCTGCACACAGTTTAGTAGATCGGGCATGTCAGCTGTGAGGGAATGGTTTAGGTAGAATGATTCCATTTTGGGGCAAAGGGGGATATTTTAGATGATCTGTTGTGGTCTTGTCCAGCTGTATTTTCTATGTTTATGTGAAAGGGAATTTTATTTTGCTTAAAATTTGATCTGCTGTTGGATTTTACACTGACTTTATCAAATCAGTGCAAACAAAATCAGACCAGCTGAAGCACATCTTTCATTTTTGTTTTGAAACAAAACAAGCTATCAGACTAAAAATGCTTTAAAATTCAATCTGTACGTCTGCAGGTGTGATAGGGGATCATTAATTTAGCGCTGTTGATTTTTTTACAGTCAGATTGATACAAAAACTGTGTTCAGGCACGTTCAGAGAACTAGAAAGGTTATCTGATTTACCCAAGGCCTTGCGGAGTAATTTCCTGGAGTCCAATTTGGTGCCTGAATTGGAAATCTAACCCAGTACCTCCAGTGCCTTCTCTGTATGTCTTGATTCTGACCAGTTGTGCTTGGGCTTGCTACTTTTTGATGGGGGTTCAGTACTGTCTGCTTGCTTTCTAGCAGAAATAATGCAGAAGGAGCTTCCAGAGGCACGGCTATGTGTGAACAGTTCACTGCCCTTTGGCAGATGCTGGGGAGACCTGACGCTGTGCTAGAGGAGACACCAGGTCCTGGAGCAGCACAGGCTTCCAGGTCCATGGTGGTGGCAGATGAGACGTTTCAGACTCATTGTCCTCATAGGCTCAAATGAGGCTTCCCCAAGCACAAATCTTTGCAGAGCCTGAGTCCTGTTTTGTAGATTGTGTTGTAGTTGGTGATGATAAATATTCTCTTGAGTTATCTTTCCAGCTTCCCTTCCTCCAGCCAGGTTTTCCTTCTCTGTTCTTTGTCTCCCTGAAATTCCCTTTTCACCAGCAGTATTTTAAACTTCCTTTCTTCTGTGTCCTTTGAAGATCTGCTTCAAAACTCTTGAGGTTCAACTCTTTTTGGGTCACAACCTTCCCCATCAGTCTCCATTGCCTCCCTCTGCAGACACGTAACAGGCAGGCCCTGTATTGATCTAGTCTGGTACCGCATCCATTCTGTTTCGCTGAAAATATTTAGTCTTGCTGAATGGAGGCAGTTGAAAAATAATTTCCTGCTTTGTGAAAAATGGATTCCATGGTTAAAAATCATTACCTACCTACATATAGCTTCAAACAAGGGAAGAAAAAACAGACCAAACTCTTTATTCCTTTCTTTCCACCCCAAAACAAAAAAATAAAATCAAATCAGAATCTCACCCATACCTTGTGAATAAAATAAGATGGATGCGTGCATCCGAGTGTTTTAAAATCATCATGTTATACACCTTAAAAGGAGAAAATTATCCAAAGAAGAATCTTTAAACGCAGAGGTGCTGTCAAATGCCACCATGGTAGTAGTGGGATGGTGAAATCACAGACATGCTTTTCTCCTGTGCTCTTTGCTTGAATTCAATACTTTCTAAAAATATGTTAGAGGTCCTGAGGGGAAGGGTAATAAGCTGAAACAAACTGAAAGAAAAGTCCTGTTTGGCTTCCCTTTATGGCGCACACACATATATGTGTGTGTCTGTGTGCAATGGTTAGTTCCTAGCTAAATCATAATAGATTATTTGGCGAAGACAGAACAAAGAGCAACAATATATTGAATTCCATCCCCAGTGCCTGTGAAATGGCAGCAATTTCAGCCAGAGTGCTGTGAGAGGCCTGACTCCTTGTTGAGCGCACATGTGTAAGATGTATGTATGCAATCCATGGGCTTTTTATAGAAACGTAATAGGCATAGCATAAATATCAGAGATTTGGAATCCTTTCTGTCTCATCTGTTAATAATTTAATCCCTGGAGGCCTTGTCCAGCTTTGTCATCATCTCTGGTGTCTCAGCTAGGGGAGATGTTTGAAGCAGTCGGGGAGTGAGAGAAGGTGGTATCTGCGCAGCCGGTGGGGAGGAACCCAAGGGTAGATCTACGTGATATTCTAAGCCGAAGGCTGAGTTTGAACCAAACCTTGCCTCATGTCAGAGCTGTTTGGATGCCAGCCCAGATTGGGGCACAGGCTTTGGCAGGCTGGAGGCAGAGGGGGGAAGCGTGTCCCCATGCTGTGGGCAGCCCAGGCATGGTTGTGGTGGCACTCCATGCTTGAGTCTTCTCTGGGCTTAGGCTGCCTGGCTGGACCACTGCACCCTAGCCCTGCACTGTACCAGGGCAGGCTGTCCCAGAAGAGCTTCTGGGTGGGTTTTATGTGTCCTCCGTGGAAGTGGGCCAGTGGCAAGGAAATCTTACTATCAGGTATTGACTGTTGGGAGAGCAAAGTACTGCCCTGGAGCAGTGAGGCGATGTCCAGCTTGTCAGAGAACCTGAGTGTCCATTTAGTGTGATTGAAAATTGCCTCTGTTAAAGGCGCCTTCTTACTCCCTACTGTAAAAAAAAAAAAAAAAAAAAAAGTGCCTGAACATTAATCATTAATGCTCTGTGGTGACAGAGTCACTGAGAATGGAGGTGCAAGTCTTGTGCATAACAAAGGACTAACGAGAGCTTTTTGCACATTAACAGCGAAGGCTTCCTGTCACTTTTGTTTTGATCTTATCGGCTTTGACAAGATTACACACCGTGTCTAAAAGCCTCTTTAACTCTATAGCTCTGAATAAATTTTTGAGTAGTTTTCAAGATTTCCCTGCTTGGACCATGCTTCTAACCCTGAGCTGGTTAAATCGCTGGAGGAGCAGTGCTCTGCCTCTTGGTATTTCTGCTTAAATCCGAAGAGGTTCTTGGGTAACTTTGCTCTACCATTGGCAGGTGTTCCCACAGTGATAAAGGGCCAGAATGAACTTCCTCTTAAAAAAAAATAAAAAAATCAGTATAGTATCAATAAAATAAAAGTTTCAAAACAGCAACAAAACAAGGAACTGATTGTTTGAAGAGTTCTGAAAAAGACCGTTTGTGAACTTGGAAATAAGTCAGTGTAAGAGGATTCTGTGAGATTTAGTGTTGGACCTGTGTGACTCAGTTTTTCAGTCTGGATTTGGGATTCAATCCTGAATCAGTCCTGGGTTATATTCAGATGTCAGTACAGAAAACAGTAATGAAGAAAGGCAATAATACGGCTCAGCTTGGATTTTTTAATTTTCCTAAGTTGGCCTAGTTCAAACAAGGACATTAATCAAGCACAAGTTCCTATCTCTTGAAATGAGCTTGACCTATATTGAACTGGGCTGGTGTTGCAGAAGAAAGTGTCGGGGGTCTGGCCACGTGACAGAAACACAGAATCAGGACAGAGCCTCTGTGATGGCTAGAAGGCCTCCCTGGTTCCTTTGGAAAGGGTGACCAGAAGGTAAAATGGTACAGAAAAGGAAGATACAGGGACTGCAGAAGAACTTGTCTTCCTTCCTTCAATAGGACCTTATTTGAGGAGTGTGTCAAAGAACCCGTGAAACATTTTCCTAAAGCAGCAGCAGCAGCAGCAAATCCTGCAGGCAGCCACCTTACTTCAAGGACCTAGGGTTGTCTGTTGTTCTCAGGTGAAGTTATTTCACTCTGTTCTGATACTTCTCAATTTTTATTTGCATATGACAGCTAAAAAGAGTAGGAAATGCTAGCAGGAACCTGGGGGAATATCTTAAGTCTTCAAGACTTTTTATTCTTATTGTCAAATCAAGGTAGGTCATTCTCTGCAGACGCCTGCCACTAGCACTTCCATCAAGAGCTGGTCACTGGGAAAGCGTGAGTAGCGGAAGGATTTTCTGTTTAACATCCTGAGCTTGGTAAAGTTTAGCTGCTTAGCTGATGTGTGAATATGGCGTCCATTGTGTCTTCTTGGGAGACTGGTGATGAATTTTCCGCTACTGCGTGAAGTTTTATTTTCCTAATAGAGGAGTTTGTCACTCTGCTAGAAGTATTAACAAGTCAAGAGCCTTCCTCATGTGAAAGTCCTTCTTTGTGCCTACTTGCTGAGCCCAAGTCATCACCATATCCTTCTCGGGCAAGGGAGAAAGCCTCATCCAGAGTGAGCTGGTGAGCCTGTCTGTCTGCGCACAGACTGCCTGCTAAGGTGCCTTTTTCTCTGGCAACTCTGCAGAGAAACCGGAATGATTAGGGGTGTTAAGGCTGGATGTGTCTGGGCCTTTCTTGCCCACCTGATGCTTTCATACCTACTTTTCTTGGTTGCTGACTGGTTGAGCAGGCTCCAGCCCTACGTGGCAGCTCTTGGAGAATTCCATGACAACAGGAATAGACTGAAGAAGTGAGTTAAAAGATCTGTTGGGCCTTGGTGTGTATTAGTGCCGCGCATAGCTCTCCTATTTTGAATGAGTAGACTCTGGCTGTATCAGTTTGTATCTGTTGTGTTAATCTGATTATTAAATACAGTCACTTTTAAAGTTGTTTTACCCAGCTAAAGTAGGTGGGACTGAGCAGTACCTTGCCAGCACTGTAGCCTGGTCTTGGTTATCTATGTAACCAGTGTTGAAGAGGTCACTCTAAAATCACCTTGGACGTTTAGAGTTAAAGCCGGAGCAAATTCATTTTGTCAGACTCACTGCCTTAAATGAAATGCGGTTCCCAACAAACGCTGGCTTTAGTCTTGTGTTCTTGTCAGGCATACGCAAACTTGCATTTAATTTAGCTGCTGTCCTGCTGCTTGTTGTGCTTATGAAGCATTTCATTGTTGCTGTTGTCGTTCTAAATTGATTGGTAAATCTGTACCAAATACTTCCCAGTGATGGAAGGAGGAACATTGAAATGTTAATAACAAGAGTCTTGAAAGATCCAGTTAGCTGGGGAAAAAATGAAAACCAATCAGCCTTGATTAAACCTTTCAGATAAGAATTTGGGAACATGTTATCAGGATAAATTGTGTGTGTTCTAATCACTCTATCAGCCAACTTTAAGCTTCTGCCAATAAGAAACGGTTAGGAACAAATGCATTGAAAAATTACCAGGATCTGATAAGGGAAATAAGTTAGCCTGACTGAAGTGTTACCGTCAGCTCTATAGCTGAGTGATGCATTGAGATTTTTTGCTTGATACAGGCCTGACAACCATGTGGTTCACTGCTAAATTTTTCTTGCTCTGTGGGCAAAGGAAGGGCTTCTCCATCCAGACTTGTAAAGCCACTATTTTCCATGGAGATTATTTTTACTGTTCTAAAAATACATTGCTGACATGAGTACCAAAGTTTCTATCCAGACCATTCTCTCAAAGCCTTTGGGTCACTTACTCAAAAACTGGCTTACAATAAAAAAGATTTTTGACCTTAAAGGAGGTCCAAGAAAAGGCTGGAATTTAGTTTAATTTGCTCATAGTTTCTGCTTTGGCTTCTTGAATACAAACCATTTTTCTGCTTTTTAGCGAGGTATCACTGCTAGAGAGTTCTGGCAGAGTGACCCAGATGGGCCAACCTTACATGAGCAGGAGTGGCTCCTAAACCAGGCAGCTGGGGCTGCTTGCTAACTTGGCTTGCCTGCTAGTTCTGGTTTGAGATCCAGGGGACTGCACATGTGCCTTAGTGCATCTCCTGAACTGTCATGGGACATTCCTTAATTAACTGATAGGGTGCCAGCTGGCCAGCCTCCTTTCTGACATAAAACAAGGTTTTAATATGTTAAAGCTAAGGTGATTGAGAGAGAGAGATGCAGGTATAAACTTGAGCCAGCAGGAAAGATGGATTTTTTCATTGCTTTACAGATTTTAGAAGAAATGCTTTTCCCTTCTCCCATCCCAAGGAAAGAGAGATCAATTTTTCTACATTCCATAAAACTTGGAACAGAAAATAGATTATTTTTAGTTTATTCCCAGGGTACTGTGTAGGCTTTAGTCTTTGGAGTCACTTTGTTCCCTGCTTTAGCAGATACAGGATTTATACTAGCTCCAGAGAAGAAAAGCAGGATGAAGAAGAAAAAGGTTTCTGAACAAGTCTGTCTCTCTTTTCTTCCCCCCATCTTCCCTTTTCTTTCTTCACTCACTTCTGGACTGCTCCTGCATTTTAAAAGTTTTCTTTACTTTGGCTCTTCCTCAGTGTAAATTACTTGTTGAAATGAATGGGGGGAGGAGAGATTAGAGTTAATTTTAGGATGGGGAAATAAGGCAAAGGGAATAAGATCCTGGGAGAAAAAGCAGCAAAGCTGGTCCCTAGATAGCACAAGAGGCCAGGCTGTAGCCACAGGGTTAAAATATGGAGACAGACACACACGCATTTGTGGGTGAGACATGCAGATGGATAAGCTGAAGATTTCTGGCTTTCAGGAGGAAAGCCACAGCTGAGCTGGCTGCTCCAAGTGAAAGTAATGAGCTCCAAGAGCGAGGTTTGGGAGTGATTAGAGACAATAAAGATGCCCGTGTGGGGAAGATGGCCCTCGTGGCAGCAGACTTCTGACAATTTCCAGAGACCCTTGGGCAGCTTCACATTGTTGTTACCCAAAATGGAACTGATTTTGTTCATTAGAGATGAGCCCTGCCCCAAACATTGGCTTGTCTTTTTTGCTTGAGTCCCAGGTCTAGCAGTTGAAGTCCAGATCCAGTCTGTCCAAAACTTGCAGATAGCTTTGCCCCTGAAGCGTGTGTGTTTCAGATGCAGAGCATCTTTCTTCTCTTTCTATCATTCTAGCATTTAAATGGTCAGACTTAATTCTCAAGGCAGAACACAGTGTGATTAGCTTATTTTCCCATCTCTGCGAATGAGTAAGCAAATCCTTCCTTTCAAACTTGTCTGTAGGTGTTGGAAGCAGAATCTGTTATCCTTACGGCCTTCATATGTTCATATGTGTACAGAGTCCAAAACAAAAGGATAGCAATCTCAACTGAGATGTTTGGATTTACAGTTAACTAGTGTGGAGTTGTTTGCTTAAGTCAATACACAGGAATGAAACACTCTGTGTACAGACCTTCAACAAACGTACCTGGACTCTGACTGAGGAAACATGCCGCAGGCATTAATAATGGAGCAGTGTTGACCACAGCCATGGGAATTCTAGGCAGTGTGGCATTCGTATTCACCCAACAATGTCTCACTTGTGTTTGGTATTTTAATTTGCTCAGGTGGATTTGCAGCTGCAGTCACCACACCTCTTGATGTAGCGAAGACGAGAATTATGTTGGCAAAGGTAAGAGTGAAGGAGGCCAGGAGACATGCAGGTGAATGGCTCGGGTAGTTCCAGAGTTTCTGTATGGTCATTACAGAATGAAATCCAGCACCCCTTAATAACGATTTCTGCGCTTGTCCTTGAAGGCTTAGATGTAAACAGGTACTGCATGCAGAACTAATGAGATTGTTGTATTCCTTTGCTTGAATTGCTCTTCAGGTCCTTTCCCAAAGGAGCTGTCTGAGAAGAGCATGTGTGTGTGCTAGACTTCCAGAGTCTCATGCACCAAAGTTAAACTGCCCATCGGGGATTTATTCCTCTGTTGTTTCGATAATTGTTGGGCTTGAGCGTGTGGGTGTGTATCTTTTCTGAGGAGGGGGTTGGCACTGGATTTTCTGTCCTAAAATTTTATGTCATAGAGATACTGATGGCTTACGTCTGCCAGCCAGGGCAGAAGGAAGTTTGCTTATAAGACCAGTAAGTTTAGTAAGTAGTTAAATTGTCAGTAAGTCTAGTGTTCCCATCGTCATCTTGCTGACCCAGAGCAGAGCTAAGCAGCCCCACA
Source organism: Falco rusticolus (assembly GCF_015220075.1). Taxonomy (NCBI): domain Eukaryota; kingdom Metazoa; phylum Chordata; class Aves; order Falconiformes; family Falconidae; genus Falco; species Falco rusticolus. The sequence goes on from NC_051190.1 coordinate 17,116,421, forward strand.
CCTAAAAAAAGCCCCCAGCGGGTGGATGTTCCTAAAGCCTTTCCCTGCCCTGAAAAGAGTTGTGTTGGCAAAGGTCAGGCATCCTGGTATTTCTGTGTGGAGCTTTTACCCTATTGCTCACGTCCCTCAGCGCAGGGGTGTTTCTTGTTGGTGACATGCCCCTCCCCAGCTGAGTCATGCACATCTGTGCTTGCCATGTTGCTGTGTTGTGTATCTCTCATTGCTGGGTGTTGCACCTGCTGCAGCTTCTTTGCTTTTGGGTAGTGTGGATGGTAGAACTAAGAACTGGGTTTCATTTACGTCTGCTGCTGTCCTGAGCAACCAGGTCAGCATTGGTAAGGGAATGATGGTGCTTGGAGGTGTTCCGAGACCTCAACATCTCTATATTACAGCCTCTTTAACAGCATCTTTATATTAGTCATCTCACACTAACTAGATTACACATGTAATTTAATTATCTGTAGTCCTGCTGTTCGTCTTCTGTTTTGCACTCAAGGCAATCTTCACGTGCAATACACTGCTCGTGTTGTTTTTTAAAGTAAATCTAAAGGATGCTGTCCTCTTGCATAAGTAGCAAAGTCACTTGTTGAGTGCTTAGAGAGTGTCTTTTTATTAACATCTTGCTCTAGTGTCAGCTGCTGGACATAAGAGCTGAGTGTAGTGCAGAAGGGACTGGATACCCAGTTCTGATCTAACCAGCTCTGTGACCTTGGAGTGACTGTTTTGTTCTTCTGTGCCTCTGTTTCCCTTTCTGCCCTCTGCCTCATTCCTGGAGACAAGGCGCTTTTTTCTGTGCCTGGGGTAAGGAGGTCGTTAGGGTGTCTGTAATTCCTGTAATGTAGCACTAACTAGGAACAGGGAGCTCAGTAAATAACCAAACCTCTCTGCCATCGCTTTCTCTCTCTCTTTCTGTGGTGCAGGCTGGTTCCAGCAACGCTAGTGGGAATGTTCTGGCTGCCCTTGGTGGCATCTGGAGGACACAAGGCCTGCCGGGGTAAGGATGTGCTACATTTCAGGTGTTGTGTGTGTATTGGGGAGTGGGAGAGGGAGGATGGTCTGCTTATATTTAAACGCTGTCATACAGAAAAGACTTCTAATTTCTGTACATGTGGCAAGGGAGCAGCTGTCAGGTAGCTAAGAACAAGTCCCTCCAGGGAGGTCTCATGTCATTACCTTAGTACTGGCTGAGAGCAATGTCCAGGGGAGAGCAGAGAAACGGGGCGTTTTTGGGAGAATATCCATGGTACAATCTCTAAGCTTAGCTCCAGGCTTCGGAGGCAAGGATGGTTTCATGTTTCATAACCTGCTTTGCTCCGTGAATGTGTGCATTTGTGTTTGCATCCATTTAAACTTCAGGCATGCACATCTTGTAGCAACGGGTACCACAGTTTCGTCTTGAGGTGTGTGAATTGCCCCTCCTGAGATTTCAGGAAAGGCCAACATAGGAGCCCTCTGTGTGTCCCTTATGGACAGTCTTTTCCTCCTCCTGGCAATTTCCTACCAATTTGAAAACACCAGCGATGTCTCCCCGGTTCCTTTATATTCACTGATCTTACTGCCAAGTGTGATGGGAGCAGACGATGCAGGTGCCAGCAGCAGGGACAAGCTGAAGCAGAAGGAAGAGAGCCGTGTGCTCCCTGACCTGTCCTTTGAGCCTCCTGTCAGGTCTGGGCTTGAGCACATGCCCGTTGGGATTTCTCCAGTGAAGCAGTTGTTGCAAAAATGTAAGTTTTCTGAGGCAGACTGGGTGCAAAGATTAAGTCTGAGCACCTGCAGAGTGGCTTTCCAGTGACTTTCCTGCTGTGGCTGGAGCATAGAAATGTTCTGGGCTTTCTTCTGACCAGCTGTGGAAGTCTGGGTGATGTTGATCCAGTCTCTTAACTGCTTACTTTACTTGGTCCTGAGACAGAGAATTGCTCTTTTGACCTTGGAGCAGTGTTGCGAACACAAAGGCCTCTGCTAGCAGTTGTAGAATGTTTTGAGGTGTTACGAGCTTATAAATTATTATTGTTTTTTACAGACACCTGCTTCATTTATGCTACCTTGCCCTCGTTGAGTGCATGACTCATACCAGTTATTGGCCACTCATAGTGAATATATGTCTTAAATAACTCCTCCAGTCCATGAGGTTCAGCCTGTGCTTCCTTTGGTAGGGCTTGTGTCCCACCTGCTCTTGGCCTGGAAGAGAAACAGAGGGGTTTTTGGAAGCTTTACTTGAGGCTTTTTGCTGGAATTTCTCATAGGTTTTTAATCTGCTTGATGTGGCCGATACTTTCAGGGTGCTGTTCTAACACTTGTAAACTGTTGCTCAAAGCAGCATGCACATTGCAGCTTTGCGGGAGACAGTTTTCTCTTAACATCTGATCTCTGCTCGCCCAGCTAATAAAAGTTCAAGCTTCTTTCTACACATGTGGGAAATAATTCAAAACAAATTGCAGGAAGTTCCTGAACACCAGTTCCAGGAAGACGCCCAGCTGTGCCCCCCCGGCAGCACTCGGAGATGGGTTGTCTCAGGTTTGCTCTTGGAGGTGATGAGGTGATGCGGCCGTGGATGAGTTTTGGGTCCTACGTGGCTTGGTGAACTCCAGGGCATGTTTAGAAAGGGACTGGGAGAAGTGAGGCCAGGTTTGCTGCTGATGACAGTTGAGCTCTGAAGGGTGTGAAGAGGCATGGATTTGGCTGGGGAAACCTCCCCCTTTCCCAGCCAACAGCAGAAAACAGAAATCTATGTTTGTGTTCTTCTCAGGGTGTTTCAGCAGTGCCCTTTTCTAAACACCCAAAATTAAACTCTGCCTAAAGATAGTACCCGTGCACTAGGACCAAAGGGAACATGATTCAATTGAAATCAAAACAATAAGTGATCTGGAGAAAAAGTAACATGTAAAGGAGGCCAAGCTGCGTCAGCTGCAAGGAAAAGGAAGAAAGTCTTGGGAAAAATAAACGCAGAGGCTGCCATGCCTGCTGCCAATTATAAATCTATTAATCAAAAACAATAAAAGTGTCGGGCTTTTTTGGCCAGTTGCAACATGAAATGATTTATGGCTCCTCTAATAAATCTCATACTTGAAGAGGAGGAATTCTGAGGGCAGAAAGAAGCATTGCTTATTGCCACCTTATTAAAACCAGAGCACGGGGCTCAGCTTCCTGGTCTGCACCTAGTAAATCCCTCTGCTTCACGCCAAGAAATTTCACATCCTTTTCTGTCTGGGGAGAGCCAGGCCTGTGGCAGGAGGTAGGAGAGGGATGGGGTGAGCAGATCTGTGCACCTCTTCACTCTTGCCAGTGGGTTAGATGAGCCATTCATGTGAAAGCAAATTTATATCTTGTCCAACTGCTTTTCATGTGAGGAGGTTGTGGTGTTTGAAAGCTGTGGATTAGGCTTCACGACTCATTGATGAGAAAGACGAGGATTATTTGACTGGTAAATGTGGTGAGATGGTTTGTCCCAGCTTGTGTGTAGCTGAGGACAGAGCTGTCGGTTTGCACCAGGTGTCCCATTCCTTGGATGAGCTTCCCAGTTGGCGTGGAGATGGCATGGCAGGTGCGAAGCACCCTGCTTTCCGTGAGCCGGATCTCACCAATGCAAGTGGTGAAAGCAGCCCCTGTGCTCAGGGCTTGCTGCTGTGTGAAACGCAAGCTGCCCGCAGGAGTGGACTCACTGCGGAGCTGTAGTCAGATGACAGCGGTGCTTCTCAGCAGGGCCGCCTCTTTGGACCGGACCGTAATATGGAGGTTTTGTGGCTGTGCACGCAGTCCTTTGTCAGTGCTGGCCCTTCTGTGCTGTATCCAGACCCTGCAGTGCCTTTTCTAAAGGGTAACTTCAGGGGTCTTGGTTAGTCTTTTGAGAAAGGATTTGCTAGTCTTTTGAGAAAGGATTTGCTTTGGGTTGCAGAGTTGCCACCGAAAAATGTCACCTGTGCTGCTGGGACTGTGGGGCTAGGTGTATTGCTGGGTTGGGAACCCTGAAACGAAGGGTATGCACATCGTTGGGGAGGGCACACCATGCAGGTTTAACACCTGCAGCCAGACCTCACTCTGGGATTTAAACGTGATTCCTGATATGTGACTCCTGCCAATCCGTTCCTCACAGGGCTGTGGAGAGCACCACGTGTCTGTACCTGGAAGCCCGTGTTTGGTCTTCGCCGGTCACTGACATGCTGTGTGTTTATTGCAGCTGTTGATGAGAAGGCAGGGGTGATGCCCTCCAGCCCTTGGTGCTGGATCCCACCAGGAAGAGCTGCTGAAGCAAAAGGAAAAGTCTAGGCAGGGAGAGAGGAGTGGCAGGTGAAATCTCTGCAAACAGATAGCAAATACAAATAGGCAGTTCACCAGAGTGATTTCTGGTGGGGCCAGCAGAAAAAAACCACATTTATCTCATCTGCTGATGAGGGCAGGTGTCTCCCAGTGCGGACCAATTGGGATCAGGCCTACAGAAGAGCTCAGCTCTCCAGGTTCGGGGCAGCCCTGGAGCCGTTCAGCTCTGCCCTCCTGCAGAAGGGAGCCCACGGGTAGCAGGTGGGAAAAGGAAACTGAGGGGAGCAAGGCTGGGATTCTTGGAAGTGATGGTTAGTAATAGAGATTGCCAGGGATGCAGCTTCTGTCTAACTCAGTTATCTGCCCCTGTTTGTGTAATAGCTGTGCCTCGAGTGGGCTGTTCTGTAAATGAATGTCTGCCCCTGCTTCTGTAATGAGGGCTGCCTAATTCAGCAGGAGAAGGATGGTGCGCGTTCCGAGCGCGGTGCTGCGCCGTAGGATTTACCCTATCAGCACTCTGTCCATACATGCCTTGTACAAATTACTCTGTTTTAAAGCTGTCATTATGGTAATAGACCCAATTGCTGTCTAGTAAAGCCATAAAATGTTTCCATCTGCCTGTGTGCTCCAGGCTCCTTAGCAAAGCTCATTACAACAAAAACCAGAGTTACTGCAGCCAGAGGTTTCCCGAGTGCAGCACGATACCAGGCAGGGAGCAGAGAGCTCCGGCGTAGCCCTGGGGGGTGTGCACCTCCTGTGCAGCCAGGGGACACTGGGAATTACGCCTTGTCCCACGATGGGGACACTGAGCGGGGACATGCAGCGGTTGAAAAAAGCTGAGGACAGCATCCCTGCGGAGCTCAGCCGCATGGTGCTGTGAAGGGCTCTTGCCGTGCAGGTGACAGATCAGCAGGGGGATGCCAAACAGGTTTGAGCCTAATGTTTAATCCTTGCTTGCAGCGAAGGAAGCCTATAGTCCTCCGGGAGGATACTCTGGCCTATCCTGAGGTTGTTAAACCAACTATAAGCTTCGTTGTCTCGAGCAATTGGCTTTGCACGAGTTTCCTGTTAACTTCCAAGAACTATTAGGATGAGGCACCTAAAAATCGTGGCGGCTGAATGTGCGGCCGTGCCTGCTCCCGCCCCCTTGTACGTTGTTGGGAACGAGCCGCTGCGGTGAGCAGGGCTGTCTGTGCAGTGGGGGAGCTCCTGGCAGAGAGGGGGTCTCCCTGCCGAGGCTGGCTGGGGGCTGTGGAGGATGGGGTGCTTCCCATCTGCCTGCAGCCCTTCGGGGAGATGTGTCTGAGCTGCTCTTTCCACAGTGTGGCCCGTAGCCTCCTGCACCTCTGCTTCTGCACCTGAGGAGTATGGAGAGAGGTTAAAAATCACAAGGCTTGGGACTACTCTGTTAGGGAAGTCCAGAGAGGTTCCGTCAGTGAGCAGTGGGGTGGGATTTAAGAAAACAGCAAGTGAGAATTTTTCTTGGCTTTGTTTCCTGAAGCCCCTGCAGCCAGCCGTGCAGCATCCGCTCTCTGCTCATCTTCTGAAACCGCCTTTCCTTTGCCTTCAGCTTGTTCGCAGGTGTTGTCCCACGGATGACAGCTATCAGCCTGGGAGGCTTCATCTTCCTGGGGACATATGAGAAGACTCGCCAGCTGCTGCTCTGACCCAGCCTGGCCGGTCCTGCTGGTGGCTCCCAGAGAAGCTGGAGAAGCTGCCGAGCTGGAGGAGGAGTCCGGCCGAGAACACAGCCTTCCTCCTGCCGCCCCTTCGCCGCAGCTGTTCAGCAGGCTGAGAGCCACTTTCACTGTTAAAGAAAAGTAAATCCTCCAATAATCCAATTTCCCAAACATGAAATTTTCCTGCATGGAAAGTGAGTGAGGTCATTGTGAGAGTTGTGCCAAAAAAGTGATGTTTGGGGGGTAAACAGCTAATTACGGTGGCTGAGAAAGGCGTTCTTAGAACTCCTGCAGGGGAAATGTTTTGCAAACCTCCAGATTGTGGGCTGAGCGGGGAGGCTGAAATAAAGCAAGTTTTCATAATTCAGTGGCACCTGCCTCATACCGCGGGGAGGGTTTCGCTGGGCAGGGAAGGGGCTGATAGAGTTAACAGCCCGCTGCCCTCCAGCAGCACTGAGAGTATTCCTGGTTGGGAGAGCTCTTTGTAAAAGACAATAATCCATTTGTTTCTGATTTGAGCTGTATTTGTGGAAGTTTATATTCCTATTTATGCCTACAGGTGCTCAGCAAGCATTCCTGTGTGGTAGCTAGTGCAGCTTTATTAATTAGACTCACGTTTCTCCAGTAAAAGCACAGGTTTATATTATTTCACAGCTGTGCTTGTGCAAAGATGTGCAGCTCTGCCTTCTTTTGGTCATCCTCCCTCAGCAGCTGAAGGAGCAGGAGGCTGGAAATCCCGAAGCCCAGGAGGGAGGCTGGGAAGGCAGGGCAGAGAGAACACGCAGGTTCTCCTGCCAACGTACAGGTGGATCCCGAGGGCTCTCGGGAGGCTGCTGGCAGGCAGAGCAAATGCTCTCATGTTAGGAAACAGAAGCTGTAGCAGCCAAAACGGTGCAAGGATGAGCTTGGTGTAAAGGCCTTGTTGAAATCACTTAAAATTACCACCGGAGTCTGGGGCGGGGGCCCCCAGGTTTACACCAGCAACTTGGCTAAGTGGTGCTTGAAAACAGTTAGGTGTGGAAAGTGTTTGTGGGGGCACGGCAAAGCCAAGTTGCTGCAGAGCGAAAAGACCCCTCGGTGGGCTGTACCGGCGCGGTGTTACAAGGGGGCCAGGTCAGGCGGTGGCGGTTCACAGGGGCTCACCCCTGCTGCTCGGAGGCTGAGGGGCTCCTCGCGCATGGCGGGGAGGAGGTAGGTGCTGGCTGCCGCAGGGGCCATGGGGAGCCACACAGGGGCGAGCAGGGCGGCTGTGCACCGGGACTCGTGTCCCGTGAGTGCCCGCCGGCAGGCTTGAGAGGGGCAGCGCAGCCCGGTTCGTGCGGCCACAGCGGCACCGAGGCCATCGGCTTCAAGCTGGTGGCACCACATGCCTGGGCCCGCCGCTCTGTGCCGGCTCCTTCCAGGTCATCGCAAGGCTTCTGGCCCAATGGAAGTCGTACCCGTGGTGACACGCTCCTGGGATGCTAGAACTTCACTTCCAGGTGGCTCTCCGCGTTAGGAAGCCGTACGGGTGCAGGGAGTCCCGCGGCGAGGGAGGACAAATACGAACCAGGTTGGTGCATGCGCAGGGCCGGGGGCACGTGCCGAGCCTGAGCCCCTGCCCAGAGCACGGGCTGCTGCTCAGCCTTACTAAGGCTGAATGTTCTATGACACCGTCGTCCCATGACATAGTAGTAAGACCTTTCTGAGGCCAAAACTTAGGAAATGATGGGCAAACCAGTAAAACTTACAGAACAAAGGATGTCATTCTTAAAAATAATCTTCAATTAAAATGGGGAGTTTCAGCCAAGCCCGTATTGGCTGGTCAATTCTGCCCGTTCCATGGTGTGGTGTAGCACTCCTTCCTGCCACTTTAAAGGTTGTCTCTTTTATGAAGTTGTATATATCTGTGTGTCTCACAGAACCAATTTTAGGGGCTTTTGTGTGGCAGGAGATTTAATACTCTGCCTTAAAAGCTAGTTTGTATTTTCTGTTAAAGCTTTTTAAACATGATGAGAGGGTTAGCACTGCAGTTGGTGCATTTAATTACTTGAGCTGAAAATAATCACGCCTCCTAAGCCACTGGGTCCAAATACCGCATTTTTGTTGGCTTTCCTTAATATTTGCATAATCATTTGTCATCACTGCTTTTTTGTTTAAAACGAAAAAAACAAACAAAACCCCCAAAATGCAAATAACTAGCCAGATTGTTTTAGCCGACAATATGGGGAGGAGAGACGGAGGCCAAGCGCTTCCCCTTCCTGTGTCCTGGAGTGGCTGCGCAGCCCAGACCGCCACGGGAAGGACCAGGGCACCCCGCGGGAACGGCGCCAGCAAGCCAGAGCCCCAGCGGACAGCCAGGTTAACTCCTGCATGTGTTAAGAGACAATCTCAGGAAATCTGCTTTATACCCAAAGTCCTAACTTGGAGGAGGAAATTATATTTGATTTTTTTTTAAAAAAAGTCAGAAATTGAATTGAGATTTTTAGTTAAAGCAAGAATCCAAGCTTATCTCCAAAGCTGCCTCTGGAATTTCCATACAGGGTGGGGTTTGGGTTTGAGAAAGCCAGAGGTGTTCACAACTGCAGCTGAGTCTGGTGCTGTCCTGGCCCCGTTTTTCTTACGTACTTGCACATGTGCACACCCCATCTGTTCTGATTTCAGTGCCAAGATAAGGGTAGTGCCAGATACTTAAGCGAGCTGATATATTGTAAATGTATTTCTTGTGAGCTCTTTATTGTATCTTTCGATACAGCCCCCAAATTCCACCCCATCTGCAAGTTGGGCTGCCAGTCTCATGCTGATCCACAGCATCTCATGTTAAAGTCGTGGGTCCAATTTCACGAGCGGGTATTTGGGCAGTCCGTCTGCATTTTCGTCAGACAAAGACAGAAAAGAGTATAGCAATGGATTAGAATTTTATTTCATTTTCAACTGAAACTCCCAAAAGCTCACTCAACAAAACAGCTGTAATATTATAAATGAACCTTTATTAAAGACACTTCAATGCCATTCGTTAGACACTTCAATATCTTACATGTTTTTCAATGTACAACATTGTACCAAATTTTCTAATAAATAAATAACTTTGTACACAAAAGTAATACTTCCTCTTTCACATTGCCTCTTAGAAGCAGCAAATTCACATATTTAGTGGAAGTCATAACATTAGGCAGTTAACTTTATTCAGAAACATTATTTTCAAATGTTAATGTGGCAAATATGCTTTGTATCTGCAATGGTGATGACATTTCCGCCAGCAAAATGAGTCAGTTAAATCATTCCCATCTTCCCCGTGTCCCCGGTTCCACTATTTTCACCTTGCGAGTCAGTTCCGAAGCATACTTTCCCTTTCAGTAAGGGGAAAATTACGCTCCGTTTATAGCTTTCTAACATCCATTTCCTTTGCTCGGAATAAACTTGGCACTCAACATAATCAGCCACCTGTCTCAAAGTGCAAACGTGTCAATAGTCAGGAACTGATACAGACAGGTACCCGGCTGAATTATGCATTGCTTCGTCAAGGTCGGGCTCCGCTGCCGGGCAGCAGGCGGAGGTCCTTCCCTTACGGGAGGTGGTGGCTCCTCAAGGTGAGGCGCGGGATGGACGAGCGGGTAACAGAGCAAACAGGCACCTCGCATCCCGGTGCTAGGCAGCTCGTCCCTGCTCGCCGAGACCCTGCAGGCGTGGCAGCGCTCGGGCAGTCACCAAGCGGTGGATTTAATGTTTCTGCCCTTACCTCTGGTGCTTGTTTTGAGCCACAGTACTAGCAAAAGTGGATTTCCACCAGACTCGGCTTCAGTGGAACTGGCGTTTGAGTTGCTCCTAAGGAAAAAAGTAACAACCCCCCCCAATAAACCTTCCCCCAGAGTAGTCATCACCAGAGTTAGCAACCTGATGTTAGCAGAACTCAAATTACAAATAACTGGGAGTCCTCCATCCACAGGTACCAACACCAACAGAAAGCAGCCTTTCTATAAATAAAAAGCATTGTAGTGAAGTGAGAAGTGACAAGGATCTGATTGACCAATGTGGGCATTTTTTCCCCCCCGTTCATGGATGAACTTAACTTAAAAGACCCCGTAAAAATACTTGGAACGTTTCCATTTAACAGAGTACTTTCAACCATAACTACATAGTTTCCCTTCTAAACGAGTATTTTTTTGAGTAGCCCAGAATTGCTACACAAGGCAGATATTTTCATATAAAGAGCCTGGCTGCAGATGGGGGTAATGGTGTTTTGCAGGAAAAAAGTAACTATCAGATGAATTAACGGTACAGCTGTCGGCTCAGGAGTGTGATTTTAGTTTGTTGTCAAAACAGCTCTATGGTTTCAAACCCCCTCCAGAACAGATGTCATTTTTTGGGTGTGAAAACACATTTTACTGGCACGTGTTATTCCTTCTAAACAGGGCTGGGCTGTGTAATGATATGCATCTTATACAGGTAAAGCTGCATCCACGTGGGAAATGTCTGCAATTAGCTCTGTAGGTGATCAGCGCTGTAACTGCATCTACAGGCAGATAACGCCCTCTGCTATGAAGTTTTTGAACGGTGCAACATGAGACCACCCCACAGTTTACTGCATGAGTTACTTATTTTGGTAATGACTGCTCACTAATCACGACAGCCTTTTTGTCTGGCTGTTTCGGGGCTCTGCACTGTTGCTGAATTATTTAGTGCCTCTTGTGTGGTCCACTCTTAACGTATCACACAGTCACAGTTCATATACTAATTTGTATGCAGTTTTGAAAAATAATGGAATTTAAGTTCTTCCACCAACAGGAAAAAAATCAGGTTGCTATGTAATTTCTCATTGCATGGGTTCTTCTCGTATAAACTTCATTTGAAACAGCTGAAGATCTCTGTTTAAACATGTTAAGTGCAATAAATTTCAAAGGGGAAGGAAATTTGTGCTAAGTAACCCGATTAATTCTTGATTTAAAGGAACTTCCATTGAAAAGAGGACAATCCCTTTGCAACAGTCTGGCTTTTTAAAGTTCTGCTTATGCGTTTAAGGCACCAGAATTATTTCTCTCACAAAGTTTAACAGCAACCTGATACTGAAAACAATATTGCCAAAATTGTAAAATTTCATTCAGTTTTCCATGCACTAAAGATTAAAATAGCCTCTGTAAAAGATATATATATATATTTTTATATATATATATTTATATATGAAAACTCTTATGTACAATTGTATCAAATACTTTTCTCTTTACACAATAACCCCTTGCATTTATGTGCTTCATATGCAAGTCAACTTTTGAACACTTCATACTTCTCAGGGAAGTTTTAAACTATGTACAAACAGATGACGCTCGAACAGGAGTTTGTTCCCCATACAAGCTTGTTTCTCATACCTCAGTTGTTTTGCCTTTGACAGGTCATCAGTTCAGGATTTGAGGTAGAAGTAAGTAGCCTATATACTCTGTGCAAAGAAAAAAAAAAATTTAAAACTAATAGCGTATTTGTTAATTTGCACGTGGCAGTCTGTCCTCTCAGTCCAGCGATGTGTTTGGTGGCTTCAACTCACGAACGGAGTCGCACAGCTTGGGTGCGCTGCCGTTGGGCAGGAGAGCCTGTTTCACTTCGGCTTCGCTCTGCAAATCCAGTAGTGTTGGGGAAATTTCAGGAAGCACGTTCAGTTGCTTTAGTGACCCTCCTGCTGGTGAAGCTCTCACCAAATTAAGGTTGTTAAGCTCTGAAGGCTTTGCTGCGGCTTGCGAAGAGCCTGCAAAAAGCCAAAGAACCAGTGTGGTTAGTCGGTGCTGAGCCCGCCAGCGCTCCTCATAAAACCAACCCCGCCACTATCATTCATGCCTTTGAGCCAGTTAGAAAAGCCGATAGGAGAAGACATCCCCACGGAAAGACGTACCGTGTTTGTCTGCGAGCAGCGGGCTGGTCGTGCTCACAGGTCTTATTCTGTCGTGGTTGCTGGGGTAGAGGGTCCCGTCTGTTTCCATCCTCTTGCCACTGGCAATCCCGTTGCACGGCTGAGGATGAAGAAGGCTGGTGCCTGCACCCTTCTTCCTACTTCGTTCCTTACTGCTCAGTGCGTTTGGGAAGGTATTGTCCATAGTCTTAAGGCTCTCAGCATAGTACTCCGACTCCTTGGGGTAAATGTGGACGTTCATGCTGTCCGTGCTGCCACTGCAGTCCGTGCACACAACCGGCAGGCCATAGCCTTCAAGGGAGGAAGGGAAGATGGCAACAAACGCAGATTAACCAGCTGGAAGTTGTCAGCACAAGCTCACAAGTAGCGGAAGGAAAAGGCAGCTCTGTTTAGTTCATCCGTCCCTCGGCAGTGTGGGACTCTCACTGAGCACTGTGGATGGACGCTTCGTGGTTTTGTACAGGGCTAGTAAGTACCTGCGTTTTTCAGAACTCTGTAGCTATCCCTATAGGTAGTTCCAATTAATAGGTTTAGTTGGTTGCATTTTGGATTTTTGGGGGGTTTTTACTCCAAAGAAGTTGTGACTTCCTTTTTTTTTTTTAAACAAACTGTGCGTTTATTTCCTTTTCCAGGCTTTCTGGTCAGGGCAGAACTAGAAAGTGGAACTTTCCTGTACCTGCTTTAAAATACCAAGTTACCTTTCCCATTTTTGTGCTGCTGCTTTGCAGGAATCACTGTCAACTCACAATGTTGTTATCTCAAGATATGCTGTTACTGTTAGTGGTAACAACAGATGAGCAGAATTCAAAGCAGCAAACAGGAAGGAGTTTCTAAATGTCAAAAGTTAATTTCCCCAGTGCACCTGACAACTTTCCATTATTAAACTTTACAGTTTCTCCTGGAGAGAAAATTTGTTTCACTGCCTGTTTTTCTGTGTATGTTACAACAGCACGGGAACAGAAAACACATCCTAAAATTAGAAAAGTATGAGTGTAACACTCAAGAAATTGGCAAAGAGCAGTGGCAGGTGTAATGCCCAAAACAACTTTTAAATTTTGAAAATGAAAAAAGAAAAAAAAAAAAAAAGCTCAGCTTTTGCTGAGCTTTGAAGTTGACAGCCTCTTTAAAGAGCATGACAAATTTTAACACATTCAGTTTAAAAGTGCTCTCGCATTTTAGGAATAGCTCAAATCAAAATACCGATCAGCCAGCTGCAAGGAATGGCAATCGTGAGCTTTAGTCTGCCTCTTTCTGACGGTTCCTTGAATTTAAACTACCCAAGCTTGATGGAGGATCAAAGCGAGTAGGGGAAAGTAAATTTACTGTGCTCACACCTGAGAATCATTCTGGGCTTTTTTTTTTTTTTTTTTCTTTTCTGAAGGTAACAATTTCTTGTCTTAATGCTGCCTGACTTGGAGGGCCTTCTGATCTGTACAAACACGAAATACCTTTCCAGATTAATGGGTTTTGTACCTGTCTTATCTGGAACAAGCATTCCATCAGCCATGTCTTCAGTTTTCCAAGTGTCTTTATTATAGCCGATACACAGCTTTGGCTGTCTACAACCTACAGTGGGAGCTTCAACATCTGGACACCTTCCAGCATCAGTCTGACACATACCTGTAACAAACAAACCATCTGGCTAAAGATTACAACCATCTGCTCTCAGTTAAATGACTTGTTAAGTCTTACTTCTACTGTAAAAGCTGTAAAAGGGAGAAAAAATAGCAATGGAGATAATAGATAATTTTAAGCTAATGTTTAACAGAATAAATGCTGTACAATCTCAGGAGAATCTTAGTTCAGAACGCTTAACTTTTCCTTCCTAACGTGCTGTGTTTAAATGCTGTAAAATCCCAACTTTTAATTTCTAAGCCTGAAGGCAGGGACAGGCAATGCTAATGTATTTTCTAGTAGAGCTTAACTGTGGGTAACTCTGGTGCCAAAAACCTAATCCAAAATTAGCAAAAATATAGTCCTTAGGGCCTGACTGAGCAGTCTCTGAAGCAGTCTGCTTGTATGAACACTGTTATTACTGGGAGGATAGCTTTGTGAAGTGAAAGAAAGATCCCTGTTCTGCATAAATGCAGTAGCTAGAGGATTACATTAAGAAGATCGTTCAGATAACTCGTAACAAGCACAGAAGTACTTCGTACTGTGATTTCTACCTCCTCCTATCAGGTTCAGATACAGCATTACAGAAAAAATAATTAAACCGGTTCTCACCGTTGCTGTCTATGTGCCCGTTAGGCTGTTGGTTATCTACTCTGATGACCGCTTCCTGCCGGTCAGAAAGAGTCCCTTGTGAAGACAAGTAGCTGGGCACGTCAGGAGGCACAATAGTCTCATCTACAGCAATGGGAGCAGAGAAATGTCAGTTCCTAGTAAGATACAAAGGCTTCCGTCTTCAAAGGCACATCAAATCACGTTTGCAAGAGGGATCTGGGATTTGGTATTTTCTCTAGATGCAATGGAATCGGAACTGTCTAAATACTCCATTCCCCTCAGAAGCCCCCGTCCTGATTTTTCGAAGCTTAAGGCTGTGCGATACAGCGCTGACAAGGCCACCTCGAGTGTCTGCGTTTGGCACGGCCAGTGCAAGGGAGGTGGTGGAGGAACTGGAACTGTCTCTTCAGAACAAGTAAATCCTTCCTCTTCCCTTGAAATCCAGAGTCCCTCGTTTGACTCAAGTCCTGTGTCTCCCAAAGTCGTGAGTAAAAGACTTCTGGAGAACAGCATCTTCACTACATTTAAGCAGGCAAGTACGTCTAAGCCCCTCGACTATCCCTGGTTTTCTCCATTTTATATCAGGCAATTTCTGTTTCCCTTGTCACACAAAACCAAGTGAAACTCAGTTATGCTCGGCATGAAGCCCTAGACTTCCAGGACTGAAAAAAACCCAAGGGGTGGGAGGCGGGGAATCCCACTGACACATCGCACTGGTCAGATGGTATCCAAGCGTCCCTACCTAGCCCCTGTCTTTAAACCCCTACGTCATACTGGTTCTAAAGCTAAGCCTAATATAGGAAGGCTGCAAATCCCGGCTGGGCAGGGAGGCCTGGGGTTGGTTCTTCCATACGTCTGTGCAGAGGCTGCACAGCGCTGAGGGCAGGAGAGTTTATTCTCACTGCAACACTCACTTCTGCACCAAATTATCCCCTTTGAATATCAGGAAGAAGCAATAAATGCTGCTTCTTCCCCTAAAAGGTGAGGGGTACCCCTCATCAGCAGGGCTACAACAGCTCTTACGGGCAACGTGGAAAAAGGGATTGCAGCTTCAAAGTCTAATTTCTCAAGTTTTGAATACAGTCTTTGAAAATACATATTCCCAAGAAGACAGGTTCCCAGCATCATGGACATAATCCAGACTGTCTCAAGAGTTATCATTTATGGTCATGGAAAATCAAAGTAGCAAAGCAATGGCTGGAACTACCGCCAAGTGGAAAAGGCCTTTCTGAAGGGCAAGCCAAGGGGAGAGAAGCAGCTCTGAACATGCTTCAGCAGCAAGTGAAAGCTGCTTCCAGCTTTGCAAGCCAGGAGAACCATCGTGATAAGCCAACTGCTTTCCCAGTGTGATCGCGTGGCTACCTGGCGTGCCGATTCAGCCGCACTGGGAAGTCTGACAGCACGGAAGGTTAGAGGAAGCCTGAGCAGGAGACCAGAGCTACCTGTGTTGGTGACACTGTATTCTTCACTCTTCTTCCTGGTTTGGTAGATGATGCAGACCCAGACCAGAGACGTCACCACGATGCTACACACCACGGCAATGGTGATGATCCCCACGGTGGTACGGTCCTTCCTACAGCCGAGAGACTGTAAGATGCTCACATGGCTGTGCGCACGCTCTGTCCCCAGGGTGTTGGACATTTCACAGGTGTATTTCCCAGCGTCCTCCAAGACAACGTTCCTAATGATCAGCAGCTGGTTGCCAGAGGTGAAGTGATGCCTTTCTGTCACCATCAGGGGCTGGTCACCTTTCAGCCAGGTAATGCGGGGAGATGGGCTCCCCGTGGCTTTGCACTGAAGAGCCACAGTCTCACCTACGGACACTACGTGGTCTTCCAGTGGATGAATCAAAGATGGTGTCTCTGCAGGACAACAATCACAGAAATTAATTCTTGGGGCCAGTGTAACAAAGCGTTTCTTTTAACAGTACGAAATGTAACTGGTGTTCCTGCAAATATACAGCAATGCACTACGCAGCCACACGCTCAGGAGTACGGCGGCTGCAAACTGCGACAGATCTAACACTCGCAGCCAAGGCCTTCCCATAACCAGTTGGTGCTACTCTTCCCAACAAAAAAACCCGCGAGGATCAGCGCCAACAGCTGACACACGGGAATTACTTTGTCGGGCGAGAGAGATGGAGTGCAATTGCTTTTTGAAGTAATTTTCCCAGACAGTAAATAGGGTGGTTGGAGGGGCTTCCCTGGCACAAGAGGAAATGCAACTTACAGCTCCTTCTCTTCATTAGCGGGGTATTTTTCATTAGTTAATTACAGTGTAGAAGAATGAAACAAAACTAATGCAGAGCACTGCCTCTTTCTCCCTCTTCTGTATCTGCACCTGCTGAAGAGCTTGAACAGCAATCCCTTCCAGTGCCTGCTTCCAGACCACTTGCTCTCTTGGAGCACTAACGCAGCTTACCCAGTACAGTCAGGGTGGCATTTGCAAGCACAGACCCTGCAGAATTCTGTGCTGTGCAGCTGTACACGCCCATGTCCTCGATCTTCACATCCGTAATGAAGAAGACATCGTCATCGGGCATGACGTGCATGCGGCGTTCGCGGGCTGCAGGGAAGTCCGTGCCCCCGTCCTTCTGCCAGGCGATTTGTGGGGTGGGGTGGCCTTCAGCCACACACTCCAGCCGCGCCGTTGTCCCCGTCCGTCTGGTGATGTTGCGGGGAGTTTTGATAAACGAGGGCAACACTGACAGAGGAAAACAAGACAAAGAGATGAGCAATTCTATGGGGAAAACACCCATCTCCTGGGCAGTTCTAACTGCTTTCCTTCCTGGGCAGGAGATTAACAGATAAATACCCGCAGGCAAGAGGATGGCAAGCTGCTTTTGCAGGATGCACCTGAACTGCTGGGGACTAACCCTGTGTTCCTACAGCACATGCCCACCTAAGTGTCCAAGACTCACCCCCCCATGCCCCCAGGATCATTAGAGCTGGGATCAAAGCTTATTTTCTTCTGTGATTAACCTGGAAAGAAACCCTGTTATCCCTCCTACGGAGACTTTTCAATCACTATAGTCCCTCTTTGTGTCCTTTTTTTGGGTTTTTTTTGTTTTCATTTGCCCAGTGAAATGGGCAAAGACCCTACCGCGACAGCTGAAGAGAGTCAGCTAAAGCCATGGAGCACGCGCTGAGGCGTGTGGCTGGATGCAGCCGTCACAAGCCTGGCACATGCTCCTCGCGTGGCGCTTCTCAACATCCAGAGATGCAGGCAGCCGGTGTGAAGAGGCTGAGAGCTCCGGACCATCAGGAGCAGACCCTCAAGAGAACTGCCTGCAAAAGCGGGTCCCGGGGAATCCTACTGGCTCAGGCTGAGGAAAGGAACGAGGAAGCAGCTTCCTACTCACCATTAACGGTGAGCCGGGCCTTGTTGGAGTAGGTAGAGCCAAAATGGTTGGTGATGATACACTGGTAACGCCCTTCATGGGCAAAGGTGACATGCCGGAGATGCAGAATGGTGGTGTACTCCATCACCTCGCCATCCTTTGCCCGCACATGGGCATAGTTCTCAATTTCAGCATTGTGCAGCATCTCGTTGTCTTTCTTCCACGCAAACATCATGGGGGAGCTGCTACTGCTGGCTGCCGAGCAAGTGAAACTGATATCCTTCCCAAGGACAGCCACTGTTGTCTCAGGCTGGATGATGATCTGTGGCTTGGGGACATCATCTAAGAGAAAACAGCAGGCAGAGTTAGTTCTGGAGTACGAGGCAAGACCGGAACAAGCAAAGAGATGCAATGAGAAATGAGTAGTGCGTGAGCAAAGGCCATTATTGCACATCTGCTTTTACATCCACTGTTGTCTGCACCAGGAAAGCAGCTTGCTCTTGCAAAGCGCTCCACCACTGCGAGTGGCTCTGTAGTGCAGATGTGCCACGCGCAGCTCCGCTGGGCAGCTGGTCTAAGTTAGGATTCTCGCTCCCCTGGCTCCTTCTGTAAGCAGTGGACTGAGATGGTCACTTCGTGACCTCAGACACCTAAAGATGACTTGCTGGCTCCACCAATGTAGCTGAACCTCAGAAAGATACTATGGCCTAAAGAAAATAGCTTTCCTGGTACAACCCATGCGTGAAGCGCAATATTGAAGTTAAAACTTCACCTCCAGGCCTGCATTAGCATGAAGTAGGAAGACACATGGAAGGGCTGCAAATGCCACCTCTAGGCATAAACGCTCATGAGAGGTTGTAGTGAGGTGGGTGTCAGTCTCTTCTCCCACGTAGAATGTTCAGGAAGCAGCCCCAAGTTGCACCAGGGGAGGTTTAGGTTGGGGATTAGGAAACATTTCTTCACTGAAGGGGTTGTCAAGCACTGGCACAGGCTGCCCGGGGAACTGGCTGAGTCACCAGCTCTGGAGGTATTTAAAAGACGTGCAGATGTGATACTTAGGGACATGGTTTAGTGGTGGACTTGGCAGCGTTTGGTTAACAGTTGGACTCAACAATCTTAAAGGTCTTTTCCAATCTAAACGATTCTATGGCTCTGTGCAGCACGCAGTGTCAAAGCAGAAGCAGCTGTTATTTGCCTGCCACCCGTCTGGGGTGGAAAGCTTTGCACAGTCTCTCTCTCCCCTGAAGACTGTTAGTTTTAGCAAGGTTCCAAGCAGATTCATTTATTAGATTTCTACAAATGGTGTAATTTAATATTTGACTAAGGTTTAATTAAACAGCCAGGCCTCTGGAACCAGGAGTACTAGTGCCTGGAGGACTTGGCAGGCACCGGAGAAGCAAAGCTGTCTTCGCTTTGTGATGTTGCTGTGGGGATGGAGCCTTCATGATCTCTTCTTCCAGATGAGCACGGCTAGCCTCCCAGACTCGCTCAGAGGCCACCTAGGCAGAGCCCTGCCACTCTGGGATCAGAAGGGACATGGGACAGCAGCTGGAACAAAGCTTTTGCTCCGTGTTAATGCCAGTCACGCATTCAACTTGGTTAAACAGTGTTTTCAAAAGCGCTTTTCTTCTTCATCAAACAGCCACGTGCAGCTCCACCCAGGATCCACACTGGCTGGCTCCACAGCACAGCTCACCAAACCAGGCCTTTATTTCCCCCAAAAGCTGGATGCATGAGCAGCATCACTTTGGCCTCCTCTGATTATTTATATTTCTTTTCTTTCTGAGAGAGGTAGTAGATGTTTGTGTGTGCTGGGTATAAAGTTAAGCTGCTTTGCAACCACAGCTCAGGTGCAGAGTCAACTGCAGTGTTTGGGTGGGAGAACAGCAGTAGGTGCTGTTTAGAAGAAAAAACAGCTGTAGGAGAAAAAAATTATTATAATGCAACTGTTAACCATCAGATGGTTCAAGGGTAATGCCCTACTGGCCCAAAAACAGGAGCTGTGATGGAGAGATTCTCCTCTGCTTTTAACCCTTTGTTATTTCCAAGAGGGAGAAAAGATGAGTGAAGAACACAAAGCCACAGAAGAAGCTCAGAACACTGAAGAGTGAAAAAAAAAATATAGCTGCAGCCTTGGTAGTCTCAAACCAAGAAGACAGGGGAGGTCTCTGTGCAGCCTCATCTGGAACTGGAACAAGCATTAGTCCCTTTTGATTTAATATTCAGGGAGCCCTGTAAGGAATACGCTAGATGCAAGCAATGCGCTGTGTGGTTTTGGTGGGAAATAAATTGTAGCCAATGACAAATTTTTAAAATGCAGGCTTGGGCTTCCTTTGATCCCATTGAGTCACAAAACAAAACAGAAACCCTCTCATAATAACATGCTGGTAGTCAAAGAAAATGTTTCCCAAGTGAGTTCTACCCTTTATACAACCCCAAAACACACAAGCAAGACTTACCGCACACAAAACTTTCTGGCTGGATGGCAAAAATGCTCTTGCTTTTTAGTGACTCAGGATGGGCGCAGGTGGCCACCACAAAGGATTGCAGCTCTTTCTCAGCTAACCACTGGGGCAACCATTTCAGCTGGCAATCGCAGAGGAAGCTGTCGCTGTTTATGTGACTGCAGGGAAACAAAACCGACGCAAGCCTGCTCTGAGTCCCGCACAGAGAGAAGGCTGGAAAGTTCACGGCCCTTTCATGTTAGACACATTCCTCTCTCCTGCCCCCAGCACGGGTGGAAGGAAAGAACACAGGACTGCAGGTTGTCCTCGAGGCATTAATGCTATTAAATACATAACACATTTAAACAGCATTTCATCTCCCCATAGGAGCAACCCACTCCTGTACTGTGGTGACACTCCCAAGCACCTTCTATCTATTTGCCAGCTTCCAAAGTGATCCCCTGGAACAGATGAGCAATGTCATCCCTGGCTTAAGTGAGAGAAACAGAGGCGGATCACCTACAAAGGAGACAAGCAGCGGAGGCACAAGTCAACAGTACAGCCCATCCGGATCCCGCTTCTCCTATCTAATTACTGTGCGTGCTCCTTCTCTGCCTCTCTGGTTTGAGCATCTTTGTTGGGGACCGAATTCAGGACTAAGTTACTGAACAGGGAGAGGATGCCGAGTTCCCCCTGTAAGACCTTTATTTCCCTCAGTGGCCAGCAGCAGTGGAGTAAGCGGAGAGGCCCCTGCCTGCCTTCCGTAAGGTACATCTTCACCCACCAGCATCACCAGGGATGGGAGGTGTGGCTGATGTTGTGTTTACTGATTAGCAGAAGCAGTAGAACAGAAATTACCAAAGACATTTGTGCTAAGCCAATGCAAACAGAGACTACTTTGGAAAGCAAAACACAAACCTCCCTACTTTGTCAGCATCCTAACAGTAACTTAGCACCTTCTGTTAAGAAAAGAGTTGTGAAAAAGGGGAAAATAAAAGGGGAGCCTCAGGATTCTTTTTTAAATATTGTGGGCCAAACTGTGGCTCAGCATAGCTCTGAGGCCAGTGAAGAACTGCAAGTTTACACCAACAGGGAATTCAGACTTTGGTCTGGTTTGGTCCAGGATCCCAGGAAAACCCAGTCTGGTCCCTCAAACCAAGTGTGAGGATGCCTCAGAGACTGGGAAAATGGCCCTGGACAGAGAAGTCCTGCCCTGCAATACTGCAAGTTGCGCAAGAGCAGGTTATCAGGACCTCAGCAGAATCCTAGCTCCAGCACTGTGTTGTAAGCTGTGAATCTCCTCCAGTTTTTCCACCTGATAAGCTCAGGAAATCCTAAAGCCTGGAACTAGCCAGGAAATAGGAAAAGAAAGAAATGGAGAGGGAGGGAACGAGGGAGGGATCTGATTTTCCAAAGTTGTCCGCTTTGCTGTCCTAGAAAGATGTGTAGCCCCTAATACACGTGGTGGAGTAAACACTGCAGGTAGCTGGGACAGGTCAGAGAGACCTTCAGTGTTGAAGACTTCAGCACAATGCATTCTGCATGTGTATGTCCCTTATCTGAAAGCCACCTTCTCCGTGGTTTATAAAGGTTCCTTCACAATATCCGAGATCCCACAAACTCTTCTCCAATAAGATCAATCTTTCACCTCAGTTTTTTTTTCAAGAGCCAGTGCAAAAGATAAAGTGGTTAAAACAACAGACTCACAACGTTTATCTTATTTATTCCCCAGTCACTGGTATTAAATAAATGTCATTGCCAACAGTGACCATCCCATTCCCATTTCCATTTCTAATGTCAGGAGGAAGACTCGGATGCCGCTCAAATACCAAATAAGTGATTTCTTGTTCCACAGACATTGCACTACTCCAGAGTGTAGCAATGCACTGACAGTGGATTAAATATTTATGGTGAAGAGGAGAAAAGGAAACCAGGCAAGACTGGAAACAGTGTCTGATAACAGTGCAGAGTCCCAGCCTAGAGCACAAGCAGCAGCTCTGATAACACATCCGTATTTTTACACCAGAAGGCTGGATGACAAGTGGATCCAGTTCAAATGGTGCTTATCACTGAAATGTCAGTACTGTATGCGAATCCTAAACATAGGAACAGCAAAGGAGCAGATGGGCCACTGGGAATTAAATCAGTGGCAGGGTGAGAAGGAGAGATGTCTAACAGGACCCAGGCTGGACTTCCTGAGCGGAGATGAATAATTGCACAGATGCAAACCTGCTGGAAGAACCTGTTCCAATGATCTAATTTCACTCACTATTGAATGCAAGATGTTCCCCGTGACATCTACTCATGTGTAAAAATACCCTGCAGAGGAGGACAGAGGGGAGGAGGAAATAAATGAGTGGTAATGCGGGTAACACTCCATTGGAAACAACGTGCTGCTTCTCACGTCCAAGGCAAGAAGGATCCCTGCCTCCCTAACGGTGTGTACAGTCCAATTACTTACAGCTGCCGCAGGCTCTTCATCTTAGCAAAAGCATCTGCTTGAATTGAGCGGATGGCGTTATCCCCCAGGTTCCTGCAGAACACAACCAAAGGCAATGTGAACAAAAGGGATGCTATGGCTGTGACAAAGTCTCTCCATATTCAAGCAATGACTCCAGTAGCAGGTAATTTGGTAGCTCCTTGTTAAGGCCAGAGGCACTTACAGCTCATCAAAATGGTTTTCCACAAAACGCTTTAATACTGAGTAAGTATTGCCGAGCAATAGTCAACCAGCAAAAATTACTGATATAAACCACTACGTCATTCCATACCCCATCTTCTCACTACGCTTTCTCAGTCTCAGCTACCTTCACCAGCCATAGCTCAGAAATTCCTCAGCCCCCTCCATAACCAAAGATAGTCAGGAATGTCATAACCCAGGCTAGACCTTCAGCAAACATAAAGAAAGCAAATACTTGCACTAAACGGCATCTGAGAAGTTATTTGAAAGTGACTTTGAGAGGATACTATTGTGTTCGAAAAACACTGCAAAGTTTCCAAAAGGAGGTATTCTTAAAAGCTTCCCTCACAACTACTGCTACTTGAAAAATTACATGTCCTTTCAAACAGGGTAGTGCTGGATTTAGGACTGAAGTTTACTGAGTGAAGCGTAGGACAGACAAGCGCTGCTTGTAGAGAAAAATCTTGGTACAGCAATAATAAGGGAACATTTACCTGCGAATGTACCCCCCCAGTCAGGCAGCCCCCATCTTTCTGTATGCTCTCGATGGTCATAACATTTCACACAATCAACAGCCAATAAAACATCTAGAGCAGAATCACATATACTTTTAAATTGTCTTAATTCAGAAAGTTATTCATGAATCACTGCTAGAGTCATCAGCCTTGAGACACAGGAAAAAAGCTGCATGGTGGCAGCCAAAATTTACTTCTTGCAAATCGCTCTAAGGCAGTTGTGCTGAATGGGGATGTTCAAGTCCTCTGCAACATGTCACTGCCAGCGCCTGGCTTTAGGAGGAAGTTGGGGCAAGGGAGGAGGAGAGAGGGTTACATCTGAAATAGCGTATTTTCATTGCTACCAGCCTGTGAAGAAGCAATGTGCAAGTCAAGGCGATATTTATCCAAGAACAAATCAAAAAATTAAGAGCATGCGGATCTGCCATATGTTCTATAACTTTGTTCCTGGCACAAAAAAAGGCCAAAGTTGAGGCGGACTTCTAATGAGAAGGAAGCAGGTGGCCCCCACAAATGGACTGGCTTCTCAGTTTACAAAGACGCTATTAAATTGCTAGCAGATCTCTCAAGCAGCTACTTTTGGCAGACCCCCCTTCCCGAACTCCGAGGCATGGTGGGTTACTCACAGGTGCTCCAGGGCCTCCAACCCTGAGAATGCTTTCTTGGCCACCGACTTGATCTTGTTTCCAAACAGAGTTCTGCAGTTTCCAAACATCCAGTGCCAGATAAATAGAAAGAAAGAAAACGGGGAGAGGGGGGCAGAAAACGAAGGAACACAATTAGTGTGGCTTTATCTGATATACGCGCTCAGTGCAAGTCCTGGGAAATCTGAACTGCATGGAGATTAAGAGGGCTGAAATACACTCACTTTCCCGCTCCTGAAATTAAATCCTTTTATCTGCATTCGAATTTAATAGTGATGACAGCACAAAAGGGAATGTGCCATATCATGTAAAAAGACAGGTTTGCTCCAGTGCTTGGAAACCAGCTTGCTGAGTAACAGAAGGTCCCCTCTATTCTTTGCAGGCTGGCTGTGGACAGGATTAAGTGCAATGACAGTTTAACAAGATTTTGGTCTCTCCCTGCAACACTTTTCGTTTCTGACTTCCTCCCAGACAGTAAAAGAGTGGTAATTCATTCACTGCTGCTTGGCCTGAGAGGACATCCACACACCAGGGCTGAGAGCTGTCGCTTGGCTGCACGTTTATACAGCAGCTAACTCGAGTGACTGCCGACTTCCTCCCCCGCCGTGTTAGAGATACAACAGCAAAGTAATATAATGCAGTAAGTAACAGCAATTTCAAGGGGCAAAAGGAGGAAGAGAAAAGGTAATGTACAGAGCTGAGAAGCGTGCTTCTCGCATCTGTGACCAGAGAGCATTCCTCCGAATCAGCAGACAGTGCTACGCAGCGGCAAGACGGGGACTATCAGCAGGCAACAGCCAGCTGGAGCAAGCACAGCCCAGCTGCTAGCTGCAGAGTAACAGTTCTCTATAAATACTGACCACTGGTGATCTGCCAGGGGCAGGGTTCATGCAAAATGGATAGTCTCCTCACCTGTTTTAATAAAATATCAACCCATGTCATTAATGAGGAAATGCTTTCCTTCCCCAGGTTCTCTCTGTCTAAGGTTTATCCTCCAGGTGCATCTTTTATCACCACCTGCTTCACATGGTGTCCAGTGCAAGTCACTGCTAACACCTCAGGTAAAAACCGGCACATCTGGTGCTGCATTTCATTGAGTTTTCCTTCAAGGTTTTTCCTTCAATATAGGGTGCGACCTATACCTGCACCCTAAAAGGTTCTACAGCTATGATCCCACTGCTTGCTACCGGCTGGGGAAAGGAGGCTGGGGTACAAGATGGAGCATGCGGAGCCATTACGTGAGCAAATATATTTGCAGAAGCTTGTTAGAGCTTTCCACAAAGCACCCTTCAAACGCCAGGATAATTTGGTTTCTCAGTGCCGGAGCCCAGAAAGCCCAGTTTCCTTGTGAATGAAGCAGTGGATGCCACAATGGGTAGAAAGGAAAACTGGGGCTCATCATGCTGTTACAGCAGCGAGGACCGGGACTGTATCATCATCTGTCCTTGCAGCATGTTGCCTTTGGAAGGAATGTGGGTGCCTGCCACTGGGACAACACTGTGACCTCGAGTAAGTCCTCACAAAACCAGTCGTCCTGATGGTTTTGCAAATCACTGAGCCATCACTAACTTTTGAGTAGGCAGGAAAGGCTGGTTACCCCTGGCTCCATACAAAAGGTCTGTGGCCCCTTGCCATTTTAGAGCAAAACAACCAAAAGCCTCGAATCCAGGCACAGCAACCTCCCAGCCCCCACAGCGAGACACACGCTTGAAGCCCTTTCTTACAGGCAGAGTTAACTTGGTACAAAACCACAGCTCAGTTTTCATAGCTGTGTTCCTTCGTTAATTATTTGATTTGAGGTGAGAATAAAGACAGCTCTCAGAGGCATGTTAGTGGCTGATGGCTTTATGCTGAGCTTGGGTTTGGTAACTGGAGATACTGGTTACATCTGTTTACTTATCTGTGCAGAGAAAAGCAGTACATCTGGGGATGTGAATACACGATGCATACGCCACTTGTATAGGTGCATACAATTTTACGGCTAGATATATATATGAAAAATATGTAACAGTGGGTAAGGTAATAAAGCCATGCCCCAGCAAACTCATTAAAATCATTACGCCTTTCAAATTTCAACTAACCACTTCTGCAATTCTGAAATGGTTTGAACCCAGCGGCCCCCTTCAAAGGGCTGTGGCATGCCGGAATGCAAACGCGGCGGTATGCAGCTCCACAATTAGCCTGCCTGCTGCAGTCCAGAAACGCTCCTCCACTGCCGGCAGAGCTAGGCACAAGCATGCTCTCCCGGCGATTGCATAAGTGTAATTACACGCTAGGCACGCAATTCATTAGAAAGCGGCATTTTCTGCTCCAGCCAGTTTTGCACCTGCAGGAAGATCTCGGTCACTGAGTAAGCCATCAAAAAAAAGGGTTACATTTAGCAGCTTGAATAATTAGGAAACTCGCTGTTCCCCAGCGATTCCACTGATGCTTTTTACGCTTTGATGCTTCTCAACTCTCCCTTTCTTGAAGCAACATTTTAATTTAGGTCTGCGCTCTCCATCCTGGAGAGCTTCATATATAATTCAGAGAAGGCTAAAGTGACCGGCCTCCCCACCTCTCAGTTTAACACCTTCCTTTCAGCGAACAACCCTCTCTGTGCTAAATCCTTTCAGAGGCTAATCTGTGCCAGATCAAAGGGGAATGGCTTTTAAGGCAATCTCCACAGAGCTGAGGTGATTATTAATTCATCGGAAGGTCTCCTCTGAAGTGCCCTTTTTTTTTGTATGCTAATGCATTTAAAGCTGGTTGATGGTTTAAACACAGACCCTAAATCATGCAGGAAATGTTTGCTGTAAAGGCTGCTATTTTATTTTATTTATGAAAAAATCCTGCCAGCAAGAATGATACTTGCTTCATCCTTAGATGAAATTACAAGTTTGGGATTTATGGGCTGATGAGCTAACACAGACCTGAGCAGATCCCTTTAAAAGCGACCACTCCCAAGTGTCCCCAGACCACCTCAGGACATATAATTAAATAATCTCATATTCTGAGGGTGTTTCTAGCTTTACACTCCGGCTGACAACAAATGATCCCAGCAACCTGTCTGTCCTGCAGCAGTTTCACTCTGTTAGGTAATCAAACGACTGCTGTCTGCCCAAGACTAACCTGATCCACACGCTCTTCCAGGCTATGAAATTCGCGCAATCCTTCCCACAAACCACAGGCACATGTCCTTCCCTGCCTTCAGCCAGACTCACAACCGGCCCAAGTTCATGTGCAATGAAAGAGGTCAACAACACGAAAAAAAGATGCAAACCCAGCTTCTTTAGACTTGGGCAAGCCCTTGCCGCATCCTTTGCTACTGGCAGACAAAACGGTCCTTCTTTGGAAGCCATTCATTGTGCTGGCCGATAAAACATCAGATCAGGCCACAGCTATTTCACAGGGGAGCTCTGAACACACAACCCGCACAGCCCCGCAGGCTGCCACTGCTCCTTCCTTCCTGCCCCTGCTCCTTGCTGTACCTCCTCCTGGCCTCTGTCTGACCCCTACATCTCATCAGTGCTCGTTTCTCCTGGATGCTGAGTCAATCCTTCTGCTGAACTCTTCCCTTCAATCCTGCCTCCTCTGGCTTTTTAACCTCTCTCCCGTTATTCGCACACAGCATTTCTAACATAATCCCAATCGCTCGGTCCACTACTCTTGCTCCCGTGCCAGTGGCCACACTGGAGCGATGCCCTAGGGAGGATGTCCCACCAGGACAGCTCTTTCGCCACTCCTTCCTCTCCCTTGTCAAAGCACCACTACAGACTCACAATCCTACAGCCCGCAAATCCCTCTGGACAAAGCCTCTGCTCCCACTACCCTTCTAACTACTCAAGTGGTTTCACTGGCTTCTTCAGACAAACCAAAACCTTCACCAACAGCAGACAAGGACTGTCCTACCCACCACATCTGCTCCTCTGCCTTTTTTCTAGCAACTCATGGGAAGATTTCCCAGCTCCACGTGCACACCAATTCCTACTGGCACCTCTGTCTCCCACGCTCCTTCTGCCTCCCTGCCCAATTCCCCCCATCCTTAAGTCCTTCTCTGCTTTCTGCCTTACTCTACTCACAGCTACAACTTGGTTCTGGTCTCCTTGGATCCAGTGACTCCTCTCAGCAATGATCAAATGTCTGTGACTTCAAATCTTTCTTCTCTGCCTAAGCATTACGTCCCCACAAATCCTGCCATGGCTCTTCCCACTCCCCCAGGAGTCTCTAATGAGAGCACGACAATATACCGCCTGCCAGGATTCATTCTAGCCATCTGCTATCCATCGAGGTACTTTTACTGCACCTCTGGCTGTGCCATCTCAGCATCAGAGACAGCATGATGGGGGGGTGCTGAGAACTTAAACAAAGGCAAGAGGTAATGATTAGAAAGAGTCTTGATTTGTCACAAGCCATCAGAGACTTCTCTGACAGGGCTGATTTATATAGCCGATTTCAAATGGATAACGAACAAGTACAGAGCAATGTGAAAATACTTGCGAAGGCGAAGCAAGCTATAAACATTTGCAAGGCGCATGCTTGCCTTAGGTTTCTTTTTATCTCTTTAAGAGCCTATGCCCCATGGCGCCTTTTATTGTCGCTGCACATGGAAGCAAGCCCAAAAGATCACTCTCAGACAGAGTATCCCACAGAAACGAATCCTGATTCAATCCTCTGTTGTAACAGGAAGTGGGGTGATTTTTCTCTTCTGTTTATTGTTATTTGCTGCATCAATCAATGCTTCGCTGAAGACTGCAAAGGGTCTTTTTTGTTGCTGTTTGCTTTTAGAAGCAAGGAATGGTTGTACTGAAGCTTATAGATTAAAACAACTTGAGTTTCTCCTGCGACTCTGAACTACAGTATGTGGCACTGTCTGTTCGTTGCTTTGAAAGGACTATAATTGCCTGTGCTTCTTGATAACCACATCTGCACTCTTGCAGCGAGCCTGCAAAACTAGTATGTCTCAAATTTTCTGTTGAGTTTTATCTTGTTCCAAAGGGAGGAAGGCTGTGTCAGAGAGGAGAGACCCACCCCCAACACAGCTGCTTTACAGAACTTCAAACCCAGGGCTACTCACAGCTTGCTTAGGTTTTCTAGGCCTGCAAAGGCTCCATTGGTATCTTCTATTGTGCCTGAGATGTCGTTGTGGTCCAGTTCCCTGGGGAGAGGACAAGAGACGGCTCACAATCAGTGTCTTAGTCCTAGGCTCATCATTAAAAACAAATGTAAAGAGTTTGAGAATGCCACACGAAGAGGTGGCATTTCTCCTGACAGTTTTCAGGAAAAGCAGAGTCCCACAGCAAAGCAGCACTACTCATGTTCCTGCACTGACCCATGCTGAGATGCTGCATTCCAAAAAGAGCCCTGGCTTCTTTCTAGCTGAAACTGTCCCTTTTCTGAGACAGCAGCAGTAGCACATAGCTACTTTTTAACAAGGTTTCAGTCCTTTTCCAATTCTGTGCATCCAAACAGAAGGTGGAAAGTCCCAAAGCTAAACTGAAAGAAACAGCTGTCCTTAAATGCTATGCTACTATCATGAATTAAGATAACTTTGGCTGTTCCAATGTATACATGTATTTGTCTACAGCCATATTTTAGGAAGATGACTTGGTGTATTTTCTATGAAGCTGCATTTTTTTCTGGCAATGACCTTGAAAACTTAACAAAGGAAAACACAATCATCCTTGCACAAACCTAACCACTTTAAAAAAAAAACAAAAACAAACAAAAACAAAAAACCACGAATAAGAATTCCCTTTTCAGAGTTAGCTTCTTTTGGCTTTCAAATTGACCATCCATTACAAAAGTCAAAGAGGTCTGAAGAAAAACAAGCACAGAGAACAAACACAGAGATCCACAAAAGCTGTTTAAACAGTCTGCTTAAAAATCCTTCCCTCCTAGCTTTAATTCCAGCTAGCAATGAATACCTAGCAGCACAGACAGAAATCTATCATTTCTAACATTAAGTAAAAAGAAAGAAAAAATAAATAGGCTTTGTTGGTTTTGTTACATCACTTTGATTTAAAACCTAGTAAAACCCAACAAAAAGCAAACTTAGCCATCCAGATAACCCCCTGAACCCCTTTCGCACCTTTTGAAGATTATTATCAGAACATTCTCGGTTTAAAAATATTAAGATCAAAAAAAGAAAAAAAACCCACAACCCCCTACATTTTGCAACATTCCAGACACAGACATCATAGTGTACCTTCTGGGCTATGCAGCACAAATACACAAGAAGAGAATAAAAATTTAGTAATTCCTCTAGTTTCAGTATCAGCATTGTTTTCCTTAGCTGAGATGGGGCTGAGACTTTTGCTCTCAGAACCTAAACTGGCTGCAGTCTTTGCTTGTTTCTTGGCATTGGTGTGTGAACTGAAGATGTGAAGGGAGATGGCCAAAAGCCACAATTCCTCTTTCTCAGCTGGCTTCAGTGTGAGACCTGAATCTCATGTCCCTGGGGAACTCTGGCCTTAGCCAGCAGCATTATGGATGTCAGGGTGATCTGTGAGTCGGTCTGTGCCAAAGGGATGGATAAAAACTCAACATCCCCATGGGGTATGGGCGCATATAATGCTGTGGTGGCACAAGAGACAAGTCCAGGAGAGACGCTTTGATGTGCTGACATTTTCAGCACTATCCAAGCCGGGCAGGAGCAAATACATCCTTCCTGGAGCTAGGTTTCTACATTTCCCCTATGGTTACCAAGCCAATGCCTGTTGTTCTGTTTGTTTTTTAAGGGTAAATCTCTTCTCAGACATTTCTCCTCTTCAGTTCCACCACTGGCTACTTGTCTTTGGACCAGCAAACCCTTTCCCATGGCGGAGACAGACAAGTGGGAACGGCCTGTAGAAGCTCTCTGACACACAATTTTATTAATTGACTGCCACACATTGTGTTTTCTTGAAAAAGGAAAAGAAAATGGTATTGCTTGTTCATCCAGAGGCAACTCAAAGGTTTAGTGTTAGAAAGGAGGAATAAAAACCTTTTTAACAAATGACTGAAAATAGAGAGAAAGAGAAAAAGCGGGGTATTTTGGCCTAGCTCGCTTTGTATTCAAACTCCTCTCCCAGCCCCTGTTGCCAATTTCCTATTCTTTCTGGCTGGCTGAGCTTGAATGCTCGCAGCCTTGTTAATCATTGTGCTCCGAGGTCTCGGGCCTGACCTCTATTTGAATAGCTCCACATTTCAGCAGTTTCACACCCACCAAAGGCTCCCCAACAATAGGCCATAATTAAAGCATGCTCGGGTCTTTTTCACCAGGTGCAGGACCCAATAGGCCTTTCTCTTTATTAAATTAGAGCTCACTCACACAGTCCCTTCCCCCCCTCCCCCAGACATAAAAGAGGCTCCACATTCACTGCAGAGCAAAGAGAACTACCAGCTCCCCATCCCCTCCATTTTTCTTTGGAAACATTTAGTTCCGGTCTTGACAGCTGCCTCAGAGAGGTCCTTTCTGAATGCCCAGTGGCTGAAAGGCTTTGGCTTAAGTTTAAAAAAAGGAAAAAAAAAGCAAACAAAACCCAAACTCACTTTCCAGTCACTTCCTTCACTGCAAACTTCAATAAAGGAAAGAGTGAGATGCAAAGTACTGTGAAGAGGGGAGATCTCTCTGTTCCCGTTTCCTTTTAATTACTCAGGCCACAATGGGCTTCTGAAGAGGAATAAAAGTAACAAAGTGGGGTTTTTTCTTTTGAAAGAAGAATTAAATCAGCCTGCTGAACCCAACCAGCCTGGGAGCGTGGACAGTGCTGTAACGCAGACTGTGAGAACTTTGTGGTGTGCCAGCTGAAGGTGCTGAGCCCACAGCCTCTGGGGAGAGGAGAGCAGCCAGCAGCTCAGCAGGTACAAATAAGGGAGAGAGGCAACACCGCCGCGAGAAAGGACAATGATTAGAATTGGATTCCCCATCTTCTGATGTTTCTAAGCCAAGCCCAGATGTACTTCAATCTAATGTAACTCTTGGGTTTAACAGTGTGTAACAGTAGCTGGCATTGCAGAGGAGGTCACACTGATCTGACTCACGGTCTCCAATAGCCCCTAAAATCTTGGAAGCTGGGATCCAGACTAGCAGGCTCATTTCCAGCGCGACATTTCCAGGTTTATGTTGTGTCAGTGACTTTAAAATTCTCTGGTAAATGACCTCAGCGATCACTGGATGTACTACTATGCCATTCAATATTAAAGCACAAGAGATTTTACTATTGATAGTGTGGTAGCATCTGTGTTGTTCAGGGGTTACCAAGAAAGTCAGAGCAACAGAACATTTAATGACTCAAGCGAGCCCAATTCTGCATTAAAGAGAAAGACTTCTGGTTACTTTCATGGTACCTGCAGCTGCTTCTTGCTCCCACGATTGGACCCAAGACCACATGAAGCTTCATGTGTTCTTACACTTCTGGTATAATCAGATCCCAAGCCCAAGCTCTACATTTCTTTTGCCATTTTTTTTTTCCTTCTTAACACCATCCTAGCCCAGAATTTTATATTGATAATTAAAAAAACCCCAACAAACAAGTAACAGCATGCAAAAATGCTCAACAACACAGTTAAGAGGATATTCAAATGCACAACGACCCAACAGAAGCTGTCCTTTTCTAAGAATTTCAGTATGATAGTAAGAGAAATTCAGCTATTAGCTGAAGGACTGAAACCTCAGATTTTTGCTCAGCTAGGCTAGATTCAGGATCCTGTCCCATGCTCCTAAAATTTTGCTCCTAAAATTTTACTCCAGAGCTCTCTACTCTGAAAGCACCCTACAACACTGAGCAGCCCAACTGCAATTCTCCTAACTACTCTTAATTAAAAATTACAAGTTCACTGAAGCTGAATAATGGGGTAAACACAGCAACTGCTAAAGATAACAGAGCAGCATGTAGAGGAGTTTGACGCTGAGGACACTGGCACTCAAAATGACTACAAAGCAGAACAGTTTGGCGGAACACAAACCCTGGAGGGAAGACGGGTGTTAGCTGACAAAAGCTGGGAGCAACTTACAGGACACGTAGGGTTTTGAGTCCCTTGAAAGCACCTTCTGCAATATGGTTGATGGAATTGTGGCTCAGTCGTAGCACGTGCAGTCCCCCAAGGTCTGCCAAGCTTCCCTCATCCAGCCTGGTTAGGTTGTTGTAAGAGAGTATTCTGAGGAAAAAGAACCAACAACATCCCTTGTCAATTCAACTGGCATTTTCCAAATTCCTCTGGACCAACCAGTGCCTGCCTTCCACAACCACCTTACAAGAGGCAACGTGTACTGGGTGGATACATAACATCTCGATTAGGAAGCAAGCCTGCAGTCTGCAAATATTCCCACAAGTTACCCCGGGGGCAGCCTGGATGACCTAAGGAAGCAGGAGGCATTTGGTACCCGGCTATAGGGAAGTCTCCTGTACAGGCAACAGAGAGAAGCTCCTCCAGAAATGAACGAGCAACAAGCTAATACACATGCTGTCAGTTATGGCAGGGACGAGCTACTCTTCCTCCTGTACGGCTAGGTTGGGGTCTGGGAGCACCACCCCTCAGTCCCTGGATGTACAGGTAACAGACACCAGTCCTGGCTGTGTTCAGTCCTCACTTCCATTTGGACTCCCTCCGAGATTACAGGAAAAAGCACTCCCCTCCTTCCCCACACCCTGCCAGGTGGGGAGCGACATCAAACAGATGGATTTTGAAGTTCACACGCGCTCTTGGCAGGGTCCAGACTTCTGTATTCAGGAGGTATCTTACCATTCTGCACTTGGGCACAGCGAGCCCCAGGCGTCTGGGTGTGCATGTCTGCACAGCCTGCTCCACCCCAGCTGAGAGCCAAAAGCATTTCACCACAAGGCAATTGAACACTTCCTTTCATGCACAGGAAGGAGGTACCTGTTGTAAACCAGCTGCCTTCCCTCCTGCTCCCCTTTGTTAAGGAGTGTACAGTCTGCTTGAATCTCCACTTACAAGTGACTAATATTGGAGGGTTGGTTGGTT
Organism: Falco rusticolus; assembly: GCF_015220075.1. Taxonomy (NCBI): domain Eukaryota; kingdom Metazoa; phylum Chordata; class Aves; order Falconiformes; family Falconidae; genus Falco; species Falco rusticolus. The sequence continues at coordinate 17,150,026 of NC_051190.1, forward strand.
GTTTTTTTCCTTGTTTTCCAACTCTCTTCCTTTTGCCTGTATTATCTCTAGTTTTGGGAAATTTTTTGAAGTGCTAGTCCTGTTGCAGTTTGGAAGCTGCTAGGAAGAAAGCTGGTTTTCTCTCCCAGACAGAGTGTAGGTGAGGCTTCTGAGACTTGACCACGGGAAGCTACAAGCCACTGCAGACACCTCACACACTGTGCAACCACCTTCTATGCAAGCAGTAAAGGCGCGGAGCTGCTGATGTTCAAGGCCAGCTTGGCTCATCAAATGAGGGGTAGGAGCAGGCAGTCACTGGTACGTGATCTTCAGCCTGAAGCATTCACCCACTACTCCCTGCTGCGAGTGAATTCCTCCCCACCTCTGGCTGTCACTGCAGCTGGGTAAACCCTGCAGGGCTACTGCCAGGTGACTGTGAGCAGCAATAGCCTCAGCTTTAAGGTGCCTGCACACTGACATGCGGAGTACTAAAAAGGAGCATTCAACTACTTGCCGCTACTCACATTTTCTCAAGCTTCTCTTTACAAAATGCAGTTGCATAGGATTTTTGAAAATACCGTAACAACCTGGGAGCACAAATCACTTCAAAAGATGTGAGGGTCTGGGCTGCTGAACTTCCCAAAAAGCGGGGTTAGGCAGCTTGGAACAAGCGCTAAAATCCTTCATTGTACAGACAAAAAGAAAAAAAGATCTCACTGAGTTCCAGATCTCCAAATTCCTCTTCTTACTGCCTGTTAGTGAGCCTGCTTAAAAATGTGTCTCGGGCTTGCATGGAAGTCACTGCAAAGCCAAAACCTAAGTCAAAACAGACACATACTCCAAAGCACTGAGTGTCATTTACTTGGCAAATGAGCTGTCCATCTTTTAGCTGTGTGAGTGGGCAGAGGGCAAGCTTTGGAAAAAAATCAGCAAAGATTAATGAGTCTGAAGAAGGTACGGGACAACATACTTTCATTCCTAAAAAAGTTGTAGCATTAGTTATGAAGAACTGGCATCCAGTCAAAATTATGTTCTCACCTGCGATTAAAGAATTTGCTTTAAAAAAGTGTTCAAAAGTAATCCTAAACCTGGCTGACAAAAAAAAAAATAGTTCATTTTGATTCTACATAGAAGAGTTCCTGCCACAACTGGTGAAGGTATGTTCCCCTCTGTTCGTTCTAACGTCACCTCAAGATGGACAGACAGCAGCGGTATTTAGGGGACTCTCTCAATGGCTGTATCCAGACGGAAGGTGGAAGGTTTCAGGAGCTAATGCACCTGGCAGTGGCTTCCTTCAACACGCAAGGGCTCTGCTCCCTGCCAACGGGACACGCCAATTTACAAATCAGTATGTTTCCCTCCTCAGCAGTTTGGATTATCTGGGTAGAGAGAAGTTAGCAAGAAGTCGCTTCCCCTACCTCATCATCTCTCTACGAGTGAGACAACACTAGAACAAACAAGTGGAGATGTTCGTCTACACACGCCTTCCGGCCTGGCAAGGAAGTGGGAAAGCAGCGTGTAAAAAGTGATACACAAAGGGGTTAACCAGAAACCTGTTGTGCAGCTGGGGCTCCTGCTGCCAGCCGGTTCCGGACCTGGTATCTCTAAAACATTTCACTCCCACTGACCAAACTATAGGTAAAAAGTGAAAGGAAAGACCCAGCAGCCAAGTCATCATTTACCTCTAATGAAATCCTATGCTCCAATTGTGAATTTTTCCATGATGTTGATGCCCTGCCACCTGACTGGTGAATACAATCAGCCCTTTCTCAGGCCCATAATAAGGGAAGAGCTCTCTTTCGTTGTTAGCTTTTCCATCAGACCAGAGCATGGGGTCACGTTTTCTCCCAACAACTGAAGGAAAGACAACTCATCCTTCAGATGACCACCTCCTTCCTTAGCACAGATAAGCAGGGGTCTGGCCACCTCTCTTTCTTGGGTCAAGAACTTTGAAATTAATTCCCTGTACCAGCACAGACTATTTTTTGATGACTGAAACCCAGCAGATTTAGCAATAGTGGAGGTGAGCTAGGATCTTTTAATTAGGAACAAAACATACACATTCAAAGAAGTGCACAGAGGCTGTCTAGAGGTATCTAACGCTTCCTTTCCTCACCCTTCAATTTCAGAGCAGATCTCTCCTACAAGTACTCTTTGGCGGTGGGAGTTTCAGTTAGGAGTATCTGATGGCTCCCTGCAGCAGCCTTACCCTAAAGGCAACACCTGCAAGAGCTTGTAATATTTTGCAGAGATTTGCGCTAACACCCACATAATCGTCTGTCGAATCTCAGCTAATGTCGTCTCTGGCCTCACACTCTAGCACAATCCTGTTTGTCAGGCCGAGCACGCCCCGGTGGCTCCTACCACCTCACCCCACCACCCATTTCCAAACCTACCCCATTCTGCACCAGGGCAAGTGAGTCCTGCACTGGGTTTCTGCAGTTACTGCAGAGGATGGCCTCTAGGCCAGGACAGCTCACCGTGAGCACTACTTGCTGGCACGAGATCCCAGTCCATACCTGACAAAGGACTCAGCATGACATGCAACCTCCAATCTAAACCTTGGGGGTTTGCAAAGACAGCGTCAGGTAGAAAAGACAAGTATAGTTCTCCCTAAAAGATCAGGTCTGCAAGATGCAGACCCTGCTTACCCTTCCCATCTGAACCCCAGCTGAAATAAAGCTTTAACAGAGGCACCAGGTATTGGGTCCCTAAGAGCAAAAAGCTCCCGGAGCCGTGCTACTAACACAGTGCCAGTGATTTGCACAGCGATTCCAGGGATCCAACTGCGCATGCCTTAGGAAGGCAGACTCCCCTTTTCTGATGCTGCATTCACTTGCAGACCATGGGCAGAGCACGGTGTCAATTCTGATCTGTTGCCTTGAAGATTTCCCCATTGACACTGCTTTAACCTAGTAGAGTATCACTTGAGGATCTGCACGTGAAGGAACTGTAGCTCTCTACAGCACTATGCCAAGCAAAGGAGCCCTTCAGGCATAGGCAGTTTCACAGCAATTTGAAAAATCAGGTTAATTAAACAATCAAATATTAAACCAAAACAAAAAATAAAGTATTTCTCTGTGCCCCCCCCCCCCCCCCAAATAATCCATATCTGAACAAATGATCTTGGTTCAACAGAATATGATGACTGGTCACTGGACTAACACTTTTAGTTCCTAACTTCAAGAAATGACATGTGTCACATTCACCTATCTCTGAATCCACATCCCAGAACACTAGGGACTCACAGCTCTCACAGCTGGGGAGAGAGATACCAACCTTTTGTCTGAGTCCACAGTGAGACCTCTGAAAGCGGGAAGCTGCTTTACCATACTGCTTTATGGTGGATAGGAGAATCCCCAACAACGTTTAACAAGAGATTTCCGAGCATCCAGCAGAATGAATTACAGTTCCGCTAACCACATGTGTCAAGTTCTCCAAAGAAAAAAGTTAATCTTTCCACAGTCCCACCGAGGGGATGACAGCTACTTCTGTAAATACTGCAAGCATCCATGTGTGTCTCTTCAAAAAAGCATTAAGCAGTGCCACAGACCCAAAAGACACCCTTGTGGGGCTGTCCTCAGCAGCAAGGCTTTCTTTCATTTATCAAAGAGACTGTATTCACAGCTGGAAATCTCAGGAGAGCAAAGTCGATGTATTTACTTTTCAACAACTGAGCCCTACAGGAAGGGTAAAGTGTAAACAGGAGAAACAAGGAGAACTGCCTTTAAAGGGCCAGATCTCTGCTGGTTAAAAACATGATTGTTCTTTGTAAATACAGAGGATAAAGCAAAGTTTCCTTCAGGCTGTACAGCCATTATATGGCAAGCCGTGAATGTCTTGTAACTAGCTAGCTAAAAAGCCTTGGCAAGCCGCAGATCACAAACTCTCCAGGTCTTTTGGCACTTAGTGGGTTCTAGTCTTTGTTTCTGGTGCAAACGTATTTTAGTCAGGTGCTCTGAAGGTCATAACATCATGAATAACAAGGGCATCACACAGGAGGCTGCAGTTCCTGCACTTCTACAGGCATTGACACAGCGGGAGCTGCCAGCCATGCCATTAGGAAAAATCCTTACTCCCCTTTCCTGCCAATGTTACATTAGCATCAAAACCTAACCAACCAACTGCAAAAGAAACCAACTTACAGCTCATGCAGCTTCTGACAGAAGCTCCAGCCATCAGGGTTGATGCGGGATATGGAGTTGTTACTGAGGTGAAGCTGGTGCAGAGATGAAAGGCCATAGAGAGAGCCACTGTTTACTTCTGTCAGGCTGTTATACTCCAGGTGGCTGTGGAGAAAAATCAGAAGGAATTGATAGATAAGAAGCACTGGTCAAATGCTGAAGAACTTCCAACAAAGATTAGCATTTCAGACATTCCTATACACCCTTCTAGATAACCCGTGGATAGGTGCATGTGTTGGCACTTCTTGTGCAAGTGAAGGACAGAAATTCAAGGACAACACAAAGGAAATTCCCAGCATGAACTGTGACTGCAGAGGTACGCTCCACTGCAAGTAAACTGGGCTTAAAGCATCACATTCATGTTCGTATTTGCAGAGTTTCAGTTGTGTGACAGCAGTGTCCAGCAATATGCTGCCTTGATCACTTGTGACCTTGCAAACACACTTGATAGCCAACCACATTGGAAGTTTCAAGCATTTCTTTGCAATGACTATTCAATTTGTTCTTTCATATGGAAAGACTACATCACTGCGATAGGCCAGCTTGGTTTCTAGGTATCCCAAGAGGCAGATTAATCAGGTCTGCAACACAGAGTTTCCATCTATCAATCAAAACAAATTTGCAAAAGCCAGATGACCTTTTATTTAAAGACCATTTGAAATGAGATCTTACTGAACATTCAAATAGTCAGGCTTTCAAAGGAATAACGCCACAGCCTGAAAAACAGGACATTTTTTTTTTAATCAAACACCTGCTAAAGCAATGAGCTTTAATAAACTGGGGTCAGCTAAACAGAAGCTGCTGTAGCAGAGCAGAGCTCTGTGCATGCAGGACATAGCCCAAGGGCTGGCACAGGTGCCCACAGGTTTGGATGGAAGTCCTTGCCAAAATGCAGAGAAGGACAGGACAGCAGGTGAAGTCTAGGCTGTTTAAGGGAAGACAGCCCATCCTTCCAACTTACAGAACTTGCATCTTGGCTAGACCCCAGAAAGCCCCATCAGTCAATTTGCTTATGTTGTTCCGCTGTAGTTTCAGGACTTCCAAGCTGTCCAGTCCCTGGAATGTCAGGCCTTCAATCAGGCGGATGCGATTCCGGTTCAGCTCCCTGAAATCACCAAGGCCATACAAGTTTATTAAATCCCAGTCCTTTCTCACGAAATCATCTGTGCAGCATACAATGGGGACAGCAATGCCAACAACTCCTCTGTCAACGGTTCCCAGGAGACAGCAGAACCACACCGGAAACTTTCAATCCCAGAGCCAGCCAGGGAAGTCAGCTGGGTATGATCGCTTAAATAAACTCACCCGGGGACAGACTTTCACTATAGAGAAATAACAGAGAGAGTGTAGTAATTCCTCTTCATCCCCCCTCTCTCTGCATTTCTTTTAAGCCATTTATCCTTTTCATCAATTTTCACACTTCATCTTCTCTCAAGCAGAGACACCATTTGAACCAATACAGTTAAACACCAGCATTATTTCCCCTACAACCCATTGTTTGTACAGGACTTGTGATCACCCGGTAAAAATGTGCTCTGAAACAAGCAGGTGCCATAACAACTATAAGCCCAAGAGGAAATTTTATGGCTAAGTTTGAAAAGAAAGCTTTCAGTTCCCCTGACAAATTTCACATTTTTTCCTATTGTAAGAAACTAATAAAGAGTGAAACGAGTTGTTTCCAATAACAAGGCAGTCTTAGTATTTTGTGTATACAAAGATCTCTGACTTGGTTCATTACATTTCTCTTCCCCCCCTGCCCCCTCGGGTCGGGAGGGACTCCTAAATTTTGGGAATACCTTTTTTCTGAATATCAATACAAACATCACCTATATCAAACAGTCGTATGGATTGCTAGACCCAGACATACCAAGTGAAAACCCAGTTCCATAAAGTCAGTGGAAAACTTCATCGACAGAATGTACTAAAGCTGAAGAGAGAGGTTTTGAAAATGGATACCGTTCCACACATACGAGACTAACCTAAGGGCAGTTCCCTATTCAGTGTTTGTGGGGAAGAAAATGGGGGAGGTTACATCATCAGAACTTGTTTTGGAAAATATGAGGAAGCCGCAGAAACTTTTAAACTTACTTTTTAACTGCCTAAAAAAACAACGTTGAACTTGCACCCGAGTGTAATTACAGTCAAGTAAGCAAACTTTGGAGAAGACCCTTGCCTTAGTGCACCTCCTAGGCTATTAGTGAACTATGCTTTGCCAGATGAAGAACTGTACACAAATTCTACAATGAATCAAGTCTGTATAACTTGCAATTCATTCAAGTTTATTTAGAGGGTTAAACAACGAGCTGTAAGATTGTCTTTAAGAGCACCAACTACTCCAACTTTCAGTGAAAACTGTGTTCCTAAACAGACCGAGTTGACCCTTTTCTTTATTGCAGTTTTGCACATGATCTCAGCCAATGGACAGTAACTTCCAACTGAGAGGCAACAGACTTAAGATGCATATGCTACTGCGTCACACTGTTTAATCCCAAATTGCCTATAAATCCTCCATGTGTGTAAGCACAAATGCACACTCATTCCTTAGACACATCTTGGCTTAAGGATCGGTCTCTCGGTCAAGAGGTTGCCATTTAGAGGTGTGAGTTCCAACAGCTTTTGTGGACTTCATGCTAACAGACACGTTAACCTTTTGCCTATCAGATTTGATGGAAAGGCTGCAATGGGCCTCAGGCTGGGCCCAGTTCTCCAACAGCAGCAGAAGGGAACAGCTAAACAATTAGTGCTACTATCTAACACATAAAGCATATTTATAGCTGCAAATGTCTCTGCATCCCCATGCAGCTCCTGCCATATGGACTGCAAGCAGGACACAACAACATGTGCGTTAATTCATCTAGACTGCTGTTTTCTCTGCCCAAACATCACCATGCAATTTAACAACCTTCCGTCATTGCTTTTTTTATTGCCACATAAAGGTGCCTGTGTGGTCTTGAAAAACTAACATGGTAGCTGAGCGCTGTTACTTGCAATAGAAACATCTTCCAAACCTCTCTTGTGCAACAGACACCAGCAGCTTTCAAGGGAATGGATTTGTCTTAGGCTGTCAAGCGCACGAGATGCTGACGCCTGCTGCAGCATCCCTCCCTTCCCACCTCATCAGAAGAATGGCCTGAAAAGCCAACAGTTAGAAGACAAAAAGGAGCCTCTCCCAACATGTTCTACTAGGTGCTGGCAGAGGACTACTGCACTGTGCATTCGAAGTTTTATAGACAGCAGGTGAGGAAGGGTGACATTCGGTGTGTATATCCCTCAGGGACATTTCGTCTCTATAAAGTGTGACTGAGCTTCATTAAGGTGCACATTTCTACTCACAGTTGTATTAGCCTGGGTAGCCTGAACGCCTTGACAGGAAGCTGAGTGATCCTGTTTTTACTCAGACGAAGTGTTAGCAGGGACCGTGACAGACTATCAAAAGCACCAGGCTCCAGGGTGCTGATTCTGTTGCTCCCCAGGTAGCTGCAATAAATCACAGCAAAGAAATGAACAGTTCTGTCACAAACTCCTTTTATCAGCATTTAGGTGGTCTCCAGACAGGCTGGTGAAATTACAAAGGTGGTTTCAGATCAATTGGCTTTCTGGCAGCACAAGGAGCACAGCGCCTTTCCCCAGAGCCATGTCACAAATGTGAAGCACACTTCCCAAGAGCTCCTTGATACCCTCCTACTTCAGCAAGACAACCGGGAGTGGAAGCCAGAAACTGGAGAATATTCCAGCGCAGGATGACTCTTAATAAATTCCCCATTTTTCCCTCCGCATCTGCCCCAGGGCTCTTTCTTACCTGGACCTTAGTCTTAGCCACAGAGGCTGTTTTCAACAGGACAACAGGCAAATATCAGTCACAACACCACTCTCTTATACCCTCTTACAACCGGGGCAGGCACTTAGGTGCAAACTCTAATGCAAGCAGATTATCTGTCTGCGCCTCTTCAAAGGTATCTAAACCACAGATTATTTTAGATTTCCCTGAACAGCCAAACATCTCTTTTGGGAGGGTGTTACTTTGTTTAACCCTGGTTTTCTTCAAATAACCAAAGAGAGATTTCTGGTCTTAACATTCAGTAGCCACTTCAATGATGAAACTGTCACCCCTCCTCCTCTCTTCTAGAGGTACATGAGCTGACCTGAGAAACAGCAGCATATACACTTCTCACTGGGGAAGAAACACAGGTCTGCTGCAGATTTCTGGCTTCTAGGTTTCCAGCTGTAAAGACACCCACACCTAAAGGATGCAGGACACCTTTTCTCTGTTGCAACATTCCCATGCAACACCATCAGTAATAATCTGCATTCTTTTACACATACATCAGAAACCAAAAAAGACAGGGCTCAAAAAATAACCTGACAGCAGGGATAACATGTTGCTTCCTAATTCTCCTTTGCCCTTAAGATCCTGACAAATAACCCCATAGTTTGTATGTTCGTTCCCCCTCCTTTTTTTAACGAAGGTTTGAGGCCCTTTTCTCTGCTGTGGTAACTCAACAAAAGCTGTTCCCAACAAGAAAAACTCACAGCTCCTTTATGTGAAGTCCCTGTGGAAAGCAGCCGTTTCGGATTTCCGTGATGTCATTGAAACTCAGGTCCAACGTTTCCAGGGTAACGTAGGGATTCAGTTGACTTGCTTCAATGCTGCGGATCCTGTTGTGATGCCTGAAACGGTCAGGAAGAGAAACAGATACAACTTAGTTCTCTTAGAAAAACAGAAAGAATAACTGAGGCCATAGCAGGCCCATGGGCTGGCCCCCGAATTCGTACCTAGGCTTATGGTGCTTCTTCAACAGCTTGTCTGAGGAGAAACCCACACCAGAGAGACATTCCCTCATCCCATGCTGTTTCTATGGCTAGAGAGACTAGCTCACAGGTATTTGCAAGCTTCCAGACACTTTTCTAATATGGTATAAGACTTCTCCCTTCTGTAGAACTATTTATTCCATTCATCAGCTTTTCTTCCAGTGATTTGGGCTCAGTCGCCTACAAGCCTGCACCTCCAGAATGGATTTATTACATGCAAAGACTGCAGGGCTGGATTTTAATCCCGCAGGCAAGGAGTACTTATCAATGGTTTAAGCAACCTGCCAATGTTTCACACAGAGAACGGGATTTTCAGAGCAGAAAACAGGTAAGTAAATATAATCTCAGCAAAAGTTACAAAACAACGTTTCCTTAATTCCTGAGGGTTCTTCTGAAAACTCCCAAATTCGGACTACATTACGCTGATCTGTAATGCACAGAAACTGTGTAGGAGGGCTGCAAATGTTATTGCAAATGTTTCCTCATCTTTTCCTGCCTTTGCCCTACTGTGCAATTAGGACAACTCTGTAGTGCCAGTGCTCTGCCCAAGCATCGACCGCAGGATCAGGCCCTGTAACCATCACCTGTGTTTGCTGCCTTACCAGCACCAGCCTGAAGGAGTCAATCTAATATTTTTCTTTAGAGAAGGTAATACAAACTCTCCTCAGGTTTTCCACAGCCATCAAACAGTTAAATACTCTACTCCTCATCTGTACTCAACAAGGTCTAACTAAAAATCCCCCCTTGAGTCCTTTCCTCTGACTCCTTCCTGGCCTGAATCAGTCGAGAGAACAGTAATCAATTAAAAAAAATACATGGTGCATTAGTCACAAGTAGAGCACATGCCTGATGTGAATTTAGACCAGTCACTGATATTACTGGCAAGGCTGTGAGGCACTCCAAACAGAGACGCTCACCAGACACTTGAGAACTTGCTGAATAATAAGAGATAGTAGGGAGGCTTCAGACAAGTACTGTGCCTTAATCCAGCCTGCTACCTACTGAGTAACCAAACGAGGATACAGCAGTCAGTGAAAGCACTCTTGAATGCAAACCAGGACATCCCAGCTCTCTTTCCGTTGAAACAAAAAACTAACAGATGAGCCAACCACAGCCTTCCAGGCACTGAAGCTGATGAGTGTCTAGGAGCCCATCTTCTCCAGCTTCACCCCCATTTCAGGCTCTCCCAGGGGTTCAGACACCCCCCTTGCAAAGAAAAGTCTCCTCCCAAAAGAAATAGCACACGGCAAGGGACCTGCTCCCTGCACTGTGATCCGCTCCTTTACCCTCCCTATTATTAAACCCAGATTGTTTCACCACCACATTTGCTGGTGTCTGTAATAGGAAGAGGGTAAAAACTCCATCTCCAGAACAATACCCTTTCTGGATGCTCACCCTTTAAACAGCCAGCACATGACCCTCGCTTATACTGGGGAAGCATTCGCAGAAATACTGCTCGGGCTTAAGAGTTTAAACGCTACTTAATTTTGGTGCAGGCCCACAAAACATTAACAAACAAATTTTACACTACTGTAGCAGCATGCTGATAATACAATGTTGAACGGTGTCAAGAAAATCAAAGGAAAGTCATAACTTATGTCCCCAAAGTGGTTATTCCATGTGTTACAGGCACACAAGTCTCTACAACCACAAACTGTCTAAGAGACAATGATACAGCTACTATCCAAATGACCAAGATTCTTTTACAGCTAGGAATAAATAATTTTCACATCTGCGTACACAGTAGAACAGAGGTCCAGTGAATTATGCTATAGTGGAAATTCAGGAAAGTACCTCAACACAGACGTAAGTGAAAGCAAAGCCCAAGCACGCTTTCTGGAGCTCTCCTGAAGCAGGGGCTCCGAGTTCATCTCTGATCTCATCTAGGCTGTGATGCTGAGATGAATCTGGCTGTGAATTAACAGGAAATGAAGGCTTGTACAAATGATTGTGGAGAATCTATAAATTACCTAACAATCCCAGGGCAAGGCAACTAAGTCTGCAAGGGACTGAGAGCACTGAGTGGGTTTGGACATGAAGTGCTCTTCAGAAGCCAATGTGGGGATTTTTTTTTTAGTATTAATATTTCTGTGCTTTAATTGCTCAACATACATCCAATCTGCCTGCCTGCCAGATATCCCATCCCAGAAGACAGGCTTTAAGAAGGGAAGAAAAGGACAAGGAAGAACTATTTCATTTGAGCCATGTTCGCAGTTTCCAGGTGACTTCTGTCCATTTGCCTCTTGCTTTTCATGTGCTACAGCTGGCAGATTAGATGGATGCATTATTTCACACAGGAAAAAAACAGGCTCGTTTCTCTCCCTCTCTCCATCTCCTTCAAACATGGGCTGACTCCAAATGTAACTCTCAGCTCTAAACACCATCCCCAGCGCCAGTCCCAGCTGGGGAATGTCAGACAGTTCGCTGCAAAGCGCTGCACCCTCTCAAAGCACTGCACTTCAAACAAAACCAGCCCCGCTGACTTTTCCTATACACAGCATGCAATATGAACGCAACATCGTCCAAACCTTTTACTAGCTTGCTTACATTTTATTTTTCATTCTTTCAGTAAAAGCTGAAATGTGATTTAACCGTTCCTGCTATTATTTCGATCCTTTCGGCTCGCCTGCCTTCCTTCCCAGTCTCTTATCGTAAGAGTGTTTTATAGAAAAAAAGAAAGAAAAAGAAAAAAAAAGCCCAGTGACTTTGCCTCTCCCCTTTAGCAGTGACTGGAAAAAGGCTGGATTTTTCCCAACTAGCTCCTTAGTTTAAGCTTCGTTGGCTTCAAAGGTGACAGATCAGATTTTAGTACCAATTGCCGAAAGCAGGCTTTAAAGCACAAATTAGTGGTGCTTCCACAACCAATTTGACTTCAGGTGTCTTTTCCTCTCCCCACTCCTTAGGTATCACAGCCTAGAAACAGCTTTCCCTGTCTCACTTCAGCCAGTGTTACCTCAAGACTATATGATGACAGGGCTTCGGTGTGAGATTGTGCAATTAGAGCCTGGAGCGGGAGCCAAGTCTCCCAGTTTCTATTCCCAGCTCTGGCACTGACTCATCTGCCTTGGGCAAGTTTCTTAACCCCTCTCTGCCTCTGCTTTACCAATGTGTATGGGAACGGACTAGGATGATGCAGGACTGCCTGCACCGCTAAGAATTTGGAGTGAAAGCAGCTCAAGGGAAAAAGAAATCAGAGGCACTAAGGAGACCATCCAAGCCCATTTGGGTTTGCTTGTGAATATGGGAGGATCTGGCTAAACCAGCTGCATTTCCCAGTTCATACCCAACCTCATTCCCAGAGACACCTCATTTGCAGCTAATGCAGATCTTGAACTGTAACATCTTGGTGCCAAACTAAGGTAACTCCAAGTCAGCAAGAGATTGCTTTCACACTCTGAGCTGCATACATATGGCACTTGTTCAGGAACTGCTTTGCCCTCAGGTCAGCACCAGCTACAGCCTCAAACAGTGAGAGGAGAGCTGGGGGAAGGAACCCTCCAGCCATCGCTGCTTAACCCACCCGCACCCCAGTTCGACACCCTGAGGTAGCGCAGCCTCTTAGCCCTTGCACTTTGCACCGCTCTTGAATAGACCCGTCGGGACTACAGGAGATTTGGATTAACCTCTGCCAGCTCTTTGCTGAACCAAGCCCATCAGGACCACGTCAGGAAGCAAACGCATGCTCTGTGCTCCTCTGGGCTGCTGCAAGACAGAAAAACAAGCAGAACATTCCAGCGAAGCCGAAGCGTGTTTGGGTTTGCTCTAAGTGAGGAGGGAGCCGAAGGGGGTGGCAGGGAAACAACAGGTGGCACAAAGTCAAAAGCTTGCAGCATTTCCAGGAATCTCGGCTTGTATTTTAGAGGTAAAGTTACACTTTAATCCCGGTGGGTTTCCTCGTTTGAAACATCTTTGCGAGTATTTGATAAACAGGCTGTGAAACATTTTCCACCAAACCTAATAGGAGAAGAATTCACCTTCCTCTTTGCAGCAAGTCTGTCCTTTGGAGAACACTAATGAGTTTAATTTAGACCGTGGCTTCAAACTCCTTGTGTGAAATCGATGCAGAGAGCAGCACAAACATGCTCCTTTGTTGCTCGAGCCACATTCACTTCCCCTCAGCAGCTGCCCGTTAGAAAGCTGACAGCGGAAAATCAAAGCAAGCAGCCCCTCAGATGGGAACCTACGAGGGGCTTTGGTGGGACCGATTTAAATACAATCAGCACAAAACCTCCTGGTTTAGACAAAGCTTGAATTAAGGCTGCCTTGGCTGCTGGGAGTCTGCAGAGCAAATGTTTGGTGTGAAGTGAGGCTAAAGGCAGGGAGAAGTCACATGCTTGGCCTTCATGTGGTATCAGCTTACAGATCTGGCTGGGCTGAAGAAAAAAAAAAAAAAAAAAAAAAAGGCAAGCCGTAGTACAGCAAACCTATTAAACCAACACCTGTTATAGGCATCAAAAATAAAATCAAGCTTCAAAAGAGAGGCTCTGCACCTCGGGTAGGTTTCTATTAATATGCCAGCACATTTTTCAAAATTAGCATACAAGGGAGATCACAAGACCAGAAACAGAGAGATTAAGAAGTTCAGGGTTTGGTTAATATTTCCATACTGGGAAAGTATTGAAAAAACTAAGTGCTGGAGCCAGAAAGAATTACGGGGTTTGCTACTGAAGGACAGGCAAGGTTTGGTGTCAGAGACAGGCCATGCAAAGAGAGCGAGATCAAAGGCACCGTAACAGGAGATGGATCATATACACTGTGACTAACCCATGCCTGGAATTACCTGCCCTCCTCCACCTTCTCAACTCAGAGGAGATCTAATATTGATCCTCCTGGAAACACTAAAGAAGATTCAAGACATGGTTTCCTAAACCCTCACCTTAGATGATCTGCCATCTGACTTTAGCCCATCACCCACACAAAAAATAAAATAAAATAAAATCACAGTTTCAGAGCCAAATGCAATGCCCGAGCAATTTTCCCAACATGGATGAAGAGAAACCGACAACCTGGAAGACGCATTCGTGTTTACAACAGCAACAACAGAAATGTTTCTGGTTTTTCTGGTCACCTTATTACAATCAATAACTGAAGGTCTGTCCCAAGCAATTCTTATTAGCGTATGGGAAGAAGGAAAACTGACAATGTCACTGGGACCTGGACATCAGCTTCTACTCAAAGTTCATACAGTTTTCAAATGCAGAACTTCTTACACGTTCTTAACATTTTACTTGTAAATTTCTTTTTTGCTTCCAAAGACTTTTTTTACAGAAAAATTCCTGTTCTGTACTGTAAGTTGTGAAAGATCTGCTTCAGAGCAGTGAAGCTCTCTCTGCACCAGCAGATGAAGCAAACATGCAGGTGACATGCTGGAAATCTGTGGCACATCATCCTCTAGTTCTTCACATGAGACCTTCCCTGAAAAACTGAACTGCCCAAAGTTAACAAGTCCTCATGCTTCCCAATTGCTCCAGGAAAGCCTCGCTAGCTATAGGACACTTTGCACTGTCATGTCAGCCTTGCCAGGATAATCCATGAGGTGCAAACTTTTGTACCATTACAAGAATGTACATTTTTATCCAACACAACATGCACTTATTTGCTTACAGGAACAGCTCTGCTGTCAGTTCAGAGTAAGGCTGCATGGGTTATTGTCCGGGCAGGAAGCAAGGATGCATGCAAGCAGCCCCCACTTTTCTCAGATGCTCTGAATCACTCCTTCCCTGAGGAATCCTGGCGGATTCCCAGGCTGCTGCAGATACAGCTCTGTTTGTTCAGGTGCTGACTGCACACACAACAAGAGCAGAGCAGTGGCAGGCCAACCAGCCACTGCATTTTAGGGTCAGCCACAAAAAAAAAAAAAAAAAAAAAAAAAAAAAAAAAAAACCACCACCCAAAAAAAACCCCCCAACACAAAACCCCCCCCCACCCAAAACCAAACTACCCAACATACCACCAAAAAAATCCCCTTGCGTAATTTTTACAGGTATCCTAACTTTCTCTGAAAGGTTTACATGCTGTGCCTGAGGCTGTATGTCAGGATCTACCCTCTCCCTAGTACTCCTTCAGAAAAAGATCTTTCTAAGATGCAGCAAACAAAATCTGTGACTATTTTACACTTTTTTCACTTTAAAACATCATATAGAAGTGTAAAGCAAGAACAGACTGACAGAGCTATTCCAACTGTATCAAACTATGGCAGAAAGTCCAAAGACATCTCTCCATCTGCTGTACATTAGCTTCAAAACAGATATATTTCAGGGGGCTTTCATTCATCAGGTCATGTTCTTGCCCTGCGTTGGTGGTTTAGGCTGGACAAGCATGAAGCAAACCACAGCTATACGCAAGCTGGGACAGACAAGAGGTTCAAAACCCAATAGTTTTACTTTTTTTCTTTCTTTTTTTTTTTCCCCCTTTAAGGAGGAGGGGGTGGGAAAAAATGCAACCTTTCATGGAGAAGTGACTGCATCTCTGTTCAAGGTCATGGATGTTTAGAGTCAGAAAGCAGTCTGGGAGCTGAGATCTGCTAATTCATCCCCTTTGGACCTGGGAACTGCAGCCACCTGCAAGTCAAGTCAACGACACTGCAAAGGGCTGTGTTACGAACTCCTTATTCCCACAAGCAAATTATTGCACAAATAGTTCCACTGCAGTCAAAAGGGCTATTCATGTGAGACCAGAGTGACTCAAGGGCTATGTTTTCACTATCTATTAAAGACTATGCAGTGGCCACCCACAGGACCCAACTCATCTGCCTCTCACGTTGATGGACTGCAACCACTGACCCCGGTGCAGGCCAAGTGTGGCCTGAGAG
This sequence comes from Falco rusticolus, assembly GCF_015220075.1. NCBI lineage: Eukaryota > Metazoa > Chordata > Aves > Falconiformes > Falconidae > Falco > Falco rusticolus. The sequence continues at coordinate 17,165,809 of NC_051190.1, forward strand.
CATCCTCAGGCCCTGGGTACCTAATCATGGGCAGATGTTATCCTCTTGCCAGGCACACCCTCAAAGCTCTTTCATAAGGCAGACACATGGATAAGAGTTAGGCAGAGCTCAAGCGTGCTCTTTGGAAGCTGACTTTCCTAGCAGCTGGACATAAGCAAGGGCCTGGATCTGATGAACATTCATTAAGGGCTTTTGTTGGGTTCAGTATAAACTGCAAAAAGCAAAGCCTTTTTTCTAATGTAACCAAAACCACCACATCTAGTGAGATACATATTCTCTGAGGATATTTGCACTAGCAATGTTTACGTAAACTTTCTGACTTGTTAGATGACCTTATGCTGTGTGTTAGATCCACTGAGGTAAGCGATGTGATTTTTAAAAGCTTTCTCCCTGACTTTGATCAGCATTTATTCTCACTAGGCTTTTTTGACTTGCCACCATATGATTTTGGATATTTTTTGCAATACGCAACTTCCTAGGCCTTTGGCAGTCATTCCATTAACAGAGCAAAATGTGTGGGACAGGCAAGATTAGAAGTTAGTCATCTTTAAAACAGAGGCTGTCTTATCTCTTCAGCAGATTACACAACCTGTTATGACATCAAAGCAAATTAAGATTCATGAAGACAAGCCAGCCTCTGTTATGGCCACAGTCCCCTCATCAGCAACAGGGTGGTTCCAAGAGGACCAGAGTTTCTGCTCTCTTCTGGTTACACTGGATGTTTCATGAAGAATGTGCTCTGCAGAGGCCTTTCAGATGATGTATTCACAAAGAGCACAGATCCATTAAGAAGGCTATGCAAAGCACCTTTCATTGTCTGTCACAGCTTCTCTGTAAGGAGCTTTCCTGACCTTTTATGAACTCAACACCAGAGCACAATCTCATCTCCCTGCATGCAGCTCTACCTCAAGATATCTCCACGATTATCTTCAGTCACAGTGTGCATCCCTCAATGGGATGATGCACCTGCTAGGGTTGGGGCCAGGTATCTTCAGCAGGGACTGTCCAACTTGTAATGCAGTTTGACCGCTTCTCTGGCACAAGGGGGGGAGAAGACCTTTAAGTCACTGAACATAACCCATGCCATTTTGAAACAGCCACTTTGTGAACACTCATAGCTGTGCTAGTCTTTCAGCCCCTTCTTCTCCAGTTCTCAGTCCAAACCACTGCTCTTGTCACTCTCCATCTTCTCACATTCCCTGACCTCAGTCTGGAGCAAGCACTGAGAAAGGCTGCACAGGAGAGGAGAGGCCCTGCTGAGTGCTGAACTCTGCTAAGAAGGAGCAGAATTGTCCTATGGGAATAGAAAGGAGAGAGTCATATAAGGTAAAATGGCAGTTTTCATACAAGAACGCAGGAAACCACATGGCTCTGCACCAGCTCTCTGAATGGGGTCGTAGGGCTCAGCAGAGCGTCTTTGAAGGAAGGGCTACATCAGTACTTGAAAGGAGTCATTCAGTTGCTGGCAGATGACAGTCAGGTCAGTGTTGCTATGTTCTGTATCTTATGTCTTTGGTCCACTACTCTCTTGCTCTGCCACTGGCTTTCCCTCTTGCACTTTTACCTCAAGGGCTTCCTTCTGCTGCTGATACATGCCAGCCAAACTCAATTTTCTATCATAAATTAAGCGCGTAAGCCAGTCCTCGAAGCTAAGAAAGGGCTCAGCTTCGCCCGCACCAGTCTGCTGCTCTGATGAGTTCCTGCTCTCCACAGGACCCAGCACAAGGAGCCACTCCACGTCAGGGCTGCTGCCTCGCCCCCCACACCCTTATCACTGGCCTCAGATGAGTCAGGTTTGTGACAAGGAAGAACAGAAACCAAGAATCAGACCCAGCCCAGATATCAATTTAACTAGCCCAGAGCAGAGGCTGGGGCAACTATCCTGTCCCACTTGCAAGCAGAGACAGCAGCCTCTTTTCATTTTCATTGCAGGGAAGTTTTGTGCTTCTAATCAACAAGGGCAGCATTTTCATTTGAAAGCCAATAGGGTCCAGGATCACAGGGCATGCAGGCACTTTTATCCTTAAACCCTGATGCTGATTTTAGTTTCTCTTTGTGTAATAAATGATCAAAGTAAAGAAGCTCCACCACAGCCTAGTGAGTGCATGTGTTTTGTGGATGGCTTTGTTTTGCTTTTGTCTCTCTGCAGGAGTGAGGAGGAGAAAATACATAAGTGGAGCAGCAATTTAAGTGCAAACCAAATGTAATGGCTCTGCCCATGATGCTATAAGATTAATCCAAACTGTAATTGCAAGCAGACTTCTTGATAGCATGCATTGCTTATGCCTGAAAGCCATGATGTGACACAGGGGCTTTTCCCACCTTTGACAGGAGCACAATGAAAACAGGTGGATTTAACTACACAAGAGCTCTGTGACCCTGATGCTAAGGCAGGTAAATAAAGGACAACGCACTTGAGTATACCTACTCTCCAGACTCTCAAAGTCTCATGGAACTTGTAGCAGAAGTCTCTAAAAGACTTGCTCCTTGAAGAAGGCAGCAGTTAGAGAAACATTTTTGACTGGCCAGTAGAACTTCTGTTAACACTTTAGAGATGTAGATAGGCTGGCTGGTTAGTCTGTTCCAACATGACACACACTTGTGCTCTGTTGAAAGGGCTTATCTGTCTTGTCAGCAAGGTCACCAGAACAGGGATAGCCTCTGGGCAGGCTTCACTGTGAGCTCTGCTCTGCTGAGACTGTTCAGCCTGCAAGAAAGAATGGCTCCTATGTGGAAAAGCCGTGGTCAAGTTAGCAAAGGAAACAGCTCTTAACAAGTCTAGGCACCCTGTTATTAACAAAGCACGCCAAGTAGGAAGGATGGCTTCAGGAAACTGCAGAACAAGGTGTCAAAAGGTCCAGGGAATAGAAAGTTTGAGCTCTGAAGTAGAACTGCTATTGTGCTAAGCCAGGCTGGTGTAAAACACTACCTGTTCAGGCTTCCCTAGAGCAGATCTTGTAAAATCAGCAGTAAGCCTTTACCACCACTCAGCCAATAGGTTCTTCAAGCTTCTTTAATAAGATAATTTAGTTATTAAACTCCTCTTATTTTGAAAAAGATGACAGCTGCCTCAAAAGCATAAACTGCGGGGGGGGGGGGGGGGGGGGGGGGGGGAACAAAACCTTCAGTAAGACTACCAAAAGGTGTTCCTTTTCCAGGGCACCTGAAGAATTACAGAAAGTCCAATCCTGTTCCCTGGTTGTTTACACTAATCACCCCTCTGCTCGGCAACTCCTTCCATTATGGACTGGACAGGAAAAACATTTTAAGTCTAAAAACAATCAGCCATTTATAGACTTTTTTTCTTTTGCCATCAACTCTTAATTCTTCCCCTCTCCCCAACTTATTTTTCTCTGTTCAGATCTGACCACTAAAACAGTTGTCTTTTCACTTGTACGCCCCTGCACTCCTGTTTCATTTTCCAGCTGCTGTTGCTATTTTCCCTGATGTGCAATTGAACATTAAATGGTTTGACAGGCAGAACATGTACTCACCTAACCACTTATCCCCAATCAATATTCACATGGAATTCCTGTTAACAAGCAAGAGTTATGCACACACTTGGAAGGGAGGGTGGCTTCTTAAGTGATCACTTCATCTAAAGGTATGACCGATCACTTTCTCATCTACCTCAAGCAGCAATCAGATTTTCCACCCCGCATACCCCAGAAGGGCTGTTTTTGCAAGAGTAAGTTCCTAACATTTGATGTGATCTCTCTTGCTCACCTCTGCAATTAATTGGGGAATTCAACATGGGTAAAAAGTAACAAAAAATCCAGCACATAGCCAGCTTTTATTCAGTTAAAAATAAGCTTTCTAGAGATTATTTGCTAAACTTTTCCAACCTAGACATGGCAGGATCACATTTTAGTGAACACAGTTTACACTAGTGTTTCTTCACCCTGAATTACACACTATTCCTAATGGTGCTAGTGGAAGCAATGATGGAAGCGCTAAGCACTGTACAGAGCAGAAGGTAAATGGCAAAACTGATGTTTTACTCTCTGGGCTTTGAACCACATGGGCAGGATTCATTTTTTAACACCTCTGCTGAAACAGTTTTAGCCTTGTTAGAGGAACTAAAAGACACTGCCTGTTCCCCAGACTTCCAGGATGCTTGAAAGTAAACAAAATGGAAAGATTCTGAAAGTGCTTTATGGCACCACGCTTCGCAAAAAATAAAAATTAAAATTACAATTCTACCCCGACTCCTGTTCTTGCTCCTCACTAGGCATCTATTTGATGCTCTGAGCAAGCACCACCAGTCTAACAACCAGGATAAACTGATGACCAGTAATGAGCACTAACGGGGCAATCTCAGGAGGGAGGAAAGCACAGAAAAAACACAAACACATTCTGATAGTTCCCCGATTTTGTGTGATTTAGTTACAAAACTGAATCAGCCAAGCTTTCAGAGAGAAAAACAGGTAGACAAAAAAAGATAAATTATTTAACTTGCTTTTATTGCAGCTGCAACTCAGCTTTACTCACCCCTGAACAACCTAAATTGCCATTACTAGCAGTTTTTAGGCAGGAAACTCCAGTATGTTAAAAAAACTTTACACTCAGCAAGTTATTTATGTTTGAAATCTGCTCAGCCTGTGAAGACCAACAAAGTAATTGCTTTTGTAGATAGGTGCTTTATTTGCCATATGCCATTAAATGAGACAGTCAATCTACCATAGATATTAATAGCAGCAAGTTTGGACTATTCTAAAGCTCAAATATGAGGCTATTTTTCATATTGACCTTAACAAAAGATCATGTTTGCAAATGACCCTAACAACAAATCTAGACTTGGTCTGCAGAGGGACAGAACCTGGAAACCATCTTGTGCATTGTACATGACACGCACCTGCCCTCGAACAACCTACCAGAAGATGCTTTACCTTCACGAGGTACATCTGCCCTGGGGCAATACCTGCTCTTCCCCAAACAAGAATTTAACTTGGTCTCGGAGCGTGATAAGTATGTGGGACACACACAAAAAAGACAGACACGGTTCCACCATTCCAACTCCTAATCTTGTGCTTTGTCCCGCAAGACCACTTGTGTCCTCTCCTTCCTCCAGAACAAACACTAACCTAGCATGGCCTGCTAAGCAGCACAACGATGTCCGAGCAGACCTAGCCCAGCTCGAAGCAACTCTCTACCCACCGAAGAAGCTGCCACAGCTGCAGAGAACAGTGAACTTCAGTAGTAAATACATAATCAAGTAGCCTCAAAGGGTAAATGGTATTCCATGAGCTGCCACCAACTTTCACTATCTTTTTTCCTCTGGCCAATTTTTACACTGCTCTATACATGCCCAGAATGCTTTCCAATGCTCTTTAGTTGATTCTGATGACTACAGGCTTTACTGCTGTTGCTTTTCTAGAAGAAATGATTACTCATTTCCCTGGAATAGCCTCAGATCCTTTGCCATTTCCATGCGCTCACATTGTATCTGAAAGCTTGAGGACATGCAAATGATTACAACAGTTCCAACGGCCCAAAAGAGAAGTCAAAACAGCACCTCTTCTGGTGCTTGGGAGCACATGATTAATGAGAATTTCCTCCACTGGGAAAGGCTCTTGCAGCCTTTGGCCTCAAAAACTAGCAGACTCTGCACACCAGAGCCTTACTATGAAATCTGAGCAAAACAAACAGGAGAGGTGGGTTTCAGAATATTATGCCTGTACGTTACTTGCATGCTGCTTGCATACTGAACAGCCTGACTGCCAGTATTCCTTCTGTTCACCTTTCTACATCAATATATTCACATCCAAAACCAGAAGCTGGGTAGTGTAGCCTGTAGCATGGACCAAATCCTCAGAGAGCAACTCGCTCTCCAGCTGCTGAGGGGAATTGCTTGAGTAAACACTGGAGAATTGCTCTCTGTAGACATTACACCATATAGGAACTGATGCAAGCAGGAGCTGGGGTGAATCTGCTCCCACTGATGGGCCTACATCTGCATATACCATTTTGCCTTACTTACCGGAGAAAGTTTTCTTTCGAATTACACAGCATGGCAGGCAGTGCAGTTTTCTGAGCTGCGCAAGACACGTCCTGCACACAAGCAGAGCCTGCTGACTTCAACTGGACCCTGCACACGGCTGCATCTGAGTCATCTGGATTTTGTGCTTATGAGTACAAAACCGCTTGCTGTGACCCAGATGGAATTAACAGAGTATTCTCCTTATTTCTAATTGTTAGATCATGCTTTTTTAACTCCAGCAAAGATGACTTGCAGACTAAGCCTCTTGGGGGGTCAAGGCAGTTGTTTTGTTTGCACAGCAATTAGCACAGCAGGATCCCAGGCCACAAATGGCCTCCAAGGCTACATCTATACTATTGTGTTAGCTCAAACCTCAATTCTTCATTTAAGCCCAAACTTCCCAACTATCAACTCCAGCTACACAGAGGTTTATACTCTGGCCTCGTCAGGAACATGAAGTGAGCTCACATCTCAAGTCGAGTCCGCCTCAGGCTTCAGCTCTTGCTCCATGAGCAGCACCAATGCAGCAGTTTTGAGCTCCTTCCTCTTAACTGGGGTCACCCAGAGAAGCTGCCATGGGCAGGAACTTAAGCTGCATTTCTCTTGACACTCTGCCAAGTCTTCAGCATCTTAACTTCAAAAGCAAAGATGAACTGGAGTCATACATCTCAACATCAACATTTCAGTTCCTGGGAAAAGCTTGCAGAAACAAAGGTGTATTTGCTAGATCACACTTGGATCAGCAGAGTACAGCAACTGCTAGCATTGTTTCAGCTAACATCGCAAAACACGTTTGTCTCAGATGAAAGCGAAACAGCAGCTCAAAGAATCTAATGGACCACGTGGGTCTTTAGAAAGTCTCTGCAAACACCATTTCACAGCACCAGCGAAGCAGTGCAAACAGCACTAAAACAACAGTTGCTTTCCCAAGCCTTCACTAAGAACGTATGAGGCAAAGCACCAGGAGGAGGGATCAATAGTATGATCCCAATTCTGCCACACTGGGGATCTCCCAGACCAGTCAACTCTAATCCCGTAAAAAAGTCTAATGAGATACAATGAAAACTAAAGCCAAAGTCAGACAAGAAACAAGGGTCACTTTAACAACATGACTAATTTAACCAAAGTTATAATGAAATCCCCAACTTAAGAGGAAAAGCTCTCCAAGAAATCATGCAACTCAAATTGAAACTTTACTTTTGATGCAGAAATGCTGTCTGCAGTCTTTGACCTGTCTTACCCCTGACACCCAGACAGAATACCACAGAGTACCTTCCCTTCCATGAGGGCCACGCTGCCCCAATTGGCATCTGAGCTCACCAGCCCTTTCAAGCTGACCTAGCATGTTCCCTGCCACTCCCAACTTCCAATTCTCCACGTATTTAGTTTTCAAATTTTACATGATATATTTTGCCTGTGGCACAGTAGATCACTTACCCTTCTCCTATTAGCCCTCTCTGTTTAATTACAGTTTAATGTGAATTGATCTTTACATTAATGAGCCTGTAAAGAAGATTGATTTTCTTCAAGAGACTTTTATGCTCAGTTTGGCAGCAGAGCAGTCCTATTGATTTCGTTTTCCCCAGTAAATACACTGCAGAGTGTCACTGCATCCCCTGTGAATCAGCTAATCCTATTTCACACTCTTGCTCCAAAAATCCCTATTCTGACTTCCTTATCTGTGCTTATTCAGAGCAACATCATGGGGCCAAAGCATCTCAAACAGCTTTAACTGTTGCTAACACACAGCTGACTGTCATGGGTCATTATCCCCTTTGTTCCTAAATGGTTGGGGGCTTAAAAGACTTAGAGTGAAAGAAACGAAAGTTATTTTTAAGTGTTTAATCTGTTAACTTCCTTAACTCCTAGCCAGCTGAGGATGTGGCACAGTGTGCTGGGTTTACCATGCTTGCTTCAGAGGTCTGGTTAGCAGGCTCTCTGCTGAGCTCTACAGCTGTGTAACAGCCTGTGCTGGTGTGCCTGCATCACTGGCTGCTGCCTGATTCAGGCTGACCACCTTGGAGTCAGGGCAGAGGACAAGGATCCACCTCTGTCATCCCGTGCAGACATCCCAAAGCCCTCCAGGATGCATTTTACCCATGTGCAGGAAGATGAAGCAGTGGCAGACAGGCCCCAGAGTAAGGGCTGGGCTTGTGCCTGCACAGGGGTTTGTGGGAAACCTGCAGTCACAGACCAAAGCAGAGCTGATTGCAGCTCAGGTCCTCCTTTTACCTGGCACAATAGCAAGGCTCAGAGGCTCTCCCTGCAAGTTACTGAGGAAGCTGCATGTAAACAGGCTCAGTTCTGCTGCAAATAAATGGTTTCTTCCATCACCCCCTTCCCCAGCAGATCAGGTAACACAGTCTTCTCAAGAGCCTACAGAGTTAACACACTTGACTTGCAGCAGAACATTGGGAAGGGAAATCCTCAGCCAAGAGCATGTCAGTGAAAACATCCTGCCATCAACTCCCAAATGTCCAAGTCTAGGAACTGTAGCTAAATTACAAATGCTGTGGGAATTTCAGGCAAGATTCTCCTCTCAGCTACTCCAATGCAATTTCGGAATGAATCCAGATTCAGTCTCTCCCCCTCCCAGCTGAATTTCCTGGCTTTTGTTTGCACTAGCAGATGTTTGCATTTAATGTCTGCCTTTATTTGGTAACCCGTACATAGATTATTTTTCCCTACTGTTCTATTAAAAGCCTTATCAAGTCCCTTATGTTTGCTCTTGTTGAGATGAACAACTTTGGCAGTATTTTCAACATGCAAGGCAAACAAACCGACTCTTCAAGGAATAATTAAATCAAACTAAACTTCACAACAGTATATTAGGGCATAGAATGTTTGATACATATGTTATGCCTGCATCCATCTGCAGCCTGTAACATCCAAAGTTTTGCATAAAGCCTTGAGAATTCTCTCTCCAACAGATTCCCACATGCTTACATATATACATAACTGGCCCATGGTCCACACACATGTGGGGTCAAGCAAGTTCTGGTAATGGAGACAGGTATGGGAAACCCAAAACCAGGGAATGCAAAGCTATCAAGCTCATTTTAAAAAAAAAAAAAAAAATCTTTATGGAAAATGTGAGTTTAGCAGTATGGCAGATTTCTTTCTCCCAGCGCCCAGAGGAGAAAAGGTCTCTTCTCCAGTTTAGGAAGAGTAGGAGATGAAGTAACTCATTCAAAAGGGGCTATTTTGAGTGACAAATATACAACCCTTGCTTTTATAATACATTCACAGCCCTTTGGAAATACTTAACCACATGCAATATACAAAACCTACTTCAGAGGTTTGTGAGGTAAACATACTTCACACATTTCTAAACACTGAAAAAAAAGAGAATGTGTTTATTTTTCTTTAGCAGAAAGAATACACTGTAACACTATATGCTTAAACATAAACTAGTTCCTCAGTACACAGTCTTCATTATGAGTATTCACCCTGGGTTTGGTTTGGCAGCGTCCCCAATTATTACTTCACAGATTTGAAGGCCAGAAGAAACCAGTATGACCATATAATCTGATTCCTTACATCACAAAAGACCAAAGAACTTTACCCAACAATCTGCCTATCAAGCCCACTAACCCAGACTTGAACTAAAGGACCATCTTTTAGGAAGCCATCCAATTGATTTAAAGACTCCCAAGAATGGAGAAAGCTTCACTTCCTCAGCAAATCATTCCAATGTGTGTTAGTCAGCAACATTGATTAAAGCAGGTACTTTAAAACATCTTTCAGATTATTTTTACCTCTGATAAAAATTAAAAGGAAATGCAAGGGGGGAAAAAAGTGGCATTCTCTGACACACGCTAAACAAAGAGATCCTTCTTGCAGCGGTATGACAGCAGCATTACAAATCCCACTATCAGAGTTATTTATGTGTAGCAGCTGAGGAAAGCAATACAGATTTCTGGAAAGTGATACTAAGCAGGTCTGTTTAAAATACCGTCCTTTTATCATTTGGCTTTGTACCTTCCCCTTCCTTCTGCACCACTCTGAAATTTCAGAGGAGCTGTAAATCTGCTGCCTTCCACCAGTCATTATTCCTCCTTTCCAAACTGCTTATTTCATTTCAGGAATAAAAAACCCAAAGCTCTAGCAATTTGGTCCTTTGCCAACAGCTAAATTAATAGCAAAAACAACAACAGGGGCTTGTGAAACTCAGATCATTTATAGACTTCGTGAGAAAGAAAAGCCGATTTGGGGGGCCTAAAACTATATCCTGGATGGTAAATTGTATGCAAGCTTTCCACCCATAAATCAGATTTCTGAGTTTTTAACACACTTGAGTTATGCAGCAGCCTGGTAAGCTCAGTTCAAGTGGCAGGCAGATGGCCTCTCATGTCAGGGGATCGTGCCTTAGACAAGGGACCCTGCTCAGAGGGACTTACTGCCCTGCTCTGTGGCCAGCAGCCCCCAGGTCATGCATCCAGACTTCACATGTGGTCACACAAGCAGGGAGAGGCTGCGGCAGGAGGCAGAAATCAAACAAGATGGTTTCACACCAACTGCATGTGACATATCTGACAGGTCCGATAACTGCTGAGACACAAGCCGCCCCTCCACCCAGGAGGTGAAGTGGTTACTTACGCATTTAACAGAGACACTTGCTAGATCCAGCACTGATGATAGCAGAGGAGCACTTCAGCTCTTCATAAGCTCTGCAGGAACACGGTATACCCAAGAACCAGATCAAAGGCACCATATCTCAAACAAAAGCTAAACTCGCTTCAAACTAGGAGTGAGATATGGACACCAGTTTGAAGCTAAGATCCTTAAACTGAAGTAAGACAGTGAGGGAGCTGTTCTGCTTTGCATATTTTAACACCGCCTAATGGAAGAGCAGGAACAGTGCCAGTTCATTTCACTCAATTCTGTCCTTGATTTAAGTAACGGGAATGTACTTTTAGTCAACAGATCGAGGTGTCTCAGAGTATGTCAGAGCCTTTTGAGCACGAGAAGCCAATCACCTGGTGGTATGGACACAGCCATTTTCCACTACAAGGAGAAGCAAATCCATGGCAAACACAGGCACCTGCCTGCGGGTGTATGCTGCAAGGCCATGTGTGCTGGAAGCCATTGCCTGAACTGCTCAAGCACTTTGCTGAAGCCCATATTAGCTATAACCACTTCCCCTTCCTAGGAACCTGGGAGGTATTATGCATACCTCAGCAAAATTCCTCCTCTCTGCGTATTACAAGCAGAGACACGCAAAATAATTTTAGAAATCTACAGTCTCAAGGTACTAGTTTGATATTATAACGTCTTTACTCCCTTCAGCAGCATCCTCAATCTGAGACCCTTGGTGGCAGACACACAAGGGCTCTCAGGTGTCTAACACTTCTGCAGGCACCTAAACTACTGAAGTTAGGAACTTCAAAGCTTCAGCAGATCAAGCCTTGTGATCACCAACCACTCTCTCAAAAAGTAAAAAGAGTTGAAAGAGACCATAAAAACGAGTCTGGAATGAGCTCCCTGAAAGCTTAAGATGTGAATAGTCTCTGACTTTAAGAGAAAAGAAGAAATTATCAGAACAGGGCCAAAAACAATGAAAGATAAAATAATATACTTCTTTAACAGCACAAGTATGACATAATAATTGAAACCCAAAGATAGATGAGAAAAAAATATTAGGCAATATGCAACTAACCTGTGGAGTTTTACTGACATAAGTTACCGATGACCACAAGCACAACATCAATCAAGCCCAACCTCGCACAAATCGCAGGACTCCCGAAGATGTTTCTTAATTAAGGTGCTAACAAGCCTGATAATGAAACCTGAAGAGTCAGCAGAAACGGGTGTGACACAGACAAAACTCTCAGTAGCAGCTAAACCTACCCCACACGCAGCGCGGAGTGACAAGCTGAAAGAGGCAGCAGTGACTTACAGGTGGAGGGCGCGGATGCTGGAAGCAGCGGGTCCCAGGGAGGGAATGGCGGTCAGCTCGTTGTTGTTCAGTTGCCTGCAACAAACAGCAAGGAATTGTTGAAGCCAGCAGCCTAGGACCAAGCACGCAGGAGCAGGGGACGGCTGCAGCACCCCCATATGCTGCCCGACTCTCCAGGAACACCAACATGCCGGCAGAGGCCTCCATCTCAAGGGGCTTGTCTGGCTCTCTCTGATGGTCCCACCTTACCCTCCCCACCCAACCCTTTAATAAAGGAGAGCCACCATAATTTGTCCTGCAGTATCTCTAAAAAAGTAATGCTTTTCTTCTCCTTCCACCCACTGCCTGAAACGGTGAAGTGCCACCGAGGAAGGCACTGTGCTACAGCCCGAGCTTCCAGTCACCGCTGAGGCAAACCCGAGACAGGAGCCTGTCTGCACCCACAGCATGAGGCAGCCAGGTCCTGTCTGCACCCACAGCATGAGGCAGCCAGGTCCCGCTACCTCAGGACAACGAATTTCATTCCCTCCCGAAGTGGCAGCCCCTACTCGCCCCTCCACGCCAGGCCGGGGCGCAGGGCCCAGCAGGATGCCATGGCGGTGGGGGCCTCAGGCCTCCTCTCCACACCAGGCCAAGCACTGGAAATCCTGAGCCAGCAACACACACACACAAAAACCAGCACTGGGCACAATAATGTCACCAAAAACAGGTGACCTGCCATGGCCAGCCAGCTGGGGAGCACCAGGCAGCCCCCCTCAATTGCAGACTTGGCCGGGTCCCTGCAAGCGCTGGTACAAAAACGTCCTTTTCAATGGCCTAATGTTTGAAGTGTTTTTCTGACTGAAAACAGATCCTTGCCATGTGACCGGCTCTTCCTTGGTTTAAAGAGCCCTTGTTTGTATGGTGAATTAGTCAATTAATTACTGTAACAGTCGCTTGCCCGCCTGCTTGAAAATTACCTAATTTCTCAGCCATCTTGCCCCCCCACCCCCCCACCCCGCATGCTGAAGCAATTAGGGGCGAGTGGGGCCACGCAGGCAGCACGCAGTGGCTGCCCAGGACCGCCAGCAGCTTCTCAGGACCCCCGGCCGCCCCTGACCAGCGATGGCTGCAGGCAGAGCCCCCCAGCCCTCCTGCCACCGCCCACCGCTGAGCTGCTCCCATCATGGAGGGCTCTGTGGTGGCATCTCAAAAAGATCCCAATTTGGGTGCGAGAGGCCAAGCATCCTGTGGCAGGCAGGGGAGCACAGTGCGCTAGCTGTGGGAACAAGTTGGGGCAATCTGAAATTATGGTGGGTTTGGGTTTTGGTGGTTTTTTTTTAATTCTTTCCTTTAAAACTATTTTTGGCAGGTGGGAGGGGACAGCGGTACATCCATCCCAGAACTTCCTTTTGACTCCTCCGAGAGCAGGCAAGAGATTTGATTTCATAAGGAGTTCCAGGCACCGCCGGGATAAAAGCTTTCCTCAGCCTCAGCTCTGCCTCTGACATTATACCTATACCTTAAAATGTAAGGGAAAAAAGCCAGATGTGTTGCCATTTAGCAAGGAGCTCCACTTTGCAACTAAAAGCTCATTGTTGCTTGTATTATATCAGGGTCTAGAGCTTTCAAAGGTACAAAGCAAGCTGGAAAGAGCATTAACAGGCTTATATTTGAGTCATGTTTTCATTAAAATCCAACTGAGCATCTTGTGGAAAGGCATGGGAGAAGAAGGATAATTAGGCCCACCCTCTGCTAGCCTGGGTCAGCTCTGGTTAAGCTCTGACACTGACTGGCATCTAACAACTAGTCAAACCCTCCTCTGACATAAGTGTGATTTTCATATATCAACCCCCTGTCAGGTCAGAAGTGGCTCTGCCACCTCATTTTCGCTCTTGGCTCAAAGGCACCAGTTGCTGATGAAGAAGAGACAGCCAAGCTCCATATTTGCCTGGGATTTCCCTCTCATCTTCCCCTTCACTCACATAACAAAAACCCAAACAAACAAAAAAAAGAAGCAAAAACCTCAAAAGAGAACAGCCAGGCTCAACAAATTTAAGCTTTCAGCCTCCTTTCTCCTCCCCAGCCCTGCTTCCTTTGACAACACAAACTTGCTGCCTCTGGATGCTAAGGCAGAGGAGGAGGGGGGCCTCCCGTATAAAATATTTACGGTCCAGTTGCCAGGCTGGTGTCAAGCTGAAATGGAGCCTGCTCAAAAATAGCACAGCTCTCCAGAGTCTTCAGTGAAAGGCACTTTGGAAAATAAAAGGTGAGTTGTGGGGAGAGGAATTTTAGCACAGTTGCTACTTCTTTGTTACAAATGAGCTTGGAAAACCTGAGAGGCATGCAACCATCACTTTTCATGGATGCCATGATCTGTAAGACCCGAGGAAATGCCAGAAAGGGCTGACCCCACAGCACCACCCTCCATTCCACTCTGTCAACTAAGGTATGAGAACAGGGGTCTGTCATTAGAGGGAGCCACCAAAGGGGATGAGGGAAAGCATAGGTGTCCTGAAGGAAAGTAATGTCCCGTGCCAGCCCCTACCTACCACCTGAGCCTCCATCAGCACAAAGCTAGCTATTTCAGAGCATCTGGGATCACAGGGTTTCATATCACTTTGAGTCAAATTTCATCCCACACAGACCTAAAACTTTTAAGCAAAAAAAGATTTTCAAACAAAACAAAAAAATAATCCACAAACAGCTGTCTAAACGCAGGGAAAGGGAAAAGCGTAGGGGAAATAACAGCTATTATGTTATTACAAACTCAGTAAAGTAAAAAACAGAGCATCCAAGATAATCTATGAAGTTTACATCTGTTGGTATGCAGACATTTTCTTTAAATCAAGGGAAAACAAAAGGTCTTCAAAATATATCACACTAATTATTCACATACAGAGACACACACAGAGCTTTGAGCCTCATCTGTAACGCTCAGGAACCACAGGCACTGTGTTTGAAGCATCATGGGAGGTTTCAGGTCTTATCAATGCATCTATTATTTGGGGCAATCTCTTTCCCTGAGGGTGACTTGGTTTGCCCAGCACAGCGCGCACAGCAAAACACTGACTTGCTCTCAAGACATGCCACAGCATGATGCTTATTTCATGAATGTTTGTAAAGTGCTTAAGAAAAAAAACTCAGAAAGGAGATGCTCTGGCAGTACAGATGTGGTTCTCTTTGTGAAATGCAGTTTATTTCAGTGGTCTGTGGTTTAGCTGTTATTCAAAAGCAACCAAGATTGGTAGATAGGGCTTTTAATAGGGCTTCTCCCTCACACTTTCCAGAGCCTGCCTTCCAGGCTCCGCTCCAGACCTCTGCCTCCCTTCCAGTCTCCCGTTTCTAACTGCTCCCTCTCCCTCCTACTCACTCCTCTGCTCTCTCCCTTTTCCCTAACCCTGCCTTTCTGACACGGCAAACAGCTCTTATCTGCACCATTACTTTGCGGGCTGTATTACTTACCTCCCCCGAACCCTGATACCTTTTTTTAGCAGCTGACTGCTCAGTGCAGGGCTCGTCTTGCTCTCGAGGGTGCAGCGCTTTGCACAAGGGAGCTCCCTACCTAAGAGATCAGAAACCGTATGCATTTCCCAGCCTCACGCTCCCTGAAGTCACAAGCCTTCAGGCACTTCCACAAATAAAAGCTATTGCTAAGCCACAATCATGTTAGGATAATTCTAAAGTCTCATGGGATCAGGGCTGCAATTCTCTTCTTTAAGCACAGAGTAATTTAAGGCTTTCCAGAGTTTAAAGAAAAGTTGAGAAAACAGATCCTACAGGCAGCATTTTGCTGATCTGCACCACTTTCTCTCCCCTTCCTGACTGCTCTCTGGGATGATCATGATGAACCGATTCCAGAGCACTGCAGTCACTCCTGATCCATATTCCACACTTAATCATGACCCCTTGTAAATCCCTACTATTAGTGTAAGCAGGGGAGCCAGAGGCAATCAGGGGAGAGATGCTACATTAATCCCCACGGTCCAATCCTGCAGGCATCAGTCAGGCAGAACTCCTGCTGTAGCAAAAACTTTTGCCTATTTAAGAATCACAGGATCTGACCCCTCCACGAGCCACCCCAGAGCCAACACTTAATGAAAACAGACAGAGGACAAGAGAAAAGGCACAATATACACAGAGCACAGTATTGTTTCTGAAAGGAAATGTTTTTTCAGTTTCCCATGAGGCATCAGTAGCTCTTCAAACAGAGCCCAAACCTCAAGAATGCCAGCGATTCAACATTCAAACGCGAGCTCATTACCTCAACCCACCGCTTGCAATTTTAGTCACTTTCGTTTTTCAAAACCCAAAATCGGAGCTCCAGGAATCACTGCGAATAGCTGACAGGCACAGCTCCTCTGCGAGGGTAACTGCAGAGCGTTTACACAGATCAGGAGCTAGAAAAACTTGCGATTGCCCAAAGAAGGCTTCTTGTACCAGCAAGGGGGGGCCGGCCTGGTACAGCCACTCAGACCTTCACCAGCTCCTTCTCTGCCCCCACCAAAGCAGAAGACACCTCTGCTGTTTTAGCCTCTCCTAAAAATGTCAAACTTCAAGCTTCAAACAGAATTTGTTCTCGTTCCAAAAGGAGCACAAATGTCTGAGAGAGGAGGAGACACAGTTAAGTGCTTTGTTATCCACTACACTACACCTTTGTTTCCTGGGAGATTTGGGTTAGGTTGGCATCAGGTATCACAGTCCAGGCTGCTCTGCCTTGCTTCAGGGTTATCCTTTCAGCAAGGAGCTTTGTGTGTATGTTCAGGTGTGTTAGCTGAACTGCTCCCTCCGAGCGTTGCACAAGACCGAGGGAGGCAAACTCCAATGATTTCCAATAACAGCTTATCTTGTCTTAATTGGGATGTTGTGTTCTGCTCATTGATTACTTTTAACAAAGAAAATACAGCACAGGTACAATATGGAGGGGAAAAAAACCCTCCAAACCAAGTCAGATCTGCTCATTCAAGTCACCTAAAGGAAGTTACTATATACACTATATAATACTAAGGTACTAAAAGAAGGAAACTATACACAATTCCCTTCTGGCCCACAAATTGCCCTGGCAAAATTCAATTTAAAATCTTTGAAAGAATACTTACACTTCCTGCAGGATCGAGAGCCCTTCAAAGGCAGAAGGATCAATCTCCGTCAACTTGTTGTAGCTCAGGTTTCTGTTTAAAAAAAAAAAAAAAAAGTGGGATCAGCATAGTGCAGTTACAGTGCTCAGCAAAATAGTTGTCTTAATTATTTTGGATTGCACTGGGTGGGTGGATATTTTTTTTTTTAACAAGAGCACTTAAACATGGCAGAGCAGCACTTTCCTGCTGAATACATGAGTGAGCGAGTTTAGTTCCGTGATCAAAATGTTATCTAGCTCTCCCCAAGCTTTTTCCTTTTTTGCATTAGTGTGGTTTTAATTTGTCTTTATATTACACAATTACATTTATTATTCTTCTATTGGTTATTCACAACCACAAAACTAATCACAGATGAATAGGATATTTCCTGACAAATTAAAGTCTGAACTAAAACCATCAACAAACCTTCTGCTAAATATTTTATAGCTATATTCACATGGAGCATTTTTGTATCCCAGTGTGTGTCACATACAAAATAGACAGATACAGGTACGTACACTTACTATGTGTAATCATAAAATGTGTTCTACATTTTCTAAGATGATGATATTATGAGTATATCACTAAATGTTTTTTAATCAGCAATTACAGCTTTTAGCCAGTCACGCAGTAGCACACGCTTTGGTCCTCAACAACCCCAACCAACACTTTCCCACCACCCGACAGCCCAAATCTAGATCGTATTATAGCACTTCACGGACGCTGTACTATCCAACAGCAGCCTGGTGGGAGAGCAGACTTCACAGGACACCCTTGTTTGGAAATACAGCCAGAGCTCAATGTGCTTCTGGAAGGAACTCACTGTGAGGATCGCCAGGGACAGCAAACAGACAATATAATGCAAATAAAGTACCGATTCTGAAAACCACAAGCAAGAGCTTTGCCATGCTCTGCTGTAGCAGATGATCAGATGCAACAGCAAAGTCTCCCCTCCAAGATAGGCACTGTCAGCACACCACACTTGACAGGTCAAACCTGCAGCTATGGACTTACCAGGAGAGCACAGATCAATTAAGACCAAGTGCCTAATGATGTGAAAATTAACAAACGGCCTAATTAACATGATGTATGCAGTGCTGGCATGTTCCTGTGAGTGTGTAATCTAAAGAGGGAGGAGGCAAATTGATGGGTGGTAGCAGAAAAGCAACCACAATAACTTGTAAGGAAATTGTAAGGGGGACCTACATTAATTTTATGCTGCTCCACACCCTGCTCTAGGATATTATCCTGGGTAAAATTCAACCCTCCTGTCTCCTCTGCAGGGAGGTTACACCCTCTTACTGCACCTCTGAACATGACCCAAAAGCTTCATGGCCTGATTTTAGATAAGCCCTCAAACATTCAGCTGCTTATTCAAACCACCAAGCCAGTCTGACTAGAAAAGTGGCCAATCTTCCCTGGTTTGTGTATTTTCTTTGTTTTGAAGCTGTGCCCACAGATTCCAAGCAGGTCTGGAGCCCAAGCAGGTAAAGAGGACCTAAGTCACCAAGGCACCTACTGAACTTTTACCCATGCTACGCAACCCAAGAGCTGAGGGACACAAAAAAGGGCAGCTGTCAGAAGACCACAGATGGAGATGTCCTGTTTGAAGTGCTCCTGCTAACCCACTGGACTGGGAGGTAACGTGAAGAGAAATCTAGGTCCACAGCAACCTTACAAATACAAGACTTGAAAAGACTACAAAGCTTACCAACTTTGCATGATTAGCAGGAAACGATAAACACCTCTTTTGAGCTGAGAAGCTGTTATTGATCACCTGCCCTCCTATAATGCATTTATGGGAAGTCCTCAAAGCGTTCCCCTGCATGCAGGAACCATTTGATAGCTCTCATGCACATGCTATTCTCCATCATGTCAGTGCAGCCAGCTCTAGAGACAGGTCCTTACATTTTGCCTAAAACGTTCAAATTTTTTGCCAATACCTGCTGTGAAAGAAGGCTCTACAAATCAACAACACAGGCTGCCTCTTGACTGAATCTAGACCTGAAGCTACACAGAAGTGTACAACCTAACCAAGCATCTAGTTTTAAAATATGCTGTCCTGTAAGCCCCTACTGCCTTTTAAAACACTCAAGAGACCTTTAAATCAATACCAGCCTACAGCAGATATCCATTTCACTATGAACTCAAAGGCATTTATCTAAATAAAAGTCAAACTGCAGTTTAAACTCAGAGTG
This sequence comes from Falco rusticolus, assembly GCF_015220075.1. Lineage (NCBI taxonomy): Eukaryota > Metazoa > Chordata > Aves > Falconiformes > Falconidae > Falco > Falco rusticolus. The sequence goes on from NC_051190.1 coordinate 17,184,982, forward strand.
CATTTGAAAGCCAAGTCCATATTCATAGCACAATTACGAATTAAAGTGCAATTTGCCCACAGATTACATTACTACCTTTTTTTTTGTTTGTTTTTAAACCACACAGCAAGATCAGGTTGGAGCTTGTCCCTGCCTGATGTACAGGCAAAAGAGAAAAGACAACAGGCAACATCCTACAGGCTCAACACAATAAAGATAAACCTGACACAGAAATAGTAGTGACAAACTGTAAGGGGGGGGGGAAATACAACCACGGTCATGACTGTACATGAATCCATATGTTTTCAAGTATTTCTATGCCTTCTATCGCCACAAATCTTTGCGTTTCTTAAGGTGTTTAGCCTCAAAACATTCCTTTGCAATAGGCTAAGAGCCTATTTTATGAATCAAGAACTGAGAATCACAGGCACTAAACTGATCGTCCCTACACTTGTCAAAGGGACCAGAGCCCTGGTTTAGCCAGTGCTCAAGCTCTGAGTGATGCTGACATGAACCTCACAAGTTCACAAATGAAAAAACAAAGGTCTTTGTAAATTAAAGGATTTCATGCCCACAGTTCAACATCATCCAAAGTGACTTTCTGATTATTGTTGCTGCCATTCAGGAAGTTTGAACATCAAAGTCATTGCACAAGTAGCTGGCTCTTCACATAGCACAACCGTATTTTGCCTGCTCCAGCAAGAGGAAGACTTCCCAACAGGTGCTGCAGAAATGCAGATGAACTCCACCTTCTTGCATGCCAAAGTCTTCAGTCCTCCCCATGCTACCCACTCCAACCACCAACTACCCTCACCAACCATACAATACATTGTTCAAAAATCGGTGAGGAAATGAAAGCTAGAAAGAGAGTCAGTGCAAAATAAACAGGAGACCTGAAATTAAACAGATACACAAAAATAAACAATTTACTCAATTTTTGAGACTAGCTGTATTTTAACTTAGATTAAAACACTCAAGAATTTCTAGCCTGAAGCATTCATTAGCAATCAAAGGATGTATTCCCAGAACGCAGATCCCCTCACTAGACAGTATTTGGCATGCTAGTCACAGCATTCAAACAGGAGAAAGAATTAACGTGCTCCAATAGATAGATCATTGGGACTGGGAGACAGGAAACCTCCGTCTATTCCTGACTCTCAGTCTCCTGCTGGGGTGACCGGGTCATGTCACATCACCTCTTCAGAGCTTTTGTTTCCACCGCCACCCTTTGTCTGTCTTGTCTATTTAGACTGTAAATAAAATTGAGGTAGGTATTGTCTCGGTTTGCCCAATGCTGATGAAGTGAGGCCTCAATCTTGGTTGGGCTCCAGCAATGCAAATAAAGAAGGGAACTCAAAAATTGAGGTCATGGGTGCAACATGATGCTTCCCCACCGCCAAGTACAGGTCCCGCATATATGGCAGTGCATGCTGCAGGGGCTCTAACGTCCCCATCAGCTCGGCCTCTCCAAGCTGAGCAGCCCAGCAATGCAGGCTGGTTGGAGATGCCAAGCGTGGGGGTACAGCTGTCCCATCGCTGAAAACTGTCGTGTTTCTGCTCTCCCATACAACAGAACACGTTCCTTCTCAAGGAGCCCCTTAGTCTGACATCATGCAGTAGTGCAACAGATCACTGAGCAAACGTTTCTGCCATCAGTATTTTAAAATGTCTTCTTCGAAGAAAAAAAAAAAAAAAAAAAAAAGAGTCCTCAAACCGCAAAGCCAACACAACTGTCCTTTCCCAAATGAGCACGCCCCCAACCCATCCAAGCTATCTCAGGTGCTGGGCACCTCTTCAAAGTAGCAGTTTATAAAGCATCACCTTTTATTTTTATAATAATAATAAAATAATAAAAGTGTTTTATGCCAGTCCCAAGAGACCATGTCTTTGGTGTGCGGGGTCTGCCCATCTTCTAGCAGTTGCACCTAAGCAGGGTTAGCTGAGCCCAAGTGAGGGCATACCCACACGGAAAGCAGGCTGCCCCATGTCCCACCTGCTCCTCTCATGGGTACATGTTTCTACTGAATTACTCATGGGAGGGTATTCTGATGCCTCCAAAGCAACTGTGGAAAGAAAACGCAAGTCAGACAACCAACACAAATCCTGGACAAGGGCCTGGGCTGTAAGTTCAGGGAAGCATTCTACCAAGGTCAGAAGCTTCCACAGACAGCAGAGAATACACAATTGAGCCACCAACTTGAGTAGCCCCTAACGTTCAGATTGTTCTTCCCCCTGTTGAACAGAAGCTGACCTGAAGTTCATGGGGGTTTTTATTAAACTTTATTTCAAATTAGTAGCATGAGAAGTGCTCTGCACATTATTTATACATTACATACTTCAAGTCTTCCTTGTATTGGCTAACCCAACAACGTAGGGATTTTCCCCTCCTGTCACTCTAAGGTGCCCATGATCAGGAACCGAGAGCCTGTTAAATCAATACGGGAAGGGCCCTGTTCTGTCTATTCATCCATTCCAGTCTCTAACAAGAAGGCAGTGTTTGCCTTCAGTTAGCATTGTGAAAATGGCACTGTGGATCACTGAACACTGCAGAGCCTGAAAGGAAAGCCTTGTTGAATAACCAGGTACATAGCCTGCCTTGAAACCACCTCCTGAAAGTAATAATGCTGTCACATAAAGCGTCCTGCTTGCCAGTGAGGAGGTATCAATCAGCTCTCTGAACCATGAAACACCAATCCTGCCTCCCTGGGCAAGGTGCGGGGTAGACCGGGAGTTCATGTGGAAGTTTTGGCTCTGCTTTGGGAACCTAACCAGTGAAGAGAAAAGCCACCTCTCTTTTTAAAGACAGAGGTGTCTGGCTGGCTCGCCAGACAAAGGAAGACATACGTGGCTCCTGGTCTCTGCTCACCATGATGATGGCTGAATTCTGTTCAGAGAGCTGAAGGTTTCCAACCCTTACATCAAAGCCATTTATCTGTCAGTGCAGAAGATTATGTCAAAAGCGCTTCTGCACCTTTTGATGACAGGCATTGGAGAAAAGGAGGATGGCTCGAAGTTCTGCCACTGCCAACTGTGGCTTTCATTAAACACTTTGTCAACCATTGTCATAACACAACTTTTCATTGCTCCTGCACAAAAGGGAGCCGAGGGCCCAGAACAATCAAGCCCTGCAACAGAAATTCCTCTGGCTAATCTGTCGAAAGATAGCTGCCTAGTCCACAGCTTACTGAATAGGCACCATCCTCTTCCCACATGTTTGTAGATGGCTTTACAGCGCTGGAATGGAGGCCCCATGCACACTTGATTGGGTATGAAAAGCATGGCTGCAGCTGAATTAGCTTGGGGACGGGGGCCAGGGGAACAAGAGAGGGAATGCATTGCCCATGCTAAAAGTATACAGCTGTGCGGGGAAGAAAGCACACTCGAGTTTCTCTTTTGAACAAGCTCGTGAGCTCCCTGGGAGATGGCAGAGTCCCTGTAAGCAGTGACATGCGAGGCTTAACACTGAAGCACAAAGCCATCGACTAGACTGCAAAGATTCAGGTGGTTGTATGGACCATAAGGACAGAAAGAAGCAGCTTTAGTCCATTTTCGGTTCTTGCATGCAGGGCAAGTCCAAAATCTGCTCCCATGAGGCAAAGGCAGCCAAACAGCTACTGCTGCTGGTGCCAACTACCCACAGCTGCGCTGCGCGGCAACACCTTCCCTTAAATGGGATTTTTTTTTTCAGTTTCCCCTAAAAAAAATGGCCACTAAATGGAGTTGCAAAAGCCACCACAGCGATGAGAGTAGAAGGAGCTTTCACATACTAGATATGAAGTCCTTAATTACCTTCTGGAGGATTTCTTGCAGATTCCTTTGAAGTGGTTGACTCACTGCCAGAAGCCAAAGCCTGGACTTGGGGAAATCACTCACCCAACCCACCACAACCATTCCTGGGTTTTCCCTTGAATCTGCCTCCTAAACTGATAGAAAACCACAGATTCTTATGCCCCTCAGCCCCCTCATCGCTCTCACCTCTGTTCCACTGCTCCTGAACTCAGCGTAACCTGCCTACGGTCAGGAGGGACAAAGAACAGAAATAGATTTTTGCTGAAGGATGCACTGAAGGGCTCCACACCCATGCAACGCCTTGTGCTTCAGCCAGCCTCAAGCATGAGCTCCCACGCTGCTGAGCAATACCTGGACTGACTGGGACTCTGGGATGCTCACGTTTCTGGGGCACCCATGGCCGCAACAAGCCAAGCCCCTCATGGTTTCTTTTACTGCTTACCCCGGCGAGCTCTGCCTGTCTGTGCAAAGCATCCAGCTTACAAGAGAAGGGACACCTCTGGGGTGCAGAAACGTCCCCTCATCAGCAAGAGTGACCTCCTAAAAGGAGGTAACAGCAACAAAACACAGGGCACCAGAGAGGTGAATGTCCCAGCTTGCTGCTCTAAAGTGCTTTGGAGAGAGGAAGGGCCCTTTGCAGGACACGGGAAGGACAAGCAACACCCACACGGGTGAAGCTGTGCCCCATCACTGAGAGGTCCTGTTAGTGGCTAAGCAAATGTGCTCACTCAGGCTTTACTTATGCCCTAGCTCAAATTAGCAGCAGCAGCATCATATTAGCTTGGGTTAACAGCCTGCTCATATAAGGGGCTTTATGTGCAGAAGGGAGTCAACTTAAGGGCAACCCTCAAGCCATAATATGAGCTAATTTGACAGTGAAGACAAACTTTGAGAGGTCATCCAGACACCAAGAAAACTGCACCATGAATCACTCTCAGTCATGACCAACAATACTGTCTAAAGGAAATTCCTGTAGCATGATCACCAAAGAGTCAATTCCAGCAGATGCATGCAGTCATTAACGCAAAGAATACTAATTAAAACCACATCACTGAGAAACATTGTGCCGGACTACAATTTAATTTAGTACGTGGTTGATACGGTTCAAGGGATTAGGGAATTATCTTCAAGTAACTTCCAGGGACACATCTCCAGCAACAGCCTTCCATGCTCCACCACTCCGAGCTCACAATTGTTTGCGCTCACAAGCGCGCAGAGACCACACATCTGGCACGTACAGACGCCTGCGTGTACAAGCCTGGTAAGTGACCACCAGAGCCAGTCTGCTCGCACGAGGCTGCAAACATAAATGTCTCCATCACTGCCAGCTCTGCGGCTCCAGCAGGCAGCCCCGCTCTCGGTGCCTGAGGAAGGACAGAGAAGCCCTTAGCAGGAGTGCTGGGTAACTCTAGCTGCTGCTGGGGCTTCTACATCTCCTACAAGGAACACTTACAGGCTTATTTGTCTCTTTAAAAAGGGCAGTATCAGGTTATTTTAGACCCTGCTCAGTTTACGTGAATGTGTTTTGACAAAACCTAGGATCCCATCTCCTCCTATTTTAATAACCTTAGCAAAACTAAAGCGGAGATCCTTTCTGCCCTTTTTTTATTATTTTGCTTGGAAGACTATCTCTTCAAAACACCCCAAATGTTTAATTTTTTTTTTTTTAAAAAAAAAAGGAAGATCAGCTTCAACTTAATCTACACAACCATACACATATGCAAGTACATCACAACATATGTGCAAAGCACTTGGCTAACTCAGGTGCTTACGGATCTCTTGCTATGCCCCTGCAGCATCAGGAAGGACACAAGGATACTCATTTCACCAGGGCTTGATCCTGGTCTACTCAATAAGAGTTTTCTCAGTATTTCAACTGCTTCATGCTCCAAAAAAAGTAAAGTGAGATTTTAAGAAGTGAAGTAATTTGAAAATCATCCAATGGCCTCAATGGCAGAGGGAGGACTATGAGCCCTTGTCTCTGCAGCGTGCCCCACCGGCCCCAGCAGCACTCGTGGCTGGGGACACATACAGCCTTTCCTGGCACCCAGTAAGGACCTGAACCAACAGAAAATGGCAGGACAAAGCAAGCATGAATGATAAGGTATTCAACAACACTTTCTCCGCTTCTGAAAAAAATACTAGCAGCACATACACTGCCCACAGTTACTGAGGCTACAAACCCTCCCCATTAGGACTGCATGTTCCTCTGCTCCTAGCAAGACAGCCCAGTCAAAGGTGGTATTGTATGCAGGAACAGGGGATGCTGCAAGGGTTAGAGCAGGCAGCATTTAATCACGCTAATTTTTCACTTTATTTGCTGCTTCTACTAAGCTGCACTGCCTGAAGGAGACCAATCTTCTCCAAAGCACACTGAGCCATCAGCTACAAGGATTGCCTCAAAGCAAAAACACGTTTCAAAGGGGCCATGGACACCTAAATAAAAATAACTGTATTTAATTTAATATAAAGCAATCCTGGTTTGCCACCTGTGACAGGTAAGAAGTTGGAAGGAAAAGCAGGATGTGGAAGGTTTTTTTAACCCACAAATACAACTCCATCCTCCACCTGCCCAAACACCCATAGGGTTTGTTCTGGGTTTATTGTTTTAACTGAAGTGCTATCTACTGTCATGAGAAAAAACATACCCTAAACCCAAAAGGCTGCACAACGTTTGCTCCACTGTGTAAGAGCAAACTCACCTTTTTCTAATTTGATGGCAAATTTCTTTCTCAGCCATTTTGCCTCCACAAAGTAAAGTACACCGTGTCTTAAACTGCTGAAGCAAGGGCTGGAGTCCTAGCTCAAACAAAACAAGTCATGAAACATATTGCTCCTGCGTCCATCACCACTGCGTTTCTCCAGTAAATCAATAAAGGCCATGACTTCTCTACTAACATTTTCAATTAAGGTTCCCTACTGTGTATTCAACATACTAAACCGATTTATTGAGGATTAACGACTATATAGTTTACTATATGTGTCTACCTTAGAACAACTGCTAAGCCTCCATTAACTGATAACAAGAGCTACATTGATAGATCAGCATTAAGTGCTATTTACAGTTTCAAAAACTGCTACTTCTGCAAAGCAAATATTTTCATCTGAAAGTTGCACAATTTTTCACAAGTACTTACAGCAAGCAGATAAACCATGTTAAACCTTTGGCTTTTTGAGATGCTCGGAAAGACCCACAGCAATACGTTCAACTGCTGGCAACCTAACCCTCCCGCCACGTGATTTTGCAACATCCAGCTGTAGGTTACAAGTCGAGTGTACATGGAAAAGAGAGATAATTCAGGAGCTCCCTGAACACTGTTCAGAAGTTTCCACAATTAAAGAAAACATTCGAGGTCAACAATCATCCAATAATATCCAATAACCCATATTTTAGATATGTTTTCTCCCACAACACAGAACTGTAGTGTGCTGTGCTCCCTGAGGATACAAGTGGTTTCAGTCATGTCCGCAAGCATTTCTGGTAAGCTCGGTGCGTAACTAGCAGAGAAGACAGTTTTCCACTGCTCTAACACCACAGTTTATCAGAAATACCCATTCTGTAAATACGCCACCAGGCACAGCTCCCGCGGTGCCGCTGAGCAGCAGCACCATACACTGCACACCGGGAAGGGAGAGCGCCAAATCCCAATGCCGAAGCTCTGGCACACCTCTGCAGGGCACAGCACCGCCCAGCCGCATCAGAGCAGAGCCCGGTCAATCATTAATGGTGAGGAGAGGGCAGGCAGCCCGCTCCCATGGTGTTTGCTCGGCGCTTCATTCTCTCGCAGTGGTCCTTATTAATAGTTAATCAGGAAGGCCCGATCCCCCCCCTCCAAAAAAACACACTCGCTTGGAAGTGGCACAAAGGAGTATTTGTGCACTGGTTAAAACTAGTCAGGCAAACTGCTGGAGCAGGGGGGAATTCTTAGAAAAACTGTGCAAGTTTTTCCTGCAACTCAGGCATGGGGGCTCACCAGCTTGCTCTTGATTCTCCTGCACTCGGTGCTGCTTTTTAACACCGCAGAGAGGGGCTGCATCACCTCCTGCCCTCGTACAGGGGAACAGTGCAAAAGCAAGGAGGCATCTCCCAGGAAGAACCACTGTTCTCTCCCCATCGGCCGAGGCTGGCCATGCTACACCACTGTGTCACCAGTGGCTGCTTTTAATCAGCTACCCAGTGCATGTGCTGTGCTGTCATCTACAAAAAATCTCAGCTGATACACTGACTTGAAGCTCTGTTGCATTCGATGTGCTAGGAGGCTTAACAAGCTAACCAAAGCAGCCAGCTCAGCTGTACCTGCCAGGACGGCGGCACTGGCCATCGCTCCCAGCTCTGCTTCCCGCTTCCACCTCATGGCAATAACTCCATCTCACAACACACCCAGACACCTCTGCAGCTTTGTACAGTGGAAATAGATCCCCTTCTGATGCTAGCAGCAGTCTGAGTGCAACTACAACACTGGATGGCTTCCTACACCCACTGCAAACCTACTCAGTTTAAAATCCACCCAAGCAAGGACACTCCTGGCACTTTTCAATGTCATGGGCTGAAATTGAGGGGCTGACCAAACCCAGAGATCTTGTGCATGGAAAGGAACGATGTGTATCACCTCAAAGCATCAGCTAAGGGACTGGTTACCCACGGGGCAGTCAATGCCTGGCAGCACAGCATGCGGCAGGGCCAGCTCTAATCCCCCAGAGGTGTGAAAAACACACGGCGGCAGGCAGCTCTCCATTTCCAGTTTAAAAATCCTTCTTCTTTATTACAAAGACCAGCATTCTAAGGGCAAAACAGGCACATTTTAAGCTAAAAAAACCCCTAAGCTGGCCATCCTGGTTGGACGCACGTGGCTTACACAGGCATTCACCTCTCCTTTTGAGTAATCAATGTCCAATCATAACGCACTTTCATCCCAAGCACTTTTGTATTGCCGATAAAGCACCAAGCAATTTAATGGATTTCTAACCCCAAATTGGAAGCTGTACTGCATCCAACTGATTCAATTTGCTCAGTCTTAGAGGAAGCCCTGGAACAAAATGCTAGAAATAAAACCACACGCACTGATAACATTACAGAAATAGATACACCAAGAAGTAAATGTTCTGTCCCTTTTATTTTATCTGACCTCCAACCTGTTTTAATTGACCTTCAAGATGGAAAGGCTGCATTTAAAAGAAGCCATTTCCACCTAGATCAACAGAAATAAAAGCCAGGCTATATATAATGCATTTGCTGCAAAACAAGGCAAATAAATCTAGCACGGAACCACCTTCCACTTGACAATGAAAAGCCAGAAGAGAGTTTCAAGTTAATTTACTCCACATTTTAGGTCCTAAGCAAACTTACTTTCCTTGATAAGCTTCTTTCTCTGCACATGGCCTGAAAACAGCAGAGATGGCTTCCTCTACCCTCACCTTGTCACAAACTATAGCACTCGATGGCAGACAGCTATATTATCACCTTGGGCTAGCAAGAGGTTGAAGAGGCAGATCACAGACGCAATGGTGTCGTGCAGGAGTTTCCAAAAGGTAGTCCACAGAGCACCTCCAGAGAAAGCCAGCAGGTCAGATACTTATTGTAATTACAGTGATCACTTACGTGTAGAGTCAATGTTAGACAAGTGCCTACTGTGTCAAACAGTATGACCTAGAATATGACATTCCTCCAGAAGATGCTCTTTATTTCATGATGTGCTATAGAAAGCTATATTCCTGTCTCTGTGTTAAGAGCAGGGCCATCTGTAAGTACAAGCATTCATTCCTTTCTGGCACAGCTCCTGTATCAGTGTTTACTGCTAGGACAGCGGCAGGATACCAGCAAGAATTTCAATGCACATGAAGCTGGTGCTCAAGTCTCTACCCAAAGAATGCCGCAAAGTAGTAAAGGGGATTGTTAAATCTATCGCTGCTTTCCATTACACACACCAGTCTCCACATTCCATACATACAGCAGAACATCACAAATGAGCATATATTCTTGCTTAAATAACTTGCACATGTACGTGACTTTCACTATGTGAATTTACAGATGCATATGCAGCTACACACACATAAACATGCACACCTCTGTATATGCACGAGGCAAGACAGCTGTAGTGACTTGTACAGGTAGAAAGGCTTTATCAGGAGAGTGTGGGACAGCTGTACAGCTTATGACTGAATTGCGAAGAGCACTAGTAAAAAGTCTTTATTACACTCTGCCCCAGTATACAATGCCACATCTTTTACAGAAGCGCTATTTTTAAAATGTTTGAGAGCTTTACGGTTTTTATTGGTGCTATTTTTCAACTCCTTCCACTTACAAAGCCAGACTTCTTTATCAGTGCAACTCAAACTGCAGAAAGAAGAAAAGTTACAGCCAATAAAATTTTAGAAAGTTCTTCAAATAAGCTTGCTCTTCTGAAGTCCTGTATCTCAGGACTTCCCAGGATTAAAAGACAGCCCCTATTTCCAGTGGCTGCAGGTTTTTGCTCTTCAGTTGTCTCAACCTTTCAGGAGCCCTGGGTAAATGGGACTCTGTGCAGAGCGAAGGTGAAGCAGCCAGTTAATGAGCCCACACTTGCTCCTGCTCCCCACACCCCCTGTTGGGGCACCTGTGCTAAGCTCAAACCCTGCATTAGCCTCAATCAGGCACCAAAGCTGAGCACACACTTCACCTTCAGATCAGGACAGTATTTTTTATCTACTTCAAAGTGCTATTATGATGTACTTTGCTGGATGGATGCCTTGATTTATTATTCAAGGAACTCCCTTGGATTTGTGCAGTTTCTCAGCTAAAAGCATCACAGCCAATTCAAAGGGAGGGTCGATGTTATTAAGGTTGAATCAAGAAGCAAACTTCTTCTATAGTTTTTTATCCTTTCCATGTTGTAGATGGATGGGAAAGGGAAAAGTTCCCTACTCTTTTGCTACTGGAAGCAATTAAGTATCCCAATCTCTTGCAAAACTGCTGGATTCAGAAGGTATTTGGATAAGCTCATTTCATCTTCTTTTAACTATTATTACTGGAATCATTACTCTCCACTTGGCATTTGAGACCAGATTTTTTGTTATAACTATCTTAGTTTCTGCCCACCAGAAGGTACATATATGCCAGTGGAGGCTCCAGTCCCAGCTTCAACCACAGGGAACCACCTGATCTGAAAGAAAGCTGCATCAAACAACAAATTCTGCAGGGAGATGTTAGAAGGCAGGCATCTCCTTCCCTCTTGCTTGGAACCCACCTCACTCAGGCATACCCTAAAGTAGATGCCATCTTAAAACTGCCCGATGGGCTCTGAAAAAAGAAAAAAAAAAAAAGTCCCATAACAACATTCCCAGGTGGGTGGCCACCTGCTGCATCGAAAATAGAAAAGCTAACACTACAATTAGACCAAGAACAGAAATACCCTTTCGTTCTTCTGAGTGGTCCTTGTGAGCCCAGGCGCCATGCCAAGGAGCTCACCATTCACTACTCGCACTGCACCTCTCTTGGGGCAAAAGGAACCTTGGCTTCACACCAACGCCTCGGGCTCCAGAAAGCAATTATTTGAAAAACATGAACGCAGAAGGCACTCCCAAGGTTTCTTATTGCATGGGGAGGGCCACAGGTGCACTCACCACTTGGAGAATTCAAACCACATCCTTTTGAGAGTAGATAAATTAATCGCTATGAAGAGAATAAGGATAAGGAATATCACCATATCCAGGTAATTGGAAAAAGAGAATTCTTCGGACTCGTGGAAAACATTGCTGCTCTAAGCACAGACAGCAATGAAAGAGTGCAGCACTTCATGCGCAAGAGATGAAATCTTGAGATGAACCATGATGGAGAACCCAAAGCACCCCACTAGTCAGGCCATGGGAGAGATGAAAGAGGACAAGTCCAAGGAGATCAGAGGGTCCCATCACATCACATAGTTGAAAAAAAAAAAAAAAAACCAAACAAAACACACCAGGAAAGAAACACCCATGCAAGTCACTACCACATCTGTGAAGCCACGAGGAGGCGACAGGTTTTCCTCCTCCAGGAAGGTTAAGCCTGGCTGTTAGCTGCACAGCTTTCTCAGTCCTTCCTAAAACACGGCATTGTCAGAAGCAGGACCCTGGGCTAGACAGGCTGCTATTCACAGTGGTGTGGGAGCATGCGCTAACGTAGGCTCTCTACTCCAAGCCTGGCTCGACTACAGCAACGCCACATTAAAAAACAAAAAAAAAACCCACCACACAACACAACCCACATTTTCCTCAATTTGTCACAGCAAGCGAGGTATGAAATAAAAACCTCCAAATCTTCCAAACACACAAGCTCCCCCCCAAAGCCTTTTGCAAACCAATGAAAATTGTATAAAAATAAATTGTAGTGCATTTTATAGGGGAAAATAACTCTACTGCAACTGGAAACACATAATCTAGCTTTTCTCTAACAAAACCTACAGGAAATGGCTCTGCAAAAGTTAACTAAGTGATACTGAACTTTCTCCAGAGTGTTGTATAGGAAATAACACTGCAGAAACGACTGCCTGGTTTAACCTTTTGTCCAGACTATGCTACAAAGCCATACTACAGAGGTATCTGGCTGATGTTAACAATCCTCTGGTGTATTCTCTAGAACTGCAGCAGGGAAAGCAGGTTATCTCACACATGCTCAGCAAAACACCCTTTACCACAGCACAAAGCCCAGGCAGCCAACTGCTGATGGAAAACAGCATTTTACAATCTTCCCCTTCTGTGGCTGGTAGTTGGTTTTTACTTTGTTTTTTAAAGATGTGAAAATGTAACAGTTGTCCTGTGGTGCAAAGAGCAAAGCAGATGCATGCATTCCCTGCGTTCGGACCTGTGCCAGATTGGCAGTGCAGACATATCAAGGTGTCCCAGTTCTGTCGTCTGTCCGACTGCCCATTTGTTAGAGACCTCATAATGCGATACCGTAGTATTTCTGCGTGAAAACCCCTTTAACATCACATTTCTCAGCTCTACCACATGCACTGACTGAGCTTCTCGCCCTTCACGCGCCACCTCCACCATCCCAGGAGGGGCTGCTTCATGCAACAGTGAGCGCCAGTGAAGGATCTCTTACTCCCAAGGCATCTCAGGAACGGCACATCTGCCAAGAAATCTGGTGTCAATATTTGCCTGGAGCTCTGCAATCACAATTACACAAACCGAGCCAGGCTGCCTTCCATCCTTTCTCCCTCGCCATCCACATGCTCCAGCGTGGAGAAGGTGCTGCTGCAAAAGCCTGAAACAAGTCTAGTTTTCAGCTTTCATTTCTTTTAGTAAAAAAAGAGGAGCTATAGCTTACATGTATACTCAACCTACTGAATCCCCAACATCTCACTCTGTCTTTGCTTTCTATCAAATTAGTTGTACGGGAAATAAAGAGGTAAGGAAAAGAAACCAAGCCTTTTCCACATTCCCACAAAGCTTGCATTTCTGTGTAATTGCTTTAACCAGGACAGAGCTTATCAAGAGCTACAGGACACGCTTACTGCTTGATCAGGTTAGCCAGCAGGAAATCATTTCATGTTTTTCAGCAAATATGACGCCACCACCAAAGTTACTCCAGGACACACACAAAAAAAACCCCACTCATAACCTAAACCAAACATGGGGCAAGAACCAAAAAATAATCCATCTAGAGCAAGGGCATAACACTCTTGTTCAGGAGGCTCACAATAAAGTGCCCCCCACAGAATTACACTGATTTCAATATACTAAATTGGCCACTGGGAGGGAAGCCAGTACACAGCAATACTGCAATTGGCCTCGGGAATTTGCTCAAGAAGCTTTTTTTTTTTTTTTTTTCTTTCCCTGCAGCCCCACGCTTACGTCAAGTCACGTGAATACAATTACATAAACTGTACCTTTTCCACGAACACCTTCTCTGGGATAAAGGTTCTCATTTTACTCCGCATAAAAACACTCTCCACAGGTTTATAAGCTTTAATTGCTATGTGAACACATAAAAAGTGCCCAAATAAGTCTATTTAACAGTTACACATTAACTATCATACACCTCCAGGCTTGTGCTATCCACTTATTTGCTAGATCAATAAACTGCTTGTAGGCAAACTTTTTTAAAAAGTTGCTGCTGCTGAAAAACGTTCCATTCCTATTTACCAGTAACTTTATAAAATTAACTGAAACTCCTACCTATATCTGAAGTTTTCTGCTTAGTTCTGTTAGTGAAAAAACAGGCTGGTTTTCAGTACAAAGAACCAAAACCACATCTCTCTCTCTCGTGCTCAAAACTGGACACTAGCCCACAAGGTAGTGCAAGAGCAGCGCAGCTCTGGGCTGGGAAGGATTTGGGTGAAGAAAAACATGCACATATGCGTGCTTGCAGAAACAGAGATCCTCTAAACCCCAGGAGAAAAGGTCCCTAAGAAACACCATAAGCCTGGACAGCCAGGAGCAAGGAAACCGCTTGCACAAAGATGACAAGTGGGAAGCATTAGCAAGGGGTTTTAGGAAAGCATACGCTCAAAATACTCGTTGGCAATTAAAATTAAGGGCATCATCCACAGTGAATCCACTCTGCCATTCACCTACTGCTGTCCTACACTCACCCCACGAGGCTCTGACAAGCAAGTCTGGCCAAGGGAGCAGCAGGTAAGGAGGTGGCTGCCTGCAGCAGCAATGGATGGGACAGTATCAAATAAAACCTTCCCATCAGGCACCCTCGCCTGTTAAACACCAGCTGAATAAGCCACTTAGAAAAAGCTCCGAAGGCTGCCTGCAAAAGCAAACCCTCTGCAATGCTCCACACGCCTCCGTGGAGGCGGCCGAAAGCATTTCACCTACTGTCCCATACCCAAAGGGGCATCAGCAGCCTGCTGCAGCCCGACTGCTTTCCTGTTACGGTGAGAACGCACTCAACGCCGGCTGAACTTTACCTTGGGCACTTACTGTGCCATGGGCCCAGCCAACAGGCACACGCGGCAGGGGCACGAGGATGACTCCTGCACCCCCTGCCACCTCCGGGACGGGGCAGAGGGCGAGCGGGACTGGGCCAAGCAGCCTGAGAGTGATTAAGTGTTGATCAAATCCAACCATTTCATAAAGTTTCTGGTATGCCCAACCAGCTTCAGTGGTCTCTGCACTTGACTGTGAAATCCCTGTTGTTTTTATGAGAAGTCTGCAAATAGCTCCTTCGACACCTTTTCTTTCTCCTCATTAGTAAGTAAAATGCAGAGTCCGAAACTCCAGAGCTGCAATTTGACATCCCGGTGTGCTTCTCCAAGTGCTCTCAGTGTGGGCAAGGGCACCAGAGCCCCACACCTCTCAACCAGCATCCTGCCGGGGATACATAACACAGCTGCTTTCTCTCCAGCCAGCTCCCCTTTCTCCATGGCAAGGAAACCATACGGAAAAAGGGACAGGCTCCTGGCCACTGCCTTCCCAGCCCATCCGCAGAGCCGCTTCCACGGGGGGCAGACAGACAGCGGGCACTTCGCACCTCCCCACCATAAATCTGCCCAGAGCAATTAGCCAGCCCCGCTCCAGCTGGGAACACATTGCTGCCTCATTTATAGCAGCAGAGCTGCAAGGGCAGCAGGCGGCTGGCCCCGGGGCCGGGGTACGCACCGAGAGAAGGCGAAGCCCCATGACAGCAGAGGAAACGCCAGCACAGGGGGGCTCGCTGCCTGCTCCCCCCGCCTGCCCACCCCCTGCCTGCGCCCATTAAAAAAATTAATCCCAATCGTAAAAGCTGGAGTACAGCCTGTATTTCAGGCCAAATAATAAGGGGAGGCCTTTATAAATAAGGAATCACTTACTATTCAGAGGGAGGGGGGATTATAAAGGTTATTTAAATTAAAAACAAACTGCACAAACAAATAAACCCCCTAGCCTTCCCCGCCCCCCGGCTGCTGCAGCTCAAGCCCCACGTTGGCTGCCTGTTCTGCACATGTTATCTGCAAACCGCAGGCAAAGCGATTCTCTGCTCCGCACTGTTTCACAATCTGATCGCTCTGAACCTTACACTACGTCAGGAATTAAACAAACATTTCCTCCTTCTTCTTCTGGGTTTCCCCCACCCCGCTTGTCCAGAGCTCGGCTCCAAAGTCCATCCAGGCAGCAGGCATGGGGCTGAGGTGTAGCCACCAGCTCTGACAGCTCGGCACGCTCCCCACCGCCTCCAGCAGCCCCCCCAAAGCATCCCTGGGGGGGGCTGGTGGTGGTGACGGGGCACACTGGCCCCGTTGCACTGGGAGAAGTGAGAGGAAAGCTGGGGGGGGGGGGGGGGGGGAGGTGCAGGTATCCACTGCAGCCTTCCACAAAAACGCCCAGGATGTGGGAGAGGGGCTCTGTGAAAACCCAAGCATCACCCCCCTAAGAGAGGATAAATGCACTGAAGCCACCAAATCTGTTTATCACATAAAAAACAAGGAATTGGGGGAAGTTTGTTCATAGCCTTGCTCCCAAGGAAGACAAAGCTGCAGACACGCATCCTCATCCCAAATAGTCTAAAACTGAGATGAATCCAGAGGGGTGGGAAGGGCGAGTGAGTTCTGGGCTGCAGAGCGGGGCAGCAAGGGAGGGACAGTGGCCAGGGGCCAGCACAGCCTTTGCCCTTGGCTTTGGATCACCTGGGCCCATTGCTATGGTAAACGGGCAGCCACACACATGCCTAAAATACACCATGGACAGCCAAGGTGGGGAAGGAAGGTGATACTAAAACCCAGTGCAGAGACAACAGGAATACTCTGCAGAAGTCAATTACAATGTTAGACAGCCTTGGAGACAGAAATCCTCAGGAACCCAGACTTCGTGTGCCTGTTTCCATGCAGATTACTGGCGATTATGAGTAACTGCAGCAAAAGATTTGATGAAGTCTTCTCTTAATCCATTGGTATGTCCAAACAGGTTTACATTACAAATTTGGGGTTTATCTGCCTCGAAAAAACACAGCAGGAGCCATAGCGGGGAACCAGCAAAGTGAGAGCATGGGATAAACGGAGGGGCTGAACATCGGAGAACCAAGGCAGGTTGGTTGAATTTTTGTGTGGTTGCCACTATTTAATGGCAATGCCTCATTAAAATTTGGGATAAAGGAAGCTTTTGTTAATGACCTGCTCTTTCCCTCCCTCCTGTACCTTCCCTCAGGGTTTTGAGATCACATAAAAAACACATCCCCAAGCTCCTCAAGGGATTTTTTTTTTTTCCCCCAGCAAAGCCAAGGCTGACAAGACTTGACATTCCTGAAATGTTTAAATGGGGGGAGAGGGAGAAACAACAACATTTTTTCAAACCCACTTTATGCATCAGAGACAAGCAAAATTTGGCCCAGGGCCAATTAAAAAAAAATAAAGATATTTGCAAGATCATCTTAAATACTCCCAATGTTCCTGATGGAAAAGTCCCCAGCTGCACAGCGGACACAAGCCCCCGCGCTGAATACTGCACATTCCTGGAGGGAGCTGCGGAGCAGAAAGACATAATCGAGACGATTGACAAACCACCACATGCGAGTGCTGGTCTGTCCCCGAGCGCCCCGTGGGGACGTGCCACCACTGGCATTCACCCACGGCAGGTCTGGGGCTCTGCAGTGAAGCCTCTGCAGGAGGCAGGCAGGGAGCCCTTAAAAAAAATAAAACACACAACACATCCCACGGACTTGGTAATGAGCTGGGGATTCAGAAACCTAGCTAATGAAGAGGTAAGAGCCAAGATATCCAATTTCTACCAAATACCAGGAAAAGCATACCACTATCAGTAGCCATTATATTAATTCATACATCGGCCCAATTTTGTAGCTTTTTCCAGGCTGGAATTTCGCATGCCTGATGCTGTGGGACAGAACTGGGCAAGAAGGGTGCAGATGGAGCACTACAGCTTGCAATAAAACCCACTGAAGGTGATACAAACCAGATGTGGACGGTAACTCCATGCGCTCCGAGAGGTATTCCAGCTTCCCATGCCAGCCACAGCACGCCAAACCCGAGCGAGCGAGCACCCACACCGCCAAAACACACTTGAGAGTGGGGAGCATTTCAAGGGGCGCAGAACAGGTTAACAGGAACCCACCGAGCTCCACCGACCAATTATTCTGCCTCGGTTTACTAGCACAGAAATTTGGGCATCAAAGAGGACCACAGTGTTCCACTTGTGCAATAAACTCCTTTCACCAACATCACTTCACACTTCCCAGAGTGCAAAGTTCACGCTGATATTGTTGGCTTTCTCACTCTCTGCTTTTTGGCACCGTCCCGCCTGCTTGGCTGTTCATTAATATGCAATCAGTACATTAAAGGCTTCATTCCACAGTCCCAGCTAGACTGTAACAGCCTTTTCCAGCCGTTGCTGTCTTGTGAGGGACAGAAGTGCAAATGTGTTTAGGTGCTCCTAAACACTCAAAAGAAAAAACAACATAAACCTCAAAAGTTATTACCAATTGGGTTTTACAGAACAAGGGATTATTGCTATCAATGCAAACTGTGTCCAGAGGAAACTTGGAAACTATACTGAATTTACTCTTGTTACGCTTCACTCCTTCATGCACCAGCTACAATACTAATTTTTTGCACAATTTACAGACTGACTAGTCATAGCTACACAGCAAAGGCTGCCTAAATGCACTGGCAATGAGAAAGTTTCCACCATTTTCGTTTGAATGATGGCTACCTGGGAGGCTATGAACACTCTCCCCAAAAAAATCCCACCTGTTTTTTCAGTTATCCTCCAATCTTCCAGATTTGAGCAGGAAGCACGACAGCCCTGCCTCGTTTAATGTCACCACCGTTGCATGGAAAATCACGTCACCATAGATCAAAGTAACTTCTGCTCTTTCAGGAGCACTTTCTGAACAGCTCTGGTCCGCACACCCCTCACTCCTACCAGCTCCATCAATGTCCCAGCAATCCTAAACCATCCATGTACAACACTCATCCCAACCAGGAAACAAACTCAGCTTAAGTCCCTGGTTTTCTCTACAAAAACAAGGCATCAGCTGTTGGCTAACAAGCTCCTCAATTAAACACTTGTTATATGTGTGTGTATACTTCACAGCCTCCTCTGCTCCTGGCCTCCGGCTTGACCATTTCAGTCTCCGGTCCAGCCTGTCCCCCCAGCCCACCCACCATCACCTCCCACCCTGCTTTCCAAACAGGCACAGAAAACTTACTCCAGCCTCCCTTAATATATTATTAAATCCCGTCTTATTTTTCTTCCCTGGGAGACTAAACACAGGCTGTTAGTTCAATATAAAACTAAGTACATGCTCAAAAGGCAGAGCAAACAGAGTTTAATTGTAAGGAGTACTAAAAAAAGCACTCTAGTTGTTTCAGGTCATTTTAAGCCACATTAATTATTTTCTGTCCCAATTTTTCAAGAGTTGCTTATGATGGAGATGAGCCCAACTGAAAAACGAAAATCAAGAATCCCTGAACTCTGAAGGAAGGTTTATCTGAGTTTGGGCCCATATCTGCACTGAATGCAACACAGCCAAATAACATTTTTCCATTACTTTTTATCACTGTTGCTTTGTGTTCTCCCCCCGTGAGCACAAGGTCACCTGAAAATTTCTCCAGGCGGCCCCCAGTCCCATAAATTGTTAGAGATCTGGATTTACATCAGTGGGATTACATGAGATCAGCCAAATGTGCACATGCTGGAGGGAGAGGGGACAACGCAGCACTTTAGAACTGAAGAGTATTTTTCATTTATAAATAGTTTACATTTTTTGGATCCAGTGGCGGACAACCCGCTCAGTCTGTACTGAAACCAAAGAAATATCATGTGTGAGCACTAACCACAGTGTAACAGAGATAATAAACAACAGACAGGCAGCCATATGCAACGATGCTAGTGCTTTTGGTAGGGGAGGCATATTAAAAGGAAAAGAAACACCAAATTCAGCAACCCTTAGGCAGCTAAAGGACCTATTCCATTTCAGAGGGACCCACTTCTCCAAGTTAAGCTACAGGAGTAATCTCCACGAGGAAGCCAGCTCCCAGCACTCTGCTGTGCTTCCCTACTCTTGGCTGTACTTATGGTTTTAGCATCTCTCAGACCATCATCCCAGTACTAAGGAGGGCCCAATCCAAGTACCCGCAGCAAGAAGGGAAAAGATGATGTCCAAGCAGTGATGCAAAGTATGTGCATAACATGGTAGCACCCGAGTCCCAGGGCAATACTCTGCATTAATGTGTGCAGGAGGACTTCAAATTCTGATGCAGGACAGACCTGGCGCACTCTTCTAAATATATATAGGAAATGACTACAAGAAACAGGAACCTAAAATACACTGTGTGTCTTGCAAACACATACCATGTTTTCACACCCTGTGAGATTCAGTTTACAAACAGCTCGTACTCAGCATCAGGCAAGTGAGAGCTGCTACGTGCAAAGCACCTGAAGCCTATGGGCTCCTTCCAGAGCCTCCAGCCTCATGGGCTTCACCAAGAGAATTAACACCAGCCTCTGCTTTCACACCAAACAAAACTAAAATAAATGCTGACATTGTCTTATCCATGCTTCATACATCAAACAATATCCTGTATCTCACAGAAGGAGAAAAAAAAAAAAAAAAAAGTCTTAAAAGGAACTGGGACAACTCTGTGTTTGCCAAACAGAAGAACCTGGACTTGGAGCATCTCTACCAAAATCAGCCTGCCAAGATCAATCTGATGTATTTTATTACTGCAATTAATTCCAGAAATATGCTGGTAGCTCTTGAGTGTCACATGATTTCCTAGGTAGGAAAAAAAATCTCCCTAAAATACGCACTTTATGGATTTGACATTTGCCAGAGGTAAGAGAATTCAGACGATTCATCTGCCACAAGTGTGTAGACACCAAATCTAGCAGAAGAGGCTGAGCACCCATCTCTGTCATGAGTGAAAGCCTACAGCCAGTCAGATATGCCTGGCTGAACAAAGGTTTGTTTTCTATTATATTTCAGATTCTTCTAACAATATCTGCGTGGCATCTGGCACCAACACATCTAAGCCTTTGAAGTGGTTCTCGACTTCAACGGGAAGAGGGGGGAGGGCAAAAAGGGGAATCAACCAGCAATTTTGGTCCGAGTCAAACCTCTTCTCTGAAGAGAAAATGTTAACACCACAATCCCCCGACACAACCAAAATGTGCTAGCAAAACCAGAACACCCAAAACAAAACCCCTATTTGGGTCCAAACAGCAATGGGGCTGCATTGGGGTTGCTTTTTTCACCTTCAGAAACAAGGTTCTGAGATACGTGGGCCAAGGGTCCCAGACACAGGAACCTTCCTGCCTCTCAACACCCCTCAACACTGCCCTGAGTGGTGTAACGCCGCATCCCCTTCCCAGTCACTCACACCTGGAATAAAACACTCATGGGAAAAGACATCCAACGCCTAAACCCCAAGCCCAGCAAAAACACGGTTAAATTGAGCAGGCAGCGAGCAAAGCTTGCCATCCCATTTCCCATCCAAAATGCCACTGCTGGCCACGCAGCCGCAGGGCAGAGGCAGCACTTCCATATTTCTGGGCAAAAAAAGCAGCTCCCACTGAACTCTTCTACAACAACTCATCGTGAATGTACGTTTGGACCATCCACAGCAGACCAGGACAGCAACACACAGGTGCTGTGGGATGCAAACTATGGGGTGACCACAAGACTGAATCACCTCTGGCCACGTGCAGGAGAACATCCCCGCAGGCATAAGCGCGTTTGTGGCGCCTGCAGGTACACGAGCTGCCATACACCCTTGCTCCCCTTTCACCCAAGTCCATCGTTAAATATCTAACCCCCTTTTCAGACCTACCCTTCAAAAATGATGCCAGGATCACCAGGGAAGTCAGTGCAAGAGCAGGGCAACAAACCCTGTTTTAAAAAGCATAGCTTTACCTGGTTTGTTCAAATAAGCACAGCTGTGGTTTAACAGCAACAAGGTGGCAGAGAGCAACAGCTCCCAAGCCCAGGGATGGTGGTTTTGATCGGAATGATCTTCATTTAAAGAGGGATAAAAATGCCTTTTTTATTTTCCCCAAGCCGTGCCCAAGTCCTACCAACCCTTTTTGTTAGGTCAGGCAGTTTCTGGAACATCTTCTGGCTTTAAACATTTGCAGAATTTCAAGAATCTGTTCCACAAATCTTGAGGCCGCTTTGTTCAGGAATGCTGACATGTGGGCAAAGGGAAACCAAAACGTTCTCTTGAATGCTGCAGAAAACTTTCAAGTCTGCCCAAGATGAAAAATGCAAGAGTCAAAACTGTGAAGGAAGTGTGGGTTTGCTGCTGCATTTCAAGTATCACCCCAAACACGCTTTTCCAGCACAGGGACACGGCTGTGCCAGGACAGCCCACGTGCCTAGCGAGGCTGATGGCCTCCATGTGCTCCCCTCAAAGCAGGGCTGGAGTTAGGAATGAATAAATAAAACAGACTTTCAGATCAAGTTTTCTTGGCCTTTACAGACACAATCATGCTGTGAAAGAGCTCTGGGCAGAGAGCCTCTTCTCCCCAGACAGGATCCACCCACTTCCCAACATCTCCCCATCCACCAGCACCCAAGGGCAAACATGCACTTGATCTCCTGTTTGCACGGCTCCCGGGACAATACTTGAGCTGTCCTCCAGAAATATCCACTGCATTCCACAAAACTGAGAAAACTAGATCTCCAGCTTATCCATAAAGCCCAATATATTTATTTATAGGCTTACATTAGGTGAGACAGATCTTTACCGCTTTAATTACAGGACCTTTTTCAGGGTGAGGAGCCTTGCCCAAGACAGCAACCTGCTGGCAGCTGCCAAAACAAGGCCCAGATCCTGCGGCAACAACGCGGCTGCCACATCAGCTTGTCACTTATTTCTGCCTGGCTCCCCAACGAGTCCCAACAGACATCCCGAGATGAGGGCTGGAGGCATGCCTTCAGCTCCCAGTTGCCAGGCTGTGGGACACCAGCATCATGACACCAGGCCGAATGCAGACTAAGGGTGGGAAGCAACCCCTACAGCAGTCTAGGCATGCGTTAAACAGTCACATATTGGCCCCAAAAAAACAGCAGGTATTACACACACACCTAGAGGGGATATGGCTGGTTCACCTTGGCTCAAAAGCCCTCGGTGGAGGTGGCCACAGGGAGCACAAAGGAGCCAGAACTGAAGGGCTGGCAGAGGGAGCGGTGCTGGAGGGCTCCTTCCCGGCTTGTCCTCTGCCTTTGCTTTCTGTGGACCCAGAGCTAAACCGGCATCCTGCAACCCCCTCTCCCACACCACGGGAGCACCAGGAGAAGGACCAACTCTGCTCCTCCGGGTAGGTGCAGCCAGGCAGCTCCAAAGCCATCCGAATGAGCCAAGCAGAGTTCTGCGTTTCAAACCTAAAAAGCAGGAAAACCATCAACAGGCATTTCAGCTGCAACAGACCATAACCTCTCCAGAACATTTTAAGGCACATTTTCCATCCACTCCCAATCCCACCCCAGTCCCACAAGGGCTGTTGCTGTCATTGTCTATCACACAGCAGTGTCAAGAAGCTGACTTCCCGGGGGTCGGAAATTTTCCTGCCACCAGCTGCAAACAGCACAGGGAGCCCGAAGGGAGGGGACGAAGCTGCCCAGGGAGACGATGGGCCAAAGGGAGATCCGAGGGATGATGCATCCTGCAACGGCAAGGCAGACTGTTTTATAACCGGCGGTCAGAATTACTCAGGAAACCATAGAGGAAGCAATTGGAAATTGTTGGACAGGGAAACTTCCCCATTTTGTTTCCAAATGTGCAGGCCCATAAGTCTGTGCTGAATTCGTCTTCTTTTAGCCATGCCTCTCACAAACAAAGCAACATGAATTCACACGCAGCCCCCGAAGTGTTCAGCTGCCACCTCCTCCTCCCCAAAAAAGGTGGATTTGTGTTGTTTTGCCTTTAAAAAAAAATTTACGACAAGCCTAAATGGCTTAATCACGCACAGCCTGTTCCCCAGCAAGCCCCATGCTGGCATTACGACTTGCACACAGGGTGCTTGAAAACCTCGCCTTCGAGCTGGCTCAAGTATTCACAGCTGGAAAGTGAAGCAAACAAAGTAAACAAGCAGTAACCGGAGCGGGGCCAGCAGCCCGCGCACACCACCGGCCCATTGGCAGCACCAGGGCTGCCCGCAGGGACCCTCACCTGAGGATGGGGTGGGCAAGGGGCATGCAGGGAAGGTGTCAGGAAAAAGCTTGTTCAGTCCAGGGAAAAAAACCAACCAAACAAAAAAAACCAAAAAAAAAACCACAAGGAAAGGGAGCTGGAGCAAGCCTGGGAGACATGCAGAGGGATGCAGCATAGCCCCAGCGTCCCTGCCAGCTGAAAGGACAGCTTGTCAGGCTCCTGTTAAGCAGACCACAAAGTGGTAGCACTTGAGACACAAGTGCTAGGAACCATGAGACAGAAATGCTGTAGTAAACAGCTTCAGCCGCGATTTGGCATCTCCCAAGGATGCTGCCCAGCTGCATGGCTCTGCCTTCTCCCCACTCCTGCTACAAAGCCCAGACCCCGAGAGCAGCCAGAGCCCCGGGCAGCCGTCCCTGCCCTGCCGCAGTGCTGCCAGGGAGCAGAAATTCAGGCACCAGTGCCACTGCTTCCCACCCGCAGCAGATTGCTCAACACCCATCAGGCCACGAAGACATCTTCCTGGAAACTCTGCTCAAAGAGAGGAGCAGCAACTCACCAGAACAGATTCCCAGCTGGGGCCACGGCAGTCAGAAGGGCTTGCTGCTTTGGTTGAGACGCCCCCACCACATGTGTGCTACCACTTTATAAGCAGAAAAATGACCACACTGGTCCTCAAAGAGGCCAGAATTCAGGTGTTGCCTCCCACGGCATCCCCTGCTCACAGGAACAACGCACAGGGTAACCCAGCACCAAGCCCTCCGCTCCCACCTACGGCCATCAGCTAGTGCCAGCACCATCCCAGCACGACTCTGAACCCCTTCTTCACTGACCTCCGAACAGAAGGAAGCACGGTGCTCAGCAGTGCCACATCTCACAGCTGGGCCTCCGTTAGACACTTCTCCTGCGGGGATCATTTAATGGCACTCCTCTCCCCCATGGAGATTCTTTGATGTCTCATATGGGATAATCTCACACTGCTTCCCTTCCCTCAGTGGGGATACAGCCACTCTGCCCAGCCTGCTGCCTAGGGGAGAGGTAGGCATTTCAAGTTTGAGTTCACTTCTCAAACTGAAGTTTGACAACAACATCAAAAGTTCTGGGGGGAGAGAAAAGACACCGGCACCATCGCACAGCCTCCCTTCTCAGCAAACCTGGGTAAAGCGCCCTACTCCAGAAATGATCCAAAGGTGTTTGAAAGCCAAGAATTCTGACTTAAAAGACTTGTTTAAGGAGGAAAAAGGAGGAACAGAGTTGTTTATAGACTAGCATAGACAGGAACAGCAAAAAATATGCTTAGCAAAGGAAAAGTGGAAAGTATTATGACACCTTTCAAAATAAAACATTGTTTAAATCTCCTAAGACCAGGACAAGTCTCCCCATTTTGCCAAAACAAATGAAAGACAAGTGTGGATGCAACTCTGCCCCCTGGTTCACCAGGGGACAAAGGTTTATGGCGAGTTACAGACAAACAGAGCACGGGATGCCCTCCTGGCTCACCAGCACAGCCAGACCACAGGCAGCAAAGGGACAAGCACCAGCCAACCGCCCCATGCCATCAGCACTGGGCATGTCTGCATTGCCCATGCCATCACCAGACAGGTGTGGGACCAATGAAGTAACTGGGGATGAGAAAAGGGGAAGAGGGTGGGGAAACATCCAGGTGCCACCCAGATCATCATGAGATACCTCCTCACCCTTTGCAAGTGACCGAAGTCACTGCTGACATGGGCCACAAGCACTCCCATCCCCACATCCCCTTGGGGCTGCAAAGCCCAGTGAGAAAGGAGGAATTCCCCAGGCTCCACGCAGCCTCCAGCTCCAACTCAAAGCGACCACCTTGTGCTGGGGAAGAGCCAAATCCAGGTTGCCTGCTCATAAACCGGGCTGCTGCAGGGACAGCCCATGCTGTCCAGACTGCTAGAGGATATTTTTTAGGTCTGTGCTAAAGGAAGCCTTCTGGTGATTTTTCCACAGCTCTTGAACCTGGGTGGACCGCAGCTGACAGACACAGTAAAAAGCAAGCCAAGGCTGCTCAGGGCTGCTCCCCAGGCAGCGGCGGTGGAGAGCTAGCTCCAGCCTCCCCCCACACTACAGTGGAGGAAGGAGAGGCACCAGTGTTTGGACAACTGGAACACATTTAGGGGGTGATTTTTCACAGGGCCTCCAGCCAGGCTGTTTCCTACAACAGCCATTTTATTACCCATGATACAACCCACAGACCAGCAGCTCCCCCATCCATAAGGCCTCCACCACCCCACTCCTATGGGGACATCACCCACATCAAGCCCCACCGACGGAGCACCTATGCACCCGGGACACCGCCAGCAACACATCCCTAAAGGCAACCAGAAGACAACGCCCAGAAAACCTGCCATCTCCATCTGAATATCCCCCACCAAGCCCTGGGCACATCCTGTCCAACACCTTCACCCCAGCACCCATCTGTACTGGTGATCCAACAGCACTAGCCCAGCGCCGCTGCACACACCGCCAGCACTGGCTTGCTAGCCAGCCGTCACTTTTTAGAAGTATTTTTTAGATGATAGATAACAGAAAACTTGTGTTTATATTGGCACGCAGCAGGCTAAAACAGACTTTAAGTGCAGTTATAAAACAGCCCCGTCTACACCGGCTAGGCAAAACGTGTTTTGAACTTGCAGGGCAGTATTTGCAGAGAGGGTCACTAAGCAGCTGGTGTTGATGGCAAATTCTCCAGTGCAGGAATATTCACAGCACCACAAGACAACACAGTCCCATCCTGGCAGGTGCCCATCCCAAAAGCACAAGCTTTGGGCAACCAGGGAGAGACAGACACATCAGTGGTGACGATGGATCCATGTACCTATGTGTGGGGAGAGGGAACCAGCACAGCCCTGACTTGGCATTTTGCATCTCTCATTTCCTTCTTGCACCTGAAGGCTTGTCCTGCCTTTCTGCAGAGAGAAAAAAAACCTGCCAGCTGGAAGTGCCAGTCCAGGAAAAAAGCATCTTATTTCAAGATTTCACAGCCAAATTTCCACAGAACTGAAGGGGTGTGTTTTCTAATCTGAAAGGATTCATCTAAAAACCAGGTATCTTCAACAAAAGGGAAACATCTGCAATACACAGCCTGTATAGGACAGCAGGCTTTACAATAAATGTGTTTAAGACTGCACCTCTGCAGATTTCCAAAATTAATGACATTGCCCCAGGGGGTCCAAAAAAAGACATCAAAAGAAAATCCACAAATAAAAGTTGCTGCTCATAATGAGCAGCGATAGTAAGACTACTTACCTCTCTCCTTAAGAAAAAAAAAAAAAAAGACAAATTCTCTTGCACACAAAGCTTTAGACAGCTAATGCATTTTTAAGTGCAACTTGTACATGACACTGGAGTATACGTTTTATAAATCTGTAGCTCTGTGTGAAGCTGTTCAACTGTAAAGGGCCTCTGATATTTGCTCTGCTGGAACCCATGCAAAGCCACTGCAGCAAACTACGAAACTGCCATGACAAGTGCACATAACCAACCGCCTTGCCTGCACGTCCAGCATAGTTAACATTAATAAAAACCAGGGAGATGGCTACAGTTTGAGATCCATCCTTCAGTTCTTACTCCAACTACAAATGCAGCCATACAACAGTGAACCATGCTCCTGGAATTGGATGAGACATGTCTTCATGTCTTGAAAGGTGCCCCCAAAATAGCAAGGCCTGCTTCTAGACTTCTCCAAAATTACATGGTTGTGGCTTGAGAGACAACGTGCTGAAAGTGTAATGAAGGAGCGTAACATATTACATATGTTTTGGTCCTGCTTTGACGCTGGAAGGGGCTGGGGCTGAAGGACTTGGGTTGCATTGCAGGACTTGGTTAACTATTAATGGATGACTCACTACAATAATACTAGGTATTCTGTGTTGTGCACTAACACAACGGCATCCTGGGCCCCTACGCATGAAAGAAAAAAAACCCCTCATAGTACATCACTAAATAGCTAGACATACCGGGAAAGAGGGTTTATTTGCCCTTTGTTTCTTCCTACAGCCTCACGCTCTGCCCCTTGCTTCACATGCCCCTAAAAGCTAGCAAGGGACCTCAGAGGAGAGCTGCTAGTGGATGCCCAGCCTCCCAGGCTTGCATGAAACCACAACCCAGACCAAGGGGCTCTATTCACGGTTATTCACCAAAGCCACGATCTTGCCCTGAAAGAGTCCTGGTCCTGCAGGGCTGATGAACCCTGAGCCTGGATTTTCTACAGACAGCCCTTCCCAGCAGCATTAGCCTAAGTTATCTCTACTCCATTCATCCACATGACCCCATCCAGCCCCACACTGCAAAACAAGGGAGTCACACCAGGTGATTAGGTTAGCAGCACAAAATGATTACGTTAAAAGCTGATGAGCTGAGCTAACTCAATCCAAGGTGCCTCCAGGGGCAGACAACAAGATCAATTAAAAACCCTGCAGCCCTGAGAGTTGCTGGGTACAGCTGACATACAAGTCTGGGACAATCCACAAGTTCTCAGAGCTGGCTACTGAGGAATCAAAGCCATCATCCCATTTTGCAGCCACTCGGACTTCCAGATACAACTTTAACCCCTCTTCAGGGGACCAAAGCAACCAGGAACCAAAGGCAGGCACTGCCTGGGCATGGCCAGGGCCTCCTGGCACTCCGCAATCCCCAGCTGCCCTGCAGAGCCAGTGGGAGTTGCGCTTCTGTTCATGAGCCCAGGTGTACGCACAGAGTCAGGAAGGTGTTTCTCCAGCACCTGGGGCACTGCCTCAACACGAAGCCACCCTGAATCCTTCCAGCACGCTGCTGAAGCCACACACTGGGGAGCATCCTTCCAGCGCTCCAGGACTGCCCTCAAGCTGACTGAAGTGAAGTGCTTCTTTCTGCATCTGCCTAAATCCCCATCAAAGGCAAGACTCCAGCACCAGTTTCACTTTCAGCAGGGAAGTGAAATCTCACCCATGCTCAAGGAAGCATTTAAGTACCTGAAGTGCTTTGTTGAAGTGTCTGGGCTCCCAAACATATCTGTTTGCCACCTTTAGCCTTTTGATGCCAGCAAGCTGGGAAGGCAATCAACCTCACGTTTGCTCCTTCATCCCTCAAACTCCAAGGAGGAAGTCCTGCAAGGCTCAGCAACCCCAAACCTTACTTCCACAGAACTGTAAAGAAGTTTGCACGAGCAAAGAAAAAAAAATATTAAGCTGTATATAACACATCATAATGGTTGATTTTCCTAGAGAACAATTGATGGTGTGTTTGGTTTTTCGGCTGCCTACTGAGATGCTCGTTCCCCTGCCCTGGGAATTTTCCCTCTGCGGCTCCTCCTCCCCCAGCTCCCAGACCATCCATTCTCCCCTTTTCAAACTGCACCCATTGTAAATGGCACTGAATATTAACACAGCCCATTGAGCACTTGCTCCTTTTGTATGGGACCCCTGCGTTTCAAATTGCAGTCACTGTAGAGAGGAAAAGCCACGAAGTGATTAAATGCCATGAAGTTTCTCAAAAGGAGAGAGGAATATGCAGAGGAGGCTGAGGGGGTCCTAGAGCCTTTCACTTGAAGCTTCTGCAAGAGCCAGAAAAGCTTCTTGGTGGGGATTATTTTATCCCATTCAGGCTTCACCATGAATCTCACACGTACTTCTAATCCTAGTCTGACAGAGATAATTTCTGCCCCAGCTGTGGCTCAAATCAGGGATTAAGGAGAGAAGATCAGACAGCAGTTGCTAAGGGCTTGCTGTTAACTGCTGTTCTCCAGTAAGCACCAATAAATATCGCGGCATGCTGAGGGTGGTCAGCGAATCCACCGACACACGTTCACACAGGAAGGGTGGTTTTATTTGCAAGTGCGTGTATATTTATTTGTGCATAAGCAGCAGGCCTGGAGAGGCACAGCTTTGCAAGGAGAGACTGTTACCCCACCGGAGCCAAGCTCCAGAGCAGCAGCTGCAAGCCCACAGGGTGCAGAGCCATCCCGCAGCCGTGGGGCTGAAGACCTTCCCCGAGCAGGGCCACCGCTGAGGATGATGCTCCAGGAAGCACCGAGCAAGTGTGTCATTGCAAGCCAAGCAGGATTTCTTTTACAAGCACCACCAGTCCCAGGACTGTCCCGCTTGAGTGGGAAACCTTCCGTGGACCACCACCCAAGAGGGAGCTGCTGGCTCTGCAGAATTTCTTTGTGTTTCCATTCCCTTTTCCCAACAGGGGGGAGGGGGACCAGCCACCTGCACCAACCCACATCCCTCTCTCCTAAGCCATCCTTCCAAGCCCAGCGGCCCCCCGGGCAGCCGGCACACCGCGAGGGCTCCACAGCTGCACGGGGCCAAGCGCCACGAGCCCAGGGTGACGATTACTTAATCTTTGTTCCATTATTTCAGCAGGGCTGGAAGTAGGACATGCAGGCGAGAAACTGCCAACAGCACTCTCCCCCTCCCAGCACCGTCAGCAGGAGAGGCCCCCCCACTGCCTTCCCTGCATCCTCAGAGGAGCAGGAGTTACTCCGGAGCCCAGGAGCAACTCATGTCCATCTCCAACGAGCACCATGCATGGCGGCAGCAGCACAGCAAGTTTTCTGCAGAGCCCCACTCTGCTCTACCAAGCAAGCAAAGCCACTACCCTAACACGTGAGACCAGAGAAACAAGACCCAACACATTAAAAGTCCAGTTTAGCATGAAATTTAAGTTAATAGGTAATTTCGAGCACAAATGTTCAGTTTCATTGCTTTCAACAACATCTCTTTGTGTGCATGCACTTGAGCACAGCAAGAGGCTGCTCCTGACTCCTAGTTCAAACCCACTTCCAGGCCCCAAAACCATTGACAGGCACCCACAGGATTTTCCAAAGCATCCAGATGCTTTGCCCAGCTCTCCAGAGAGCAGCAGCACCGTGCAAACAGCCTCAAGGCAACTCACCCACCTAGCCAAACCCCAGAGCCTCCCTGGGACACCCTAAGCAGCTCTTAGCCCAGCTCTCCTGGGCACTCGAGGACACTGCCCTTTTCCAAGACATGCCAGGCAAACACTGATCCAGAGGCAGAAGGGCCTGTGCACAGACAACCAGTATCCCAAAAAAACTTCCCCTAGTTTTCTGGGTCAAAAACCACACATCTGTTTAAAATAAAAACTACCATTCCTCCAGACCATACCAGCAATGAATTAACTATCCAACTGCACTTCCACAGCCCCAAAGCCTTCTCACCATTAAAATCTGTACCCAAAATATACTGCTCTGTCACTAAGAAGGAAGAAAAAGCCCTCTCTCTCCTACACGATGCCTAGAAGAAATCTCTCTTGTACCACTCCTCAAGAATTAAGATGCACAGAAAGACAGAAGCAGAGGATGAAGGGGATGTACCGTATCACCAGCACCGCTGGCACCCCACGCCTGGCTTGTCATACTTAAGCTCGGCCCTGAAGTTTATGCCACGTATTACACTCTGATGTAAAAAACCAACCAGCTTCAGACTTCAACACCAAAAGACACGAAGCACGCCCAGCAGCTTCGAAGGGAGACACACTGCAAAGGAGTCCTGCACGGGAAGTGCTCAGCAGAATTCAGTTCTCCCGGCAT
Source organism: Falco rusticolus (assembly GCF_015220075.1). Lineage (NCBI taxonomy): Eukaryota > Metazoa > Chordata > Aves > Falconiformes > Falconidae > Falco > Falco rusticolus. The sequence goes on from NC_051190.1 coordinate 17,216,365, forward strand.
TCCCCATGGACCAAGGGGGTTTCACAGCTGCGGAGCTGCAGCTCCTTTGAGGATGGGTATGGGTCATGCCAGAGTGTTGCAACATGCCCTACACAGCGCTGCTCAGCCAGCAAGTCCTGCCCATTTACATAAAACTGGCATGCAGCATTCAGCTGCCTGTTGCTTTTAAGGGAAAAAAAAAACCAATGCACATCTGTGCCATGCTGCATTAACCGTGAGTAACTGCAGTGCAACAGCCCTTCTGCATATCAGTTAGGCCTTCTGAAAGCTAGGGAGAAAAATTACAACTCTGAGCTCGACTACCAACAGAGAAATAACAATAGTTTCCAAAGATCCCAGTGCTTTTCCTCAGCACTGATAGTCCTGTTGACAAAATACACAGCGCAATTAAAGTCCCTTCCAGAACCCTCCCTAGTGTGCCGAGCCACATTTCCAACCCTACAAACAACAGCTTTATCTCCAACACACTGAAAACCCACTCCGAGCACTGCTTCAGCATTGTGGCACTCATCAGGAGTAAGAGATAAACTGCTAAGGAGGGAATTTTCAATAGCACTTTAACGAAGTTAAAGCACAGTCACCAGGAGTCACTGAGAACAGGACCTACCTCATCTTCAATTAGCGATCAAACCTGCCCAAGCTTATCATCCCGGGGAAGCAGACACCCTCGGTGGGAGATGTAGCGTGCCCAGAGGGATGCGCAGCTCTGACATCTCCCTTCTCATCCCAACTTACCCCGCACCCCCAGGCTGTGCTCCTTATTAAGGCTCCCAGGGCCACTCTAAACCCCCTTTGCCTTCTGTGGCTTTAAGAGGGCACATTAAAAAACACAGCAACAACAACAAAAAACCACAAACAAACAAACAAACAAAACCACACAAAACCCAACAAGCAATGGAGATAGCTGCACAGAGGTAACTTTTCGCCAGCACACGGTGCTTTTATAAAGAACATTAAGCAACTACTAAAAAAATGACTTGGCAACTGTCTGCACCAGAAATTAGCATTTATGATCCTATCAAGCATGAAAAACATGCTTCAGCTTTGTGGCCTTAAACTCAAATAAGCAATTTAAGTGATTTTTAGCAATTAGAAACAATACTGCCTTAAAAACAAAACTATCTGCAATAGCTTAAATGCCCGCTTTTTCTATTAGCTATGGAGAAGGAAAAATACTCTTAATTCTGCATTGTCAGATATGAAAGCCATCACAAATTTCCACTTTAATTCTTTGGTTAGCTCAGAATTTACAAAGTTACAAACCATATTCTGTCTAAGTGGTTAAAAGATCAACAACCCACAGGTCCATAGCAGGAGATTTATACCTACTATTACTTCACCAATAAAATTTAAACTGAACTCAAGACACTCAAAAATCTGTTCCATATGAAAAAAAGACACTCCTGGGTATTAGTGCTCCCGAAAAAACACAACAATAAATTTGTTCAGACAGGGCTATTAATGCATTTCTCTGCATGAGCAAATATACACTGTCCTATTTTAAGAGGTGCATGGGGATGCTGGAATTATGCTGAGAAAACTAAAAGCTTGCTCTGAAAGGTGTCCAGGGCCGGAGGAAGGACCCTTCACAGCACAGGGCGACAGGTGAACGGGATGAGTCAGGGTTTTAATGCAGAGGCCACACGTTCCTCTGGGTACGACACCTGCTAATTTCGTGTAAAACTAGGCACTTCTGAAGCCAAAACCGACTAATACCAGGAGAAGCTGACAAACCTCTAATAATTCTTCTTAATAAGGAGCTGGATGATCTCCAGCAACACTTCAGTGACCATTCTCTCTGCTGGCAGAGCTGAGGAGTATCTATTACAACCAGGGGTTTTATAGATTCAATAATCTATAAATCTATTCAAAGACCAGAAAAGCCCAGCAACAGAAGCGCTGGGACACTTTCCCCTTTCTGGACCCTTATGTCCCCAAGGTTAGCTAACAGCTGAGGACACTTATTTTATAAGTCTGGGAGCACATACGTGCATATTCCCAGTCCTCCAGCACTGCCAAACGACTGGAGCTGTCAAAGCCGAGCTGGCTTTCCCTCGGGACCTCCTGGCTTCACATATCCCAAGGTTTATTTCAGACCCGACCAGGCCAGCGCAGCGGTGACAGCAGCAGAGCAGAACCCGGCCATCCCACCGTCCTGCGCTCGGCCACGGACCCGAACACTCTAAAACACCTTTCGGGGAGGGGGGGGGGGGGGGTGGGGAAACCCCAACCACAGGGCTGTACCAGCAGCCAGGTGCTGGGCTATACGTTCAGCTGCCACCCAGGCCATATGATACACCGCGGGTTAATAACTGCCACAGCCGGACAAGCACCGAGGGATCGGCAGCCAGCCACGCCGCCTTTACTGGCAAACACCTGGGGTAGGGAGTTTATTTTTAAACGACCCAGCAGCACCGCAAGAGCCTGCGAGCGTCCCGGGGGCTGTCACACCGTACCAGCTGGCAGCTCCGAACGCCGGGGGGAGCGGTGACAAAAAGCAGCGGTGGGGATCGGGACGGCGGGATAGAGGGACATCCTAATAAGGATTCGGGAGCCCAAGCTGGCCAGTATCTCCAGCGGATCCCATCACCGGAGACCAAACCCGCTGCCGGCTCCTCGTCCCCCGAGACAAGTCAACCCAGCGCGGGAGCCCCGGCCCCCCCGCCCGGCCTGGGAGCGGCGAACGCCCCGCATCACGGCTCAGCTTCACGCCGCGCAGCCCAGCGCCTACCCGGCGACAGAGCTCGCTTCTCTTGGAAAATAACCCCGACTTCTGCGGGTTTGCTCCTTTAGAGGGGCGTTCTTGTTTCACAAGCCGCCCCGGTGCGGCGCTGCCCACACCCCCCCGGCCCCGTCATGCCCCAGCCCGGTACTCACACGTGCCGCGGCCAGCGGGGCAGGTCCCGGGGCACGGCGGGCAGCGCCAGCCCGCCGCAGCTCAGCGCCTCCCCGCCGCAGGCACAGCCGGCGGGGCAGCCGGCGGCGGCCGAGCCCAGCAGCCCCAGCAGCAGCAGCGCCGCCGCCCCGCCGCCGCCCGCCCGTGACGGCACCGCCATTTTGTATCCGGCACCGGGGAAGGTCCGAGGCGGGAGGAGGCGGCAGGAGCGGCCCCGGCGCGCAGCGCAGCGGTAACGCCGCGGGCCCCGCAAGCGCTCAGCGCTGCTCCGCCGCCCGCAGCATCGCCTCGGCCGCCGGCCGCACGGCGCTCAGGGCACCGGCATCCACCGGCGGGCGGGCGGGCACCACCGGGCGAGTCGGCTCCGCGTCCCCGCCGAGGGGAAACGCCTCCTCCTTCGCGCCGCACGGCCCCGGCCCGGCGGCCGCTGGAGCTCCCCCTCCTCGGTGCGCCGCCGCAGGGCTGAGAGCCGCCCAGAGCCGCCGCGACCGCCGCTGCCGCCCCGCCGCCACCCGCCCGGCCCCAGCGCCGCTCGCCGCGGACCCACGTTGGCGACACCGCAACATGTAGCCGCGCCGCCCCCCGCGCGCCCGCCCATTGGCTGGCGGGGGCCCTCCGGCGGGCCCGCGCGCGCCGCCATTGGCCAGCAGCCGCCCCCCCGCACCCCCTCCCAGCACGGCGCCGCGGCGCCCCATTGATGCCGGCGGCCTGTCAATCAGGGCCGCCGGGGCCCGCCCCCCTTTCCCACTCCAGGTGTGAACGCGGGCGGCCCCGCCCCCCCGCGCTGCCCCGCTTAAAGGGGCCGCGCCCGCCGCGGGGCAGCGGCTTCAGACAGATCTGCCTCCCGTAGGTGCGGACGATCTGCTGCAAAACCAGGGGCTGGGCGCTCCCCTGCACCCCGACGCGCCTTCCTCCGGGTGCTATGAAGCCGCTGCGGGGCCGCGCTCCCGAGGGACGCGCGTGTCCTGCCACCGGCCCACTGCAGGAGCGGGTTAATACCTGCACGTGTTTCAGACCAAACCCAGGAGGTGGGATCCGCTTGCAAAACGTACCCCTATTTCTGAAAACCCAGCACTCACCAGATGCAAGGGAGCACACAGTCTAAAGCGGGTCGAAGCATGACTCATTAGATAGCTGCAGCAGCAGCCTCACGGGCAAAATTCATCTTAGGGTGTCAATACGCTCTAAAGACTGAATTTAGAGGCTGCTCCTGAGCTCAGGGGAGAGCATCCAGCTGGCTTTGGTCAGGTCTGGATGTGGCCCATGCAGCACTTAGGGATGAAGCCCTTCATGGGCTCAGCGCACCCAGCACCAGCCGAGCCAGATGCCAGGAGTTGCGTGGGAAGCTGGAGGTGCAATATTTTAGGGAGAGAAACACACACCACAGCCCAGCTCTGCTGCCGCTGCCTTTGGTTAGATTCCACCCTGCTGCTGCAGGTTCCTCCCTGGCGCAGGGATGGAGCCCTATCTCCTTTATGTAATGAGACGGGGCATTGCACTGCAGGGTGCTTTAATCACACCGCGCATCTTCCAAGAGTCACGTATCAATTCATATAAAACAGCACATGCAAGGGGAACTGCATGGAGGTTTGCTCAGAGCGGCACCCAGGCTACACAAACATGCCATCCCCTGAAAGGCAGCAAACCCGGATCGGTGTCATCTCAAGAACAGAGCGGGTCAGCTGAAGCAGAAACCTGGTGCGACATCGGATTTGCTGGCAAGCCCAAGCGAACAAGTTGGGCTTGGACCACAGGCTGTAAAAGCCCCATGTCCAAGCCTGAAGCATCTCCACCCTACATGGGACGCAGAGCCCGGGCAGCCCTGAGCCCCGCAAGGAGCCCGCAGCCGGGTCTGCCCTCCATGCCCACACGTGGGAGCCCGCAGCACCGAGAAGCGCCATGCTGAAGCATCACCATCAATTGACAGAAGAGGGGTGGAGATGACAGACCAGCCTTCAGAGTGATGAAGAGTTGGGGCTTTTTAAGTCTGGCCTTCTGCATTCTGTCTGTGGACCAAAGACCTTGCAAGACCCTGCTCCACCACAGCATCACGGTGGTGAAATGTAGCTTTGATGATGTGGGGGAAAGAGTGAGAGGAGACACGTTTTTGGAAGCCATCACTCTGGATGAGGACTTCCTCTTCTCCTGCCTCTTCTCCTTCTTTTCCTCTGGATTTCTCACAGGTTCATCAATGGAGCAATTAATTTCATCTGACATAACGCACAGGGATCTTCTAAGTTCCCCAGCCAGCTGCCACAGGCAGCTATCAAGTCTTCTGCTGGACCTGAAAGTGATGTGGGGGGGCCGTAGAGCAGCCCCCACGCCTCCCGGCTACTTCAGCTTCTGGCATCAGCACGTGCAACGTGCACTGCTGAAAAGTTATACGTACAAAAATCATACATGAAAGAAATCAGAAAAAGGGAAAGAAGTGTGGAAAACCTGAGGGAGGAAGATTTAGGTTTGGAAGATGGCGTGATCTGAAATCTACAAACTGGGTTTATTGACGGGACAAGATCTTGCTGCAGGGTGAAGGGTTTCTGATTTCAGCATCCCCACCCGAAAGCTCGACCATACACCACAAGAAGCAGTGTTAGCTATTACTGGCATAGCATTTCCCTCTTCTCTATTTACTCTTGACAGTCCACCTGCATGACTGTTTGGCCTTCAGGACAGCTTTGAACGTATCAGATTGCCGAGATGAACGATAAATGGAAAACTTGATCTCTGCAAAGGCTTCTCCCCACTCAGCGCTGGGGTGAGCGGGACTTTTAGGTGTCCCATCCCACCCAGCCACACCTTCCTGGGGACCAAACGCCCAGTGTGCTGAGCCCGGGTGATGCTCACCGGTGCCCTGGGCAGCGTGGTGGGGAGCGCTGCTCCCCCCAGCCAGGCAGAGCCTCGCACTGGGTCCCCGATGACAAGCACACCCCTCAGCACAGACGCTGAACACCATGTGGGCCAGAGCTAAATCTTTCCGGGAAGAATCAATAGGGATTATTTATAGACAGGGGCTTTCGCTAGGTAAAACTTGGGGTTTAGGCTGTTATGGCTGGGGTGGAGCAGAATGGGAATTAAATATGTATTCACATTATTGCGGCTTAGGCTCTTATTTTAGCCTTCAAGAACTGGAGAAAACAGGAGAATGGCTTAGGTTTAGTCCTGTAATTTATTGGAAAGCTGTTTGCAAACAGAGAGCAAGAGCTCTTGTCCTTGGGGAGGGAACCTGAGGCAGGAAGGGTAGATGTATTATAGAAAATAGTGCAGCCTTACACAAATAAATAGCCAATTAAAAAGAATGTGTCTTTAGTTCTTCCATGTGGGAAACACAAATTTTAAGGCACTTCTATGGAGCGGATTTCTCTTGCCCAGTAGGGAAGGCAACATGAAAATAAAAAGCTTTTGGTTCTTTTACAGTGTTTTCAAATTTGACCAGCAAGCTTTTTAATTCATTTTATGATTTCATTTTAATACTTTTCAGCTATTCCTGCAACCCCTGACCTCCATCCCAGTGATTCCATCTCACCCATTCAGGGCAGGACACTCACCTGGCACCATGTAGCTGCCATCGCAGTGCCTGTCCCAAAGCCCCTCCGCTGCTCCCCTGCCCGTGACAAGGCTGAGAGGCCGGCCATGGGGTTTCCCAGGGTCAGAGAGATCCAAAAGCCTCAGATAACCTTTCTAAAACAGAAATCTACAGGCAGCTCTCCTGGAAACTGAGCCAAGTCACCCTGCGTTTGCACAAGATCGCTGTGCACTGGAAATAATGGGATGAGTGGAGTTGGTAGGACACGAGGCTGTGCTCAGCTGTGCTCTCCCTCCTACCCCAGTCAATGCCTTTGCTAGAAAGGAGTCTGTGTACAGCATGGAGGATGCTTCTTCCTTGAGCCTCATTAAGCCTAATTAAATAGCTTACAAAAGTATTTATGAAAACAAATTTTAAAATGGCAAATGCATGCCAACAAGGAAGATCTTTCTAATTCTGCCCGTGTCTTTTTGTGGATTTGGAGTCGGTTCAGAAGTGCACACTTGGAAGGTAATTGCTGACAGCGTGCAGAATCCATCAAGCTATAATTAACACTCTACTATTATTCTAATTGCCTCACTCAAGCTTCTGTGTTTTTTAATTGTAGAGCAATTTGCCAATAGAGAATTTAATTGCAATACATATTTTATACATTTTGGGACAAAGTACCATTCTTTCCACTTCAGCAAAAATGTTCCTCCGTTTTTAATAGCTTGCTTTATTCTTTTCTAGGATGCTTTTTTTTTTTTTTGCCCGGTAAAGGAATTTGATTGCAACCTCTTGTGAAATTAGTAATGATATAATATACAGGAGTGCCTGGAGGCTTCAGTTTGGATCATGACTCTGTTAAGCTAGGAATTGTACATACATGTAGGAAGACACAGCCCTGAGGAGCTTGAAATCTAAACAGAGAAGACAAACTGAGGTGAGAACAGAAGTATTATCCCGATTCTACAGCTGGGGAGCCGGAGCCCCAGATGACTCACCTTAGGTGACCCTGTGCACCTGGGCTGCAGCCAGGAACTCACACGAGCCCTGACCGTGGGGCACCCTTCGTCTTTAACGTGAACTTATTTTCTCTCTCCTGGTTCCTGCAAAAGTATACTTCCATAATCAGATTTGCAGGCTAGACCTTCTGAATAATTTCTAACCATCTAGAATCTACGGTCATCTTTCATGGATGCCTCAGCTTTCAGAGCCAGACCCAGCACTGAACAGGAGCCCTGATGATGATGCTGAGCACCCCAGTTAGGTGTGACACACTGGGTGGAGGATGATAGCAATGCTGTCAGGCTTTGTGAGGGATGTGTTTGACTTCTCCTGGGGCCGCCTGAAGGTCAGATGCAGTGAAATAAAAAAGGATGGACCTTAGTTCACACGGACTATCCTTGCATTTGACAATTTTCCAACACTCCAGCTTGGTGATTCTATCTGCAGGGCCACAAATCTCTCTGTAAGACTGTCATCTTTTAATGGTGCTCGTGATGGCTTTCTACCCAACACTGATGGTGCTGAGATTTGCAAAATGTCTGATACCCACGGCTACAATCCCTTATACTGTCACCCTGGTACACTGATGTGTCAATCAACATTATTATGGTGAGAAATGGAGGTGTGTTGTGGGGACAGCATACAAGATCATAGTGATTATTCAGCACAGAAACAGTCACATTTACAACTAACCATGGTCTTTGGTATTAGCTGCTCATGGCAAGCTGCGTGGTTTGGGGACCTGGCACCCAGCTTGTGAGAGATTGTTTCTCTGGTATGACCAGATCAACCAAAGCATCAACATTCCAGAGGCTTATTAGTCAATCTGGTTACACCAGATCTTCAAGGACAATTTTATGGCATCTCGCCACCCAAAGCTGGTCTTTGTCTCTCTTGGATCCCAACCCTGCTCCTCAGAGCTAGTTTTGTTGGAACAACCTGTGAGATGCATGACGTGATCCAAAAGTGCCTAGCAGCAATGACTAATGATAACATCCCTTCTCACTGCTATCATGTGTGAAGCCAATCCAGCTTAGCAGGAGGCAGCCTGTGACAGTGAGAATTAAAGAAAAAGATGATCAAGCCAAGCTTCAGTATAGAGTCACTAACAGTGCTGACATCAAAGTTTAGCTTGGGCTCAAACGCCAAAGAGTTTGCCTTGCAGTGACACATAAGCCTTTTCTTCCCTTAAAAACAGAGACCAGTGCTTGAACTCTGGTCCTCCAGGAACATAAAGTCTTTGATCATGACCAGATCATGCTTCGTTAATCTGAAAGTTCACTCAAGTAGCTGCTGTCATTTTGATTTTTCACAGGCAATGAGTTAAACTGCTTTACAGCCTGGGACTGGCACAGGCAGGTAGCAAAAGAGGGTGCAGATAGCTAGATCCAATTAAGTAAATCCGTGTTTTGTCACAACGTTGCCAGCTCTGATCCTTTTTTTTTTTTTCCTTTCCAAGGGGCTTGCTTTAAAAATTTTGTATAAGTGTATGCGAATTTATCTCATCTTTTTAAAAGATGACTATCAAAAAAGCATGACAGCAATTTATCGTTGAGACCCGACAGGGAGAAAAAGTGGACTGTTAGCACTAGAATATCACCTGCCATCTGGGTGGGCAAAATGCAAGGTAAGAGCGAGGGTGTGAGTGTAAACCTGTGATACTCGAACCTGGAGCTTACACCCAACTGCTTAAAAGCATGTTTTGTAGACAAGGCTATGTACTAACTCCAAGAGCAGGAGAAAAGCTGGTAGACCTGAAGTCCGAACACTGTCTGCTTGGATCACACGTTTCAGCACATTACTCTCCCCTAATCAGGCTTGAGATCCAAAATCCAGTTGTTTCCCTAAGTCCAAGGAGAGCCTAAACCCCGTGCATGAGCTGGCAGGTATTAGGGTTTGCTCTTCAGATCTGGGCTTGGACTCAGATCTGTGCCAAGCCTCCGACAGCAAGAGCAGAGCTGGAGACACAGCTATTCCCGACAGTAACTAGCACTAATAGTGTTTATGGTATGAAGAGCTCTATTAACTGGCATAATAACTATAATTACATGGTGTAACTTCTTTTTGTTGCTTTCACCTCTAGGCTGAGATGGAAGTGTGAAGTTCTTGCAACCCCAGAGGAATGTGTTAGATGAAATCATGCAAGCGGAGCAAAGAAGCTGGAATCTAGCTACAGCTGAAACAGGAGCCACCTGTCCCGGACCAGAGAATTACAGAAAAAGATTTACAGATTTTGGAGCAGGAGTTTAACTTCTCTTTCAGAGAGGGATGCTTTAAATTGAGACCATTTCTTCAGTCTGGACAAGCTTCCTCTAGAAAGGGCAATAGACTTTAGGTGCATCTGAAAAGCAGTAAATGTTTTGTTTTACTGCAAACCCTTGCCTCAGCGTAAATGGGAAAACAAGCCACTAGTTTGCTTAATAAAAGTAATGGGCTCCAAAGCATTTCCAGAGCAAAGCTTGTATTTCCTTGTTGATGGCTGTTGACTTTCAGCGGCTTTCACAGCAAGCCAAGGTAACTCACCCCCCCACACCCCAAAACAACCCGCACCTCTCTCTGGGCTGAGAAGGTTGATAAGGAAAACCCCAGATGGAGCGAGTGCAGGGTGCCCTCTCAAAAAGGAGCCAAGCTGAATATTTATTTAATAGCTCACTGTCAAGGCTTCATACTACGGAGGAAGGGTGCCATCAGCAAGGGTGGTCTCTGCCTGGCAGCATTTTTAAGGCAAGTTTAGCCAAAAGTTGCACAAGTTATGGCTGTTCTCAAAGGTCCAGATTCCATATAACAATTAAAGGAAGATGATTGCAGAATGACCACAGCAGCCAGACTTTGGAAGGATCTGGCAGTCAAGCACTGCCTTACAGGTCAGAGCTAGTTTTTTTCCAACTGTTGTACTTGATCTTTATCCATACTGGAAAAGGGACAAGATACCTTGTGACAACTTTTATTGGTACTCAGTTACTGCCTCTGTGATTACAAGGGGCTATTGCTACTAAACTGCCTCTTGTTGCTTCATCTGGCTGGAAGATATTAGGATTTGTCTGCTGCTTCATCATAACTTTGATCCCTTGTTTAGAAAAGAAATCTGTTTCCTTGCTCTTGAGTGCCTCATTCTTGGCTAGGGACTGAACTGCAGGCTGATATTTCTGTTTGGCCCTTGAAGCCAAATATTAACCACACTTCTTGTCCTGCTGGTACCACCCAGGAGTGCATCAATAGTGCAATACAAATGCCACAGCATCATTATATGAAGAACAAAATATGTGGCGAGGCCCTGCTGTGGCTTAGAGGCTCTAAGAAGAATCTCTCAAAATATCTTAGACATCTGCCATGTGTAAAATCTCATGGTTGTTCTTCAAATTCTTCTGTGGAGACATCAGCCTCTCCTCCGCTTCTCTCCCCATCTCCCTCTGCTAACGCATGTGCTTCTTGCCAGCAGTGTGTGACACAAGGGCCATTTTCCTCCACAGTTATTCTATTTATTCAGTACCTGAGGTAATTATACTCTGGTTTGAGACATTCTAAATCACTTCCATAGTGCACAGTTGGGATGACATGAAGGATTATGACTTCATGTGGGAATAAGGAGGAGCAGATGAAGACTTAATAGACACAGATCCTGTTTTATGCCAATGCCATAACTAATTAGAAACAGGGGGGAAACTAGTAGATGGGAACTGTCTCAAACTTCTCTCAGATTTTGCCATGGGATATGAATGAGTCTCTAGCATCGTCATGCAAGCATTGCAGTAGTTGGACAACTTTGTCCACAGATGCAGCAGTGGATGTTTGGGATTGTATAAGCTCTGTGTGTCTCCAGCAACACCCGTTTCTCACACGCCTTCTCCATCTCCCACAAGATGTGAGCGACCACGGGAAGTTGCAGGGATGCGTAATAACTGTTTCCGTTATATCCCAGGAGGATTACATTCCTTTTGCCTTTGAGATGAGGTTTCCATCGACTTGGAAGTAAGGCACGTTGTAATGGAAATGCTCACACAGAAGAAATGAGATTGAATCCATTACCGACTCATCATCTAGAGGCAGCACTGCTTGAAGATGCACCAGATGCCTCGTGCCCCCTGCCACCCAACTTAAAAAAAAAAAAAAAGAGAGAAAAAATGCCCCAGTATGATGTAACTTGTCTCTTGGATTAGAGGAAGCTGCATAGAGCTTTTAGCCTCACAGCTATGCTGCTCCAGAGAGGAGCCAAATTCAACAAGGATTTCTTTTTGTTCTCTAGCATCCATATATTTCTCTAAGAGGACTACGTTAGTCCCCTTCCATCCCATTTGGCCAGAGCCTCTTTGTTCTCATTACTCAGGGCAACAGCATCATCTATTCTACTTTGGATGATCCGTAACCAGACAACTTTAAGCTAGAGCCGTATCAACCAGCCACCTCTGCCCCCCCTCACCTAGCTAGGGCACCATCACCTACTCCTAGGGCACTGAGTGTGGGTTCTTGTAGAAGACAGCTTAGAGAACAGGCAATATCCAAGAGGAACCCCCAATGAGAAGGTGGAAGGAGAAAAGGGGAGAAAAAATGCCACTCTTGCCTCCTGCTTACCCCACTCTGTTGAAGGTGTTTTTGCAGTCAGTGAATCCAGCTGGCAACAACACAGTAAATAGCCACATCCCTGTGCAGGAGCTCACTGCTGGCTGACATGGGTGGACACAGGCTTGCTGGGAAGGGGAGATGAGCTCCTTCCCTTCTGCTCCATCAGCACCAGCTGAAGATACACAAGACCTTAGCTATGCAACCATTCCCTTTAAACCAGGACCATGCAGCAGAGGTAAGGGCTGTTCTCCCCAGCATTTATGGGGTTTACAGGTGTCTGTATGCTGCAGCTCCTCTGCGGAGCCTTTCCAGACGGGCTACACCTGTGGGCAGAAAATACCTGTGAGTGATCAACTGCCAATCTCACGTCCCAGGCACCACACACGCTGCCCCAAGCTTTTGTCTTCCAAGGGATCCTTGAGGGTGAAGTGCAAGGATGCTATTTTTTCATGTGATGACCTTGCTTGCTGTTTTGCCAGAAATACCAGAGCTGCACTTTGGATGACTCCTTGTTCCTGGTGCTAAGACTTGTCCTTTTTTGAGGCAGAAGGGAATGCCTCTGGGGTCTTCTGGATGTTTTTGAGTGCATGGTGGAGTCTCATGACACTTGGAATATCTGTGGTGGTCCCAAGCTACGATGTGAGGGGTAAGTGAATGAGAATTGCTTCTCTCGTTAAGTGATATTTTATCAAGTACTGTCTCGTTTTGGTTTGTTCACCTCCAGTTTGAGGAGGAATAGCTGGTTGACTTTATCTGAGCTACTCCGTTGTTTGAACTGGTGTCTCTGTGTGAAGTGTTTCCTTGGGACTTCAGATACCTTTCTTGCTTCTGCACAGGGCCCAGTCCTTGGATGTGTTCAGGAGGGGTTGCCGGTTCCAATGCCCAAGGCGTTTTCAGATGGCTTCCACAGGGACTGATGGTTTCCCTATGGCTCTTTGGCTGGTGGCTTTGAGGCTGGAGCAGTGGTTCTCCTAAATGTCTTCCTTTAGCAGCTGGGCAAAAGGCAAACAGGCAGAATGCAATATAGACAGGAGGTGTATATGTACCACAATGTATATAGGTAATGCAAAGCTTAGACTGGCTTGTCTCTGAAATGCCCAGGTTGCATAGGTTTTGACAGCTTCCTTGCATATGCAGCCTGCAGGTGATTAGAATCCTCTAATAGATCATCCATAATTTAATAAAAGTTAGCTTGCTGTATTAGTGTAAGGCAACACGTTGGAAAAAGTCATTAATCATAGCAAGTCTTGATGGCTGCTGAGTCCACACCTGCGAAGCTGGAGCCTTGGGAAATAGTATTTTGAGCAATCTGCATGGCTTTGACAGAATGCCTGTAAGTTTTTCCCATTACATCATTACTGGGGCCAACACAAAGGCTATCTGGGTTGCTCAAGGAAGTGTATTGTGGAAAACAATCCTACTTTGATGACTGATCCAGGCATTTATTTAGGCAAAGCAGAAGCAGTTGCATTGGCTCATTTGATCTGTGCTGTTAATAGGAGACAGCTCAGTGCATGCTTTTGTTATACTTGCTCTTGCTTGCATAAGCTCTTGAGATTTTTTTTTTTTTTAATGAACAAAACTGTCTACCCCTTCACGTGGCAATGTCACAATCTTAATTATCACTCAAATTTTCCAGATGGGATTTTTTCCAAAATCTGTCTTAGAAGAGTTTGCCTAGGTTTAAGAAAGTCACTCAATATAATACTGAACAACTAGAAAGGTATACATATACAACAATAAATAAAAAAAAGTAAAAATGGGATGCAATTTGTGAAGACATGGGGTAAAAATAAAACAGCTACTTGATTTCTAGTTGCATGTGTTGCTTTTGTACCAGGACCATGTCAGTAGCCCTCTGTATCCTTTTTGCAACAAGGATGCAAATTTACTGGTTCCCTGAAAGGGAAGGAAATCTGTTACATGAATCACACTGATCTCTGGGGCTGTAGTTGGAGCACCTTGCAAACCATTTACTTTTTTTAACATTCATTCTCTGCTAACATTTCTCATATGTTGGTGCCTGTTCATTGAAGGCTTGATAAATGGTTTGAATGAAAGGCTTGCAGAAATAGTCAGTTCACCTCTTTGGTATCACACTTTGAAACTTTGTGTGCTCTTTATCTAGATATTCATTAAATAAACACAAACTGACCTTCCGAAAAAAAATTACTTGGACTTTCAACAATGTAATATTTGAAAATAAAAGGTGAAATCTGGTGAGGGCAGCTGATAAACAAGGTTATGTTCTCCTCAGTAGGAGAGGGATGGGTTTTCAGCTGTACCTTACTGGCCAGAAAGGCCATGGTAACTAGCAGGGCATCACTGACTGAATTGCAAGAACCTGCAGTGAGGGGAAATCTGTTCCACCCTCCACTAAAATAAAGCCACTGGCAATAAATCTTTCCCCCTAAACTTGTCTTTAAAAGACTAAGCAAGACTTGGCCATAAATGTTTCTTGCATAAAAGGGAGTAAACTGGGTGTCCAACTCTACACTCACAGGTACACCAGCATCCCTGGGGCAGCTCCGATGGCAGCTGGCTCTGTTACTTCTCATCCTGCAGCAGGTCATACAAGCAGTGGCCACTCTCAGAGTTTCAGAGAAAGTTTCCAAAAACCAGGAGGGCAGACCCTCAGCACACCTTCCCAGGGCATAGCTCCAGCCATGACAGCCGATGGGCTCCTTTGGGTGCCTCTTCTCCTAAAGCATTGCAAGCTGTAACGGGGTGGACCATTAAATTGGTGTCCGGACAGCTGGAACTCACGTCTTGCAGGATAATGGAGTGTGCAGATTTGCACCATTGTGGATTTGATCCAAACTGACTGTCTAGCTTGCAAGGATCCTGAAGGAACCCATGGGGGGAGTCGTCCCCCCTGCCCCAGCATCCTTTAGCAGAACAGTCTTTCCCATCTGCTGCCCTTAGCTGCTAGACCATTTGTCTGCTTCATGGTCTCTGGTTTTGGCTAGGAATGACACATCACCATCTTTTCCTAGTTCTTGGAATTCATTTTCTACAAACGTTATAGGGTGTGTCTATTTTTCTGCGAAAGGGGTTTTTAACTAGCTTTAAAGTGACCTCAAAAGCCTGCTGCAGTATGAAGCTGGAGGGAAGCAGAGCTGCGTGCGTGCCTGCGTATTGCCTGCACGCACCAGACCCTGCAGCTACTCATTCCTTCTTGTGCAGGCAGCTGAGAGCGTGACAATAGCATTTGGATAGCATCCCGTTTCCTCCCCCCTTAAACCTGAGTGTTGTCTTCCAGGTGTTACAGACGTTTTTGAAGTCAAAACACTTGCCAACTCCAATTAAACTTGTGGTTTGCAGACAAATTGGGAGCTGGCCGGAGAGGAAGCTGGCGGGAGGAGAGCTTTGTATGTGTGCCGGGCTCCAGGACAGCTAGGTTTCCATAGGTTTTGTGCAAATAGCCAGCAGGGAAGAGAAAAGCTTGTAAGTGCTCTGCCTCTAGTAAAGAAGGCATAAATACACAGCTGTATTGTGTCTGCAAGGAAGGATGTGCTTTGGTTAGGTAGGGCGAGATCCTGTTGGAGACTGCAAAACTGGAGAACTCGGATTTCATTTGTCCAGCTCAGCATCCAAAAGCGCAGCCTAAATGCCACCCCTCCATGTGTCCTGCCTGCAGGCGCACCAGCGGCTGGCTGGAATTAGGCTTTACATGAGCATGGTCTGCTCATCTTCTGGGGTACCTCTATGTTCTTTGTAGAATCATAGAAGCTTGGAAAAGACTTTGAGGATCATAAAGTCCAACCGTTAAGCCAGCACTGCCAAGCCCACCACGAAGCCATGTCCCTAAGCGCCACACCTACACGTCTTTTAAACACCCCAGGGATGGTGACTCCACCGCCTCCCTGGGCAGCCTGTGCCAGTGCTTGACAGCCCTTTCGGTGGAGAATTTTTTCCTAATATCCACTCTAAACCTCCCCTGGTGCAACTTGAGGCTGTTTCCTCTTGTCCTGTCACTTGTTACCTGGGAAAAGACAGACACCCACCTTGCTACCTTTCACCCCCCATCCTGTTTACTTTTTGTGCTTAGCCTTCCTTCCTTCAGGCACCGATCCCTCCTTCTCCCTGATCCAGCCCTGTACCCTGCCTTATTCTCTGCAGGACCTGGTCAGCAGAGGGTTGGTTTGTTCTCACCTATTTGGAAATGATTTCTGGACATTTGAGGTCTCCTTTCACACAAAGCTTTTCATCGAGCTAAGAGACA
The DNA here is from genome assembly GCF_015220075.1 of Falco rusticolus. Taxonomy (NCBI): domain Eukaryota; kingdom Metazoa; phylum Chordata; class Aves; order Falconiformes; family Falconidae; genus Falco; species Falco rusticolus. Next base: position 17,232,559 of record NC_051190.1, read on the forward strand.
CCTTGAGGCCATTTGTAATGGATTTCTTTAAAATGGAGTGGGAAAGTTTTCCCAAACTGGGAATATTTTAGAGACCTTTGAACAATTAATTCTCAGATTGCATAGCGACCAAGTTCAAACACTTGAGTTTTGTTTGGGGGCGAGGGGGGAAGTTATTTTGATCCTTTTTCTGCTTGCAACTTTGGGAACCGACACATCTTGAACAGCAACATGAAAGGACCTTCAATTTTGGCACTCCCCTGAAACGGGAGACTTCACCTGGATTTAAAAAATGGATCCAAATGGCCTCAAAACTAAACATTTCCTGCAAAAAAAAAGTTTGTTATGACTTTTTTTTTTTTTCTTCTGTGGGAAAATATTGTATAGTGAGGAAACTGCTCATGAGTTCTAGCATTTGATACTATTGGAGAGGTCTTTTACAGCTTAAAAAAAATATTGCTTTTTAAATTTTTTTTTCGCATCCACTCTGCCAGCCAAAGTGGAACCTGAGAGCAAAGTCAGACACAAAACCTGGAGGAAACAGAGCTTATTAGATTGGGGGTAACTTTTGCATTGCATCTCGCTGTCCTATTGTAGTGTCCTTTCCAACCTGGCTGTCTGCATTGCAAACACATCCACAGATAACATGTCCCTGGTGTTGCAATGGTGTTTCTTCCCAGCATCCTGGCAGTTCAGCTCTGGGGGATTTCCAGCCCTCTTGCTGAAGTTTCTTACCGTTCTCTGCCTGAAGGCACTACAACCATCTCCCAAAATGTCTGTGTGCCCTTGTCATGGCCTCGTGCCATACCCTTTTAGATTTTGCTTGCTGCACCCTGTCTACCAGGCACCACTTTCATTTGCTGCCCCTGCTACACCCATAAAAGCTCCACACCGGTGTCTCTGAAAGCCCTCGATAGGCTGTGCTACGGCAGAAGAGAAGCACTTGGTTGCTGTTGTGAACATTAGGTTAGGGAGGACCAGGCAATAGCGCCAGATTACCTTTTTAAACATCCTACTTTGCAGTAGAAAGTATCTTGTGCGTCCCTTGTAGGAAGTGTCTTTGGTCCAGGTGTTTTGGAATGCAGAGCGGGAGACCTCCAGGGAGGTCTGTGTCTCTTTGGTGGCTGGAAATGAACCTACGTCCACCATCCTTCCCACCAGTGAGACTTCTGCTTAGCTGTTCTCAGTGCTGGTGGCCATGTGGTGTCCCAGGTGGCCAGGCAGTATCTGAGTTTCCAAAATCAGCCGCCTTGAGTGGCCCCCAGCTCATCATCCTGTGAGGAAGAGCTGTGCCCTGCTGTTTGCCCCCCACCCTAGGAAGAATGTGCAGGTCTTGGTGAGGTGGTACTTTTGCCTCCTGGAAGCGTCTCTCTTCTCCCACAGCCTTCTTCCTGACCACTTTTCTGTTTTTCCTCTTGACTGCTTCTCCATCCTCCACCTCCCCCCCCTCCCCCCCCCGCCCCACTCCATCTGGTTTCTATCTGGACTAAACAGATGTTTTTCCACTTCTTAAATGTCCTGTATGCTCACCTCGACGATGTCTAACAGTGATCGTTCATTCTTCTTTCCCCAGGTGAAAAACTGAAAAACAGGAGGGGCTGGGGGAACCAGCTTCTCCTAATACCTTGGTGTGCATTTAGTGCTGGACGGAGGGATGAGGGAAACCTCTCCAACTATTCACCTTGCAGCCTAGAACCCTGTTACTCCTTCCAGGTCCCTTTTCCGTTGCCAGTGTATACAGAGGATCAGACCTGTGATTATACACACATGCCAGGGCAGTGTGTATAATATTCTCACTTTCATGTTATAAATGTTTAACAAATCCACAAGGTATCAAAAGAACTCGCAGAGATTTGCTAAGAAGGGCTTGTGGATAAACCTTTTGGACTTGGCTAGAAAGCAGACATATACAGTTTATTGCTTCCCCCTGCTGTGGAGTGACAATAGGTTAATTGTAGATTTTTCCTTAAAATGAGAGTGCCTCGCTTGGCAATTCAATCAAGTGGTATCTGTCACGCGGAGGTCTCGTGAAGGATTTATTCCCATTTTAAGTAATGTTTCGGGGGTGCACGCTCCATATGGAATACATTAGATAGACAGCGGCAAGGTTTGCTGGCACGTTCGCAGGGCTGGGGAAGGTATGTGTCCTGTGGGCACTGGGGTTCGGCGGCAGCGATCTTCCACGGTTCAGCGGGGATCTGGTTTCCTCTCACCCTCTTTCTCTCCTTTTCCCCTTACATGGCTCTGAAGGTCTTTGAGGGAAGGTTTTCCCAGCCTCCCCCGTGGAGGGACCAGGAGCATCATGGCTGAGGGGCCTCTGCCCATTGCCAGGTGCCTGGCAGGAGAAGGATCCCATGTGCGGAGCAGGAAGCCATGGGCCCTCCTGGTGACCACAGGGCAGAAATCCCAGTGCAGATCCCAGTTTGGGGCAGTGTCGGCATAGCAGTCCTCAGTCCTTGCAGGGTTTGCAGAGATGCTCTGAGCTGCTTTGGGTCCCAGACCTGGTGGCAGCCACTGCCAGTGGCTCTTTCTGGCCATGGCAGTGCCCAGCTCCTGGGCAGGGGGAGCTGAGGATGGGGCTGAGGTGAATGACCGCTTCTTCCCTTGAAAAAAACAACTCCCTTCTGTGATGGGAACTGAATGACCGAGTGAAACAATGTCATTTGGAAGCTGCTCTCTACTTGGCTTTTGTATCTATTTATTTTTCAGTTGGCCGGACTTGTTCTCCTGTAAAAACAACAACCAGAGATAGGCTAAGCAAGCAAAATGCTTGCAGGGCAAGTGCCTGCCAGATTTGGGCCGGGGTGTCACAGCCCTTTGCCACTGGGAGCTGCCGGCTGATCAGGAGGTGGGTGCTGGCCCCCAGCCTCGGGGGCAGCTCCTCCTGCTTTGCTTTAGGTTATGGAAACTGTCCTCCTTAGAGACCGTATCTGCAGGCACTGGCATTTTCCATGCTGCCTGCCAAGGGGGGCTGTGCAGTGCAGATTAGCCACTGAGCATGAGTGTGCTTTACTGCAGCGGGCCGTGGTGCTCGCTGCAGCACAGCCTGCTCTCTCCCGGGGGATCTGGCTTTTGGCATGCACTGGCCACTGGGACTAGAGCACCTACGTTACTGCTCTGCAGGTGCCTGGCTGCGAAGGGTGCTTTGCTCTGCTGCAAAGGAGCTGGGAGAAGTCCCTCTGGGGCACTGGTGGGGAGCAGCAGGGAGCAGGATTTGCTTTTGCTGTGAATCTGCTCTCATAGGTGCTCTCCATAACATCCACGATCAGATGGATGCCCCCACTCCAAGCAGGTGTGAGCGCAGCGCTGCACCGTTAGAGAGGCTCGGAGATGTGAAATGACAAACTGTGAGGAGTGAAAAAGCAAACAACCAAAAGCAACAACCCGAACAACTTGAGGCCGTTTTAATCTGGCTCCACTTGTTAATACAGCTGCAGCTTCACAGCATCGTGCACCTCGGCGCTGCCTCAACATACCACATCTGGTCGCGAGGGCTGCAGGTTCCCCGCTCCCTGGGACTGTGGGCATCGGGGCATATTCCCTGCATTGCTGCCAGTCCCAGAAAGAGTAAAAATATTCCCGTGCACCCCAAAGGAAGCCCCATAATGTGGGGGCAGAAGGAAGAGAACCAAAAGTAGGGTCTCGGTTGCTTTTATGAAAGTATGTTGTAATGCCAGAGAACAGCCAGCCCTTTCGGCCAGGGCGAGCTGGGTGTCTGTTAGAGCATCTCAGCATTGCACCCACACAAGGTCTTTTTGTAGACGGGACCCTTCTCTGGGTGAAGTTGGTGGCCCCCCACCTCAGCGATGCTGGTGCCGTGTGACACCAGCACCGTCAATGGCAGAAAAGCTTAGTTTTTCACAAAACAAATTTCCCTCAACTTTCCGACCTTGAAGTTTTCGGTCGGAGCTTTGGTATTTCATGTTCCCCAAGCCAGTGAAAGACGAAACTCGGTGCGGAGCGGACGGGGTGCAGCAGGCGCGTTACTAATGGGATGTGGAAGTGCCATATGGTCCTGAAAAATCACTGTCAGCGAGACAACGTCAAGGAGCCCCCCCTCGGAGGGGAAGCAGGGGAGAGGCGATTAATCATCTTCACCTCCTAATAAGTGTGTGAGCTCTCATACCAACCAGCACTCTTGTTGGAGGAGCAAAACTTCAAAGCGCGTGGTGCCCTGTAGCCCGGCAGATGCATGGGGCGTTGCTGAGCAGAGGCTGCATCCCACCGGGTTACAGTATGTGCATCTGAAAGCACTGAGAACGGGTGACAAATGTGGCGGGGACAGCTGTAAATGCTTCCTTGAGATGGGGATATTGTGTTTTACAGGGCTTCACCTGGGGCGTGCAGCTCGCAGCATCCCTGGCTCATCCCAGCCCTGGTCTTTGTGTCTGTGGGGTTAGACGGGGAAGTGTGCTCCTGGGGGTTTCCAGCCGGAGAGCTTTCATTTCGCTGGGAATGTTTCAGGGCTCCACAAAGCAGGGAAGATTTAACCCCTGTGAGCACATGGGGCCCAAGTCCCCATCAGATCAGTCGTGCAACTGTGATGCTTAATAAATACACCCCCGGGGCCACTAGCTGACTTTACACAACCAGCAGCTCCTTCTTCTTTTGTCTTTAAGCTGTGGCTGGACGAAGCTGAAAGTAGTATTGGGGAAAAAACTGTTTATTCAGGCTTCTCTTACTTTAACAGACTTCTCTTTGTTCTAAGCACCTCTATTTCACAGTTTCCCTTCCTGCTGGAGTCTGCAGTACCGTCCTCTGGCCACAGACAGGCTCATACAACCCTTTCCACTGCTTCAATTATAAACTTGGTGTTAGGCTGGAAAAGTCTTGAGCAAATCGTGTTTCAGCTCATCTTGACTTCCATTGTCCATGGGTAAAACAATACTTCCAAACCTCATAGCACTTCATAAATATCGCTGCCAGTGCAGAGAGCAGTAGGTGATTTCCAGAGCCCTGTTTGCCAGGCCACAGAGAATTTTGAATAGTTATTGGGAAGCTGCAGCTGGATCTGTCCCTGCCTGTGGTGCCGGCACTTGCTGTTTGCTGGGGAGCACAGGTCAGGGCAGTGGTTTGCTTGGGGCAAGCCTGCGACTTCCAGAAGAGTTTCTGCATCCAAGTCCCTGGGGCAGAGGGATTTGTCCCTTGTTGGTGCTGCTGGTGAGGAGGCAGACAGCGGGATGTGCGATGATGCTGGTGCTGTAGATGGATGGGCAGCCCCTATGCAAATGCAACTGAGTGATGAGCAGCAGCGCTGGGAGGAGAGGGCTGGGTGAATAAGCCCTTCATATGCCTCACAGAACTTCTTCTGCTGAGACCACATCTCCAAGAAGCACCTTGGGAGCAGTTTCCCATTTGTCCTTCTCGATCTGCACCAACCAAAACTTTCCCCCATGGGCTTATCCCAGCATTTGCAGCCCAGCACCGACACTGCTGCTGCAGCCTCTCCATGCTACTGTGGGAGCTGCAGCACTTCATGTGGGGTATCCAGAATAAAGGAAGTTAAACCAAGCTGTCCTTGGCTCGTGCTTAGCTCTGGCTAAGCCAACAGGCTTTGCAAATTCTGTGGTCTGAACAAGCTTCCACTTGTATTTCCACATGCGGCATCGTCCCGAGCTGTAACATAAAGCAGATCCCACAGAGGCTTGCGTGTGGGAAGACCTTTGCCCAGGCAGGGTTCAGCCCCCAGCATCCTCCCTGTGGTGCTGTTATCCGGGCACAAAGTGCCCGCGCAGCGCAGAGTGGTAGAGACCTGGAGGTGAACGTGTGTGGCGTGTTGCTTAACCATAAAAACCTCTTTCCAGCCTGGGGATCGGGTTTTGCTGGGATTTTTTCAATTCTCCGAGTGTGAAAGTGTGTGTGTGTGTATGTGTCTGTGTTCTTCTCCCTCTTGTCCGCTGTCAGCCCCAAAAGGGAATCTCTATTTCCCACAGACTCTGCCTCTCTCCTGTGCCCAGGAAGGCAGCACCGCTCTCCTAGCAGCACTGCAAAATCGGTGGCTTTGGTTTCCTTATATCCACCCTGGTGTATCTGTGGGGAGAAAAACATCCATCTGATGAGCACAGTCATGTCGTCAGTCACAGGGAGGGCCCAAGAGCAGCCAAGCTGGAAACAACCGATGCTCTGAATAGGTATTGGAGACCTCCTGCTTGCTGCGGGCAGGGACACACGGGACTTGGCTGAGCGCGCAGGGTTTCAGTTGCGAACGAGCAGCAGCAGTTATATATCCAGTAATCTCTGGCAATCACCGTATCCTAAAAATGTTGTTTCATTAAAGCTGCTTTCTGAAGCAGCTCTTCTGTCCCAGTGAGGGGAGGTAGGCCACTGAACCAGCTGTGGTTTTTTGTTTGGTTTGGTTTTTTTTTTTTCCCCCTAGTTTGCTATACTGGAGTTTTAAACTCTGCTGCTTGGTTTGCCAACTGCTGTTCTTTCTGATGCTACCCAGTTGTTTTGCATGGCCTTGAAGTGGTTTCCCAGCTATTTGAACTCCCTAAATGACAATGCTTCATTATTGTCTGATGGAGAAGTGGAATCTTCTGTTTACATGTAAAGGTTCCCCTCCTTCCCCCCTACCTCCCTCAACATATGCAAAGGCACTGCAGAAACTGGAACCAGATAAAAAGAAGAAAACAGGCTTTTAAAGCAAGTTCTGAAGTGTAAAGATGTGAAGGCCACTTAGAAATCATTGCCTTGCGCTTTCTCCCACACTGGGATTCATTTGGTCCAATCCATCATTGATTCAACATGCTCATCCGCCAGAGCCTTCAAAGACAACTGTGCATCTGCTTTAGCCATTCATCAAGGAGAAGCACAAAGGAGAAGGGCAAAGGAAAATGTATTGCCAGCTCCCTTTGGTGCTGTTTAATGGGTGTGAAAAAAGGACAGTGGAGAAGCTGGGTTAATGAAAGCCAGGACAGCGGGGGAAGTGCCCACGGGACATATATTTCTCAGCCCAGGTACGGACCTTGCTAAATTTGATTCTGCAGAGCAACTTCAAACGCTGAGCGGGAGAGCCAAAATGAGGTCAACGTGCAAAAGAGTAATCCAGTGCAGGTGGGTGCTCTTCCCCAGATGTGGCCCCCAGCCTCGTGTGGACACTGAGGGGAGAGGGGCTGCGGACCATGCAGCCCTGTTGTATCTCTCATTTCCCTGATAAGCATCAGAGTATTTTCAGGGAGGTGATGCTCTGCTGCTCCAGAGAGCTCCCATAGCCTGATCCCTAAAGAGATGGCTTCGTATGCATTTTCTTCCATTGAAAAAATTCAAGCAGCAAAATGCAAAGGAAGGCTTTGCCTTTGGGGGCTGTTCATCCAGCTGCAGTCCTGCCTGCAGATTGCTTATCTTGCACCTCTCCTGAAAGGTGAGCCCCTGCAGCACGGTCCTCTTGCTGCCCAGGAGTCACTGGGCCAAGCCCAGCTGTGCTGACTTTGATGTCCAGCTGTGTGCACGTCACCCTGGTCTCATGGACCTGCTGCAAGCGCCGGGGGTGCCCGAGCTCACTGGCACTGTGCTAGCACAGGCATCTGCTCTGTGCTCTGCCCTGTGTGGGACATGTATGGCTGAGCAACCCCCCGAGCAGCAGCACCACCTCAGGCCAATCCAATGTGGTGGCAAACCCAAGTTTGTGATGGGGAAGTCTCTTGTCTTAACACAACCTGGATGGTATTTGGTTGAGGTTGCTGGGCTTGTTCCTTATGTCATCTGTGACCCTGCTGAGCTGTCTAGTGATGAAGTGAGGGATGTTTTACCTCATGTGTTTCTATTTATTTTATTGGCTTCTCACGTTGTCTTTCTCCTGGCTCTTCTTCACCCCCCATGGTCCTCCCTTGTTCTGTCTGTCCCTCCTTCTCATGCACCCTTCCCCATGTGGAATGGAAGAGGAGGAGAGATGGTTGCCTTTTAGGAGCAGGTTTGACACTTGTTTGTTCACTTTAAAAAACTGAGACTGTTGGAGAGAAAATACTATTTTTGCAATTCTCTAAGTCCACAGGAAAAAATAAAAGGAAAAATAAAACAATAACTTGTGAAAGCATTGTGCCATCTGACTGCACAGCCCCATGAGTCTCCAAACACGCACTTCAAATCATGTCAGTGGACAACACCGAGTGGAACAATAGGAGAAGAGACATGGTCTCCATCTCTCCTCTTGTCCAAGCAGAGTCATGCCTGTCCAGGTGGGAGGTGGCGGGTGCTCAGGAGGACCTCGGTGTTTCTGATGGCAAAGTCAGAGTGCCACAAGGAGGGTGAATTCACAGATGACCTGAGCTGTCCTTGTGTAACATCTCCTCTCCCAAAGAGAGTTAGGTACTTGGGGTATGACTGTGCTCTCCTTGGCAAGGACAGGAGTTATATTGACAGGATTTTTTTTTTCCCTCTTTTTTTATTCTGGGCACCCTCGAAGCTCACCCCAAATTCCCAGGCCAGCCAGCCCTCTGTTAACAGAGATTATTTGCCCTTCTTTAGTGTGAGTTTATCTTGGTGGAGGAAGATTGTTATGAGTTGCACAAAGGAAGAAGGACACTGTACGATACCATGGGGAAGTCTCTTGGGCAACTTACTGGCTGGTGTGGAGCAGCAAGTGAAAGAACATGTCTCGTAGTTAATTATCTCACTTTGGGGTGTGGTCGAGGCCTCCTCCATTTTTTTTCTCATGTGATATTTATTACTGATGTTATGTTTTTTTCAATCAAAGATACTTAGCCTGAAGTTTTCTGAAGACTGCTTCCAAGCAGTTGAGCAACAATTTGTTCTCGGAATAAACCAATTTGCAGCTGGGGCCTGAAATGCTTTGAAGAAGATGAGTTTATACTTGCAGGCATTCTGCTTTGCGCTTATCTTGATTTGGCCTTGCAGATCTTAGTCCAGATTTATAGCTGAGTGCAGTCTTTTCTTCAGCTTCGGGATGGGGAGGGAAAGCGCTGTGCTTCCCAACAGCATGTGAATGGGTGAGCTCTTGTCCAAAGTCCTTCCCCTGTGGATTAGACACAGCTTCTGAACTTGTGTAATGCGCTGACCGGTGCGTGATCATTTCTGTCCTTCCCATACTGCAGGATATAGATGGAAGGCAGTATGAATTATTAATATTTGCACTTCAGTTCTGTAAAATAGTAGAGTTGGAGGTTACAGCCTCCCCTGGAAAATGTTGGAAACTCTGGGCAAGAGTACTGTGAGTTTTTTCATTTTAGTGCATCTATCACAGAAGCCCTGCTATGTCAATATTGATGTGATTTGTCTTTCAGGCCAGCTTTATGGGCTTTTTTTTTCTTTTGGTCTGTATGCTGCAGGTTGGGATTTGCTTTTCCTGGCTGTGTCCCCTTCAGCCTCCCTTATTAATGCCCCTTCTTTAACTTTTTCCCCTTGGATTCCTTTGATTTCAGTCAGTTCTGGAGCTTTAAGACTAAGGTCTGGGAGATCCCTGCTCATTTGCTTACAGCTCAAATCCAACACAGCAGCCCCTCTCTGCAAGTTCATCATTGTTACGGAAATATTATAAATCATTTGTGTGAGGTTTGAGTTTGCTAATGAAGAAAGCAGGACAATGTATGCTGCTAAATGAGTGAACTCATGTTAAAAGGCTCTTGATGGGAATCCAGGGCAGTGAAGTCACATAGCCCTAGCCTGGGTGCGGTCAAAATTGTGAACAGACATCGGTTTTAGATAAAACACTGTTCTAGCATTAGTGTGCTTTTATAGAAAGTTAGTAGCATGGATGTTGACCTTATGTTTGGCAAAAGTAGACTACCCAAAACATGTATGCAAGGCAGATGGGGAATGCGATTTAATTAAAAAAGAAAATATTATGATATTCTGAGAACAAAGTGGTAAAGTCTTCTGGCTGTGCAGGAATTTCTTTTCAGAAATGGAAGACACTGAAAGGCTGGACCCGGAGGGGATGGGGTCTGAGGTGTCCTTTCCCTGTGGGGAGGAAAAGGACGATCCTGGGGTCTCTGCCTGGCAGCAGGGTTATCAGTTACTCTCTGGAGCAGCGATGGCTGGAGAGCTTCCAAGCACATTCTTCCATAGGAGGGTGCCAGCTCGCTGGAGCCCAGGCGCTTTGCAGAAGAGGGTTTGATTCCAGCGCGATAGTGGCGATGGCTCCCTGCCTGCCGGAGCCGGCTGCTGCTGGCACCCCCTGGCCCCACCTGCGCTGCCCACCTGTGCCTGCATCGCCCCGGGGGTCCACCCGAGCCCCCCAGATGCTGTGCCAGAAGCCTTGCACTGACTAAACCTCAAGGCACCAGGTGATGCAATGAGGAGGTGGGAGCTGAGCTTGGTAAATGGGAAAGTCCTTCACCCATCAGCATTCCCGTGCATCTGGGTTTCTCTTTGTCCCTCAGGACATTGCTAAAGTCCCGGAGCCTGGGGTCACTGGCTCCCAGCTCCTCTGCTCTTTGCCAGGCAGGTGGTGAGGAGTGAAGCCTTTCGAAGCCCTGCTGCAGCCAGGCAGGTTTTTGGGACCAGGGAAGCCCCACAGGAGTACAGCTGTGGAGCCCTCTCCCAGTGGGAATGACGTGACCCTAAATTCCTGTGGAGTGGGAAAGGGCAACAGAAACCTCGGCTTGTTGCCCCAATATCTCACAGCCACGCTCTGCTCACCACTGCACGTCTGCTCCTGCTTTCGCCCCATCCAGGGATGAGCCTGCGGCTGCTCCCTGGCCCCACACAACCCGGGGGGTGGGGGGCAGCAGATGGGTCTACGTGGGGCAGCTGCAGACTGTGCTGGGCAAATAAACGGGGTCTTTCCCGAAGGGAGGGGTTGGAGCTGCAGGGTCTCGCTCCACCGCAGATCTTTGCTACCCACGATTGATGCCTCTCTGGGGACTCGAGCAGATTGCTGAGTGGGCAGGGGTTCTGGAAATTGGACGATTTAAGGGGCTTTTGTGTGGATTTAAGAGCCTCTGGACAGACACCTGCTTCTGAAAATACATGCCAAGGGCACCAGTGGGGAAAGGACGTGGGAAAGTAACTGTGAGGCTGAGTAGGTCTGGGACTGCTGGGGCAGAGCAGGGTCCCTCTCAGAGGGAGCTGGAGAGGGGACAGTCCTGGGTGCAGGTACAGGGGTTACCTGCTTGCTCAGCAGACAGGGTCTTGGGTGGGTGACAGGGAGATGCCTCAGCTCAGGGAGGACTTCCCTCTCCACGGAGCTGCTTGTATGAAGATGTCAGCCCTGCTCACAGCATCGGCCTCTGGGCGGCAGGGTGGCTTCTGCCACAGGCTAGCCCTTCAGGGAAAGGTCCCCAAACCTTTGGAGGTCATCACCCTGCTCTTGAATGACCCCGAGAGCTACAGAGAGGGCAGTACAGCCTACAACCCTGATCCTCCAACCCATCATCCAGTCCTGTCCCCACACAAAACCTGCAAGCTGCCTGCCCTGGCTCTGGGGGTCTGTGGGGACTGGAGCAAGAAGGTCTGGCTGCAGCCTCCAGGTCTTCATTTGTAAATAAGCACCTAGCTGCTATGGTAATGCTTATTTAATTTAGGCTAAGTATTTCTACAGCTGTTCTGGGAGAATCATGCTGCTTTATGCTAAATGTTAATTCTTGGCTGCTCACAGCTGCAGGAGTGTATTGGTCGGGTGCAGCCCTAAGGACAGGTTCTGCTGTGTCGTCCCGCACAGCTGCACGGCTGCCCCTGCTTTGGGGTTTATGGAAAATGCCAGTTGCCCTCCCAGACCATTTGCATGCAGCTCACACAAGACAGTGACCAGTGCCTACCTGTGCTAGCAGAGCAGGTCATAAGCTGTAGGTTACCTAAAGAATTTTTGAAGAAAAAGGATGCCACTTCTTGGATATAGATGTCCTTCAATTTACCTGCCCCCTGCCCAGCCTCGCCGTGGCAGAATGCACGCTGGGTTTTCCCACCTCCATTATGTAGCGCTACACCTCTCCTTGCTTCTTATCCAGGCTCTGAACGGCCAGGGTGGGTCAAGGCACAGAAACCAAAGGGACAGCCACCGAGCGTGGGGCGCAGGAACCCATAAGCCTGGGGTTGCATGCTGTCGGTGGAGCCAGGTGGGTGGCAGTGAACTGCTGGGGGTGGCCCTGGCCTCGGAGCAACCATCGGGGCAGAGCTACTTCAAAGCTGATCATGGGAGCTCTGTGCAGTCCCCCTCGTGCTCCGCTGCTGCCCAGTTCCTCTTCTTTAGAGGTGCAGGGACACACTGGCCATCCACAAAGACTCTGCAGATCCCCCTGCCCCATTCTGCAGCGCACCTGAGTTTCATTAGTCCCTCCATGGCCAAAACCTCTCCCAGCCATGGGATCAATTGACTCCACGGCTGAAATGCTGCCAAGCCATCCTGCTGTAGCAGGTGGGCCCTGCTGGCGGGTAGGAGCTGCAACGAGCGCTCGCAGCTCCCAGCCCTGGCTCCTCTGGTGCTGCGAGCAGCTGGGAAGCTGTTGTTGGCCAAGTGTGATAAAAGTCTCCCTCCAGCCTCCCCTGGGCTTGGGTGGGTTGGAAAGCCCGGCTTAGCTTGTGCTGGGGCTGAAGATGCTTTCTGCAAAAGCCAGATTTTAGGGCATTGAGAGTCTGCAGGCAACCTTCTGTTGAGGGTGGTGTTTCAGGGCAGGCTTTGGGGAGCAGCAGAGTGCTCTGCAGCTGGCAGATTAGCCCTGGTCTCCAGCATGTCATGGACCCCAGCATTGTCTCAGGTGGCGCAAAGCTTGTGGAGCAAGCTTTGTACCACCTGAGATCACGCTGGGTCTAAGTGTGGTACAGTGCTGGGCCTGAACATGCTGTGGACACAGCAGCTCTGCAGCTTTGCAGCACCTGAGGTGATACTGGGTCTGAGCATGCCATGGAGCAGAGATGAGGCTCATCCAGGTCCCAAGCTGGCCTGTGGTCCCAAGTGTGCCACGGACCTGGGATGATTCTGGGCCATGGTCCCAAGTGAGCTGCAGACCCAGTCTTGTCTCAGGTGGTGCAAAGCTTTGCAGAGCTGCTGGGTCCACAACATGGTTTGACCCAGCATCATCTCAGGTCCACAGCACCCTTGGACGCAGCATCAGAGCCCTTGACCCAGCTCTCTGAGACGAAGCTGGGTCCATGGCATGCAAAAATACAGCCCCCCTTTGACAGGAGCCTTTGCGTGAGCTATCACGCAATCTGTTTATAGCTCGGGATTGTCTTTGACTTTTAAACACTGCAGTGAGGAGTAAACGCAGTGAGCCCAACGTGGGCTTTGTTATGACATTTTGTTGCAGGCAGGAGGCAAGCTCCGGCTGCAATAACAAACACCCAGTGTTATGACACTTTTACCTTTCCAACTATTTATGTAAGCACAAATATTTTATTTTAAGGTTTGAGACATGCCGTTAACATAAAGCAGCCTCATTCCTTTCAATACGGCCTGGTTTTCACTTGGGGAGCTGTTGTTTAATGAAAAGGTTAATTGTGTTTTATAGGGCTGTATCGCCTGCCTACCAGTTTCTGGCTTGGAAGGCGGCGAGGTGCGGCTCCTGGTGCTCGTGCCAAGTTACGGGCCATGAATGCAGGCGGTTCCTAGGAAGAAAACAAAACGTGTGACGAAAAGTAGCTCAGAAATCAAGGGGTTTGGTGGTGCAAATCCATTTAGAGGCTGCAAAACTAATTTCAAGTGAAATGATTTCCAACGAGCCTACCCCATGACTACACCCTGCGCAGTGGCAGCTGAGATGGGAGTTTCAGAGAACATGAACTGTTTTCCGCTCAGCAGTAAACACACTCAGCCTTTCCCTTCCATAGCTGCACCACATTAAAGAAATCCTGCATGTATTTTTCTCTCCTGAGATTGAATTAATTAACTTGAAATTTCTCTTAACAGCACATAATGACTGGGGAGAGCAGAAGGAACTGAAAGTTTAATCTTGACTTGTCAGCAAATTCCTCCTCCGGCAGCCCAAGGAGAAGCAGCCATGCACTTGCATTATGCCCTGGTGTGGCCACCGGACTGTTTTGATTAAATAGATTCTGGGGGTTTAGGAAAACTACAAATTTTATAGCTATGGTGTTCTTTGCAAAAGTGATGTAAAACATCATAAAGCTGCCAAACCACCTCTGCGGTGCAGAGATTCATGCTGGCCTCCTCTGCAGCAGTGACTGTCAGCCCCAGAAAATGCTATTAAGAAAATATCTGAGATGGAGCTGGTAGGAGGGCATGGGGGAAGGTTAGCGCCTTGCAAACTTTTGTTCTGTCTTTCTGAATGTTTAATGTCTTTCGGTCCATGCCACTCAGAAGCCACATCTGAATTTGGCCCAGTGTTTGAATTAGACATTTGTGAGCCAAGTGTTTCTCTGCAGTGGCATCACCCATGGCATCTGTAACAGCATTGTACCTGATCTTCCTTCTTCCGTTTCAGTTTAACACCAGCTCTGTATCAAGGTACTGACTATTTCTGCCTTCAGACTGCGCTGAAGATGGATGCAGGGGAAAGTTGCTATTGAAGCAGCGTGGTTTCAGAGCATCTCTTCAAAAGAAGGTGCTGTTGGCCCAAAACCTCGTGCAAAGTCGCCTCCTGCCCCATACCCACCCCGTGTTGCAGCCTGGCTGCCCCAAGCAGTTGTGCCCAGCCTCAGGTGCCCCCAAAGGGTGAACTTGTGTCTAGGTGTCTCCATTGGGGTGGCAGATGCGTGCTGTGGTCCCCAGGTTGGTCTGTGCCCCCTTACACCTAATTCAGCCGGCCGACCTTGCTTCGCTGGCTCACTCGGCGATGACCTGGAGCCCTGCAATGGTAACGGGCTGGGATATATGGCCACGCTGGTGCCCAGCTGTAGGCTTTTGTCAGCTCCCCGTGTTGCAAAGCCTCGCAGGCTTTGGGCTGGGTGGAGGCAGCAGGAACAGCGCACCCTCCATCTCCGAGTGTTTAGGGAATGCTCCCTCTTTTGGCAAATTTTGATATCTGTTCCTATGGATTACAGAGATGAAGTGCAGCTCAGAGTTTCTTAGGGGTGTTAAAAACTGAATTCCTGAAATCAAATCGATTGCATTAAAATTACAGCCACCCTTTCTTGCGGCCAGTGCCAGGTGGGTGTGCTGTGTATGACTGGTGATTTTAAGGGCTGGGACCTGAGAATTTTAACATGCCAGGCCCTGAAGAAGAGTCAAACTCAGAGCAGAAAGGGAGGAAATTGAGCCCTCTTCCCTGCCAGCAGTCAGAAGGGAGGACAGGTGCTCTAGTCAGCACTGCCACGCAACCAGTCATTTGACTGTTTCCTTTTTTTCCCCCTTCCTTTTGCTTTCCCTTCCTTACCCTTTTTTCGTACACATCCCCCCCCCCCCCCCCCATCTTTTCATCACAGCAAACCACGCTGCCAACATCATCGGGGCAGAGTGTTTAGTGGGGTTGGATGATGCTCCCTCTGCACGGTGGAGCTGGAGGAGGTTTGTACGGTGGAGTTGCACAGCCCCGGTGCTCTGCCCCGCAGCTGGAAGCTCAGCCATGGCCCCCAGCAAGCTGTTGGACCTGGCATCATCTGAGGTCCATGGCACACTTAGACTCAGCATCACCTCAGGGGGTGCAAAGCTTGCGGAGGTTTTCTCACGTGCGGGAAAGTTGTGGTGTCAGTAAGGCCTCTGCTTGAAGCTGGTGGAAAAAATTTAGAATCAAAATACTGTTAAATGCCTCTAATGTATAAATGTAAGTTCTCTAAACCTGAAGGTTTAATTGATATTTTTTCTTCAAATAATGGACAAAGTTGAGTAATTTAAGCCATTTTACAGCAAAGGCAATTGAATAATTGCTAATGGCTTTCAGCTGAACGTATTTTAAAGTCAGGTCAGAAATCTGAGCTGATTTAAAGACCAAGGGGCATTCCTTTCTCTTGAAAAAGAATTAGATAACAATGGTAATTACAAGATGGGATTCAAAGGAAAACTGAGATTTGCATATAAGCCTTGGCAGAGCAAGAGCTAAAGAGCTGACCTGGCAAAGAAAAATGCTGACCAGCTATCCTGTGGAGCACTCGAGGGGAGCAAAACAAGAAAACAGAGACCTTCATGATAGAAATTTGAATTACGTTAATGTGCACTGAAGGGTGAAAGTTGAAGGGTTTTTTAGGTTGGTGTCACAATGTGGAGGTCAGGCTGGTGCAAGATTTCCTGAGCTGTGGCTTCGCCTTGCGTCCATTCACAAGCTGGAAAATGATCTGGAGATGGGATGATGGGCAACCTTGGCTGGAAGATCCCCTGGGGACATTGAGGCATGCAGAGTGGAGCAGGCTGGGAGGGGAGCACCACCATGGGCTGCGTGCCTAGGGATGGTGGCAAAGCAAAGTTCTAAAATTACTCTAAAGCTAAGGAGAAATACATGCCCCTGAATATTTGTGTGGGTGTTCTCAGAGCACATACACCTCACGCTCTTCCGAAGAACAATTTATTGATACTTCAGACAAGCTGGGACTCCTGCCCCAGGCTGCTGTTGGGGCAAGTCGTTGTTGTATTTGTTTGTTTTCCTGCCTCTGGCTCAGGGATTCGTTGGCTTTGGGAGCTGGCAAATGTCTGTCCTCATGCCGCCGCACGTGTCTTACCGAGGCAGCGTTAAACCATGGCGCTGAGCGCTGCCACATCTGCTGCCTTCCCCTGCCTCTGCGCTGGGGGACTCATCCTGCCGCTGGGGAGGGCACTGCAGCAGGCAGATCCATGCACAGCATCTCTAAAGCTGCTCTATGTAATAATTCCAAGATGTAGCCTGTGTGCCCAGCCCAGGGCCTGTGTGATAACTCTGGATATTCACACATATTTCACCTGGCATTGTCTCCTGAAGCTAGTGGGGCTGCAGTTTCAGTGACATCTTATGGTAGTCATCTCCATGTCCCAGTGATAAGGCTGCATGAAACTGCCTTTTGCCATCCTCTGGACTGGTCTTGCTCTGGTAGCTCTGGAGTTGTGGGAGAAGGAAGAGAGAACCCCCTCATCAGCTTTCTTCAGATAACAGAAAGTAGATTCCTTGTTCTCCTCCTTTTTTTTATCTCCTTTTAAGGTAGCTTGCACTGGCTCTTCAGAGAACTTTTTTCTTGCTTCAGTGTTTGCTCAGCTCCTCTGAATTCCTCTTTGCCCTGCGTCCTCCAGGGATGGAGCGTCCTGTGGTGGAGTGGCACATCCCTGCTTAGCTCCGTGTCGCTCTCGGTGATGGAGTTTCCCTGAGGCATGTTCACCATGCCTGTGTGTTCAGCTGAGGTCTTCCCTGATCCTCCTGCTTTGGTGCTGCCGGTCCCCTTCCGCCCCACGCAGCGACGTGAGCACCTTCCAGTGTGTACAGCTTTGCCTCTGTCAGCGCTGGACTTGGGTTGCTGTTGTTTTCTTTGCATAAGGCAACAGTCGTGCCTCTGGAGTGCAGCTGTTAGGGAGCTTTTACACACCATGGCCTTCCTTCTGCTGTCATTTCTCTCCTCTGCCAGCCACCACACATGGCATGAGGAGGTTTGATCTATTAACACAAAACTGCATTGAACTTGAAGTCAGAATTACCCAGGATGAGCCATGGGTAGTTTTCCTATGACTCGTAGGCCTATGACGACTTTTTGGCAGTTCAGTAATGCTCATGAAGCATTCTTGCAGCCCTTCATCACAATTCTCCTGGGCTTTCTGAATGCTTTACAGCTCCTGGCAGAAGATCCTCACTGGATCTGATGTGTTCAGTGTCCTCAGCTGAGGCATCCTTTGTTAAGGTCTTGTTCCTTGCAGTTTCCCTTCTGGATGCTCCTGTTCTCCATCAGCCTTTGGCAGTGTTCATCCTGGTGTCATTGGGGCAGCTCCTCATCTGAAGTTACAGCTACTCCTTGTTTTCCTTCCCTTGCCCTGTTACTTGCTTCCCAGGAGTCTCAAGACATGAGATAAGGAGAAACCAGAAAGCAAGCAAAGCTGCCAGTGGACTTTTAACATCCTGCCTTGGGAAAGGTGCTGGATCTTGCACTTTACCGTTTCCTTTGCCGTCACCCAACTTTCCACCACACCCTGACATGGGAACAGTTAAGCAGCATAAATAGCAAACAGGTTCACGTGCCTAAGCACTTCCAGATGCCTGAGCAGGTAATGCTTTGAAATGTCTCTTAAATGAGCACTGAGTTTTGACCTGCAGGATAAATGCTGGCTGGCATGACACAAAAAATACCGATCTTGAAAATTATCCCAAATTATCCCCACCAGTTGTAATGGTGGTAACAGCTCGGAGACCTGCGCCTTAATGAAGCCATTTCCTGCCAGGATACTGTGGGGCCCTGCAGTTACTGTCACCAACTTGTACCTTGAGTTACCACGTCTTTGCTCATTGTCTGTGCTTCCTCATCTAGGTCTAAATACAAACCTCGTATTTTTAATTTATTATCTGTTCATGCATCCATGCTCCGGCTGTGTCCGATCTCTGCATCCTCTCATACCGGACCTAAGGAGCGGAGTGCTCACGTTCGGCATCGCTCATGCAGAGCTTTTTCCTTTGGTGAGCTTTCCTCGTGCAGGGATTTTGCAGCTGGTCTCAGCAGGATAGAGGTGTCCATTCCCCCCTCTCCCTCTGATTACAAATCTCTTTTTGAGGAGGATGGTGCTTGTCTTACTGCAAGAGCAGCACTACCAAAGGAGTAATATATTTAGTTCAGAGGCGCTTAGATATCTCCGTTACAACTGTAGGCTCCTGCTGTCCAAACAGCTTAGATGGCCCCAGTACATTTAGGAAAATAATTAGGACAGGGTGTGTTTGGAAGAAAATCCTTTGGAACCACTCACACTTGAATATAGCCTGTAAATCAGAACAGATCAGACTCCAGGTCAAACTGGTACTGGTGTGAGGGTGTTCATTTCTTAGGCAAAATTAAATGGGGGAGAGGAGGCTGGGGTGAAAACCTGGATCCCACTCCTGGATCCTTTGGGAGGACTTCTCATCCTTTAGAAATCTTGGCATCAAACCCTGACTCCTTCCAAACTGAATAAGCTCATGAGGGACAACTTCTATAGAAATTTTCATTACCCACGTGCTCCAAAAATGCCCCTGTGTGTTTCTTTTTGGTGTTTTTTTGCTGCTGAGAATGAATATTGCATCTGTCATGGGAGAGAAGTTAAAAGGCAAAAAATCTGAGGTCTGCCTGTGGGATGACCCAGTGAGCTGGACCATACACTGCGGTACTGCACAGCATGACCAAATTGTATTTCTAGTAACTATTTACAAATGCTTGCTTCTTGGAAAATGTCTTCTATATGTAGGCAAGGAATTAAGCTACTAGTTTAAAATAATTATGAGAGAGATCATGTCACTTTGTGCTGAGTGATAACAAATATCCAACATAATTTTAGAGTCCTTCCTTCCTCTGGCTTTTAATATTTAAAGTTTAATACTAAAATAAAATATTAAAGGCACGATTCTCCCTCTACTGCCTTCTGCCTGCACCCACTTTCTCCTCCAATAGCTGAAGGAGACCTTCCCTAATCTTTCCAATTAACTCGGTATTTCCTGTAAGGTTAACACCGAAGAGGGTAAGAAAGGAGTGTAAAGTGAGGAAAGACATCTGTCAACTATTGGAAATACTTTCCACGTTAGAAATTGAAGGGAGCCCACACTGAAGCCAGATGATCCGACGAGAAGAACAATTGCAGCGTTGGCTTGAAAAGAATGTGGGTGATTTGTTATAGCTGTCCTCACAGTAGGCACCTGGTTGTCACGTTCATAGGAGAATACCTTGGAGATATGCTAAACGCATATCCTGTTCCCATCAGGAGTGCTGAAGGGCCAGAACAGGCAAGGTTTGACTTGCATTTTCTGGAAGACATAAATTATCATTTGTTCCTAAATCCCCATCATTTCAAATCCTTCTCATTCCTCTCTGCTGTCCCGTGACTAATTTCAAGCGACCTGTGAAGAGTTTGTGTGTTGCGGCAGCAACTGAAACTGTTTTACCAACTAGAAAAAGTTTTACCAACTAGAAACTTCTGGTTGACTTTTTTCGGGGCTGAGCCTGTGTGTGGAAAGTTTATAATGCTCTGGGTTTGACTATGAGCTTTATAGAACAGGTCAGCAGAGACCCGTTTTGGTAACCCTGCAGGAAAAATATGAAATGCTTTCTGGGGAGGAGAGACCCAGAATTTCAGCTGATCTGACACATAAGCTCTTGGGTTGTTTTTGCCTGTTTTACTTTTTGGTTTGTCCTTAAGGTTGAAAATGGCTCTAGCGCAGCCCAAACAGGCCGGAACAGTTCAGCTTGGTGAGCCAGGACACGTTTAAACAGGAACATGGGTCTGCAAATTTCCGGGGTTGTCATAATTCCTCTGCTCCTCCTCACCCCATCGGATGTAAATTATTTCAAAATATAGAGAGAAGAACCAGCTTTATTCTCCTAAAAGGCGGAAAACCTGATTTCATTGCAACTGTTTCTGCACCACTCGGTGTCCTCCTTCTTTCCTTCCCTTCCTTCCCTTCCTTCCCTTCCTTCCCTTCCTTCCCTTCCTTCCCTTCCTTCCCTTCCTTCCCTTCCTTCCCTTCCTTCCCTTCCTTCCCTTCCTTCCCTTCCTTCCCTTCCTTCCCTTCCTTCCCTTCCTTCCCTTCCCTTCCTTCCCTTCCTTCCCTTCCTTCCCTTCCTTCCCTTCCTTCCCTTCCTTCCCTTCCTTCCTTCCCCTGGTGGAAGACCAGCATTTGAGCAGCCCCTCACCATCCTCACCTGCACAAAGAGGCCCAGGAATAAGTCAAGCCAAGACGTGGCCCCACCGGTTTGACATTGTACTCTCGTATTCTCCTGCACTTCATCTCCCTCATTGTGCCAGGCCCCAGGAAACCAGAAGAAACTTCTGTCAACAGCTGGAATAGTTTTAAAGGCAGAGAGTATCACAAGATCAACAACTGGAAGTTTACGTTTCATGAATCATGGGATTTACCCAGTCACCCTGGCAACGAGCCCAATAACTCTTATTCCAAAATGGCCTGCCAGTGAAGATGTCGAGGGATGGAGACTGTGCTAGTAGCTCCTTTGTTATCTTTGTGCTTAGTTATGATGCTTGAATTTTACTATGTTCATTTCTAAAGCTAATTCACGCTGGCCCTTCCTCCCTGAATTTTGGCAGTGGATGTCACTGTCGGATGAGAAAAGAACTGTGGAGGTCACTGCTGGCTGTTTAGGTCCCTTAGAGCAGCCTGTGCTCTGGATCTCATGGAAAAAGAGTAGCCTTGCCCACAGGAGCCCAGCGGCACTCTGAAGGTATCCACCTTGAGAGTATGAACTGAGGATGTCAGGTTTACCCCTGAAAGCACCACATCTCTGTAGCTGTGTGCTCCCCTGCTGGCTTTAACACAGAGGGACCTATTTTAAATACAAGCCTTTTATGAAAACTGATCAACATGTTCTCCTTGAAAGAGTCAAACCTGTGTCATCTTCTGGGCTTTTTCCCTCTCAAGCTGGCATTTAATAGGGATGGACCCAGCAAGAACAGGAATCGGTGCAAGGCTTATGTCAACGCACTGTGGGTTTTCCTGCTCCAGCTCACACCTGCAGAAGGTAGCGTGTCCATCCCGACCAGTAGACCTGTCCAACTGCATCATTTGTATTTTTTTTATATATATATATAAAGCATTGCCTTTTCTTATGAATACTGCCTTCTTTCAGCCTGCTGACCGCTGTTGGTTATGCTGACCTAGGTTGTATGGTGGGACACCCTGGCCACAATCACTTTGAGCCCCTGCCTCCACCCTCGGGATTTAAGCTCCTCCCTGCGTTGCATGTCTCCTGAGTCCAGCCTCATGACATATGTGCTATTTGCAGAAAATGTTTGTCAAGACCAGGTGGTTGAAAGCAAAAATGCCAACAGATCTGCCTTTTGTAACCGTGCAAGCAGCTTGTTAAAATTAGTCACAGGCTAAGCTGCAGGACATCTGTGCTGTCAGCCGTCCAGGGAGCCATCGATACTGCCCGCTCCCGCTGCGCCAGCCCCAGATGGGAGCTGTGCTGCTAACGCCGATCTTTGGGTCTGTGCTAGCACAGGCTGAAGTCATTCCCAGAGCTTTTTCCCCCTCCTCCAGTTCACAAACCTTTGCCCAAATTTAGCCATGAACCTCCCTCTAAATGCATAAACATTTGTGTGTCCTGAGTTTCAGATGCCCACAGACAGCATCCCAAAACAAAACCTGGGAAATGTTGGCATTTGCTTTAGAAGAATTTGTACTTGGCTGTTCTGAAGACTTTTTTTTTGTTCACTTAATTGAGCAAGGGCTGCAATTTCAAAGGCCTTTTGCGGAGTGAGGTGCCTAGCTGTCATCGGGGGGTTTATTAAATTTGGGCCCAACTCCCATTTTCTGCTTGAAAAACTGCAAAGCAAAATTCCGCTCTGGCTCTCTGCTGTTGTACAGCTGTCTATCGAAAAGCACCAGATCAGCTGGTCATTAATAGCTGTCCCTGGTATTGAGCTGAAGTCATCTGTTCCCATTTTCTGTGCGGCACCCAGCACCAAAAGCCTTTGGAGACGGTGCACCTGCGAGCGTGGCACGTGGGGGCGAGATGGCAGAGGTGCTCTCCACTTCCCCATCGGGAGCTGCCTTTGATGCATGTCCAAAAATACAGCGTGAACTGGCTTCTTTGGATCCATCGTGCTTAACTGCTTCATCAACATGCCCCACGGTACAAATACATAAACAGTTTGCATGTCTGTCCTCGAGCCAAGGGTCTTGTATTTCTGTGTGTCCTACCTCTGATGACTTCTCCTGATACGCCGTAAGCGATGCCTGCGCTCATCCTGCCCCGCATCCCTGCTCCCATCTGATGTGGCCTCAGCTTGCTCAGCTTGGGAATTGCCTCCCCTTCTCCTGAAGCACAGAAACATGCGGGGTTTACTTTTCCACCCTTAAAACAGATTCTCTGGAGTTTGACCAAGTTCTCTTGCACCACCACCAGCAATGGACCTAACGCTCCATGCTTGGCTGGGGAAGGGGAGAACATTGCTCTGGCTTTGCCCATTTCAGAGCACGTTTGGCGCTGACTTCCAGGCATTTTGCACATAATCCCCTGCCTGCATGAAAGCCTGACATTGTGCCGGGAGGACATGAACACAGAACCTTTGTGCTCAGGGTATTATGCTTTCCCCGCGCACATGCTCTCTGCTCACACATGCCGTCTGGCCAGCCCTTGTAGCTGGGTCTCTTGCATACCACGCTTTCCTATGGAATTTGGATTCAAATGTGAAAATTCTCCGCCACACAATAAAAGTGGCATTTCCATGCCCTTTAGCACATCAGTCTTTCCTTGTGAATAGAGCCCTGACTTCTTTGGCTTTTGCCATATGGAACAATTGATCCCTTCAGTTCACTTGCCAACAGTAATCGGTTTCTTCTAGCCATAAATTTTACCCATTCTTTCCCCTCCCCCCCCTCCTTTTTTGGGGGGCATGGAGAGGAATAAAGTAATAAGAAGAGACAGCCATAAAGTAGGCAGCTGTTACTAGTCAGATCTTGGCCTGGGAAAGAAGCAAAGCAAGTATCAGCCTTTTACCTGGTGCTGTCTGCTGACGTTTAGCTGTTGGGTCAGGTTGCCCTACGACGGGTCCTGCTGCCAATGTTCCTGCTTCCCCTGAAATGCCTGGCCGTGTGGTGTTTTGCTGTAATTTGAGCTAAAGGAATAACCATTTTTAAGCACCTTGCGGACTTTGGTGGTTGTTGGAGAAAGTCAGGTAATACCCTAAGTGGGAAAGGCAGTAGTGAGACAGTAGTTTTGTTACAATGGGATTTTTTGATATATCGTTTTCCTATTTGGTGCCATTTGTTTGCCTGTTCTTTACCTCGCATTGACAGACTGCTGGCGCATTTTACCAAGGCTTTCCTTTTCTAAGTGTTGCAATATCTGTTTTTAAGGGAGGAGCTCAGTGCTCCTTGCTGTGGTTGATTGCAGTGAACTGTTGGTTTCATGCTGGGTGGCACTGGAGAGGCTCTCCAGAGCCCTGCGGCATCCTAATGCCAATCCCAGCCTGCAGACTCTCCCTCTCCTCTCCCCACCACCATCCTGGGGACCACACGTGTGTTTTGCTTTCCTCCTGTCTGCAACTGAGGCAAAAATGGATGGGAAATGCCAAGGAAAACAATTCCCCCCTCCCTTCCAAAGATGAGTGGCACAGTTTACTTTATAGGACCTGCTTTCTCCTAAACCTAGAGTGTGACTTGAGGATGGGTTTATTTGAAATATATTTGTCCCGGAGGGAGATTTTCTATCCGTATGGCTCAGTACTGTAAAAGTTGTTTCACGCTTCTCTTGTGGTTTACAGTAAACTGTGAGCACCTGCCTCTTCTGGGCTGGGGGAGGGCAGAGTGGCTTTGAAATTGCTGATAAAATTGTTCTGCAAGGGAACTCGATCTTGCTCAGTTTCCTTCCACCTCCTGCTCACTGCTTTGTGCTGCCGGTATTGGAGGAGGAGGGTGGGGGCCTCTGTCATGAGCACCTTATTAGAGGAAACACGGCAGATTTTGGGTCTGATCCCTCAGAATTACAAAAAAACCCACCCTCCTGCAGCTCTGGGAGGGAGGAACATCCTACTTGGGACCAGCCTGCACCTCTGCAGCTGCTGCTGCCACTCTAGTGACAACCAGGAGGTATTACGTGGGTATCTGATGGGGCTAGGTGTGCTGGGTGACTTGCAGAGCGACCAAAAAAACCTTCTGCAGAAAGAGTTTCTCCCTCTGAAGTTGCAGATCTGCAGACATTTGCCTTCCCCCTCAGCAGGATTTTGATTCCTACAAAGTTCTTCCAAAACTGATGTCATCTGGGCAGAGACCTGCCAGATTTTCTGACCTTTTTGACATGCTCCCAATATCCACATCCCCCAGGGACTCTGTGAGATGATGTGTGCTGTGGCCAGAGGCTGTGGGGCTGCTGGCCCTCCAGCAGGGCACTGGGCTCACAGGCTGCCCTGGGAGAGCCAGCCCCCAAATCCACACTCCACATCCCCCCCAGCCTGCCTAAATCCCTCCCACTGAAACCACTTCATTATCCTAAAACATTCTACAGCTACTTTTTGGTTGGGTTTTTTTGTTGTTGTTGGGTTTTTTTGTTTGGTTGGGGTTTTTTTGAGAGGGTTTAGGTTCCTTTCCACAATCCCCACCGAGGACTGGAAAGAAATGGATGTATTTTAAACCCCCTAGATTTGGCAGAGTCAGCCCTTTCCAGTGCTGTCCCTGGCCGCTGGATTTGTACATCATGTGCCAACATCCAGCTGCAGTACAGCTGCAGTCTCACCTTGTTTCCCCACCTTGTTTCCCACAGTTCAGTCTGAGGCATTAAAACCTTTTTTTAACCTTGGATAAACCAGGACCACCAAAGAGGGCTGTAGCTATGAGATACGTCATCAGATGCTTTCTCTTTAGGAGATATCCATTTCAGTGCCTTGTGTAATCATGAGTCTTCTCTTCCTCTTTAAATACCGCGCTGGTGTTTGCAGTGAATTTGCACATCTCCCAAAGTCCACCTCGGAGGACCATGTGCATCACCAGCTGCACTAAGGAGAGGGGGATGGTTCTCAAACACAAGTGTGAAGCAGCTGGACCAGCCAGTGTGAGGGGTGAGCCCGAAAAACATTGCCTAAGGCTGGACACATCTCTGAGGCATTGCGGTTCTGAAAAAAGGTTGGGTGTTGGGTGGACGTTTCATGCACAAAAGCAGAATCTGAGACCCCGATTCAGAATCCTGTTCTAGATCCTGACAGCTCGGAGCCACCTTGACTGAGCAATGGCTTTCCACCTTCGGATGCACAAAGCCTAGAGCATGTTTTTGAAGCGAGATGGGATGTTTTCTTTTGTCCATACCAGGCATCTGCTTGTGTGTGAGGCTGCAGGGGCTGCCTTCTGACCGTGTTTGTGCAGGGTCTGGTTTGAGATGGGACCTCCTCAGATGGATGTCCAAAATGCTGCTGACACCCGGAGAAGATTAACAAACTCCAGGGAAGGCCAGAAATAATATATGTGGCCCCTACTGACATTCTTGTCATGATCAGTTAAAAAAATAAATACACATAACTGTCAGTCTACCACAACCGAACACAGTTGTATTATCTGCTCCGCTTTCTGATTTATTTGTTAAAGTATAGCAGAGCACTTATGCTCTATACAGCTAATAGTTGCTCTTTCACGAGCAGCAGAAATGCTTACGCATTCCAGTAGTTAAATGATGCAATATCCAGGTGGATATTTAATGGCCCATGACAAATCTGGAATGACACAGCAGACACCATAAATATCTTCACTCCAACAGATAGAACAAAACCTTTTTTATGAAAGCTGTGCCCATTTTTTTCCCACGTGCTGGCCATATTTTTAAAATACTCTTTCAAAACAGCCCGGGGAATTGTCCCTGTCCTCCCTGCAGCCTGATGCTTTCCGAGCTCTTCAGGACACGGAGCCCGTGGTACTGCATGCAGCAGAGCGCTTTCCTATTGGACACTCTTGGCATTTCTTTAAAACTCACGGAAAAATCTGAAGAAGTTCATTCATGCAAATATACCCATTTTTTTCAGTGAAACTCCTCAGGCCTATGCACTTTTATGGTTTTTGCATAATCCTGGAGGGTTTTTTAAGCATGTGCTTCTGTATGTAGGGAAGTGCTGCCTCGGTCAGGGCAAGCTGCGGCAGGCTGTCAAAGCCAGCAGTCACTCCCGGCACTGCGGTGGGTGCTCCCGGGCCACCAGCCTCCTTCAGCAAGACGATGTTGTCCTGCAGATGCAAGACGGACCTGAACTGTGCCTATGCTGATGTGCTGAGCATCTTCCCTGAGTCTTGCTCTCATCGTGTTACATATAACACACCACAAAGGGGCAGGTGGATCACTGAAGGGAAGGGCGCATTTATTTTTAAAAGAAGGTTTTGGAAGGTCTAGAGCTTTTGTGAACAGAGACTGAACTTGTTACGTCTTTAATTTTTCTACTCAAGCTTTTGAAAAATCCTTATGCTTCATTTTGTCATCCTTCAGGTTTGAGTGTATTTTAGGTCAGCACTAAAAATAATTTCACAAGCAGAAAAGTTTTGAAAACACAGTCTGAGTAACCCAAAAATGAAACAGACTATTTTATTTTGAATCAAGAAAAAACACATTATGTATTGAAGACTTTATTTGAAGTCTTTCAAAGGCTAGGGAAGAGAGATGAGTGTTTTTCTGCAACATTCCTTTTGGTTTAAGGTTAATAGGTAATTTTAAGTTACTTTGTTTAGTTAGTCATTGACTTTAAAACTTGATTTGCTTGTCTCTGTTTCTACAAGAGTGGTGCAGCATCCTTAGTTTGATATTTAGCTTATGGAGATGCTGTTTCCAAGTGCACAGTGCCCCAGCCCCACCCCCCCCACCCCCCCAGTACAAACAGACAGTGGTTGGGTCGTTATCGAGTACTGAAATTTCTGATCTTAAAAAGAAATAAAAGTGGTTGAAGGGTGGAACAGGGGGAGCTGGAGTTAGCAGGTCCTGCTGGCCACAGTCACCAGGGCAGTGCTGATGTGGTCCCAGGGATGCTGCTAAAGGAACAGGGTTTGTCAGTCCCTTGGCTGCTGGGCTCCCGAGGAACATGTGATGGTTTTGGCGTTGCTTTATCTAGGATTTGAGCCCTGGTGGAGTGCATGGCAGACCCATAAGCAACTGTTCCCAGGCAGGCTATAAAGAATCAGAAGAATGTATCTACTGCTACTGTCTTTGTTTATGGGCCTTTTTCGTGTACTTTTTCACAAAACATTTAGAAAGCAGTAGGATTTCATTACCAATACGTGCACCTCGGAGGCAGCTACTGAGTCTAGTGGAAACATCATCATTTGTTAAAAAGTCCTTTAGAAGATAAGGTATTAACTGATCTGCTCGGTTTAACAGCACATGCTGGTAAGAGGCACCTTGGAGCCATTTTTCAAGGTAGGCAAGTCTAAAATGCAGCACGCTCAGCTTAATGGACTACACACAACTATAC
This sequence comes from Falco rusticolus, assembly GCF_015220075.1. Taxonomy (NCBI): domain Eukaryota; kingdom Metazoa; phylum Chordata; class Aves; order Falconiformes; family Falconidae; genus Falco; species Falco rusticolus. The sequence goes on from NC_051190.1 coordinate 17,260,403, forward strand.
TCCTGCCCACACCTCCCCTCTCCAAAAATGTTCTTTATTCTTTTAAATACATCCTTTACTCATAAACAGTGAAGAACTTGTTGATTTACCACGGTTTCTATATCCCCTCCCGCCAGTTAAATCCTTATTACAGTCTAACATAGCTGATTTTTATCTGTTCTTAACCACTCCGGTATTTTTGAGTCACATTTACTGATACTCATGTGTTTATTTCTGTTTAATCTCTAGTGTCAAAGCACTAGAAATCTCTCTTGGTCTTGAGTTATGGGATACTTGTCTCTACCACAAATTAATGAATGATGTAATCACAGCTGCATCTTGAACTAGCCTGCCTGAAAGTACCTCTGCGCGCACTCCAGGCATCACCATGTTGCATTTGCCCTGTGAAAAAGCCCATGCTCGGACCAAACATCAGTGGGAGAGCCTCACAGATGCACACATGGACATGTGCAATTGCTCCATCCAGCAAGGGTGTAGTGACTGCCCCATGGAGGGCATGCCCTGGTCCCCAGTGGGGTGCTGGGTTTGTCCTGGGAGCGGGTCTCTCTGATGGAACATTCCTGTTTGGAGCAATGGGGAAAACATCCTGGCTGCTGCTCAGCCTCCCCAGCAGTGATGCTTTCCTTCTTACGGCTTTGAACTTGCAAACTCCTCTCTCCTCCGGCAAACTTTAATGTTTCACTCTATTGTATGGGAATGTTAGTGTTGCTCTGTGAAACAGTGAGGATTCTTCTTTTTTTTCCCCTTAAACATAGACAAAACAACCCTGTTTTCCATGAGCTCATTCTATGAAACACCAGACATATTTCAAGAGATTTTTCCCCCCTAAAATCTAGACTGAAGCAGATGCTCACTTGGAAAATTGAAGCCCCAATAGCTGAATTTTGGCAACAGCAAATGAAAAACCAGTGTCTTGTCATGGAAAGCATCTGACAACTGTAACCATTGAAAAACACTACCTAAAATAAACCCTGGGAAATCATTTAGCATGCAAGGGAGTCTATGCAAATGGATAAACGGGGAAGGATATCTTCAGGCGTGTGGTTTTCTCCTTGCTTTTGGACTGATACCGGCCAGTGGGGCTGGGAGCCAGTGGGGCAGCCTGGCTGCAACCAAGCCACGCTCTTGTTATCCAGGGAAGCATTAGCATAGATTACAATGATGCACAGCCTCAACCTTGACTTGGCCAGCATCCCATTTGCTCCATCTCCACTGTGGTTTGCAGCCGCTCTCTTCTCCTCATCTGCCTTAAAAACATCATTTCCCATAAAACCACCCAAGAGTCCAGATGTGCAGTTGTCTGTGCGTGGGGTCTGCTGCAAGGGTGGGCTGGGCACTGGCAGAGGCTGACCCCAGCTGGGAGAGCCCCTCTGGAGTGTGGTTTGATGCCGCCCTGCCCTATATAAGCACTTCTAGGAGAGATGCTCAGACTTCCCCGGCCCCTCTGGACCAGCGCAAAGACACCAAGGAGAGTAGCCAAACCTAATTTAAGAGATTTTTTGTTGTTGTTGTTTTGTTCCCCCAATGTCACTGATAAATTTCTTTGCTCGTTTTCCTTCTCTCCCCTTTTCCCATTAGTAACAGTGTGGCCCCCTCCCAGGGCATGTCTGCCTGGCTGGGAAGACTTGAATTTCCATTACTAACGTCCGTCACGTGTTTGTCAGGTCCTGTACACAATTCTCCCTTTGTATTCCCAAAGTGTTAGATTGCATTTATTGTAAAGGACACCAAAAGAAAATTGGCGAAGCAGTTGATGGATAATTGTATTTCTTATATTTTCCCCTTTTTCCTCCTGTGGAAGAGATTTGTTTGGTGAAAAGACCTCTGCATTTTTATGCAGTTTTCCACCCGCTGTGACAGAGCTGTGCTCTCATTACTCATTCAATTTTTATCTTTTATGGCAATGAATTTAGGGTTTTTTTGGCCATGAACTCATTTGTTCTGACTTTGCCCTGATTAGCTCACATTTGCTTTTCCTTCACTTCCTGCAAGAACATCTTTTCCTACAAAAACTTCATGCGTTTAAAGCATTGACTTGTGAACTGCCACCAGGCCTTTGTACTGAATCCAAAGGCAAAAGCCCCGGTATCTCCAGGAGTTGTTTGCAATCTGACCGCAAAACGGAGTGCTGTACGCGGCAGGTGTTTGCACGTAGGTTAGGACCACTCTCCTGGGCCAGACCAAAGTTTAGCACTGCCTGTGTCTGGGGCCATGGAGCAGATGCAGAGAGAAAAAGTCTGAGGACAAGGCAAGAGTGCCCTGATACCACCCTCAGCATCATTTTGATTCACGGCAATCGATGGCTTGGGGACTTCCCAGGCTAAAGGTTGTGTTGCCTTTTGGTATTTAATGTTCATGCCAGTAATCCCAGTTTAAACGCTGTGCTTAGTAACATTTGTCTATGTGGTGGCTCACAAAGCCTTCTGTAAGTGGCTTTTTCATTTTTGTTAGCAAAATATTTTTGGGTTCCATAAAAGGTTTTCCTTAAAAAAACAAACAGAATAAATCTTGGTAATCTATCAAACTTAGTGCTGTAAAAATCATAGCGATTCCCAAGACAACCCCATTGTCTTGGGCTCGGCTCAGACTCTCTGACAGCTTCCCTGGGCAGTGGGAGTTTTCCTGGGGTGCAGGGACCTCCGGGGGAACCATGCGTGTCCCAAGACTGTGACTTCTCCATGCAGGAGTGAGTCTAAGTGTACAAAACCTCCCTGGGGTAGAGTCACTTCAACAGCACTTTGCTGGAATTTTTCCAAGAAAACTGATTTTTTTTTTTCAGGTGTCTTTTGTATGTCCTGATTTCAAGGTGCTGCCATTATTTGCAATGTTTTGGGTGTTCCTTGAGTGACCGTGCTGCTCACCACACTGCTTAGGGACCGATTTGCTCAAGGGCTTGTCCATGTAACCGTGCAGATCATTGCTGCATCCTGATGCTCATGTCTTCTCCATGTGCTGTAGAGAGGGAAGAGCCAGCCCAAAGGGGACAGTGTCTGTCCTTCTGCACCTCCTGGTGGCTCCTGGATGGGGACACTCTCAGTGGGAGGCAAAAACCTTTCCTGGTGCGTGCACCCCCCAGACTGCTCTTTGCAGCAGCTCTTCATTTTAAGGATTTTTTCCCAGCCTGGGTTTACTTTCTCCTTGAGGCATCATGTAGAATTTCTCTCCCAGGCAAAACGTCACCTTCTGGTTTTGACTCTTCCCCCTGCAGCTTTTTTCTCCCTTACAGCAATTTTATTTCCAGGTGATTTTTTGGAGTGGCTCCTCTGCTGGTTTAATTTCTCTGCTAATAATGTTGAATAAACCTGACCCTTGTGCAGCCAAAATCTCTGCACGCCCCCTCTACCTTTCCCTGTGGCTCTGCATACTCGACACCGTATTTCCCATGGCTGTAGGTCTGTGGTCTCCATCTGAGCCACTGGTTGTGCTTGTCCCATAGCTGGAACCTGGGGCCCAGCCCCAAAGGCTGCCCACGGAGCTTTGCGGCTTTTCCCAGGGCTGGGAATCGGGGTGCAAGTGGGATGCAGCTCTGCTTATCTGGCTGAGCCCGACAGGATTTGCAGCCGCTTGGGCGTCCGCTGCGCCTGTCCGTCTGTCCGCAGCCGGGAGGTTGGCTCTGCCAGGGGCTCGGCTGCAGCGTGGAGCTGGAAAAACTCTGCTCCGAGCGTTTGGGCAAGAGCCTGTTTTAGAAAGTTGCCTGGGTGCCTTGGCAGCAGCGGTTGTTTTCCAACCCGAAGCAAGCCATCAGGGCAACAGATGATGTTTACTTCATGTGACATAATACTCAAGTCAAATATTATTTAATAGTGCTTTCTTTCATGTTCTGACAACTCTGAAAGTGCCTCTGTATGACAAAAAGCTGTCGAACAACTTTTTGCAGCTTTGTCTTGCTTTGTGTGCGGGGTGAGCATTTGTCTTTTCTTTGGCCAAGTCAGACTGATCCCAGAAGAGCTACATCAGGTCAGACTGAAGCCATTTGCGTTCAGTTTTACTAGCACAAGTTTATCACGCCCCACAAAGGAGGCTGGAAAAAGGCTCCGATGAGTTTTGGACTGGATTTAAGGTCAGCTAGAGCACTCGGTGGAGTGGGAGGGATTAATAAAAATGTTAGCAATGGGTGATGGAGAGAAAAGCTCAGATGATGACAACCCAAAAAAGTGTCAGTGCTTTGCAGCTGTGTTCAGGTGTTTGGGCTCAGGCTCTTGCTCCTACTGACACCCTTTGCTGGGCACTGCTGCCCTCATGCCATGTCAGGGCTGTGTAAATGTCTGGTGCAGACAAGCACTGCTGATATCTTGTAACTGGGAAGGGTCACTGACTGCTTCGGCATGCCCAGCTTTGAGCAACCAATGACCAGTGGGGGTTTCGGAGGCTGCCCAAGCCTTTCCTCTCTTTGCTTCATCCTCCAGCAACGGGGATTCTGCCCAGTGGGTTGCTGCCAGCCTTTTTTGTTTCTGTGAAATAATATGATAAAACTTTTGTGGGTCTTTGTGAGCCCCAGCAAGCTCCAAACCAGAGCTGTGATAATTCTAACTGAGCACCATCTTTGGGACCACCCCCAAACAGTGTCCTTACATCCATGTAGGAGAACATTGAGGTGGTGGTGTCCAGAGACACCATCACGTTCTTGCTGCAGTGGCTGGTTCATTCACCTCCTGTAAGCCAAATCTGCACAAGGACATGACACATTTTAGGGACATGACCTGGCATCTTGCAGGATCACAAGCTGACTGAATTTTAAGAACCTTTCCTGCTAAAGCTTTGTGGATCCAACAAAACAAATGCCCTGGCAGCGTGGTAGCTGTGATGTAATGGATGTCCTATTTCATTTTTACAGTGTGCTTAGATGTATTTTATTATCATATTCATGGCAGAAAGTAAATACCATCAGTCTTGATGAAGACATTTCTTTGGAGATGGTATTTCAGGTGACTGATGCTGACAGAGGGGAACACGTCTGTTCTACACCTGCAGCAAGCTTCCTCTTTCAGAGTCAGCAAGGCTCCCATGGATAAAGTAGAAACATCTAAAGTTTTTGCTAAAATTTTTGCTGATGAGAGAAAATACTATTACTAGCATGCTTCCTAGCGGCACCGGGAGGACTTGGCCGAGCTCAGGCTCTCTGCCCTGCGCCAGGTGCTCTCCACACCTGAGCCGGTTTTGCAGAGGTAAAATCTCTGTGAGAAAGGCAGCGTCCCGCTTACCGTTTGGTTTCTGGGACAGGAGTCAGTGGATCTGAAATTATTTGGAGAGGTTGGTGTTTGCCCTGTGTTTTGAGACTGCAGGGGTCAAGCACATCACAGATGAGTGGAGGGAGTGTCTTGGAATGAGGGTTATGTTTAGGATGTTTACAGGCTGTGCTAGGTGTTGCAAAGCATTTGGAGTAAGTTTGTGTTGGTCCTAATTTAGCAGTGAAGGGTTGATAACTCCTATGTGAAGAGCGAGGCTTTCCGCCTTCCCCACAACTGCCTGCAATACTGATGGGACAAGTACAAAATGCTGGTGATGGCTGAATGCCACAAAAAATATCATGAATATGCATTGATATTTTTACATGAATTTGCCTAAGTTGTGATCACACCCTTTGTATCCACTTTTTACTGATATTCAGTTCATCAAGTTTTACTGGCAGCAGCATGCAAGTGTTGAAGCCAGGATGTCATTGGCGTGAGTATTTGTAGAAATTGAGCTTTACATTCACATGCAGGGGAAATAAAGGGCTGAAGAAAAAGCAAAATATTCAGGTCATTGTTTAATAACAGCTGGCAGGGAAATTGGGGTCTTGGGAGTTGAAGTTTACTTCATTATGGGCTTGGATGCTAGGGTGCCAAGTACAAAAAGGGCAATAGCCACCAAGACCAAGGAATAACAGTCTTTGCAAAGCAGCATCGTTGTACTGGTTAGGGTGGGTTGCCTCTGTGTTTTAATTACCCACATAAAACTCTCCTCTGGACATGCTTAGCACAACCCTCTGAGCAACTCCTCAGAATTAAAAACATCTAAGAGCATTACATATGTGCAAACATGAAATCAATTTTAAAGTTGCTAAGTTATTAAAAAAAAAAAAAATTATCTGTGTGCTCTGGAGTCCCATCAGGTCCTCTCTGTTGTCTTCAGTGGTGACTGTGTGTGGTAGTCAAGGAAAATAAACTCCAGCCCATTAAAGTAGCCTTTGCTAAGAGTATTGGACCAATAGAGCCTACTTTATCATCATAAAGTCGCACTTACAGTCGATACAGATCTGAAGTCACTAATGCTGATGTGTTTGGAAGCAAGATGTTTGGTCTGTTTTATGAGTTTTATTGTTTTAAGATGATGGATGTTGCAGAAGGCTTTATCATGCTGTCAGCAATAAATGGAGAAAGGACACAACGTGTCCAGAGTAACTGAGCTGGTAGCTCGGTTTGGGTCTCTTGACTTGCAGCTGTGCGCCTCCTCTGCTCGGCCACCCTGTCTTCTCCAAAATACTGGACTATTGTCAAACCCTCTGCCGTGTCCCAGCTCAGCAGCGAGCCAAAAGCCCGCAGGAAGGAGAGGGATGTCTATCAGCAACTCTGGTGGGCTCTGCTTTAAGAGCTTCGAACCTTGTGGGATTTTCAAACGGAGTATTTTCAAACCCAGACAGTATCCCAGGCTCCACTTGGGGCTTCTGCAGACACGTTGTAGCCGATTCAGCTTCACATTTAGATTGGAGACAGACGGCACAGTTTAATCCAGAAAAGATGGAGACAGAAGCTTTTAAAAAAGGACTGTTTATTAAAGCTTCCTTCCCGCTTTAATGTCAGGAGGGACATTTTAAGAAGAGGGAAGGCTGGGTATCTCGCTCTGCTCCTCCCTTCCATCATTCACAACAGGGTGCAAACCACCCCCCAGCTCCAGGCACAGGGACCTGCTGCCCAGTGCGCCCGCTCCAGAGCCTGGTTCAGCCCAGCCAGCCCCGCTCCCCTGGGTGCAAACCCCAGTGCCCAGCCAGCGGCGAGGGCAGCTCTTGCTGTACTCGCTCCCTGCCTGCTTGTACAGGGCAGCATTTTTCTGCCACTTTTGGCTGCGAGACAAGCTTTGTCTGAACAAGCAGGAGGGAGTCTTTTTGGCAGCTCCCCGTCTTCTCTCTTGTTTGCCCTGGCGTTTTGGCTCCTGCTCCCCTCTCTGTTTATTCCCTCAGGAGCCCAGACACTAGCAGAGCTGTTGAGACTCTGGCGAGGGTGCAGCAGTCGCAAACATGCAATCACATTTCACTTTGCAAGGAGAGAAAAAGAGCAGGCGCTGGGTGCAGGGAGCTTCCCCCGGGACGGTGTCCTTGGGGCCAGTGCAGAGTCAGACCTAGGTTGGCACCAGCTGGCCCACAAGTCAGGTTACTTTAGATGCCACCAGCAGTGGAGGCCACTGTGTCAAGCACTCACAAAGCCAGCCAGGACAGGCTGGGCTGGTGGGTTGAAGCTTGGGAGCAAGTCTGCCCTGTGAGGGAGCATTTGTAAAGTGCCTTTAATCTCCGTGTTGCCTCTGGGTGCCTTTCCTCTTTAGGAATTCAGATTTTGGATGATCAAAGGAGAAGACGGGGTCTGGATGCTAACAGATTTGGCGAATTCAAGCAAGGGCTTTGAATCCTCACCCAGAATAACTAGAAACTGGAGATGTAGTGGTATATCACTGTCTCTTCCCTGACCTAGCAGGAGATGGGGGTGTTTCCTTCTCCACTATTCACCTGCAGCTCCTGGGACAGCTCTTTGGCTGACAGAAGCCATCCGCATTAACAAGAGCTGCTTGTGGGCTTACCCTAGCCCAAGATCTGCCTGTCCCACCTTCTTTTGGAGCTTTTGAAATATCTACTTTTCTTCTTAACTGTGATTACCCCTAAAACATTGCAGTGAAACTCCCAAATTTCCTGGAAGAGGTTTGCTAGCCATACGGATCCCTTTGACCCTGGTTGCATCTATCTTTCCCTGCTCTCAGCAGGGGCATCTGGGGCTGGCAAGGGAAGGGGGGTGCTGGTGGGCTGAGCCCAACCTTCAGAAACTTTCCTGTCCTACAAGCCTGGGATGAATAATGACAGCTAAGCCCCTCTGGTTTTCTAAAAGGAGCTTTTTGGCTTTTGAAAGAGACTTTAGGAGCTCCTTTGTGACAGTAGGAGACTGGATTCAGAGGTCTTTTCCAGTTCTCCATCCTTCAACCCAAAGGTTGTAACTTAAGCATTAATTTTACCCAGGGAGCCTGGTGTCCTGTCTTAAAAAGCCTAAACTCAGCAATGACAACAGTCTTTTCTCACCTTAGCATCACCTGTTGGGGGAATGGGGCTGATGTGACTGTCTGATTTATCCCCACCATGAGTGCCTGTCAGCAGCACTGATGTGATGAGGCCAGCAGCCTCCACAGAGGACCGTGAGGCTCTTGGTGACACCCCAGCAGGACAGATCTGAGCCTAAAGCCTCCCCACCAGCCATGCAAGAGCCCACATCCAGCTCTGACGGCCCCAACGGCTCTGCCATCCAGGGATGGCTCTGAACCTCAGCTTTATCTGCTGGAGCTGCCAGCTTGCCTGGCACAGGGACCTCCATGGTCCTTCACAGGGAGTGTTTGTAACGGGGCCGAGTTGACTTGGATGTCTGACCCCACATCTGGCAGGATGAGTGATGGAGGGAAGGACCAGCTCCCCTGCCCCGCGCCTTCCCCGAGTGAGGCAGAAAACGCACAGAGCAGCTTTCAACCCAGTCCAGCTCCTCGCGGGATGGCTGGCAGGGAGGTTTGTCTTCTCCACAAACCACCTACGAGTGTTTCCTACGCGCCACATGGGTCTGGGCTTGAGTCTCCGTGCTTTGAAGAGCAGGACCACACAGAAAGTCCAACCACCCGACGAGGGACGCTGCTAATTGTCTGTGTCTACTCGGGCGTCTGGCTACCGCTTGGCAGGAGCCACCCGTGTGTGCTGAGCAAGGTGGACTGCAAAAACACAGCCCAGGCATCTGCAGGACACAGCAAGGGCAAGCGGGCTCTTTGCGGCAACTCGTGCTGTAAATTGTTCTATAAATAGTTGAGGAATTACCTTTCTATTTCTTTCAGGAAGATGTGCTTAACTAAACAGAGAGCAGCACCGAGGGGTTGCTTTGTTTGTTGATACAGTTGGTCTCCATGCAGTACACGGGCTCTGCCAGGTTGGAAACCCTATCAATATTTTGGTGACACGGAGTTACTAAGCTACTGTCAAACCTCGCCGAGAAAGCGAGCAGATCACCTCCCGGAACGCAACGTGCTTGCTTAACTTGCAACTCACATTTCGAGCCTGTTTTTACATTTTATAGCAATGTTGTGCAATGTCATTATCTAGTCCTACTTAGCTTCAAGGACGGTTGAAATCAGGGTGCTCTTCCCTTCCTCCTGGAGATGCCGAGCTGATAATGCTCCTTCCTGTGATGCCCACAGCGGGAGGTGGGACCGGGATGTTGGAGGAGCCTTTTCTTTAGGAAACGATCCCTGGCCCGATCCGGCTCCCCGTGCCGGCTGTGGTCATTGCACTGGGGTGGCTTTGCATGAGGCAGGAGCGCCGGGCTGGGCTGAGGGTGGTTTGTTTGTTCTCCTCTCCATGCTTTGACTCCTGTGAAAATGCCTCAGGGGTAGCAAAGTCTGAAAATATATTTCTTTCAAATACTTGGCTAGGCTCTTTTTAGGCAAGGTTCCCAGCACAGGTGTGAACTTTTTTGGGTGCTGGTTGTAACGCAGTGAAAGAAGCGCTCCCCTATTCTGCCTGGATTTTATAACCCTCTGGCTTTTGACTTGCAGCCCTTGGCAGTGTTTGTTTTATTCCTTATTTATTCATTTATTACTTAAAAAACACCCTACCCTCCCTCCCTGCCCCCCACTCCAAAGCCACATTTGGATGCAGGTGGGGAGCCAGGAGAAGCTGTGGTCCCTTGGTGGCTTCGTCCGCAGGTGGGGACACTGCGGGGGGGCTCCTTCCCCTGGGGCTCTCTCCTCCCGGAGCTATTTGCCTGGCTCTGGCCCTCATGGGACTGCAGTGACTCATACAAGAGGGAAAGGGGGTTTTTTTTCAGTTCTGCTAAAAAGGTGACAATTCACTGAACTCCCAAGCTGGCGTTTTGCCTGAATCAACGCTGGGTGTGCAGGGTGGGTTTCTCTTTTAAAGACGGGGCAAAAGTGTGCCTTGTTTGCTTTACCTCTTTTTCCTCCTCCCAGTTTGATGGAACAATTGAGGGGCTTGTTGAAATAGGACTTTAAAAGTCAGACAAGCATTTTCTTGACATGCAAGGGGTCTGTGGCGTTCCTGTCAAAACACAGCTCAAGTGAAGGGACGTGGCGCTCGGAGTTAACTTTGTGTTTCTTTAGAAAATAATAGTGTAAAAAAAACCAAACCCAACACAAGTTTTAGCAGCAGAGCAAACTGGACATAAACAAGCAGAAAATAATGAGGTTTGTAATCCTTAAATGATCAAACCTGCTGGGGTTGCTGCAGTTGAGGAGACCAAAGAGAGTGGGAGGGTGTCGGGGGAGATTGTGATGCTTTTGAGAAAGTGCCTGTGTGGTATATGGACCACTGATATAGGGACATATAGAGTGCACAGAGGGGCAGGAGCTGTTGTTTTTTGTATCTCGTTTATTAATGAGAATATTTTCATAATTAAATAGCCTGGTGAGAGCAGCAGCGCGTCCCAGCTTTTTCCCAACGATAATTAGTATCGCAATCTCGTTTGTTCCGTTGCTCCCTCAGTTCACGGTGGTAGAAGCACCGGAGCAGAGGCTGTGGCCCAGGGGCACTGGCAGCTTTCCCCTGCAGCTCCAGTTATTCAGGCACCGTTTCAGCCAAGCTTTGGTCTTGGGAGCATCTTCACTGCCTGGAGGGGGAGCGCCCTGAGCCTGGCACTAGCTCTGGGTGCTCTCCCAATGAGGGGCTTGACGACATAAAGTTGTCGGTTTTGCCACCAAAATTAATGAGGTTAGAGCAAACTAGGGAAGCTAATCAAGCTGCCTCAAAGCTACCACTGTTAAATGTGGGAAGGTAAAGTTCAAAAGCTCCATATTAACTCAAAATGTCAATATGTATTTCTCCCTATCTTTGTACCAGTGGGGTCTAAGATAAGAGCCTGGTTCTGCTCCTGTGAGCAGAACTGTCTTTTTAAAAAAGCTGCATGAAAATATTTAATTTTCTTGGCAGAATTTTGATCCTCATTTTGTCCTGACTCATTTAGTCTAATCTGAAATATTGGAAAAAACTCCAAACTCTCAAAGCTTGCAAAACATCTCCGTGTCCCCTGAGCCCCACATCTCTAGCTGTTGGCTTTGTCTGCTTGGCTTGCTTTTCAAAGGAGACCTGGTTTTCTAAGGCACCGCCCAAAGACACCAGTAGATAGTTTGATTTAACAAGAAAAATGCCTAAAATCTTATTAAAATAAGTGAGAGTGAGCATCTGGGGATGCTGCAACCCTTGGTGTACCACGGGCTCTGTGCAGTGGGAAAAGAGGATTCCATTAGCAACAGCACAAGCCCTTGTCCTGAAACCCTCCCAGCCCAAAAGTCCTCCTGATTGCCCCAGGATTTGTGGGCTACAGAGGGTCTCACTGCCCGGCACCATGGGGTGTGGTGGGAGGGTGCAGGGAAGGACCTGCTAATCTGCTGAAAAGGCCATTTCCCAGAAAATCTCTAATGCAATCAATACACCAACACAATGCAAGGTGGGGATCCCATAGGAACAGTGCCCTTCCCAGAAACAGTCAGGGGGAGAAATCTGATATATGGCACGGCTGTGGCATCCCCCTTCGGCATCCCCCTGGCACGGGGCCTCTGGTGAGAAGAGGGGTTATGGCCATTAGGTTCCATATATTAGGCCACCACCATATGGCCAAGGTGGATGTTGCTTTACTTTCCGCAGCAGTGTGTGCAGGGTCTGTCTGTGCCTTCCAGTGTCTTGCTTTGATCCAGCCTCAAAGCTGCTGGGAATATTAGCCCATTTTCCAGATTTCAGAAACTGAGGCAGCACCAGAAAAATGTCTTAGGGGGCGAAAGCCAGCCCCTAATGTGCTCCCCCTCAGCTCACTGCTTTCTCCTGGTCTTTGGCGATATGCTGTAGGACTCTTTCCTTCTAGAAGTATTTTGAGCTCTTATTAAAGGCTTCTTGGAAAGGGAATCATCTGTAGCTCTTAGCATCATTTCCTCGGTCAGGCGTGACCCAGGAGTTGTAAGTACTCACATTTGCTATCTGTACTTCATTTCAACTTCAATAATAATTCCTGCTTTTAATTTGATGCTGATTGATGGTGAAACCGCGCGTAAGCCGTATGGCACCATGTGTACAGTTGTATACCATTCCCATTTTCCAGCAGTCATATTGAATGATTTATGCAGCTCCAGACATGCCTATGGGACAGCCAAAGAGTGGCATTAGTTTTGATTAACTTATTAATCCTTTATTCAATCAAGAGGAATCACAGCGAATGCATAGCAGACCAAATGTGTACAAACAAGACTGCCCAAACTCACATGAGGGCCAGCAGGCAGGCTGGGAGAAGTGTTTGGGAGGGTTTTACACATCTGCTTTCCAAAAAAACCAAAAGATATCTTTGTCATAAAGGCCTGAGAAACTCCTACTGAAGGCAAAAGGCTCAGTTTGCTGTGCCTTCCCCTTTTCCGGGTTTTTCTGGATGTGGCTGGCACTGCTGGTGTGGGTGATGGGCTGTGCAGGTCGGTGCCCCGGCAGGATGGGCTCCACCTCGGGGGTGTGGGAGGAGCAGGAGGACAGGGTGAGCATGGAGGGGTCCCCAGTTTCTGCCTTGCCAGCCCTCAGGCAGCTGGAGGTCAGAGCCTTCCTGACCCAGAGGCTGCGGCATCACATCAGACCGAGGTGCTGGGTGCCACTTGGGCTCCGGCTGTGAGCAGGGATGTGCGTGGTGTCCCCCAGGAGCAGGGACATGGAGCAGGGTTACCCTGGGAGCTGCTGCACGGACCAGGCTGCAATTCCTGCTCAGCGCTGAGCAGAGATCCTGGCTGCCCACTGCCTGAGCCCTCATTGCAACACAGTTTTTGCAACGCTTTATCCAAACCCGGTTGTACTCTCAAAGCCGGGAGGATGTGTTTTGGCCAGCTGTGCTCACAATCAGGAATTCCAAATATCCTCAAAATCTGACAAAGGAGCGTCATTTCCCGCTGAACAGATCGAAACAAAAACTCCCATAGCTACGGGCTGGGTATGCGATGGGGGACTTCTAAAATAAAGCTTGTCCTTTTTCCCCACCGTGTGTCTGTGAATGTACAAGCCACAGGTGCTGCACCGGCATGGCCTAGATTATTCAAGGTTGAAACATAGACTGCAATGGCAAAGAGGCAGACAAATCATGACAAATCCCAATATTCATTGTAATCTTATTCCTGACAGTGTCTGGAGTCTTTTATGATAGCCAGGCATCTGAGAAAACCAATTCATATTAAAAAGATTGGTTCCTTAAAGGTAAACTGCACACTCAAAATGAAAACCAGGTTAAAGGGAGAAATCTGGGCTGGATGCCTCACTCAGACTGGGTCAGGGCAGATGAAAATGGTTTCAGTCTGAGGTCTGCAAAGATATTTTAGGGATATAGTGCTCAATTCCTATTAATTCAAAAGCTGTTGATCACTCACATCCCACAAGTGGCCTTTTCCTTTTTCAATAAATGCTGGTTGAGTTAGCTAATTATACTAAGACCGTTTTCTTTCATAAAGAACTCCAGGTAGGGAAAAAGAACACATTGCATCCTAATAAGTGGAGCAGCTGTGTGGTATGTAGTTGCTGGCTGGGGTTAAACCATGACACAGTCGTTTACTTCATTTAAGATCCAGCTTAAAATCTACTAAACTTTAAGGAAAAAAACCCCAACCCTATCCGTTTCATACTTCTCCCAGTAAAATCCCACACCTCTTTGCCAAGAACAATGATGAATTCAATAGTGAATTTGCATTTGCTGGCATAAAGTGGGAGCAAACAATTATGTGAGGCTATCACTAGTAAAAGTGCACCAATCTTCTCCAAATACTAGAAATGTCTTCTGCCACACTGAGAAATGCATGGTTACGGAGTGCTTTGCCCTGAGGAATGGTTTTCTCCCTGACACTGAATTTCTACATGATAGCAAACATAAAATGGAGTATATATCTATTAAACATTTCACATTGTTGTGTGCACTGTTTCTTTCTAAAGCCTCACAGTTAAAGAACAGAAAGTGGGAAAAAAAGTCAGCTTTTCCAGAAATGCCTTTGCAGTTGGACTTTACCCAGGGCAGCTTCCAGTTGTGCAGCAGTGGGAGTGATTTGACCTGCGGGATGCAATGCGTTACAGTCTTTTTAGGAGGCTTTTAAAATCAAGAAAACTGGAAACAGTAAGGCTTTCTGAGTTGAATGGCCACGGTGCAGGCAGGGCAATGGTGCGGGGAGACTGGCAAGCACCGGGGCCAGCATACGGATGTCAACTGACAATTAGGGTTTACCTGCAACAAGCAACCGCACTTGTAATAAAGCACACGGACATGCTGCTGTCAGCGGCCTGTTCTCCCGGCTGCTTGTCTGTCACTACAAGCAGGTCCAAGTTTTGCCGGAGGGAGCATTTCCCTGTAACTCTTTGCTTCACGCACAGGTATTTATTTGCGGTGCCAGGAGTAACTTCTCTCCCACGCAGCAGCATCGACGGGAGACCTCTCCCTCCCTGCCTCCTGCTATTTTCCTTTAAGACAAAGCAAAAGCCCAAGGAGGGAATTCAGAGAATGTTTTTTCTTCCAACTAAGGAAATCTCAGGGGCTTTTTCTAAAACACTGGCTAGTGCCCCGGGCCTGGCTGCACTGTGCTGCATTTTGCAGTGGCTCAGCCCCATCCCCAGACAATGTGGCACAGCCTCTCCGGCAGCAGCTGGGGAGCAGCTGGGCGCTGGGCTGGGTCAGCAATGGCCACCCTCCACACTAGGCTGAGATGCAGAGCCAAAGCAAAAGGCAAAGGAGGGTTTCTGTATAGGTGGGGTGGGGTTTTTTTTGGATGCATACAAAGGTAAACTTCATGCTTGCGTGTGCCTCTTCTGGCAAGGATGCTTAAGGGCAGAGTTGTTGCTTCTGCACTCGTATCCTCCAACAAAAAGGGGTTCGGCAGTTGTGTGGCCTCGCAGTCAGTGTTGCAATGAGGCATGGCATCACTTTGCTGGGGGTGATGGCTTGGCATGTGACAGAGGACAGGTCATGGCACTGGGTTGCTGGGCTGGTGCTCTGCCCCATCCCCTTGTCGCTCGACATGGTCACCGGAGGCAAGTCTGATGTTTTCTGCTGGCTTTTACCCAAACACTGCCTGACTTTTTGACTGATGCGCTGCTGCAGGTTAGTTTGGGTTTCACATTCAGTGATCAGGAATGGGTGTGGTGTCTCCTGACTGTCACCACATCTGTGGGTTTCTCCCTGGGTGGCCCTGTAGCTCCTGCTGCAGCTTCGCTCCTGGGGCAGCCTGAGCCGCCCTGGGAGAAATGCAGAGAGTATCAGCTAAAACGGTCCAGGGGCTGGTTCTGAACCTCTGACACTGTGTCTGATTTATTTATGGAAAAATAAATTCCTCCTCTTTCTGCCAGAAAATCCAGTGTTTCTATATGAAATTCAGACTGATTTTATGTGTACCAAGGCTGAAGTCGCCCAACATAAAGATAGTAGATTCTTAGTGCAGTGTGAATCTGCAGTAATTTGGTTGACTTAAGCCACATATGAAAACAAGCAGAAAGTAGCTTTTATATATATATATTGCCATATTAGAGAAGTACAGAAATATATTTTAATTATTTTTAAAGTAGGAATGGTTAAAATGAGAACAGATTGAAGTATTTGCTTTCTGGTAGGAGCAAGGAGTCTTTTGAGGACTCTTAGGCCAGCTTCAAAAACACCTAAACGTTGCATGATCGAAGCTTTGTTTTCAATTATTCATTTGTTTTCAATATCTGAAGGTCATACAACAGGCTGGGATGGGGAATGCAGCTGTCATTAAAAATTTACTTACTTTTTGTACTCCAATTAAACTTACAGATAATAGCAGATAAAAACAACCATGCAATTGCTTTCCCGATGAAGGCACTGATTTATTGATAGTGAACTTGGCTTCAGTGTACTTACACCAGGGGTGAGTTTGTCTGCAAAGGTTTCCTTCCATTTTAGGAAGAAAAAAATTGACAGCTGTAAAAACAGCAGGATGTGATACTGTCCTTGATGAGGAATTTTCTTGGCGGCATGGCATACACAACTTGCAAGACCATGACATGCCCCACTCCCTGCAAAGACACAGTCAGCTAATGCTGGTGTGCTAAATTAGGGATTCAGTCCCCCCCACTCCCTCTGCAGTCAATGAAAAAGGGAGGAAATCTGGCTGTGGAATGAGGATGGGGATGGAGGAGCTGCCTTCAGTGTCCGAGCACTGGACCTCTCCTGTATTTTGCAGCATCTGTGAATTTTGCTACATTACAAGCAAGATCTTTCCTGAGAAATCACCTCACGTTCAGTTTGCTAGACCTGCAGGCTGGTGTTTCAACAGTTCATTGGGGTATCAGTAGGAACAAAGTTATCAAAATAATAAGTGCTTTTGGAAATCCAGCCACGAAACTTTGGCATTTGAACAATACCTCCTTTTACAGCAGGAAAAGGAGACACTGCAGTGAATCGATATTCTGCCCCTATCTTGGACATATTGACTTATGGGCCAATAGTACCAAGAACAACTGCAGAAGTAATTGGAATATGCGGCAATAATGCAACCTTTTGTTGTATGGGATCTAAAAAAGAAATGGGACCCATCCTTGCACACCGGTTTCTCCTGTCTGGGTCAGGGCTAAATTCACAAAAACTCAGCTACAGCCACCTTGTATATTCTTCGACAGAGAGAACTGGGTAGCTACACCAGAGCAAACTCTCTAGCAATGACTCATCCCTGATCACTGGTAGTTAAACCTGAATTATACTCAATATATTTGCAAAGGTCTGTGGATGTATTGAAACTGTTTCTAATGTGAATAGAAAAAAAACCCCCAAAACAACCACCAAACCCCAACAAAAAAAACCCCACTAAAACCTGCATTTGGAAGTTCCTTTAAAAGAACAAGACATCATGGTTCCTTCATAAGAAAGATTTCTTAGAAGAGAGCTGTGTACAGAAATGAATAGAATAATTCATTTTTATATTGATGTTTCAAGGGTCAGGATTTCCCAGAAAAACCCAGCAATTTTAAATGGAAATGGATCAGATCAAAGATAGTTGCACTCTTATGCCTAAGGCTCTCTTCTTCTATGTGGTTCTCCATCTCTTGTTGTGGTACAGTTTGTTTTGTCCCTCTCAAAACTTATATCTAAGCTTATCAGTGATATTAGGGATTGATCTTCAGCATTAGATCAAAGGGATCATTTGACTCTGAGATTTCTTGCTAGTGAGCTTAGACTTCTGCATAGCAGCGACTCCCCTGCCTACAGCATCTGTTCCAAGAGGGAATTCATCACCCATGTGGGGTAAAAAAAATTCAGAAATACTATTTGGTAAGTGATTCACTATAAAGTGAAAGTCTATTTTGGTTAAGAACGCAAGAGCTGATGCAAAATCTGCTTAGGAATGGTCCAGGGCACGCTGAATTTTTACCCTTTATTTCTGCTATGAAGAGAACTGTCTTGAATATCCCACAGGCTTTGATGGGAATTTTAGAAAAAACGTGTTAGTAACAGTAAAGATAAGAGCATGCTATTACACGTTTGGTTTCTCGGGAGCAGGTTTGCTGGCACTATAGGCAAAATGCGCTCTGCAACATGTTCCTTTGGGATACCTGAGGACAGGCAGATTATGGTAGGAGCTATGCAGATAACAAGTCCCGTGAGTTCCATGGGCTGTGTCATTCTTTACTGGGCTAAACTTTCATCCCCTTTTTTTAATGCTACTCCAATGTGCTCTTTAGAAGCTTTGAATTTCATGCAACATCAAAGAAGTTATCTTCATGGTGCTTTCAGAAAGACTGATGGTACAGGCTTGCTGTCATCACATTGTCATCTTGTCCAAAGTGGCTGAATTGCAATAAATTAAAGCTCTGGTTTGACCGACGAAAGGCTTGTACGTACGCTTCTGAGGACAAACCCTTGCTATAAGCCGGTAAAATGACTAAGATGGATGAGGAGGGCTTAGGTTTGAACCAGTCTTTAGGTCCTCCTCATGCCTTTAAGTCTGACTGATAGGGCTATGCGCAACGAGTAAGAACATTGGGTCTAAATTATGAAAACAGCTGCAGCAGAAGATGGCTCTTAAATCTTCTCTGGATGTCTGCATGTACGTATGTGTGTATCAGTCAGCAATGTCTTCCTGCTCAGCACCCAGCTGACCATCCTTCTAGGCAAAGCTTAGTGAACTATTTTCAGCAAATTTGAGTGGAATTTGATGAGTAGTTTCAGCTGGGGTATTGTATAAGGTGAATTTTATAAGGATTTAAAGTGCCTGCTGATAAGTTTGTAACCAATAAATTTCACTTTGTTATTTGCTATTTTTCAACAGTGTGTGAAGCACTGAGCGGAGTAATGGGCCATTTTGACTCTTCATTTTAGTGTAGTTCATTTGTGGCAATGCCCAAGCTAAAGATGCTCACCCCAAATTGTCATTTAAAGAATACCGATGTGAGTGTTATTATAGCCACGGTGAAAACCTTAAACTAGCAAGAATAAGGGTTTAAGAAACATGAGTACTGAACAAAGAAGAGATCCAAACCACAGCTGAGATGAAGTGTGGGACCACT
The DNA here is from genome assembly GCF_015220075.1 of Falco rusticolus. Classification (NCBI taxonomy): domain Eukaryota; kingdom Metazoa; phylum Chordata; class Aves; order Falconiformes; family Falconidae; genus Falco; species Falco rusticolus. Next base: position 17,279,148 of record NC_051190.1, read on the forward strand.
TCTTACCAGGACACTTGAATGCCCTCATTGAGTTGAACAGTCTGGGGAAGGCTGGTGGGATCGCCTTTTAATTTTCCTGGGAAGTTTTCCATACCCAAACTTTTTTCCTCATGTCACTGCCTTGCAAGCTGATAAGGTCCATGCAACCCACTAAACTGAAGGCCCTTTGTCAGAGAGTTACAGCTGAGACAAGACTGATGCAGCATCCTTAAGCTGAATGCAGTATTTGCCTGGGAAGGAGAGAAAATGCTCGACTGTTATTAATACAGACATGGGCAAGAGAAGTTTAAGGATTCTCTCCCTGCAGCTAGAATTTTTCTCTGGGTTTTCTGAAATTAAAATAGCTCTGGACTGTATTATTTCTTTTCTTTCTGCTGATGAGCATTGTAATACAGGGAATATTTTGGTACCCACAGAACGTTTAATTTTCCATATAGACAGGATGTTAAGAACAGCATTCTTTCTTCTTGGATATTCACAGAGGCAGCCTGAGATGTAGATGATTACCAGTTTGGATAAAAAGATGAGCAGTTTTGGTTTTCCTTCACTAGATTTTAGTGAGGTGAAAAATTTAAGGAAAGGGCAATTATAGAAGAGGGTAGCCTAGAAGCATAAGCGCTAGAAGCTAATTGAATGGATACAATTGCATTTAAAAAAAACTTTTATCTTATTGCAATGTTAACATTAGTGTATTTTTTCCCCTTACTGGGAGGCAATGTCACACTAAGCTGATATCGGTGTGATTAGATAAATGCTACTTTTACATGTATACCGCCTTAGTGGCTTGCGTGCGTACGTTTTTAATGATTGAGTCCTCCTTTCTATTAGAAAATATCCTTTTTTACATTAGCTAATGTAAAAGGACACACCAAAAGTAGCCTATGCTTGGGAAAAACAGTTGAAAGTATTTGGAGAGTTGGATTTTGTCAGAATGAGCAGATCTATACAGGTAGCATGGCTGGTGCAAGGGAAAACCCTTCCCCATGGAAATACAGGAAAAGGTTCTGCTGGAAAGAATTTCAGACACATGTATTGTCTTCAATTAGCAAACTGTAAATTTCCTAGAATTTCTAGGTGGTATCAGATTTCAATTTTTCGGCCTCGGTATTTCAAGTATGTCTGACTTTGCTCACAGAAGAAGCCTCCCTGAGTTCAGCAGCAACAGATCTTCTGCAGAGGGGATCCCTCCCCGGTAGTCACACATGGGAGCCCCAGCCAAGCCCAAAGGAATCAAACCCAAACTGCTTGTACATGGGTACAGGGTAGCACTAGGAGGTGATAGTTATTAAACCAAGCAGTAAAAATTTCTTCTTCCAATCTTTCCCCATGTATTCCCTGCCCATGCATTACCCTGTTCTCATGTGAAAAGGAACAGGAATCTGGGAAGCTGATACCGCGTTTCAAAGTCTTTTTTTTTGCTGCTATTGTGGTTGTCTAGTTACTGTTTCAACAGGAAAGTGTTTAATCAACACAAGGCAAAAGGCAGAGAAACGAGCTGGTGGTTTCCAGAAGGAGAAAATGTCGGGCTGATTAGAGTGTTTCTTTCTCAGGATGGAGTAGACAATACAAAGCGTGTGATAACATGCTCAAGATACGCCTCAGATCCCCACCAGCAGCCCTGTGAATGAATGGCACATTTCCTATCACAGCTTTTGCAGTCCGAGGCTGATAAGCAATGTCTATTGCAGCAGAGCATGTTTGTGCGAGATCCTTGAATACACCTTTGGAAAACCTTGATCTTCTCTCAGGCAACAAAAACATAAGAAGTTCAATGAAAGGAAGCAGTTCGCTTTGGATTTTTAGCTTGTAAACTTGCTGGTTTAATTTTATTTCCTATATTAGATAATTGCATTTTCCAGCTCATATGATGGCAGGACAGGAAGAAAGAGGATATTTTCCTTAAGTATTGATCTGGAGAAGTGAAATGTTTGCTCTCCAAGTGGATACAATGTCTTTTTTGTGCTTTAAAATTTGATTGACACTGGCAAAAGGGACATATTATGCACATAACACATGTAGCCCTTCATATCCTGCTCAATGTGTGAGCTGAAGTCGTTAATCTCACCCATTTCCTATGCTCTGCACTGTGTGCCAAGATGTTCAGAAATAGCTAGGGATTTGGGATGCCTTAGCTATTGGGTGTCCAGCTAAAGACACTCCTAAAGGTCTTGGTTTTCAGAAAGCTTTGAATCGCTGTCCTCTGAAAATGTGGCTTGTAAAACATCTGTTGGCGAGTGACTGGACTCAGCTCTTGGAGGTCTTTGTGGAGCAGACATTTTCACAATTGCAGGTTGGGCCTGGAGGAGCATCACTGGCATCTTGTGACGGTCCTTCAGAGTCACGCTGCCACGAAGGCAGAGCCGTTGGGATTCAACTCTTACCTGCTGTGTTGTGCTGCTTTAGTTCTCCTGGCTTGTACTTGGCTAGCATGAGAAAAGGGCAGATTTTCCCCTTGGGGTGAAATTTGTGGTCTTTAAATGTAAAAAAGGGAAAAAGAAGTACCTTCCTGAGGTATCCCAGTATTATGTTCAGTAGGATTCAAACCAGGTACGCCAAATCTGCGATTGACCTTCAAGCTGTATGTTTTAGAGACAGAGGAGTGATGTGCTGTCTATTAAATTTGCAAACCTCAAGTTTAATAGGAATGTCAAATTCATCTTACTCCAACTGGTGTTCCCCAACGTCAGCTCCTATCCCATCCTATCCTGTCCCATCCTGTCCTGCCCTGTCCTGTCCTACCCTATCCTATCCCAGTCCTCACCTCTACAGCCTCACAGCAGCTTCTAGAAGTGCTGGCTGGACACATTTCATAGATGAACTCTAAGGTTAAAACACCAGAGAATAAACAATACATTGAACAGAACCAGCGTGTACCAGCTTGTCTTAGCGGTACAAAGCTGAATAATACCTGGGTAAACACGGCAAAAGCAGCTATTGACAAATCAGCCGCTCAAGAACCCAGTGACCTCTGAAATGCTGGAGGCCTGCCAAAGTCCAGCAATGGCAAAGAATATGATGAACCACATATGTTTGAGAGCGAAGACGTGGGGAGAGATATAAATTACATCCCGGATGTTGCAATGTCCTACAGCTAACGCCTCTGTTATCTACAGTGGCATGTATATAGCGTACAATTACACACACTTAATCTGAGCAATAAACATGTCAAGGGAAAGCTAGTTTTCACCTCTCTGCTTCCAAAGCTTCTGTCACCCTTTTAGAAATAATATAACGCAAAATAATAATAATAAAATCTGCTCTTCAGAATGTCTGCAGCCGGTTTGGCAGGTTCAAAAGCTAATCCTTCACACCTTTTGGCTTTAAATAAATCACTTTGTGCGTAGACAAAAAAAGCAGCCTAGACTCTTTTTCTTCCTTTGAGGAACCAACTCTACATGATACCTCCCAGCTATGTAAATGCTCTGGTCTTCATGCAAACACATTTCTCAGCTGGGCAGGTGGCTAACATCTTTTCTTCTGTCTTGGGGACCGCAGGAATCAGGTTTGTCCACGCTGCATGATTTGAAGCAGCCAGCCTGCTAATCCTTTGCGAAGTCTTTGTAAAGGCAGAGAAAGGATGCTTGTTCATGCAAATAAGCTGTTGGTTTTGCTTACATAGGTATGCAGTACACCTTCATGATCTCATGTAACATGGAGGCCTTGAATTTTTCCTTTCCATATTCTGTTTCCAGACTTTCCACTGTCCTCCCCCTGAAAGTTGTCTCGCAGGTAGGGTTACTCATGAAAGGTGTGGGTGCTCGTTACCTCCCATCTCCGCAGGGCTGGCGATGCACGATGCACAGTTGGTAGCAATTGCTCCTGTGAATATCAAACACCTGCAACATGAGCTGGGTCCTGAGCCCTCCTGGAGAGCCTGCAGTCCTCCCCTCCTGATGGCAATGGATGGGGGGAACGGTCTGAAACGTTAGAAGAGGCAGATGTCTTACATGCATTTCTCAGGGAACAATTCCTACTGTTTTTTTCTTTTTTAATCTCCATTCTTGTCTTCAATGGGAAAAAGCAAGATGTTTCTGTATTCAGAACAGCAAATTTTTGGTCTTGGGAAGATGCATGGCTTGATGATGACAGTAGTGGCTACGAATAAGGTTCTTGGTAGGGAGAGCTATGAAAACAGAAGGCTCTGCCTTGGTCCAGCTGAGGTTTCTGAAATATGATTTCATGACCTGCCCTGTGCCAAGACAGCTGAAAGAACAAGCCATGCTTACACTTTATGCAGACCATACGCCACTGATTATTTTTTTTCTCTGAAACACGGCCAAAATCTTTCACTGGTCAGATGAAGGTGTGTGGATAATGCATTTTACCAATACCAATACTTCATGTCTGGAGTAAAACATAGATACCTTTTAAAGCAACTCCTTTAAAGATTTATTAAACACCTGCTCTTACTCCCTGCTTGATCTTTGGCTCAGGCCTGCATTGAATAGCAATTGAATCTGCTTTTAAACACAACATCAGACATTTTAAAAAAACTTAGTCCTCCACCAAAATGAAAAAACCCTCTTCCTCTTAAGAAATGAGATTATTTATTCTCCTGCTCTTGTACGAACACGTGTCCACTTCTTTCCATGTCCTCACTTCTGGCCAGCTGTAGTTCACTTGCTCTGCTGAAATGGGATGTAAGAGTGGCTCTTCAGTGAGACCTCTTTAAATAGTGGTTTGCAAACCCACTGCTAAAAGCCCGTTTTCCTCCCGCCGCCCTGCGTGTGTCCTGTGGAGCCCTGCGTCCCCTTTCACGGTTTAGCTGTGGCTGCGCGGCTGCTAATCTCATCTTCTTGCCCACCTGGGGGGCTAAACCATTTGACCTGTGACCTTCAGCTGATCTGAAACCTCCATCAATCCTTCTGAAAAGTTTTACTGGAATCAGGGCTTCTAAATGACCCTTTGCAGAGTTCCTAAAATGAACAAAAAAAACCCACCGAAAAACAAACCACCAAAAAAACCCCAACAACCTACTAAAAAAAAAACCCAGCCCTGTGCTGTTTTCTGTTGTTTTAGCAGAAACCAAACATAACTCATAAAAACACAGGCAAGAAAAATAGAGCACACTGGTTGCCAGAAAAACAAATCGTAACAGAACATAGAGGGGCCTCTCACAGGGAGGAGGCAGGGAAGAAACACCTGTGATTTCCATTGAAAATCCCCTGATATCTACATTCCCCTGTTCTGCTCCAATAAAAGTTCTTGTGCGCTCTATCTCTGACCCCGGGGCAAGGTCTCGGTGCGAAGGGGTCCCTCCTTGTCGGGCCGCTTGGACGCAGCCCTGAGCGCTGGGCCAGTGAATCACAGCACAGCTGAGGAGCACAGAGCGTGCCTGCCAATTGTCCTCGTGTCATTGCTATGGTTATCTTAAAGTGCTCTGCAGATGTTTGCCTGCTTAAAAAAACAAAAGGAAAGAAAACAGAAGTGAAGAGAGAGGAAGATAAACCAAAGCTTTAAATTTCCCCATCCCTGACTGTTACACCACAGCTGCTGAAAACCTTGGATGGAGGCAGAGCTGTTGGTGTTGGTTGGATTTTGGACTGTGCTGGTCCCTAGGGGCTCTGGTGGAGAGAAGATGCCCAGATGGCCCTGCTGTGCCCAGAGGGACATACCGAGCACTTCCAGTGACAAGTGAGCAGGGAGCAGGGATGGTGCCCAGGACACGTGCACAGCACTTGGATGGGCTCGCTTCTGCTTTGGCCCTTCCCAGTGCAGAGGGGCATTCACAGGAGCTGTGTTCAGCCCTTCGACATCCCCTCCACACTGGCTGATAAATGCTGAAAATACAATTTTCCTGAAAACTTCTTTATTACCATGTGAACTTTGGGTATTGAAGTCAGTTAGGCACTGAAACAGGTACCTCTGCACCCCCATGATGGGCACAAATCCTCCTGGAAGCTCTCAAAAACGCTTCAGGGTTAGGAAGTGTAACTGCACCAGAACGGCTCCTCGCTGGGTAAACAGCTAACAGGGCTGCACCGCCTCCAGGACCCCTCTGGGGGCTGTTGTGCCCTGTAGACATGCCTGCTGGGGTAACCGTAGCACTGAGCTTCAGGGCCCAGCTCAAAACATCTAGTTTTCAGCATCGAGTCACACAACCTCACCTGCAGGTGCTTTTGCAAACACTGTTTCTTAGCTGCCTGGTAATGTCCCATGGTTGTGACTATCCTTCCCCAAATGCTCATTGCCCAAAATGCACAGGGACAGTGGGACTTGGAGATCTGAGACTTAACATGGACCTGAATGTGGCATTTAAACATGTGCTGTAGTTGTTTTACAACTTTTTCAGACTTGGTGGTTATAGGAGGCAGGAAGACCACTGATGGCAGAGATAAGCGCTGCGGATGTGACTTGGGTGAACAGGCAGGTGTATCAAACAGGCCCCTGAGGACCCGCTTTGTGCTCCAGCTGCTGCAGCACTGGCAGGGGTACATCCAAAAGCCATCCCCGAATGTTACAAGGTTGTCCAGCTCTCCTGGAATCAACAGATTCCCCCCATCAACTTACATAAGCCCTGAATCATGCTAGAAACAAGCGTGCACATCCCCAGCACCAACCCCAGCCTGCTGGGCGCGGGTGTGTTACAACAGGACATGACCCACTGTAGGGTGAAGAGGCTGTCCCTAAACCACACAGAAAGAGAAACAGCCTGGGGAGAAAGCTCGCTCTGTTATTTCATGGGTGGTAGGTTCAAGCGCACAGTGTTTTCAAGAACATTTTGTGAGGCTGGGGTGGCTAAATGTAGCTTCAAAATAATACAATTTCCTTTGCAAAACAGGGTAAAAAATCCTTATTAGGAAAGCAGAGCCCAACTCAGAGTTGAATAGAAAATAGTCTTGGTATAAAAGGCATCGTTGCCTCTCTCTGGAACACAAGCCCATGCACATAAAGAGCTCAATTCAGCAATGCATGCGATGCTTCGCTGACCTGGGGTCTCCAAATGTTTGCCTTGCTGTAGGACAGGAAGGGAGGCATGGCTCGAAACTGTGACAAGCCCTTTCTTTGGAGCTGCCTGACTTACCTTCCGAAGGGCAAAAGAGGGAGCTCATGCTACAACAAGAAGACAAACTGCAATAGATAAGACTTCTCCCGACAGAGAAGATCCCAAAAGCTCAGGCACCTGAAACTTCCCTGGTCTGGTCAGAGCTACCTGAGCATCTCCACAGCTGAGGGGAGTTTCCGTTGACACAAATTTCTTTCAACAAAGGCTGTGTGAAAAATTGCCAATTTTATTAGAAGTTCTTGATTTGAGGTAGTCTTTGCAGTTTATTGACTCATTGAAGATGCTCACCGGTGTTTTTATTTCCTCCTTTCCTTCTCTCGCCCTTCTCCCCCTGCATGAAGAACACCAACAAACACCAACCCAGCTGACAGAAGGAAATGGGCTGCAGGCAAGGGGAGAAATCAGGAAACATTTTGGAAAGGAGTTCAGTAAATACTGGCTAAAATGCCGAGGAAGTGGGTTTCTTTGCATCTTGGAGTGGAGGAAGTGTCTCTGATACACTCTGTTAAATGATTTCCCATGTTTTGCACACACCATATCTTTCTTCCATTTTAACTGGAGCTGTGGCTTTGCAAACAGGTGCCAGGCATGTGTTGAGCTGGTCTTTTGCCCCTCATGTCTGAACGCCCCATGCGTGGCTCATGGCCACACTCCCTCCTGAGCATCACTCAGCTTCAGCTGTGGCAGGATGATGTGCTGGGGGACCTCTCCTGGGTGGCATTGCCACCAGGGCACGTGTCCCTTTTCCCAATTTCTTTTTGGGGTTTTGCTTAGTGCTACCGGGTGTGCCATCTTCAGGTCTAAGACAAAAATGAGCCTGTACAGATTTTAAAAGAGCAAAACACCATGAATCAACGCCAAAAGTAATAATTCTGGGCAAATGTTTAGGAGCGAGCTGGCTCTGTGGTCAGTGCAGTACTCGTGCCCCCACAGAGCCAGCCAGTATAGCCTGTCTCTGGAGCTTGCAGAGGTTTGGTGTGGCCAGAGGTCCCCAGCTTGTGCTTCAGTGTTTGAGCTAATGTTACCATTAGCTAGGCATTTTGGTTTGGTTCTCCATCGGAGGAGATCACTGCCCAAAGAGGGATAAAGGGTTCTTTTTTTCTGGGTAACATCTGAAATCACAGCCTGGGCTTTGGTAACAGGATACTGGTGACTTCAGTTCTTTTGATAAGAGGGAATGCTTCTTTTTCTTGTTGTTAATCCTGGCAGTGGAGATCAGTTGCAGTGCAGGTGTCTGATTTTCATTAAAATTGCAAATTGGGCGGGATGCTTGATCAGATAACAAAGACATCATTGAGACCATGTGTCTTCCTTCAGCAGCAGAGCAGGGGACAAGACAAAGAATTTCCCAGTGTGTGTCCACTTGTGCATATTTACTGCATAGAGTGAGTCTTAATACTTTGGTCATGGGTGAATAAATAGCTTCTAAGAAATGCCAACCCTATCAAACTTGCTGCAGCTTTGGAACAGCTTTTGAGTCGAATAGAAGAACTACAGTATTATCCCTCTGGCAAAAATACAGGCTGTTCTCAAAGGAAATCAATTAACTGTAGCGTCTCTTTGGTACCAATTTGGCAGATCTTCCCTTTTTATCAAAGCACTTAAGTGTTTTCTTAGCTTTAAGCATGAGCTTAAGTGCTTTGATGAACAAGGATGGACTTTCACACATGCTGCTGTCCTCTCCAGAATCAAGACCATGTGTTTTTTGCTATAGGAAAGAGAATGAGTTTGATAGAGAGATTCAACCAGTCATTCTGTTTAGAAATCATATGCAAAAACCTCATCTGGAGTAAGAAAGAGTGGGGGCTGATGGCACACCATGTGATGTCCTCTTGGCAGCTAAACAAAGTGATTTTGAAGCAAACACACACACAAACATTGCCTTTCCTAAGACAACAACTTCTGACAGATGTCAGAATTTATATGTCGTATTTATATATATTTATATAGCATTTATATGTCTTAATTATGTCTTATTTTAAAGCATTGTCCTGTCCTCCTCTTCTTTGTGGCAAAATACCCATGAACTTCCCTTAGTAATGATGAAGGGAGCAGCTAAACAAAGGTTCACTTGACCCAAACTACTAGCTAGCAGGTGTCTTGGATAGGTTCACCTTCATCCTTTAAACACTCCAGAAAACACAACCAATGAGAAAGGTGCTGAGCTGTGCCTACACTTTGATGTGTCTGGTGTTTGCAGAACTTCTGGAGAGGGCGTGTTTAAAATGGAGCATGTTAAACGGGTACTTGGCATTAGGGGAACCCTGAATTACCTTGGCCACTAGTGGGGTTACACGTGGCCACAGCATAATGCTTACCCATTCAGGGGTGAAAAAAAATCTGTTCCTCGTGCAGGGGAGCAAGGATATCCCATTAAAAATGTCTTATTTGAAGGGTCATTACCAAGTCCACTGCTCCATGGAAGATGTTGAAGGAAGAATTCCTCAGGGAGATTAGACAGGTCATAGCTTGGGAGGTAAAATAATTCTTGACTTTTACAAAAATAAAGTAATGAGAAGTTCATCGTGCTCTGCACACACAGTGAGCAACTCAGCTTTTAAAGTAGAATTTGTTGTCTTGGTGTCCTTGAGTAAAACCTTCTCAGCATGGCTGTCTCCAGCACACGTCCCATCTCATCTGAGAGGCAGCTTGCTCTGCTCTGGGTGAAGGACACGATGCGGATGGTGCTTGTCCCTGTGGCCATGGCAACCAAATTGTGCAGGGGCAGCTGGCTGTGATGTGCTGAGTCAGCAGAGCCTTGGACACCCTGGGTGTGCATTCCGAATGCTGGCAAAACGGGAAAAGTCAGACAAACTGTGCCACTCTGAGAAAGACCCGAACTTCTTACCCCCAAAATGCTGTGAAAAGCCTACGAAAGACATGAAACATTTCGTTTTCCAAGGAGTGGGCATTATTTAAATATTCAGAAATATGCAAGGAATTTTTTCGGGACTAGAACACACAATATAGACATACAAACAGATTGCTCTGACAGCTTCCCATGTCATAAGCACTCCACCTTTACTGTTCACTTTCATCCCTTGGTAAATGGGAGGTAATTCGAAGATATTTTCATTGCTCTCAGCGCATCGCTTGGGATATCTGTAGAATCACTCAGTGTCACAATTCCAAGAGATCTGCCAGGATTACGTTCTGAAGTTTGCTTTGGATAAAAAAGGCCTCAAAAGGTCCTAGATTATCCCAGGACATATCAAAACATGCATTAAACATTTCCATGTTCTTGAACTCATGGTAGAAGTCAGCCACATTCACTTGGGTTTGTTCAAGTTGAAACTCGAGGGACATTATCACTGGTAGCCAGTGGGGCAGTGCCTCCGGAGGGGGGGAACTGCTCGCGGGGCTCTGCCCGTGCCCTGTCGGAGGGGAAGCCAGCGCCGGAATAGCAGGGGGAGCATTTCGACTATGAAGCACTGGAAACCGCTGGCCCAAAATAGGACTCTGTAGCGCTATAGTGTTAATTAGCACAGAGAAGCAGCTCTTTGGGCATCATTTATAACCTTCCCCTATGGCAGTGGAAATCTGGCAGGAAATTGCTTCGTGTGTGGAGAAGTCAGACGTGCCGTGAGCCCCAGGCCAGGAGAGCAGGTGGTTTGCAAGGACAGCAGTCACCCAGGAGCTGAGCTGGGGGAAGCAGCTGCTATCAGCGCTGTGGGGAAAATGCAGTTTGCTCCAGCTCCGCTTTGCCTCTTGCCTAAAGGGATGAACATTGCAGTGGAGCCGACAGCACCAGCCTCACCCTTTGCTTTAACTTAACAGGATTTCCAGCCTTTTCAACACGTAGCAGATTGCCAAAGGACATTGCTGGTTTCCTTGCTGCCACCTCCTCTTTCTAGCTCTTACATTGGCATAACCTCTTTTCACCAGGAAGGTGAAGGTGATGCGCAGTGGCACGCCGTGGCATGAAGACGCTCCTGTTGTACCTACCAAGTTGGTGTCAGAGGATGCCAGCACAGAAATAGATGTCGCAGCACGTTGTGTGCTGACCACTCATTTAATTGCATCCGTAAACCCTGTCCACCTCTCTGTTTCAGACATGTTGTCAGAGGATCATTTCTAATCACAGAAGAATGGTGTTGAGAGGAAGATGAAATCATCACTGGGCAGAAGGTTACAAGCAACAGCGACAAGATCAGTCAAAGCCCCTTGGCCAAAACTATCTAATAAAGAGAAGTGGGCCAGAACGCCAGCATCGGTGACCCTGAGATTGTTTTGGTTTTTTATCAGCTTAAATAATCTTATCTGGCAACTGTGCTCTAAACAAAAGCAGGGTTTTCATGGCCATCCTCAATGCTTTTGCCTGTACTACAGTGGTAAGTCATGTTTCAGAGGGCCAGTAATGGAAAACAGATGTTTAAATGTGTACAACAAGAAGCAAAAAAGCAAATACTGCGAGCACAAAGACTGACATGAAACGGAGGGTATCTCTGAATTGTAATAACAAAAGACCCATGTTCATGAAACACAGGATTAGATAGAGCGCTATTTTTTAATTGTTGTGCACAGCTACTTTCACGGCTATAAAATCTTAGTCCTTGTCATCTATCTGAATCAGAAGGTTATTTTAGCGTAGCCTGCCCCTAGTTCACATAGGGATAAACTACTGCACAAGCAGTGTTGCAGGAAAGTGCTATGCTGCCAAAAAGACAATACAAGATTAATTATTTGCCCAGCACACTGCTGCCAGGCTATGAAAAATGCTTCTATGTATTCTTTTAATTAAGAAGAGATACTTCCACTGAGTAATGAGGAGACCTACTTTGAAATCTGAGAGATTCCAATATTTCAAAATTAGTTTTCATTCCAAGTTGGATTTCTAAAACATGTCTATTCAGAAAGTTTTTTCAGTAGTGTTACAACATTATGTAATACAAAATATGTATCCTCTGCAATATTTAAGCCATCCATGAACATTTAGAAATGATTACCATGAAAAATAATCCAAGTGAATAATGTTTCTTTCCTTTAAACATCAATATACCCTCCTGAAGTGCATTACTTTGGACATGCTTCATTTTTGCATAGAAAACTATTTCTTTTTTTTTTTTAAAAAAAAACATCAACAGTAGCAATATCTGTATGAATTTCAGTTTTATTTCTCTTCATCAAAGGAATTTGATGTAAAACATGAAAACAAGTGATTCCCTAAAGTTGTTCTTATGGGATGCACATAAACACGTAGAACTACAGCAAGATGGTTAAAAGAAATATTGGAACTGCTCTATTTGAAATGATAAAGATCATCTTGTTCTTTTTCAGCCTGTCTCCCTGCTATTCTTGGATGAGGAATAAACGGTCTCAAAGTAAATGTTGCATTGAAATCCACTGAGAAAAAATTAAACTTTTATATTATTTAGTGGGAAAAATGATGATTCTGCAAGCTGACGTTAAGGGACAGATTTTCAACATTATTCAGCCATTGAAAATAGCTCCTATTGTTCCCAAGTTCAAAAGCCTCTCTGGTTATTGCAACTTTGTCCTAAATATGTAGCTGAACAGTTGGGCTCAGGCTCTATTTGCAAAAACATGTGACTTGTCCATGCAGTTACCACTTGTCACATGCAGGGATGGTGCTCACATCCCCCAGCGATGCCGCAGACACAGGATTTGTGCTCGTATTTAACAGGACCGTGCTTTGGGCTGCAGCAAGGTTATATGAATCCTCTTCACCCAAAGCTGGACCTTGGCATTTGATCATGTTTCTGATGAGTGTATCAAAAGAAATGTAGCTGCTTTGACAAAGCAGCCGGTGGTCGATATATCTGTTGCTTCGAGGCTCACCAGGAGACTAAAGGTCTAGGCAGAGTGATGCTCTGTAGCTTGAGAACCGGGTCTTGTTGGAGGGGTCCTTCCCCTCAGACCTCGTCTTATCTCCTTGCTCTGTGTTGGCATAGGTCAGGCGGCAGGGCTTGGTCGTGGGGAAGCTGCTGTGGGACCGCAGCCTTTATTGAGACAGCACAAGCTGGGACCCCAAAGAGGAGCAAACCCGCTCCGCAGCGTGGGGCTGGAGGGCTGGAAGAGCCCCCGACCCACCTCAAAGGACATGCAGGAGTCCATGATGGCCACAGCTGTGGCCAGCAATTGTCAGACCCTGGTAAAATTTCACACATGATTTCTCTGTGAAGTGGAAGCAAGAGAAACAGGATTTGGTGTGAATTTAAACATAACACTGGTTATATTATTTGGAACCAAAACTTGCATAATGCTGTGGCAAACAGGACAGCTGTTCGTGCCGGACTGGCAGGCCAAGAGGTGTGTGCTGGCAGTTGGGTCTCCTTCCCCCGTCCCGCACGGTGACACTTGCCCCCGTCCTGGGCGTCCCGGGCAAATTTGCTAGCCCCCTCCTCTCTGGTTTCAGAAGTCATCTGCAAATAAATGCTTAAAAGACACGAAATGGATCCCCTGTGCTGCAGAGCCGCTGCTCTTGAATTGAACCGGGGAGGCTGGGTCTGCGCTGCCTCTCGCCTCCCTTCTCGCTCTCTGCCTGCGATAAATGCGCACAGCATGCAAATCCGATTTGCTGTGAGATTAGGGGAGCGTAATCTCATTAATGCTGACAAGCTCCACTGGTCCGCTCTGCTGCCCACTACACATCCCCGCACAGCAAGCAGGGGCTTTGATTAACAGCTTACTGCAAAGATAATGATCCTGCCAGCTACGCTGGCATTGCAGGGAGGCATACCCTGGATGGAGCCTTAGGAGTTGATGGACTTCAGCGCAATCCCACGAGGAGCCAGATCTACTTGTGTGTGGTGTGATGGTTGATTTAGGACTAGGTTTGGTCCAGTCCCCTAGACAACTGTCCCCATAAGTGGTAAAGGTTTCTGAAGGACCAGTCACTGGTTAACCCCCATCCTGGGGATGCTTATGGTCAGCTTTCCTCTGAATGGACCCGTTAGCACCTACCAAAGCTGCTCGGTGATGCGATAGCCTGCATGGGAAGGGTGATTTGGGATTGTCCCAGTCCTAGACAGTGTCCTTTGACACTGTCACACCTCTCCAGCTCACTTATCTCAAAGGGGACTTTCTACCATTAATGCTAGATGACATGCCTGTGTCTCTGTGCACAGAACACCTCCCAAAATATCCCATGGTGTTTTCCTATTATTTTATTTTCATTTTATTTTTATGTGCTAAAATTAAAATCTGGAAGGCAAATAGCTCTGATTTGCATGTGCAAAAGAAAGATTAACATGCAAATGGTGCAGGCACTGGGTCTTACAGGAAAGTGCTTGAGAAGGAAAGCCAGGACCCAAACCGTGTGACAGGTATTACAGGCAAACAGCGCTCTCAGTGACAGCAAAAAGAGAAAACTAATCCTACAGGTTTTCTGGGACTTCAGTTTTATTCACATTCCTTCCCTGGGTATTAGATGGAAATCCTTCTTTAATTAAAAACTGTTCCCAGTCCCCCCGTGTGGCAGGTGCTGGGCTGGGCTGTGCACCATGCTGTGTGCTTGTGCAGCACTGTGCTGCTCTGCACTGCAACGCCATCCTCCTCTTTCTATGAGTCCCGCTACCCTTGCCTCGGGTACAAGCCTCACACAGCCATTTCAGAACATGGGATCCCCTCATATAGACAAGAAAAAAGGCAAGCAGGACAGTTTCCGAGGTGAATGTGCGATCCCCGAGCCACTGAGGGTGCCTCTGCACGCTGCACGCGGCTGTACTCCGATGCTCTGCATTATTTCTTCCCAGAAAAGTTGCTGAAATACTTGCCTGAAATGCAAAATATTTTCGAAGCTAAAGATAGTGCAGCGGAAAGGCAGACATCTAACTGACATTGAGCAAATAAATACAAGTTATGAAGAATTCCTAGTGAAAATAAAACCCTGGAGGAATGGAGCTCGTTACCAAAAACAGGGTAGAAGACCGGGATGGTGGCAGGCTCTGCTGAAAACCATTGGCTCCATGCACAAGATCCATTTTAGGGCTGGGGAGCATCCACAGTTTCTGTTAACATTACTGAAACATGTTGCAGGTGAAGGAAATTGCAATACCGTCAGATGTTGCAATGTACCTGCTCTAGCCGTTACTTGTGAGCAACGCTGGTGGCTTCCACCGAGCAGCATGCATGGTCTGTGCTCTGAGTAGTACCCTGAATGGGGCCAGCTAGAGTTTTGCCTTCCATTCCCTCCCAGTCAAGCATTTCTGGCTGCAGATGGAGCTCAAGTTTCTTTCACAACCAAGACAAGCTGTGGGGCACACCTTTGCAGGGCACCCTCCGGGTCACTTTTTGGTCAGGTTGCTCCTAAAGCCTGGCCCAGCCCTTAGCAGTGTTGTTGCTGTTAAAGATACTTGTGATGGCGCTTTTCCCAACAGAACCAGCCTCGAGGCACTGCCTTCGGGTGTCAGAATTCCTGGGCTTCAATGGAGAAAGCAGCGGACAGAGAATTCACTCTACCCAAGGAATGTGTTTCTCCAGTATCTTTCCTGGCTTGCTCTGTTCTCTAGATTGCAGTGACTGCAGAGCACTAGGACAGAGACTAGTGTCCCTTCTTTAAGCTTTATAGCTATTGAGTGAGGATGTAACAGAATCAGGTGGAATTTCAGGAATAAATTAATACAGTTTGCAGAAATTACTCTTCTTTTAAACATACAAGCTTTTGTGTGCATGTGTGTGTGCCGATACTTTTATCTGCTAACGGAGCTGCACTGGATTGCTGCTGTTGTCACCCATTGATGGTGGTAGGACATTGAGGCTAAGAAGTTGCTTCTAGAAATACTTCTATTGAATTTTATGTATTTAAGAAAACTGTCATCAGACAGTGATTTTCAAGGGATACAAAGCAGAAACTTCAGAAGGGGCGCTGAAGTGTTAGCTGAATCGCCTTCAGCATCTTCACTTCCCAGGAAACTGTCAGGTCTTGCTGGTATTTAACGTGACTATGGTTGGGTATGGAAATACAATATCAGATAAAGAGAACAGAAGAGGAGTGAGAAAAGATACAAAGGCTGAGGAGTGGTTTTGAAGAGTGGGCATCCTCTTGTCTGATGTTTCACTTGTGAGGTAGTTCGGTCTCGTGGGTTGAAGCCTCATTCTTTCATGAGATCACTGCTCGGTTCCCTGCCATGAGGCTGATTTCCTTGCCTCAAGGGGGTCAAAAGCACTGGCTGTTGCTTGCAGGGATATAGATTCGTGGTAGTGTCAAGCTGAAAGCCTGTTTCCACAAACAGTGCAGTTAAGGTGCTTTCCCACCACGTGATGCCGGGGCACTGCACTGAGCCCCCTGGGGTGGATGGCTGCTCCCCTGGGATGGAGAGGCTGTTCCCAGCACACACAGCCTCTGTTTTAGGGAAGAAGGAAAGACTCCTTTTTACAAAGAACTGATGAAATGATGTAAAAGACTGGCACAACCAGAACAGAAAAATTCTCAACAACTTAACAGTGCCGATAGCCGCCGTTGTTTTCATTTCCTCGGCTGAACCAGGGCTGTGTTGCAGAGTGGGAGTAAATCCCATATTGAAATACCACAATGAGTATCGGCTATTGGAAATGCCTTGATAGAAACACTCGATACAGCCACAGCAATCAAGAGAAATATGCCAGAGATGATTTCACTGCTCCAGAAGCTGATGAGCTTGTTAGAGGAACACATTATTATTAGCTTGTGCAGATACTTTCAGCCTGCCTGGTTCAATAAACTCCTGTTTGGTTTCATGGGGCTTGGTTTCCAGCATGGTTTATTGCAGAGCACGGGGCCCACATGGTTTCCACCCCATAATGCCATCCTGCAAAGCCAGGGTAGGCGTCCTGGGGGATGTCAGCTGTGACATGAGCCATGCTGCAGGCTCCCCAGACACCTTCATGCACCCACTTAATCCCTTTAGGCTTCACCTTTCTGCCTCTTTCACCTGATACTGCAAGGGCTGGGGGTTACGTTCAGCTGTGCCCATGGGAAGATGTTGAGAAAAACCTCCTGCAGTCGTTTAATTCCCCAGACACCCCTGGGCTGCTGTTTAAGAGCGCTGTGGCCCCAGCTGTTAATCCAGCCTTTGCAGACCCAATAGCTTCCTGGCTTTACATTCTGGTGAGTCATGAGTGAGCGCTATGGCCATACTGGAGTCATGTCGGTGACATGCAGGTCAGGGAAGTCCACAGGGGTGAGCAGCACCATATGAGGGACATGCTCAGCTGGCAGGCACCGCTGGGCAACTGTCCTGCAATCTTTGACCACGGTTGATTTCAGGGGGGATGTGTATAATGGCTCAGCTCGACTTGAAAGCCCCTGGATGTGAGATCGTTAGCCGCCTCATTTGGGCAAGGTAGGTTCGTTTTTCTTAATGCAGCCAATGTTGCTGGGCAGGGCAGCCAGCAAAATAAGATCAAAGTTTGCCCGATGCCTTTCAAAGTGAAGCAGCGTATCTTCTGATTGGGCTCTTAAATAAAAGCCGCAGAGCTACCCTTTGAAAGTGCAGGGACCTGAGCGTAAACGTTGCATTATGCATGGGAAACCCCAAGAGCAAATGCTTTTATCAGCGAGAGCAATCAGGGCTGGCTATTAGCTTTAGGCAGCACTAAGAGGACAAAAATTGGGCCTGTTGATGGGGTTGAGAGAGGTTATGAGGTGTAATGAGTTTTCCTCTTGGAGAGGCAGGACTAGAGCAGGAACAGGGGCAGCCTCCTCCATGGGCAGCAGAGGTGAAATGGGATTTCCAAAGAGAGCCGGGATGCACAACCCAGCTGGTGTGGCTCAGTTATCCCCAGCACTGTCAGCACATGCTCATTCCAAGTCTGCTGCTGCCTCGTTCCTGCAAGCAGCTTCAAAAGCAAAGATGTGGTGCTCACACCAGCCTGGCCGGAGCCTCGCTTAGTGCCTTAATACAGCCAATACAGCAGAGCCTGAGCACCTGCGCGTGCACCAGAGGATGCTTCCAGCCCTTCGCAGGTCAAATAGTTTGTGTGAAACAGCTTGGCAGCAAAGGGAGCTGCAGCAGCTCTCGAGGCTATGGGAACCAGGAGAGAAGGCTGAGATGTTGGGGAGAAATTGTGGACCTCTGGAGGCTCTTCTTGGCCCTGCTACAGATATGCTGCATGACATTAGCTCTACACTTTTTTTGCTGAAGCAATGATTTTCATTTGCTGAAGATGGGGCTCTTCATCTTTTCTGGCCTGGGTTCTCTCTTGGTAGATGGAAAATGCTTCATTTTCTCTAAGGGGCTCTCAGGATGCATGTCTATTCTTACCGCTGAGGTGCTCACAGACCAAGGTGATGAGAAACCTATAAAAACAAATCCAGCTCTCTCAGAACTGAGGAAAATGAAATGGGAAACAAATGTTCGCCTCAGATTAGAATAAGTGCAGAGGGATCACTCTCTCTGTTAAAAAAAAAAAAAAAAAGAAAAAAAGAAAAAAAGAGTAATTCCGCACATTTTGGTCTCCATTTGGTGTCGAACTGCACAGCTGTGAGTACTCCGGGGTGAAACGACAATCCATCCCCGAGGTCGCTCTTACGAATACTGCGCCTTCAGAAAGACGACAGTTATAAACAATTTGTTCCTAATTGAAAGAGGTCACATGAGACTGACTTTACAAAGTTTACATAACAAAGAGTAATTCTGTTAAGTAAAATGATTAATTCCTGTCATTGCACATCAAACAGTGCAGTTACAAAACAGTATTGTCTATGCTCGCATTGCATTGAAAGCCATTTTTTCTCCAGTTTCCCTTCCCATAACGCAACCTTTTGACAGAGCCTTAACTCTTTGGTGTTATTCAGCGGAGGAATTTGTGAATGGGAAGCAAGTAGGCTGCCATGGATGTGTGAGATATGTTACACTGGTGTGGTGGCAGGCAAAAGACAACAGCTCTTTAGAGTGGGCCCGGCTTACCCAGGGATACAGCGCGATGAGAAATGCTTGCCAGTACAATGCGTTGGTTGTTGCCCTTCCTCGGCACAATGAGGCATTGAGGGAGAATCACAACCCCAAAACGGCAGATTTTGCCTTTGAAATACTTCCACGGTGTGTTGCACAGATGTGTCAAGGACCCAGAACAGCAAACGGCTAAGGAATTTGGTGCTGGGATTGCCAGGGCAACGTGGGTATCTTCACATCCACCACACTGTGTGCTTACAAGTCTGTGGGGTAGCGTGCTGGCTGTTTAGAGAAACTGCAAAACCCGGGGAGTCCCTGTGTGATATGCACAGATCTGACAGGAAAGCCTTTGGCTTTGGAGCAGTTCCCTGTTACTGCTGTAAGGCCGGGTCCAGCTTCGGAGGGAAGGCTGTATATCCATGTGGCTGCATGGAGACCAGATGCACTACCCAGTGCATGGTAATAGAGGTCCTTTGCTGTCCTCGGGACAAACCTGTGTCTGCAGATGCTGGAAGACACCTTCCTGACTCGCTAGGCAAGGGGATCGTCTTTGCCCCCGCTGCTGTTGAAGAGCATAGGCAGACTGGGAAAAGGTTGGGGTGCACTGGGGCGCACAGTTTTGCTGGAGAACCGTGCTTACAGCTTGGGCTGGCATTAAAGCCCACTGCTGGATTTTAATATGATGTCTTCTGCACACCACAAATTTTTGTGGTACTCCTTTTCTTGCCTGCTTGTCCCTCTGCTCACCTTTTCATCCCAAAGACAGTCTCCTTCTTGCTTGGTAAGAGCCACACAGAAAGAAGGTGCTGACACTGGTGAGGGTATAGGAGACAGGGGACACAAATTAGTGCCTAATCAAGCCGTAGTTCTGCAGCACCTGAAATTCCTTGTTTGTTCAAATAGTTTGGGGTTTGCTTTTGTGTAAATCTACCTTTCCCCAGTCTATGGAGTATAAGTGGCTTTCCTGTAAGAACTTATTCTTGCTCTTTTATTCAATATAGAGTGCTTACTTGTTCCCTTTGTATTTTTTCTCATTACAGTCCCTTTCCTTCCCTTTCTCCAGCCTCCCCTTGGGTCTGTCCTTCCTTGCCTGCATTTCAATTCAAAGCCCTGTTGGAGTTTTCCATTCTCTTCTAGGGCTGAGTCACCAACTTTTGTCAGCCTCCCACCATGGATGGCAAAGGGGAGGGGGAAAAGAAAGAAGAAACAGACAGAAATTGCTTCAACACCAGCCAAAAGCTGCATAAAAAGGCCCAAATGTTATGGCATCTGAAATAAAATCAGGCGCAAGCAAGCCCTGCCAAATCTCCCTTGAAATGCTGGAAATCTGGAAGTGCTCAGCACAGCTGAAGAGCAGCTCTCTAGCCTAAATGCCAGTGGAGGGGTCGGGACACGTATCCTGCTTTGCAGGTGGGGTGTCCGTGCTCTCGGTCCTTTCCAGGCACAGCCAGGCTCTGCATCCCTTCCGTGTTGCAAAGGCATTTGCTTTGCAGAAAGATGATGCCATGACTCTTGCTGCAGTTTGGTGGCCTGATAGCCAACATGCCATAGAGCTTAAGTTGATTCCCGATGAGCACAGAGCAGAGCAAAGGATGGCTGCCCACCTAACTCACTGCCAGCCCCAGTCCTGCTCTGGCATTCTGCTCCAGCCAAGGGAAGAAAGGTTTGGGTCTGCTGCTACATCCTAGTGCTGTCTTCAGCCTTGATCATGTGAAGAGTGAACTTTGGGCTCTGACTGCCAGAGAGTCCTCCCAACTTGTGCCCAGGCTCCAAGGCATGCAATACCGATATATCCCCTATACAAATCATCCAGTATGTCTTTCCCCCCATCCCCCTTTTTCATGGCAACTGATCTCGTTTCCAACCACTGAGCAAGCTGCCAAGTCTAATTAATCTGTCTGGGATGATGGCAAGTTTCCCCACGTTGAAATCAGACTCCTTTTTCTAGTAGAATGCCCTGGGCACGCTGAGCATGGCACCCACAGACACAGAGCCCATCTGTTGGCCACGGGCAGCTCTGCACCTCACTAAGCATCAAAATCATGGGTGCAAGAGGTGCTCAGACTTTGAAATCCCCACCCACAGAGCATTCAAAACTCCTGAAGCCACGCCATCGCTGCCCCTGTTCAGGTGGGAATGATGGAGCAAAAGTTCTTCTCCTTCTGTGCCTACAGTAAGACCCACCTCTCCCAGGTCTTTGCCTGGAGAGAGAAGGGTTGAGAGTTGCTCCACAAGGACACTTAAGCTAGATTTTGTCCCTGCCTTTGATTATCTTCTGGAAAAGCCTGCGATTCTCCACTAACTAGATGAGTACAAATTTTCTCACCGTCACACCTCCTACATTAAACACCAGCCCCCTCCGCACCCACCACCTTGCAATGTCTTTTGAAGGCGCCGTGACAGACCTTGCAAGGTTTGCTCTTACGGCACTCAGCTCCGAAAGCTTGCAGAGTAGGTGAAGGTTCACTTCAATGTATGTCCACTAAAATCTACTTCTGCCTTAAAAGGCTATCACTGGCAAGTCCCAGGCATTTTCTACACCTCTTGCTATAAATCTAAGCAATTTTAACTGTATTTACTTATTTATTTGTGCCACCAGCTAATCTTTTCTTTTGGGAAAGCAGATTTTGTGCTGTTTGTCATTTCGGAGACATTTTTCCATCTCTTTCATGTGCTAAATCACAAGCTCTCTAATGTTGCAATCCATTTTTCTCCAAAAAGTGTTTAATAATGATAGATTAGATTGGCCCTTCTGACAGATTAGATAGGTTTTTAGTTTTGTCCTTTGATGAAATTACAAGGGAGAGCACGAGGCAAGTAGTAAAAAATGTCCTCCTAGTGAAAGGCTTGACTTCTTATCTTCATAGATTAGCACCCTGCCTCTGCAAACAGCTTCAAGAAAGCTTAATGAGTCTGTGGGGACTGGCTGTTATCAAGAATAGTTGCTCTCCAGGGACTTGAAGGGCAAGGAGCAGCCACTTTGATTTAATGAGTAAAAATATACTGTGCTGCCCACTGCAAGGGCCATTGAACTAAGGAAACCATGGGCTTTCTTACTGCTGCACGTACGTTGTCTTCTCTCTCTGTCTCTCACATACACTTATTTTAAAACATTTTGAGAAACCCCAGCACAGCCAGTGTAATCAGGACAGGTAATGGCTGGCAGTTTAAGTACCCAGTTCTGCCTGTGGCTGGGCCCAACCAGCCAGGAAAGTGATGACAAGACCTGGAGTCTGGGATAGGACATGAATTGGCAAACCAGTGTGATTTCCATCTGATAAAGACAAGTCTGAGGACATCACCTGTCCATCTGCACCTCTCCCATGATATATATTCATGGCAGACCAACATGGGCTCTCTCTGCTTGTCTCCATGAGCTGGGTAGAAATTTCAGGAGCTGGAAGATGAACACACCCACTGTTGCACCCCATGCCTGTCATGAGCTGTGTTCCGTAGATGTCACTAGTATAAAAGGACACTGGGTACCAGAAGGATACCAGGTCTATGTGAAAGATGAAATCCAAACTCCTTAATGTCCTTTTCAGTTGCAAATGTGTTTTGGAAGGGCCTTAGAGAAAAAGTCCTTGCAGAGAGTCTATGATGCACAAAATATGCTCGGAGAATGACGCAGGTAAAGTGTTCCCAGGAGGAGCAGGGATGTATCTAATGAGCTTGTAGAAGCTGTGGGTGAGGTACCATTTGGAGCAGTTTGTATGATTTTGGTCGCCCGTGTTCAAAGGCTTGTGGCTGAAAAGGGTGCATAGGAAGGCTGCATGACTGGGAAGCAATGAGGAGGCTGTCAGAGAAGAAGCTAGGCCAGCTTGTTTAGTCTGGCAAAGATGAAGGGTGAGAGGGTGGTCTCTATAAATATACATTTGCAAAGCAAAGGCCCGTATTTATTTATTTTTTCATTAGATCAGTTTAAAAATGGGAAACTGATTTTGGTTTTTGAAAAATAAATGCAGTAGAGTTCACAGACATTTCCACATCTTGGTATCCTGAAATTTCTTCATTTTACAGAAGTTTTCAAGTTTTCCCACTTAGCTTTTATCTTGTTTTCCAGAGGGCCAAGTTCACAGGTAGCAGGAGGTGGTGGAGGGACCAGAGAGGTGGGTCCTGTCAAGGAGGACCAGTACCCTCAGGAGCTGTGTGGGAAAACACATGGTCCCCAGGTGCAGCCTACGTATCTCGTGCTTTATGGTTGTGTTTGCTCCTTCAGAGCCCAGTTTGGTCACTCATGGGCATCTGGCCATTGCCGGGCCAAAGGAGGGTGTTATCTTCCTGGGTAGCCTTTTCTGATCCCCAAATCTGCCCATTGCTTCCTCCTGCAGCAAGACCATCACAGGGAATATCTCATGGCAGTTCCACCACAGGCTATCACTTTAATTGACTCAGAATGTCCTCGTTTCAATGAATTAAAGCCAAAAGGATGTCCTGGGCCTTTGTATTGTGGCTCAATGCCTTAAGGAACAGCCCTGTCTCGGAGGGGCTGCGGGGCTCCCTTCCCTATAGGGGAGGGGGCCCACGTGCATCTGGCTGTGTGGTGTGGTGCCCTATAGAAGTGCCATAGCCCCGGGGACCTTATATAGGGCTGAGCTGGGCACAGAGCTGCAAACCCCACGGGGGGAGCTTTATAGGGGAGCACTGGGATGTCAAAAGGACTCTTACAAAGCACAGTAGGTGACTTTGCTGAGTGAGGATGCCATCTCCCCATCTTGGGAATGCCAGCGGGGTTTTTTGTTTGTTTGTTTGTTGTTTTGGTTTTTTTTTTACCAAAAGAAAGAGAAGATCAGCATGAAGCATGTGCAGATTTCTGAAGACACTCCTGCCCTGCAGCTCCACCCATGGAAACACATGGGGTGTCAGGGCAGTATCGTTTCGAGGGAAGATGAAACACGTCCTGCTGCAGCAGAGCCCTTGTACATCCCCAGAAAAGGCAGATTCAGCCATCTCTGTACAGAAGTGCTTTTTTTTTTTTTTTTTAATGCAGCTGCTGTGCTGCATCCCTGGTCGATTCCAGCAAAACGACTAGCTGTTTGATTAGCTGGTTGGTGAAAAAAGCAGCTTAATGCCATCACCAAGTCCTTCTCTGAAACAAGCCAGCCTCTGGGTTGCAGGGTCCATTTCACACCCTGGCAGCAGCCCCTGCGGTGTGCGAGCGCTTCGAGGAACCTGGTTGTGAAGAGGGATTTGTGCCCTTCCCTCGTGCTCCCAGATTAATTAGAAAAGGCCTCAAACATCCCAAATGCAATGATTTCCCTGCAATTTTTTTCAAATAAGCAATTTATTTTAGAAATAACACCTCAGCCTCAGGGACCTGTTATCTATGCAACTGTTTTTTATTAACTGCGGAGCAGGAATCCTATGGGGCGAAAACACGAGCTTTTGGAAGATTGTAATACACTGCTAATTTGTACTTATTTATTTATTTTACAAAAGGCATGAAAATTGAAAGGCATCCCAAGGATTATTTTTTAATCTCCTTACCGTACTCTGGGTATTGTTTGTATTCTGGGGAGATCACTTGAAATTTCAGCGCCGTCTTCTCATACAAAGGATATGTTATTAACATGCATATTCTTTGGCAGCGGTTCCACATGTTTTTCGAACCAGGAAGGCATTTTTTATCTTGCTTGCATTTGAAAGGTGGAAAAGCTGTTTTTCCATTAGGGCAGATCATCAAGGGAAATACTTCAGGCTGGAAGAAATCAGTCACGGGAGTGTCAATTCAGCTGCACAGGGCCCCAGAGGAAAGCTCGGAGGAGTTTGGCTCCGTCTGGACTTTATCTAACACGACAGACTGTCCGGGCCTGATGGCTTTTTGGTGTGGAGGGTGATATCCAGGGAGCCTGTGAGGATCTGTGGTGCAGGGTGAGGCTGGTGCGACCGGACTTGGAATGGAGAAAGAGAGACTATAAAGCACCAGCTGTGCCGCTGAGGACTTTTAACTCATGACACGTGCTGGCTTCTCCCAGGCTGCATGAGATGCTTCTGGCAAAGGAAGGGGATCGCTCTCCCTGCCACCTGTAGCCCAGGCTGATACAAGCTCCCTGTAACCCAGGCCAGACCCGCAAAGGTCTGCTCTGCTTGAAGGCTTTAACACACTCAATTTGGGTTAATCTGAATTAATTCAGCTGCTTTCTCTATGTACGAGTCCATGGGCTTTTCTGCAGCCGCAGGAGGATAAGTGTGGGTGGAGGAGCCGTTTTCACCAGCGTGGCTGGATCTGGAAGGGAATTTCTGTTCGCAGGAGGGGTTTGGAGCAGAGATGTCACAGTGAGGTCCCCGCAGCACGGCCGGGCACCCCAGCAGAGGGTTCTGGCAGGGCTCTGCCCTCCCTGCACTCCTGGACACCCCGCTGCATGATTTTATTTTTTGGCCCACAAACGCACGCAGTTCGTTCACCGCTTGCTTTGTGCCGGTCACAAACATGCCTGATAACGCCCCACTCTGATTTTACCAAACCGTTTGCTGGGAGTGATCTCGTACATCATCTTGTACCGTCAACCTCATTTGCAGCCAACAAATTAACGGTCTGGCTGGCTCCATTTCTTTCCCTACAGACGGGGCACGGGTGAGGAGGGAAGGTGCCAGTGAATGGCCAAAATCGGGTGTCCCGGCAGACCCGCCGGAGATGCGTCCCCCTGTCTCTCACAGCGTGCAGGCAGTGCCCTCTAGTGCCGCTGCCTTTGGACATCGCTGGAAATATTAAAGAGAAAAACTGCAAAGGCAAAGCCCTGGTCCGAACTGGCCTGGTAGCACAGACAGCCGGCCATAAATCCCTGAGCCAGCACCCTGGGCATGGGGTGGCCATGGTAGCTCTTCTCCCTGGGGGAGCTGCATTGGTGGTGGCCAGTGGTGAGGAGACGCTGGGACTACTGTGGAGAAGGGAGATACAGAGAAAAGCCTATTTAACACCGGGATTTCCCTCTGAAGTCACAGGAAAAACTGGGATGCGCAGATGATCAGTGGTGGTACTGCAGGGATGTCCTCTCCCGGTGGTCCTCATATCCTCTCCATGGCGGCCAGGATTCCTGCAAGCTTGTGGCATGTTCATGTTGGGAAGCTCCTACACAACCCGTCACACTCTGCTGCCACTAAACCAGCACATTTCAACTAAGAGGTGATGCTTGACACATGCAGCTGAACTCCTGATGAAACAAGTGCCATTGGCATAAATGGAAAGAAAAGTTAAAATTTTGTTGAATTAAGAAAACAGCAACATTAATCTAGAATAGGGACTTCTTTTGTATCTTTCTTCCTTTTCTTTTTTCCTCGAAGATATGTTTTTTATTGTCTTGCAAGCACTAAATGCTTTATTGCTTCATTTCCATTTCTTGATTTCACATTGTTTGCTGATGGCTCCCAGCAAATCAGCTTCACTTTCCAGAAGGGAAAAATGCTTTTTTTCTGGATGCACGTATGTTTAATAAAGAAAAGAAAAAAGGAAAAAAAAAAGCCAAAAACCTCCATGTTACCTCTGGTTTGAAGGAAATTTTCATCAGTACTCTCGGGAGCAGGCGAAAAGCTTTTCTATTAAAACACAATGAGAGAGGAAATTTGATCCATATGATTCACTGCACAGCCTCTTCCTTCTTATTTCTGGCAGCATCCTCAGAGGATGTCTTTTATCTTCATATCATCTTGGCTGACACTAGCCACAATCCATGTACCGCTCTCAACATACTTGAGCACAATCTTGTTGCTGAAAATGCCTCCCATTTCTCAGCAAGGAAGATGTCATTTATTACTTCTACCCCCTTAGTCTCTGGGGACTGAGCAGAACACAGGTTTCTTTTGCATTAGTCACTGTAAATCCATACAATTAAAAAATTGCCTACTACTTCTTACAGATGGAGACGAATGGGAATGAACCTACCCTCGGCAGCAGTCCCTTAGGGCAGAATCAGGGCTGGAGGAGGCACTAGTAGCAGAGCTGTGCCATGGAGGAGCTGTCTCTTCTCTGCCTGTCTCAGCTATGGGCACTGTGAAGGCCACAGCTCCAGCAAATGGCCCCTCCACCCACACCCACACAGAGATGTCACAGGCAGGGCTGGTGGGCCCCAGAAATGTTCTTCTTTGAAAAGTCATGTTCTGAGAAGTGCCTTCATTCTTCTGAATTAACGCAAGCTCAGTGGTCAAGGCTTTTGTCTTCTCCAAGTTCCAGCTGACTAAATTGCCTCCACTGAGAGATCCTTTTTGACGCCAAGAGGACTAGACAACTCTTTGGTTGACATAAATATCCTGGCCTGATGTCAGAAGAACCAGAATCAGGATCTCTCTCCCTGGGATGCAGTGAAAATCTGGGCGCAAGTGTTTTCTGGATTCCTGTTGCAACTGATACCCTGATACTTGATCCCCAGGGTAGATGGTGCCTCATTAACACAAGAGTTTTAAGAGCACATGCCCATGCCAACACCTTCTTTGCACGGCTAGAAAGTAACTCTTCTTCTAGTGAGCTGAAGTTCTTACTTAAGACTCATTTTTCCTTAAATGATATTTCACTGCTACAGTAAATGATCAATTTCTGTTCCTTGTAGCCAAGGTCAGGTGTAAGAGAATAATAGTCTCCTACCCTAGCCTTGCATGCATGTAGAAATGATTTATTGCGTTTCTAAAGGAGGATGCTTGACATTTTGAAAATGCAATGTAGTCCAACAGTAATTAAGCAAAAAGTAGACCGCTGAACAATTGATTGCCACTGTCAGCAAAGCCTGATTAACTCAGATGCTTGAAGAACTGTTTCTGCCACCTATGAATTAAAGGTTAGTAATTAAATTTATGGGCCATGGCCACTGTCTCTGGCTGGTACTTCATTTATAAGGGTCCCAATGAAGAATAATCAGATGGAAAAAATGCAGGTTGTTAACACAAAGGCTTTTTATTGAGAGGCAGGGTGAAAAGTTCCTGAGGACTGTGCCAGCCTACACTCAGCATGATGCAGCAGTATCAGCCATCAGGTGATTTGCCTGAGGTGGCCAGCAAAGGCATGGCTGGCAGGACTGATGCCCTGATGGGGTGATGGAGCCACGTTCAAACTGAGAAGCAGGAGCTTGGCTTGAACAGGAATTTTACTTTGAAAGGGTGAGCATTCGTAATTTATACCCCACTCGTAGCCTTCAGCGTCGGTTCCTGATCCACCAGCCCAACTGCACAACGTTAAGCTTAACACAGAAGTCACAGGCTGAGTGGCGGGAGAGGCCAGAGGGTGACTGCAGGAGCCCTTCTGCAGTGCAAGCTGGTTACAAAACAGCTGGTAACAGAGAGCTTATTTTTGGTGCAAATGTGGTCCACCTCGCCAACGTGCAGAACAGGCGATGGACAGCAGCTGTTAGGAAAAATTGCTGAACTGTAAAGACAAGGGTCATCTTAATGTTACTGAGACCCCTTATTTCAGGTTCTCCCTTGTGCAGGCTGAGCAACTTGAAGGGCTCATGAGGATTTGCCATCCTTTCAAAGACCCAAATTTAGGGCTTAAGGTGTTCAGGGTTTCAGGCCCCGCTTTGGGCTGGGGCTGCCTCATCTGGGACCCACCGACCCCAGTGTAACCAAAAGGCAGAGCTCATACCCAGCCACTGGATTTTACTGCTAAGTGACAAACATCTCCATGAAAACAACACTTTGGGGTTTGGTGAAGCCATCATTTTTGTGCTAGATTCGTGAAAGCTGTGCTTTCACCAGAAAGGTTTACTGTGTGCTTGTTGAGGTTAAGCCTCCCTATTTGGATAAAGATGATACAACTGTGGTTGACAAATACTGACTTATGCAGGTTTGGGTTCCCTCCATCACCCTTCCAGGGGGGGAGCCTGGAGCTGGTTTGTGGTCCAATGCACTGAGAGTTGGTCGCTAAAGCGGGGAGTCTGTGAATAATTCAGTGTGGTGAAAATAAGAAAAATAAACTCATTTACATGTGGCTATCAACAGGAAAAGCTTGTGGCACAAATTTGCTGTTGGCAATAGAAAGCAATAGAAAGGTACTTCTGGAGCTGGTTGCTCAGCGGGGTTTGAGGGGTCTGTGTTGGAGGAGAGGGAGGGTGCTCCTGCTGTGCTGGTGGTGCCGCTGAGCCATGCTGGTGTGTGAGGTCAGGGAGGTTCTCCACCTGCCCCAGCACAATGCAGAGCATCTCAGGGATGTCCCATGCACAGGAGCATCCAGGGATGAGGGACCCAGACAACTGAGTTTGTTTCCACATTTGAGTGCAGATACCCAAATTCCGCCCTTTCAGGCACTGCCAGGAGCCTAAATGAACGTGCAAAAACTACAGCGAAGCACCTGATGGGCAAAACCCGAACCAGGCTTGTGCCCAAATCAGCCGTCCTCCTGCTACCCTCCATCTGCAGGGCATTGTAAAAGCTGATTATTTAAGGATATTTTAGTGGAGGCCTGAAGTTTTGTTCCTGCACAGAACTTAACGGGTGTTATTTGATTGCTTTGACAGTGTTAAGCATTGTTTCTGCAGCTTTTTTTTCCCACCACTGGGCTGTCATTCTTCATGAAAGCAACTTGAATTTAATTGAAAGGCTATGTCGGACTCCTGCAGAAGTGCTTTTTAGCATCATTTTGACATTACAATAAAATAATAATAAAAAAATCAATGCATAATAATTTCTGCAATCTGTCACCCTCTTTGGTCAAACTCATCCATAACAAACTAAATAACAGTAAAAAACCACTGCTTCTATGAAGACCCAACTCTGCTTGTTGCACGTTTAAGATTTCTGCAGCCTTTTCCTCCCATTCCTGCCAGTCTTGACAGATACATTTTAAATCCTTGCACTTCACTGACAGCAAATGGCTCCTAGTTTCAGCAGCTGAAAAGAGCACAGCGTGATCGAGCTCATGCTGCACCTTGACTATTGTTTTTCCTCACGAACACAGACCTGCAAGCCCTCCTGTGCATTCAGAGGCTGCTTCCAGCACGCACGGTATGTTTCTCAGCATGGTTTGGATTCACACTCCCTTGCTGGTACAAACATGCAGTATCTAAACGTGCCCATTGCCACCAGGTTTGCTCCAACACGAGTCGCCTCTCCCGCTAACCACATCTCTGTAGCTACCAGTGCTGTTTCTCAGCACGGCTGCCAGCAGCTAAGACATGAAGCATTTAAGCTGTTTGCAGGATTTGGGTTGTGTTTGCCCAGTGGCACTGGAAATACCTGTTATTTGTGAAGAGGCTGAGCTCATTCCTGTGTGAGCAGGTCTTTGCTGACATGCTTATATCTGGTTGAAAATAGGGTGGCCAAAACTGGAATCCAGAACTTATTTTTTTCCTGAATTTCAAAGAGGATAGGAGCATTGAAAATCCTGTCCAGAACCCAAAGTACTACTTCCTATGCATCTAAACAGCAGAATTGCTTAATGGGATCTCTTATCTCCAAAACAGCAGAAATCTCATGGGATTTTTGATGTTTTGGGTTTAAATATATTAGGGCAGTTGGGAATCTCATACCGCTGGCTTTCAGACTTGGTCCTTGCACTCTTCCTAACTGAAACCTGCACTGAACTCACCTTTATTCTGCATCCAATTAAGGGGCTGAACCAGTCTCCTTAAATAAAAAAAAAGGTACTTTATGGAAAAGAACAGAAAAGGGACAAGACTTGCCACCATTAACTGAACATGGTATGACTGGTTGTGCCCTAGTAAGTCTAAAGGGTAAGGATGGTTATCACACACAAGTAGTTAGGATAGCAAATATTCCTTAAAGTTTCTTCTTAAAATATATTTGGACATGCCAGGAAAATGAAGCAACGTGACCTGGATTGGGGGGTTTGTAGCTGTTGTCTATAGGATGGTTGAGGTCCATCTTATGGCACCTCCAGGACCACTCTGCCTGGACATATCACTGATGGAGCTTGATGAGGAGCACACACAGCGCTCATCTCACAACACAAGACCATGAAAGTGTCCCCATGGAGCAAACTGGTGGCCAGGGTCACGTGGCTGGGGCAGCAGCATTCACTCATGCAGTCTGAATGGGATAAATAGGCAATGATTCGTATTTCCATGGTTTTGTATATGTTCACACAGCCATACTGAAAGGAGAAGAAAGAGTTATTTATTATGTGTTCTGAAATATAAATTATTTCAAAGTCAAAGCTCAGGGTAATTGCTGCTGAAGTAGATCCAAAGGTTGGCATTATGATTAAATAGCGCTGCTGCCTTTTAGGGGAAATCTAGTTACAGACAAACAACATGGAGGTCAGCAACAAAATATAATTCAATTCTTAGCTATGAATTAATGAATGTGGTTTAGATTAATTTAAATCCACAAAGAGACTTTGTGTTGCAGAAATATTAATTAGGAAGTTTACCAGATTATTCCTCTGGCAGGGGTTCAGCTTTCTGCGCTCCTCCAGGTGAACCCACTTCTTGCAAAGCACAAAGAAAGTGCTGGCTACCCTTACAAAAGGCATCTGTTTCGGTTCTCTGATGCTTTCCCTCCTTTGCAGCTGACCTGTACAATGCCTGCTGTTGCCCACTGCACTCTGAATAGGATGTTTGTGGTGTGCACCAGCAGGATGAGAGACTGGGGGTTGTTTGAGCTCAGCTTGATTCAGCAGCAATGAGATAATGTTGAAATGGAGCAATAAAAAAAAAAAAAAAAAAGGTTGGAAAAACCATCCGTAGACCAGTTATCTTTCCACCTTTTGCTCTGGGAGTGTGGCCTCTCTGCAGGAGAGAGCGCAGGCTTCAGTGAGGCTTAAGCATGCCCTTGAATGTTTTCTGGAATAATGAAGCTCTTCCCAAGCAGTGCTTATGGGTGTATGTGCAGGAAATCTTTTGAGGTTATTTGGAACCTCTTTTATGTGATGATAGTCTCTGGCCGCCTTCCTAATCGTGCAAGGAAAAGAGCTGATATAGCCAAGGACCATCCAGGGGAGGAAAATAAAATGCTTTCAGTGGTCACAAGAGGATGGAGTGGGGACAAGTCACACCAGTAGGTTCACAGCCCTGCCAAGGGGTGCTGAGCCTCAGTCCTGCCTCCAGGAATGGTGCTGGAGTGAGAAGGGCCCTCGACCCACTACCCCTTCCCCAGAGGGAGCTGGGTCTGTGGGGACTGTACTGGCAGGACATGAAAGCAGCTCTAACACTGCCTTGGCTTCGCTGTCCCTGTCACGGTGGTGGAGGAGGGAGGGATGGCCAGGCCAGAAGGCCACCCGCTTCCTTCCACCTCCTGTGAACTTAATTTTCTTCTTCCCAGTACTGGAGGGATTTGTGATGTGCCTTTACAGGGGCAGAAGGCTGTGCTTGACATAAGATGGACAAATCCCGCTGTCCTTACTCAGAGCTTCTATGGCTTTGGATTGCAAACCAAACCACAAAGAGTACGTAGGGCACAGGAGAAGAGAATAGCACCTCTCCAGGGTGAAATATTTGGATATTGAGAGCTGGGTCAGCTCACCCCCAAAAATAAACAGCTCTGAGCTTGCTGCCACCAGCTGCAGAGCTGCTGCTAACGGAGATGGGCCGTCTGTGCTCAGCCCACGGTACCTGCTCATGGTGTGCCCAAGGGACTTTGGGGGTGGGTGGCTCGGCGGGGTTCGTTAGCTGGAGGGAGCTGGCGCTTCCTCCTTCCACCCAGACCTGCAGAGAGATGCCAAAAGGTGAGTTGTGGGGGTCTCTGGCTGTCCTGCCCCCCCAGGTCCCTGCACACTGAACACACTGCTGCTTTCCTGGGAGAGTTCACCTCCTGCGGCTCATTTGGAGCGATTAGAGTGGGTGGCTTAGGAAGCACCCACAGGAGGCAACTGTGGAGCCAGCCCAGCACCAGGAGAGGCAGACACAGCAGGGTGGGTGCCTGCCTGGACGGTCCCAGCAACGGGAACAACTATCCTCTGACCTGGGCATCCCAGCTGGACTTCTTCATGTTAACCTCTGAGTGTTCAAGTTCTCCTGCTTGCTCTTTTCACTCCTCTAACAGAAGTGGTACGAGAGGTGAAGGTGCTCTGACACCCTCCCTCATGGTTCCTTCTCATTCACCAGCACAGGAACAGCAAATTTAATTTCCTCCAGTCCCCAAATAAGTGAGACTTATTGTCAGATTAAGACACTTTCAACAAACCAAAAGTTATAAATCCTCCTCTGGATATTTCTCACTCTGGAGAAATGGTATTCACCTTTCTCTTTGCCTCCCCATCAGCTCCATCCACTGCATTTGCAGCAATGACAGCCTTTTCCCTCAGCTGTAATCTGGTGTTTGAGCAACGTCGCTTTTTAACTCAAGTACAAATTGTCTGAGCGATTTGCTCTTTGATTTCAGATCAGCTGCTCTTGACAGAAATGCTTTGCTTTTGTCGTACTCCTTGCTTTGTAAAACGTTAGTGGCTGAGGCTATGTGTATGTGTTTTATTTGAACATCTGGATTTTTATGACTTGGCATCCCGCTCTCTAATTAACAGCGATGTAATAGAGCCTTGTGCAGGAACCTCCAACACACAGCTACTGGCCACCACCCACTCTTGCTTGTGACATTGCTCGGTGCTCCCAAAGCACTGCAGGCAAAGCCTGCTTCCACCTCCACCTACCTACTAACATGAAACACTTTACTCCATGTCCTAAACATAGGTTGATCGATTTTTTCTTCAATGCAGTGCTGCTTTTTATGTTGGTTTTTCAGTTTTGTTTGGTTTCGTCTCGTTGGTTTTTTTTTTTAAGCAGAACAACTTTTTTCTTTTCCTGTGGCTTTATATGGTTTGTTTCAGAAAGCTGCCCTAGCCTTGGGTAGCCTCACCCTTCCCAGCCTTCTGCTCCAGATGGGTTTGCTTTCCTGCAACAGCAAGATCTTTGGTCACAGAGGCCGGCATGTAGCAATTCATAAGCTGTTTTTGGCTTCCTTTACCTCACAGTCAGAAACCAGGGTGGAAATGCATTTATTATGGACAAGTTTTAGCTATTAAAAATGGGACTCTGCCTTCCAAGCACCGCGGTAATTTCTCACCCCCAGTTTCTCTCTTTGCTTATAGTAGGGAATCAGCTGCAGCAGTTTAGGATGCTCAGGATGTGGCTTCCTTCACCCTTGTGCATGCTCAGGCTTCAGGGAGCAGGGGGAGACTCTTCCATACTCGTAAAAGGTGATTTCCAGTGATTGCCAATTCAGTCCTGGGGTTTCTGGAAGGCTCTCTCTTGGCTGAATATGGGCTTTTTTTCCAGGCACCATTTACACCATCCCTGAGGCCCCTGTACAGAGGTCACAGGATGGAAACCCCTGTCCTGGGGTAAAGAAGCGGGTGGACTAGGGCATGTGTATTCTTCTTGTATGGGAGCTCTGATAGCTGGAGTTTGAGATGAATGAGATTCATTGCTGGCATGAAATGGTAGAGATCAAATGGACTCAGATAATATCTGCTTGAAATGAGATGCTACTAGTTTCCAAGCAGCAGGAAAAGCAGCTGAACTGTTTGGGTGAAGTTTTTCTTTCTGAAGCACTAAGAAAGCAGCAGAAAGAGGATCGTGAGGGCAAGTCTGCTTATACTGCTCTTGGGGGTAACAGCCCAAATCCTCTCCTTTGAGATTTAATTCAGATTTAATTCAGTCATGAGTCCTAACCTCACTTTTTCTGGGTGCTGGCAATTATTTGTCTGTAACCTTTTTACCAGATTTCCTTTCCTAACCTAAATGCCACGATAGCATTTGAGCTGAGCACCTGTTCCCAGCAGAAGCATTTCACTCCACTTCCTAAACAATAATTTAATATTCTGGCAGTCCCCAGGACAAGTGTGTGTGCCTGTTATCAGCATGTATCTACTATCTATTACCTAAATGTGTTAAAGGGTCAACATATTTGTAACCCTGTCCTCTAACGGGCCCCACGCTGGAAGGAAGGGCCTGTGTTGACAGTGTTGCCAATGACTGAACTAGATGCTTGATTCAAACTGAAATTTCTTAAGACTCCTATAATTCTGAAGAATTTGGGACTAGACCCATACCAAGCAATAGAAAAAAAATCTGTAAGTAAAGTTTAAACCACAGTGAGAGGAAACACCAAGAGCGTGAATAACTTGAAATAAGTGAGTGTGAATACGTGAAATAAGCACCACACCATAGCGGGTTCAGGAAAGAGATGTTCTGGGCTTATGAAAAGTTCTCAAAATCCATAAAATTAATTGAACCAGGAATGATGCTAGTGACTCCAAGAAACAGATGCAGCAGGGAAACCTTGGCTAGTTAGCTGCTGCTATAAAACTGTAGCCCAGCTTCTCTTCTACTCCCAACCCTCTCTGGAGGGCAATCTCCTGGTGTCAGTGTCCCCCCTGCAGCACAGAGGCCACTGTCACCATTACCGAACATTGGATGTTGTGGCTCTTGCAAGTCAGTTAACTGGGAGGTAGAGAGGGAAGCGGAAAGACTGTTCAATGGAAAACATGTCAGTTTGAGACATCTCACCTGCAACCAAAGAATTCCCAAAGTGTTTAGTGTTTTTCTCTCCAAGGCAACTTGGCACCTGGAGACCATGGATGAGATTCACCTCCGCTGCTGCCAGCCCTAGCAGGACTGCACACTTAAATTTTATAGCTTGATTCCTGCATGTTTCAAGGAGACATTTTTATCTTGGATGATAATCAGTCAACTGGATGGGAAAGGCTGAAGCAGCTGCTGGTCCAGGGAGCACATCTGGAGAGCTTGCTAGGCTCTTATCAGCTGCCAGCTCCCCACCTGATCAGGCCATGCTGATGCCTTGGTGCATCCCTCAAAGGGCATCTTGCACTGACTCTGGTATCAGCCTTGGTATCGGGGGGCAATGCCTCCCATTTCTGGAGCCTGAAACTGCCAAATGTTTATTTTCCTTAAACGTAAGGGTTTTTTTTCCAAATTTGCAGATTGTGGGCTGTGTGTGTGTTCACTGACCTCTCCTGGCCAGACCCAGGATGCTCGGCTGGGCTGCACCAAGCATCTTGCAGAAACAGGTGCCCCTGAACACCCACCTGGGGAAGCATTCCCACTGGGCAAGCAGCGATGGGATTGACTTGCAGCTAAAAGGCAAAAAAGCGGCAGAGGCAGACCTTTGGGAAAATTCAGATCTTTAATTAACAAACTAAATGTGTCTGTGATTGTGAGTAGACCACAGCATGCAAGTGGTTATTATTGCAGCAATAAACCACAGTGTAGGACCCCAGACAAGGGAGACCTGGAAACATCCAAAAATCCATCCCAATCCCACATTCCTTACTGTGGAAAAATTAGGAGTGGAACTGGGGGCTGCAAAACCATGCCTGTGAGGAAACTGGGCAACCTTGGAAATAATGAAGAATTAAGTGTAAGGGGAAAAGGAGACTGTCCAGGAGGTTATCACATGTATCGGGGAGGGTGTAATCTGCCAAAGGAATCTGGTAATCTCTTAGCTGCACAGTGTGGGACCATTTGTAAAAACCTGTATGAAAACTACTGTTATTGTGCAGTTGTAGTAAGAGTTCAAATAAGCAGCAGTTATTTTCCTGACAAGATAAACCCAAAATTTCTCTGTTCTTATGGATTTCCACAATTTCCTCTTAACTTAGGTAACCCCCTCAAAATACCTCACTCAGCTGGAGTTTCTCAGCTGAATATTCCAACACCAGCCACCTTGCAGGCAGAGTACCATTGCTGCCAGCTCACGTTTGCTTTCAGGAAAAGGCTGCTGATGAAGTGATGCCTCTTAGGTGGCTCTCCAGCAGCCCCAGGGTACCACTCGCCCCTCTGCAGCTCCCTTGCATACCACTGCTCTGGGTCCAAACAGACCCAAACTTCCCTTCTTAGCCTGCTTCCTTTTTTTTTTTTTTTTTTTTTTAATTTTCCCTGCTGGAAAACAAGGGGGATCAGCTAAGCCTATAGCTTAAATTTTATAATTAATTGGTGCATTTTGTTGTTTGTTTTGTTGTTTGGTTGTTTTTTTTTTTATATGCCTTCTGCTGCTATGCTAAAAGTGGGTTTTCTTTGTGTGAGAAAGCCTTTGTTTGCCTGAAACAGGCTTTTCCCACCCCTGCATAAATACCACTTTGAAAAACTGCATCGCAAAACCCGCAGCATTGGGATTTTAGAAAGAGAGCCTGAATGGCTCGCAACTTCACATAGCTCTGCAGCGAGAGCATGGCTTTCATCTGACAGGCTGTTTAAGGATGGTTTGACCTCTCTCTTCCTTTACATGCTCGGAGTTAACTTCTCCTGTAAGTGTCCAGCATAAATTCTTTTAATGCAAATTTCCTTGTCAAAACTACAAACAGACATTTGATCAAAGGTCAGCTCTCCTTTGTGTTCCTGTTTGATATAGAAATTTCTATTTCATCTTTGACTGTCATGGTCAGTTAAGGGAACTGTAGCCTGATGGGAAATTACTCATGCATTTCATGTCATCTCTCCAACTAGGCACTTTCCCCCCCTTTCATATCTTATGGGTGTTTTAATTTGAATATGTTTTCATTTTTTAATGGAATAGTTAAATTAGCTTTGAAAATGTAGCGGTATGACACTGAAAATTGTCTGCTTTTTAAACTGAAGCTCAATTTACTGCTATTTGATACCCTGGGAGCTGATCAAATGATTATTATTCCCTTACTGCTGCCTTTATTTCATGCTTAACTTGTGGATCTTTTTTTATGGGGCAGTGCCTGAAGAAAAGGAATTGCAGCAAACGGAAGGTTTTAGAAAATTTTGTATTTACCTCTTAGGGTTCCTTGGCTTTGGTGGATCCAAGAGAGCATGGGGACCCACGTAGCTGCAGCACTGGAGCCCACTTGGACCTTGGCCAGCACACTGGGCTCAGCGGAGGGGTCAGCGCTACTGGTCCCGTCCTGCCTCAGCATCGGGGGCTTGGGTCCCTGAGCAGGAGACACTGCAGGGAACTGCCACACTGAGATTTGGGATGATGCAGAAAGCAGCTAGGGAATGAATGCAAAGCCCCATTTCTATCCACACTGGCTTTTGCAGGAGGTATTTTCTTCCTTTCTAGAAGCAGTTTCATGGTTTAACTAGTCTACACCGGGTTGTTCGGGCTGTTTGCCTTTCCAGCCTCCCCCAAGCCCATCTGCCTATTGACTTCTGGTCCCTCTTGCCCCATTAGCTTTGCACCTGAGTCCCACGATGAGATTTAACAACAGGGGACCTTTGGGAGGCAGAGAAATTGCAGTTTACAGCTGTGGCCCTCGGGTTAAGTCTCCAGGGATGCAAAAGAATGACTTTCATGAGGCTTCGAGGTGCTGGACCTACGTGATTTGCTCAAAACGGCAAAGGACGTTTTTGCCAAAGCAGGGAATTGAACGCAGCTCTTCCCACACCCCTAGCCAACATCCTAATCCCCATGTATCATCCTCTTGCAATTTTTTTGGAGCTCTTGACAGTGTATAAAGTCAAGCCCATGTCTAAGTCCTTGTAGGAATATACCACTGCTACTGTATCCCTTCATTTATGCCTATGCAAGTACACAGGTGTGTTTGTGTGGCTACGGGGATGGCAAAACCTTGGGGACAAGTGAGACCTGAGGACCAAACCCGCAATTACAATTACCGTACAGCTGTCCAAAACTAAGGCCTCTTTGGGGGTCCCTGCCTGTTGATGAGTTCTGAAACCCAGCCCCTTTGGGGTTTTTGCTAACATGCACCATAATTGCTACTTATAATAAGAACTGGAGCCATAATCACATCTAATGAGCAGGGTGGTATAACTGGTTATCACTGTGCCCCTGGGAAACGTGGACTTAAAGCAGATCTCTGCTGCAGGGGCTGAGACGGACAGCAGCCTGAACGACTGCCTTGGGACTTCCATCTGTGAAGCTGCACAGACCAGCTGCTGGGCCATGCAAAGGCTGTAATGCAGGTGTGCATCACTGCTGAGCAGCCTGCAAGGACAAGTGGGCATCCAGGAGAATAACGTTTAGGATACAGCCTTAAACTTAGCTTTATCGCTACCCCCAGGGGAGATCCTGAAGCATCTCTCTGCAAATCTGTGCCCTGGGTCTGTAATTGCTGGTGAATTGATTCAGCTGCTTTTAGTGCTATGCAGTCCAGCGAGAAGCTGTGGCTTTCCAACCTGTAGACAGCGAAAGGGACCATGGTGAATGAGTCCTTCTACTGCCATCACTTAAAAAATTGATACCTGGGCTTGTTAGCTTGATTCCCTACCAAGCATAATTGTCTTCTGAGGGAATAGGAGGCCACAGGCCCCCTCTCTTGGGATATTACCTGGGTCTTGAGGCATCCAGGAAAGGTGTGACAAGAGGCACAAACATCTCCTTTGTCAGTGATCCCTTTGAAATAAATCACTCCTTCATGTACCAGAAATACTTCTTATAAATCAGAAACACATCACCCCTGCTAGCCTGATTCTTGCCAGGGTTTAGCTCTCAGGAGTACCCAAGACTTAATAAGCAGACAGCTGGCCCTGGGGCCATGGAAACGGATCCCTGGTGATCCCTGGGGCCTGACCCTTCCCCCAGGCCCATCTTGGTGCACAAGGGGTAATTCCTATGGAGAAAGCT
Organism: Falco rusticolus; assembly: GCF_015220075.1. Lineage (NCBI taxonomy): Eukaryota > Metazoa > Chordata > Aves > Falconiformes > Falconidae > Falco > Falco rusticolus. Next base: position 17,318,436 of record NC_051190.1, read on the forward strand.
CTCACGCTGATGGCAAGTGCAAAGGAGCCTTTTCCCAGATCACCACTATCTATTTTGTTTTCCTGAGATTTAAGCTGATGAAAATATGCACAGCAATGCATCATTGTCAGGAGAAATTGCATGAGACATCTGGAGATGGTCATCTAATTAACACCGCTAATGCCCCCTAGCTGGTTCTGAAATAGCTCGGTGTTGCAGACAGTTGTGTGCATGCTTGCAGGGAGCCACGGTGGAGTGGTGGCACCCAGTGCTGTGTCCAGGCTCCCACAGCTGCATGGCCCTTTGTGTCCACTGTCCCCAGCAGCCAAGCACTGGGCTCAGCCCCAAATGCTATCTTGAACCCAGGCTTCTGCATCCCTGTATGACAAATGCTGCTTTGGCAACCTGGAGTCAGCATTGCACTGGGAAAGGGAAGAAAGCGCGTTTGAAACTTGAACTTGTCATGGTCAGCAAGCTGGGACAAAGGAGGGAGCAGGGCTGGCCCCTAAGACTGCAAAAGTGCAAAGGATATTTGTATGAATGCTGTCTTTTAGTGAGGGAGATGCTGTGGTTGCAGCCTAGGGCTTGTAGGGTACCTGAGGGTTGGCAAACCTGTGTGGACAGACAAAAGATAGATCAGGAAAATGCTGAAAAACAACACCAAATGGCTGTGGAAGAACCATCCTCTCTTCTAAATGGTTCCCCTTCCTCAGAAATGATGCATTTTAGCTTTAAGAGAATGTAGCTTTCATACAGGAGACTACTTAAGACCAAGGCTTGAAAGACCTAATCATGACTGAGCCACTGCATCTTCCTCCCCACATGGCTCCAGTTTGAACTCCCGGAGACTCGACCTTCTCCCTCTGCTCTGGAGCTTTGCAAGCCTTCCCCTTCCATTAGCATTTCCCCGTGGCTCTGCTGGAGCAGGCTGACCACAGCTGCTGATCCATAACTCACACTGCTAGATTAGGTCTCTTCTCAGCAAAAAGCCTTTTAAGCAATTTATCTTCTTTCTTATGACTCCTTCTGTTGGCTTCAAGTACACAAGCTGGTTCCTTTTAGACAGAGATGGACACGAGACTGCTCGGATGTGCAGAGCTGTCCCTTGCCAGGGAAGACTTTGTCCTTCCTCAATGTCTGGGGCCAAGTTACCTCTCGTTTATCCAGCTTGAGTGAACGCAACTTCAGCCTGCAAAGTCCCAGCTCTCCTCCATCGGGTGACAGTGACACCAGATGGCAGCAGTGGCCTTCGGATCCCAGCAGCTCTGCCAGTTCTGAGCAAAGATGCAGGCAAGTGTTTCTCCGCATCCCAGATATTTTGAGGACAGCATCTCTCTGTGCTCTCCTTCGCTGGGGCTCAAGCAGCATCCATATGGGCTGTCAAAATATAATTGCACCGAGTATCTATATGCTGTAGTTTTTTACTATGTCAAAATGACACACAGACTCCAACTTAAAAAGGCAAGGAAGAAAATTTGTATCTTCAGCTGTGCTTTAATTAATCATTTTGTCATGGCTTTGATGGCTTTAGTGCTGCATTGGCAGGTGAAAGCAAAGATCAGGATTTTTGAAGGTCACGGGGATTTTTGAGTGCCTGGTTAAAATGACTGCTAACTTTGATCATCTGTTTGCTGAGGGGCTTCTCGTTGATCACTCAGGACTTGTGGCATCCCATCTTTGACCCTCGCTCTCAAGAGGGTTTGGAAGACATTGGATGGTGCTGGCTGCATCATCGCAGAGCCTCCTGCTTGCTGTGCTACAGCATGGGTCCTGCCACTGCCCGCCCTGCCAGCAAAGTCCTCAGTGTGGTAGCATGAAAACCAGGACAGAGACCAAGGGCTGGCCCAGGAGGCCACAGGCTGTGTCAGGACGTGGGTTTTTGGCCATGCATTCGCCTAGCAAACCTCCTTTGCAGGTGTGAAATATGGGGCCCTGTGCAATGCTCCCCAGGCAGAAATCGCCTCAGCCACTGCAGACCAGGTGGGAGATGGGGTGCGGGGTGCGTGTCCTACGGGAGAGGCCAACTACAAAGCTGTAAAGGGGAGGAGAGATCCTCACAGGTCAGGTAAAGATGGCTTATTTGGCTGCCTGCATCTCAGGAGAATTTCAGGACATGCGATGAACCATACCAACATGCAGCAAAGCAAAATATTGCTTACTCCACGTTTTTTTTTTAATAAATAAATCAATTGAAGAAAGTTACATCAATTCTCTGGGCAGCAGTTTATTCTCTCATTTAAAACTACTGTGTTGTAGTGCTTTAATCTCCTGAATGAGTTTTGTTTATGATGACACCCAAATATTTATTGATTTTTTTTGTTGGCCTGGGGGCTATCAATTTACCTGTTAGCCACTGGATTACTCCAGGAATTAGGTTACTAACTGCAAACAGAAAAAGAAAAAAAACCAAACCCAACTTGGCTGATTGATTTTTCAAAAAAACCAAGGCTGTGTGCTTGGGCAGAGAGTGCCAGCAAAGAGAAGGAGCAGAGCTAAATCCCATTGGCAGGGGGAGGACTTGTTTCTGATGGACAAAAATGGAGAAAGCAAAGCGAGTGCTGACGGCAGCCCTGTCTGCACTGGACAGGCTGCCTGGCTGTGCTCGTTCTTTGGATTTCTGAATTACCAAAGCCCAATTAAAATGGTAGTAAGTAATTAGTAAGTAATTCACACTGGCACACTTTAAAATAATGAGTATTTTAAGCAGCCTGGCAGTGAGAAGAATTCCGTTCAACAGTGGAGATGGACTTTTTAGGTTAAATAAGAGAAATACTGAAACAGCGCAGGAATCCTGCTAATACGCTGTCTTCCTTCTCTTAGATACTTATAACTGCATTTTAGCCTCTGCTACTCATGTTGACCTGGTTTGTAAACAGAAATAAACCATTTCAGCTTAATTTATGCAGGGCAGTGACCCTGCAAGTAGCAGGACAGGAGATCTGGGATAAGCTTTCTCTCAACTTGTGGCCAAGAGCTTGGGAAAATTCAGATTTTAAGCAAAACCTCTGCAGTCAGGAAAATCTCAGAAATACCAGTAGTTGCGGATCACAGACTTAGTTTCTTTACCCACTTCCACTACCCCTGAGCAAACCACTGGATTGGCTTCTAGGTGTGCCCATCGCAGCCAGGATGAGCCCGGAGGGGCTGGGATGCACACTTCTCAAAGTGTTATACTGGAACACGAAGCCCCTTCAGAAAGGACTGGCAGTGTCTGCTAGACACTAATACCTCGAACACCTGATTAAGCTCACTAGATACCTTTGCCATAGAAATAAACTACCATTTAGAGCAGAGGCCACATTATGGCAGCCAGGCTGAGCCGGCTGAACCCTGCTCTTGAGTTACCAGCACTTACAACTGGCTGTATAACCTGAAAGCAACTGGAAGCACGTGAACAAAATTGTGTGCGTTCCTAACTGAAAGGGGAGCTCGCATTAGCTTTGGATAGCAATAGTGTTTCAGTTTTGCAACTTGGGATGCTAAGAAGGTGCTGTAGCATATTGCCTTGTAATAACATGAAGCAAAAGCTCAGCAAAAAGTCTGTGAACCAGATAAGATTGATTAAACAATTTCTAACCAACGGGGTTGCACATAAAAATTTTATTAAAACCTCAAGTGCTAAATTTATTTCCTGGGTCTGTCACTGCTATTTTTTTTTTATTCAGTAGTGATAATTACTACATTAGAAATTAAATGAACCTCATATACTACATCTTTCAGACCTCCTAGGAGAGTTGTGAAAGTGATTTAGGGAAGTGAATGTGCTATTGTGCCTAATCAAGTTACAGTAATTGTCACCTATAATTTTAACTTGACTGCTATGTGTTTAATTGGAAGCTTTACCTTTGGTTTTTTGTAACTGAGCTTCTCTGTGACTGTTTTTCTACTTTCTATCCTCTACCAAAACCCACTGACACAGAACAAATAATTGCATACAGCTGTGCAGTTAAGAGCATTGCTGTTTGCTACCGCATTTGCTTCTTCTTCACCAACCTGATGTGCTGCAGCATCTGATGATTCTCCTTGTGAGACCAGCACCAGGTTGCCTCCCTTGAGATTATAATCACAGCTGTATAGCTATCAGTAGCAATAAAGGGACTTTCTGGCCCTAGCTCCTTAGCAGGACTGCAAGTTTTGCAGTACTCTGGGGATCACAAAGTTAAGCTAAGTGACTGTCTTATGTGTGTTGGGGTAAAAGCCAGTGCCCTGCATAGCTGCCAAAATATCTGTAGCTCTTTCTGAGGGTGCTGACTTCCAGCAGCATAGAGCCAGGCTGACATGGCTCTGTGTGGCCCCTGGCTCTGTATGTGTTTGGTCAGAGATGCTCCCCTTATCCTGATGCCCCTAATGAGGCTGCAGCTTGTTTCCGCAGTGAGCTCTGCAGGACAGCAAACTGCCCAGCAAGCCAAAGGGTTTACAGGACAGTACCAGGGGGCCTGCAGGTGAGTGGCAAAGTAAGATGCGCTGGAGCAAAAGGCATACCAGTGCTTCTCAGCAAGACCCCAAGCTACCTAAGGTTGGAAGCTGGGTCAAGGGTAGGCCTGTGGAGGCTGCTAACGCCTCTTCCCAAACACACGCATGGTCTGAGACTTGGGCAATTGCTCTGGTCGCTCAGCTTTAAAACAGGCCTGCTTGTTTATCTTTCCCTTTTCTTGCTAAAGGAATGTGTCTATGTGCATCCATATATGACTTCAGCATGCAAGGAGACAAGGTTTCTTGTGGATTTAGGGAAAATGGTGATGATTATGAGCATGGAAACTCTAAATGGTTCATCTGACTATTGATCTTCAGCCCTCTTGGATGCTTGCCCAATATCAGATTGAAGAATGGGGCTGTTTCTGACCATACCTATTCAACATCATGTAATACTTGCCCCGCTGGAGTCACATAATGCATAAACCCTGTTCAATTTAGATTGGGATCAGGCCCTCCATTTTAACAGAGTCTGCTATGAACCCTTAAAGATCAAGAAAGGCTATGTTATGTTGATGCAATTAATGGATGTTATTTGAAACTATTTTATCGCTGTAACACTCATAGAAATTATTGTGCTTGTGTGGCTTTGCACTCACATTCTGGAGCGACGTGTGTAGAATAGCAGTAACCTTGTCCCTGAATAATTCATGTTGTTTGTCAGCCACTTTTTAAGCCTTTCTGCTTAACCACAGTAGATTAGCATTTTTGTTGCTTTTTTAATCAAAGGTTTGGTGTGAGGGGAAGGGAGAGTGTCGGTTTTCTTTTTAGCTTACTTTAAACACTTCCCCAGGCTTTTCAGTATGCAACTTAGCTATTCAAATTGGGATATTTTGGCCTTAGAAGCATTTTAGCTAGCTCTTAGGGCTGCTACATTATACAACTTTCTAGTAAATCATGAATAAGTTGAAAAGCTATAGAGCTTTCTTCCTAATTTCTCAAGGGTCCTTTTACTACCCAATTTGTTTTCATCCCATGTTATTTACTGACTAACTCTAATCAACTCTGGTATTGTTCCGGTCCGCAAGTGTGGGAAGGTTTGGCAGGTAATGTGTGGCAACACAGGGAGTTTGAAAGATCCTGGCCTTGAGATGAATATATTGTTGGTTGGAAATTGGACTGCATTCATTACATGCTGGAGTTCTCCTGAGCTTTGTCTTCCAGTAAGGATGCTCCACTGGTGTAAAACAGCAAAGCCCTGTTAGGGTTCTGAAGTGATGCTGAGTTGCACAGCTGCAGTTCAGAAATACTTAGCCTCAAAATCAACAGGATGAAAGTAAAAGCCAAAGGTCTGGCTCAAAGCAAAATGAGAAGGAAATGCCAGCCTTGGCAAAGGCAGGGCTGCGGGAATATTTTCTTTGCTTCTACCCTGGGGTTGTGCAAAGTAGCAGTTGGGGTTTTTTTTTCTTTAAACTAAAAGTGAAAATTTGAATTAGTGATCCCATTAAGCATCCACCCTGTATACCTCAGGAAAAGAGGACAACAGAAGTAAGACGAGGGGTTTGCAATACCACTAGCTGATGGAATGACAGTAGGAGGTAGCCCATTGACATTAGCCTGACACCTTGGCTGGGAGCTCCTTCTGTCTAAGAGGTCACTGAATCAGTGACACAGCTCCTCTGACTGTCTGTGGATCCACACCAGCCCTTTGTGTCTGAGTAAACTAAACCCACTGGCATGCAACAGCAGCCAAGTCCTGTTGGCAAGAGTGTGAAGGGGAGTGTGTTTGGGTTGTCGTGCTGACAGATTTAACAGAGCAGTGTTGACATGTGTGGAGAGCTCTATGGACATATTTGGTGAAGGAGAGGTTGGAGTGAGATCACTACTGTAGGAAACAAAGTCCCTGTCTCCACTGTTGTGTGTGTTCCCTTTATTTTCCATTCTCTTTCTTTCACACTGAATTTCCTCTGACATACCAGGTGAGGTCTGGCAGGGGATGGGGTGACAAGTCAGTACATGGCCACAGCTGTTTGAGTGTGGAGCACTGTGGTGTGACAGTCACAGCTCCTCTGGCACTTAGAATTAGCTTGTCTCCTTTTTGCAACTGTTACTTCTTTTCATTCCTTCTCTACGTCATAACATTTAAGAAACAAAACCAGGATGCTGTTGGAAAACCAAATGGATTTTGAAAGAGACTGCTGTGTTAAATCCCAGACTTTGTAATACAAAGTTTTCCATCAAGCTAATTTTCCAAAATGCTGGCACTGAGTTTCTCTTCCTTCCCTTATTGACACTGTTCAAGCCTCTTCTCCTGGAACTGCAGCTCATTCTGTCATGCACGGTTGCCAAGAGCCAGTCCACAGCTCCCACACTGACATGTGGTTGAAATGACAGCTCCAGCTTTCACACGCTGGTGCACTGTAGTCACTGGGGAGTTTCTCTGTTCCTGTTCCACTATTAGGTTTCAAACCTCCCTGCTGCGTAGCTGTCCTCAAGTCACATCAGGTAAGCTTAGCTATGCATTGAATTCAGAGAGTGGAACTAACCCCACATTTCAGCTTCAGATAGAGGAGAACAATGAGACGGGGAGCTAAGCCTGGCCTCTGCCTGAAAGGTAAGGTTTTTAATTTATTAAAAGAAAAAGGTGCCCAACGGTTGTGTGCTGTATCTAATTCCAGGTCTACTTCTATTTAGCTGAATGCCAGGCCTATATATTTGAGGCAAAGTATGGACAATACATAATGAATTACACATAGGTCTAAATTCTGTGTACTACGTTTAACGTGTATGTTTTGGTTCATTACTTTTGAATAGGAAAGCTATAATGCCAGAATCAATAGTCTGCATATAAATTCAGGAAGCTACAGAAAAATATTACCATTAGCAGACAGGAGCCAACCTCAACAAATACACGCTTTTGCTTTCCCAACTTTCTGTCACTGAAAGAATTAAGTTCTGCCCCCAAGTTTCATCTCCACCACTCTGTGGAGAAGTGACTGGCTCATGGTGAATTTCCCCCCAGCGTTCCCTTTGCCTCAAAGGGGCATTTATATTGACTATGATAGAACAGAGTTTACATTTTTTTTAATGATAAAAAGATGAATCTTTACTCAGATCTGAATTTATAAAATCTTTATTTATAAAGATTTGAATCTTTTAGCTGAAATGAGCGGATATGCTAGCTGCTAAGAATGGTACTTGATTGTCTTAGAGGTCCCCAAAGTGCACTTGCTATTTTCTTTGGCAACTAGAGGAAAACTTTAATTTCCCCTCATTTGAAATGTAAAAAGAATGGTGAATAAGAGTGACTACCCTGAGATCTTGCCTGCATAGCGCATGCTAGAAATGAGAGCAGTCTCTGCAAGAAGAAAGTGGCGTTAAAATTACTTTCCTTTTTAGCATTTATACTATTGCTATGATTAGTAAAAGAACTGAGCTGAGTGTTCTTCATGCCTAGGATAAGCAAGCATGAAAAATCTGAAAACGGAATGAATGTCCTAACTCATTTTCTCTGCCCTTCAATTCCCATGTTCCTTGTGCTGCTGACAATGCTTTGCCTTCCAGTTCGTTAGCGGGAGCGATGGGCCATCTCCCAGCAGATGGAGGAGCACTTCCCCAAGGCAGGTCTTGGGAGGGATTGATAAACCTGCTCAGGAGCTGCTACACATGGCCTGAAGATTACACAAGGAGCCCATGTGCATGCAGGACCCTAGCTGGCCCAGCCACACCTGCATTCACGTCTGTAGGCTTGCTTTCTGGCTGATCAGCAAGCTCAGTTTTGGAGGCACATTAAGACTTCTAAATATAGTGCAGATGTAGCAGTGATGGATCCTCCACGGTGAATGCTTTCCTCCTCTCCAGTGTGGCTGTCTCAGATTTCCTATGGGAAATGTATGTCCTGTGCTTGCCTTGCAGGTGACTCAGGGCAAAGCCATTTAGTTCATGGTGAGTGCATGCAAAAGGCGGGGAAAAAAGTGGTGAATCAGGCCCTTGGGTCTTCTAGCTGTGCATGTGCTGAATGCCCTGTCCCGGGATGAGGCAAGTAACGCCTGCTGTATGGACCTTCTGTGCACTGGTGGGCATATGCTATGCAAGTACTTAATGTGATACCACAAAACAAAACAAAAGGCAAGAGAGTCCCCATTAAGAGGGGCAGACTTCTTCAGCTAAGCATCTGACCTAGCACCAAAGGGCTACTTAAAAAAAAAATAATCTGTATGTGTGGTCCTTTGAGATGTAGTCTCTAAAGTAGAGCTTCCCATTCCTCCACATGCCAGATCATCATCTTGGCTCTCCTGCGGTGCAGTCTCTTGGCAGACCTTGCAGTTCCCTTCTTTATGCAACTGATGGATTTTGCAAGTGTCTTTTACCATGTGCTGTCCCAGTAATTGAAACTGGTCACAATCTCATCAAGATATAACTAATTCCAGATTGTTGACTTCTCATTTGTTTCTTACTGTCCTCCTAAGGAGGGCTGAGTGCAAGAATTCGTGTGGTTCAAATAGAAATGGTTGTTTGAAGCTCAAATGAGTGCTAAATACAGAACAAGGGGCTGGGGGGGCACCAGAGCTGGCAGTTTCAGCATTTCAGCACAGCACGGTCCCATCCTGAGCCTGACAAATAAGGATCCTGGTCTTCGACCCCAATGGGGCCTTTGGTAGTTGTTCTTAAATTTGTGTAACAGACCAAAAGGATTACGATTAATATGACTGGATGTTATGGCAGGATAATACAGGTGTCTATATACGAGCCTCTGCTTTTGTTTATATGTCAGTTTACCATCTAATTATCAAACAAGCCTAGGAAATTTCAGTAGTCAAGACAGTGATATTCAGTGTGATTTTTTTACATGGTCAGATAAGTGTTGGAAACCCTTCCCCTTCCCACCCAATAGCAATAAAATTGAATGCCTTGCTAGCTCCAAGTATCATATGAACCATTTTATCTTAACTATTTTTGCTTGGAAAGTTCTTCTTTATTCTATTAGGTTAAAGAGCAGGCATGTTGTCTCAGCACAGTTAAATCCCACAGCTTATTACCATGAAATATGTGAGCTTAGAGGATATGAAAGTGTTCCATCCAAGAGGATATGAAAGTGCTCTGCCCAGAGAGAGTTCAAGGCCTCTTGTATGAGGAACACGGTTCCAGGCTTTAAAGCTGTACCATGTGTCAGGATTTTCAAAAAGGCAGTTCTCAAAATGGCCTTTTAAGCTGGCTATTATTTTCCATATATCATCAAGACAGACTTTTAGAGGAGAAATCAAGACACCAGAAAGAATTCAGTTTGGAAGCGTTCCTCTGCTTCAGAGGTGCAATGGCAGGATGTGCAGGGACAGTCCAGCTAGCTGCAATCTGACTGGCCTAGGGACCCAAGCGCAGCTCAATCATTTGAAGCTTTTGGAGCCTAAATGGAGTGGCTGGTCTGTATTGCAGCCGGCATCACTGCAGCTTTACTGTTGCTAGTATCTCCTCGGGCCAGATTAAAGCTGAGTAACTGCAGTTAGATGTAGTCTTACTTGGCAAAAAAATTAGTGAGCAAAGCCTGTATGACCTTATTTGGGGGACAGTAGGGGTGAAATGGGAGGAAATCCTTACTGTCCATCTTACTGCTTTAGACTCCAGAACAGGTAGTCTTCCTTTTTCTGTTGTAATGCAGTATTTGCAATTTCTAGGAATCCACCTTCTGAGTTCCAGTTATCTGATTTATTCTGTTGCACAGAGTTCAGAGGAAATAACCTTTAATTCTTTCTAATACATAACCGTTAAATACACTTTTATAGTCAATAACAGACTGGCCATTCTCCCTGGACCTCAGCTCAGTGTCCCTCCATTCAATAATAAACCTATTGACCACAATGAGAAAAGAATTTAAAGCCATGAACGGAAAATAAAAATTGCCAGTACTCAGAAATGTATATGAACCGTTTACATAAACAGTCAAATATTCCAAACTGAATCCATAGAATATATATTATGTAATTGAATTTGGGTGGGTCAAGTAAATAAGGGCAAGTAATGAGACATCAGTATCACAGCCTGTTACTTAAAAGATCCCCTAATGATATTATTATGTATTAAACTTATTTCCTTATGAAAACTGACACATTGGGCTTTCCTCTTACAAAAATATTCATGTCATCCATTACCCTTTCAAGGATGTTAAGATTGTTTATGGTTGTTACCTTTCTTCGTTCAGTGAATAGGTTTGTAACACCACACTGTCCCATCTTGTTGTCAGATAGTATTGACTCAAAAATAGCCATTAAAAGTTAGATGTCTGAGACACTTTTTTACTATTTTTTTTTTTTAAGCAGTAGGCTGCCTGAGTTATCAAAATGACTCCAGTGTATTAAGCTTCCAGTGTTCTTCAGGCTGAAAGTGTGAAAGGGAGAGATATTTTCCTTCTTGTTGCAGCTCCAGGGATTGTCTTTTCCATATTCAATTTCTTTACAACACAAAATAAGTTACTGAAGAGAGAAAGAACTGAAAAACACAGCAGCTCTGAGTGATGATTTAGGGATGGCCCAGGGATACAGGATGGTGTCGAGTGATTCAAGTTTACTGTACTCTCCCTAAAAAGAAACAAATGTGGCTGCAGCTATGCCAGCTCCCCCAGTTAAGAAGGAAAACTAGTTTGCTCTTAACCTTCTCAGCTTGTTCTAGGCTGAAGAGCTTTATGTTTTGCTCTCCCCTTTCTCTAAACATCTGTGCTCTTTGAGATGTTTCTGTACCTTTCCTGCGGTTGAATCACATTCTGACTAGCGGCTGGATCAGTTTACATCTACATTACCGCTTTAAAGTTCCAGCTCTTAATTGCTGGTTCTGGCTAGGCCATCAGTGACCTTTGGAGGTCTGTTATTTCTTTGGAGGTCTGTATGGGTTTTTCCATGCAAGCTACGAATTTTTAATAATGCACACACACATGTAGGTAGGAGCAGAAATGGTTGGAGGACATAAGGGGCAGCAATAAGTTATTGCACTTCTCTGTTGTTGCCTCTTCCACCACTGCAAGGGTCTGTTTGATTTGGGCTGTCTGGAAGTAGAGGCAAGGTAGCCAGAAGGGTTTGGAGATCAGATTAAACTACTGCTGAAATCTAGTTCTGGAGACAAGGTCGGAAACACACCCCTTCCTGCTCTGGATGGGGCATATATTTCCCCTTTGTGTGTGTTGTTTTACAGAGTGGTCAAGAAGCCTGGGGGATATGGGCCATGTTTGCTGGGAATAGGGATTTCAGAGACTCCAGGTCTGACATGCAGTGTTTGTTCCAAATAGCTGGGAAGCTAGTTGTTTTTAAATCGGTGCTTTTAAACACAGCTTTTAGGAATACGAAATTAAACATGCACAGATTTGCATGAAATACCAACAGAAATACTTTACCCGCAAGAGGCTAGAGTTAATTCAGACTCAATGAATGCTCTGATAGTGCCACATTTTCTGTTGGCAACCAGGGCTCTGATGCACACCTCAGTAACACAGCCACGAGAAGCTTAAGGGTCCTGGCGTGTTAAGGAGGGATCATCATAAAAATACGATTAAAGACTTGACACATCGGAAGAGGGCTCATACACTCAGTCTGCTGTAACCCAAACAGGGCTGCTTCCTTCGAGATCACTGTTGAGTTATACCTGCTGAAAAATGAGGTTTCACTGGGATCAAACTCACTGAATCTCCTCTTTCTGTCCCCTGTGTAGAACAGATCTGACAGAGTACAGATTTCTCATCTCTACGCAGGTACCCAAGATTTCTCTGTCAGGCTCCTGGTAATCGCAGACTGCTCTTGCAAAACTTTATGTTGATGGTGGATGAATGGGTATTTTGTTCTAAAGTGTCTGCTCCAGAATACATCACTGTCATATCACCTAAGCAATGCCAGCTGCCCAGATTTTCAGTAGCTGCTGAGACTCGGGGAAAACAGTAGAGCTTGTCATTCTGAGATTAAGGAGGGATTAGCTGCGTGATTTCAGTCAGCCTTAAGAGAAAGGTTAAACACTTTGGGAGGAGGAAGTACATGTGCGTGCGTGCACATGTGTCTTCCAAAACAACAGATGGTTTCAATAAAGTTTCTCCTGCTGCTAGGAAGTGGCACTTCTTGACATTAGCAGAGCCATATCTCATCGGGGTTCTTGTTTCTACTAGCCTGTCTCAGCAAGGCCAAATCCACTGTACAGTATGGGGTAATCAGAAAGGCATTCCAGTATCTGCCCCATTAATTGCCCCTTGCCAGTCTTCCCTCTCTTCTGATGTAATGCCCACTGTGCTCAGTGTGGCAGGATCGATTGACTTTGAAGGGCATATTTCCCTAATGATCCGCAATTCCTCCTACTTAAACTGCAGCAAGAACTGTCTTTTTAAAGATTCTGCAAGAAATGTGATTTCTTAGAACTGCTAAACAAAAACCTCTCTGCTTCAATCAATGTATCAATGTATTAAATTATTGTGCAACTGAATTAATGTGCCCCTTGGTGACAGAATTGCAGAAAATGAGCAGTGTTTTATGCATTAAAGACCTACTAGTAAAAGATTGTTTTTCAAGGTTAGATTGTTCCACAGTGAATATCAAGATTTTCCTAATTAAAATATGAAGGGTTTTCAAAATGCAATTGTATCAGCTGCATCACTTCTCACAGATTAAAATACAGTACAAATTAGCATGTACAAATAACTGAAGTATTGTAAATATTAGTAATTGAGATGTATTTGGGAGATAGCAAGTAATATTAATATTTTTACTAGCATTGTATTTAAATTTAATAGTTAAACAATGTTGTTGGAAATTAATGTTTTTTTGTGTTTATTTGGTTTTTTTTTAAGCTCAAGAGATTCATGGAAAAAGTGACCATTCAAAATGTTGCTGTAAAGGACTAAAAAGTCTTGTCAAGCTTCTGCAAACCTTACTTTCTTTGGAGTGTATGGCATGTGTGTGGGTAGGCTGGCCCTTCCTTTCATGTTGCCCTCCATTTTTCAGTGAAAAAACACCACACCGGGAGGGTCAGGAAAAAAAAGGAAAAGAGGCTGCAGCGACCTCTTCCTACAATTTTAAGCTAAACACGATAAACGAAATGAAAATGGAAATATTCACACAGATTAAAAAGTCTTCCCTTCTAAAGCTGCTTGAACAAACCCCTATTCATATTTTGCTTAATTTTTTTTGTCCAGTTGCATTTATTATCCTCATTTTGCTGGCAGGAGAAAACATTGACAGTCTTATCTAACACTGTGTAGCAAGAGCTGGATCCTCCAGAAGTGCCCTGTGCATCATCTCTTGTGTAGCAGGAGCACTGAGGATGGTTCTGACTGTTCCCTACCATATGACCCAAACCAACAATCTGCCAAAGATACGATGCTCTCTTGGTCCCTGTACTGAAGGTAGATGAACCACAGTTCTCTAATTAACTTGTCCTGTAGGTGTAATGAAGGGAAACATTTTCAATAACTTCATTGTTTGTTCAAACTTTTTTTCTGGTACCTTCTAAGTTCTCAAATATCTGAAAAAGTGTGTATTTTGTTCATTTTCTCCTGAAACTTCTTCCTTCCCCTCTTTTCTTTCTTGGGCTCATGACAAAGACATTCTTTATTCTGAAGGCAAGAATCCCAGAATAAGCAGTGCCAGTTCTGAGTTCATAAGGGGGGCAATGTTTCTAATCACTTATAAAAGACAGACATGGACTCTGTGTTCCTTCTCAGCCCATATTATTTCATTTTTATTTTTGAACCTTTGGAATATCAAATGCGAAAACCCCCACTTTCTCCACCGAGTGTTTTCAGCTGTATGTTTTCAAGCTGTATCTGCAGGAATGATAAATTAGGTGTGAAATTAAACCATAACTGAAAGCATCCCAGTCCCTCAATTACCAGGATGTTTTGGATTCTTGCAAAATCTTAAAATGGTATCATCAGTTTCAGGGCACTGCTGACCAGAAGAATTAAAAAAAAGAAAACAAATTAAAAACATAAATAAAATAAACACCACCCCCAAACCCCCAAACCACCCTACTAAAAATTATTACAATAAAGATAAAGGAATTTACATCAATATATCTATTCACAGCTCCCCGTGGTCTCCTGGGAAGCCCAAATCCATGAAATAAATTGATCTGATCAACAGCATGCAGTAATTTAGTATCAGCACCAAGCCAAGACGCCGATTTTCTGACTTCCAGTTCTATGCTCAAATACTGGGCCTGTATTGCTTTCCAGGCAAAACAATGACAGAAGAGAGAAAGAAAAGGATGCAGAAGAAAGGAGCTGGAACTCATTAAGCATCTTGTAATTTCTGAAATAACTGGTTCTAATATTTGTGTGTAATGCAAATGTCATTTATAATACCTAGCTTTAACATGCTAGGTGACTGCCATGGATTTCAGGGCAACTTGCAGAGGCAACATGCTTCTCATTTTGCACCTGAGAGATCCAGCAAGTAATAAGCAGAGCTGGGTGAAAAAGCCAGGTTCCTGGACTTCCATGGGAATGCTACACTGAGCTAAATACTCTGAGTGCTAGGGAGTGCTGATAAAGGTTTCCAGAGAGGGGAGTGGGTAATGGTGTATTATACTTGAGAGAGACTTCAGACTAAGAGAAAGTGCTGATAACAATGCCTTTTAAAGAATATTTACACCTGATTGTATGGCAATTTACTTGCTTCACCAAAAACCTTACAAAGGTAAGCTATTTCATGAAAAGCTTGCACTCCAAAGTACCGGTTCAATGCGGTATCTATATTAAAAAACGTTCTCCATTTCACTTCTGCATTTTGAACACTAATCCAGCCTGGCCTAAGCATCCATACCAAAGGAAATGAACCGTATCAAGCAATGTCATTTGCTAAAAGGTAAAAGTGGATGCATTCTCCTTCCCTTTGTTTTATATTTCTAGGGACAATTTCACAGGCCGTGCCACTGCTGAACGGGGAAATTGGAAAACTGCAGAATCAATTTGCAGACGTGAAGTTCTATTTTCTTTTACACCTCCTTCATCAGAGTCTCTATTGTTCCTGTGTTGTGTAGCATTATTATCGACAGCAGCCTGGACACCACTGATAATTGCTAAACTAGGGAAAAGCTATGCCTTGCAAGTGAAAGAAAAACCACACAAGCAGTAGTCAGATGATACTGAATGGTACTACTGCCTTTAAACTCATCTACTTTAGAGCATTGGTAATGTACTCACACTACTATTTCTGAGGGAAATGTATTTTTTAAATATTATTTAAATTGGGTTTGGTTGCAGTTTTTTTCTTAACAAAACATCCCAGCTAAAAGCTGCAAAGTTCTATTAAATCTATTTTGATGACAACCAGAAAACTATACTGGACTTCATAGTGCTTCCATTCTTTGCCAATTCTTTTTTCATTAATTGTGTTTCACAAAGAAGAAAAAAACCCCAAACCTCTTCCACAGCAAACTTCTGATGATGACTCAGTCACCAAGAATGAAGCCAGTGGCTGCTTGCTGTAGCAAACTGGAAGAGCTGGTGACTATCAGCCACTTGATCTCCAGGACAGGGAGAGAAGTGTGCTTTGTGATATCAAGAGGCCACTGGCAACAAAATGGCTGCTTGTCTGCTGGAGTCATTCAGCTACTCTCGAAGAAGGACTCCTACGGCTGACCTGGGTGGCCACAGTCTGCTGGCTGGTACAGACACTGGGAAAATAAAGTCTCTCAGCACGACGAGCTTTCAGTCTAATTAGCCGACTACAAATTCTTCATTAAAAGTGAATTCAGCCTTGCACAGCTCCGGGTCTTGCATCCAGACGCTGCCCTGCCCCTGACCGCATCCCCTCAGCATCAGGATCGCGACAGGAATTTTCTTTTCCCCTTTTGCCTGTTTTCCAGCAGTGACCACGGTGGCTGTTCTGCCCGGCCTGCTGCGCACACAGCCTCTGGGGGACAGCTCCCCTTCAGGAGAGTTTGCCCCAGGAGATGCAGGTCAGCACGGATGTGAGGGAGGCAGTGCAAGCCCTGATGAAGCAGAAATTTGGGGCGGGGTGGGGAGTTTATTTATGCGGAGAGGCCATTTCTGTTGGGTGCCCCTGCAGAGGAGAGTGCTCCAGGCCAAGGTGCCGAGAACTGCCCACACACCCTTTGCCTCAGGCGCCCAAAATGGCCGCTCCTTCCTGAGGCGCGCCCTGCCCCCCTCGGTTGCTAGGCGACGCCCAGAGCGCGCGCCCCCCAGGTGCCTCCTGGGAGGGCCAACCCCCCCGGTTTCCCGCCCCCGCGGAACTACAGCTCCCAGCATGCCCCTCGAGCTCGGGACGGCACGCCGGCGGCGGGCCCCGCACTACATTTCCCGGCAGGCAGCGGGGGCGGCGGCCAATCCGCGCGTCCCAGGTTGGCCGGTGCGAGGAGCGGGGTTGGCTTCCGCGGTAGTAAGCGGGCCGCGGAGAGGGAGCGGCGCAGGGGAAGCAGCGCCGGTGACATTTCCTTTCGGGTCGCTCCCCCTCCCCTCTCCCGCTGCCGGAGCGGGGCCCCGAGAATGGCAGCGTTAGGAGGTTGGTGCGGCCGGGCCGCCGGGGCGAGGGAATGGGCTGCAGGCGGGGGGCGGTCTGTGGGGTGGGTCGCCCGGGGAGGGGGCGCTGCTGAGGGGTGTTGGGGCCTGTGTGTTGAGCGGTGAGGGGGGCGCGTCGGGCGGGGTGGTGTTGGGGTTTGAGGGGTGTCGGGGTGGGCGCCCCGTGGGGAGCACTGTGGGAGGGAGGGGGCGCTTGGGGTGAGGTGGGCTGAGGTGGCTGTGAGGGGTGGGCCCTAGGAGGCCCGGTGGGGCAGGGGTGCTTGGGTGTGGGGCCTGTAGTGTGGGGTGTCGCTTCCGGCTGGGGAAGGTGATAGAGGAGGGCGCCTGGGTGGTGTCTGTGGGGGATGGGGTCAGGGCTGTGAGGCAAGAAGGCGCCTGAGTGAGGGCCTGTGTGTGGGGAGAGAGCAGCACCGCCTGAGGGGAGGTGTGCGGTGGTGCTGGGCTTTGTTAGGGCGAAAAGGGTTTTGGTGAGGGACACCCCCTACATTCTGGTCTGCGTGAGGGGAGCTGAGCCTAGAGAGAAGTGTAGGATTGTCCCTGATGAAGGACCCCCATGAAGGTGTGTATGTGGGGAGTAGTGGAGAAAGAAAAGGTGTCTGAGAAATTAATGTGGAGAGTATTTTGGGGTGCTATCTAGGAGGAACAGTTAAAATTTTGAAGTGCAAGTGAAAGGAATATTAATAGAGGAAAACGATGTTTGGGACAGGAAAGGGAAAAGGAAAGTGATGAAAGTGACTGGGCAGGTTTTATGGGGTGAAAGCGGTAATGTAGGTCGTGCCAAGGATTAAATAAAAAATCTGGAATATAGAGGTGAGTATTCCAGCACTGGAAACTGCCTTCATCGCATGTGCTTATTGCCCAAGTGACTGGCAGGGTCAGAGAAGAACTATTTTACATCCTTTTCACTGTTAGAAAGTAACTTAAACTCTTCTGCAGTGGTAGTTAAATCAAAGTTTTCATGTACATCAAAGCTTTGCTAGGTAGGAAGCCTTGGAACTGATCTATCAAAGTATTATTTACTTGGAATTTGCTCACTAGTGATTAATGTTGTTTCTAAGTAAGTACAAGTACAAATTCCCCCCTTCCCTAATGATTGGTTAGTTTTGAATGCTGGAGCTCAGTTACTATGTTTAAAGTAAACTCTCCTGTTGTAAATACTACCTTTTACGTATTTACCGTTGTATTTGAGGAGGGTGGGGGGAAAGGTGTTTTGAAGACCTTTTTCCTACCAGTATTTTGAAGAGACACTGACATTATTTGGCCCTAAGCCTGCCATGGGAAATGTATGCCCAGCAGCAGATCCCTACTGATTCAATTGTGACTGTGTTCAAACCTGTGTCTGAATTCTGAGTAAGAGAAATTGCAACTGCTGTATGTCACCACGAGTTAGAGTTTAAATCTCCTATTCATCATCAACATTGTTTGTTATCCTCTTTGCCCCTTTGTGTTGCCCAAAATTTGTTGGACTCATTCTCTGTTGCAGTCAGCAGCTTTACCTGATTTGCAGCTCTTACCCCCAATGATTTTTTTTTTTTAGCTCTCCTTTGTTGCTGTTGCGTAAAAATTTTGTTGCTATTACAAAACAGATTTTTGTGCTTGAGATATTGCTCAATTTTCACTTTGGGATTTACTTTGTTAGGCATATCACATGTTACTTAGAAGCATATGCTCCACTTCATGTGTTTTCACAATGATATGTGAGCTCCTTCATACCTGAAAATCTCAAACGGTGATTGTGTTTTATTTGTAAAGAAAACCACGTAAACGCATATACAGATTTATGTGAATTTAAGTTTGCTGCCCGACATACTGCAGGGCTGTTTCTTCATGAGTCTGTGCTATAAACCATCACTTGTGTAAGCTGGGAGCCTTTCTCGATGAAAGTACATACATACAGACTTTTGTAATGGTGATGTAGGTTAGGGGAATATTTTATTCTTCTGCATTCTTTGCTTTTCCCTTTTTTACAAGTCACTAAGCATCATGATTCTTGACTTAATTCCCCCCTCCCCAGTGATATGTCGTAAATATGTGAACTATTTATATGGGTTTTTTTCTTTAAATTAATGGATATAATTTTATAGGTTAATGATAATCCTACAGGTATATTGGGAAAAGAAAAAAAAAATATATTTGAGGTATCTTTATATCTTTAGCCTTGAAAATGTTGCTCTTGATGGATGGTGACATTGAGGAAGGTATAGAATAATAATTTGTGCTAATTCTTGTTCACGCATAGATTTTTTTTTTGGTTTGTGTGGGTTTCCGGGGGCTGGGTTTTTTGTGTTTTGGGGTTTTTTTGGGGGTTGTTTTTTTTTTTTTGGCTGGCTGGGTTTTGTTATTAAACAATTTCAATTTTACTTTGTAGAACCAAGTAAGTTTTCACAAACACTGAACGGAATTCCTTCTTCAAACACAGTCAGCAGTGGAATGGACCCCTTCCATGCTTGTAGTATTCTTCAACAGCTGAAAACCATGTATGATGAAGGACAACTGACAGATATTGTAGTGGAAGTGGATCATGGGAAAACATTCTCCTGTCATAGGAATGTTCTTGCTGCAATCAGTCCTTATTTCAGGTACAACAGTCCATTGTTCTAGTGGTTATCAAAAGCAGAGCTATAACTTATTTTCATTAAATGAAAATTTTAAAAAATCAAGCCCATACTAATATTCCATGTAACTGACGAGAATATAGTGCACCCAGTAAGTAAAGATTATTGTTCACTTAACGTCAATGAATTATCAGTGTCTGTTTTATCAAAGGAGTGTTTCATTAGAGACTGTCACATGATTTTAAAACCCAAACAAAATATAAATGCTTCCAGTTTTGAGGGTATTTTAAATACAGTAACAGGGTATTTAAACTACTTGTTTTCTTTTATATTTATGAAATAACATATTGAAAGTTGGATATGTCAAGAGCTTTTCTTGTAAACTCTGTGAATTTTAATATGGGGTTAGTGAGATAATTAAGCAAGAAATTCCAGCTTGCCACTTTTCTTTCAGTAAGTATAGAACTGATTTTGAATTTAGGTACCCAAACAGCACAGTGTAAAATCAGTGATAAATGTATTTGTGCTGATATAAGGGTAAAAACTGGGATTAGCTGTGCAATATAATTTCATTTCTTATACCTGTAGTTAGAAGGTAATTACAAATAAACTGCTAAATATTTTTCTTTTGTAGATCTATGTTCACTAGCGGCCTTACAGAGAGTACCCAGAAAGAAGTTCGTATAGTTGGTGTTGAAGCAGAGTCAATGCATTTAGTATTGAACTATGCATATACCTCCAGAGTAATGCTGACAGAGGCCAACGTTCAAGCTTTGTTCACTGCAGCTAGTATCTTCCAGATCCCTTCCATACAAGACCAGTGTGCTAAATATATGATCAGTCATTTGGACCCACAGAACTCCATTGGGGTGTTTATCTTTGCTGATCACTATGGTCATCAGGAACTCAAAGACAGATCACAAGACTACATTCGTAAAAAGTTTCTGAGTGTCACCAAAGAGCAAGAATTTCTTCAGTTAAGAAAAGACCAACTGATAAGTATACTCGACAGTGATGATTTAAATGTGGACAAAGAAGAACATGTTTATGACAGCATTATAAGGTGGTTTGAGCATGAACAAAATAAGAGAGAAGTGCACCTTCCAGAAATATTTGCCAAATGCATCCGTATGCCTCTGTTGGAAGAGACATTTTTAGAGAAAATCCCTCCCGTGTTTGCACAGGCTATGGCCAAAAGCTGTGTACAAAAGGGACAACATAGTGCCAATGGCTATACACAACGGCTTGGAATGACCGCTTCTGAAATGATCATATGCTTTGATGCTGCCCACAAACACTCAGGAAAGAAGCAAACAGTGCCTTGTTTAGATTCGGTCACAGGGAGAGTGTTTAAACTATGCAAGCCACCAAATGACTTGAGGGAGGTTGGAATTCTTGTGTCTCCTGATAATGATATTTATATTGCGGGTGGTTACAGACCAAGCAGCAGCGAGGTCTCCATTGACCACAGAGCAGAGAGTGATTTTTGGATGTACGATCACTCTGGCAATAGGTGGATTCCGAAAGCTCCTTTGTTGCGAGCCAGAATAGGCTGCAAATTGGTTCATTGCTGTGGTAAACTGTATGCAATAGGTGGTCGCGTTTATGAAGGAGATGGGCGAAACTCACTCAAGTCTGTGGAGTGTTATGACAGCCGAGAGAACTGTTGGACGGCTGTCTGTCCAATGCCGGTAGCAATGGAGTTTCATAGTGCTGTGGAATATAAGGATAACATCTATGTTTTACAGGGTAAGGTGATTTGACTGATGATATGGTGTTTTGTCTCAAGTGGGGGTTGTTCAATGTGATTGTCCGTGCTCTCTTAAGCAGCCCAGAAAACCCCAAGTTTCCTGGACATTAAAACAGTGCCCTGGGAGAACAGGGTGGGAGGAAAGCTAGGGAAAGCAGTGGGCGAGGAAGAGTGAGGTTGCAGCTTGAGTTCTCATGCTTTGGGAATGTGTCGCTAAGTTATAGTATTGAGTTATTGCACAAACAGCAATTTTGGTGGTGTTGTAAGTCAACAGTATAGTATTAAATTTTACTGTGAAAATTCTTTATTAAATCTGGGTGAAATGCACTAACATTGAAGAAAATATATTGTCCTATGAAAAAGCACTTTGCATTTTATTTAGCTAAACCAGTGAAAATTCCTGGTGTCTGTGTTCTTGGTGACTTGTAAAAGTCTATTAACCACTGTAAGCCTTTGTTTCCTGCCCTACCCTGCTTTTTGAGGTCATCCTGGTAACTAAGAAAGATGATGTATCTCCTTCTAGTTAGCTTTGTTTCTTTGGCCAGTAATTACAGTGCTACCTTTACATCCTTCTGGTGAATTATGAGACTTATTCTTGTATTAGATACTGATTCTTAAATGAATAAAAACAATGATTATGGGAATGGATCAAATAATTTATTCTTCCCTTTTTTATTTATGAAGTATGTATTTATATGTATGCTTGAGCCAGATAGCAGTCTACAGAAGTGCTGACTGGTCTATGAGGCTGTAGTAAAGAGTCCCAAGAAGTAGAAAGAAAGGAGGAGGTGGTATCTTGGTTATGTTTTGCTAAGGGCCATGTCTGTAAACACCTGCAGAAGTTGGGGTCTTAGATTCATACTAACTCCTCCTCTGGATCACTCTCCATACAAAGCTGGACCACGGGAAGGAAAAGGGATAGAGAATACTGTAAGGTCACTGTTACTTACTGGAAGAAGTCAACCTGATTTCTTGACTTTGCATTCCTGCTACTCAGTAGGGGTGGTGGGCTTCCACGTGATTTGCAGAGAGCTTTCTTCTATTGTTTCTGTGTGAGGTTTGACTCATTGGTTGTGACTTGAGCAAGTTCTCTCCGTCTGTCTCTTCTGTTGGGTCAGACGTCTGCTTTAGGTGGTTAAAAAGGAATGCTGAAGAATATTTGACTTGGTAGACTATTTGTTCATTTTTCTAAACATGTCCTAGAACTGCTAAAAAGTGGGTATTACTACAACCTGTAGAATAGGAGCACATCTTCATTACAACTTCTAGCTGTGCTGATTCTGTGCTTCAGTGGTTTAAACGACAACCTTATGCTCACATAAACAAGCGAGCTACTTTGCTGTGCTAACCAGCAAATTATAAATATTTGTGTTATGGGAAATAAGCAACTCTTCTATTTGAGGTAGATAAAACCTTGATTGAGTTGTGCTGAATTAGTATAAAAAGTTAACTTTCAATAATTTTTCTAGAGAAACCTCATAAGGTTGGGAGTAGTCAATAAGGATTGATGAGAGTGTTAAAATGCCAATGGAATGTAAGCATCAGTCGTAGGATATTACACCGTGGAGCAAAAATGAATAATCAAAAAATGTGTTATCTGTAGGACTTAAGCTATGTTCCACCCATTTTTCTGTATTATTTCTGTATTCTTTGTTATGTTTGAGGTGCTGAATCACACAGCAGCTTGGTTAAAATTCCTAATACAGCTGTGTGAAATTATATATGATTTGAATTATGCTAATATTTGGCAAATGTTAGGCCTTTCTTCCCCCGGGCTTTACAGAAGACAAGGTGGTCTTTATCCATGTTCTCTTCATCAAGTTTGCGGAGCATGAGCTTTCAGTCATCTGAACTTCCATTATATACAGTCTATAGATGCTAATCTGTGCAGTCAACAGAAGAGGTGTTTTATAATCTAATTACAAAATGAATGATGAATCAGTAGCTTCATCCAAGTTTTCACCTGGCATCCTTTTAAGCAAATCAGCCTAAACGTGTAACCTGGCCACCTGATAAAAGTAGCTTCAAAATCTGTGTGTAGTACAAGACACAGTTATTTGCTTAGATTTAACAACTTTCAAGCACTGAATTCTGAGACTCCACAGTCTGTAGATGATTCGTTTTGAAGATGTTAAAGAATGAAACAAACACTTCAGACACTTCAAGACTGGAATCTTGAAAGGTTTTGACTCAAATTACTAAGCATGTTTTAGAAGGTAGTAAAGGATAGCTAGGAAATGTGTAAAACACGATTTCTGATATGCTTCAAATGTCCATTTCTTCAGCTGGAGTAGAAACGCAAATTAGTTTTTACTCATACTGTTAATATTTTTGTAATGCATTTGGAAGAAGGCAGGCGATGGTGCTAGGTTTTCTGTTATGGAATCAAGGCTTTTAAAAACTAGTAGACTGCTTCTGTCTGTGGAAGAACATACCTGAAAGTTTAGTGGCTGCACAATTACTGTTCTGGAAATGAAGCATAAGTTATGTTTTGTTTTTCCCTCTCTCTTTTCAGGGGAATTTTTTCTCTGCTATGATCCTCAGAAGGATTACTGGGGATTTTTGACCCCAATGACTGTGCCTAGAATCCAAGGCTTGGCAACTGTATACAATGACTCCATCTACTACATAGCTGGAACCTGTGGAAACCATCAACGTATGTTTACCGTAGAGGCCTATGACATTGAACAAAATAAGTGGACTCGAAAAAAAGACTTTCCATGTGATCAGTCCATTAATCCATATATAAAACTTGTACTCCTCAAAAATAAACTCCATCTCTTTGTCAGAGCTACTCAAGTCACTGTTGAAGAACATGTTTTCAGAACCAGCAGGAAGAATTCACTCTACCAATATGATGAGATTACTGACCAATGGCAAAAAGTATATGAGACTCCAGATAGGCTCTGGGATTTAGGCCGGCATTTTGAATGTGTTGTTGCTAAATTGTATCCGCAGTGTCTTCAGAAAGTTATTTAATTTTTTTTTTTTTTTTTCAGTAACAGGCCTTAGTGATTTCAGTGGTAACCTGATGCTAGAGAAAACATGTCTTAAAAGAAAACAAAGAAATTCTGTCAGTATTTATTGTAAGCTGAAACAGACAGTTTTTTGTATGGGGATGGGTGCTCTTTAAAGGTTGCAGTCTGGGGAGGGATTACTGGTTCAGTTTCATATTTTCTGATATTTTCCTGGGAAATGAGAAGGAGGTTACAAAGTGCAATTATCAGCATTTTTTTTCTGGTAAACACTTAATCATGTCATACTAGAGGGGTGTTTTTGAGAGCAAATTAAGTGGAAGAGCCAGGATAACTATGCACTACAGTAAAAGAAAATCTAGCGTTAATAGCTAAGGATGTCCAAGATGTTTTGAAGTGACTTTTCTTTTTTTTCCTCTCTCTTTTTTTTTTTTTTTTTTTAATACGGGTAAAATTTGAGGCAATATCACTAAGGTGTTTTTTTTTATATGTTTTAGATTGAAAGTACATACAGGAATGATAGATCCTGATTCATAATGATTTTTTTGTACTGTTTTTGAAATCTGCTAAGATGTTTATAATGATGTTTGTGCACTACAATTTGAGAGGAAAAACTCAAGTCAGAATTGGAACATGGAGTACCTTTGTACTGAACAGAGGTCTGTTCAGATTGCTGTACCACTTCCAGTCTGTAGATTTTTGTTGAAATTGAGGTTAATGATGGGGAGGGAAATCCCAACACTATTTTCTGCCACACAGATGTAGTGCTGTAAAAACATTTTTTTTTTTTAAACACTGCTTAAAACCTTTTTTTCATCCCATAAAGGGCTTTAATCCAAAAGTTGATGGTGCTAGTACATTTATACTACTTGTTTGTCTGAAATAGGCTAGCCTTATGCTACTGTTTAAGACTGCCTGTTATTTTTCATGGAGTATGTGTCTGTCTTCAGGCCCTGTCCTGTCATCATATTGTCTTTTTTAACATAACATTTTTACTGCAGTGGTATTCTTGCACAGAATGGTGACAGGATATGGCCTTAATAATACTGATTTTTTTTTTTTTTCTTTTGTGTGGACTGTTCATTCTGTCTCCACTGAAGTACAGTGCTATGTGCAGAGTTGGCATGTGCTGTAGTAATTGGGAAAAGTGTGGCTTAACTTTACAAATTATTTTTCTTTTCTCCCCACAATCAAGCCCTCAAATACCTTTTATGTCATTCTAATCTACAATGTGAAAATTTGCACTACTGAGCTGTCTTCATTATCCAGTGTATTACAGAAAAATTGGCAATGTGTCCATGGCTTCAGTAATCTTAAATGCAGATACACAATAGGAATCCAATATATTGCAACACTTCTCTGTATGTATTTACCATTTAGCTTATTTTTAAGATTTAAATAAGGTCAAAGTTCAGCCTCTACTACAGTAGTGAAAACTGGATTTAAAAGGGAAAAGATGAATCCTAAAACTGTCAGCTGTAATTTCCCAGGTTTAATTTGTTACAGCTCTAATTTTTGCAGAGCTGTGAGTATGTTATCTTACTCTTCCCTATTTTCTCAAATTGACCTAAGTAAACCAGTTAACTTGAAACGGCAGTGGCCATCACTGGCTGTAAGTGCTTACCATTATCTGGTTTAACAGCTGATACTTCAGTAAGCCAAATATTTAGCTCATTGTTTATCCCCCTGGCATGGCTGAGGATTTGGATAATGTTTGTTTACTGTGTGGTCTTACTGTTCCCAAATGGAATTTTTCTAATACACAAAAAATACTCGCCTGGTTCTATTTCTTAATTCTTGCACAAAATGTTTAAAAGGCAAAAACAAAAAAACTGTGAAATGAATAGGAAAAAAAATATGCCTCTCTGCATTACATACCTCATTTTCCAGAGATTCACCAAACCGCTGCTTTGAAATGCGAGCGCCTGAATTTTTTGTCTGAAGTTGAAGTTGACAATTCTTGCTAAGATTGCATTTTCCAACAGTGTTGAGGTGTGTTGTTTCTTTGTGTAGTTTTCTTCTGGCTACTGATTTATATATAAATTCATAGCCAAGAATAGGAGTTTGTTGTTTGTTTGGTTTTTTTTTTTAAGTACACTAATTTTAGTTTTAAAGTTATCCTTAGTCCTTGGCTAGCTCTCTGCGCTGTTGTAGGCCTCTAGCTGCAAGCTTTCTGAAGCACCCTCCCTAACAGTGTTGCATTTGTGTGTAAAACCATTTTTTTTTGCGAAGTGTTATGTAACTTTTCTTGTTTTTTGTTTTTTTTAAGCTTGGTTGAATATTTACAAGACTTCTTGCTGCTTTTTGACAATCTTCTATATTTATTTAGTAGAACAAATTTCAATATATTACTTGAAACTATGAAATAGGATTGAGTTAGCAATTGACTGGTCATGTGATGTATAGAAGTACAATATGCTGTGGTTAATTCTGCAGTAGGTTTGTTAATTTTGTTTATCTGCACTAAAGTAGGAAGATCTCCATTCTGTTTAACCATTCAAACTGAGGGCGTGATCCAAGTCTGTAATGTGTTTAAAAGCTAAATCCTGGAACTTGCTGTGGGAGTAGAATATACTAAATCTTTTGCATGAGGAGTTTGTTGAGACAGTAATGTAGCTGTGACATTTTGCCAATTCTTACATGCTTTTACATTTTGCTGAAAGTCAGATTCCCGGTAAAGTTTTGCTTTAGAGTCGGGCTTAAGTAAACTTGCACAGCACAAAAAAAAATAATTAAAAATAATTGCACCAAAGGTACTGAGATTTAAAAAGTAATCTGTACACTTTCCCCACTTGATATTTTTTCTGCATTCATTTATTTCCCTTTATTAAATGAATTTCTAGCATTGTAAGGACTTATGTGAGTGTAAATCTTTTTTCCAAAATTATTAGCTTCTTTGAAGGGAAACATTTTGTGATTTCCGCTTGGTTCCATCAGTAAAATTTCTAATAACTAAAAGCAGTTTTGGTGCACCAATCATGCAGCGTGTGTATGTTCTACAAGAAATCGAAGAGCTCCCTATTCGTAAGGCTGTTTAGAAATGGCATCCAACATTCAGTGCTCAGGTATGTTAGTAAGAAGTACTGTAGTCCTATGAGGGCAAATGTGTGGATTTTTAAACATTTTGCCATAATTGCACAATTTTGCATTTTTACTTAATGTCATGTTATGTTTCTTAAAATAAACCTATTGTTGAAATACAATGGAGTTCAACTGCTTTTGTGATAAATCTCTTGCGTGCATTCAGGAGAGTAAATCAGTAAATTCAAGAAAATTAACCCAGTTATATATTTGTTCAGTTCTTCTAGTTCTGCACTTGCCTGTCTTGGCCGTGTGTAATGACACGGTTGTTGGTGTTTTTTTTTTAAGGCAGCACTATGCCGTTGCTTGAGGTGGAAGGTGCTTTGTTACACTTTTTTGTCTTGTTCCCTGTGGCTATTCAGGTCTTAACTTCTTACTTGCAACATTGTCTTTCCCCTTCTCTTTCCTCACTGCCTTTGGCTGGAGCTGACATCCCAGCAGGAATGTCAAGCAGGGCTTTCCAGTCTGGTAATACTGTATATAGGGAAACCCTGAAACACTTTGTACTGAATTTCCAGGCTTGCTTTCTTGGTAGGGAAGTTACTGCCCGGGTGGTAAAAAGGACAGAGAGGGCAGAGTGATGTAAAGGAGTCTGCTGCAGAGCCGAGAATGAGAGGCCTTCTCACCCCTAGCTGTTTAAGCAGAACTCCAGTGTTATATGCGGCTTTTGATGTAGTGATAGCGCTTCGCACATCCGCTTGTAAATTACTTCTTTTTGAGAATGCTTGTTCCCTTTCAGAGACTGTAATGACTTCAGTGGTGACACAAAGTCATGGCAGCCTAGGAAAACATGAAGTTCTCTTGTTTGGAAAGGCGTTCCTGTTGTCAGGTTCTCACAGGCGTTATTTCCACCCTCCCACCCCCTCAGCCCTTCTCCCCCAGCCTGTAGACTTGTCTGGGTGTGATTTGAAGGCTGTTCACCTGGCAGTTTGGTTACAGCAGAAGCAATTCAGGAGTCTGGTATAGTGGTGGTTGTACAACTTCAGATGTGCTCTGCAATGTGTGGTCAGGAAGTCGGAGGGGGCTGGCTGCCAGGGCTGGCCGCACAGCAGGCTGAGGTGCCAGACGGTGTGGTACCCACCTTTCTGGAGGGTGCTGTATGGTGATACTAACCTGGGGTGAGTTTGTGCAAACGGATCCATGCTCCCGGTTGCTGGTTCAGAATGGTACCTGCCCTCCAGCCAGACTGAATAGCAGCCTGCAGCTCTCCAGTTATGGTGCTCACGGGTCCCAGCCTCTTCGTGTGCTCACTGGTTTATTCTGTGTGATTGTAGCATTGTTCCTTGTATAGTTCTGTTCCTCCAAACTACAGTAACATGTACTGGGCAATCTTGATACCTTTTCTGTTTGCAGCCTTCCATTACTGGCAAGACTTCTCCAGAGAAATTAGCCATCGGAGCGAAGGCTCTGCCTGCCTTCCTGTGTTCCTGACCAGATCTGCAACTGCTCTGTTGAAAACCAGGGATGTGTCCTTTTGAAGACCTACCAGAAAAAGTGAAGCCAGCACCGAGGAGGTAGGCTTGCTGTTTAACTTGCTTTGGTGTGCTGAGTAAATCAACAACACACACTGAACTATATGCATTCTCTGCTTCCTCCTACATCCAAGGACGTGGCTGGGGCTATGTAATAGTAACGGCTGCTGTTAGGCAGATAGGTCTAACTAGATTTGGCTGTATGTTCATGCTGTCTCTGGAGTTTGCTAATAAAAGTGAGAGTCCAAATTGTCCGTCCCTAATATGGAGTCTGTAGTTGTAATTACTGAATACCTGAATGGTAAAAGCATCCTAACCCGAGTCTCCCTGTCTGCTGTCTCCTTTGGAGCACCTTTGCTCTGTCCAAAGCTCTTAAGAACTTTCAAGGGAAGATCCTCTAGTGCCATGTGATGGTTTCGCAACATGCGAGTATGTAATGAACTGTTGGGACTTGAAATCAAGAAAGAGCTGAAGCTGACAAGAATAAAACAGGGAGACCTCCCTCTGTGATCTCCAAGGGGAAAAGTTATATCAAAGTAAAATATTAAGAGACTGCAAGAAAAAAGATAATCAAATTGCATTGGCTTCCTGAGGACAGATCAAATTAACTCAGGGCCTGCAGTTTGGACAAAGCTAAAACTTCAGAAGTGAACTGGCATTATCTCCTTATGAGTTCGTTGTTTTTTGTTTTTTTTTTAACCGGAGGGGAAAAGAAACTGAACTGAGCAGTTGTAGCAGAAGCCCCTGTGAGTGCTGCGCTCTCCAGACACAACTGAATGGTTCTTGTGCTTTGCTGCATGGCTCGTGACTTCTTCAAAAAGATGTTGGTGCATCTATGGGTTAAGTAGTAACTGTTATCTGGTTTATAAAAGATGTTTATGGAGATGTCTGCAAACTTTCAGCTAAGTCATCAAAATCATATCTGGAAGGCACTCTGGGTTTATAACTGCCAGGGAGAGGGACCAGAGCCAAAACTGGGACAGGTGTAGTTTGACCATGTTGTTTGATTCTCTTAATTTCTCTTTTGCTCTCATGGCAAAAGAATAGATAAATGAATTGGCCTCCAGTGCCCCAGATTTCCTAGTAGCTCTTGTGAAATTCTCTTACCGCTTGGCATGCACTGTAATGTGAAATAACACACAGCAACGGATGAGATACTTTGCATGGTCAAGGTAACCTATTCAGGTGTCAGGAGGGCTAACAGCTAGGTTTGCTGCAGTTTTGCAAATGATGACACCCTCTGAGCATTCAAGAGGATTTTCCTTCTTTGGATACCAAAGTAAATTCTATGTATTTTTTCAAGAGAGAAGTAGATGGACACTTAAGAGATACTTTCTGTCCTGAGGGGGTGGAATCCTTTTCTGGACATGCTGGTTTTCCTTTCAGATGTCCTTTGGAAAGCAAGGCACGTTATTTTGGAAGCATTTGCTGGAGGAATGGAGCACACACACCTCCCCAAAACAAAGTAAGGTTACTTAAATGAAGTAATCCACCAGGTTTCTTCCATGGCAGTCCGCTTTCATGAACCCATGCTCTACTTCTTCATAACCGCAAAGCTATGAAGAGGTATGCCTGCACATGCTGCATGTGGGGAAATATCTCACAGTTGGGCACTCCTGTGCAGTCAGCAGGTGGAGAAATAACCACCCAGCTGTTGATTTCTCCTTATCTCTTTGCAACACGTACTCCCTTCTGCCTCTCAAAGGGGGAAGAGTTACAGCCTTGGAGTGGAGCTTGAACCTCCACCCTTAATATCTAGTTAAGGGCTCATGTGCCTCACTGCTGATTTATGTATTTCTGTATGCAAATAATAATGCAAACATGCACTGTAAGAGGCAGGTATTTATTAACTTAAGCTTATGTGATCAAGCTATGGTTTAACAAGTCATTTCAGGAGCAGCAAAACTAACTGATAGTGTATCTCTCCATAGTGGATTTTCTGAAGCATAAAAAAGGTTGTGCTTGTCTGCTTTCCCTTACGGGAGGTGGCAGTGGCATTTCTTTCCTTTTTAGCCAACTAATTGCACATGAAACCTGTACAGGCTCTTTACATCTTTGACAGCTTTGACTCTTCACAAAATGTAATTTATACCAGACGCCATCTCAGAGGTTGAGGTGTGTGCAGTAGTAGGTAGTGAAAGCGACTGAGCACATGTACAAACCCCTAAATATTGTGTTTCCTCATGGGAAAAAATGGTAAAAAACCCCACTTGGAGAACATTTGTCTGGGTTTGATTGTTTGTGAAGGACTAGGCAGCTTCCTGCATGTGATAAGTTTTGAGTACAGGAGGCATAGATCTGCCTGAAGAGGAACAAAAGGGAAATAATAAAGCGTGATGTCCTACTCCTCATAGTACCTGAGTCGTAGTGAGACTTCCCAGCATAGAAGGACCATTGCTGCATGCAGCTCTATAAAAGAGGGTCACAGGTTTCTCCTGTGTCCTGCCACTTTCTGTAGCTGTGGACCAGGACGCAGCCTGCCCCCACAGTCACACCAGGTTATTGGGACAGGAGTCTGTGTGCCCCGACAGCCTCGCTTACCACCTTTAAAGTGTGGAGTCTGACCTGTTAAAAGACAGTATGTGCTGCTTTAGATCTTTGTGTCACTGATTGCTAGCAATGATAACATACCTGTAAAACATCAACCAAAATAAATCCATTTAAAGGAATGCTCTCTGTGTTCCTGTGTCTCCTTAGACCTGCATGTGACCTCAGCTCTGCAGCTTTTGCTGTCACAGAAAGCTGGCAGTGTCCAGTCCACATGTAAGAAGTATGAACTTTGGTTTGTGCCAACTTTTGATTCTCTTTTTTTCTTTAATGATACCTATATAATTTTTTATTATCTGTTAATCTAACGAAATTTACTTGAGTTAATTATTTTGAACTCAAGATGGTATGTGATCCATCAGGTGCAGAAAAATATTTGCAGATACATTTGGCTTTATACCCTTCCAGTTAAATTTTGTTCATATTTGTTCAGTAACAGATTTCTTTACACATTCTGAAAAGTTCAGGGGCAGGAATATTTGGTGAATATCAAATTACCCTCCTCCCACAGCCAATAAATGAAGTGCTTAAATTGTATTTACTCTGTAAATTGGCATTTTGTTTTTCTTAAACAAAAGGAATAAAAGATGCACCACGTTTTACGTCAGAACTAGTATATGGAGAGCAAGTGTTAAGAAGAAAAAGCCATCTGATTAGTCATTGAAATTCAATTTTTCATAGGCCAATGGAATAGTAAAGGAGAGTTTCTGCTGCTTTTGTCCACCTCAGCCACCGATGGAGGTGACCAAGGTTTTCCAAAGTGAGTTTGAAAAGCAGCCTCATTAGTTTGAATTGCTATTGCATCTGAAGCTCATACAAATGGTCACAGCCCAGCAGCTATCAGCAGAACACCTTTATAATTTAGGTAATTGGTATTAATGCAGAGGTGGAAAGAGGGACAATACAATATAACAAAGGCAAATTCATGTTTTGATTTGATAAAGCATCAGTCTAAAGTGGCTTGGAGCCAAGGGAACTATCAAGTGTCTGCAGGCAAAGAAGCAAGGACATTTTTACTAGAAAAAGACCGGCGGTGTAGAAGCTACTTAATTCTAAAAGTCTAAAGGAATTTCACCTTTTGCAGTGTCATTAAGTTTTTGCAATAACGTTATTCCTAAAGGTGTAGTGTTGAAAGAAATGACTGCCGTGAACTCTATGTCTGGTGTGATTACAGCCTCTTCAACAAGCAGGTTCTGATGACCTCCTATGGGACAGAGCGCAGAGGACCAGGTGCGTCTCGAACAACCTGTAATGAATTCTCATAGCACCTATAACTGCATTTAAGGATTTGCTCCTTTTAGGAGACAGAAAACCACCAGATATGCTTGTTATATTTCTGGTTGTAAAACAATTTGAGAAAATAACTGGTAAAAGTCAAGACCAGTGAGACAGAAAGAAAGAGCTGGACCGTAAGACTGATCGGACCAAGGTGTGTCCAGTTGGCATTCCTTCCCTGTCAGTGAATTAACGGTGGATACTTGGGGAGACAAGAAGAGAGCTAGCTGTCAGTGCTCCCCAGTCTCCAGCAATTTGCAACCTGCAATGCCAGCGGTGGTGTCTTTGTATTTAATAGCTCCTGAAGGACTCTCCCAAGAATTTATCTTGCTGTCTTTTGACTGTTGGAGGCTTTTTTAGCATGCCATTACTGTAGCCTAGTAGAAAATTATTTTAAATGGGAGGTGTGTATTGTGTGTCCTGTGTTTGTGAGAAGAACATCTGAGCTGGCCTGAGTAGCAGCCTTTTTCATTAATGTAGGCGGGGTGCTAGCGTGTGGTTTTAAGCATTTGTTGTGTACTTGCAAGGAAGATAATTTGACTGGGGCAGTGTGAAATAGCGTGGCTGACTGCATGTGGCTACAAGGCAGGAAATACGGGCTACAGTAGATGCTGACTTGCAAAGTTAGCTTGGATGAATCATTTTTCTCTCTGGCTGTTTACCTTTCTGCTGAGTTTTCTACTCGGATTGGATAAGAACATTACCCTGGCCTGCCTACAGTCAGCTTTTCCCCTGTTTTCTCTTGTGCTTAAGGAGTGCGTTGTGGCATCTGGATTATAAACACGGCAGGGGAATGTTTTAAATCCCCCAAATGGGGATTTGCAACATAAGTCTTGTGGAAACATTCCTACTGAAATTGGGTTATATAAACCTCCGCAAAGCGTGGACTTGCATTGCGGACATTGCTCGTTCACTAGTCCAAGTCAACCATTTGGTTACTGGCAAGAAATTCAGGAACTTTCTGTACCCCCTCCCCTCACTTCCAGGGTGACAATTACCCCTTGATAAGTGTTGCCGCAGCCTGTGAATCCCTTCTTTTGTTCTGGAGTGATTAAAATAAAATGGACGTGGGATTTTAGGTGGCCCAGAAGTCATGCAAGAGGATTTCAGCTAGAAGGTTGAAATTGCTATAGCAGGATGGGTAAAGACAGGGGTTCTCTGTGTGGAGATTCCCATGGAGGAGACTGGGAGCAGAGCCTGCAGAAACGTGTAGAAATAATAAGTTAATATGTACAGGGAAGAAAAGGGATATCTGACAAATAATTTATTAACATCCACGGAGATCTGAGAGAGGCCAGCACTCTGAGCACTGCAAATGGGGAGTTTGTCCCTGGTGGGCAAAGGGCCATCCCTGTTCAGGAAAAGTTAGCTAACGTGGGATGGAGTTGCCTTTGGATGTAACTCGAGGGGCTGGGTGGTAGAGGGTGTCGCAAGTTACAGAAAAGTCTTGCATCTGAGGATACAGCCTCTGATCTCAACCTTTGAGCTCGGCTGTGTTGGGGTGGGGGAAGCATTCAGCAGATGGCTTTAAAAGCTGAGCAGGTTGCTGCCAGAGGAGCCAGCAACTGAAGTGCCACAGAGAGGGGGGTGCGAGCGGTACCCCCCTCTGCCGAGGGAAGCGCAGTCCCAACGAATGGCGGTTAGTGAGCTGGTGTATCTGGTGCGTGACGGCTTGCTTGGGTTGGGGGAAACTTGGCACCGGGGAGTCCCTGGATCAATGGGTGAAGCTGCGTTAGACTTGGTTTTGGTTTGTCGTGGTGCTCTCATTTAACAGCAACAACAAAAAACCCCAAACCAACAAAATGAATGTATAATTGTATAGTCCAAGAATGGACCCTAGCTGATTTGGCTTACGGAATGGAGGACTGTAATTGTGTACATTGGTTCCAAAAGACAAAAGCTCAATATATTAAGAAAAGATGTTGGTAATATCAACTGGATTAATATGTAAGGGTCTTGATTGTGCAAGAGACTTGGAATTTCTTTATTTTGATGCTGTTGATAGCCTTAGGCACTTCCCTAAAGACAAGGGAAGAATAGTGGATAAAGAACATTCAGATGTCACCAACAAATAACTAACCCTAAAAAAGAAATAAAGCAGGAAGCCTATAGGGAATGGTGGATGGAGAAATGGGAAGTGCAGACATATGTAACTTCACAAAAAAGAAATAGAGGTAAAATGATAGAGCCTGTGAACTTGAGTCACACCATGGCTATACAAAGGCAGCTCTCATGATTTTCCTCTGCTGCAATAAAAGGAGAATAAAGAGGTGGGGGTTTTGATGCTCTCTGAGTAAAGCAAAGATAAAACCTGTCAAGGATGGTGTGAGATGGGATGATCTCAAAGAGCTTTCAAATGAAATTTCATGCACAATGCAAGTGGAGATCAGCAAATGAAATATGATGTCTTTGTTCATTTAAATATGACCTGGAAAATTATAGGTCTGTAATTTTACTTTGGTGATGTGACAGGGCCTGAACAATATTGAGGGGAAAAAGCAAATGTGGTCCTGGAGGTAAATGGGCATTGACATAAAACAAGGGCTTCCCAGAGGACATCAAACAGTTTAGAGAACGGTTATTAAAAAGGAAAATCAAAATGTAAAAGATTTCCTTGGAGTGGCTATTGGAGAAGGAGCTGCTGTGATGCCATGTGGAAATTAAGAACAAACCTGTAGAGGATGGGGGGGCTGGTGCAGAGAAACTTTCCAGGTGACAAAGACCTGGCTAAGAGGGTGGTAATGGAAGGGGCAGTGCCCCATGAGAGTGGTCCTGAGCCCTCCTGGGTGCTGATGTCCGCACAAACCATGGGGGCACCACAGGAGAAATGAGGGCAGGGTGTGAGTTTCTGTTCCCACGTCTGTTCATTGCTCAGGCTGTTAAACTTTGTTAAAATAAGCCTTAAAGTTCTGTTCCTCAAGTCAGCCTCTGAAAGCCTTGTTTTACAGTCAGGGAAGTAAGAGTCAACTGATGTGATTTTTATTTTTTAGTGTGCACTACATTTTCATATAACTTCAGTTCCTCTCTTTGGTTTTCTGTATTATGGAAGAATTTGCCTTGATATAGAAAAGCTGGACAATGAAGCTGATAACCATAATCTGATTTTATGCTAATGTCTTCTCAATAAATCTCCCATTAAACAGAAAATGAAATTAAATGAACAAATATATTCTTCATGTGAGACTTTTAAAGGTGGTGTACAATTAGTCACAGTTTTATAAGCAGGATGAATTGGTGGCCATAAAAAATAACCTTTTTCTTATTCTCTGAAAATATATTTCAAATTCAGGCTCAACCTTTTTAACGGACTGCCAAAAGAGATTAGGATTTGAGGGGCCTGAGAATTTTTACATATCCTAAAATTTGGTAGATTGTGAATGCCAAACATAATGTTAAATAAGGAAATGTCCTCACTATGTTCATCCCTTAATCAATTTTATTTTGCCTAATTTTGGAACCACTAGGATATGTCAATATGTTTGGGAGATTGGTATCTATTTGAATGGCCTAAATTGGGTAGAATAACCATAAATGAAAGAAACAGTGCAATCAAATGTGTATTTGATAAGTAATAAAAGCTCTTCAACAGCTTGTCAACAGACAATCCTTCCAACATCACCACTCTTACTTATTAGCTTGAGTTTCCTTTTAAAATCCCACCCTACAGCAATGAAGTATAGTTAATGTATTTCTGAAAGACAATTCTTTTTTTTGATGGAAAAACTCAGATGATGGGGGATAATAGATTCAGCATCAGAATAACCTGTTCCATATATTCTGGATGCCTGTAACAGAAAAATAACATACCATGAATTTTTATCAGGCGATTTTATTACTTAATATCAGAGCAGGAGAGAGAAACTTTGCTTGAAATGATGAAGTAGCATCCCTCATAGTGTAACAGGACATTTTCACCATTAATTATGACTTTGTTGTTGTAAAAGACTTAGTTGTTCTTCTTTTGATATAGCAATGAAATCTCAGAAAACCCTACAACTTGCCACCCTGGATGGAATTCAGGTAGAAAAGACAGTTCTTAAAAGACTGGATTGATTAAATATTAGTATTTTGGACTAATGTTTCCTCCAGTTACAATCGGGTTTTGCTCATGTGCTTTAGACAAAGGTCTAGGGCTGTGGGGGGCTTCCCTTATGTTAAGAGTTCAGTAAATACGTGTGCATTTACCAGGCGGGCCTTGGAGCAGCTAAGCGAAGAGTACAGCTGCTCTGGCACACGCAGAGAGCTCTGTCGAGCGTAGGGCAGACAGACATGGGTTGCTCTACCTGCCGTGTCCGTGCACACCAGACAGCGTGCTGGCCGGAGCATAGATGGCTCTTGCGGCTGCACACCTCCTATTCCAGACGTGCACGTGGCACGAGCAGCAGTCATGACTGCTTGGACTGGTCTGCACAGATGTACCTGTGATAATCCCAGACAAGTGAGGGAATAGACGGGCTTTAATTTAAAGGCTAATTAGGCGAAAAGCCTTCTTCCACCATACCTTCCTCTCACTTGCCAGTGAAGGTCCTGGGCTGTCAGTGGCAATGAGTCCTGACATGGGTCTCGGTGGAGCGAAGCCTGCAGCCACACGTGCCGTCAGGCTGGTCCTGACCACAAGCCCTCGCCCACAGCGCTGGCAGTGGATGCCAAGGGATGGGACTGAGGATGAGGCTGACGTGTGGTGGCCTTTCTCCAGCGTAACCTCTTGCCCTTTGAGGGCCTCCAGAACCAGCAGAGATGTCTGAGCATGGGTTTACATAAATTTCCTTAAATATAGTGTAAGTGGAGCTGAACAGTCTCGATTGCTTGCAAAAAAGACAGTGAAGAAAGGTTATGAGAGGAAAAAAAGCAACAATTATCATTTGGGGCAGTGGTAGAAAACTTTCAGTGAAGGTCTGATGAAAAGTATTTTGCAAAGGGATTCCTAACTCATCCCTGCATTTCCTGATGTATCAGGAAATTTCTTCCAAAAGCAATGCAGTATTCCTTTTGGTTTGGGCTGTTTTCTCTTCCACAACCTTCAGCTGCCACTAAAATGATGGGCAGTGTGGACACGGGTAACATGAGGAAGGTAGGCTCTCTTTTCCCGTGGTCCTTGTTAAGGAGAGAGGAAAAAATACAGCTTTACCTAGGTGAAGTAAAGGCTAAAAGGGATATGGTTGCTCTCAGTAAAACCAACAGGGGATAACACCAGGGAAGAGAAGAAAGCCTTTGAGCTGTATAGCACCATCAGCACAGAACAATTATAAAATAGAAGTGGATAAACTTGAGTTAGATGGCATGCTGCTAGCGAGGAGATGTGGGAGGCTCTGGGACAGCATCTTCACGAGAGGAGCAGGGAATAAAGGCTTGCAGCAGTTAGAGTTTACGAAGCGGATCTCATTACATTTATATGGTGTTCTTGAACTGTCTTTCAGCTCCTTGTCTTAAGGCTGTGCGTTCAATTTGCAGTCTGGGGGTGCCCCAGCATGCTGCTGAGGTTGGAGAGGAGATAACATGTCTGTTTACTGTGTGTGCGACAGTTGTCCAGACATAGGGGCAGCTTGAAGCCTGTAGTGTAAGGGCCCCCACGCTGGTGTTACCACTTAACACCTGTAAAAGTAGATGAAAGAAGGCATGAATTCAGGAGTATGTCTATAGGCACATCACGAGCTTTTTTTTTTTTCCCCCCCCTTATGGTTCCAGTAGCATCCTCCTCCTTACACTATGAATCCAAACTACAGCTCTCAAGAGGCAATGGACTCTTCAAGAGATGCAAATTACACTGCACTTTTCCTAAGGTGGTTTTTTTTGGTTCCGCCCCCCCCCTCCACCTTGAGATACTCAAAGGTCCCTCTCTCCCCAGCTAGCTGACAGCTGCCTCTAAGGTTCAGCAGAATGTGTCCAGCTGATATCTGTGCCTGTTCCTTCCCATTAGCTCTGACGATGCCCTTTCCTATCAGCTTAACTTCCTTCTGAGTATGCACTTTATAAAGGCAATAAACCACCTTTTATCTGCAAAGATGCACCTACCAGGCACCCTTCCCTGTGGGACCTACTCCTTTCCCCTCTGGTTTAATGCCTTGACCTTGACAGGAGGCTTGTGGGTTAACTCTGGAGAGGCACGGTATGAGTTGTACTGTTTTTTCTTTTTACCCTCATTTTATTTTAATGGCCGGGGAAAATGGGAAGAATGCAAATGAGTGAATGCCCTCTTTGATCCGTGTTGCTTCTGAGTATAATCTCCTAACCTGGCAGGCACTAGGCACAAGTGGAATTGCTGCCCCTGAGTAGAAAAAGACTTCAGCCACTTTGCAAGCCGTCGCTTGCAGTTTGCTTCTTGTCTTGAGGGACGCGAGTGACCAAGAGATCCTCGTCCCCCTGCAGAACAGAGGAGCTGGACACGCTGTGGGGCCGCTTGCCCCACAATGGTGGTTATTCTTTTAAACAGGGATAATCTGAAATCGTAAGGTTTTCCACCTGCGTCTGAAAAATACACAATGAAACATTTACCCTAAAAATGGTTTGGCTGCAGCAGATGGTTCTCTTCAGGGGGACTGAGACAGGAGCAACCTCCCAAAGCCATCCTGAGGTGAGACCCCGGAGCTACCGGCTGGGTGTGGGAGAAGAGCGAAAATGGAAGCAGTAACTTCGGCTGTGAATGAAGTTTGTCCCTGAACACAAAGCCGTGCCAGTATTTTGAGGGTATGTATTTAAAATATAGGGGGAAGGGCCAGACTGGATTCTTGGAGAGGGCAGGGTCATTTTGGTTGTGTTTAGATGGGACAACAGGACTGTTAACGGCCAGCAAAAGATCAAGGCTTGAAGAGTGGGTGATCCTCTGTACCTCTATGTTACTTTACTATGCTTTAAAATAATGCCTAATTACATGATACACATATTCTGTAAAAAAACACGTATCCGTTGCTCTGCAGGACACCGCAAAGTGGATTTTCTGTGAAATCCAGGTTGACCATGTCTCCTCCAGTCCCTTCAGACCTGGGCTACGTGCCCCCTGACGGCGGATGGGGGTGGGCAGTGGTGTTTGGAGCTTCCATCTCAGTTGGCTTTGCATATACCTTTCCGAAAGCTTTCACAATCTACTTTAAAGAGCTCCAGGCTGTTTACAGCATCTCCTACAGCCAGATTGCCTGGATAACATCCATCATGTGTGCTACCACCTACGGAGGAGGTAAGTGAAGCAAGACAGTGGTTTTCTTTGGAAAAGAGCAGGTTGGATCTCTACATAAAAAAGGGGAGGGGAAAATATATTTCTTTGAGAAAGTTCTTGGAAAGCTCTAACTGCAAGTTAGGCTTTCTGTTTTCTGATGACGTACATTGGCAAAACAGAAAACAAATACTGCTGAGTAATTTCTCGATAACATATGATGCCATCAATTCTTGTCATTTCATCACAAGTCTTGCTGTGTGTGGGTGGAGGCTTGGCCATGGTGTAATCATCTGAGTCTTGGACAGCTGTTTCAGCATATTTAGTATTATGTCTTTTGTTCTGTTTCTATTCTTGGCATTCTTTTGGAAACAAAAAATATATTATTTGCACTCATGATTGTAGCGAAGATGCTGGAAACTCAAAACCTGAGTCTGGCTGATGAACAGCCATTGCATACATACACGTAAATCTTGAGATAGTGTGTAAATCTGTTCTTCCCTAATCCTGTTGCTAAAATTTTGCTGCACGTAATTTATTAAGGGATGATGTTTTAGATTTCTCTCTGCAGACGCTTTCTGAAAGAACAAATGTGTCCACCAGTTACTTCAAGTTAAAACGATCATTGGGTACTTGCACCTTGGCTGCAAAAGTCACTGTTGTGCAAAGGTTGTGGGAAGGTGTTGCTTGTCCTCATAACAAAATCATCAAGTGGATATTCTCAGAGGGATGTTTTCCTCAGATACTGATGCCAGGTGTCAGTCTGCCACTTTGATCTGAGTAGCTGGTGTGTATCTTGCTGTTAATGGTTAGTAGAGGACCATTTTGCTTTTAGGTTGCTGCTTCCTGTGAGGTGCGGCTGCTGGAGGTTACTGCGGGGCTCTGAGTTCTTAGCTTGTTTTGCAAGGGTGAGAGGTAAAAGGATTGAAACTTAAGAACACAAGAATAGCCACGCTGACTCACACCTGCCCAAACCTGTATTCTTCCTCAAAGAAGGTCACGAATATACACTTTGGGAAAGACAATTACAAAGAAGTTGGGGATGGAGGGATCCTCTCGGTACCCCATCGCCTTCAAGACAGTGCAGTTTGGGGGCTTCCTGGGTCACGCACACTCATCTCATGTACTTTAGCAACTGGTTTTACATGATAACAAAAAAAAAGAGCTGATTTTTCATCCAATATGGGATGGATGTATTAAGGTGAAAGGAGAAAATTTCTGTAAGGCTCACCGGGCACTCAGGACAGTGATACATGTGCCCTGAGCAATGCCTGTAACTCGGTGGGCAACCTGTGTCTTTACTCTTTTGATAGCTCATGCCTCGTGCTATTGAGCATGCGACGCCCAAGATGACTGTGTGCCTTGCAAAGCTGGCACAGGAGCAAGTGCCTCTTTACTTACCAATTCAAATCCAGCCCTCGTTAAGGGAGACTGGAGGCTCCTACTGCCGCCAAACCAGCAGCCGGTCTCAGCCCAATCCTGGCAGGCAGGTACCGGTGTTGCTCACCCACCGGGGCTGAGGGGCACGCTCGGGGTTTGGGATGTCCGTGACCAGAGAGGTGTGAAGGGTGGCTTCCTCCCCTGCTTGCAGAAGGAGCCTTGCCAGGCCTGGCTGGGGCAGCGAGGAGGCTTCGCTGGGCTGGCTGCGCTCTGGTTTCTGCTGCAGATGGACCAAAAGGTTCACCTCCAGGGTTATTAAATCTGCTGAGCACCCATTTCCCCTTGAAACAATGAATGTGTATCCTCTGGCTGCTGTTTGGGTCTGGTGGTTTGATGTCAGGAGCTGAGAAGGGCTGACGGAGTCTGAGCGAGAGACTGAAGAGGGGTTCAGGCTGCGGTGCTGTTAGACTCATTTTCCCAGGTAGTGGCTGTCCAGGGCCTCTGAAAACTGGGTGTCTGGAACTGAGCGCCAAATGTTAGACGTCTCAGACTGGTTGAGATTTCTGGCTTTTCATTCCCTGAGGTAGAGCCTTCGACACCCAAAGATACAGAGGTGGCTACAGCAAGGGAACAGCTGTCAGTGATCTTGACGGAGAAAGAAGTCATTACAGTATAAAACTTGGGGGTTTCGTTATTGATCTTCCCATCTTTAAATACAGACTTCTATGAAATCTTCTTGCTGCAGAGCTGTCATTATAAACTACAGCCACATGTGCAAGCGCCTGACTTTCCCAGATGTCGCATGTAATGACAGGAGGGTGTCAGCATAAGCAGGAAAATATGAGATGCTGTGAAGCAAGATGACTTTTCCTTTCCAGCATTGCATTTACCTTTACGCAGACTTTGGGCTCAGAACTCAGTGCTGGCAGGGGGGGTCCTGTCCCACCTTTCCTGGTGCTTTCAGACACCTGTGTTCATTGCTGTAAGAGCAACTTTCCTTCCTGGGGGTCTGTCCTGTGGGCTGGTAGCTGTTGCTCTTCACCTCATTCTGTTTTTAGATCACTGTAGCATCTGGGTTAAAAAAACCCCAACAACCAAACAACAAAACCCTATGAAAGAAATAAATCGCAAAAAGAGTCTTAGGAAGAATCCCTATGTAATGATTATAGACTCTTCTATAATTAAGGAAGATCAATTATGTCCTCTGTTCTTGTGAATGATTCATAATTCTAAACATTTCCCTGTCATGTTCTCATCTTTCAGTTGTTGTTTCCAGTAAATGGTGTTGACATCTCCATAGATCTGAAAGCAGCAGCATGCTAATAGTAATAGAAAGGAGAATGGCAATAATAACAGATTTAGGAGTTTCATCTCGGGGAATAAATATCTTTGAGTGCATAAGTAATTGAATACTCAGTTTGATCTTCCTTTCAGCTACACCAGCGTTAAGTCTAAGGCAATTCTGTAGCAGCCAGTGAAGCTGCACGCTGTGTTTGAGGGAGGGGGAAAGCACCAGCAAAACCTGCCCAGAATGGTTGAGGGCCTGCAGGGGCTCTCTTCCAAGAGAATTACACCTTTAAACCTCAACTTTAGTTTTACAACGTTCAGAAATGCTACAGCTAATTGTATACAAAGTTGTCGTTCAGGACAGCATGTGTTTCTGTGCACTAGAGTAATTAACATAAAAAAAAGTTTCAACATTGAATCTTGTTTCTGGGTGAAACTTGGCTTTGCTGAAGTCAGCAGGCACCTTGCCATCACCTTTGTTGGAGCCAGGATTTCATCTTTCAGCTGCAAAGTCTGGTCGTCTGATCTATAGTGCTAGTGGCAGATTTCAGCCCCAAGAGTGGCATTTAGGAAAAGGGGCTGAGAACTGAATGAAACTTTAGAAATTAATTCTGTGCCTGTAAACACTGGGATTCACAAAGTTCTCCGGGAGTGTTAAGTGATGGAGTGCCCTATAAACAAGACCTGCATCTTTGAAGCCTGTCTTATGAGGAGTCGTTTCTGTGGCACTTAGGGGGCTTTTGGGAAGGTCAGTCTGTAAACCCGGGATTACAGCAAGCTTGAGCAAATACTACACTTGGACCAAAAGTCTCCTCTTTTGATCTTGTGGGGTAACATGGATGTACAGTGTCAAAAGTTCAACAAGCTCCTAAAGAACAATCTGTGTAAGACCTTGAAAGTTAATACTAAAGCATCGTGCTTGATCTGCTGGACAACGGTCAGCCAGAATGGCAAAGCAACACGGAAAATGCAGGCACAGGAGCCCGGCCGAGTTTGCCTACAGTAACACTGTGTATTGCATCACTTTGTGTTAAGGGCACAGACTGAGCAGCCTCGAGTGATGTTACACACAGCTATCCACACCGTGTGATGCAGGAACTAATCTCTTCCCATGTTTGAGTCTGTTCCTTGTTTCCGTGTCATGGCATTTAAGTGAATTTGAAAGGTGATGAAGGAGCTTGCTGGGTTTCCTCCACCCCGCGAAGGGGAGCTGGTTGCACTCAGAGCAGCTGCAGACTGGATCCTGCACTCCTGCTTCGTCACCCGCTGTTTTGCAGTGTCCAGCAGCCACACTGGTGACAAGCTTCTGCTCGGTGCACCCTTGTTCTTGCAGCAGACCAAAGGTGCCCTACATACGTGCAGCAAACAGCAGTATCTGTTGATACTGATGTTGCTACTGAATGCTACAGTCCTAGAGGAAGATTTCTTGGGGGAGCTCACGTCGAGAGCAGAAGCCTCCATGGAGTGATGATCGCTTGTCACAACAGTTCATTTGATGGGGGAAAAAACCCCCAACAAACAACAAAGCCCCAGCTGCCTCCTTATGACAGTTTTCTGTAGCTTGAATTGATTGTCCCTCTAATACTTTAAAACTTGGGTGAGGTGGGGTTAATATTTTTGGAAAATACCTGCGTTATATAAAGGCTCAGGGTACTATGATCTGCAAACAACAGTGTCCCAGAGAGTACCTGCACACCCGTGTGACGTCCTTCTGTTCCCAAGCCACTGACCCTCAATTCAGGCTCAGCCAACATTGTGCAGTTCCAGCTTTTTGCTGTTCTGGAGTGGGAATTGCTCTTCATTGTAGACTTGTAACATCTCTCCTCTCTCAAACATCAGGAGGGTT
Source organism: Falco rusticolus (assembly GCF_015220075.1). Taxonomy (NCBI): domain Eukaryota; kingdom Metazoa; phylum Chordata; class Aves; order Falconiformes; family Falconidae; genus Falco; species Falco rusticolus. Next base: position 17,362,648 of record NC_051190.1, read on the forward strand.
TAATGAGATCTAAAGCTCTCCACCTTGTTGCAGAGTTATTCAGGCAGCCCTGAGGCAGGTCATCCTTTTCCTGGCCTGTCGGCAGCTACTTGAGAGTTTATTTGTGGCAGGATAGCCTTGGAGATGGGCTGGAGACAGCAGTGGTCTTGTGGACCAGCTGTGTCACAACTGCTTATGGCCATGCCTTGGAGAGGGTGCTTGTGGAGGGCCTCGATGTGTTTGGACCCTGCAGTCACGAATCATTGGGTTAGTTTTGATAGTCTAAGCTGTAGATCTTTTCTAACCTGGTTCCTTTTCCCTGAAGTGAGTAAGGAAACTCTCACAAAAATGTTTTCATCAGCAGCCACAGGAGACCCATGGGCTCAGTGGAGGTGAGCTCAAGCCCACATGCTTGGGTTACAGTGCAAGGTGGGTGCATCCACTACCCAGAAACTCTGTGTTTGTGAGTTGTGACTTTCTGTAGATCAGCTAAATTAATCCAGGGTGAGAAATCTGGTGCAGTAGTTTCATAAGCAAACAGGTGTAAGATATCTAGCAGGCAACATGTGGAGTATATGTTGGGGTAACTCAAGGGAGGGGCAAACACTGCCCTTGCAAACAACTCTGAAGGTTTAGGTGGATTCTGCATTTCTAGTACGTTATCATCATATCACATCTTCTTAAGCGAAGGGATGCACAGGAGCACATGAAAATAATCATTTTAGGTAAAACTGAGATTACGCAGTGACTAAATAAGTTGGCTGAATGTGGCAGAAGATACTCTGGGGTGGAGGAAGCTGCTGACTTGGTCACTGGTGCAACCAAGTACCCCTGATAGGATCAGCTGCTCTGTGAGAGCACTGGGGATCTGCGAAGTGGTACCTGCGTGGCACAGTTCGTGTCTACCGGGACTTCCCATCCTTGATAGGGCAGAGACATAGGTAATTTTTTTTTGTGTGTGTGTGTGCTTTTGCTTCAAAATAAGACAAGCACGTAAGGCAAACTGGAATAAGATGGGCTATAGTGCTGATTTTACTTTGACAACACTGAAGTGCCTTTGTTCATGACAGGTTTACCTTGAGCAAAAATGTATGAACTTGTTATCCTGTGGTAAAACCTCACAGCAAGGAAAGCCAGGCTTGAGCCTGGGAGTGGAGAGCCACAGGGTGGGAAGGCAGAGGTTTCCCTTTGCACACAGTGTCCACCAGTAAAGCGTCCCCTTTGCTTTCGGTACAAATGAAAGAGTGACCTGCTCTGCTCTGGTTAATGTGTAATTACATCTTCAACACAACCTTCTGACCCAGCTGTTTGTTTGCCTCTGTGTGTGTGCACAATCTGAAATGCCACCAGGCTCTGCATTCAGCAGCGTTTGGAAAAAAACACAGCATTTATCCTAATTTTCCATTGTTCAGGGCTTGGCATAGCCAGACTTCTGCTATAAAAGTTAATAGCTGAATTCTTGATGCATCTTTGAGTACTTCAACGGTGTTGTTTTTCCCTTTCTATGGAGTTATTTTCCAAATATAACAGAGAAAGATCCGACTGGGATTAAAATGTAAATGAGACAAAGATACAATAGCAAAGGAATAATTTGTTTTAATTCCCCAGTTAAAACATTCCAGTTATTAGATTTAGATTAATTGTAGCCATCTTTTTACCAACACAAATGTTTTGGTTTGGGCTGCTGATTAAATTCCTGCAACAAGGGAAAAACAGAAGTGATGTCACTGCTCGGTTTCTTTTATCATCTCCAGGAAACCAGCACATCCAGCAGCGATGCTTCATGCACCTGGCTGGTTTGACAGCATGGCCGCAGGGCTGGAGCCATCTAAGAGCTTTGCTGGCTCTGGAGAAGGTTATTTCATGTCCTATGAATCCCTCTGCCTGCCTGGCCTCTGTGCTATTAATACTGGGGTTTAGCAAAAAGCAACTTTGACATTTCATAACTTTCTGTTTTGACCTTCCCTTGACCCCCTTGTAAAACGTTATTTGGTGGAAAGCAGAGCCATGAGGCTCTGCCAGCATCCTAGGTGGTTCCAAGCCGTGCCAGCACTGATGTCCCTTGGCTCTGCGCAGTGTCACCCCATCGCCAAGCACAGGGACATGTGGGGCTGGTGGCTCTGCCCGCAGCAGAGCATCTCACGCAGCGGTGAAGAGGCTGCGTGGAAATTAAAGATGCCCCTGTAATAGCCACAGGGATGTCAAGGGCTGCGGATTGACCATGCGTGACCCACAAGCCCCATTTGGAGCATGTGTGGGTGCCGTGTTGGTGGGGCTGCCCGCATCCCTCCCACTGCTCAGGGCTCTGACAGCTGCCAGGCAGAGTCAGGTTCCCTTTAATTAAAACCTCGAGCATGACTATACTGGTGGTAAATCCCTGAATGCTGGAGGTCTTGTGGCTAGATGTTGAGGAATGTGTTGTATCAGCCCGCTCACGCTCAGCAGCGAGGACAACGTGGGGGTATAAGGGTAATTCTGCACTCGCTGGGGAGGGAACTATCGATCCGTCCCCAGGCTTGTATCTTGTGATTGCATCTGGTTGGGGTCCAGAGCTGAGAATTTTGCTGAATTGAAACCTTTTCCCAAGTAATAACCTATATTAGTATGGATTGATCCCTTGGAAGAAGTTAATATTATTAGGAACATAAATGTGTGGGCCTGTTTTTGGAGGGCTGGGATATCTCTCTCTCTGAAGAAAGATTATATGGAGGAAAGTAACAGTATCACATCCTGGGCCACGGGGTCAGCCCTTCGGTTTGGCAGACAATTGCTAGTTATAATCTCATTCATTAATTCAGAAACTCCATTTTAATTGTGGCTATGGATTAGATTTCACTGCTAGTGCATTTTATGAGCAAATGGCAAATGACAACAGAATGGTTTTGAAAAATATGGGTATGACATGGAAGTGAGAATCACAGATGCTTTAAAGAAGTGCAGTTGCCTCTTCAGATGCTCACTTACCAGATGCTGTTTTCACGCAGCAGAGCTAGGTATGGATTTTTTTTTTTTTTTAATGTGGAAGCAATTTCTAAAGCCTTTAATTAGCTTTCAAAGACTCAATGAAGGAAAAACATTGTTGGGGTTATAGAGTTGTAGCTCCTACCTTTGGCTGCAATCAAATGCCTTGCGTAAAAGGCTTTGAACAAAATTCTTTCCAAATACCAAAGTGGTCCACTAAGAATAGATAGAAATGCTTTCCATTCTCAGAGGAGCCTAAGTTTTTTTTCCTTGCTTTTTTTCCCAGGAAAAGATAAAATACTCAAGTTGTCAACACTAGTCACTTTTTCTTTGTGACGTTATATTCTTTACTGTGAGGGCGGCGAGGCGCTGGCACAGGCTGCCCAGAGCAGCTGTGGGTGCCCCATCCCTGGCAGTGCCCAAGGCCAGGTTGGATGGGGCTGGGAGCAGCCTGGTCTGGTGGAAGGTGTCCCTGCCCGTGGCAGGGGGATGGAACTAGATGGTTTTTAAGTCCCTTCCAACCCGAACCATTCTAGGATTCCATGATTCTAGATATTATTCATTAAACCTCGGGCTTCAGTAAGTGAAGGTCACTAGTTAATTTAATTTAAAAATCATTACTTGAAATATCTATGGGAACTGTCACAGAAAGCTTTGCAAAGATTGGAAACTGGGCCCATTTTGGGGAAAGAGGAAAAATGTCAGATTCTGCCTTGCTCATGGCCCCTTTTCCCTACTTTGCCCCCCTCCTTTCAACAGCTCTGGAGTGGAGCGCTGGGAATCCAACAGCAGTCACTTATTTACATGGAGGACTGAGATAGGGAAATGAGTTGTTTGAAAAGGTATTTAGCAATTTTAATCAATTTTGTTGCCGCTTGCCAGCAAATTAAAAAACCTGCCCTGCAGGAAGAGTCTGCTGCTGTGGATGAGTAAGTGGAGCCCGGCCCTGGGGGGAGCCTGTGCTCCCGAAATGGAGGGGGAGCAATCATGTCAGCAGCTCCTGCGAGATGAGCCCAAGCCTCCCCAAATTGCTAGGAAGTCCTTTTTGACCTAGTGAGCCCAGGATTTTACTGTCAGGCCCACCCCCTGCCCTCAGGCTGTCGTGCTTTGCTTGCGAGCATCTCTTCAGAGCAGCAACACGAGGGCAAAGACTAATTGTTTTCAGACATCTTTAGAAATCATTTGTTTGCCCCCAGTATCTCGTGCTGCCGCTGGTTTTCTGTTCCAGTTTTGAGTGTGCCACCAGTTTGTGTGAATGTTTACCCAGAAGGTGTCACACCAGGGTTTGCTGCAGAGGATGGTCTTTAACGTGACACCAAATTTAGTATTTCTGCAGAAGGAAACTCCCTTCTTCCAGCCGAGGTCATGGCTGGAGATGTACCAGCTTCTTCATCCCTCTGCTCCTGCAGGTTTCCATCTGCTCTCCCTGCGTTCCACGCCACTGCTAAGGATGTGCCCAAGTTCTATCTCAGGTGTGTTTATTTAGATTTGGTCCAATTTTTTATTTTTGGCAGAACACAGAAACTACCAACTGAAACAAACTTTGTTCCCGTTTACTAGAAAATCTCCACTAACCCAAACCTCCCACCATGGCAGACCACCCGCCGCTGCACCCTGCACCTTCGTGCTTGCCGTGCTGCACGTTGTAGAAGCGATGGAGTAAGAGCAGGTGCCCTTACGGCACATAAAGCGGGTCTGGGCGGTACCAAAGCACAACATGCCAGGTCACCCCGCTCCTGAGAGTAAAGGTCTTCTGGTCGTTTTAAGTTTACTCAGTTTTATAGGAAGAAAGGAGTAGTAGTCATAAAACACCTTACAGACATGCTGTAAGGAGATCTTTAAAGCTCTAAATTAACTGTGCCAGGAAAATTACTGAGCACAGGACTGATTTTTTTTTTTTCCCCCCCCTCTCCATTATTGCTTAATTGTGTTATGTAGAAAAAATGGGGTTTTTCTACACACAGACACAGGGTCTGTTTGGGAGTGTTGGAGGGAGGGTGGAAACAGCAGGGAGAGGAGCTCCTGCTCATTTCATCAGGTTGATGTATTTGTACCTGAACCAAAAGTGATACCGCTGTTACAGTCGTGGTGTTAATTGGAAATTAGAGAAGGAACAGCAGCCCCCAGCAGCCAGCTTTGTCTCCCCTTTCCGTGGGGAGGGAAGAGCTGTGTACTGGCCCAGCAGCAGCGGCAAAGCCCCTACAGAGCCCCGGGCAAGCACAGGGACTTTTCCCTTCCCGAACTACCTGGGAAGGGCTCCCAGCACCCCCGTGCAGAGGGTGGGGGCAGGCAGGGACCTTCTGCCACAGGCACAGCCCCCCCCCCCCCCCCGACATCGCTGCATGCCTGGGGTTTGGCTTGGAAAGAGAAGGAAAGAAAAATGTGTTTAAATGCAGATATCAGCACCAGATGATTTTTAGGCACCTCATTAGTGTGACTTGGTTTTTTGAGCATTAGGCTGTCTCTTTTTGAAAACAGGCTGAATCCAGCTTCAGAAGAGATTAGGAAAGAGTTGGTCTGAGCCTTAACAGGGAAGCCAAGGGGGAATGGAAGCTCTGCTGAGAAGAACAGGGAATGAAAGGCCATACTTGCAACGCAAGTAGTATAATTGATTTGCAGGCATTTTATTTTATTTTATTTTATTTTATTGCCAAAATGATTTGTAAAATCTGCCCAAATAACAGAATTGTTTAGGCTGGAAAAGACCTTTAAGATCATAGAGTCCAACCATGAACCCAGGACTGCCAAGTCCACCACCAAACCATGTCCCTAAGTGCCTTCATGGGTACACACAGGAGGAAGGTCACAGTCTTCCCAGAGTCTGGTGGCAGAGCAGGAGGTGACAGGGTGCCGGCACTCACCTGCCATCTCTGTATGAAATTCCCCGAAACTGAGGCCGGGAAGGCAGGTGGCTTTATTCCTCCAAGACCCACGGGGCTGTTCCTTAAGCCAGGGGGAGGCAAGGTTGAGCAAGGGGCATGTCTGGTAGTGAAACTGCAACTTTCCAGCAAAAGCAAACACGGCCAATGCTTCCCCAAACGGACTTCGACGTAAAAACTAGAAAATACAGGGAACGGGGAGCAGCAGCACAAGGGGCAGCAGCACAAGCGTGTGACCGCGTGGCAGTACGGGGCCAGGAGCACCGGCAGCTTTGTAAGGAGGAGAAAAGCGCTGGGATGCTGGTGGAAGCAGAGTGGGGGGGGAAATAATTCTGATTTAAATAACCGAGGATGGTTTAATTAACGCCCGTGGGGTGGCTGGGTGCTGCTGCCTCCCGCAGTGTCTCGGGGGGGGGGGGGGGGGGGAAGGAAAAATAAGGGGGGAAAGGGAAAAGTGGTGAGGGAGGTGGACCCCGGCGAGCTGCGGTCCGCACCGCGGCTGCGGGGGTGGGAGCGGGGCCGGTCCTGCGTGGGGCGGTGCGGACGGCTCCCCCCGCCCCGGCAGCCGCGGGGTGTGTTGCGGGGGGGGGGGGGGGGGGGCAGTGGCCGCCGGCTCCGCGCTGCAGCAGGTGGGTGCGGGGTCCCACGCGTGGGCGGGGGCTGCAGGGCGGCCCGGGCACGCATGAGTGTTGCGGGTGGGAGCCGCCGTTTTTAATGACACCCACCCCCACGGGGCACTCCTGGCAGCATCCCGCTGTGACGCCCCCAGCCCCAGCCCGGGGACAGCTGCCAGCCGCCTCGTTAAATGGCAGCGCCGCGGCGGGGCGCGCCGTCGGGGCTAACGGGAGGTGGGCGCAGCGCTGCGGAGATGCTGTGGCTGCAGCTGCGGGGCCGCACCGCCGGGACTGACCCTGCGCCTTCGCACTTTGTGTTCCAGGGCTCCTCGGCAGCGCTGGCCACCCGCTCGCCCAGCCCGGCCATGCCACCCCTGGCTAACGCGGGGCGAGCCCCCGGCCCGCCCGACGGCGGCTGGGGCTGGGCAGTGGTCTGTGGCGCTTTCGTTTCTATCGGCTTCGCGTACGCCTTCCCCAAAGGCTTAGCCATCTTCTTCAAAGAAATCCAGGATTTCTTTGGCACCTCCTATAGTGAGGTCGCGTGGGTCTCCTCGATCATGTTGGCCACGACGTACGGCGCAGGTGAGTAAGCCCGCAGCAGCCCCTGCGGTGCGGTGTGCTGTAAAAGCAGAAATAAGCCAGAAATCTCCGCTCTGGGCCGGTGGAGAGGGAAGGTAGCAGTGCCCATCTTCATCGGTGGTATCAAGAGGTTTCTTTTCTGATCATGTTTCCAGTGTTGTTTGGGGAAACAAGTCGTATGTGGAGCCTAAAGGGTCTAAGGGGAAGGTTTTGGAGGTAAGTTGGTGCTGGCTGGGGTTTTCAAATAGGCCAGGCGCTTTCCATGTTTGTCGCTGGATCCAGGCATCTTTTGACCCCTCTGGGTGCCTTTTGGCCCGTGGGGGACTCCACGCACCTTTGAAATTGTGGTCTATGACCAGGTCTGTGCTGCCAATCCCTTTATTTCCAGGTGGGCTTGTAGCACCTTTGTAGCTTTTCAAAACGGGGCTTATTTCAATAATAATGGCACAGTGTTATGCAGGAGCCTTTTTGAAGGACTACAATACCCTCTGTGCACCAGAGGCAGAGCTGCACAGTGTGTCCCATGGCTGCATCCCCTTCCCTGGCCACGCTTCAGCACAGGCTGCGTCAGGGGCTTTCTCTGACACTGCCAACAATGTGTGGCCTTGGCCCTGTCACACAGCACCTCGGTTCCCCCAAGGACAGGCAGCACCAGCCCTGCTGCTTGTATCTGAGTAACGAGGGGATGGGCAAGCTGTTTTGAAGAGACTCTGGCATCCTCCTGCCTTGCTTTGACGTAAGTTGGTAACTGCACCCAAGAGGCTGTGAAGTACTGGCATGGCCCAGACCTGGCATGTTGCTGAGGGCAGCAGTGGTGTTCCCCTACCCAGAAATCAGGTTACCTACAAAAGCTTTCCATGGGCATCAGTGAAAAAGCCCCGAGAATAAGCTGGTGTGAAATAGCTAGGTCTGTGTTTCAGCCAAAGGTGAGCATGTAGTGGAGCAATAAAGGAAGTAGCTGCTTGTTTATTGTGGCAGCTTATAATTACAGCAAGGAAATTGGTAGAGTCAATCATTCTTATAATCTGCAAAGTAGTGCATATAACTTTGCTCTTTTTTATGATTTTGATATCACTTTCATGACAAAATGAAAAACTTGGGCAGACTTTGATTAAATCTGCAGGGGGAGGTAGACAAGAACCACGCCCTGTGATTGGAAGAAACTTCATCAATATTTATCCTGGCAATTAAAGCAATTCTGAAAATATTCTTTGCTTTTAAAAAGGGATTTTTTTTTTTTCCTTAATAATGCACTGTAGTGCTTTTTGGAGAGCACAGTTGGTAATGAAAGTAAAGATGCTTTGTAAAGGTTTGTAAAGTGGAAGTGATGCTCGAATCAGAGTCTATTGTAATGCGCTCTATTGTAACTGCTGCAAAGGCTTGGTCCCGCAGAGAGTAGCTCTGCAAGGGCTGAGTACCTATTTGAGAACCCACAAATGTGAGCATTTCGAGGGCAAAACCCAAGCAGTAATTCAGAAAAAGAAATCCTTCTCTTAAGCCAGGGCTGTTGTCCCAGGGCACCCCCTTGCCCTCCCTGACAGGGTACTGAGCCTGAGCCCTGGAGACTGCTGTGGCTTTGGGATTGATTTCCAGTAGGGCTTCTATTAAATGCAGAGAAAAGCACTTTTGTCTCAGCCCCAGCAATAGAAATAAGCAGTCTACAGTGAAAAGGAAACAGTCAGGCACTGTACAGGCTGAACAGGAGCAAGTAGATTGCAGCAGGGAGGCAGGCGAAAGGACTGCTTGTCATTTAAACGCTACTTAAATGCTGTTTTAAAGGTCTGGGGTAAATTATGTGGAAGGTCTCTGAAGCAGTCAGGTGGGAAAAAAGGAAAAGTTGGCAGCCTATGCCTTTGGTGTGTTTGGTTGCTTGCAAATAAGTGTCTAGGAAGCTGCATGGTCTGGAAGTCAAAGAGAGATGGCTAATGTTTGGTACCAAGGCTACGTGAATGAGTGGAGGCTGTTGTAAATCTCGTGGTCTGGTGCTAAAATTAGGACATCACTTGTTGGGAAGGCTGTGGTTGGAGTTTTAATACAGGTGACTGTGCTAAATATGTCCCATGGAGAGCAGGCACTGCAGCTCTCCCCGATGACTGGGTCTCTAACATGTCTCTCCAACTTCTCAGTAGCTCAGGACATCGCACAGTGTGAGCCTTGTTCCTGGGGACATGCTGTTCTTCCATTGCACTCAGTCTTGTGTAGATGTTAGCCAGGGCCGAAGGCACCATGGTGATGATCTTATTTCAACCACCATCATCCACAGTGAAACAGTGGGAAATCCTGTTCTGCCGTGGGATGGTGGGAGACCTTGACGGAGTGGCCCCCAAAATCACGTCCCTTCCACAGATGCCATGTGCTGAAGCAATACCCCATCGCCTGTCCTGTAACGCTGCAATAAATGCACCAACACCTGTAGGTTAGGGTTTCCCTGGTTGCTTCTGTGGGTCATTGCCAGCTCTGCTCTGTCTTTCTACAAAATCGTGTCCCCCACCCTCTGCTATGGAAAGACATGCTTCATGCCTGACCATGACCGAGTGAGGAATGCACTCTGCAGATTAACCCTGCACCTGACAGCATCTGAAGTTGCTCACTGGGGTGTAGTTGGGGGCTTGAGTGCAGGTCATGGCCAACGAGCTGGTGCTGGAGCAGATGAAATGCTGCTCTGGTCACCTCTGCCTTCTGTTCGCAGACTTTCCAACCCACTTTCTTCTCTGTCCAAGTGTTCAAGCCAGTGCCATGTGCCCTGTACCTGGGATATTGTAGTAGACTTTTATCCCAATTAACTGAGCATCTCCTGCGTTTTTGCAAGGAGCTGTAACTTCACCCTCCCTTATGCTGTTATACAGTAATATGGGGGATGACACAGCTGGGCACTGTTAGGCTTAATTGTAGGTGATTGCACCTTTGTACCTTCCCACTTGCTTTGCAGTTGCTGGGAGTTATGTCCATTTAATAGTCCTCCCCTCCTCTGTTCTGCTACCGAATAAGATTTATGCCCGTTTGATCATCCTTTTCTGCAGCGATCTGGGCTGAGACATCGAGTTGCTCAGTGGCTGCAGACGGGGCCGCAGTGGGAGTTAGCAGAACATGGAGCAAATGAAACGCACGTGCCCAAGAGCGTATTTAATACGTCTAATTTGATTGACTGGGCATTTAATGCCAGAGCGGGTTTGACTTATGAACAACTTCAGTGATTCGGAAATTCTCATTAAAGGAACGGGGCGCCGGTTTCCTGTAAGCTGCCAAAGACTTGCTCTGCTGTGGTGCCTGTTAGTGCTGTTAGGATGCCTGTGTGGCAAGGCTTGATTTACTTTGCTGAAAAATGAGAAAATAGTTTAATTCTGAATTTTTGCTCATCTTTCCTGAAAAAAAAATAATTTTCTAAAAATGCTAAAGTAAGCTTTCAATATAGTCCTGAGCAACTGGTAGGGTTACTAAACCAGGTAATTATTGCCATGGCTTGTCCATTCCTTCCCCTCCTTTCCCAAATCCGCGGTGAGGCAGATCTGTTGCAGGCTGGTGGAGGTGCAGCAGGGTGCAGCCTACAGCTGGGTGGGAACCGTGTCAGGGGTGCCGAGCATCTCCTACGTGAGGCATTGGGTCCGTGTCCTGGGGGGCTGGGGGGGCCAAATGGTGCAATTGCTGGTGTCAGGTGCAGGCATCACAGCCACAAAAGGAAAGCCACAAACTTACCTCGCCTCCACTCCTTCCCCCTGCTCCAGCAGCAGTAAAGGGCAGTGATTTGGAGGGTGGCCATGCAGATCAAAAGCTTTCCTCAAACAGGCTCCGCTGTTTGCTCAGTTGGCTTCAGGGAAGGACTGTAGTGTTGCTGTCCCCTCCCTGGTGTTCGGCCATGTCTCTGGGCTGTGCCATGGCTTTTGGAGCCAGGACTCAGGGCAGCGAGGCTGGTGTCCAAGCACAGGGGTGTCCCCCATGAGGAAGGACCTGGCTGGCCGGGTGGGCTCCCTCCATCCCCCGGAGCTGGGGGCAGCCGTGCCACCCGGTGCCTTGGCAAGGGCACGCAGGGTCTGATGCTCTTACTGACAACAGCTTTTGTTTGCAAACATCCTCAGGAAAGAGTCTTTCATTTCCTTGGCATGGTCCTTGGTGTGGGGACTTGTTTTTAGGCTGTGCTGCTTACTGTGTGACAGAGCTGATGTTTGCATTTTGTAAATAATGCAAATTAAGTGTATTTTCTGAAAATACTCACATGAACTAACCCGAATCTCAACTGGAGTAGCTCTATTGACTTTGACAGCATGGATGCAGATTTACAGCGACCACCTGAGGCTTTGGCTTGTAGCACCAAAGCAGTTCCAGTTTTTCAGACTAAAACTGAAAATCGGCAGCCGAGACTGTTTCTGCCCGTCACTTTTTGCTTAATTCCCCTAGGAGGCCGTTTTATATCAGCCGAGGCTCTGGCAATATATATTGCAGAAGTTTTAATGTGTCTTATCCCCCAGTTTCTTAATCTGAACTAGGTTGCAGAAAACAATTCTGTCACTATAATACAAGCAGTAAAACAGATTAGTGTGCAGTAAAGTGGATAGCCTGGACTTTATGATCGGGTACTTGTAGTTCTCGCCAGTGTTCATGTGCAGCAATTCCATGTTTCCAGTTGCAGAGGGCAATCTGGGAGGTTTGTGAGTGAGGAGCATGAGAGAACATAGCTTTTCTCTGACTAAATCCTGCAGGGTGAAACCCTATCAATCCAATAAAGAAGGATTTCTGATTTGCAGTGTTCCTACTTTTTTTATTCATGGGTGAAGAGCTCATTCCTTACCCCAAATGAGAAAAGTATTACAGAGCGGTGTCTTTACAGATGGAAAGAAAAGGAACCAGGATCTGTCCATAAGGGACCAGGCGAGATGTCGTCATCTATCCCTGAAGGTGCTTTCAGCTGCACCTCAGCTCTCAGGTATCGGGCTCTGGGGGTGACAGGGACATGCCAACATTGTCAAGGTGTGGAGCATCGTAGGGCACCTGTTGTGCTGCTGCGTGTCCTTGGCAGGGTTTCCTTTTGCAAACTGCCTCCTTGGACTTTGCTATGCCAACAGAAAACTAAGGTTCCCAAGGTCTTGCCTCACGTACAGGGATGATTTTTGTTCAGGAAGACAATCTTAAATAATATAACTGCAAAAACTAAAGCCTTTGGCCTTGGCACCCCCTGACTTGGGCCATGTGCCCATGTCGTGTTCACACCACCACACTGAGCTGCCCTTCTGCTTTTAAGGGTGACACATTTCAAATGAGGCCACAGATGAGTCCCCAGAGATAACCATTACTCAGGCAAAGCAGGAGGCAGTTGAGCTCCCGGGAAAGAAAAGATAAGCAATATTAATTTGCTAGTAATGTAGTTGCCCTATTCAGCATCAGGGGAAGCAGCCAAACATTCAAAAAATAAGAAATACTGATGCCACTAATTTAATAGCGGCAATGTTCTTGTAGCTATTATGGTCTCCTCTAAGGCTGTAAGAGTGGTAAGGATCGTGGGAACAAGTAATGTCTTTTATTACGGCCAACTGTTAGAGCTTGAACAATGAGCTGGCTTTCTGGCACGTATGCCAGAATAGAGAGAATAATTTAATACCAGGGACAGTATCTGCATTTTCAGTTTGGTGGTGCTTTGTCTTTTTTTTTTTTTTTTTTTTTAATGGTGACTGTGTGGCCAAAATGCTCCCTTCATCATTGTAATGAAACAACAGAAGTCATCTGAGTGAGACTCAGAGACCAGATCCCGACACAGAGTCATTACAGCTGACAGGCTTGAATAGCTGGGGCTAGAGCAGGAGACATCTGACCTTTTTTACCCCCAGTTTTGAAGAATCTCACTCTTTCTTTTGTAATTGCTGTGCAGCTAAGCCTCGTGCATGTGTACAGTTTGTAGATGTAAATATGTGCTGCTTTTGTTGTCCCTTAATACGTAAAAAGCTGAGCTGCATCAGGACCACACATTGTTTTTATTCAGTATGTAGTGCAGTGGAGTCTTGGTCTTGGTCTCGCTATTTGCTGCTGTAATACTCCCTGCAAAATCTCCAGGATGCTGTTCTTACACACCCAAATTTCTGTTAAAATTAGGGAATCACCTTCTGTTTTGCAAAGACGGGAGCAGAGAGCTACCTTTTGCAAACACAAGAAAAATGAGAGCATTTCTGAAGTAAAAGCCTTATCCTGAAGCCAGTCGGTGTTTATTGCCGTGGTTATTTATTATTTATTGTTTTGTAATTGGATGAAAAGTCTGAAGATTTAATTCTGGAGATGCTCCACAACTGAGTCTTTTCTCCAAAGAAACCTTCTCCCAGAGCTTGTAACTGCTTAATAGAGCATCTGCTAAAGCAGCAAGGAAGAGATTGGGAAGTTGAAAGTCGACCATTGACCTTGAACATTTAATCCAAAATTTTATAGCTGTATTTTATTATACTGCTAGCGTGATAAATTGCAGTGACAGGTTTAGAAAGCACCTTACAACATGCAGTGGTGTAAAGCTGTATTAATAATGAGTTCGATTCTGCAGTTTTTAAGTTAATCAAAACTGCCAATGTTCTCTTCTGGTCTGGTCCAAACTTCATCAAAACCTTCTCTGCCTCCAGAAGACCTCAGCCAGGGCTCTCCACCCATCTCAAGTTCTTGCAAATAGTTGCGAAGTACCACAGCACTAAAAGGGGAAACTGAGGCACAGGATGGGAGGTGTGGGTTTTATCAAGGACAGGTAGCAAGTGGGTTAACAAGGTCGTGGCCAAGCCTCAGTTTTGGCTCAGGCATTGCCTGATGGACCAGAAGCACCAGGGCAGGACGTGCCCTGAGGGGTGGAGGCTTTACCTGCTCCAAGCTCGGTGGCAGGAGTGCCTGGCGGAATTGCATGTTGTGCATTGCCCGGCAGTTTGCAGTGGAATTTGTGTGTGTGGAGTCCCCAACGGCTGGGCATCTCCCTCGCTGCGGGAAGAGAGCTGCTTGCACAAGAGCAGGTTGCTGGTGTGGACAGCAGCAGGCTGTCGTCGGGTTTCAGAAATAATCTCTGCGAGGCATGAGTCTTTTTGCACATGCTGTGCTCGCATGCTCTTGCTGCAGTTTTCATCCCTTGCTGCTGAGAAATGAGCTGCCATGGCATGTGCTGGGGCTTGTTCTTGTTCTTCAAGCAGCCCAGAGCCCCAAGACTGTGAATTCCTGCACGAGTGGCTTCGCTTCTAAAAAGCAAAGGGGTTATCCTTGTGCCTTATGCTTGGGTAGGTTCACTGTGGGCTTTCCATCAGTTTCTATAATGTGGGCTTAGCAGCTAAATAAAAGGGTCAGTACCTGGGCACAGTTTGCATTTGGAGATGCTCAGCCCATTCAGTGGCAGCATGGATCTGCCAGATGCTCTCTGGTCTTTCCAGGAAATCCAGCACCTGGGTCCTCTGGGTCCGGTGTTGTGTCTGACCACCCTGGGGGATGCCTCAGTTACCCAAGGGTGTCCAAAATGACATGAGCACCTCCTTATCAGCCCTTGGTGCTGAGCAGGGGTTATGAGAGAGGAGAGGGAGGGGAGGGAAGGACAGGCAATATTTGTGATAAGGTATCATGTCAGCTCTCTCCACTTAGATGCTTTGGTTCAACAAAAGTTCTCAAGCAGGGCTTTCGCTAGGATTTCCCTAGCCATGTGCTTGCCACCTGGATATTTTGTGTAGGCTGAAACAAAAGAGATATCTCTGTTTATCCACAGCGGATATCCAGCACTGTGCCATCGTGGCCGAAGCCCAGGCAGGTGCTCCCTACGTACCCACGGCTCAGCTGCCCAGTGCTGGATTTCATCCTTTTGCTTGTAGTTACCAGCTCTTGGAGTCCCACCAAGAGTCAATCAGCCTCCCCGTGTCATTGAAACAAGATGTCTTCCCATGCTAGGGCGATCCCTGGGGTAGCGGCCCCATTACAGTCATGGATTTTGCTAAGAAAAGTGGATGAGGGATGATTTGATTTCCGTAATGAATGGTGCTGCGGATTCATATACTTCTCCCGACTCTCAAAAAGCACTCAAGCCCTGCAAGGTCACCATGTATGTGCTTATATTTTTTATTTTTTTAAATAGCCCTGTTCTACTTAAAAGCGATAATAGCACTATAGGTTCAGGTGAAATATTTCTGTGTTCGTGGACTTGGTCACAAAGCTTTATCATTTCGCCCTTTGTTGGAGCTAGCAAGGTCACCAGGCAGCAGTAATAGAGATGTGATAGACTTAATAAAACCTGAGATTAATAAGAACTACGAAGAAGAAAGCAACAAGTTTTGGTTGGAGGGCTGTTAATGCTTCCCAGGCAGGTGTTAAGCCCAGGAATAAGTTATAATCCACTCCGCCAAGTGAAGTTCAGACATATGCAAGCTTCTTGCCCTGGTCAGTACCGCGTGCCATCTGCGTGCTGCCGTAGGAAGGAATATGAGAGCTTTGATGCCAGCCTGTCCCACAGCATTGCAGCTTTTCTGCCCCTGGATGGCTCTCCAGCATAACTGGTCTCTCGGTCAAATTATGTAGGGCTTCTAGGAGGTGGACAAAGAAAGCCCTTTGGCCAGCATGGCCAGGTAGGGGCCAGTTTGGTTGTAGAGCAGTGTGCTAAGACCGCTAAGGAAGGGTTGCTGACCTCAGGGAATAGGTGTTTCAGCCCATGCAGAGCTCATATTCTACAGCTGGGCTTGAAATGACGGAAGGGATAAAAGTCTGCAGTCCTGCCAAAGCAAAAGGTTAGCTAAAAATTAAAAAATCATAGGAAAGAAATTAAAAAAATGTGAAGTTGTGACCTTCCGAAGGTCAGCGGCTGTGATCTGCTGTGTGGGTGAGATCCAAACCAGCAGCCTGGGGAAACCACCGGGTGCAGGCAGCCGAGTGCTCAGCACCTGCGACGCCATCTCCTCGCAGGAGCCATTATTTAATTGCCTAAATATGAAGTGACACAAAGGACCTTGGCTCCAGCCCCGGTTTTGGAGCCATTGGCCTGTGGCTTCCCTGCGTGCTGCAGGAGCAGCGCGTGTCAGCTGTGTAATCTGGAAATTGAAATGCTGAAGCACTGATCAGATAAGATTGCTGGATAAGGAACAGAACACTTTGTCTTTCTGAAGCTTGGACCTCATCTGCTTTGTTTTCCTTTTCTTTTTAACATCAGGATGCTGCTGTGGCAGATGCCTGTGTTTCTGATGGGAGGTCAGGGTCCCTGGCTTCCCCAGGAGGTGCCTGGTGGGTGCAGGGGTGGGAGGGCTGCCGCAGCTTGGTTTCTGCAGCAGATCATTACACCCACTGTCTTCTCAGCGGGATGTAGTGCCAATCCTGCCCCAGCAGAGCCAGCACCACAAAGCCCAGACCAGTCTGATGGCCAAGTAATGCGTGTCCACACAGTCTCTCCCGTGCTTGGCTTATGCACCTCGCAGGAGTTGTGCTGGACCTGCAGCCACTGCCCGCTTTAATGTGCAGACCGTTTGCCTCACCTGCCAGGGAGAAAGAGAGGTAGCTTCTGGTGACGGGTTAGCTGTTGGGGCTGCTATTGCATACGCTGGACGTCATCTTCCTTATTTAAAAATGATTATTTGCAGTGCAAGGTAATACTAACAGAAGGCATCAGGGCAGTTTAGGGGGGGGTGGGTCTGTGGAAGCTGCCCTTTGGGGGCTGGCAGAGGAGTGTATGATACCTTGGCTGTCTTCTGGGGTGTTTGCTCACTGCTGCTTGTCCTGCAGCACCAGCGTGCACGGCCATCCCGTGTCCCGCAGCACTGCTTGAGGACACACCAGTGGTGTGGGGGCTCCTCAGCCATCGCAGGTGCAAAATAAACCATGCAAACCCAGCAGCTGAGACTAATAATACGTTATATTAGTAGCAGGTACGACCAGTTCTCTGGTGACCTGGAGCAGGCCTGTGCAGGGCTGTTACCGTGGGTCAGCAGGTGAGCAACAGTTCTCCAAGCCCTGGTGACAAACATTTAAGAGCATGAGCCATCCAGGTCCTGGACCTTGAACTTCTCTTCTAACAAGGCAAAAGACTGAAAGGCTCCAGATTTTAACCCTCTCATTCCTTTCCCTCTGCCTTTGCAACTGTGTCCCATGTTTTCTGAGGCTACCTCCCTTTCGGGCTGAGCATCATTACGGGGTGCTGATGGCTGGCGCTGATCCCCTCCGCCTCGGGAGGCTGGTGGGTTCTGGCAGCGTGTTAATAATGCGGAGGCACTTGCTTTCATTTGCGGGGTAATGAGGAGGTTGCTCGGTTACAATGGGCTGGTACCCTGGTGGATAAATTATGAGGCCAAAGGCAGTGTTGTTATTCCACCGAGGGAATGAGATTATTACCGAGGAAATTGCAGGCCTGCTCCTGCCGTTGTTTTACTACTAGTGTGATAATAGACTTTGTTTTATTAGTATAAATGATTTCCCCCGCTTTCCTCCCAACTGAGTATGCTCCGCTCCTTATGTCCCTGGTGACTCCACATAGTCAATGCCAGTCATGTGCTGAGTTTCTTAGTATTATCTGTGTTTTCACAGCAGTTTGGAAAATATGAACTATCTGGGCAGTTCTTTCGGTGCTGACCAATGTCCCTGTGCAGAAATAGCTCTTTAGAGCCCCTTGTCACTGCAGAAAAGTGGGAAAAACTGAGCTGCATGTTGCAGTGATGCAACTGATGGTCCCAAATCTGTCAGCACTGGGGTCCCTGCAGTGGGCTATTTTAAAGTGTTGCTATTTTATCATCTGCATGGCCATCAAATGGTCTTACCAGCACACATGCACCATTTGCAGTGGCTCTGTGCCACTTTACACTGTCAGAAGGTCAGTCTTGTGAAACCTGGAAAAAACCCACGTTTCACGGAGGCCTCTGGGTTACAGGATCAGTCTTTCAGGGTCTCAGCTGCTTCTCTGAGAGCCCTGCACAGACATGTTTCAGCAGAAATTAATCCAAGCCATGTTCAACCAAAAAGGGGGAAAACTATTTCTGTTAGTATTAGGTTAGGTTAAAAAAAATGACAAACCAAACTTTACAAATAAGGGATATATCTATATCTATAAATATATATATGGTCAGAGGTATCAGAGAGAAGAATGTTTTAGTCCTTGTTAAAGATACATTGGTGTTTTGCACCAACACTGGAAGTTTTGCAGCTCATAAAAAATTCATAAGGCTTGTTGAGGAAAACAGAAAGGCAATTCAGGTGTCTATTTTTTGAGCACTGCCATGCTTGCAAGAGTTTAAGCTAGTCTGGATTGATATTTCTTGTTAAATGCCATCTCTGCGTTATGATCCTCTCTGGATCATAGTTCAGCGGCTCAAAAAGAATAAATGACAAGATGGCCTGGCTTTGTGGAGAAGGAGAGAGGAGAGTCCAGGGTATTTTGCATTTTCTTTATGGTTTTACAATCTCCTCTTCAGGGTCCTTTTCACTTCTGCGAACACAAAACTCAAGGTGAAAAGTAATTGGACAAGCTAAAAAATGAGCCGGGGCTTGCTGTATTTCCCACCGGCGAGTGGCTGTGTTTTGCTTGCCACCAAGATCAGCTTCTCTGACATGGCCTTTCATGTACCAGGTTACAATGAATGGAAATCTGCCACAGGTGTGAGAAAAGAGAGGCTTTATCCAGGACAGGCACTAAACCAGCATGATTTATATAGGCTGAGGATAGTGCTTTGCATTACATCAGTCTTCCAGGAGTGCTGTGATCCTGGCTGCATCTTTGGGGGATATTTGGTGTAAACTGTTGCTTGCCAGACTGTGGAGTTTTAACTGCAGGCAGACCCCCCTTTGGGTGCACCATGCTCTGCAAGGGCTTGGGGTGTAAAGCGTGGCGTTTCTGCACGGGTTTTCCTTGCTCTTACTCAGGGGATGCTGGCAGCTCCACTGGCGAGCGAGTCCCCAGCAGTGCCCTGTGAGCCAGGGGAGGTGCAGAGCCACATGCACTCTCTGGGTGAAGCCAGCAGCAGGATGAGGCTGAGCATCCCCGCTGTGTCCTCCGCTGTCTCGTGTCCCCCTTGCGATGGACAATAAATGATGGCTGCGGCTGGAAGTTCGTCAGGAGGGAGGGAGCCACTTGCTGGGTCGTGGAAGGGGCAGCCTTGTTCCCGAAGGCTGGCTGCGTGGAAACGCCATCCCTTCCCGCAGCGAAGCTACCGCCCCTGTGTCGGCAGCCTTGTCCTTGTAATGTATCGGGGGGCAAGGGGGTGATTAACTTTTACTTCAAATTTCCTTGTTAGAAGTTGCAATGGTGGTGGCGGTGTGAGGACAGCTGGCTAGTGGCACTAGCCCTGGCTGCTCCGGTCCCTGAGAAGCCATACATCAGGGACATGCTCAGCGGCTGAGATGGCTTTTGCTCCTTGCTGTGACTTTTCAGGGACTTAGAATTCATGTGGCTCCTTCTGCAAGGTCAAGCCAGGTAAATGGCAGCTTTGCCAGCTGTTTCTCTTGCCCTGTCCTCACCTGACTCTGTACATGAAGAGGCAAAAATCACCCTGATGCCTGTTAGCTTCTCCTGCCGTTGGCTCACAGGAGGGAAGAATGATTTAGTTTGGATGCCAGGACAGGGAGCCACTGATTCCTGCACGTTCGACCAGGCAGGCATTAGCAAGTGAAGGTGCCTTGGGATCTAAGCTGCACACGTTGTTACCGTAAATGGCTTCTGTGCAGTAATATACAGCATCTTTATTCTTTTCATGCTGGCTGAATAACTGGGAAATGACAGGTCCTGCTTTTCAATTCCACCGTGTTTCCAGGGGCTGTCACACTTTTAATTTTTGCAATAGCTGCAAGCAAAGCAGTAATCGTGTTTTCTATTTCCCACAACTGCGGTGCTGGCTTTGTTATTCCCTCAGCTTAATTCCTCTGCCCTGACTTGAGCTATTTGATGTTTTCTGAAGCTCCCCACAACACTGCTGTTAACGTTATCTAACGTTTGATGGCTGATCAGCCCCCTGTGAGAAGCACGCTGCGGGTGGCATGTGGCAGGGCAGGGTGGGAG
Organism: Falco rusticolus; assembly: GCF_015220075.1. Taxonomy (NCBI): domain Eukaryota; kingdom Metazoa; phylum Chordata; class Aves; order Falconiformes; family Falconidae; genus Falco; species Falco rusticolus. The sequence continues at coordinate 17,382,612 of NC_051190.1, forward strand.
AGGTGCAGTTGGGTCTGTTGGGTGTGATGCTGATCACAGGAGACATCTGGGCAGGGTGAAGGGGTATGTGTCCGTGCTTCGTGCACCTGCCCAAACCAGCCGGGTTTGCGTACTGAAGTGTGCACAGCTATGTGACACGTTGTGAGCGCTGGTTTCTGCGGAGAGACGGGACAGCTTTTGAAAGGCTGCTCCATTAAAGCCTATGGACGTTTCTGCAGGTCCAAATGACTTAAGTGGAAGTAATTTTGGGGATGTGATTTTGCATGTGCTTCAGTGCGTTTGAAGGGTCTGCTCAGGACCGTTACAAAACCTTCTGCCTGCGAGCAGCAGCTCAGAGAAGTTTGGTTTTCCAACTGTTTGAAGCCTTGGACTGGATTCTCTGATGTCTCGTAAAGTGTAGATCTGGCTGATACTTTTGCTGCAGGTTGAGTGCTCATCATGGCCTTTGCTGTGGATTCTCTAGTGGCTGAAAGGGTTTAGTCCAGATGCCCTGCTTCTGATTTCTCCTTTAAATGGCTGCACTTAGTATCTCAGAGGTCTCTGACCCTCTGTCCTATGTGGATGAGGCTGGTCAGGGAGATCAAATGCTGTTGCTCACAAGTGCATGCTGTGATCCTGTATGCCATGCTGCTTTAGCAAAGCACGTTCGCAGGGCCTGGACTTAAGGTTTCAGGCTGCGAGGGAGAAAGGCTTGTGCTGCTTCTGAAGATCATCACAGTTCCCTGTGAGCTTGGCACTGCCCAGGCAAGTAACTCCTTTGAGACCACTGCTCTCCCACCCGGACTGGCAAAGAAGTGGGGCTGATTTTCCCCCTGTGAAACTGGTAACGCTGGTTACAGCAGATAAAGGCAGTTTGCTGAAGGTCATGCAGAGCAGATGTAAAACATTGCTGAGAGATTACACAAGGCAAGAACAGGGAACAATTGCAGGCCTGTGGCTTAATAAGTGATGGCTGGGAAACTGGGATGCGGCTGAGGACACTGCGCATCGTGGAGGGTGCCCCAGGGCAAAGGAACGGTCCTCTCATTTGTAAAGCCAGTGGCTGGGATACGAACTTCTGCTTTCATCTGCTTCAGCCTCTACCCCGGGTTGCTCCCACAGCCAGGAGGCAGAGCAGAATTTGTCCCATCCTCACCCCCTTCCAGTTCATCATCTGCTGTTGTGGTCCAAACCCATCCTTACAGATGGGTGAAGTCAATACGGCAGCTGATGGACTGGAGTGAGAGGGACATGGATCCGTAGTTCCCTTCTCCCAAAGTGGATGCTGCAAGAGTGGGACGTATGTGAGCATTTTGTTTCACTTCTCATACCAGGGGCTTCTCTTCCTGGGAGCTGCCCTGAGCCAGAGCAGAAGAGGGGCCTTAGCAGCAATCCTGTGGGGTTTAAATGCTCTGCTCTGTGGTACGATATCCTGTAGTTTTAGGGCTAATGTGAAAGCCTTCTTCCAGCAGGAGAAGGTAATTGAAACCACATTTTCTTAGTTGAGTAATTAGATTGATTCTGGAGAAACGCGGACATGTGGAAAATTGAAAAATGGAAGAGTTGCGTGCCCTTAGGCTGCAGATGAATATATTGTGCCTTTCTGAGGAATGCTGGCTTGATCTATTGAATTACAGGACATGCTGAGACCAGCTCAAGCATGATGCAAGTCCAAGCCCTGACCAGGGGAAACAGTGAGAAAGGGGTCCCTTCCCTGCTGTGCTGATCTGACATAGGTATCTCTTTCCCCAGAGCTTCTCGTTCAATTCTGTAGTGCTCTGTGCAGCAAAAACACGTATGCATGTGAATCCAGTTGCAGGATTAGGAGAAAAAACTCTCCGCATAATTATAGACTCACAGAAATTTGAATTGAATGGTGCATTCGATGGGACCAGGTCACAGATCACACAGTTACAGGGGTGCTGTTAAGACTCTGCTTGTGTGTATTTTATTTATGAGTGTTTTGACCTTAGACATCTAGTGGAAAATATTTTACATGTCACAGATGTAACCATGGGCTTCATTCCTTAGATTAAACCAGTCATACCTACTGTATTTTATATTTGCACATTTTAACAGCTGAGAACTTGTTGGGAAGCTGTCAGCCATGCTGAGGGGATATGGGGTTTTGGGGGGTCTCACTCCTGTGTTCAAGTGTGCTGTGGTTTGCAGGGTCTGAAAAGAGCTCTGGCGCTATTCCTGGCTAAGAAAATTTTAAGCAAAGGTAAATATCCTACCAAATGGCTCTGCGGTGAGGTAGATCCCACAGTCAAACTCTTCAGAGATGCCTGTAAGCTTTAAATACCTGTTTCCAGTAATCTGTGTGTGGATGGTGTGGGCTGTCTGTAACAGCTGGAATGAAGGCAGGCAGGCACTCTGGGCTCCGAAACACCACTGCTGTGTGCTGAGTAGCCCCAGGAACAGGTAAGATAAGATACTAAATGCTGCCTGTATCCCCCTGTCTCATTCCCAGCGTCATTTTTGCAGCATTTTGGTTCAAGGTTTTTGAGTAATACAGACTCTTTTCCTTAAATGTCATAGCTTGACTTCTGGACCACTTTCCTGCTCTGTTTGCTTTCTCTAGTTTTGTCTTCTCAGCCTGATCTAACTTCAGAGTTGGCTTTGCTTTGAGCACGAAGTTGGTCCTGAGATCTTCAAAGTCCCTCCAACATATGTTATTTTTGATTCAGATTCTTACTGGTCCTCCAGCTAGTTGAGACTTCTATACACAAGATCTCCCATCTTTCCTCCTCCACCCAGAGCTAATGGCATGTTTCGCTTCCTCAGATTTCAGTGCTTCCTTTCAACATCCACGGTCTTTCTTAAACCATTTCCCTCTCTCATAATTTTGCACTTTACTGAACCACATCTTTACATAAATGCAAGACTGAACTGGTTCTTTTGAGCTCTGGCTAATCCATCATCCCAACCTGTTTCTACCTACATAGACTGCTATTAAGATTTAATTAACAGCTGTTCTGCTGGAGCTTCAGTCCTGGTCAGCAGTATTGGAATTGCATTAAATAGAAGCATTAAAAATGCAACAGTATTCATGCTATCAGCCTCGTAATATGAACCACTGCTTTGTGTGTATGGTTTAGCATTATAATAAATCAGGAAGCTCCTATGCTGGGATCGTGTGTTCACCTGATTTGTTATTGCCATTTACCTTCTCTGATGACACTTTGAAGTCCTGAGGGCAGGAGCTGTCACTGCGCAGCCACTGCATGGCATGGGACACGCTGCCATCTCTGCACAGTGCGGAGCATCTTTCTCTCTTTTTCTATTTTCTTCCTGAAGTCACCCTAGAAGGTGTCAGCAGCACCTCAAGGGCACCGATATTGCAGTTTTACCTGCTTTGTGTCAAACGTGCCCTTCGGTCAGAAGGTACCTGCCTCAAGGACCATTTTGCACTCTTTCCCCAGGTCCCATTAGCAGTATTTTAGTAAACCGCTATGGCAGCCGACCTGTGGTTATATTCGGAGGCCTGCTGTGTGGCATTGGGATGGTCTCAGCCGCCTTCTGCACCAGCATCCTGCAGCTCTACATCTGCGTGGGCTTCATTACAGGTAAGAAGAAAGCATCTCCTTTCCAGCCGCGCTTGAGGTTAATTTCTGATGGCTTGTGGCATCCACGCTTGGGCACCTCAGCCAAGTGCAATGGGAAGCTGGTGAGTTAAAAAGCTGGTGGGACAACTGCACTGTGTGAACTTTAGCAAATAGCACATCCCCCGCTAAGCCCTGTGCTCCTGGCTGAACATCGCGTGCGTGTGGGACCTTAGCGGGGGGCTGCTCTGTGCAGATGAGTGCCCTCGGCCGGCGGCGATGGTGAGGATGGCCATCGGTGCCCTCAGATCCCACTGATGTGAACACAGATTAACTGCGCTCTGCCCTGGGCAAGGCAAGCCCTTCCAGATACTGGTGTGACTATGAAGAAAGCACCTGTGTTCCTCTATTACTGTGTGTTATCTTCCCTCTATGAGATATAGGAAATGAGATTTCAGGGCTTTGCTTTGGTTTACTTGCCCTTCGCCTGCTTGTGAGGTTAGGAGGTCCTTTATCTGAAAATAGTAACTACTGGAGTTGATTGAAACAATGCACTGTTCTCCCTGTTGAGAAAAAAAACCCACCCTATATTTCCTTATTGAAGTTACAATTTGAATTGTCTGTATTGAAATACGAATTTCCATACTGGAAACTCAAACAGGAGAAGGCATAGGCTCGGTCCAGCATCTTTAAAGCCTGCAGGTGCTGTGCTATTGCTTTTAAAGGTAAATGGATTTGAGTTCTCCACCTGTGTGAGCATAGAAGCTTATTTGTAAGCATTTTTTGTTTATTGTTTTGGCTAAGGTACAGCAAATGTTTCTTTCAGCACAGCTAGGACATCTGCCTGAAAACATGACACAGTAAGTTCAGAATTGGCTTTTGAGGTTGCGAGGTGTATGTTTTAATGAATGTTCCCTATCTCTCTGCCGCTGCATTAAGTGCTGCTGCTTTCTGAACATGAAAAGTGTGAGCTCAACATTTAAAATCAATAAAACCAGCCACTAGCAAAGTAAATTGGGACAGCAAGTTTGTCATCCTGTTCTTCTACACCAATATTGCTTTATTAAATCTGCGCAGCAGCGAATAATTCCCCATGTAGGGATCCTCTCTCTCAAACCTTGCTCTTTCTAAGGAGAGTCACTGTAGTTAGGTGAAACTGTGTTATTACTGATTGAATAGATCTTGCAGATTCCTTGAAAGAAATTCTAGAAACAAAGGGATGAGAAGTAGAAGTAACTGCTGTCTCCCATGGATAAATTAAATATTTATTGATGCATGAGATTGCATAATTCCCTGCTCAACAAATATCCTCTAGCTAGTTGACTAATGCTGGATTAGCACATGGAAACCATAAATCCTTTGCTAAAAATATATGCATTTTGGTGAGCAGAAGGGCTTAGGCAAGGAACAGTGCTGTAGGAAGGCACCAACTCCTATTTTCAAAGGTACTTCTCTAAAAAGGTGGCAGGAGGGAATGTTGTGCCTGACCCCGATGGGCCTAGGATTTATGAAGACCCCACTCTTTTTTGGTCCTGGAATATCTTTGCAAATCTGGTCCATTGCCCACCCCAGCGAGCTGATGGTACAAGCTGTGCTCAGTGCACCCGTGTAACCTCATGCCAGCAACAGGGTACAGGGACAAACTGCCCCCATAGCTCCTCGTTGTTAGTGCCATGACGTTTCCTCAGAGCTAAGCACATTTTTTGTGTTGTGTACTTTTTTTCCTCCTGCTTACTGAATGAGGGCAGCTGTATGGATGAGGTCTTAGCTAATAACCCATCATTTCCAGGCACGGTGTGTGTGCTGGGGAAGGAATATTAATTTGACAGAGAAGGGAAGATGCTTGTAATCCTGCTAACATGCTTGATGCCTCTAATTATGCTTGAAGTGCTTTCGCTAGTCAGGCCTAACATGGAGGCATTCAAGTGCAATTATGAAGCTGCCCGCTCGTCACGCGACTGAGACAGCATTACTGTACGAGGAGAGAGACTTCTGTAAAGGAGATTTACAATGACTGTAAAGCAACCTGTAAACATCACACTCTTTCTAGCCTCCTTCCTCCCAGCCTGAAAGGGGAACAGACCGATGTAAAAGACCGTGTTCATGTAATTTGCAGGGGATGGAGGTAAAAACAAGGTAGCTGGTACTAGGAGGTCTCTGCTACAGTCCTGTGCCTTCGGCATATTAATAGAAATCTCTTCAGAGCAGCAGAGCAGGAAGGATCTGTTTACGGTGGAGGGATTAGACACGGCAATCTCAATTGCTTTCTTGATTATGTCTTTTTCCATTTGCATGCAGAGCAGGGACCGGGCTCTGCGTCCGACGCAGCTCTGAAGCTGCTCTGCCCTTGATGGCACGGAGCTGTGGGCTGCACCAGGCACTTTGCCTATGCTGTAAAACCCGTGTTCTCTTCCTCACTTGTCTCCCTATAGCGCTTAGAAAAAGAAATAGGGTTTGCAAGCTGTCGACCTGGATAGATGCCAGCCTGGATGCATTGAATAGGTATTTAAGCATGCAACCTCTTCAAGCCTGAGGTGAAAGCAGCGAATTTCAAAGCTAAATACACAGCAATAACAACTGGTCAGAGTTCAGTTCCATCTGTACCAATTAGACCACCATGAAATAAAATGGGATCTAGGGTGAAGCATGTTGACTAATGAGAGTCTTTGCCTCAGCTGTAAATGTTGAGTATTGAAATACCTGGTAGGATCCTCCCTTGCTAATAAAGTAAGAACAAGATCAATAGCTCCACAGCTCACTCCTGCAGCACCATTTCTTTCCTTTTAATATGAGGGAGATGTATCTAATCTAGGGAAGGATGTTCCTTCTGGCACAGGCTTGCCTCTGTTCATGCAACACCATGAACATCATGCCTCTCTGTCATATCCCTGGGGAGAAAATGTGGTTATTTGAGTAACAATTTCAGCCATGGAAAAGCTGCTGCAGTTTCTGAAAACTGGAATAAAATAGATATAAACATTTCCAACTAAAGTCAGCCAAAAGCTTAAAGTAAATTGAAATTCCAGCCTGTCAATTTGAAACTCTCCAAATTTAATTAATGGGAAGAGCATGAGGTAATATTAAATTAGATTTGTCTGACTGGCAAATTAATGTTCACATAATAAAAAAATTAAGTTGATTATTGTTTAAGTGGGTAGCTGGCATCCAGTCTGATTTTCCTTCTCTGCACGCCATGTGGTAGGTCCCTAATGAAAATGATGCTATGGAAATGATGGTTCAGCTTCTGCCCTTACCTACCAGCCTGGGAAATACGGAGTTAAAGCAAACTCTAATCCACTGTGTTGCATTTCCTCAGGTGAAAAAAGATGAATTCCTATATCTGAGCACCATCAAAGGAGTTCTTTAGCCAAGGCTGTGTTTTGCCTCTGTAGTTCTCAGGTCAGCCCCCTCAAGGGGATGAATTTGATCTCTTATGCGTTATGAGAAGGCTGTGCTTCCCAAAGACGTGCCCCACCAAATATAGGGACTATCCAGAAAAGTTTATGCTGAGAATGTGTTTCCATTTCTATTTATTTTTAATGTGGTAAACTTGCAAGTAATTTTTAAAAAAATGAATCGTGAACTTAGCAAAAATCATAATTTTGTAAAACCGATCAAAATGAAGCTATCCAACGTCAGTTGAATTCTGCTGCCTCAGTTGGATTCTACTTTATCAGCAACTAATGATAGTGTTCCTTAATTAATTTTGAGGACCTTGACCTTTCTAAATTCTCTTCTGTACCTAATTATGTACTGCACAGTTAAACAAACTAATTATATAGACTAATGAACAAGAAAAAATCTGCATGACCCTATTTTCAGGATTCATGTTCTCTGATATAATCACTTCAAGGATTACATTTCTGCTTTGGTCTAATGTGGTTCATTCTTTCCTGATGATAGGGTGGAAAATATGTGGCATGATTTTTAGTCATTTTGATGGAGTTCTGAAAATTTAGCTTCTAAGGGAAGTACTGCATATCGTAGAAATGTTTGAAAAGAAGCCATCATTGTGTTCTAGTGCTCTCAAACAGGACCACAGAAAGTTGAGACCATCTCAGTGTTTGCTATCTCTGCCTTCAGTTTTCACCTGCGCAAGAGAAGCTGGCTAACTGAATTAGCAATGCAGATTTATAATGCCAATTTATATATCTAAATGCAATAAAAATAAATTTTAATTAAAAGAAACACTCTAGGGTCCTGTTTAATGAGCATCCTCAGTAGCTGTTTTGCTGTGTACTTGCAGACCTCTTCATCTTTTGCATCAGACCTGAATTGCTCACACCACCAAATTAGCAGCAGCTGAGAAGGGTGATGCTGTGCTCCACGCAGGTCTGTGTGCTCCACGCAGGTCTGTTTGCCCCGCGGCGGTGGTGGGCGCCCGCCACCCATGGAGGGGGATGCCAGCCCCAGCTGCATCTGAGAAGGATGTGCTTTGGTGGTTAGCACTGTCCAAGCCAGCACAACCCTGCTCGAACTGGGAGTTGTCTTTTCTTTTTATATAGTTCCATCCTCGCCCCCAATACGGCTGCTGTTTCTGGATAAAACCAGCCAGCGTTCACTGCGGGTACAGTTTTGATTTATTCTAAAGCAACCTCTTTGTGCTAGGGTTGGCACCTGAGAGATTTGCAGTGCAAATTCTGACTGGAAGTGTCTTTCTGGGGTCTGGTTACCCAAAGGTGGCAGCCAGAAGCTTAGAGGGATATCTTGAGCAAAGTTTGCATCCAGACTATCATGTTGAAGAGCCACCAGTAGACCAGTTGTCTATGAATTTGCCTTAAACAATGAGCTGAGGATAAATGGGTCCAAAATCTTTGTGTATATCTCAACTGTTTTCCTCTGTTCCAGGATTCGGCCTTGCTCTCAACCTCCAGCCGTCAGTGATAATCATAGGGAAATACTTTTTGAAGAGAAGGCCCATCGCAAATGGCCTTGCTATGGCAGGGAGCCCCGTGATGCTTTGCACCCTGGCTCCTCTCAACCAGTTCCTGTTTGACAATTTTGGCTGGAGGGGAAGCTTTTTAATTCTTGGGGCGATTTTATTACACTGCTGTGTGGCAGGAGCTCTCTTCAGACCCATCGGGGCAGCCACAACGCCAGTCAAACCCCAGGTGACTGGGAAAGGGAAGGATGCTCTGAAAGAAGAGGTCACTGAAGATGCCATGGAAATGGGTAGTCCCACCAAAGTCCCTATGGAGGACAAAGTGGAAGAGGAAGGAGGAAAGGCATGTTGTGAAAAGATCAATCAGTACCTTGATTTTTCCCTCTTTAAGCACAGAGGGTTCTTGATTTACCTGATTGGAAATGTGCTTATGTTCCTGGGGTTTTTTGCCCCCATTGTTTTCCTGGCACCCTATGCAAAGCACATCGGCATTGATGAATATTCAGCTGCTTTCCTCCTTTCGATCCTTGCAATCGTGGATATGATTGCCCGACCTACCACTGGCATCATTGCAAACAGCAAGTGGGTGAGGCCACAGATTCAATACTTTTTCAGCTTCTCCATTGCTTTCAACGGCACCTGCCACCTTCTCTGCCCGCTGGCTTCTGGCTACATGGGACTCGTCATCTACGCCATCTTTTTTGGCTTGGCCTTTGGGATGGTTTGTGCCATGCTCTTTGAAACACTTATGGACCTTGTGGGAGCTGCCCGGTTCACCAGCGCTGTTGGCCTGGTCACCATTGCGGAGTGCTGCACAATATTGCTGGGACCACCTATTGGAGGTGAGTCTTTTCTTCCTCTGCTTCCACTTGGTTATCACTTATATTTAGACTCTTGCAAGCATGGTTTGCAAGAAGTGGTTCTAAATGTGTTTTCGCTGCTTCCCATGCACCATTTTTCCACTAGAAATTGGACAGGGAGGGCAAGTCCTGCATTTCCTCTTTACTCCCTTCTGTGTAGTCCTCCAGTTGAAGTCAGCAGTTTAGGGAGTGGTCTTGTAGTCCCTGATGCCTTCAAGCACTTGAACTGAACTTGCAGTCTGGGACCACCTGCAGCACCAAGAACCTTGCACTTCACACGACTCCTCCTGGAGACTCCTCCTGTTGCAAAAGGCTGGAGCCCACCACAATTTAAGCACAGTACACCACAGCAGTTCTTGTTGATTCAAACCTAAGCCTTGCTATCTGTCTCTAAGGCTCCGAGTACTTCCACTTATGGGGTTCAGTCATCTTAGCGCAACTGATGATTGATAGATTTAAGGCTGTTCCAAAAATACAAAAGAAGGTTTATTTTGGATGGTATGGTTTGAAATAGCAAAAGGTAGAGAGCCTGACAATATTGACAGGGTCCCTGCTGACAATATTGAACCTCTGGCAGGGCTTACAGTCGTCTGAAGATAAGTGGGAGCGGTGATCTGTGATTTTAACAGCCTCCGCTGCTTTCCCTCTATAGCATGTGTTCACTTCTTTTTCTACAAGGAACACCCCACGTCTGGAAGACACCATATTTGAATCTGGAATTTGGCCTAAATATAGTCCTTATCAAATCTGAGTTGGCAATGGATTAAATGACTTTATAGATGACATCCCCTCAGTGTATAGATACCATCCTGCCTATGTGCCCTGCTCTGCAATTTGCATTTCACCTGTATGCAAGCTTGAATAACTGCTTTGGAAACTGGCCACCTTTAAGTATGCTGAAATATTTAATTAGGTTGTTTGTGCTCTCTGTATTCAGATGTATAAAAGTTAAACTCTGCTAATTCTTTTGGACATGACAGTATCATAACATTTAAGGAATGCACAGAAAGGCAGCAGTTTAAACCCATTTCCTGGATTCAAACCGGAGATCTGGCGAATACTCTGCACGGCACATCTTGCTGAGCCATTTAATTCTTTGTATTACCCTGTGGCTCATACAGTGTGACAGAAGCAGCTGTATCCTCTTGCTGTCTTGGAGATTCATTATTTAATTAATGACAAACAAAATAAAATACAATTTTAAAATGACCGTTTTCTGAATTATATAATTTTCTGTGTGGAAGATTAAGTTAATGACCAGAGACTGCTAATGAGGCTAAAACAGTTCTATGTAATAATCAGTAATATTAGTTTTGTAGGGTTTCCCCCACCATTTTAATATGCAGCAAATTTATTGGTTCTTTGGCATTTTAATAACCTACTGCAGGGTTCTGCTTTAATGAACTAAGTAAATTGTTCCCAGTGTGTTTTATGACTTTATCTTACTCTCAAAGGAAAAGAAGAAAGACTGTCCTACTGTTGAATTTTCCAATACTCATTAAAATTCTCATTGAAACCTATTTAGGAGACCTCTAGGTCATCCTGATTAGCAGAGGAGGAAAAAATATTGCAATTAGCATTTGGCTGATGTTTCACCAGTAACGTGAAAAACACAGTGCATTGAAAATGGTGTACCAAGACATCCAGGAATGATTCAGGAAGAACTGCTGAGCAAAACCTGTTAAAAAGCATTTTTTTTGTCATCAAGAAATTTATATATTTGGTGACCATAAACCCCCATGTCAGTGTAATGCAGTGGAATAATTAATCATCAGCTTTTCAGCATTAGGGGTCAGTCAGGAAGTAATTAAAGGTCCCTCTCTTTAAGGAGGAGAACATATTCCAAGAAGTCAGGGAGCTAATGGAAGATGGGCCACTTTCAAGGAGGACTAACTGTACTGCGAAGGCCAGGTTAGGACTGGGTCTTACTTTAATTAGGATCTGGGATGTTAAGAATGGTGTGTTTTGCACCAGTAAATGGGAATTAATGCTCAGGATCATAATCCCAATAAGATTTGCATTACATTTTGACATAATGGAGAACACTGACATTTCAATTAAGCCGTCTCCCTTCAGTTACTCTGTAACTCCGTAGCAGAGGCATTAACCTTTGAGAGGAACCTGTCACATTTGTCTTGGCATTGAAATTGTCTGACATTGACAGCATCATCTTTGCTTTCCCTGGAACGAATGTTTTCCAGTTCCGCGCAGTGCCCTTTCATCTTCAGATCACGAGTATAAATGCAGAAGGGGCAGCGGTGAGCCCCCTCTAATGCTGGTGAGTGAACCGGGGTGGAATCGATTGGAGGGTCTTTGTCAAGAGTCTTGAGATGAGACCCAGTGGGTAGGTGCCATCGCAGGAAGGTCTTCCTGAAAGTTGTCGCTTCTGTTGGCAGCCTGAGGACTACCAGGTAGAATGGACATCCTTGTAGGTGATCACTGAGTCAGTGCAAAGGCTGTCTGCAGAGTCTCTAATCAGAGGGCTCAGTTTCTGCATGGGAAAAAATAGGTGTGCCTGAAAAGTCCAGACTTTGCAATGTAGGTTCTCTGTTCCCTTCTACTTCACTGTACAAATTATTGGTAGTATCACCAGTATCAATGTTAACTACCCACAGGCTATATGGTGGAGCACATGTGAAGTATTTGCAGGGTCAGAGTATTTGTGGAAGAGATCAAGAGAATGTCTTATTTTATCCTGAAGCCACAGGGGTGTCCTTATGTATTTAGGATCTGAAAACACAATATTCTTGCCTTCATCTCTAAGTTTCTTTTTTTTTTTCTTTTTTTTTTTTTTTCTCTAATATATGTTTTACAGGAACTCTTATTGATACCTTTGGGGACTACAAATATATGTTCATTAAATGTGGAGCTGTGATGGTCCTGGCAGGAGCCTTCCTGTTCATCATGAATTATTATAATTATCGTATGCTTGCCAAGGAGGAGAAGGAAAGAAAGGCAAAGGAAGAGAATCCTAAACCTGTAAGGACAGAAAATGAAGGCAGAAATAGCTGGAACAAAGAAACCACACGGGATGGGCCTGAGCTGGAACCTTTGAGCAAGGAACAAGAAGGACTAAAGGAGGAAGTGAATGGCATAAATGAAGTTTAAACCTGTTCTTGTGGACTGAACGGGAAATTGCTTCTGGATTGCTTAAGTGAACACCAGCTGCAAAATCACACTAGGTTTTTAAATTTTGCTCTGTGCTCTGCCATGTGCATCCTCTTCTTTGTTGCAGGAGAAAACTAGAACAGAAACAAGTCTAGCTTCTTATAAAGTGCTGGGACACAGTGCAGTATCCATTTGTATACCAAAGGTCCTGCAAGATTTTTCTTTCCATATTTCCCATTTCCCAGAAGGGGCTGAGTAAGGGTGTAGCTGATACCCTACTTCTATTCCCTCTACTGCAGCTCTACTCAGTGAAAAGGCCAATGGCCATCAGAGTCAATGCAGAGCACTTCCAGCAGCCTGAATGGGCTTTGTATTGAGTACTGTGGTGGCTAGATTTTCTCACTGTGCTATCAAAACTCTTTGACTGCAGTCTCGGAATTATCCCAGGGATTTGGTGCTGCCTTCCACTTGCAGCTGCACTGTGACTTGCACCTCTGTCTCATGGAAATGTAAAATAGACCTTATACTCACCTTAAATACAAGATGAGCGTGCTGCTTGGCAGCAAGGCAGCCTGTCCTTGTGGCTGGAGCATGTTAGGAAGGAACTAACTTGGGGTGGCTCATCATGGCTTGACCAGGGACTTTCTCAGAGAATTCTGCATTTAGCAAAATCTCTTGAGAAAGGTGGCATTATGTGGGGGGCCAGCACAAGGCTGACATGCTATAGGAGCCCTTCTTCCATGTCTTTTGTCTGTGTGAGGCAGAAATTTGGCCTTAAAGGGCTTAAAATTTGGTCTATGTTCAAACACTGCAAATTCTTTAAAATTTTTCTTAGGGGGCTGCAAAGTCCTTATTATCCAACATCTGAGCACCTTACCATTTTTAGTGTGTTTTTTCTTTACAACATCCTGGTGAGGCAGTAACCGTTGTTACTGTTAATTAATTAATTGTACAAATGAAGAACTGAGGCGTGGAGGAGCTATAGGCATCATTGCATCAGAGAATAGAGCTTAGCCGTGCCAGAGCTGAAATGGGATCCTCTGCCCCACATTAGGTGCCTGAAAGCCCTACTGAGCACAGGTATCCCTGTGCTAGAAGACAGAAAATGACATGAATAGTCCTGCATTAACCACAGCCCTCTCTGCAGCACTGCCTGCTTACTTTGTGCTTTATATTACTCAGAATTAATGATTTTAAACACTGTCTCAGAGCTGTGACCTTGTGCCATATTTTTATAATCTGGTTAAGTTGCATACAGCCTGGAGGGAATCCATACCCAGCTGCCTCCCTCTGGTTTGGGCTGGGTTAGGGACCTCCCTGTTGTTGGCACCACAGTACCTGGTGGTCTCATGTCATCTTGTATGAAATAAAGTTTCTGCAAGTCAGTGATGCAGAGCTGGAGCTGAGGCTATGTGAGAGGCTCTCATCCACTAGTGATAATTTTTTTGCTGGGAAGATCTGGACTCTGACAGCAAGCCCTGATGTATTTTATAATAAGCAGCTGTTGCCCAAGAGCCCTGGATGCTGAGCATGGCATCATGCAGTTGAATTATGAGCCTTTTGTGGATTTGGCTCCAAGTGACTAGATAAAAACAAGGACTTTTCAGGCAGATACCCAAATCCAAAGCTAACACCAGTCCAAAGGCTAGGTCTCCTTTTTCTTTGCTTCAATGGTACCATTATGTGATCGGACGGTATTTTTTCATGACTTTGTCACTGAGGAACCATACCAGATTATCACTTATGAAGAATGGCTTGTAAAAATACTTTCGTAAATACACTATCCTCTTAAACTTAGATCATTTGTATCTTCTTGTACAAAACCTTTTCTGTGAAATCTTTTGTTCCACTAAAGAGTAATGATCTTTGGCCATTGACTTCAGTAGGACTTACATTTTATCCTTACAAAGTATCTTGTTTTTTTCTCTGGAAAAAAAAAATATCTAGACAGTATACTTAGGCTTTTGTTGCTGTGTTTTTGTTACTCTGTTAAATACATCTATAGTATTTCAGTAAAAAAGGCATTGATAGAAAGTCCTGAACATTTTCCAATATGCATTCTGGAAACTCTCACATACATAATAATAATCTTTTTAAAAAATGAAATTAGTTTACATTTTTCTATTGTGATCTGTAGGGTAATGCTGCCTTTTTGTTCAGTAAGGAATTTATCCTCATAGGATTTCTAGCCCTGGCTTCATGTACATGGTAACACAACTCTTGGTCTTGCCCTCTTATTCCAGGACACCACCAGGAGCATCTTGCCACACAGTTTCATTGACATTTTTAGTTGTCTGGGCCAGCCTGACTCACATCTCTAGCTGTGTGGACCCACGAGTCCGAAAGCAGCGGAGAATGACCTGGCAAGGATCTAATAAGATGATTTTCATACCTTCCCACCAGGTCGTATCAATTAATTCTAGGAACAGCGACCCAGATCCCCAGCTGTCCTTATGGCAGGAGCTGATGCTAAGGCTCTTTGTCTAGCAGAAACCCAAAGGAGGCTTTTTAAATCATAAAACTTTGTTAATACATTTTCAATAAAAAGGCTTTCTGTTCAGCTGTCTATGAAAATCCTCTGGAAAAGGGACACCTTTGTTAAACTGTCCCTGAGGACAAAAAGTGCTACATTGGATACGAAATTCTTTACAGCTTCAAGAAGTTTTCTAACATTAAGCAGCTACATCATTTAACCTACTCAACCTCCTGTCATAGAAACATATACTGTCTTTAAGATTATGGCACTATTTCTAGCACATAGGAAGCCAGATTATTTTACAAATACAATGCATTTTACAAATACAATTTTGGTGATTATAGCTGGTTTTCAGTGGTGGGTGGCCTGCCTCTTCCCTGTTACCCTGCCTGCTGCCCCCACCAAAGGTTCAAACCTCTGAGCATAGATCTTACTCATCATTGCAGCAAAGCAATGCCAGATAACTGTGTAGTTTTAAGCATGTGAGTAGCCCTAGAAATGCTTTGCTGAATCAAATCCTGTGGATTCAACATCTTGCAGGCTCAAGCTGTAATCCAGGCTTGGAAAAATCTCAAACTTTCCTAAGAACATTTTCAGTTATTAAAAATGACTGGTGCAATATGAAATATCCATTAGAAAAAGCTCTTGTGAAAGAGCAGAAGCTGCCTCTGCATCTAATTTAGTGATTTGTGTGGCAAACTGAACACAATATTCATATTTACATGCATGGTTAAGTCTGGAAAGCACCTGTGTGGGAAAGTCAAGAGATGTGAGTGTTGTACCATAAACACATGCACTAGGCACATGGGGCATATTTGGGATATCAGACATGCAAGGATGATATTTAATAATTGCACTCCAATGGAAGTATTAGCAGTCTTTTATATTTCATTAGCTTGTGACCTTATTAGAAGCAATTGCCCATTGTTTCCAGGGTTGCTTGGACTTCTGCAAGAGCCTGATTTTGGTGCTGAAGCATCATTTCTAACAACCACAGAAGAAGCCACCAGACCATGCAGCAGCACAGCCCTGCCTGCAACCATGGTCTGTGGGTGAGGCACGAGTGCTGTTCGATGGGCAGGTGTGACAAGTACCATGGATTGGATTTAGATGTATTCCACGTGCTCATTTCTTATAGTTCCCCCCACTTTTTCCCTCCCTATGTTTAGCTTTTCTGATTGAAAGGACTGGAAGAGGAATCCAAATATTTCAACGCTTACTCTGAAGTGGCAAAATTTGTACACCTGCCTCCCTCCCTTTGTAGCAGAATGATAAAGCTGTGAGTGTACCACATGATGGAGTGCTACACTACTAAGAGGAGACATCTTTTGGCGTCACACATTGTGCCAGGTGCTGCTTTGCCACACACGGCATTGTCTTGGCCTGGGAAAGGAGCAACACAGACTGCCCGAGAGCAGGGCTGATGGGCAAGGCTGGGGGACACAGCTCTGCGAGGTCAGCTGTAGATTTAAGCTCAAAGAACAGTTTCAGTGCTTTTTATTTTCTACTGTTAATGAAAAACTGTATGAAAACTTTCATGTAGCCACGACAGCACCCATACCCAGCACTTAGGGAAGAGAGTATAAAACCAGGCTGCCTTACGTGAGCACAGGAGGCTGCCGTCTTCAGTCTTGTAACCATTCCTGGTGGGTATTTCTGCTGCTCGGGGCTGTCCTCCACATCTGGCACACGGAGGGGCTGCAAAAGGAAAGGATAGTCACTGGCGGTATGTGCAGCAATAGAGCAAAACATGTCCTTTTCCTAAAGGAATGAACCATGTTCAGAAAGTGCAAAACACACGAGGAGACCAGAGAAGTCTGGAACCACGGATGAGTAGAGGTGACTTGGCAGTACCTGTGTTAAAAACAAGCAAGCAATCAAACAAAAAAATGAAGTGCCAACCTATATGTTTGAAATATGCAATCATTTTAGACAGCGCAAGAGATTATTCAGAAGGACAGTTCCTGTGGCAGCTGACATCAAATTTATTTGGCTGCGTTCAGAAAACACCTGGTAGACAATACAGGTGTATTCAGATTATATTAAGGAATGAATTTATAAGGCGACTTTTCTGCCCTCTGCGGTGACGGTGACATTGACTATAAAATAGTACTATTTAGACTTATCAGAACCCCGTGAGGGTGCTTTGATGAGTGACATTCACAACTGTCAGGAAAGCTTCCCACAACGGCAGTGCAGCTCAGAAACAGAGACATGATCTGCCGTCTGCTTTGGCGCTCACGAAGGTATCGCTGTGCTTGTCTTTGTGTTTGGAGAGAGCCTCGTTTACACCCTGATACCAAAAACCTGAACCTGTATAGGTAAATGGGATCTTCTATGTCACCATGGTCAAGACCCTGCTGTAACAAGTTAACAGCATCATATAATTTTCTTTTAAAAAATGTACAACCCATTGTCCTGTGGATCCAAACACCTGTGACATCTGTGCCTTCCACTTCGGTGTGTCTGCAGAGGGCGAATCTCCACATGTCTAAGAGAGGCTTAGACAGACATAATCCTATGTGGTTTGAGATACCCAAGCCTTTAGCCCATCAATCAAACAGTTAAAGAGGATATGTTTGTAAGGAAAATAAATTATGTTCCCTCCCTCCAAAAAGGCATATATTTGGATGATATTTAAAAATAACCTGTCTTTTTTTTTTTAGTATTTATTTGTTTGTTTATACGTTACTACTTTCTGAAACATGCTGCACATCTCAACTTTAGTATTACTGATGCGTTTGGACTGAAAATGCTTCCTTTCATGACTTTCCTTCCTTTCCTCTTTTTAACCACCTTATTCAGACACACTAACTTTACACTGAACTTGGCTGTCATAGACTGCATGTTTCCCCCTATTCCAACATTTTTGAAACACTGCAAAGTCATTTAGGAATTGCAGATCATATTTTAGTCGGAAATTCAAGATGCAATTTTCCTGGACAGGCTAAGAAACCTGTTCCAGTGCAAGCCAGACAGGGAAAGCTTCGGAGGAGCAGCAGCATGCCTCTTGCAGCAGGGACCGGGCAATTCATGGACAGTCCAGCCCACACACCGAGGTTTGTACCCTCCAAATATAACAGTCCTTGCCGGTGCTCAAAAGATGCATTTACATTTTGATTTCTCAGAATTCACAGGTAACTCAGTGACAGATATTTGGCCATAAGTGCCCAAGGCTGTCCTGGTCAGCTGTCTTTTGCAAACTGAACACGGCAAAGGATGCCCTCGTCGGTGACTGCGTGTCCAGCACTGCAGGAACTGCTTCTCTGCAAAGGCTTATTAACCTAATCACACCAGAAGCTTTCATTTAGCTGAATTAGTGTTTCCCAGCCGGTGCTGTGGGAAAGGCTAAAGGCAGTCCCAGCAGGCCAGCACATAGGTTAAAGCCTTTTGGTGAATACAGCTCTGGTTTGTGTCTTACCTATTAAAGCACACGCGGCCAGCAGATTTTAGGAGGGGTAAGAAGGAAATACATCTGCTGCTACAAAGGCAGCTGAGAAGTATCTTGTACTGGAAAGGATGGGGGTGTCCCTCATGCATACACAGGACAGAGTCCTGCACCTTGCCCATAGGAGCTGAAGTCTACTATCAAAGCTTGACTTTCAAAGTTGATAGTCTTCAAACTATCTGATAGTCCTAACAGTGCAAACACCTCAGCTTCTACAGCCCATAATCACACCATGATCACCCCTCTGAATGGTCCATTTTTCACTGCCAACTCTCCAGCCCATGAATTTCTTATCTTTCACACCAGACTACATTCATAGGAAGAGAAACACAGAGAAACGTGGCTTCCCATAGGATCTCCAGAGTTTTTTAGAATTCTGTCGCATAGTGTCCCACCAAAACTGTGTTCCATGAAGAATTTCCCACCTTCTGTGGGAAATTTGCTGTTTCAAGTAGGCACCAAACAAGAAATGTGCTTCTACACTTTCCCAATCAAATCCATCGGCTTCTCTGCAGGGAAAGATATCCATTCGCCAAAGGCATCAGCTTCAAGGTCTAATTCTGACTAATCTTAGACACATCGGATTCCTTATGTATCCTGGATTCCCTTTGATGTGCAAAGCAGAGCCTTTCTGTGCCTGCTGCTAGCGACAGCTGAACTGGTACAACTGAAATGAAATAGGGACAAGCACTTCCCTCGTACTGCAGGGCTTGGCGTTCCCTTTCGGGACGGATGAGATTCTTAAGCAGTTTTTAATCAGTATGTAATCAACCTCAGACATTAGTTATGCCATCTGATCACAAAGCACAACTCCAGAGAGAGATCTTTAGAATATCTAGGAGGATCCATGCATTATTAAGTGAAAAAAACACAGACTCTACCTACCACCCATTAATACTATGTATAATAAGTGCTTGTTGAGCAAACTTGCCAAGTCTAATTGTTCTCCCAGCAGACTGTGGGGTGGGTTTTTTTGGCACTTCTACAAGTCTAATGGAAACCACATCTGGCCTGCTTCTGCATGGGGAAGGAAGTTTCTTTGATGTCCTTCAGAGTTCTGAGATACAATCATAGACTCATAGAATCATTTAGGCTGGAAAAGACCTTGGAGATCATCAAGTCCAACCATTAACCCAGGACTGCCAAGCCCAGTGCTAAACCATGTCACCAAGCACCACATCTGTGCATTTTTTAAATACCCCCAGGGACGGTGACCCCACCATTTCCCTGGGCAGCTCGTTCCAGGGCTTGGCCACCCTTTCCGTGAGGAAATTTTTCTTAATCCCCAACCTGAACCTCCCCTGGCACCACCTGAGGCCATTCCTTCCTGTCCTGTCGCTTGTCACCTGGGAGAAGAGACCGATACCCCCCCACCGCCCCGTCAGGCACCTGCAGAGAGCGATCAGCCCCCCCAGCCCCTCCTCTCCAGGCTGAACCCCCCCAGCTCCCCCCGCCCCCCCTCAGCCTTGTGCCCCAGCCCCTGCCCGGCTCTGGACACGCTCCAGCCCCTCAGGGTCTGGCTGGGGCTGAGGGGCCCAAACCTGAGCCCCGGCTCCGAGGGGCGGCCGCACCAGCGCCCAGCGCAGGGGGACGGGCGCTGCCCTCTCCTGCTGGCCACGCTGCTTCGGACACCGGCCAGGTGCCGCTGGCCGCCTTGGCCGATAGATAGCCCCTACCCTGTGTGCAGGTGCATGCACCGGTGTCCCAGCCTCGCTCCAACAGATTGGAGGGAAAATCCACGAGCTAAAGCCTTGCACACAGAGACTGCATTCCTCGGTGATGTCAGGATCGATGTGTTAAAAGGCTGCGAGTCGCTCAAATCTGGTGGCAAAAGGGATCCTCAAAGCATCTTTGATGGTGCTGGGTGGGTCTTAGCCAGGGGCCAGCCGCAATGTGAAGTGAGAAGGTTGCTCCTTGCAGCGCTCGCTCCGGACCCCAGACCACAGCTGGGGACTGAGGGGGCAGCCCAGCTTGCTCTCCATGGCTGGGCTTTCCTTTTTACTCTTCCAGGCAGGACAACACACACAAAAAGTTTGTTCACAGCTCATGACCTGGGACACAATATATGATGATTCATATTTCTACTTTCTTTGCATGTTTGGGGTTTTTTTTGAGATGTCTTAGTGTTACTCCCAAAAGTCAACTTAACCCTGAGATTGTAAGTATCTATGTGGAATGATTTTTTGAGCACATGTGCTCCTTCATGAGATGTGTTCTCCAAAAAGTCTGTCAAAAGTCTGTTGGACAACAGTGCTAGTGGGTTGATATGGGCAAGGTGAATGAGTCCTCATGGCTCATCCAAGAAGTTAATAAAGACAACTGTGCTAATTAATTAAGACCAGAACCAAAACCTCCCTGCTGCTCAAAGGGTAGGCTACAGCCATGTTGGGCTTTTCCTGCATGGAGTGGAAACGTGTCATCTGTATTATGATACTTAAACAGAGGTCTACAAGGAGGAACCATCATCTCTCTAAGGATAAGCCTCCATTTGGAGACCTCCATCATTGGATTCATTTAGAAAATCAAAAATATCCAGAAGGCTGGTGTCTTTCTTACTAAGAGCTGAACGTTTTAGAAAACAGCCTGACTGTTTGGGTTTATCTTTTCTCTTTTTGATAGCAAACCATTGCCAAACTTTTTCTTTCTTTTTTTTTTTTTTTAAACAAAAAAGATAGTGAGTGCAGTGGCTAGAAATATATTGAACTACTTTACCCACTAGGGACTTACCTCTTACAGATATCCTTCTAAATACAGTATTGCGTAGTACATTCCAGTATGAAACCTGAGGGTTTAATGAAATCATGATTTCAGCTTTCAGCCAGAGAAGATAGTAATTATACATTGTATAAATAGAAATGCAGCAAAGCAGCTTTGTAATTACAGTGCAACTAAGCTGTAGCTAATTTACTTGTATTCTGAAGTGCATCTGAAGTTAGCAATTAGAGCCAGTACATGATGAAACACTTTTACCTTCACCAATACCAATATATATACCAATAGACTTACCTTCACACTGTGCATTATTTTTCACTCGTATCTACCATGAACCTAGATTTTTTCCAGGGATTAATGACAGGCTGCAAGAAGTTGATAGCCTGAAGTTCAGCAGAGAGCCATTAAACTGGCCTGGTCATTAATCCCTAGAAAATACCCTGCACCAAGGTTGTTATAAGGTGAATATGGAAAATAACTTTCCCCTCATGTTGACTTTTGTCTCGGCTGATATGACTTTGACAGTGTGTAGAAACAACACCCCAAATGCAAGTGACTCCCTCTCCCTTGTATTTGGGTGGGCTGGATGGTGACAGGATGAATCCTCCCGAAGTTCACCCTTGCACATCACTGAGGGCTGCCAGTAGAAGACCCTGAAGAGATGGCTGGTATTGCTGCAAGTCTGTCTTAGCCACAGCTGTCTGACAATGCTTGGAGGGTAATTTTAGACTGAGCCTCCATTTTCTGAAATGTGTAGTTCCGGCTTCTCTGAGCTGAGAAACAACACTGGCGGCCAAGTAAAAATATCCATTACCAAGGGAATATGTAAAAACACTGTTTCATCAGTCATCCTGCTCACACGACTCCCTCCCAGAACTGAGGGTGGTAATGAAAGTAATTTAACATACATCTATAATTAATTTACTACATTCTTCCTGCTGATGGCAATCATCTTACCTAGGAAAGTTCATGAAATGGATCTTAATGCATAAAAATGGAGACAGAAAAGTGTTAAAGGCAGCTAAATGTGGTTTACTTCTAAGCATGTCAGCAGTTAAGCGCTGTTTGGAGAAAAGTTTTCGGGCTGATTTAGCAGGAGCTATTACCTGTGAGAAATGATGGCGAGCACAGAAGCTGAGCGGAGCTTTCCCCTCAACTCACGCAGCTTGCGAGCACGGAGCAGAGCAGCAAGCCTTTGCTCCTGGAGGGGCTCCTGTTTTGCATAACGTGAACAGAAACACGAGTGGAGCTTCAAAGAGGCTTTGCAGAAGGGGGCAAAGCTGCTGGCCAGTTAGAGGCAGCACCTGGGACGTGAACTGCACCAGCTCATGGCTGTTAGCCTAGTGCTGTTCTAAGCCATGAGCCCAGGTCCAGTTGGAAAGACAACTTTGGCCAATGTGCAAAGCATCCAGATGTGCAGCTGTGCCCAGGCGCTCTGTGCACCGTGCATACACTTATCTGTGCACACCTTGCATGCATAGAGCAGGTATTATACGTACGTGACAGATCCGATGCACACCAATGAGCCCTACACTCGGATGGGCTGGTGCCTCCTACTCTCCCAATACCTCTGTGCTCCTAGGGCAGCAGAGCACCACTTGGGACTGTCAGCCTGATAGGAACTCATGTCATACGCTTAGCTACAGACCATGATCTGCACTTCTCAGAGACCCTGCTTTAAAATGCAGGTCATGACATTATGGCTTCAATATGAGCTGGAAAACCTAGAAGAGCAGAACCTCATAACAACAAATACTTCAACAGTCCTGCAGCAGCGATATAAATACGCATATAAATAAGTAAGAAGGCTTTTAGGTATATCTTCCATCACTGTGACCTCCAAATGCCTGAGTACAGTAGCCTTACATGGATGGGGGTCAGAGGAGGAAGAGCCATCCCTCCCTTTGGTGCCCCCTGCAAGATGGAGCACAGCCTGTCTTGCCTGCACTGCAAGGGGGAAAGGAAACCCTGCACGGCAAACAACACTGCTCTGGTGGAAGACCCCCAACCAGGCAATTCTTCCATTCTGCTATGCTTGCTAATGCAGGAGAGCCCACCGAATGGACACTTGGTCCCTGTAGCCGAGGCTGCTCATTGCAAGTGTGGCTGGAAAAGGAGGATCTCCCAGCAAGGCTCAGCGTGATGCATTTTTTGCTGCTTCCTCCGAGTGCAAAGCTGTTGACTGGCTTCTCCTTAATGGCAGAAAGAGCAGGATGTGTCAGGCCCGTGCTGCCGGAGAGAGGCATGGATCAGCCTACGGGGCCGTACAGACGGCAGCGAGTTGCTGCAGGAGTTTTGTTGCCCATTGACTGTCACGCAGCTCGTCATCACAGGGCAGCAAACGCTTTCAGTGCTGGCTGCTGGAGCCATAAGAAGGACAGCCAGTGGCAAAATGTAAAAAAATGGCTCGGAAGCCAGCAGAAAGCATTCAGAGTTGCTTTGAAATGCTGGGGTGTGAGCCCTGAATACCTGCTTTTCACAGTGCGCTGATGGCAGGTGCCTGGGAAAGCGTCTGCCCCACTAAAACCCTAACTGCTCTCCAAGGAGCTACAGGAAAGATGCCAAAATTAGGGAGCTTCCTCTGCATAGGTTTGTGCTCCCAGTTTATGCTGGCATGAGCATGGCTGTTTGCCCTACCCTCCTGGGAGAGCCTCCAGAAGCCCCTGCCCAGCCTGGCCCTGCCCAACTCATGGCATGAACTACTGCATTGGGGAAGACCTGCACACCTTCTTCTCTTTAACACCAAAGTGACATTAAAACCAAAAAAACCCTATAATAAATCCGTTCATTATAGACATTCAGAAAATTTCAGGACACAGGCACCCCATGAAAAGGCTGAGACCTGCCATGGCTTGGGGGTGGATGGGACTTGCCACCCCTCTCTGGAGGAGCAAGGTCTCTTCTTCTCGTAGGTACTTGCCACTAGTGAGGCACTGCTGCAGGGGACAACCCTGCTTTTGCCAACACGGAAATATTTCAGCAAGAGGCAGAAAAAAAGAGATTCTCTGGGCTGGAAGCACAGTCTGAGGAGTATAGCTCTATCTCCATCCAAAATATGGACATTGGCTATGGCCGCACAGAGGTCAGTGAGGAGCACGGGGTGAGCCACTGTCCCTGGCCAAGCTCCACTACCAAGTGAGAGATGCCTTAAGACATGCTAATTACAGAGATTTTCAAATGTGAGGAACATCAGAGGGATTGCACTCACCTAAGAAAGGGGATCTTAATGGTGCGGTTGATGGGAGGAGAATTATACCAGTGTTGGACACTTAAAGACAAAACCAAACTCTCCCTTTCTATAAAATCCCATATTGCTCAGCTTGGCTCCTTCCCTCTGCATTACGGTTATGTGCTGATTGGGTGTTTCTGTCTTTCCCTGCAGTGGTTGTGGTTTTGGTGATAATATTATTAGCTGTTGTTGTAAGATGCTCGGCCAGGGAATAGATCACGGGGTGTTAGCTGCTGTATGGGCAGAATGAAAATTGCCCAGGATGAGAAGGATGTGATAGGCAAAGCATCTTTGAATGAACTGTGCTAGATCAATCTGAAATATTCTTAATCATATCTTCTTTAATTAAGGAAAAAAAGAAGCCTGTTTCAAAGGACAGTGATGGATGAAATAATTTTCTGAAGTTTGTAGACTTTTCTCTCTATATTTACGCAATATTAATCAGCAAATGTTATTAAGCAACGATTGCTAATGTTATTAAGCAACGATTGCTAATGGAACATACAAAAATATACAGCAGTGCTGCGTGTTTTATCAGCTAATAAAAGAAAGCCCTTAGATTAAGGATGTGTGAGCATATATAATCACATAAATGATGCGCTGAATGTGTGGTTTCTGTTTCAGTGACTTGTCAGCATTATGTAGAACACAAATATGTACAGTGATGGAAAAAGCAATAGTATTGTCACTATTAGTCTTGCAGCTTGAGAACAAATTAGTGGGTTTAGGTACAGCACAATCCAGAGGGACATGACTTGCCTGAGAAATCCAATATTATATAGCCCTTTGGAGTACACAATGCTCATCATTTTTGTCTAGTTTGAAATGTGGATTCCATCTTTCCTCCTGGTTCCTATGAGTGATGGCTAAAAGGTGTCTAATTTTCCCAATTGCGCTTTCAAAGACCCTGCCTGAGAAACCAGAAAACATGAACCAGGCACTAACTGACCGGTGCACATTTGAGCAAGAGTTGCTTTGCTTTCTGGCTGATGGCATAAGTGTGTGCTTTGCCTGGCGAGGAGTTGTATTTTCCTATTGGAGAGGAACCATCCTTTTTTCTTCCAAGGAAATAATGTATTTTCTTCTTAATAGCACTGCAAATATTATGCATGAAAGGCCATCACTACTTTTTTTTTTTTTTTTTTTTTTTTGTTAGAACTAGGAAGAAAACGATTTCAAACAAACAGAAATTACTTCACTTCTGGCTTTTACCTCTCCTTTTCCCACCTTTTCTCCTTCCATCAGTCATAGGAAAAACAAGATCGGACGCCACAGAGCAAGTAAAAAGAAAACAGGTATTCAACAGATAATAAAAAAGAAACAATGGCTTTGAACCAGAATCTAAAATATTCTATAACGATCTAAAATCAATGCTTTCCTTTTTAATCCAAACAATTTCACGTTCAGAAACCCAACACTGCTCCAAGAGACGCACAGCAGCGGCTGCTTAGCGAGAGAAAAGACAGGCTGGTGTGTTATTTAAAGGTGTGTGTGTGGGGAAATAGAATCCGGGCAAATTGTCCCCCTGCCGTGGGTGGCGGTGCTGGCAGTGGCACCCCGGGAGGTGCCCCCCCCCACCCCCACCCCCCCAGCAGGGGTGGGCGCGTTCCGGCAGCAGCCGCTAGAGATCAGCCTTGCCCCGCTCTTGGGCGCCCGCTGCGCCCCTCGGGCTGCCGCCGCCTCGCTCAGCCCCCGCCGACCTCTGCCTTTGCACATCCGACCTGTTCGTTTCTTTCTTTCTTTTGAACATGCATCCTCTTTCCACTGCATTTTCAGGTTCCCCTGTGCTTTCTTTCCCCGTCACTTTCACCTTGGGTGGCACTAATTAGCCAGCTTCACTATAGATGCGGTTTACTTGCAGAGAAATATTATGCGTTTCTCTGCAGCAGAAATGCAGAACTCCCTCTCTTTCCCCAGGCCGTTTGCTTTGGTTTAGCTGTTTCTTGTATACTATGATATAAACTTTTAGAGTTTTGTTTCCCCCCTCTCTTCTTCCCCCCACTCCCTCAACTCCTATCTGTTGTCAGACAACAGCGTTAGTGCTTTGCTTGACATTTTCCTTTCTTAAACGCATGCAGATCTGGGAAGTGGGGATACAAACAGACAAAGAAACAAAATATTTTACTTTTCTGCAAGTGTACTCCCATCCCAACGCACTGCCTGCTCTCTGAGCTTGGAGGCAGCGGGCACCACGACAAGCCCAACGCTACCCTATATTCTTGGGGCAGGGCTGGTGGGGACCTATCGTCCATCCTGCCCTGAGCCCACACCACTTCACTTACACACTGGGGATACTGGGCACAGAGATACTGTGCTGCTCAATAACCAAAGCAGCAAAGCAGTGTGCAGTGGCCCTCCATAAGGAGCAGCTTGGCAGATGATTCCCCTGGAGCAGAGCTCTTCCAGCTCCCGCTTAGTGCCATACACAGGCTTAAAGCTGCAATTAAGCTCATAGTTTCCCTATTTCAGTTTTTCAGAACTTCAGTGATCATCTCTCATTTTGCACCTCTGAAATATTTTGAACGTGATGTGACGATGTAACCAGCTGTGACAAATTGCTGCGTAGACGTGGGAAGCATGTGGAATACAAAAGGATGCCAATTGCCAGGAACTGGGCTTCAGCTTTGTTATAGGACCTTGGTTATAAGTGTGTCTCAGGCAGAACTGTGTTCACCCTTGGGATTTGTCCCAGTGCTTTATCAAACAGCTGACATCATCAACCTAAGTGAAGAGCATCAGAGTTAATGCGTATGCCTGTGTGTGCACATTTATGTTCACGCCTGTGTGATGCACATGCATCTCACATGATATGCATACATTTTGGCTGCATACCTCACTGTTAGAGTGAAGTAGTTAATCCTTAATAAGTGTTTTTAGTTAACTACAGCCTCTTCTGGAAAAAAGTATAGTTCTCATTATGCCACACTGCAAAAACCTACCTATGGGTTGGGTTAAACTGAGGCAGCTGCTCTCCTGAGTCTCCAGCTAAAATGAACAAACTGAAAATGAAAGCTAAAATAAGCAATGTGACAGTGTGGTGTGCTGTGGACAGACGTGGGCTCAGCCTTTTCCTGCTCTAAGCTGGCCAGATGTGGCAGCCCTGGGGAACATGCCTCCCTGAGGTCACTGCTGCTCTGGAATGCAGATGTGCAACTACCTGAATGGATGAATTGGGAAGTGAGACTCTTCAGGAGCTGGGAACTTTCCTCCTCCTGCTCATCTCTGGGAAACAAATTCAGAAAGCATAGGAAGACGGCCAAAATTAATTTATGAATTAATTTTGAAATAATCTGCAGAGATTTTGGTGCTTACAGTTTTCTACAGCTGGTAGTTAGAGTATACGACATCAAATGTCTCTTTTTGTACTAGAAGGACAGTTATTGGCCAGCCAGAAATTCAGATCCCAACACCTACCTCTACCTCAATCCTGAAAGCCTAAAGTGCTAATATCCACAAATTAGACTTGTGATGAGCAGGAAGGCTCTTTGTAAAGTCAAAAGTGAGAGCACCTGTCCGCTGGGTGATGGAGAGCAGACCAGAAGAGGAGCCAGCCATTCTGCAGGAACCACAAGCTGCTAACCCAAAGTGATCCCGGCAAACTGGGACGGGAGCTTGAGTCAGAGGCAGAGTGGGAGGAGAGAAAGCTGAGAGAAGAGGGAACAGTGCAGGAAGTGTCAGTCCAAAATAACCTTCGTGGCTACCCAGACTGAGAAGTTTTTTCTGCTTTCACACATGGTATGTGGGCACATGTTATTCTTCTGCATTCATTTGGTGTCACCAACCCCCTTATGTCTGCAGGGGACAGGAATGGACGTGGCATTATAATATCCATCCCTGCGTGTGCACAGTACATAGGATTCTACAAGAAAGATGGGCAATATCTGAGAACCTAATCTCTTTCAAAGAGAGACAATAACCAGGAAACACTGGAGTGAGTCCCAAAAGAGATGTCACTGCATTTAATGTGTATTTATGCAGCTATTTAGAGGCAAATGAGAAGCAGTGATTATGTATAGAATAAAATGGAACAACAAATTGAGATTGTTTTCACTTCCGCTCTATCTGATTAGCCAGGAAGAACAACAGACTGATACGCTCTGAACAAACAAGAATACGCTAAGCCTAAATGCTCTGGTCCTTGGGGGATTCATTTTTATTTACTGCATGAAACAAAGAGAGAGAGGAAAAAAAAGAAAAAAGAGATTTGTTTCAAATCAGCTGGGAGCCTTGGCAGCCCAGGATGAACCTGTCCTTCTGTGCACCTATGTGCTGCTGGAGTTCATGGGACTTCTCAGTGCCACGTCTCCTCTCCTTGGCTGAGAAGCCCTCAGTTAATTGTAGCACCAACAATTACAGTTTTGCAAGTCAGCCCTGGCTATCTGTGCAAATCATGTCATGGGAAAAGGGCTGCAGCACAAGGTATTCCTCTCTAAAAATATTTAACAGCAGAATATTAGGTTGAATAGCTGAACCTGATGCCTCAAGGTCCCCTGGCTCAGATGTCTGCTCGGTGCTGTGAGACACGAACCAGATGCCAAGAGAATGAAAACCCATTACACATATAGGCAGACAGAACGGACGGTGGTGACTACAGCGATATTTCCAACCCTCACGCACAGCTATCAGGAGCAGTGAATCCCCGAGATGGCTGGCGTGGTCACGACACAAGATGTAACTGGGGAGACTTCCAGTAGCCAGGTTTGAAAGGAGGAAGAAAACTGCAATTAGGCTTGAGGTCCCCACTAGATCTGTAACAGGACATCTCAGAAGGACCAAAATCACCAACACATAACTTTGCTCTGGTGGACCCCTGGCAGGCGCACAAAAGGGATGTGCTTGGGTTGAACAGGGGCTGCTGGATGAGCTCTTTGAAGTTACATTATTTTATTCATCTACCTTTAGCAGATACCGTGGGATCACAAATCGCTAATGAGCATCATTGCTCAGTGCACCAGGTGATGTGATATTACCAAGGCCTAGGAACCACATTAGAAGGGTAACATGTCTCAGAGTAGCAACAGAGTGGCTGGAATAACTAGTTTAGTGGTAAAGGTGAATATTTAGAAGTTTTTTCACGCAGCGAATAAAATCCTACATCAACAAAGTCCTCATAACTTAAGTAATAAGTAACACTACTGGAGCAGGCAATAAGATTGCAAGGAATGAGTCTTTTGTGCACATGCAGCCTTCAAACAAACCTTTTATACAACTGGTATGTAGCTCATACAAGCTCGATCTTGTTTACCTTCCATTCTCTCATAGGGCCACGCTGGTGTGGGCACTCATCAGGGCACGATGCAATACAGCAGCAAGACATCTAATTAATTCATCCCTGCCAGCCATCAGAGCCCTGCTCTGTGGGGAAGCGGTGGTGCTGTGCACGAGATAGGAAGCCTGAGCACACCCTAAAAGCTGCCAAACAACTGAAATATGGCTTAATGATAGATTTTGTTCTCTCTCATCAAAATATAGGACACCGAGTGCTTCACTCTATTGACCTATCCCTGTCTCCTTAAATGTTTTAATAATATTATTTCAGTTTATCCATTATGTTTTATGAGGAATGAGAAAGTGAGGTTTCCCCACAAAACATGTTATGCTATAAGTACCGTTACAGATGTACTTAAGAAATAAACACAGTGATGTAGAATAGGAAGAATTGTTCCTGCTTGGAGTCAATGGTATGATTTTCAACTTGCAAAAAGATCTTGCTAAACATAAAGAAAGGTCAGCAGCATAATTCTTTGTTCCTTTCACCAAAAAGGGACGATTCATCAGAAAAAAAAAATAATCTATGCTTTCTGCAAACACATTTTAACAAATTTCTAAATGAAGAATGGCAATAGTTTTACAAAGCCTGGCATGGAAAAGGTCATTCGTGGAAAGGAGAGCCAGCAATGCAAAACCTCAGTGAAACATAAATGACTTAATAGAATATGTCAGAAAGGACTGTTCAGCTGTGATAATAACAAGGCTCCTGTATTTTACTATTTTTTAGCCTATTTTCCCAAGCAAGTGAGGTTTATGCAATTGTACTCCACGTACCTCTTTGTGTCTGTTCTCACAGAGTAATTTTTGAATCCATGGGTCTGTCTGCACCACATTTGGAAGAGAACAGCAGTTTCAAAAGCAACTGGGATCCTCTAGCTGTCATGAAAACAGGTGCTGCTATCCCTGCTGGTGTAAAAGCTGCAACCAGAGCTCATCCTTGCTCAGCCATAGAAGAGTCCAGACAGGGAAAGATGTTATCAGCACCCCAAACCCAGGAAAATGTTCACCTGGAGTCTGCCTCTTCCTGGCTACCAGAAAAATACAAACTACAAAACTGCAAGAAATTAGCTTTTATTAGTCCCACTGCTGAAGGAACTACTCACTTAAAATTCAACTTTTCTGAGCAAGTTTTGTAAGAAGAAAATTTTTATTTCTGACTTTTATATGCTGATCTTAAGGGCCATGCAATAATTGGTTTAGGCAGCTTGTTGCTGAAAGCCAGATCTGCAGAGGACACTGTGGGAGCGGTACAGGCTGTGAAACAGTTTCTGCGACTCGTGGAGCCCAGGGAGGTGTTTCACCACTTGAGCTCACCGAGCAGACCAGCCCCAGGGAGAGCTGCAGTCCCTCCTCCACCGAGAATTTGGGAACCCAGGATGCCCCTGTGCGACTGTCCCCACGATGCCTTCAGAAAAACTACGAGATGGTCATCCTTTATCTTAAAGGTGTCTGGAAGATTTTGAGCTAGATACTTCATCTCTGTGATGGGGCAAACCTTTGGTGGAGCCAAGGGAAACCCTATCATATGCTAAGCTGGGGGTCAGCGTATGGTGTCTCTTCTAGGCTCCAGGACCCAGGCAACTGTCTTTCAGCATTACGTGGTCTTGCCCTTCACTGGGCAGTCGTTGGTCTTCAGACAGGTATGGACCCTGATTTTGTACGGAGGAAGGATGCTCTAATTTGTGGCTTTGGATAGCTGTGTTCAATTTTCCCTTAAAACATGTCACTTACTGCCCAAGCTTCCTGGCAGATAAACATTTGTATCTCACTTTTATCTGCACTGACACTATTGAAGCTACTCTGCCATTACAGCCAAACCCTGTGATCACTCAGCTTTCTACCACTTGATGCAACTCAAAGTGGAAGGTAAGCTCAAAGCACAGCTGGGGACACACGTCTCCTTCCCAGCGGGCTGCGGCTTTGTGAGCATTTGCAGAGGAGGCTGCGGAGGAGAGGTCCTGGCCTCTCTCCCCCTCGTTCTGAGCATCCCTTCTTTGTTTCACACTTCACAAGCACAAAACGTGCCCTTCTCAGCTGATAGCTGAGGGTCTCCACTGTGTGACCCTACATTTCCCCATGCCAGCAGGCTTTGGGGTGTGCAAGAGTTGGATGCTAACAGACAGGTAAAGCAAAGTCTTTCCCTAAAGAGCCTCTGTCTCCATTCCTCAGGTCCCAATCTAACATGTGGGGGTAAACACATGAAAGACAGAGATGTTCAAATACCACAACTCAAAGCAGAGATAAAATAGGTAGACCACAGACCTCAAGCAACTCTGGCCTTAAACCAGTATAAATCCCAGGGCCACGTATGGGAAAGCAAGCGTAGCCTGTCCTGAGATACCTTACTTCCAGAGCGGAGCCACCCTTTCCACAGGGTGTTGTACAGCCCTATATAAAAGTTCCCATTCAAGTCAGTGCTAGGTTGGGTTTCACGGATATGTCAGGATTTGTTTTATGCTGTGAAGTACAGATATCCCTGACATGGTACACTTCGTCCCGGCTTCAGTGACACCTCACATTGCCCTCCCAGATTTTGGAAGGATGAAGGCAACCATCCTATTAAAGCATGACACTGCTTCTGTACTATCCTCTGCAGGTCAGGGGAGAGGGCTAGGAGTGTTGTTTGGATGGGTAAGGAGGAGGCTGATTGAACTGCAAAGCAGCATTTGTAATATCCATTTGAGGAAATGCCTGTGTTTATCAGGGCATTATACCCCCCATTTATCTGTCATCTCTTCCCCTCTTCAGCTGACCAGTGAGGTTTTACATTGGCCAAATCGGGCAGGCTTTATTTTGTGTATTTACTTTTTCCTTGTCACGCTTGCAAACAAATGCACATACCACACACGGACTAGTTTATCTATATAGCGCACACAGACTATCATCTCTTATGAATGCACCAAAAAGGTCAGAGTATTCAGCTTGCATTGCAAATCAGCACCAGTTATGTACTCTGACAGCACCAGATGTCAGCTCCAAAATGAACTGCATCTGTTCAGCAGTACACGAGGAGCAATGCATGCGAGGATGAGACCAGACTCTGGAATGGCCCCTAGAGCCAGGGCTGTGGGCTTGCATTGCAAATGCAGCAATGAGTTCACCTGCAAAGATAGGTTTGGATTCTCTCCTAGGACTTGTTGCTCTGCTTAAGCTGAGTTGAGAATGAGAACTGCAGGTAAAATGACAGCACTCAGACAAACTGAACTTGGTGCCGGCCTGAGCGAGTCAATTCCCTTCCCTGGCTCTGAGCAGATCAGGTCTCTCTTATTTTTCCACCAGCTGTTTCCTACTTCAAATCCTGCTCCCCACCGGTTAGGTGGTGTTACAAAACACTCCGCATTACATCTGCTGCAGCCCCCTGCTCTACCTGTTGGCTGGAGCAGATGACTTCTCTTGCTGGCCTTTTGGGACAAGGAGGGCTTATCCACCCAAGCTTTCCAACCTACTGCGCAGGTGCCTCATGCCACATCAATGGGTGGCCAGGTCCAGCTGAAGTTCAGAGACATGGTGTGCAGCAGCCTTTCCAGCTCAGATGCTCGTCTCCATAGTCCTGCTCCTCCAGAAGATGGCTGTTTCCTAACAGGCTACTAGAAACATGTTGGAAGGACCAGTCCTAACACAAACACTACTGATAAGCAATCCAGAGCATCTTAGTCCATGGTGCATTTGGGGTCAGGTGGTTGAAGGGGCATGTGGGCTACGCTCTTACTCATGTGCGGGAGTCTGGGCTGGTTTTTGTAGTGCGGAGAACCTTGTTTACACATAGTTTCATGTCTGTTTCAATCAAGAACTGACCTGACTGGGACTACATCAATGGGAGCAGAGCCAGGGTTTTAGGTAGAGCTACAAAGCTCTGTGCTTTGCCAAGTGGCTCCTCCAATTAAAACTTTTCTAGTATATTTACAAGCCGAATAATTAGCACCTTCAGATATCCATAGATTCCCAACGTCTACATTTACAGTAAATTTCTAGAAAATAGGTTAAAGCTACATTCAATGAGCATTTCAGAACAAATGCAGTAGCACAAAAAAGGGAACACATTACCTGTTTTAATGTTCATAAGGATTAAAAAACTTCATGCATTTTAGTAGCTATGACAGGCTTCCTGCTACCCTTCAGAAGAGGTATGAAGTCATAGACTCAAAGTGTCTTCCTTCCTCTTGTCAGGCTCTCAAGTGGCATCTTCCCTCCAGAGTGCCAGTTTCACCAGTGCTGAGGGAAGAACTGGGCTGGTAGCGACAGCTGGGGCAGGGCTAGCTGCCCTGCCCACAGCATCCAGCCTGGAAGGGCTCCTCAAAGCCACTCCCCGTGAGTTAATCATGCCCCTTGTGAGGCTTGGCAAAATACATCCTCACTGAACATGATGAGGATAATTTGGTTTATTTTGTCTATTTGATTTTTTTAAGGCAAGGGCAAGGGAAGGTTTTCCTTTCCTCCCTTGCACGTTGCACCTGACATGATAAATCTTAGAACAGTAATGAGAACAAGTTAATATGGGACTATATTTTCTCTTCTCATAATGAGCTTTGTCATGGAAATGGATTGATTTTATGTCACTTTCTTTTCTCTTTATAATTTTTATGGGTGGAACGAGGTAGCAAAATTGTATCTCCCATAAATTCAGTATAAATTTGCCTTAGCCTACGTAATTCTCTGTTTGTTTTGGCTACTTATTTCACTGTTCCCCTGTTTACAGCCTTAGAAAGAGGGAAAATGGCCAATCAATCAAAATCTGGAATACTGAAAAGGTCACAGCCATCCATACAATACCACCGTCCCTGCAGCATTAGGCGTTTCCCAGCTGTTGGATCGCTCCAGATGTGCCTCGCTCTTTTTTCCCCTGCAGTTTGCTCAGGCCTTGGAGGAACTGGGGGGGGAAGGCAGATCTTACCTAAATGAAACCTCGGCACAAAGAACGGGAGCGAGAGGCTTCTGCCTCCCCTCCAACCAGAGCAGATGTCCCGTCTGGCACATGGCGAGCAGAGCACCGTGCTGCGATGAGCCACCGTGCTCACGTATGGCAAAGCTCCCGTCACGCTGCTGTTGTCCTGTCACTAATATTGTTAGCCCCTCAGAGGGAAAACGTATTAACTATTTACCAGCTTCTTTCCAACTGCTCTTCCCTGCAGCCCCAAAGCTTGAGACCATGGATCGATTCTGAATCATTTCCCCTTGAATGCTGCATGGCTTTGTCCACGCTCTCCAAATTTCTTGTGTACCACTTTTTATTAATCCTCTTTCCCTCCAATTCAACAGCTGCCACTGTGGCACAGAAGCAATTTTCTCCCAGGTACACACAAATAAACAGGGGGCTGAACTTTAGGTATCCCTTCTTGTAGGGATGAACTAGACACCTGTCGATCCATTGGTGCTCATCTCTCCTTGCACAGACTAATTGAAACTTGAAAATCCTCATTAAAAAATGGAAGCATGGAAATAAAAAGAGATTTTCACTTGGTGCAGCTGACTATATGCAAAATCAGTGGTAATGACTGCAAATAGGACAGTTATCTTCTGCTGCCTGCAACAGAAGGGCAGAATGTATGGATGGCCGGTGTGTACCACGACAGCCTCAGCGTGTACTAAGGAGATGGACTAGTTCCTCTTAGGTAAGGATCTGGACTCTAGAAGTCGAAGTGGATCAGTAATTTGGACTCATCATGAATAGGCACAGAGTCAGAGGCTAGTTCAACTCTCTGAGAATGGTAACCCTTTGCAGTAAAACTGCATACTCCCATAATAAGAGGCAAAACCATTGCTTAATGGTTTTTGGATAATAACTCTTTTAAATGGGAAGACTGTATAGGAAAAAAATTAAGCAGGGGAATTGCACTTTTGCATTTTATGTGATAAAAACAATGGGAGGATAAAGGGAACATGTGGCTGCTATTTTGCAAATTGAGTTGTGGAAGCCAGTCTCCAGCTTTTCTCCCATTAAGGATTAACATCTGGAGATAAGAGTTTAAAATCCAATATTGCCTTGAAAATGATGCACAGACACAGCTTCAAGTCACTGTCCTGGCTGCACAGTCACAGCTTACCAATTTGATACCCCTTGTTTCCCACTAAACTATTCATTCTGAGCATCGTTTATGTTTTCTTTACATCATGTCCCAGCTGGAAAAGGAGGAAGACATCCTGTAAGTACTGTAGCTCCTTTTGTCTCTGCTTTCACTCTCCAGGTGCAGCACATTCCCTGCCTCCTTTGCTTCCCTGTGACACCACTGCTGCCGGTTTGAGGTCCCTGTATCTTCTTAAACAGAAGAATTTCATACCTGTCACGTTAAGGTGGAATTTAGAAGTGGACAGGTTCATACACAAATAGTTGCAGAAGGGAATGAATATGTCCTTGTGATCAACCCAGGAAATCAAGCACGCTCTTACTTCAGCTCCTCTCCAACCTGCATTGCTCTTCAAACAGAAATCACAGTCCACTCCAACAGAAAACAGCAGCCCACTTGAACTATGTCAAAGACTCCTCCACTTGTGCGCAGCACCCTCATTAACCACTCCCTGCTAAACCTCCAGGCAGTTGTTTCTGCCGTCTTGCAGTTATATCCAAGAAGTGCTTCCAAACATCCATCAGAAAGAGAAATTCAGGGTATTCCCCTGAGCTCCCACGTGCCCTGTCAGGATGCACAGTTACTGTAGGCACTACACAACTGCTTTGCTAAACAGCCCCAGCAACCACTGCAGAAAGGGAGGGAAAGCTGAGGCACAGACCCAGGGACATGCCAGGGGAATACGGTTGTGGAATGAGAATCTGCCTCCCCCTTGTCCTTCAAGATTAACTGTCCTCTAGCAGCACCTCAACACCATCACACTCATAAATGAGAGATGAGACCCACTCACTGCTGAGAAGGATGAATTTTTCTCTTTACCTTTTAAAGAGAAACTTAAGGAAATGTTAAAAAAAAAAAAAAAGATTTACTGCAGCAAATACTGATTTAAACAACTGGAAAATTTTGAACCTCATTATATAAGAGGGAAAAGTCCTAGAGAAGGAGAAAAACTGTTTCAGCTATTGAACAGTGCCGGCATACAGACAAATGGGTATCACAGGGCTTTCTGAAGGCATGAAGCTTGGAAATTAGAAGTCAGCTTCCATTGAGAGAGAGAACAAGAGAGCAAGAAAGGAGTATATTTAAGTCCTATGATACTAATAATAGTAGGCTTGCGTCCATTTTCCTTCCACAGTGTAACTGAATAAACAACCATTGATATTTGGAATAAGATCGGTAATGTATAACCAATGCGTAAGAAGGAGAGCTGGCTGCACATTACGTATTCACAGAAGGGGGTAAATAAAGAACTCAAGGTACTGTATTTAAAAAAACCAAAATCCTGATTTTTTACAGCAAACCCAGTGTTGGTTTGCCTCAAAAGTGTTGGGAATAAATCTAATTGTAAATAAAGATTACTAGAGGTAATGCAAGTAGAACTAAAATCCCCCAACCCAGTAAAAAGTGATGGTTTTATGCTGAAACTGTGGTCACCCTTGCTACCATGGTTTGTGAAGCTCAGCAAAGTAAAACTTAGAGAAGCAAAAACCTTCTAAATCCACCCCAACACAAGGCTGAGGGGTCAGTGTAAGTGCAAAGCTCAGGCTGGGGGGAAGGGGGGTGGGGAGCTTCTGTACCAAAGTTTGTTTCTACTCCTGGATGAATCCTCACACCCATTTAAAAAGAAGCAGGGCAGGAAGGTGTATGGAAAAACTGAACTGGTTCCAAGACTGTGACGATTTGTTCAGCTGCATGGCAGTTAGCATTGAGCACATCAATCATCTAATTGACAGCTAATTGGCTTGTCAGCTCAAAGTATTCTTTCTGCCACAAGTAGTAGGGGTGTGGAAGAAAAGCCACCTGGGAGTCAATGTAAATTTTTCTGTATGCAGAGCTCTTGGATAAATCATTTTTTCTTGGCAGCTAATAAAGAATTGTCCACAGAGCTGTTCGGCACAGCTCCATTGCTTAATAAAGGGGCTCTAACATATTGTTCACATATGAATGGAGTTATGAAAGCATGCTGTGATTTATAGGCACCTTTCAGTTTATACCTCTGATTTAGCTAGGCTGGGATTTGATTCTTTAGGGAGTTTTTCACTGGCATTTGCAGAGCACCGGGCTACAGCAAGTTGTGAAGGACTTAGAAGCTCAAGAGCAATTGCTACTGTACATCCCCAACAGAGCCAGAGCTCTCTGAACAAGGACAATAAGAAATGTTTGCCCTGCAAATGCTCTTTCAAATCCTCCTTCAAAAAGTTAGGTTCGTCTGCAATATTGCTTTGTCATCTTAGCTTTACAGCATGCCTGTAAGGAACAGCTCAGGGGACAAAGAGCAAGTACGGCTTTCATTTCCTAAATCAGGAGAAATATCTATTGCCCTGGTTAAGTACATCTGGAAGAGGTAAAGTGATCTGAATATCGTCCTCTTTCCATCACCATCTCCTTGACTTTGTTTGCCATCTGTTGCCCAGCCTTTGCTGCAGGACAGAGAAGTCCGTTGGCATATGAGAGACCCAAGAGAAAGGTGCTGGTTTGCAGGTGCTGAGCAACCTTGACTCATCCCCTCTCCTCCTCCCTCTGCTTGCCCATTTGGAATTGGAGGACAATACTGATCTCCCGGGAAAAGCCCTGTGGGGTCGATGGCTGATATTAGTTTCAAAGCAGCAAAACAAACAGACAATAGCTTATGAATTGTGGGGGGGGGGGGAAGCTGCCCCCAGGGCACAGCAGCAGACGGTGGTGAAGGTGGTGAATGACAGGGTGTATTGCACCTTCTTGCAGAGCCTTGTGGGGCCTCTGTCTTCCCAGCTGGCTTGCCTTAAGCTCCTTAATTGTCAGCAATCCTTCGGGTCCAGAAACCGTGGAAGGCAGTGGGCGTGCTGTCACTGTATGTACCTATATAGACAAGTTTGCTTCTTTGTTCTCCTGCCCCTCATTTGTGGTGTTCACCCAGCTCTCACCCCTCCCCCCAGCCAGTAAATGCTTCATGCTGGGGCCATCCAGGGGAAAGGGTGCTCTCAGAGAGCTGATACACTATAATAGATGCAGTATTAACACAAAAAAAAGAAAAAGGAAAGGACTTTGACAGGGACCATGGAGTGTTAACTTGACAGAAACAGCTAATAATGCGATTGTATAATTTTAGTTCTCTTTGCTGACTATATGGCATGAAAATTCCTTCTAACTTCTTGTCACCAAAGCTAAAAATTTAAATAAAACTTACATCATTTAACACTGCCTTGAACATGGGTGATATTTATTTGCCTTCCCTTGTGCTTTCATTAATAAGTTTTGCTGTTAGATTTGTTTGTTAATCCTACAAATGAAATTAAACCCAGGCTGTTATACATAAAGAGTTTGCACAGATCAGATCTAATAATGTCATATTGTGTTACTTTATACAAAATGATTAGCTATTAATTAATGTAATGGAGGAAAAAATAAACAAAAGCCTCCCTGAAATGGGCATTTCACATGCCATGCATGGCTGGAGTTATGCTAACTCTGCGAAGAGTATCAGCTACTTCATGCTGGACACAATCTTGTTCCCACTTGAATCAGCAGAGATATTCCGGTGTTGGGGGCAAGCTCAGATGCAGCATGTCATGGGCCAGGTAATAAGCAGTTGATGTAATTCACTGTGATTTTACTGGTGCTGGCACTGCTGGGCTGATGGTAGCGTATTCCAGTAATGAGCACATCTCCCTCTGTAAGGTGTTCTGAGGGGTGCGGGGATATGCCACATTTTGTTCCGTTTGTGTCTACTGACAGTCTCTCCACACTTGCTTCCCTTTGCCACAACAGCAGCTGTGATAAATGGCTA
The DNA here is from genome assembly GCF_015220075.1 of Falco rusticolus. NCBI lineage: Eukaryota > Metazoa > Chordata > Aves > Falconiformes > Falconidae > Falco > Falco rusticolus. The sequence goes on from NC_051190.1 coordinate 17,421,950, forward strand.
TAAACCTTTACAATCTACAATTTTGATTCATCACCCTGTAATATAGCCCTGATCATCTCCCCACACCTTTGTGTTCTGCAATGGCTTAGGTCCCCCTGGCTGTGGTGTCCATCATCTGCATCACTCAGCAGCTTCAAGTCTATCACAAACCCGCCAAGCATGAGTTTAGATGCTGCACAATGCCGGAATAACAGCATAGGGGCAGTTAAGGCTTTTTTGAGAATCTTATACATAGCAAAATCTTTTATATATTGCATCAAAATTTTAAGCATCATTTTGGTTCAGTGTCTGTTTAGAAATTCTACTCCATTCTGTTAATATCAAGGGAACGATGTTAATTTGCCCCAGAAGAGGATTTGTCTCTTCTTTTGATCAGTGGCATGACCAGGGTATTTGTGTATTTTCTGTTCTAATGTCAGAGTAACTTGATGACATGCACAGGCTATTATTCAATAATGATGCCTAAATGGAGCTATCAGAAGGGTTATTATCAAGGTTATTAAAAAGCTATTCTTTCTGCCTTCAGTTTAACCATGAATTGCAGAGCTAGCCATCATCTAGGTGAGGATGTGCGTATTAATCAAGAGACTTCCTACGGTCTACCTAGATATCCTGAGCCTGGATAATGATTGATTTACTCTACTCTTAGATTAGCACACAATCAACTGGGGGTGTTGAACATCTGACCAGCAGAGTTAATTCATAATGCTTGGCAACCATTTTGCCATTTTCTCACATCTGTTCTTTCTGGCTGAGACACGAGATTTCTTTTAAGAGCCCAGAAAATGGCACATACAGAAATGTTTGTGGTGCAGTGCTCCCTGCTATCAAATGTAAACAGTCCTACCAAACGCCCTTTCACTTCAATGCTTTTCCAGGAGAAATAAGCCTTCTATGTAATAATATGCCAGATGCTAAAGTATGGAAAATGCCAGTATTTTTGTAGCAATCATTTGAAGGTAGCTGCACGTAATTGAATTCCTGTACAAACCAATTGGATCAGGTAAGTTACTAATAAGCTTGTGGGCACCATTTGGGCCGAGTCATCAAGTTCAGAAAAAAATATTTAATTTCACTTTTTGCCTTGCTAAGGTAAAGGGCAGCTCCATATCGCTCTCCCATGCTTCTGGCAAACCCTGAAGTGCAACACAACTTGCATCTGTTGCTGCAATTTCTTTGAACGCAAGCATGGCAATTCAGCTGGCTCGGGTCTATTTTGCTGACTCTGCACTACCAAGGCATACATTTCAGGTTTGGCAACATTTTCGCAGTGCTGTCAAACTAACCAACACATCTAGTGTTAAATGGTTTTCCCATTTGCTGTTATCATCACTTTCACAGGTTACGCTTCAGCTTCGCTGTGCACTTCTAATGCTTTTACTATCGCTGTTTGCAAGTGAAGAGACCAGAGATGCCAAGACACAATGTCCACTGCAGCCCCTTTCCCCAGCAGCCTGAGGATGACACGATGAAAATTACAAATGGTTACTAAATGCAGACAGACTTCTCTCTGGTCTATCCCTCAGTTATATTATCAAAACTATTCATCCTGTCTTGAGAAGTTGTCAAAGATGAAGAGTGCAGAACAAATGTGAGGGTGGATTTAATAAAGAGTTTTCTGAGAAGCATTGGTTGCACAATCTAATTCTAATTCTAATTTAATAAAGAGTTTTCTGAGAAGCATAGCTTGCACAAATGCTAACAAATTTGGAGGGGCCCTCAGGGCATTTGGACAGCGCTTTGAGCACAAGGAGCTGAGCTTCAACAAAATGGGAGATACAGGCACTTCACAGAGAGCACCCAAGATTCACCCCCTTAGACTTAAGCTTTGCATAGCAAGCAATGGTGTGCTGGTGAACAGCCCTGTGATGCTTTCCAGAACAGTATTGTGAAGAGCTACTAGGATTACACTGATTTGGAATAGCTGCCAAAAGTGAAAGGAAGAGAAGAGGTATAATTTATATGCAGAAAGACATATATATCAAAAGTAAAAGTATTCTGAATTTCATACCATTCATGGAGTCAGTAGGCTGGAAGCTGGATTCACAGTAAATTGAGGGGGACCAACCAAAACTACTTCCCTGGAAGCACATGAAAAGCCTAGTGGAGAACTGTCTCAAAAACATACACACTTTTATTGATTAATTCAGTGGCTGGAAACTCATGTTTAGTTGCTGCTTCTGCTAATAAAGCAAAAACTACTAGGACTCTATACCTCTGATGTCATGGCAAAAACTGAGAACAGCACCTTGCTTTGAGACAATGCAGGTAGTTTCTAACACATATGCCTTTGTACAAGTGCTCTCCCTGTTAGAAGGTAAGACCTCACTACACACAGTCCTATTAGAGTCCCACTTGCTATGGTGCCTCCCCATCCACCAAGCCCAACACAGATCTAATCTTTTCTGGAAAAGCATCTTTATTACAAGTCAGAAAGTACTTCAAGCTTCTGCCTTGGAACAGCAAATTCATCCCCTGGAGATAAATAAAGCAGTACAATTCTGTATCCCCCCCTTCAGAGCTGGATACCAAACACAGATATTCCAACCCTGCTTTAAGAATGAAGCTGTTGGATAAAGAGGGAACTCTTCCTGGAGCCCTGCTTTATGATAAAACCTATTTTTAGGGAGAATTTAGCAACACCAGCAGATGAAAAGCACCCAGCCCACAAATCTCTCCAGGCTACAGCCTCGTGGGAGCAATAAAGATGTAGTGCTGCTATAAAAAACAATTTTAGGTATGCCCAGAAGATAAGTTTCAGGGACAGAGTGCTGAAGATTTGGCTATGTGGGGAGCTGGTGTGCCCCCCAGGGTTGGCAGCACCGCGGTGGGGGCATGGGGTGTAGGTGGCTTTGTCCTTCTCACTGTCGGGGGTTGTTTGAGCCCAGCTTAGCTCAGTGAAGTGGACTCCCGCGGCCCGATAATTTATGCCTTGTTATGTCTTAGCGCTGTAATTTACCAAAATAAAGAATAACATTCCTGTAACAGAGATTAATGGCTGTCAAGCTGCAAAGTAATTTTTCAATATGAAATGGAGCAAAACTTACATTTTTAGCACAATTTCCCAGTTCAGTGATGCACCTGGTTATAATTATGATTTACATTAACCATAACATCATCCTTCTTATATCAACTTGCCTTAGTGAAGAATGAAATAGGCCCTTGTTAAATGTTTCATGAAATAATTCAAATTACATATGCTAAAATTTCCCAGCTCCCACTAGCCAGGCTAAAAATCAACAAGAATAAAAATTATTTGCTGCTGCAAAGGCCCTGATTCCGCATTAAGAATTAGGCGAGTAGAACCCTAAGAGCTCTTGTGTTTAAGCTAATTATAACAACAGCTGACAAAAACTTTAAGTCCAAAACAACGATGCAACTGCAAAAGCCATTCTCCGCAGATTTTCCATGTGCTAAGACTATGTTCAAGCTAACATTCTCCTGTAAGAAAACAGAAAAGAAACAAAAATCCCTTACTATCCCCAAAGTCAGTGAAGTTCAACCCTTCAATACCACCTAATTAATTAACTTCCAAGCAGCACTGTAGGAAGGCAAAGGAGTTTGTAATTTGTTGCTTTGCTAATGTAGGGCCTGAGCATGTATCTTGTTCTCTAAGCACGATGAAACACTTGCCTAGTGGAGTTTCTCGCCAGTATATAATAAACAAATCTTCTACAACTAAACCAGAAGACAACATCCTTTCCTTGGCATTTGTGAGGAATGCAAAGCATTTACACACTAAACATTACAGCAAAAAAAGCACTGAAATTGTGTGAATTATTTGCCTTAGAAACACAGATAAATGAAATACAGAACTAATGTAGCCCTAAAGAGCAGGTAAATTCATTTGAATAATAGGATTATGATTTATGATTTTCCTATTACAGAATGAGTTCCAATTCTACAGCCTTTAATTATACACTGGCTTGAAAAAAAGCTGCTCTGTTCCTGTGCATGAAGTATCATGGCCCCAGAAAGGATTCAGAGGAGATCTCAGGCACCACGCATAAACACAGCTTCAAAATCCTCCCCTGTCTGGGGTCCCACATCCCGTCCCAAGGGAGTCCCCTAGCCAGCAGCTTACCAGGAATCCAGGGGGCTAGAAACCCCCATCCCCGGTAAATACGCTCCATTTTACCTACCTAGTGCTGGAGCACCCACTGGAGACCTTTCTGCCTTGCGGCTGACCCTAGCTGAGAGTGCAGGATCACTTCAAACCTCCTGCTCCACCATAACACATATGAAGGAACTCGCTGCTGTTTGAGGAGTGTTTGAGGAGCACCCCAAAAAGCTGTAGTGCTATCCTGCCGTACTTGACCCCATGCCTGCCCTGCAGGGTTACGGTTTGAGCCCTGTGCCAGCCAAATGCTGCACGCGTGGCTATTAGTGGCAGGGGCACCTGCAGTCGGTGGCAGGGACCACCAGCACTGCCCGTGCGGTGGGCACGGGTCGGTACGGAGCTGCCCAGCTGGCAACAGCCCTGCCTCACCAGTCCAAAGGGCTCTTTCATTTCCACCGACTGGCTCGGTCCCTATCAGCCGAGATGGGTAATAGCTTGGGTCTGCTGCCACTGCTGGAGTAAAGTTCAGCACTGAATCATTAATTAGGATGACTGGATACTCTGGGATTTAAACTAGTGATTAATGAGCCTTTCCAGCTCTAGCTCCATGTGAACAACTATCTAGTTCATGTTATATTTAATTTAAAAAAAAAAAAAAAAAATACTCACTGAGACAGTAAATCTTGCTCAGAAGAATTAGTGGAGGAAGAAATACACTTGCACTGCATTTATAATGTTGATTGCAAATTTATATTCACAATCTTTTGCACTAATTTGAATGCCTTCTTCAGAAAGACAATATAATTCATGTTTTAGGGGATTCTTTGAAAATCTGTTTAGAAATGGGAAATGGTGAAAGGGACATCGTAACAGGGTAAGTAGAACAGGTATGGCAAATAATGCAAAATAATTAAAACTAAGCAAAAATACAGTGCCTTGTTCTTAATTTTTGCACAAAACTCTTGTTCCCTTTGTGGTAAAACATGATATTCTGTCAACCCAATTATTCTCCCCACTGTTAATTACTTTACAAAGTAAGTTTGAATTGTACTGTTTGCATCATGCAGATACTGAGACATTCTAGGTTTTCCTGGTTTCAGGTGTTTTTTTTTTTTTCCTTCTTAAGCAAAGGTTACAGTGCAGAAGTGCATGGCAAGTGCATTGGAAATACAATTTTGAATTAATCTGTTCACAGCATTAATCCACTCCTAAGCTCCCTTCGCTCCGGTATGATACATAATCGAAAGCTGGGATCATGGCTGGCTGAGCAACGCTTTCCCTTACATCTGCATTCAGACACCATGAACTCAAAGGCCACCAGTCCTACCTAATTCCTCTAACTATGTGTTCAGTGATCTCCCCACCAGGAATCAGTTCAGGGTCTCTGCAAATTTCCATGTGTTTGAAGTTTTCCTCTCCTCTTTTATCTTTGTCTGAAAGCTGTCAAAATGCAGCTACAATTTCATAGGGTAATGAGGAAGAGATTAAAAAACATACACATCTGTTACCTAAATACGTGCAATAAGGAGAACATAAAATAAATAAAATTAGGATCCCATAAAAGCAAACAGCAGTCGCTAAACTGCTGGCACCATTGCCTCCTGCACCAAGCAGTGCACTGGGTTAACTCCTGCACCCCCGGGCTGCAGACACACAGCTTCTGCAAGCCACAGGCCCATGGGCCAGCAGCTCCTGGGACATTTTTATTATGGTCAGGCTTGTGTCCAGGGATGTAGATGGGCTGGAGGGAGGTGGGTAAACACGCTCCCCATTCCGTCCTCTTCGCTTTGCCAATGGGACATAGCCTGAACAGCTTGTGAGGCTCTGGCAGGTCTTCCCCAGCTGTGACTCATCTTTCATGCAGCTGAACAGAAAACCCTGAATTTCAAATCAGCTACAAAACAAAACCCAAAGCAAAGTCTTTATGCAGCAAATTAAAAATCCACCAATACTGAGCTTAAAATATTGACATCTTGTTCTTTGGGATTGCTCTAGTATCATCTCTGGAAACACCATCAACCTTCTGTTTCCCCTACCTCTGCAAGACAGAAGAGATCAGCCCAAGCCTGTTCATGGGCAGGAGAGCTGCACGTACACGTTGTTAGGCCTGTGGGCTGTGATGTCCACGCAGCTTTCTCCATGGGAGGTAACAGAGATCGTGGAACTGATGTTATCTACCTGGACTTGCACAACGCATTTGACACTGTCCTGCACAACACCCTTATCTCTAAATGGGAGAGACATGGATTTGATGCAGTGACCACTTGGTGAACAAGGAATTGGCTGGATGGTCACACTCAAAGAGTTGTGGTCAATGGATTGATGTCCAAGTGAAGACCAGTGACAAGGGGCGTTCCTCAGGGTGGGGATTGGGACCAGCACTATTTAATGTCTTTGTCACTGACAAAATTGGGATCGAGCACACCTTCAGCAAGTTTGCCAACAACACCAAGCTGTGTGGAGCAGTCAACACACTGGAGGGAAGGGGTGCCATCCTGAGAGACACTGACAGGCTTGAGAGCCGGGCCTGTGCACACCTCATGAAGTTCAACTGGACCAAGTGCAAGATCCTACACATGGGCCAGGGCAATCCCAAGCACAAATACAGGCTGGGCAGAGAACGGGCTGAGAGCAGCTCTGAGGAGAAGCACTTGGGGGTATTGGTTGACAAGAAGCTCCACACAACCCAGCAATGTGTGCTTATAGCCCAGAAAGCCAACCGTATCCTGGGCTGCATCAAAAGAAGCACAAGCAGAAGTTGAGGGAGGTGATTCTCTCCCTCTACTCCGCTCTCGTGAGACCCCACCTGCAGTGCTGCATCCAGCTCTGGGGCCCCCAACGCAAGGAGGAGAGGGACCTGTTGGAGTGAGTCCAGAGGAGGCCACAAAGATGCTCAGAGGGCTGGAGCGCCTCTCCCACGGAGACAGGCTGAGGGAGTTGGGGTTTTTCAGCCTGGAGAAGAGAAGGCTTCAGGGAGACCTTAGAGCAGCCTCCCAGTACCTAAAGGGACCTCCAAGAAAACTGGGGAGGGGCTTTTTACCACAGCATGTAGTGATAGGATAAGGGGGGAACAGCTTTAAAATGAAAGGGGGCAGGTTCAGACTACGTATTAGGAAAAATTTCTTTACTGTGAGGGCGGCGAGGCGCTGGCACAGGCTGCCCAGAGCAGCTGTGGGTGCCCCATCCCTGGCAGTGCCCAAGGCCAGGTTGGATGGGGCTGGGAGCAGCCTGGTCTGGTGGAAGGTGTCCCTGCCCATGGCAGGGGGATGGAACTAGATGGTTTTTAAGTTCTATGTTCTAAACCATTCTATGATTCTATGAAATGGGCCCATTCTCTTTAGTTTTAAGCAATAAAATCCCAGAAAACCTCTCACTTTCAACCTTTATCCAGAAAGGGTTAAGCTCCTAAATTGGATCCATTATTACCCAAATGAAGACACATACCAGTAAGCTAATTACGTTTCTTACCAAACTCGTGAATAATTAAATATTTTATTGTGATGTTACAATTTGTATTTATTATCCTTTGCTAAGGAGTGAAATTAAACATAATGAGGCCTGTTAGAGTCTCTTTTCAGAGATGAGCCCATGTTACGGGCACCTATATCATTTGCACCAATGGTGATTAATGGGTTTAATTTACTTGTCTTGCATATGTTGGAATCTGTGAGGGGGAGAGAGAACGGAGGTCAGATTGCTAAAATCCTTTTAATTAGACTAATAATGCCAAGTTTGCATGTGTTAACTAGGGTGCACTATTAATTAGTTTTAGTAGGCTGTTTTCTGAAAGGTGGCACTGCGGCATTTATGCATGTCTTAAGATCCCAGGAGAGCTAATAAGATGACAAACAGAGCATGACATTACACATAACTGCAAACAAACAGCCTTTAATCTTTCTGGATGAAGAATTGGGGGTAACTGATGGACAAAACACTTTCTGCACTGTAGCTGCCTCTCCTTTTTGCCTTTACCGGGTGTTATTAATTTGGCTATGGCACAGGCTCCACAAAACAGTCCATCCTCAGCTGTGGTAGAGCTGGAGGTTGGTTCTGGGTCTCAAGTCCAACAAAATCAATAGCTGAGGACTCAGCCACAACCAAGATGCTTGCTTCTGGGGTTTCAGTTCTAAAGTAGCTCTTCCAGTCCCAGGAGGCAGCACAGATTGGTCCCACTGGCTAACAGCCTTCCCTGCGGGTACCTGGATGCTCAGCCCCCAGCACTGCAGCAACTCCTGTGTTTATGTCAGGGAGCCCAGGGCAGCCTGGCAGCCCTCAAGGTACCACCAAAGCAAGGCTCACCCCTGGGCTGCTCTCACAGCTGGGGCAGCCAGAGAACAAGGGGCGATTCTGTTTCTGGTCAGATAGCAGGTCAAGAAACAAGCTCACTGCCAGGTAGGGGTTGGGGGAGAGAGGCAGAGATGTCGCAGTTGAGGGCGGCAGGTGTAAAGCTCTCTGGTACAATTTGGCTCTCAATAGCATGGAAGTAGAAAACACATATTTCCATAAAATGTAATTGCTAGTTACCACACTGGTTGTCTTCCATCATCAGAGCTCAGCACAATCAGTGGGCAGGTAAAATTATCTCCAGTTACCCTATGTAAGCAACTGGTATCAAAATCTGCCTGTATCCCCATCCCAGGGCTGGCAGGCAGGACCTAAGCACAGGCTTCCCGGTTTCTTCTAACCCATATTAGCCAAGCTGTGCCACCACAAGCAGCCTTCAGGGTGTCCCCAGACCACAGAAACAATAAAATTCCTGCCTTTTTACTGCTATGAACCTGAAGTTCAGCTGCACTGTCAACAGACATTTGTAACAGCAGATTCACTGCTCATAGGGATGTCTAAAGGATGAAGATTTCAATCTTCACTTGGTTTTCTCTGTTCATATTAAATACCTATTGGTGCACTAATGTGTGGAATTTGTGTCCACATCTGTGGAGAGATTTTGAATGCAGAACAAGTGGGGATTGTGCTATAAAAATCCATAGTGCAGACAAGAACTGTAACAGAGGAAAAATGTCTTTAGCCTATTCTTTCTGCAGCCCTGTCACACTGTCCCCAAGAAATACAGGCAAGTACCTGGTTCACGTCCCCATAGACTATAGGCTTACTCAGCTATAATAACGAAGGGAGGTAGCTCCTGCTTGAAGAAAAGAGGTGGGGAGAAGAGGTGTTTTGGAATGTGCGCCAGGTCAGGCGTTTGGAAGCCAGTGTAACCCTGTGGGAATGCAAAGATGTGTTTTATATCACTCAAATCTACATGCACGCTGGGGTGGGGCTGGCCTGAAGTTACCCAGTTTAGAGGATCAGCTCTACAGGATCAAAGGAGAGATGGATGCAGCTGCAGAAAGACTGTATCTTTACAGATCCTCCAAAGCTGGGGGCAAGCAGGGTGGATTTGGGGCACTGGAGTCACCACATGGATCCAGAGCTGGGGAACTGCTTAGGAAGAAGGAACATAAACATGAAGTTTCATGCCATGAACGCTTCAAATTGGATAGTATCAAAAAATAGCCTCGGTATCACCCATCCCTGGAAGTGTTTAAGAAACACATAGATGCAGTGTTTAGGGACATGGGTTAGTGGTGGACTTGGCAGTCCTGGGTTAACAGTTGGACTCATTGATCTTAAAGGTCTTTTCCAACCTAAATGATTCTATGATTTTCTTAAAGCTCTACACCCACCCCCCATAGCAGAGTCAGGAGGTAAGGGGGGGAGGGAAAAGAAAAAAAAAAAAGACTGTGCTCTTCACTGATTGTGCTGAACAGGACATGGACGTGTGGCTGAGTTTGCTGTTCCCCGTTCTGCTGGTCATGCTTAAATCAGAGTTATTGCTCCGGACATTTCTTGCTTTGTTGCTCATTTACAGGAACTTCTTATGAAACTGATTAGAGCTGGCACCGGAACGAGCACATTTGGAAGCTGGAGCAACTGGCAAGCCCTGCGTGTTGGGAAGCCCTGAGCAGAAGCAGGGCTGAGCCGGCGCTGCTTGCTGCCCCAGCCCAGCCCCCGAGGTGGGTGCCCACAGGGGGGCTTCTCAGCAGCACCCGCACGTGGAAGAGCTGCAATCCTGTCCACAGATGGACCCACAAGGATGGTTAGTGAATCTTCTGAGCGTAAATGGTTGTATACAAGTAATCATTTATGTTTCTCATTTATTTCTCCTATCGTTTAAAAACCTGTAACATAGATCAGAGCGAGACCCTTTGTAGCCTAATATCCTCTCTCCAAATGTCGGGTAATGGATGTCCTATTTCTTACAGTGACTGTTTGGTCTTGAATTATCCAATGTCCCCAGTTGCTAGAAATCTGAAAGCTAGAGATTCATTTTATGGCCTCCAATGGACTTTTCTTCAATTAATTTCTCATTGTTTTTATTCCCTTGGTCCTGCAACATCCTGAAGCCATGAGTTCCACAATTTCATTATGCATTTCCTTTTTTATATTTCTGCTCAGCAGTGTCATGTGGTATCTCCCTCCCTCTGTCACATTCATGAGCAATTGAGAATAACTGTTTTCTGACATATGTAATAGTAAAAAAGGTTATTTGCTTCTCAAAAGGGAAGAACAGATTACATCTATAAGATCAGTGACTTAGGGATACTAAATACATACAAATACCTGAATAAATAATTGCTTAATGTTTGTTGCTTGATTCTTAACGAAATATATTGAATCTTTTGAGTATGATATACATCCAGGGATTCCAATGAAATGAATCATAGGTCTTAAGCATTTAGGGGAGCTCAAAAGCCAGAGATTTTGATTTATTTTAATTTATTGCTGAAATGTATTGACAGGCTAAATAATGTTGTTTCCTACATCATAGGAAACCTACTTATTGTTTTGATTTCTGTTTGGGTAGCAAGAAGATTGAATAGATGTCTGCTCTGGTAATAGAAGTGTCTAAAAGTTTCCCACATTTGAGGAGGCTTTTCAGAGACACTGATCACATGAATTCACCTGAATGGCTTACTGTACTTTGGTCTCTACAGATTAACTATTATTTATTTAATAACTTTTAATGTACCTAAAAATTAATGGTATTTAGTATTTTCCACTCACAGCCTTCTGGCTCTGCTTGTTAGCAATCTCCAGGGTAAATCCTGGCTTCTTTGTCAGTTTTTTGGGAAAAAATATCTTAGTAAGCCCGGGTTATTACATTGCAATAGCCCTACTAGTATACCTGAAGCTAGATCATGTTTGAGGGGCCCAGTCAAGCTGCAAACAATGCCATATTCTGCTCTACTTCAGCCTACCTACATAGCAACAGAAAAAGCAGAAATGCAGCTAACCCTCCCTCACCAAAGGGCATACAGCTTCAGCTGAGCTCTCCCTGACGCACATCCCTTCACTCCTTACTTCAGTGCCTCGACTCAAGTATTCCAAACATACTCTCAGCCTTGTAGTCTGCTTGCTTAATTCCCACAGAAGGCCTGCTGAGTTGTCTTCAGGCTAAGCAAAGACAGATCAGGAAAGCAAAGCCTCAGAACTCAAGCTTGAAAAAGACCATCATGATCTCACTCTCTAAAGTGGGAGACAGGGCAGATATCTTATACATTTCACAAAACTGCCGAATATGTGAAACGGTTGAGGCAGAGGAGTGCATGGCTGGCAATGCTGTTTGATCTATTCACTAATCTGTCTGTGGCAGACAGCCCTCTGCCTCTCAAGCAATAGGTTTTCCTGCACTCCCCACCCCCATAATTTCATTTTTCACTTAGATGAAAGCTGGTACTGTCATCCTTTTGACCAACTGCTATGCATTGCCAAGGCAGACTGTTCTAGGAAAGATGTCCACGTTTTTCAAACATTTCCATTCATGCTTAGCTCACTTGTCTCCTCCACTGTGTCAAGTTCTGCCGATTCAAAGCCTACTGAAACCAATGGAAAGGCTTCCCATGATCTGATCCAGAGCAGGCCAGTGGGTTTGGCTTCAGGTCTCAGGTGGAGGCAATGCTTTGAGAATGAGGCATCTGCCTTGGAGATGTTGAAACCATCAGCAGTTTAGTCCATAAATAAGCAGAGGTTAAATGAAAGCAATAACCATAGAAGAACAGAACCATTAAAAATGCTGGAAAAGACTGGCAGGTGAAAAAAAAAAAAGTAGAAGAGAGGAGAGAAAGTACCAGGATGTTTGCAAGTCCCTCTTTCTGAGTTTCAGCTCACATCAGAGCAGCTTGGGTCTGCAGCCCGTGGGTACATCTACAATATCACTCAGATGAACCATCATTGCTTAGCACAGGTAAGGATCACAGCTGAGCCAGAGATGCAAATCTAATGGGCACTATAACAAACCCTCCAGCAACACCTTATTTTATTTATTTTGAGTGAGCATTGAGTGACCATCAAGACATTATCTGACAAGTGGTGTGTCTAGGCAATGCACTGGCTGTGTGCCAGCTTCCTTCGGCGATGAGTATAGGAGTTAGTGGCAAATAAACCTATCTTTCTACCATTTACCAACTGTTAGGCTACGAGCTGGCTTTTCAATCAGATCTTGTCAGCCTAAAAAGCAACACATCACTCTGAAGTGGTGTTCTGGGATCTGAAAGGAGACACACTGCAGATTCTTCAAGGAAAATGGGATACAGGCATTCATTTCTGGTACAAGCATATCACTGCGGTTTACACCTGATGCTTTGCTCACAGCCACAGTTTAAAATCTGCCTTGCAGTGAGAAATGAATTGGTACATTCTCCCACAAAACAAACATGGATAAAAGCATGGGGGTTTGGATCCAGGTTCCTAACGTGGCTGCATTGAGACTATGGCCATAATCAAGTATCCGTTGCCAGAACAGTCTGCAGAATCATGATAAGCATTTCTGGCACATATCCCACCTTTAAGTGGGGAATCTACAGAGTTTTCTCTGTGAAAATTATGAGCACTCCAAGACACTTTATCCTGAACTGGGATAAACTGAACTCTCAATTATGCTTAGATACTCAGAAAAGTTTCAGTCTGAGTCAGCTAGCCTTTGACCTTTCTGATAAAGTTTTGGACTTAAAACCAAGCAGATTGTGGATTAGCTAGCATTTCAAAGCATGATATTTCACATTACAGAAAATATTTAATCTTAAAGAAAAAAAGAAGTGAAACTGTGTTTTTAAAGCATCTTCAAATTCTAGTAACAAAGACCCATAGGACTCACAGTTCAGAAAACTAAAAGCCACCCCCACAAACTATAGGCTAGACTCTGTTCTCCAGGACCTAGCTTCCCAGTAGGTTAAATGGGAGAAATACCAGGTCCTTCGACATAGATGAGGAAATATAGTTCTTATTAATTCCTCTGGCAGAAAAATAGTACCTGTCACAGCAGGAACAGACACCCAAAAGAAAATACCAGAAGGTGGTTATGATAATAAGCTTATTTTCATTACAGTAGGATTCTATTTTAAACCTTTCATTAGACTTAAAATTTCAGAACATACTTCTTGGATTCTAGATTGTCAATACTTTCTCGTTTTTCTTTTGTGTCAAGTCTTACTCCTGTGGATGAACCTAGTTTTGTTGCATAGGGAAGATCTTATTGTCAAATTACTTAATTACATGCAGAGGACATCTTTAATTCTGATTATGACTAGAATCACGCACGTCTTCATTTAGGAAGTCCTATTGGAATCTGTGTGTCCTAAGCACAGGCTCTTTGAAGCATTGCTAAGTGGGGTAATTTTATTGTACGAGTTTTCTTGTAAAAATTATTGTCTTTCTGGATGTCTAATTAAAATAAAGATGTAATAAAGAATTTATAGTTTTAATTACGGCATAGATCTTAAAGCAATTATAATGTGATTAATAATTCCTTAACAGGCTTTCTTATATGAGATGAAGAAAAAAAAAAGATTTGAGCCCCATGAAAAATCAATATGCATTACTCAATTACGTTAACGAAGCTACACAAAGCAGTCTAGGTCCCAATTAAATTGTTCCTCATGTTAAACTGGCAATGGATTCTGTAGTTATTAATGAGTCTTGATCTATTTGTTTAGTCATTGTAGGTTTTTTGTGAGCTATAGGGTTTGCTTTTTTTTTTCCCCCCACTGGAAAGATGCTGTAACAGAGATGTGCCTATGGCCTCATCCTACCTGAACACAATTCCAGACAACAGAGTGAACAAGGTTTGCTCCAGGACTGAGCCCAAACCCTTCCTGCCTTGCCTTTACCTATGCTGTGAGCCAAGGCACAGCCGAGGAGCTGCTCATCAGGGCCAAGCAGATACAGTGCAAGGCACTGTGCCCTGTTCCAGTGACCTCTGTTCCCCGCACTCGGTGGTTCAGGGCACCGCCAGGATCCCCCCCAGGCCGAACATGCTGCTCCCCTTACTCTATACAGAAAGATCACTGCCAGACCCACTGCAGTGCTGAAGGGTCAGACAGGACCCTAGGTGCACCCAGTGTCTTGCTCCACTGGTTGCAGCTCCAGGTCCTACACACAGGCACTGGGGGCCAGCAGCACCTCCAGGAGCTGTACGCACAAGCTCAGCACGAGGGATCCCTCACCAGGCAGCACTTCGTTTTCGTAGGGAGAAGGGAGCACGTAGTCCTGTGCTACACCCACACATCCAAATTCTTCTCTGCCTAACAGTGAGCAGAAAGCTAACTGGTGCAAAAGCCTCAGCCCCCACTCCGGCAAGCACTTTACAACATGATTAATTTTAGGTATGCAAAGGCCAACAGTATTATTTACATATCTAAAATTAAAAATAAAATAACTGATGGAGGGGACACTAGATCTACAATGGTTAGTGGATTGAAGCTAAACAGGAACCAGTTTTTCCCTATTTCTCATAAAAGCAGGATCTCTGGAGAAGCCAATGAACGTACCAGGGAACAGGTATGAAACAAGCCCAAGGAAGTATAATCTCAAACAATATCCCTGACAAAGTTCCTGCCAAAAAGACATTGTAAAGGTCAAAAATATGATTTGGTTCAAAAAGGGAACAGGGAAGAGTCACTCACTGACAGGAGGGTTTTCTAAGAGTTCAGATGCCAGTTTGGTGAAGCCCCTAAATACAGGGATGGGCCAAGCATCAGAGAACAGCCACCTAGACCTGCCCTGTGCCCTTCACCATTTGCAGCTGGTTGCTGCCAGGCACAGGGCACATACCCAGTACAGCCGCTCTCCTCTTCCTTGGTTCTTTTTTTGGTGATGTTTTTTTAAGTATTAATGAGAGGATTTGGGGGGATCAGGATTTAATGTACCAATTACATGTCCTCACTGACGTTTCTACCAAAAATGTTATCTATATTTATTAATACCCTGGCTGAACTGGTAGAGCAGAGAACTAGATGAGTTCATATTTTACAGATCAAGTGAACTTTAAAAACAACAATATAGCTATACATTCACTCCTGCACAGACAGCTTCCCTGATAAATCCGCCCAGCAAATGAAGCCATGCTAATTTAGTGTAACACAGGGGGAAAATGACCTCTCAGAAAACTTCTAATTTGTCATTCTGTGATATGGAATGTGGCTTGGAGATTCTCTAATTGATCATTAAGAACACATTGTTATAAAGGTGGACTTCTTGGTGCAAGAAGAACAAATTCCCTGAACTTCTGAAAGAAAGAAATCAGCATTCGCTTCAAATAAATCTAGAAGACATTGATGTTTCATTATGTTCAGACCAGCTATAGCAGAACACAGATTTATTTTGGCCCTGTCGGCTTGGGTGCATCACTGCCTACAGACCTGAGCCTTCATTGATATCTCTGAGTGATGCTGCCCTACTGCAGCAATGCACAAGGGTAAAGACGCTATTAGAGCTACCTGCAGATTTCAGCATCCAGTGAAACCTATACATTGAGCTGGGTTTCATTTCTTGAGTACATCCTACGTAGTTCTGTTTAAAAATTCACCTTCCTTCTGCTAAATGACTGCACAAATTCCTGTTGATTTGAAAGAATTGGTCAGATTAAAAAAAATATATATCTGTAATTGCAATGGGGAAGAATGAGAACTATTTAATTCCAAGTTAATTCTGTGATTTGAGTGAATGCCTTAGAACTGGTTTCAGTTACTTGAAAATCAGATTCTAAAAATCCTTTAAAGCACTTCAAAAGAAGTGCGAGGTTTCCCTAATATTTTTCCTTCCATGTTATTGTCTCTTCTGTTCAATACCTTTGGGTTTTCCCAATACTCTGTGGCTGCAGCCAAACACAGGACAGAGAGGCACACAGCTCATTTCACTTACAAGGTGTACATCCAAGCCAAGACAGCTGGTTGAGAAGCCTCCCCTTCTCCTCTTGCCATCAAATCTGGGCTAAGGCCACCCTAAATGTGGGGCTGCACGTGCAGGAGAGGAGCTTAGGGTGACAGCCTGGTCCTCTAGCTAAGTATGTAAAGGAGCTGAAGTGGAAAAACACACCTAATGGACTAGTGAGCTGGTTAAGGCACTACAGACGCGTGACAACCACGTGTATTTAGTTTTGAATTACTGGTGGCAGGATGGGCTGCTGCTATGTTCCTGGCCTGGCCAGACCCTGCGTGAACGCATGCAAGACTTGCAGAAAGGCCCCATTTGTGCAGGATCTGAGACCACATATGGCCAGGGTTTGTCCAAGTAACAGGAGCTGTCAGCACTTCGTGCCTTCCAAGGCGACGTCCCAGCTAGTGAAGAGATTTTTCAGGAGACCACATTCTGCATCAGACACTGAGGATGACTTTTGGCAAGGTCCCGCACTCACTCTCCCGTCTCTGAATACTATCTTTGCTTAACACACCTTCCTCCCATTATTTCTTTTCATATCTTTCTTTCCATCAGGAAACCATTTGCCTTGGCATGTTTTTTCATCCTCTCATTTACATGTCTCCTGCAAGACTAAAACTCCAGCATTGATTTTACCACAAGATAATGTTAATAGGATCAATAAACCGCAACAACTACATCAAAGTGTCTGTTCTTCACCCTGCAGGACTGCAGAAGGTGCTTTACTCTTAAAGTACATCTAATACACCACCTCTTACTCGTCTTGTCTACTCTTATGCAGGAAAGACTGTCTGTCTGCCAGGTAGAAAATAAATTATTAGCTTGCTGAAATTATTAAAATTTTAATACCACTTCAGCACATATAAAATATTACTGATGCAATTAAAAAATAGACAATCAGCTCAATGCATCTAAAAATGGGTGCTGTATGCCCTGACAGGAATAAATGAAGTCTGTTGGGAAGACTATTATAAGTACAGATTTCTCCTAAACCTAAAAATTTCTCAGCTGGTAAAAATCTGTTGTCCTATTTCAGTCAGGTCAGCCACGATTTAACAGTATTTCTAGGGGAAGATTGGGAAAGACTTGGTTCTAATTGAGCTAAATCCTCTGAAGGTACACATAAAGGTGATTTTCAGTGGAGTAAAGGTTTCTGGGTTAGTTGTTCCATGCAGTGTTTTAGACAGATCATTTCACAGAGGTTGCAAACCAGAAGTTATCCTGGTTACAGGATGGGAGAGAAGGTTACGACAGAAAGTTTGTTCTGGTTACTTCAATTCCTGTGTTGTGCACCCCCAGCAAGCACTCGCATGGTCCCAAACTGGTTATTGCAGCCAGCTGCAGAGTCACAGGAGCAGAGGGATGAACAATGTCGTCTATCATTTCTAAACAAATTATTTCCTTGTTCTTTTTTTTTTTTTTTCCCCCTATGCTTTTTTATTCTAACCAATAGGTGACACTTGAACTCAAAGCATTTTGCAGACAGGGTTAAAGAACATTAAAGTCAACCTGATTATTTTTCTCAAGATCATCCAAAGTATTTCAGTGAAACACTAATGACTTTTTGTTCAGCTTTGTGACCAAAATAATTTCACATTTAGCTAGCCAGTCCTGTGGCACTGGAGAGTTTGAAGGCAGTGTAGGGTCTTCTGTGGAGATGACAGTTGGCCTGGGCTGACACCAAAGGACATCTCTGTGTTCATGTGAATAGGAACCAGGGTTTTACCTCAAAGTAATCAAAATCATTTTACTGACTGCTAAAGGTAAGCAGGTGTTACGCTGAAGAGGCATAAAGCCTTTAGACAGAGGATATGAAGGCGGCCTGGCTGAGAAGCAGCAACTTAAAGTCATCATCTTTCAGGAGACCTTGTGAAATGCGGGGGAGGGCTCAGCCCCCTCCCTAGTAAATGCCTTTCTGAAAAGCCACGTAAAACCCTGCCAGTCTGAGTAAATCAAACCCAGCAGCCTGCATTTGTGAGACTTTGCTGGAGATAAAGGGTGAGATTCATAAAGCGCCTGTGTAATTCAGCAACACAAGTGCTACCAGAATTTCTTCCCTAAGGGTTCTTGTAAATCCAAAACCTCTAAAAAATAGATCTTGCGACTTTTTTCCTATTGATTTAAATGGACTCTGTGTTATCCCCAGAGCATTTTAAACTTCTTTCAATATGTTTTTCCAGTTTTATTTGAATATGCCAAACAAACCAAAGGCCTTAATGTTATCCCTATACATAATGAAGCAGATTTATTCTGACAATTTAAATTTGCTTAAATTTAAAACAAAGTTCAAGGCTTTATAAACTCTAGCTGAGATACTATCATCATATGATAGAATGCCACTTTGCCCCCATAATTATCTGTTTTTCAACTCTATATTTAAAAGAAATCATCTGGAAGCTTGAAAAATATAGCAGTACTTTTATTAAATATTTAAAGAGCCCCATCATAAAAATTTGGCTCAAAGTAAGTTAACAGTGAGGGCAGCTAGCACGGTGTCCTCCGTTACACTGATGCACATCAGTAATTTGGAGAAGGATAGATTTTTAAGGTCATTCAGAGCAACCTCCTGCTCCATGCAAAAGCCAACACTTGGTCAGGTCAACTGTGCATTTGTCTTGCTGAATCTTGAAATCTTGGAATAACTTTTGATTTATTCTAAGTTTACCTTGGCGTAGAACTTGTCTACATAGCAAAACTAGGGGAATGTGTCCAAATTGAAACTAGACACTGGTGTAAAACGAGTTAGTTGAATCATATTTACCTTTCTGTAAGGTATGGTTATTCATGACTAAAAGAGCAATAATTTGAATTTTTTTTTCCAAATTAAATTAAGCTCAGTTAAATCCATTTGAATTCTGTATAAAATTGTCTTTTCAGAGATTAAATGCTGTTCACTAAGTTGGTTTTAAATGATGTTTTTGCAATGGTTTGACCGAGTGCCTCGAAGTTAGATCAAGGACATTATACATGTTTAAAAATTCACTTGAATGGTTTTGTGACCATGAAGGATCATTTTTTGGTCTTATGGGTACACTGTAGAGGTTTGGTTTTTTTAACTTACCCTACAAAACAGGTTTAAAATGAGAATTTTATCTGAAAGAAATTACCCAATTAAATGCTCAGAAAAATATTGCAGGCTTACTCTCAGTAATGTCCAAGGGAGACAGGAGGAACAGACCCACACTATTCCATAGGATTAACCAGGTAACTAGGGACTGGGACTTAATTTCATTATATAATTACAATTTCCCTTTATTTACTGTGATGACTTAGCTGTAGGTTGGCTTTCTAATGTCACCATAACTGGCTTTGGAAGAAAGATCAGGATAAAATAAGAATGAACGCAATGTGCTCAGCTAAAAGGTCAAATTCTAGTCTCAAAGCCATCAGCTTCTGAAGTTCCCACCTGGGTACAAGCTTTCTACCAAAGGCTCTGGCCACAGTCTGGCTCATGGAGTCTCCAAACAGAATTTGGTCAAAGTACAGCTGGAGAAATTACTTTAACCTTTCAATAAGTATCCAGCGCTAAGCAGATATGAACAACTTCCAAGGCAAAATGTCATAGCAGAACAACTGTGAACAGTGGGGAAGTCAGTGAAGGAAATCAAAGCCAATTTACACTCAGAGAAAACCGCTGCCATTTCTTCCTCTCCCCCTTCCTCAAGTAAGCATGCTATGCAATAATGTGGGGAGCAAACTGGTCTCAAAGAAGGCAAGGACTGGTCAGGTTACGGTCACTCTTAAATGGTTGCAGTAATTGCGTTCCAAGTTTCTTATTTTTATTACAGCTACAGCTAAGAGAATCAGATTTTCAAATTCCATTTTTCAGAAGTCCTCTGGACTTTAATCACAGGCCCATTAGCCACCTTGTTTTGTTTTATACAGATTTTGTAGATTTAATGTCCTTGTCTGAGGAGGAGAACGTCTAGAAACGGTACTAAGGGTGAGCAAAGGGCAGAGCTGGTGCAGTCTGAGCCCCCGAGAACATGCTGCTCTGCTGGGTGTCTAGCGGATTGCTGTGCTCCAGCCCAAAAGGAGCCTGCTTGCGTGCCAGGGAGATGTTTTCCACTGCTCAGGGAGCTCTGGTGGGGAAAAGGCCGATCAAAGTAATGATTAAAGGGGATCTTGCAGGGTCAAGCTGAGCTCCTTTGTTCTTCTGTGTGTGTGTGTTTGTGGGGTTTTTTTTATACATTTGCACTCAATAAAGCTAGCTCTTGAGGACACATTAGCAATTAAACCCTTGCTTGGCCAGCTAGACTCTCTCAAATTTGTTTTAGAAATATGGAGGAAAGTGGTGCATCTAGATGCTTGTAACCTGAATTCTCTCTGTATCATTCATTTTTGCTCAAGCTGTTGAAGTTTCACATTAAGCTGTATTTCCAGAAATATATTTGCAGAGAGGCTGGTTATACAGTTAAGCTAGTGAAAGGATACATTTCCTCAGCCACTTGCCACACTCAAACATTTAAAAAAAAATCTTTTTGTCCTTCAATCAAAACCGCAGTAATAAAAAAAGCTAATTCCACCATAAACACAGCAATCCCCATCACATTTAGGGGTGTGGCACCCACAAGAAACTTGACTCCAAGAAATCTTTACCTGAAGGGAAAAATATTTTTTATGACTACACAAACTCTAAAGACAAAAATAGGTCTGGTAACCTGTGTGCAGGCAGGGAATGAGTTGTTATTCTGATAGGAAATGTGAGTTTTTAAGCGCAGTCTTCATTACCTGAGTACTACTTCATCTTGAGGATGAAGAGGAAAGACCACAAATCCAGTCCAGCAATTTTGCATCACGAGAAGTGAATTTTGTTTTCCAAAATCCTTTGTTTCTCAAACCAGAACCTTAAAGTTGCTCAGCTATAGCAGCACCCTTTGAAACAAATCACCTAAGCAGAGCTCACCTCAGAAGACAGTCATATCTTGCTTTAGCTGCCTCGCTCCACCGAACTGTCCCCGCAGTGCTGACCCAGGCACTCAGATGTGGGATACGGGAGGCAGAAACTCACACACAAACCCACATTCTTCGGCAGGTTTTACAAACACAAGCCTTTCTTACAGGAGTTCACAAACCTTGCTTGTTCATTCTGAAGTCCTGGTACAGGGCACATCACCAGACTAATTCCCTACAAACTGTCATTAAAAAAATCCAGTATTTTCTAATGTTTAACAATTTTTTTGCAAACTTTAATGAAGCATTTCTTTCTCTTTGCACTGAGGCATCTCAGATTTTTTCTTCCTTCTTGTTTTTTTGGTAGACTTAAACAGGCTGTATCTTTGACATAGGATGAAACATGGAAAGGCCCCATTACCACACCCCGCAACAAAACATTAAGGAAAATGCATTATTTTCCCTCTGTGGTTTTAAAAAAAAAAAAAATAACACTAGTTTGAAAGAAATTTTATTTTAAACTGCATGTTAGTTTCAAAATACCCCATGAAGATTTTGTTGACAAAATGCTTGACAAGATGAAAATATGCTGCTTCAAAAGTCTGCAAAAAAGTTTGACACCAGTTCCCCAAATGTACTGATGCAAGAATAAAATTATTCTGAACAATATAACTATTTCCATACACATGCAATGCTGTTTCCACTAAGCCTTGCATCTCCAGCTTGCAGTCGTTACTCCCTCATGGGCCCCACAAGGTTGCTGCTACAAGTAAACCATCTCTCAAGGATTACTGATTGCCCACAACTGAAAGCCATGTGGAACCCAAGTAACTTCAATCACAGCACTATTAAACCAACTTTAAATCTGACCTTTTACATTAGAAGTTGCATCTCCCAAGTGTGTCTCTTGCTCCATCATGCAGAAACAGCGGGGCCAGAAGACAAGCAAGAGACATAGACACCAGGCCAGAGGAGGCACCTGACAGCAAAGAAAAGGCGACCACATCACTTTTCAGCCTTTAAATAGCAAAGGGTGGTCAGGAGCTGACCAGCCATGAGTGGGGTGATTTGGCCACATGGGATTGGTCAGGAACAGGGTGATCTGGCCTCTTGGGATTGGTCAGGAGCCGGGTGATCTGGCCTCTCGGGATTGGTCAGGAGCAGGGTGATCTGGTCTCTCGGGATTGGTCAGGTTACAAGTTGCTCTCCAGATCTCCATTATCTAACTCATAAGGAGGATGTACAGTGCACCTCAGGCTTCGTCTGGGGGCAGCAGCTGTAATGTTGCCCCTGTGGGGTTAATGAGGATGGGTTTGCTCTGTCCTCAAAGAAATCAGTAGCAAAGTTCCCATTGCCTGTTGTTGCATAGGATCAGGGCAAGCTTGGTTAAATCCTTGGTTAATAGGCATTGCTGTTCTTTGCACACAGGGACAAATACATAAAAACCAAAGGAGAACCCAGATGTATTAACACCACCAACACAGCTTAAATCTCAAGTGACTGGTGCTCCTGAAATCAGACTCTAGTAAGCTGTTATGTTGTATGTCCCCCTTTGTATGCTACTGCTCTGTCTGAAATGCCTTATACCAGGCTGAGGGACCTTTTAGTGGAATAAAGCCCTATCCAGTGCAAGTTTAGTGGTGTCTCCATAATGTAACCACAGTGTCTAGAGAATACACCCTTCTTCCAGCATGTCTGCACAGACTAAAGAAATTAAATGAAATAAATAAAAGTTAATTTTTCTCTCTGCTTGAGGAACTTCAGATGCTGAAAAACCATGGTCTGTGGAGTGCAAGTAGAGAGTCCACCCATCTTCCCACCAGATTAACATCAGAGGATCAGAAATGAAATGCTCTATCTTGTACCCAAGTAATGTACTTGGAAGAGGAAACAATTAATTAATGCCAGGTAATATTCTCACAGTCTGATTAGGTGACACAGTGACTCATACATTTCTTTAACCAGCTCATAGCTGCAATGAAGGTACAGCAAGATTCCCTTTCACTGAAAGCAAATATTAAAACAACTTTCATTATCTTTTCATGAAAGGGGAAAAAAACAGTGACCTTGGGAGAATTTCTGCCTCTCCTTCTCCCTCTTTCAAAACAAAACCAAACCAAGGCAGCACCTCCCCCCAAGCCCATCAAAAGACAAAGCAAGAAAGAAGCATAGCCTTTTTAACCATTGAAGATGTTTTAAGATGGGCTTTTCCTACAGGGATTTCAGAAGCTCCATTGCAGCTGAAGCAAGCAGCTGAAGCAAAGCATGGGCCACTGAGTCAAAGAGAGAACGAGAGCAGACATACTACAGGAAGCTATTTTAAACCATTATCGGAGATCTGTAGCTAAGCTCTCCAGTGGCCTGCTTCTAGCTAAAAGGCTTCCACTTGAGTGCTTCAGATCATGTAAGTTTGTTTAAGATGCATAATTCATGAAGGGTACATAACACCATCCTTGAAGAACTTTTCACTCACCACCTGCCTGACTGAGAGCTGACAGGGTAGTGTGACTTCAGAAATCTGACATTAGCACACTATGTGTCCCAGGAAGGGGCAGGGATCACTGTTGTCTTAACCCCTTCGTTGGTGTGAATGCCTGAGGAAACCAGCTCATTCCGTGATTAGGCCTATTTCCATCTGTTGTCATTACCAGTAAAATAAGAGAAAGGCAAATGATGTGAAACGTTATAACTACTTACATTATAGTCCTTGAAAAGAGTATGTAAAGAAAATGTCTGTTTCTATAGGCTTTAAAAAAAGATATCTATTGCACACAAAAGGCCAAGTACAACCGTCCCTGCTCAAGCTGAGTAGTACCTTCCAACTCAAATAGTCCCACTGAAATCAATTTGGGATTATAGAATGCAAGTAAGGAAAGCACCACCTGGTCTTTGGGTTGCAAAATAAGATGTGTGAGGAACAAATCTTCAGCGAAAATTAATGCGATATGCCTCGTTGTGGCTAATGGAGCTGTGCCCGTTTACATCAGCTTCGAGTCCACTGTAACATCGTGCCTATTGTAGAGCACTTGGGTTTTAATTACCAATGGTAAATAGTACGTTCTTAAACTTTATAGACCTTATATATTTACCCTACTTTATTTTGTAGATAAAAGCCCAGCTGTGGCCTGATAGGCAATTTAGGCATGATTTATGGACTTCGCTGTTAGTAACAGTTTGGAAGTTGCTGTGTGACAGAAGGGAGGGATTTTTTTCTAATTTATTTTGGGAGATAATGGTTGGAGTGGAACTGTCATACATTCCTTTCCCTTATAAAATTGCTATTTTTTTTTTTTAGTAGGGCTTTAGAAAAAGGGAAAAAATATAGGGCAAGGCAAGATATAAAGAGAACAACAATGGACACAATAGATGGGATGAAGGATCTATTGCATGATAGAGAAAAAGCACCGCTTTCATAATTTATGCTGTGGGCCAGCCATCCCAGCAGTGAGCCTTGTCCCACTTCCACCCGAATCTCAGGCTGTTCTCCCTAGAACTCCATTTATTTTGGCTCTTTTATTACTGAAATGTGCCTCCTGCTGTCAGACTTGATGTGACATTTGGATTAAGCACAGACACCTCTCTGTTCCATTTAAAAGGCAGAAGCAGCAAACACATGCACACACAAACCAGGACAGGTTAATTTTCAAAAACAGAGTATATGGGGATTGTCATCCCCCTGTACACACATTCTCCAAAATAAACTTTTCACACAAAGCAGTATTTTGCCTCCTGTGTACTGCAGAGCAGTGAAGTGAAACAGGACTTCCACCCAGGGCACTCTGAGCATGCACATTTTAAAAGAAGGAAGTTTTTTCTCCCAGGAGTTCAGAGGGGTTTTGTAATTGGCAGCTTATATGACCCCACTGTGATTTCTGCCCTATACCAGAGTGCTGAGACTACCTGAAAAGTGATTTGTAAGTCAGAGAGAAACAGTGAAATACATGGACATGGTGTATTGACATGTGCTTTATCCATCTGTCTGTTACTGTGAAGGCTAGCATGCTTTCTTGCTTTTACAAGGGTCATTTGAGCCTTTTATCAGAGTCAAATCCTGCTCTTGCTTCCTGCAGGGCATGTGAGAGAAATGACACCGAACATTATTCTCTTACCAAGGGACAGAGATTATCCCTGTGACATGGGTGCTTCCTGGGGATAACCAAAAACCTGACAGTCAGAAAAATTGGTTCCTCATGCCGATGGTTCCCTGTTGTTCAGAGAGGAACAAATTCAGCAGGCCGATTAATGTAATTATTTTGTATCTTTCCCTGTGTAAATCTGGGCAGAAATGCTGCTAAGGCAGCAGGTTCACGCAGGATGCTTTGGTTCAGTCTTCCTTCCTCGGTGTCCCCTAGTCTGACCTGGAAGAGGCACAGCTATCACTGGCAGGTGTTTTGGGGTTCAGCCACAGTGTTGGGGAATGGAAACATCCCTGGGAGGAATGGGAACTTACTCTGGGTAACTGGGAAAAGCAATGTAAGTGAACTTGGGAATTTAAGGGTTAGGGGCTGCTTTTGTGCATCATTGGAGTCACCAAGCAGGGGGATTGGCAGCAGAGCTAAAAGCCAGGCTGCCTCTGAGCCATAGGCTAGAGGGCAAGCTGAAGAGGAGGGTGGGAGTCCTCCTCTTCAGCTGCATCTTTGGTTTTCAGGTTATCCCTGCTATTGCTGGGACAGTGCAGGATAAGGCAGAATAACAGTTGTGAGTATTTAGCTCATGGACTTCCCCCTTTCAGAAAGCATCTGTTCTGAATTGTTTCTGCATGTCTCTGAGGTGGAGCAGGGGTGGGTACTGAAGGTTTTTTAAAACACGGTTCTGCTAAATTTCTGGGGTCTGTAGGGGAGAGAACCCCCTTTCACCCAGCAACTGTCCTGCAAAGGGCCCACATCAAATTCAGTTGATTTGATCTATTGTTACTTTCTTCAGTCCCTATCTTTTTCCTGTCTGCCATTGGTGACCTGATTTAATTGTCTGATGATGAGACTCTGGTCACATCAAAAGGCTGTCTTTCTGCAAGACTAAACCTTCTCCCAGATGGGCCTGTTGAAATATATATCGAAATAGTCTTTAAAAGTTTACAGAGTATTACAAGATAAGTACAGACCCAGCCATTACTTATTAATCGTTCAATTCAAGGAATAACTGTTTGATAGAAAATGGGGTGGAGACCTCGGAAAGAGTGACTTTAATGAGGTCTCAGTGACTGATATTTGGAAATATATTATTAAGTTTCTGCAGTGCGGCACTGACATTTCCAAGTGTCTTCAGGAAAAGAAATGGCACCCTATCCTCTTGTGTCTCTTGCAGGATAGAGACATTAGAGGTCAGCTCAAATGCACCCATTTATTGCTAAAAACAAAAGGGGCTTCAGAAATAGCTTAGCAGGGTTCCACTCTGCATTGCCAAGGGGTGGAAGATCCTTGGCCTTTGCCTTTTTAAGCTATCTTTTCCACTAACAATGTTTTTTCTCCTGCCTTCTCTTCCAGCTTTTTTACCTAACTCCTCAGCCCATGCAATTCCACACTGATGTATAAATAGGCTTTTTCTAAATCATCCTCCTGTCTTAAAATTAAAAGAAAGTAAGCATGCATTGTCTTCCCAGAAATAAACATCCAAGATGAGACCTGCATCTCACCCATTTCACCCCTTTAGAGATGCAACATGCTCACAGCAAATGTAAACAAGGGTGTATTCAAGCAGGAGGGCGGGTGGGAAAGTGTTTACAGAACAAAGAATTTCAGGTACCAAATCTGATACTGGCACACTTACATGCAAAAAGCTGTTTGTAGCCAAGATATGCAAAGAATTAACGTGTTCAACCACCCAGCCAAAATCTGCAGACAAGGCAATACAAAATAACAAAATTGTTGATGTGCACTTGTCTCTGGCATGAGGATGTGAAAAGAATTACATCTGCCCTCTCCAGCAGGCAATTATTCATGGTTCCTAATGGATAAAATCAGAATGCACAACAAAGCCGTGAAAACAGTATACCCCAAGCTGGCTGATGGAGGGCTTTGAACATGTCCTTTCTAATCCTTTAGCAAAAGGGTGGACTAAAGAGCATTGTGCTGACTTGGTAGGTAATACACAGCTCACCCCAAGTATAGATTTCTTTTGTGACCAGGAGAAAAACTCTCACAGAGCTCATAGAAAATTGGGGACTTTGGGAAGAGTAGTGTCAAATCAGAAACTAAATAGAGAGATTAGATCACTTCTATTTCCTGGGTCACATTATCCAATGAGTAAGTAAAAGCTCACGTGCAACTTTTATTTTACAGGGCTGTTGTGCAGAAGAGAACACTCATCTTTACATAAGAGGTGCACAAGGCTCCTGACCCATGTGGTAACATCATTCAGTTGACATATCAACAGCTAAATAACCATCCTACTGAAGCATATCACTGTGTGAATACAGTCAAATTTCCACTGTTGAATTCAGAAGAAATAAATACAAGTAAATGAGAAAAAAGTTCCTGCATGCTTAGATGCACCAAGCCTGCTTTTTGGCTCTCCTCTTTACACAAGTTGTGCTTGCAGATGTGCCCAGCCTGTGACCTCCTGCTGAAATGTATATGAAACAGGGGGATGTGACGAATTGCTGTGTCGCTCAGCTACGTGGGAAGGGAATGAAGCCTGCGTCCGGCGGTGCAATGAGAGGCGAGGCGAGACGAGACAAGCCTCCCCATCCTCAGCAGGGCTCCATTTGCAAAAAGAGGCCAACAACGTGGCAGGGCACATATTCTGCACAGAGCAGCGGAGGTGCAGTAAACCTTGACATACGGCATATATCCACATAGCCGTAAAGGGGTTAAGACTCTCTTGGTAGGAACCAGTATGCAAGAGCCTCAGGAATGACTATTTTTCTTTCCTGACTGCCCCATAAGAGAACATAGGGAACAATTCCTCCTGCCTCGGTTAATGGTCTCTCCCCCAAGAATTTCATTGCCTGATTGAGTACAATATTGTTTGTACAGGGATGATCTAAGAATGACCACAGTTTTATGAAGAAGGCAGAGGTGACACCTAGTCTCACTGCATCAACATCACAAGTGACAATGAAGCAATTAAATCGCTAACTGGATCCAAATTGTATATAATTTTTGTATGTGTTATGCTGTATTTTGGGCTTTCATTCTGTGCGTGGTTCTTTGCAGAGGTTGCTAAATATTTGTGGTTTATAAAAGCATCAAGCTGCACTATGTTTTCTTGGGTCCAGTTAAGGAAATCCAATAACACTGGAGTTCTGTCTTGTGAACATATATATGTTTCCTCCCCTGTAATGTTAGGACTGTCAAAATGAAACTGATAGGTTGGAAATAAGTTTGCAGAGGAGCCAAAAAGGAGAGTAATTTTACTAGAAACCCATCAGATAAGTATCAGAGAGCAGGGATTAGCACAGCATGCTGTGCTGTTTGAGGAAGAAGAGGATCAGTGGGGTCTAACTGGCCAAAGAGTTCAAGATACCTGGGTTTTAGGGCTGCTTCTACCAACAGGCTGTTGTATGACCTTGGGCAAGCACACTTTTTCTCTCCACACTTTCTTCTCTCACAGTTTATTTTGCCTTATCCATTTAAATTGGAGGCTCTTAGGATGGGGTTTGGCTCCTAATGTGTGTTCAAACAGAAGCTGAATTGGAGAGATCTTCATCTCTGCTGTGGGGCTCAAGGTGCTACAGTACTACAAACAAGAATAAAAAAGAATGAGTGATGCAGTATAATTGCATGAATAATAGGGTACCTTTTAAGATTGTTCTCCCTGCCAGATCATCTTTGTGCTAATAAGTTCTGTTTATTCAGGGAATATTCAATAAATAATAAATAAAACCTCAGGCTGAGACTTTCCCAAGCACAGCAAGTAATTTAAGTGTATCGTCCATTAAAATTAATGCAAAGGGTGCATCTAAATCCCTTAGCACTCTCAGAAAATTCTTAGCTTGAATATTTAATTTCCAAGCTAGGCACCCAGCAGGGTGGTCTCTGTATCTAGCAGAGAGTAGGGTAGAAATTAAGAGGAGTAATGGGCGTATTTGGGTGTAGAGCTCTTACTCACCTGAGCAGCTTCACTGGTCATCCGATTGCTTTTGCTCCTCCACAGTCCTGTGTGAAGTCTCTGGGAATCGATCACTATGTGCCTACAGGGGATAGGGCTGGGCGACTTTCGCTTCTGCTAGATTCTGAAGATGAACAGATGGGGCAAAGAAAGGAAGATTATAAAGCAGAAATAGCACCTTCCTTGCATGCAATGTGCATCTACCTCTTCTACTCCCACTGCTCCAGCTTGAAATCGTGCTCCTGAGAGCACACAATGCTGCTCTTGCTTTCAGCGAAGGTCAGTGGGGACCCACAGCAGATCTAGCAAACGGGAAGTTTAAAGCAACTCAGAGCCACCTACTCTCCATTTTTCATCTCCAGATTTCTTAAACCTAGTGCAAGGGGGGGGGTGGGTGGAGGGGGGGGGGCGGGGGGGGAGGGGGAACAGCACCAGACTTCTTATAAACGCCACATCACTATGTAGGACAGGACTGATGTGCTTCGAAAGGTGCTCACTGCAGCTTTGGTAGATCACTCTGTCTCTGTCAGCATGACAGATAACAGCCTCCAGACAGCTATGAACACATTAAAAATATACTTCCATCTCCGAGCAATCACACATCGGTGCAGTGCTGTCTCACGCTGCAGAAGCAAAGAAGGCCATACCTCTGGGAGAGCTGTACAAACATCTGCGTCTGCTTCAGCTCTATTTTTCACTATTGTTCCTTCCTGACAATTTTGCCACCCTTGATAAAAACCCGAGCAAGAGGTAAAAATGAAATGAGTTCCTTCTGACACATGCATACATATTTAAGTATTTCTGTCACTGTATGTTATAGTTGCAGGCACTTTAACCATGTCGCTTAGTTCCTTGCTTCTTGCGTGGCATCAGGTAGTAATATTAGGCTATAAGGTTTCAGAAGCTGAACAGATCTCCTCCTTCTTTCCATTTCATATTAGCCATTAAACATATTATCATCAGAATCACAACAAAACAGAGCAGTTTCTGTAATTCTGTTGGGAAATGAGGCTGACAACACTAGAACAAAACCCACATCGTTAAGGGAGCCCTGCTCATAATACTCCTGAACACACAGCTCTGTGAATATTCATACTCTATTTTTGAGGGACACTAAGCTGAAATTTGGAAATTCAGGTTGCATCATCTGGTTTCGTGGGGTCAGAGCACCAAGGAAAAGTCACAGCTCCCAGTGTTGTTCAGGGTATCTCTATCTCAGTAAACAAGGCAGAGGCAAGTTCTCTACAAAAAAGAGATGGTAGACCTGCATTTGAATGACTTGTAACTCACTTTTTAAAGAAGTGGATGTGAATATTATGGTGCTGGATTCATCATTAGAGGACAGACCAGATGGTGAAGGCTCAGAGTATAGTCTCATCCCCATGCAGAGGGATTTCTACAACTGCGTATTTACCGTTATGGGAAGCTTCCATACAGATGTAAATCCCTCTGTACTGGAATGAGAATATCCTTTAATGCAAAGCATTATGTCCTTTACAATAAGTAGCATGAATAGCTAATAGTCATTGCAATTAAACTGAAAATTTATTTGGCCTGCTGGCACCCTGACCATAAAGCAGAAATTTTATAAATTATATCTTTTATTTAAAGAGCACCTTTCACATCAGTGACACCTTCATAGATACAAATAGCAGGGAGATGCAGTGACATGTATGTCAGTGAGCCCCAGACGAAATTTTAATGTTCAGGATGTACTGAGAAGGCTGTAAAATGTCTGCTTAAATGTAGTTCATATGTATACTAATATCTCAAGTATGTGTATGCTTATATTACTATAGTAGATTAAAAACCCAAGAGGCCTGTAAAACTTAAAAACCATCAATGCAGTCCCAGATGAAAAATCCCTAAGCACTTGCCTTTAGTGAAAACCACCAAACCAGAATCCCAGCCTAATGCCAAAACTGTGTACCAAAAGTTCTTAGTGCTAGTAGCCCTCCTGAGAGGTAAGGCCAGTTACCATTGGCATGATCTTAAAGTTGCCAATGGGGATGAATTAAACCATCCTGGAGAATTCACCCAAAATTTGGTATTAAAACACAATGTAACTTAGAAAATGCAAATCATCTAAAATTATCTAGAGCTTTATCTATGATTTGTCTTGGAAGCAGAACTGGTAAATAACATTTTACACATGAACTTAGGTTCATTGGTGTTACTATCCCCAACCTCCCCTTAGCACTATCCCTGGATGGACCTCAGCAAATGCTCCGGCCAAGTGTATCAAACCCGTTGAGTCTGTTGTATTATAATGCTTTGCTTGAGTCCTTCCCTTTCCGTCCTGCCCTGACTACAGAATTTCATGAATCTGAAACAAGTATAAATTGTAGGAACAATGATTCGTCTCTTTTATTCACTCCTCAGAAGACAAAGACCTGGCCACTTCTTTTCAAGAAAGAATTTGCCTCAAAGTGGATTTGTAACACTGAAAATGGAAAGGCTGTTTTTATGGAAGAAGCCTGCAAGCAATTCAGTTTCTCCCAGTAGCACTGTAATTACATCCTTTGGGGGAAAAAAACTGCAGCCCCACCACCCCCAATCCAAAGAAAAAAACTAATTCCTTCCAAAAAAGCTGTACTTACAAATAAATAAATGTATTAAAATGCCAGTATTTTTGCCCTGAAAAAAATAGTCAGGCACAAGTTTAATATTGTCTTCTAGTAACCCAGAGATAACATGATCCTACCATAAGTGATGATTCCTGTTGATTTCCATGTAGTTGCAAAAACCTAATAAAGTTTTCCAGTCTTCTGATGAATCAAGATTCTTACTGTTCTTCCTTTTTCTGTCTTCTCCTCTGCTGTTGGAGGGAGGACAGATATACCCATGGCTGAATGGGCACATCTTCAAAGCAGCCGGACATTTCAGTATGTCACACACAACGCAAAAAGCTCTTTCTGTCCTTTGCTGCAGAAAGACTGAGTTAAAGTCTGGATGCTTTGTTGTTGTTTTTTTTTTTTTTAGTCTATAAATTCAATATCACTTGCTGTTGTCTTGTGAGGGTGTGTGTATATGTGTATAAAATTAAGTTCAAAGCTCTGTTTCTGTCGGAAAGAGGAAAGGGGTGCAAATGGAGGGTCATTGTAAAGCTGTGCAGAATATGGGGAAGTCAGCCAAACTGCCTATTCAGAAATGGCAGTCTTCCCAGCCTTAAAGTCTTTTGTGAAAAATAAAATATTCTATTACATTATTTTCCAATTTCAGCTATCTATCTCCCTCGTTGGGCTCCAGGGTGGTATATTTCCAAAAGCTCAGAAATATTTTGCTACTCACCATCTGCCTTGATTAGCTGGACTATTGGACATCACACACCAGGACCAAACATCTGTGGCCCAAGGACACCAAGGAAGCTACCGCATCATACCACTGGGAATACCCATACTACAAACCTCTGCAACCTCACTGACCAAAACATGGACCCACAAAAATAAACTCCCTTCCCTACACGCTTCTTATTTAACATCAATACAGAACTGTCTTGCCAAATGAAGATGAGTTTGGTTTTAAGTGGAAATGTTTTACTGTGCACTGAATTTGTGGAAATGTGCAGTGTTCATTTCTCCTCTCCTCTGTGCAGAGTATGCTGGATGTTTTCCTTTGTGGTATGTATACAAAGCTTTGCACAGTCCCTTTTGTGGCATGTGTTACTGTGCAGTTAGTCTCCGTATGCATGGCATTTATACAGCCCTTCCTTAGAGTTCAGCTCCTTCTCACACAATTACTTCCATTATTAAGGGGGAAAAATATTTCAGCACGAGGCTGCACTCGAGGCAGCCCAACCAGTTTTACACTTGGCTTAAACAGGCTGCTCCTAATTAACACATTCAGAGGCCTGATGTACTACAAACCTCCTGCACCAGGCAGGCAATGCATGACACTCCACAGCAAAAGCTTTTGGGAGGGCTAGGCAATGTAACCTCAGAACTTTCCCCTAGAAATACATGTTCATGTTTAAAAAGGTAAGGTGACCTATTTTGATATTCACAAATCCTTTCAGACATGCACACACATATCTGTGAAAGAAATACCACCAGCAGGTGGTGTTAGTATTTGATACTTTTCATCCTGTTTTCCAATGTAAGTATTTATTTTCAGTTTGTGCGCTGGATATTTGAAGAATATAATCAGTATTTTCGAATTTCATTGTTTGGGGGAATGGAGTTTTTTCAAATGAGGACTAGATAATTCTGATGTTGGGATCCCCCTTCAAAGCATACCAAACTGCCATGACTGAGGAGACAGTAATGCAAAAGGTAATTATTCAGAACTATCTGCTTTTCAGACCTCATCCTGGGACTTTATATCCTGATAATCCAGAGGTTAGTTTAGGAACAGACTTGATCAGACCAATATTCCAAATGGCAAATACTAAACAAAACAAAACAAAAAACCTAATCAAAACCACCAACCAAACAAAACAACAAAAGACCAGCCAACAAATTAATACCATGATTCTAAAGAATTGTGGAGATGAACTGAAAGCCATAAAATAATAAAAAAAAAGAAGTAAAAATTTCTGTTTTCTCAGTGTGCATTTTATTGTGAGATGTGGTAGAAAACACCTAACAACGAGTCAGGGTAGGTTCCAGGCTGCTTTACCCAGACAACATAACTTTAGACCAATTATACTGAAAATGTTTTGACCTAAAACCCCAGTCCGCTTCATGAAAACTTCCTGCTCTTCTAAAAGCAGATGAACAAATTTCTTGAACCTGGAGTAAAGCAGATGAAACATCTGAACTCTAGGTGTTGCTGTCACTCAATTTCCTTGCTATGAACTCCTTAAATTCCAAACCGTTTGCTCAAACCTCTCTTTGTTGGCTTTCTAGCTGGTAAACAGTACCTCTTCACATAGATACTGCTCCTTTTCACTGGCAGGTGATAAATACCAGAGATGGGCCATCCACATACATCTACAGTGGCAAAACAGGAAAACCGTGATCCACTGTGACCATGATAGAAAGAGATGCCTGTACTTCAGCTCAAACTAGAACAACAACCCTGACTTTGGTGCAGCTAGGAAGGAGGGGAAAAGAAATATCAAAGTATGTCACCCAGTAATTGAACTGAAATTTCTCGTTGCTTTTTTGCAGTCTTTCCAACAAAACCCACCCCTGGGATAGTTGTATACATGTTAGTTGGCAGTGTTACCCTAAAAAGGATCTTCTCTTCCCTTGTTAGACTGAAATCTGTTGGGGAAGGAGCTCAAAGGATGCAGATAAACGTGTCTCTCTTCATTTTGGTGGTGTTGCATTGGTTTATACTCCTGGAAGAGCTGGCCCTGTGGGCTTGCCAGCGCGCTGCTCAGAACAGAACAATAGCGATACAGAAAATCTGTATAAAATTACAGCTGTTTCTAGAGGACACTAACCATGAGATTTGAGCAACTGATGCAGGGAGAGCGTGGGGGAAGAGCTGATATTTTCAGGTCAACTAGGAGCTATTGTGTTTGGAAGTGAAAGGAAAAGATTTTTCACATTGCTTTTATGAAACATGTAATTTTCCATCTCCCTTGCCATGCCTTAAGAGCTTAATTGGACACACTTGATGTAGACACAAGCCCAGCTCCTGTCTCAAGCTTATATTTCCAAAGGTCACAGATTTCACGCTGATCCTCTGCATTATGCTATCATTTCCATGAGAACCTGAGGAGGGGAACATTAATTGCCTGTGACTGTAATTGGCTTCATGATGGTTGTCAGGCCAGTGGCTGGGAACACACACCCCAGAACAGCTGTCAGACATGTAACCTGGCAGAAAGTCACCAAGTGTCAGGAGCGTGCTCTGAGCAGGACTGGCATTTTCCATGCCCACAGAGGCTCTGCGATCAAGACTGATCTCTTGACATAATGATTCTCAAAATGACTAATTTGAAATAGTTTCAGCTAATCAAGGTGAAGATGCAAAGCATGCACAGCTTGTTGGCAGCAAGGTTCATCTTAAATCGTGAGAGGGAAACGTGCTTTCCCAGACCTATGTGCATTCAGGCCATGATGAGATAGATCACTGTGGTGTCACTGACACAGCACTGGCATTCCTGGTCAAGGGTCGGTTCAAAAAGGTCAGAATCAAAGCAGGAAACCAGCAGATTGTCGCCAGGTACACATGGTCTAATTGGCATTAATATCAGCCCTGGTTTCTCTTCTGCTTAAGTCAAAACCAGTCCCTCCTTTGAAGTCAAGGAGAGCAACTCAGTTCAATCAAAATATCAGACAGAAGTTGTGTTCTCTGTGTTACTACCAGAAATATCAGTTCTGCTCTCTAAGACCGTTGAAAAACAACTACCCTTGATGTAATATGCACGAGGGCAGAGACGTTTGAGTGTGATTTTTAGATTTATATCTGCCAGTTATACAACAGCAGCTCCGTGCTCTGCAAGCAATTGCCTTTTCTTCCTGCTGGACCAGACTCCAGCTTGCATTCACCCTGATGGGATTCCTGCCTTGGAGTACCACAGTGCATAGATTCCTTTCAAAACTATTACAGTAACCATTGGCTATCAGTGTTATTTCTGTTTTAAGAGAAAATTCTAGGCTCTACTGAGCTATGTACAGAGAAAATCCAGAGTGAGTAGTAGTCCATGTCTCAGGGAGATGACAATCTAAATAGACAAGATGAACTGGGGAGGAAAGGGAAAGAAAAGCTTTATTGATGGCAAGCAGAGACATGGGTCATGAAAGGAATTGGCCAAGGTCAAAAGGACAAGTCTCTGCTGGAGCTAGAGATACGATCACAAGACTCCACCAACCAAATCCAGTGCCTTCACACAGAACTGGCTTTTCCACAAAAAAAATACCTTTTGTGAATTTCAGCCAAGAGAAAGATAATTCAACACGTGGTAACTAGTGAAGCTGTTTTTCCCCTTTTGTACCAAAGAATGAGATGGAGCAGGAACCAGTGGGAAAGGTATGACTATGGCTGCGGTCTTCTGGGTATTTGTTCTACTAGAAGAA
This sequence comes from Falco rusticolus, assembly GCF_015220075.1. NCBI lineage: Eukaryota > Metazoa > Chordata > Aves > Falconiformes > Falconidae > Falco > Falco rusticolus. The sequence continues at coordinate 17,458,136 of NC_051190.1, forward strand.
ACATGTTGATGTTTCAGCTTCTCCCTAATGGACTTTTCAGACATTCCTCTCTTCTTGTGTTATTACAGGATTTTGCCTTGTTTTCAAGCAGCTGTTTATCACACTAATGAAGAAGGTGAATTGAAAATGGAACAGTTAGTAAAAAACCTTATTTCCTGAAGCCCAGCATACAGGAAAATGGTAAAAAGTCTATTAAAAAAAATGACTATTTATAATGACCAAAAGGACTTGGAAGGTGACATATTTCTCTGTGGCTATGGATTTAAACAGTTTGCTGCATGTTTATGCTGCAAATGTAAGACAATAATCAAGTGAAAATCCTCTCAAAAACACAATTATAGATCTCGAGTGTCAAGCATGTAGGTACTCACACATACAATTTCAGATTAGAATTATAGTTTCTTCTAATTATAGCAAAGTACCACAAAGTACATCCAACAGCTGTACTTATTTAGAGGCAAAAATGAACTTACACCTTCACACACCTACCTATTTACATAATTGCAGGAGAGAAAGTAAATACACTAAACACACACCATGCTTATGTGAACACACGTGCACCCTTGAAGACAGCTGCTTCTAGTAGTGCAACACTAGAACACGAGAAGTACGCCAGTATTGGTAGATGCCTTTCTCCTGAGTCCCACAACCTGGGTCATACAAAAAAAAGTCAGCCCAAGAGTCCTGTGTATTTGCTATGGTGGCACAAAGACTCTTCCCTACGTGTGCAGAGCACTATTTGGAGCAGACTACGCTAATCAGTGCCACAGCTGTTTGGGGAAGTAACATATAGGACTGAGCTTGCTTTTTACCTCAGTGAAATTAATCTTAATTATAGCAACTCATTCACAACATTAATGTGAAAAACACTGTAGGCTGAATGTAAATGACAAATTCGACTCAGTGTATACCTGTAGCACATCTTTTCCACATGGTTAGGAAAAGTCTGTGAAAGCACCACCAAAATGCCTCTGAAGCCTTTTCTCTCTGCTATAAGAGCAGGAAGATCCTATGCTAACAAGCAAATATACTCTTGGGCAGAGCTAAGGAACTTGATAACACACTGAGCGAAGCCAACAGGAAGACTCCCCAGACTGCAGATGAGGCCATGCATATATTGCTTTGCTATTTGGACCCAGCTTCAAACTGTGTGAGCTGGAAAACAGAAAAAAGAACAGCAGAGCCATCACAGTGACCTCTCTGTGAACCTGAATTGGGTAGCGCTTTGCTCCCTCCCACACTTTAATTCATATTTCTGTGCTGACTGTAATGCTGTGTACTGGCCCCAGCAAGAATTAAATTAAATATTTATACTTTTGTGATGAGATACTTTGTTACCCCGTAAAACTTGCACATATGGAACTCTATTAATTTATGCTAATTCCTTATTTCTCTAGAAGAGCCTTTCTCCTCATTAGCATTTGATCGTTTAATACAACTTTACTGCACACACTAAATTGAAGCCCATAATCTTTTGTAATTGAAGCTTCGTGTGCATTCATTGTCATTTTTCAAAAAAAAAAAAAGAAAAGAGGGGGAAGGGAGATATGGTAGAATTGCCTTTGTGTGGCACGCACAGCTCGGAGAGGGGATTAGCTCTGCAGGGAGCTGTTTGCAATCCCAGCCGCAGGGAGCAGGCTACAGTTGGAAGGCTGGACCTGCCCTTGTTTGTGTTGAGGAAGAATTTTCTGTTGACTTTAATGAGAGAAGAACCAGTCTTCTGGCATGTTGCCAGTGCCTGCCAGCTGTATGTGACATGGTGGTAGGGAAAGAAAGTAGAGGTGGACATTCCAACCCACAGCGTACACTTGCGGCAGGGAGAAATTGTCCGCATCACCCTGCCCAAGAGACTCCCTCTTACCTTTGCCTCCCGCTACCGGCCACTGCAGTCCTCTGTTGTCCTTGCTGAACCTCGCCATTATGTTCCTGACATTATCTTGAGATCTGGTACTGTTGGGGAGGAAATTAACACCTCTTCCTTTGCCATAACATTGCCTTTCTGTGTCCAGTGGACCAAATTCACTTCCACTTACCCACAAGCCTAATGAAATGAAGGAAACAGGTCTGGCTAGCGCAGATTCTGTCCCTCTTGGTGGATCGGTCTCTGTTCTAGTACCAGCTTCCCAGGCTCATCTGTGGGACTCCTCTAATCAGGAGGCTCACTCCAGCACTTATCTCTGGCCATAAGCTGTAAATCAGAAGTAAACCAAAACATTGCCCATTTCAGGAAAGGAAGACAACAGTGTTTTTTCTTTCATCACCTGGCCTCAAACAGAAATCAGCAGGGAACAGTGGGATGCAATGCTGTTTCACATTGCTCTGTCTTTCCTTTCTCCCACCTTGCCATTAACAGCTGGGGGTCTTCAGCATATTGAAGAGAGTCAACTGGCCAGCTTCTGGATTTTTCCAGCAGCACTAAAAAAGACAGACTTAAATTTTGAACAGCACTATAAAAATGTCTGATTTATTGACATAAGTGTCAAATTTCTGTCACCAGGCACAGAGGAACAGCTTAGTGCCTCTTAAAAGACTGTTTTTTGTTGTTGGTTATTATTATTATTATTATTATTATTATTTTTATTTTATTTTATTTTTTCTTGCAGCACTGTTCACTTAGATCTTGATTTAAGGGAACTAGAAGAGACCCATCATTGCAACAATTCACTGAGTGTTTTGAGGCTTTCAGTGCTTCTGTGTATTTTACACACAGTTAAATGAGGTTTACCTTTATCTGGCTAATTGCCTATGTTTCATGACAAGAGGAACATACATACTCTCGTGGCCAGTTACCATTGAACCTGAGCTGATAGGAGTGAAGAGCCAATGTTTAGAGTCTAGTAACATGTTTCAAAATGCAGGCTGCCTGATTTTACTAATATGAGTAGTCTTATTCAGGTTAGAACTTCCTGATACACTTGTGTCAAAATTATTTTGATTTTAATGTAAGAGTTGTCAAGTAACTGCAGACTGCAGTCTGGTTTTATACATTCCTGACATTTACAGCAGCAAGGTTTATGGAAAGGCACTCAGCCTCCACCAGCACAGCTGAGCGATAGTTCAAAGCTAGGGCAGAAATCACCCAGCTGTGGAAGATTAATAATTGCAACATACAGAGGCCCCACTACATCTTTGGGGAGGAGTTTGTGAGCACTACCTTAAATGTATCCTTAAAATTGCATAGAGGGAAGTGCTGGACTGAAGACTATCATCTGTTCTCAGGGACACATTGACAAAGACATAAACAATGAAAAAGCTAAAAATATCCATTGCCCCAGTTACAGAAAACACCTGCAGCCAGCAGAGCATTTAAAACTCATTTAAGTCTCATTGAGTTCCGAGAGAGTTAGGAACGTGTCCACTGGCTGTTCTTGAATCAAGGTGTAAAAGAAAATATCATTACATTTGTGCTCACATGTTGTGGACATAAAGCAGTGACAAACAGCAAGTACTCTAGCCTGAGAAAACACATTGTATAGGCAATTTACAACCCCCCCCCAAAAAAAAGCTACATTTTTAAGTTTAAAAAAACACTTCCTATTTAAATACCACCTGCCCGCACTGATGTTTAGTTAAATTGTCAGTTAATCAATGAAATCTCCTTGACCTTGCAGTACATCACAGAAAATCAGTGTAATCACCTTCACCTTCATTTAAATTTAACTTCATCTGTCATTTCATTAATTCATCTCTTAATTCTGTCCCTGACCAGATGTAAGTCAGAAGTTATGTCTCTGTGTTGCTGAAGCTCCTCCTTTTAGAGGAGCACATCTTTGTGTTCCAAAAAGCTCACTTGTAGTAACTTTTTTTCCTAGGGCAAGAAAAGGGGAAATTGGATTGCTCACCTAGAAATTAACAGCACATCCTAAAGCTTGTCTAAATCCTTTATCAAATAGCTCGTCACATTTCCTTTACACCTGGCTCAAGCCAGGAGCCAACTGTACCAATGTGTCAGCAAAATATGCTCAGGTCTCTGTCGAGGTGACGGTCAGCTAATGAAGGCAGTGTGTTTCAAATCAGTGCTTTCAGCCAGTTACACTACCTTTTCAAACAGTGACCATAAAATTACATGGTAAGTGCCTTTTAAAGACAGTTACCACATGGTTATTGCTGCTTTCCAAATTAGATTGTCATCACGAGTGTTAAGAAGTGAAAGATACACATAGGGAACCTGTTAATTCCTTAGCTCTGGCAGGTTGGAGCTCCCAATGCTTATTCATTTTGCATTAGCAAGAAAGATCAGAACATTTCAGCTCCCCACACCACAAGGTAAATTATTTCTGGAGCACTGTACTTGGTGGCTTCAAGTTTAATTACCTTGTAATCTGCAGGTCGTGTTATTACTTTGTGGTTACATGATTTTTTTATTTTTTTTTCATACCTATTTATACAGCCTATAAAGGAAAGTGACATTGGAATGGATTTTTCTAAATTGGTCCCATGCATACAGTACTTCCAGTGTCTGAAAAAACGAGGTTCTGCTCTCAGTGAGCATCTGCTGTCTAAATCTATATGTTGTCTTAAGAATGAAACACCTGCTAATGTCTTAGCAAGGCACAATGATTTTTATTTAAAGCCAAAACAGATACTGCAGTTGATTATATTAAACTCATGGGACCTGGGCATGTATTTAAGAAAGAATCTGTAATCGCTGCCAATGTGAATTTCAGTTTTGAATACAGATAGCTGCTCCCAGTTCAGTTTGAGTAGTATTCCCTGATGGAGACAATCCAGAAAAGCCTTCTCTCAAAAAGTACATTCAGATCATAAGATTTCTTTTATCAGTATCTTTTGTGATGTTTCCTTACATTCAGCCCATTCAGCCTTAAGTAACAAAAAGCACGGACTTTTTGGTGGCTGAGAGCTAGAGTCGAAGCATAGAAAGATGGTCAAGTTCTGTATCCTTCTGTGTTCAAGAAACTGTTCATCAAAACTTCTCCAAAAGGAAGAGTCCTGTGTTTGGAATCTGTGCCAAACAGTGTGTGAGTGTATCCACAGGGGAGAAATGTATCCCTCACTACTGTACAGAGGCATGTCTCCATCACTGTGGAGAGATACTGAGTGACAGCTGACAATCTGTCCCTCTGATTGAGGTGGAATGTTTTAAGTATAAAGATTTTTTTATATAAAAAAAAAAGGTAGTGGAAGTTACTGTAACTGTTGCTGATGGCCAGTTCTGATTGCATTTAACCACATAAATATTTTACAGGTTTTCTTAATGTACAACTCACAAAGATATTAACCTTTGCAACAAAGAACGCATTGAATTCTTCTCTGCTGCATGGTACTCGATTAATGATAAATCAGCTTATTGTTTTTTAATTGTGGAGGACCTCACTGTGTTATCAAACTATGTAATTTCTTACTACGTAAGGGAAGAAGTACACATATATTTTGGTTGCAGGCAGCATCTTCAAGCTTTTCTTTATCTTGGAAGCATTACTAGGTTTTCCAAATAAATGTTACAAATTTGTGCAAGAATATTTTTTTAATATTTTGACCATTTATCTGGTTAATGGAGGGAGGAATATTTTCTCTGCCCTAGAATTGTAATGAAGACATTTTCATCTGGAAAAATAATTCATTTCAGAAGCTCCTAGTGAAGTATCTAGCTCATATAATGCCTGGCTTAGTCACAAAAAGACCTAACTACTGTGTTAGAGGAAACACTACAGGAGACATGTGAGCTTTTAATTGCTAACTGAGAAATGCTTTGCACTTATTGGTATAAATACCTTATTGTCTGACAGATTAAAGTTCCTAACAGATTTATCCCCTTAATTGTCAGTTTCCTTCATGTCCTTCTGAATTACAAGCATCATGTCCATATGATCTGCTCAGTAATAGTTTGAACAGCAAGTACTCCACAGGATCTGTTCAGGGTGAAGCATAGATTGATATGATGGGATTAACCTTAAAACTATGAATAAGTTTTTCTTCCTTCCCTACTCCCCCACTTCTTTGTGAGTCAGAAATAAACCCCAGATGCCCTTTGTAATGTGAAAAAGGGATATACTTCTGTAAGATGAATTTCTGAAGGCACCAAGCCTTGGGATTTCACTGGGTAAATCAGATGCTTGCAAAGAGGTCTGCATATTTAGAGGAATGGGTGGCTTTTCCCCCAGGAAGCTACAATCAAGAGTGGTAATTTCCACACCTAAGTGAATAAATATGTAGTGACTACAGCAAAATAAGCACAGGTAGAATCCACAATCAGGACTTTCTGGGTAAAAAGAAGAAACATTTTTCCTCTGTTCAGCTGAGGGGTTCTCAGTGCTTTTTATAAATCCAAGGGAAGCCTTCCCACTGCCTGCAGAACACTCCAAGGTTTCATCTCTTACATGAAGAAGTAATAAAGTAATAGGAAAATCTTCTTGGTATAGCCTGATGCAGACTTATTTCAGGTGCCTGCTAATTGACAAAGCAAGCCTCAAGAGCCATCTAGAGGTTGTTTGGCAAGAATCATTTCTAAGAATGTGACATGCATGCCAGAAACAAAACTTCAGTTCCTCCAGGTTTTGTTCTCATGTGCAGCATGGTAAATCAGGAAGACTTCTAGTTATATCACTGGAACTTCAGCAGTGTAGAGATGATGCCAGAGAAATAATTCCCTTCACCAACAATACAGCTGTTCTGTTAATGAGAAGCTGCATTCATATGCTACAAGAAAAAAGTATTTCAGAAAGTGCTGTGAGTGAGACAGAACGCGTTTGGCCTGAGGACTGTGCTCTTGTGAGGCCCAGACACACTCCAATTGATAATGATGACTCAGTAAGGGGATAGGCAGATTTAGCCAAAACTGGCATACAGCTGGGACTTAATTATGAAGCTCTTACAGTCCTGATGGTATTGTCTGATCTGTTCTGGCTTCCCGTTAAGTCTATGTTGAATCAAACCAAAATCAATAGTGTTTTAACAGGAGATCATACTTTGCGGGAGCATGGTAAGAGACAGGAGCTAGAACTGGGGTCTGGGAGGACACTCCCATTGTTTTTAGATAGCCAAAATGTGCCAGCCTTCAAGTAGAGACACCTTCTCTTTGGGGGGTATTGAGGGAGACTTAGTTTTGAGGTACCTGTCTGGCTGCTTAGAAATAAAGGAGAGAACAGAGGGAAGAGGGTTTTGCAGACACAGTGGTGCGAGCAGTTCTTCGGTTCTACAGGTGTTTCCATTCTCAGCTCCAGTCTTTGCTGAACTGCATTTTTATTCAGATTTCAATACATCTTCAGCCACCAGCGTTTTTTTTAATGCTACCAATGGAGCTAATTTTCTGTCTCTCGGGTTTGCATTGCTATTTGTCAGAAAAGAGCATGTATGACCTTTAACTAAATCAGACTGAAACCTCTTCCTGACACCCTCTATCCTCTAGACAGAAGCCCAATGAAGTCCTTCTGGTGTAAGCTGCTTTGATATTAATGCACCCACTGTTTATCTCAACAAAGAACGTGGACTGGAAGGTCTAAATATACTTTGCCAAACCAAAATTTTGCACTGACTCGATAAATACCAAATAAACCTATTAAAATCTTTCTGAGTAGGAAGCATGCAAGTGTACAGAAAATAACACAGCAGACATATTATACATTTGCTTTAGGTTAAAGCATGTACTTTGGATTCAGAGGAATCTCTTTGATATTTCCTGTGTAATTAATCTATTGCAGGAAGTACTTGAATACCAGACTGGAATCACTGAAACACAGAGCGGGTGGACTGCTGATGTAGCATCAGTAAAACAGCCCACAAAGCTCTCCAGAGATAAAGCAGAATGTCTGCTTTAGGGAAAGGAGATTCTTGCAACTTGGTCTTGTTTGGATTTTCCACTGAGATTGAATTTCTTGAGGAACCAGAATGCAGTGAGCAGCAGTAGAAGTTTAATTTCAGGATATTAAATCTTCCTAAAATGTTGCTAAAGGGATAACCCAAACAGCTGCCTAATGGATTCCCAGGGCTGCTCTCTTCAGGCCAGCACCGGCACCTGTGAGATCTGCATGCAAACACCACCTTGAAAGCCACATCCCAAGCACAACTCAACTTCTGCATTATGCATGATCCTCATCACTCTCACCAGATGTGAGTGGATAGGGGAACTAATGCAAATGCTGCCAGGGCAATGGCAGAGGCTTTTTGAGCCCTGAGAGAGGAAAAGAGAGGTTTTATCAATACATACTATGAACGAGCTGAACTGAAATGTTTCCATAAGGGATTTCTGGCATCAAGATGCATGAACTGTCTCAATCAAAATGATGAGGGTAGAAGGAGACAACAAAGATAAAGACTTCAGGGGCACTACTGTTTGGTATATGCTAGCTATCCCAGCCATGTCTCCAAGCATCAGTGAAAACGTACATATAACAGAAAGGTGGAAACAGAAAATCATGGCAAGAAGGTTTCTCCAACAGAGATGTATTTCTCTGTACATCTGAATTCAGAACACTAGACACAAGAAGTACAGTTTAGGAGTTCTAACCTTTGACAAAAAAATGCACAGTAGGAAAATGTGTTGTTGTAAAAGATACCGATACACAAGTTCAGTGTAATGCAACAGCCACATAATTGACCAAAAGGAACATGCAAAATAGGAGAAATCCAGAACATGTAAACAGGACATAGCCAAAAATATTGTATATACATGTGTACACACACACACATATATATGCAATATGAATATGAGGACAGCATCTGCTGTTAACTCAGCTGTGCTGCACATTATACATTGCAGTATGTAATTTATCAAACGGGTGAGATCAAAACAACATAAATGATTCTAATGATGTCTGTGATACACTATGGGCAGGGCTGGCCAAAGGAGAAAGGCAGAGCTCTCACTAGGAATGTAGTCTGGGTTGGGGCTTCTGTAGGCTAGTGTAATATAAACTTGATTAGGTGAATGAGTTATAAATCTGTTTGACTTTTGAATGCTGATTCAGTGACTAAAAATGTATAAACTTCAAGACAGTACTAGCAAAAGCTCAGAAGAGTAGACTGTCCAGTTAATCAGTGATCCTGCTTAAAATTGTTCAATGGGCTTTTGTGAAATGCAATTTTAAACTCTTTTTGCGTAACATGCTATAATAAAGAGTGGTGATCCTCCAACATAAACAGCACAGATAGTGCCTCAGACAGCCCTAGCATTTAGTGCCTCAAAACGAAGTTGCAAATTCAAACTCAACATAAAAATGTAATAAACATCAGAAGTGAGATATACTTGTCCAACACTTATAAATGATCCAAAAAATTCGTTATTTCCACATTTTCCTATTTAAATTGATTTAATAGATATATTCCTCACTGAAAAGAAGAAAATATTCTGTGAAACCCCGAGTCTGTGAAACTCCAGGCCTTAATGGATAGACCATTAGTGGGTTCTTTACTCCACATCCTCACAATAACTATGCCTTCAGATAAAATCCAACTGCCTCCACTGAGAATAAGGAAGCCTGAAAAAAAGACATTAGTAGGTAATAAATAATTGAGAACAAACTAAACCAGCATGTAAACAGCACGTCTTTCAAAAAGCAAGCTGTTGATGCCTTTTGGAGGCTTGAGAAATGAGGTTCTCTGGCCTAAGCTAAGTTGCTCACAGTCTATTACATGTCTGCTTCTGACAGAGGGTAACACTTCAGCGCAGACATAAAGACCCTAAAACACCCATAAACATCGGTGAAATACAAGAAGGAAATGCAGATAATAGATTAAAAGGAGCATCTTGGGCTGGATGTTTGCTTCAGTTTTTCTAGTAAACAAGCATCTATCTATAGCATGGTCTGGGAGTGATGGGGTCAAGATTTGTATTTAACAGTAAAAAGCAGACTCTTTTCCTTACCCAGGGATCAGTGTTGTCATTCTTAAATAGTCCCACAGAAATTCGTGAGATTACTGCAGAGTAAGAGAGCACTCAATGCGTGCAGGTTGCAGGTGCATTTATGTCCAATTTCAGAGGTAACATTCCCTCAAAATAATCAACAAATGTGTTGGAGTTTTCCTTTGTGTGACACAATTTCAAGACATTACTTTTTAATGTTCTTGTAACACATTTGCAGTCCCACTCACCCCCCAGAGAATACATACTGCGGAATACAGAACAACAGTAAAACTTATGATATATAATCAAAATCTGTGGCACTCAATTAAAAGTATCCTTTAAAATTTGCCATGCTGCCAGCTACACTTAGCTACATACTTTACATGATGAAGATCAGCATGTACATTTTAGAATAGCTATTAGTAAATACAGAACCACATCCCACCTCTAGATGTTTGCAATATGATTTTACCTTGTTTGCAAGTCCCCACGTTCATAAATTATAGGCTACGATGTGGTCCAAAGCCAGGAAAGTACTTCAGAGCTTTGCTACTTCCTTTACTTTCCACCTCTTGAAGAACAGAAGTCTAGCTGTGAGTTCAAAAAGATGTTTAAATTTGAATTCTGTGCAGCTGACAGACCAAGAAAGAGGAAAAAACCCATAAGAATGAAAATTTCAGCATGAGCCAACATATAAATGAAAAGATGTCTTGACCCTTTCTTTCAGCCATGATCTTTGTAACCCTCTGGTTTTGTCACTGTGAGCCGAGACTCAAACACTCCATCTTTCCCAGCAGCATGTTTGCACCACACCTAGTTATCCTGCTGAAGGATTTTCATCAAATTCAGATGTTTTCATCTGCTGTTTTTCATCTGTGGCACCAGGTTGCAGTGCATCAGATTGGCTTTTATCAGTTCACAGTCTTGTTTGTCATGCGGGGAAACACAGCTCAGATGTACTGAGGAAAATATCTGCCCAAAGAGATTTGTCAGGAACCATCTGTGCTTGAAACAGAAATATCTGGACCAAGATGGAGAGGCTAGGGTTTTTTCTGAGCATGAATTTTGTGGGGTGCCATGCCAGAGAAGCTAAACTTTCAGGATATGGGTGTCCCAAATTAGTAGTCGCTTTTTTAGTTTTTGGTCCTGGTACATCCACACACATTTTATTGTTTGTTTCAAGGAACAGTTTGCAGAATTTAACTTATATTTCCATACCTGCATCTCGTGATAGGATTGTATATTACAGGGCACCTATAGACTGCAAAATTGTTATCCCCATAGTCTGCAGGATCCCATCTCGTCTAAGAGATTTATGATGCCAAATGGCTTGTTTGCACAGCTGCTGTGTGCACAAATTCTCCAGGTTCACGGACTTAGCATACCAGACTAGCAACAGCCTTCCAGCAAAACCTGCCATTAACATAAGCAACTTCAGTCAAGTCAGTGAAGTTATTCGTGTGATTACATTAATTAGTATATATTAATGTTTACACAATGAACCCAGAATCAGATACAGAAGAATTAAGTATATTAAATTCACCTAGAAAACCGGTTTGGTTTGATGCAGGGAAATACTTTCAATTTCACAAGAACAGTGTTTCTTAAAATTTTGAAATCTTTTGTTCCAATGTTTTTCTTCTTAAAAATGGAATGCATTTCACTTTGCTCTTCTCATGTTTCACTTTGCCATTTCTAACTGGTGGCCCTTCATTTTCTCTTTTGATAGGACATTTTTCCCCCCGTAAAATGTAATGTAATTGGTTTTGATTAAGCAGCTCTGAAAATAAAAATATATTGCTTTCGCCAAATGGAATATTTCAGATGAACTCAAAATGACATTTGTTTTAGATTTCCTTTTTTTTTTTTTTTTTTTTTTGTAAAAGAACAAAATAACAACAAAACCCCACAGCCTCTTCAAGCTCAGTCACCCTCATCTTACACCCCTGGTTTTCAGCTTGGCTGGCACTTCGCAAGGATACAGGTAAGCTGAAAAAAAAGTGAGGGCATGAGACTTGGCACCCCTGAACTTGGATGAGGAGGACACTTTTGAAATACAATGCAACAGTTCTACCTGTGAAATCTTTCAGTTCAGATTATGGCTATTAGAATTGGAAAATTCTGATTTGGGACATCTCATTTCTTATTAGACCAGTTCAGGCCAATATTCCAACACATTACATCTTCACCTACACTTTCCTTTAGCTTTAAAGGTCTCAGGGTAGGAAAGGCTGATCTGCAGGTGAGAGACCTCACTTCAGAAGCCTCTCCCTGATACTCCTTCTCTGGTATTCCCTGACATTCCCTGAATTTGCCTTTTCTTATTTTCAGCCCATTGGCCCTTAGGCATAGCCAGCTGTTTTATGCCAAGACCAGAGCATGTATGATAGGCATAACATAATATTAAACACGTTTTATCTATGGATTGTCCTGAACTGTCTTCTGTGTCTGGGCTCCTTGCCAAACCTTTTGGCACATCCTTACCTTTTGCAGCATCCAGAATGAATTGATGACTGACACAACTTATATGATTGAGTGGAAGTACACTTACTGGAAGTGACAATTGTGTTCAGGTCTCAAAACTAGTGAGTTAGTTAAAAATCAATTTTCCCTATTAGCCAATCAATAAACTAAAGGCAGCTTAGAGGTCATTGGAGCAAAAATGTCTCCCTTGAGTCGTGAGCTGAGATCACAAAGAGCCTTGTAACCAAAAGTCTTCATCTTCCCATTTGCTCAGAGCAAATACCCCTTTTGTCTATAAAAATGCAACAAACATTGCAACAGTACCCTGGAATTCCAAGTGAACAGTCCTTGAAAGAATTGCACGGAAACTATTTATCCCTTCTTTTGCTCTCCTGTATTGCTTTCCGCTTTTGCCCACACTCTTTACCCAGTACTCTCTTTTCATGGTAACCCTGGTTTCACCCATGTCAGGAATGGCTGACAGCATGATAGAAGGACAGATAGAAGCAGGAAAGAGAAAGATAAATCCAGAAACATTTTGAGCACAGCACTTTCAGTAGGTGGGATGCATGTAAAACACAGGTTTCTCTGCAAGAGGTTGAATTGAAGGTTTTGTGAAACCAAGTTTAGGCTTTAAAACCACTGCAGTGTCATGGAAAACGAACTGAACATCCTACAGAACAAGCCACGAAGGCACAGTTTCCACTGAAGTGCTGTATTGTTCTACGTAGAAGAATACTCAGATAGGACTACAGTGTATTTCGTATGCTTATTTCACGTAGTTTTACAATATGGAAACTAAATACCACATTATTTCATGAATGGGGAGCTAGCCTAAGCTTCTGACACCCATGGAGGGTTCTAGAGTTTTTCAGTTTGATTTATTCTGTTCCCTGAGAGTCCCAGCATCTCCAAAGCCTTCAGAATTTACAATTTCAGAACTGCTGTGAAGTCATGAAAAATCCCATTAACCTCCTTTAAGTTAAAGCATACACAAGTAAATTACTTCCACCAGCAAACTTTACAATTTCATTTGAACCTCATGTCTTATTACTGTAGCTATGGGAGGTGTAATGTACACCTGTCCCACGTACAAGTAAAGGAACAAATCTTTGTAAGGCACAGAAGTAAAAAAAATAAATCATTATTCTTACACAATAACCTCTGGAGGAAAGGTAGCCCAATCACACCTGGAGAGGTCACATTTTCCTTCACTAGTTCCAGAATCCTTTTTTTTTCTCTTTTGTTTTGAAAACCTACAGAATGATTGGGGAAAAAAATGGTCCTACGGGAACTGGTCTTCTACACTGCTAAAAAATTATACCAACTGCACAGCAAAAACTTGAGCTGCATGAAGATGAATGGAAGGAAAAGAATTTCTGAGGTGTTTATGGAGGAATTTAAGGAGTGTATCTGTTAAAATACTTAGTGCTGAGGTTAGTTTACTTCTTACAGAACTTCAAATGCTCTTTCTATTTTGTGCCAGAGCAGATGTATTCACACACATCAGTTTTACACACAGACACAATCAATTGCTGCTTTTCTGACAAAACTCCATCACTGTAAAAATGTTCCATTAAATGTCTGGTTATAACATTCTATAGATGTTCTATTGAAAAAACAAGTTTCTATAAGCCAAACTGCACACAGTATACCTGTAAAAAAGTGAAATAAAATGTTCATGCAATGAAAATGTGTCTGAACTGGTAAACACTAAGAAAATATAGAGAAGAGCTCAGTAAATAAGTTTGATCCGGGCTATAAAAAGCTACTGGCAATCAAGAAGTGCCTGGTTCAGGTGGTTGACTAGAACAATATCAGAGAGATTGGCACCAGGAAAAGGACCTTTGGTGAACTTGCTCCTTGAAAGCTGTGCTCCCTTCTAACTATTCACTCTGTCAGTAGCTCAGCATCCAGAGGATCTGTGTTAGTATATTTCAGACAACATTTTCACATGACTACATGACTTTTCTTAACAAAAATCCCTAACTCACCCATATTCTACTACTAAAAGTTACCTGGAAATATTTTTATTATCTCTTTGAAATACTAAAGTGTTTTGGTTTTAGAGAAAAAAAGTACCGTGTGTTCCACAGGAAGAAACAAACCCATTTTCTAAACATTTCTCCTTATCGGCTGTCTTCTCATCAGACCTCCCACCTGCCTGAGCAGCGGGCTGTAGGGAAGTCATCAAAGCAGACAGACCCTTCTCTCTAGTTGCAGGAACTGGTTTCATTATCTTCCCTCACTCTGTTGCCAATTTTCTAACTGCTATTTGAGTTTCTTTCTTCACCAGTCTTCAGTTCTTTTTAGTATAAATTGTCCCTGGTCTTTTAGTTTATATTTTTGTTCACTCTTTCCCATGGTGGCTGTTATCTTGGTTCTCCCTGGGCTGGTCACTGAACCTTGGCTCTTCCATTATTTCTTATCTAAGCCTTCTGTAGTAAATTCCCATATAACCTTTGAATCCTTGAAACAGAAAACCACAGCGTCTTTGAGAAGATTGTCTAGGCTGTTGCCTTTAGGGTTTAGGAATGTGTGTAACCAAGTGATTAAATTCCCTGTTCTTTCCTAAGGTCTTCACATTTGCCACCCTTATCCCTATGCCTCAGTTTTAAAGGAGCCCTTAACATTTATTTACAAAACTCTTACCAATCTTACTGGGTAGGGTTTTTCATTATATCCCTCCAAATCATGTAAATATTTTTTCTTGTTTTGAAAGCCTTTCCTTTTTAACATAGCTCAGAAAAGCAGGGCAGATCTTGAGAGAATCAGAATGGATGCACTATGTAGCACTGGGAAGCTAAAGATTAAGTTCAAGGGGACAAAGGGAGGCACAAGGGACTGAACTGGTAGCTTTAGAAACCCTGGACTTGCGGTAACAGTTTAGACTAGTTCCAAGGCTGCAGAGATTATTTTTCTGGATATTGCATGATGCAATGGACTAGGGCATGGAGCACTCCAAAGTCCTCTTCTGTTTATTCAACATATAACACCTACCTCTTGAGGCCTCACCTGAAGCACAGACAAACCAATTTTCCCCATGAAGTTTTACAATTGCTCCAAAAGTCTTCCAGTAAAAGCCTCTACAATTGTGAAAAGGAAAAGAATAAGAATGTGTACCTCACTCTCTTACTTCCCGTTTCTGAAGTGGGAATAATTACATTTATTTTCTTTGCCCTTATTCATGCCTAACACTCTTTAGAATAGAGACTGTACTGCCAGTAAGGTCCTTCATGTTGTGCACAAGAAGTATGCAGTGATTGCTACGAAAAGTAACAACCGTCAACGCAACTGTCACTGCACACCCCTGGAAGAACCTTTGCATTTGCTCTGGCTAATGAGCCTGTCGGGGAGGAATTGTCTCTGTCATGCTCAGCAGCACATCACTCTGGATGGCCCAGGGACACGACCGTGGAGATGCATCAGGTTGTCTGGTCTTCTTCAGGCAGAAAGTTGGTAACAGTAAAAGTGGAACTTTTTCCCTGCAAAGACTGCATTGGCATGCCCGCTTCCCTGCTGTACCCTATACTCAGCGCGCACAGTATAGCTTCTAGATCCACATTCAGATCAAGGATGTTTGTAGGGGGCTTATGCAAGTAGGTGGTTTAGAAAATAAAAGCAGAACTGTAAAATCACAGTGTATAATATATTGGAAATGGAATAAAATTCTCAGGAGAAACTTCACTGAGACCAATGGGATAATTCAGCTGAAAATGATGAATGGCTAGTGCCCTCTTCCCCTGCCAAATAAACATTTCGTCCCTCACCATTGGAGCTGGGCAGCAGATGCAAAAATACAGCACAGAAAAAGAGCATAATTTGGCCATAAAAATGTTGCAATACGTTGTTATATAACTGAAATACCACCTCCTTTAGTGCATCCACCCACTCATTTTACAACCAGTTAATATTTTTCTGAACTTTCATGTTGTATTCTATCCTGCCGCCTCTGCAATCTTTTTGCCTATTTTTCTGCCAAAGCCACAAGAATAAAGCTGTCAACATTGCAACTAAGCCATCTTTCTTGTCTGGCAAATTGTCTAGTGGAGACTATAACCTCCTGGCTGCTCCACT
Organism: Falco rusticolus; assembly: GCF_015220075.1. NCBI lineage: Eukaryota > Metazoa > Chordata > Aves > Falconiformes > Falconidae > Falco > Falco rusticolus. Next base: position 17,474,475 of record NC_051190.1, read on the forward strand.
GTATAATGTAAGTATCCTGTCTTAACAAAACAGAATTTAAATATTCTTTAGATACAAGATATCTGCAGGCATCTGTGCAGAAACAAGTTAAATATATTTCCTTGACATTTTTTACTTTTCTCCAGTGGGAATGGCACAGACATTCATATTAAGCTGAACACGTATTGACATGCTTAGAGAGATGTTATATGGCTTTTCAACTGAAATATCTCCAGGTATTTGAACTGCAATAATAAATATGGCTGCTCCTGAGGGAAGGAAGAAGCAGCAAGAAAATTCCCCAGAAGACTATGATTAAGAACTGAAGTAAGCCAATGGCATACAGTAGTTATGCTTTGAATGTGATTGGGATTTATGATTTCAATTAACGCTGGAGAACACTTTTATAAAGTTATTAGCAAGCTACTGACTACACCGAATCTGGTTCATTTGTGCATTCCTCTAGATTAGCTATATTATTTTGTTGTTTACAAACACAAGGATGGATCCTCTGCAGTGTAAATTGGTGCAGCACAGGCGATGGCTACAGAAGAGCTATGCAGATACACATGGACTGAAAATGTGGCTTCATCTGTATGGTAGGTTTTAGTGTATTGAAAGAACTGTAATCTTACATTTGAGAGATCAAATAAGAGAAACTCATAGGGGAAGAAAGACCAATCTCCTTTTCTCTGCTTTTCCATTTTGTGTCCCAGGAAAGGCCCCGGGCTGTGTGTTCAGCTGATGTAAATTTGCTGGATGTACAACACCAAGAACCTGGGTCCTCCTGAGGTTCACTCACAATTTAGAAACCAACAGAGGCCTGACAGGGCTATATGAGTGGGCATGTGCTACAAATATATATATATATATACACATACACACATGTCTCAGCTTGCCTATATTTTCTATAGACATAGCTCTCCCCAGCTGCCTTCTAATTTTGGAATTTAAATGTCATCTGTATTTGTTAAGGCCCCGTTGCCTCGGGCAAGGTGCTGCTCGGTGGGGAACTCTGCACACTGCGCACCCAGAGAGATCCCGAAAGCTGAAGTCTGGGTCCTAAACATGTCTTGGCTCACTGAGCCGAATGAAGCTATTCATAAAGGCAAAGAAAATCAGGTGTAAGCAGCTGAAGGCTAGGGGATTAATGAAGCATTCGGGAGGGAAAGCAGCAGAATGTTTTCAAGGCAGTCTTGCCCTGGAGAACTGTGGAGAAGCAGAGATACCCTCAAGTTGCTATTGCCACTGGCAACAATGGCAGCAAGTACAGGAATGTGGCTGCAACCTTGTTCTCCTTTACCTGGTTCATTCACTGCCCCCTGTTTTCATTTAGAGCCCTTCTACACACACTCAGGGCAGTAAAATTAGTAAAGACCCCTTCCTTCACTTTTATCAACTACTAAGAAATATTTATTGAAGACTCGTTATATCTATGTCAGTGTAAATACTTTGGTTTCTAATGATGGCAATGATCGTACTTGCCCAAAAGAAATACTAAAAATCTCCATTTAGACATGTATATTGTCTCTCTCTGGTTTTGTATGGTTGTAGAACAAACACAAGGGACAACAGAATAACATCTTGTTTTCTTGTTGCCAAGACTGCACTATTTCAGACAAAGCAGTTTTCTATGAGAAGCATTTTCCCTTTCGTTTCTAAGTGCAGCATATCAAAGCCTTGTGCCAGTTTTGAACAAATACTGTGCCTGCCACCATGACTCATAGCTGCTTTGGCATAACAGTATTTGCCAGTGACTAGGACAGAAAATCTCAATGATGCTTCAGGCACAATTCTGTGACGACCGAGCAATTAACTTTTGAAGATGACCATCTCAATCCATGCATAACAAGAGTAACAGAAACCTTCCACCTGCAGGTCTAGTATGTCCCTGAACCAAGACATCCAGGCCAAATTGCTTTAAACTTTGTGAATTAAACTACTGAATCCACAGCTGAGCAAATAGAAAAGAAATTCTGCTTTCCAGTCGTATCTGTTACTTGCAATTCCCGTTAAAGCCTGTGGGAGGGAAAAAGCTCTGAAAAATAATCACCTGCTTAGAAATCTTGGCACTATGAGAAGCACCATAGCAGAGATCCTACCTTTTGAAGTCATACTTTTGGCAGGCTTCACGTGTCTGGACTACCTTTCAGCAAGGTTCTTGAACACAAGCTTCACAATGCTGGGAGCTTCGTTGAGGCTGTGAGCGTGGAGATACCAGGGAAGAGGTCAAAGGCAGCCCAGTTTCATTCAGATCACAGATGTCTCCTGTGCAAGCTGCCTTCTATCCAGAGCAACACAAGATCAGGATTAAGGTTTTGGAGTCAGCCGAGACACTTGCTGAAGCATTTCAGAAGGGTCTTTTCTCTGGTTGTACCTGATAGAGCCACTTGAAACAGAGAGGGAAAAGAAAACCACAGCTTGTGAGTGCTTTTAAAGCCAATGTTAGTGCTCCATCGCTTCCAGCTGATTCTTATTAATACTCTACACTATCCATTTTACAATTTCAGAAAATTATGGGCAAAATGTTTTTGGCTTGTTTGTTTTTCCATATGGCAAAGGTAAAACTTTCCCCTTTGCTTCAATCTGATCTAAAATTGACAAGACTGCTCTTGAACAACTCATGTAGCACCTTATTCTGCCAAGACATCTTTGTTTGTGTACCAGCCACATCAAATGTAGTTAGTACAGGACTGGGAATACTGTTTATTAGTTAACCACAGCTGCAGAACTAGCAGATGGAACAGAGCGCGATTCTTGTTGAAGATCACAAAAGTAATGACTATTGTTATTTTCTTTTCCTTTTATTTTTAATCTGTCATTTCTTTATGATGGAGCTGCAGATTTTGTTAGAGACTGCATACACTTGTGCAGAAACCACAGTATCCATTACATTTAATTACTTCTCCATTTGTATAAACAGTGAGTGATTTTATTACATTGAACTATTTTCCTATGCAGCTTACCTGAGAAAGGAGCATTATAATTACAATCAGGTTGGCATTTCAGAATTACAACGTTTGTAAGCTACAGTAGAAGTTTCCAAAGCCCTGTAGAAATTACACGCATATTTAAAGGCCAAAAAATTTGTTCACACACCAACTTCAAAAATTTCTTTCTCACTTCTCTGAGCTGAAACTGAGATCCTGGCTGAGGTGTAACACATCAAAATGACCGAGTGGCCATCAAAATCTCTTTCGAGAGCCCCCAGAGCAAAGACAATGATGCAGTGCAAAGGACACAGCAGTAAGACTAGGGCTGCTGGTTGTTATTAGAACAATTCCCACTGGTTTAACTAAATTCCCTCCAGTAAAAAACAAACAGAAAACCAAAAAGTATATTTTTTAGTCTTTTCATTTCTGGCATCCTGTTCAACAAAGCAAGTATGTTGCCATTGTTCTTAATCTCCATGGTTTCAGGTCATACCAGTTCCTTTTTTCTTACAAACTTCCCCTTCTCTTTATGGTCTTTGCGCTGGAATCTCCATACCTCCAGCTTCAATACCCAGACTTGCAAGCTTTAGGAGAGATCAACATGAAGAATCAAGATGTCTGTCCCAAGGAACTGGTATCAGAACTAGAGCAACAGTTGCAGTCACTGAACTGGATTTCATTGCCCTTTTTATTTTAACTGTGCATCTATTACTTTCTTCAGAAAAAAAAAAAAAAAAAAAGAAAAAGATACAATTGGACAGTAATGCTGCAAATGCTAAGAATCAAAGCTATTGCTATATCCTATGGTGTACATAGAGCATTAAGCTTATACTCATAGCCTACATGGAGAAATTAGTTTTGCCAGGGCTCTTGCTCCAAAAAACATTAGCAGAAATATTAATTCCATTAAGGATGGTAAATTAGCTCTTCTACAGATGAAAAGCAGATATGAACAAAAAGAATAAGTGTGATATGATTTTTCACTGAGGCTAACAGAAAAGTGGGGTGAATAGAAGATAGTTTTCTTTTGGTTGATATATCAAAAGAGCTTTCTACATGCTGTTTTGGGTTTGGCAGTACAGTCACGAGATGGTGTGTCATTCAGTGGGTATTGCAGTGGACTAGAAGAGGGATTTTCTTACAGCTCAGCTCTGCTATTGCCCTGCTGGTTGCATTTGATGAAGACCCATGGGGCAGAGTGTACCTGTGCTGTGCTTTCATGTTTGTTTAGCCTTTTAGACAGGAGACTGCGGGCAGTAAGTCTTTGTATGTGGTGGCTTTACCACAATGGAACACCTGCCTTGGCAGACGGTTATAAAGACTATTAAAAGCAAAACCACCACCACCACCACCAACCCACTAAAAAAAAGCAGCCTATCCAAAAAACCCTGAATATGAACTAGTTATGTTGATGATATTAACACATTTGCAATGTGCACCTTTACAGAACATAACCTGTAGAACAGACTGTACTGACAATAGCATGCAGAAAGAATTTATGATGTGTGTCATGATTTCATGACTGAGTCTGTCAATGCTTCGTACATCCAAAGAGCAAGTCATTTTAGTGTTTCAAGTCCTCACCCAGACTAAGATGTTGAGAAATAAATGCCAAATGACAGCAACCATTCTAGCTGCAGCCAGGGTTGAGTGTCTGTCTAGAGGAAAGCCTTTATAAAACTTGAAGGAAATGAGCCATGGCGAGCAGAACTATTACAATGACAATAAAATTCTTCATTGTCAGTTTGTAACTCAGCCACTGGACAAGAACCACTGAGATCAGCGGTGGGACCCATCTCTGTGGGCAACTTTTATTACATTGAGATCTATTACACTGGTCAGGGAAAATGAAGACGCTGTATCTTCCTCTCCTCCAGATTTTCCCCAAAGTATCACTTGCAGCACACAGCAAGCCTGCAAATGTGGTTCTGCACCGACTAAATTTCCCTCCATGACAAGAGAAACCTTCACTGTTCATTTAAAGCAGCTTTAGCCAGCACCAAGATATAGGCCTTTCTCCTCAATAAGAAAATAATTTATAGTGCAGGTTCCTTCCATGAGAAGCATTTTTCAATCTGAGTATATAGTTCTGCTTTAAGTTACTGGTATCTTGAAGAAAAATTGGAGAGATTTCCCAGATTCAGAATTGCTGGGAATTGCTAGAATTGAGACTCTCTGAAATCAAGGCTTTGAATACACAGGGTCAGTACTGTACTGTTCTAAGGATGCCCAAACCCAGCTCAGAGAGTCAGTTAACCAGGGCTAAGGTTACTTTTCTGGGCAAAATAACCTGACTGCACCTCTGGTCCATAGTGCATGGCTTATCTCTAATATTAACGTGTTATTGATGTGAAGTTTCACACCAATGAGAGTCATAAAAATGTGGATCATTTATCATCCTGATAGATTTGAAGGAAGAATGAATCCACCAGTATCTCTTTCCTAGGCATTACCTTGCACCGTGCTCTCTGACATACACATTACATCTGAATCAAGTGAAGCATGAAGCACACAGCTGGCAAAAGATGGTTAATTCCATAGACTAAGGCAGCCTCACTCTAAGCACAGGGGAAATTCTGCAGATTAAACCCTGCCACAGTGCATCAAATACAGGTTTAGCCACCTAGCTTTTACATCTGGGAAACATCCCTGAGCAGCAGTTGGGCATTACCTTTGCTCTGCAGAACCTGATGATGGCAAACACAGTAGAAGGTTGGACCCATCTCTCTCTCCAGGATTATTTCTTCTTGCAGAAAGACAAAGTTATCTCAAACAAAAAGAGGAGAAGAAAACAGCATTAGGGTCAGAAAATTGCTTAAAGACTCATGGAATTAAAGCACAGTGAAATTCCTCCTGTTTCTCCTCCCCATGACAACATCTATTACAGATGTGCTCAACCTATGTCTATTTACATACTCACCTCTGTAGGATTTTGGTTTGCATTCTAGCAATATGTCCTCAGCAGATATGTCCAACCTTGACTAAACCAAAGGAAACCAACAAATCAGCAGATCTACATCCAACTGAGAAAAGTTCTGTGGTTTTTTTCCCCATATACTGCTTGCAATTGCCACCTGCTTTCTAACCTTTTCTGTTTCAAGCCAAGAAGAGAACACAGCAGCCAGCCAATCAAACTACAAAATAGTGAAGTCAGGAAACTGCAAGGCATCATTAAGAATAGAACATTGTATGTGACACATGGGATCTTTGATAGCTCATTTTTATGACAAAAACCTGCACAATCCTAACATCATCCTATTTTTTATCAATCCACTGATAAACTGCACAACTAGAATGATGAGCGTTGGGCACTTAACCTGTTCTCAGACTGGATTTCATAGCAGTAACAAACCCAAAAAGGTTACAGCAATTTTCTCAGGAATAAATGGTTCTCTTTGAAACAAGCACATATGCACCAGAGAAGGGCAAGTCCCTTCCATGTAGAAGTCTATAAATAATAAAACCAAAATAGTCAGTTTAAAATTATTTGTGTTTCACTTCTGTGTCTAAGAGGATCTCATAACCTCCAAGTGTTTGTGCAAACTGAGTTTATCAGTTTAAAGCATCTTTAATTCAAGAATTCTAGAAACCAATGAAAAACTAACTCAGTGTCTAGGGCAGATAAATCTTAGAGGACATTTACAGAACTCTCTGCTCTTGAAATAAAATCAGCTTGTATATCCACATTCTAAAATAGGCTACCGTGTATCTAGAGAGACAAGCTAGTATAAGAGTATTTTCCAATTAAAATTCTTATGTGTATCTATATCTGATATACTTATATAGATATCAGATATAGATATAGATATATAAACACACATGCTGGAATTTATTAAATGATCCCATTAACAGTTTTATAACCGCACAGTTTTATGTACATGCCATGTACAGCCTGAACATAAGACATCATCAAAACATTCTTTAAAAGTGTCACTTTAAATTTGAAAATAATTACTGGTGCTACACTTTACATGATTTTAAATAATTTAGGACATCAGTTTAAACTTCAGTGCTCTCTTAAAAGTTATAGCTCCAGTAATTTTTAATTCATTAAAAAAAAATAGCTGAAAGCTTTATTACACTTTAAGCTCCAAATACATAGACTTTCTTCTGGCAGAAGGACTTAAAGGGTCTGGGATGTATAAGAGATATGTTTGATTTATTGGCTTACAGGGGTATTTGTAAAAAGGAGATGACATTTGGCAACTATTCCATGAATCTTAAGATATCATTGGACAGTTTGGAGATCTGCTAGGAAAAAGAGAGTAATACTGTTTAAATCGAAACCCAGACAGAGGAAGGAGTCCCCCATCTCCTTCATAATTGATCTTTCCTATATTAAAAAAAAAAAATATGGGGGGGGGGGAGGGAAGAAGGGAAAAAAAAAAGTACTTTATTGCCACAGAGTCTGGAAATGAGTGTGCATAATGTGGAAGCAGAAGCATGGTCATTAGGAGCAGTAATAACCAGCCAGAGACCCAGAATGGTTACCCAGCACAAGCAACTGCACTGATTGCAGATATGTCAGGCAGATACACTATTATTCTCAGAGGCATTCCCAGGCCCTCAGGTTACAAAGGGTTTGAGCCAATTTCCAAATATATTTCTTACCACTTATGCATGCTTTTGGCTACTTGGAGTTGCTGTCAGAGAAGGGAATCCTTGAAGGAGTCTTAAAAAGTGTGGTCTTCCATACAGCCCAAATCAATGGCTCTGGGAAGGGAACCTATCATCCCGTCACAGACTCAGTGGCAGATGCTTGGCTAATTTGCTGTTGAAAATCTCCAACAACAGAGAGTCCCATCTTCCCTAAGCAATCAAGTCTGATGTTCACCCTATCTTTGTGCAAAGGCAGCTTTTCCTAGAATCAACTTGCCTGGCACTGATAAGCCAAGGCTTCTTATTACAACAGCACAAAGAACTTTTTTTTTGGTTGTTGTTTTGGCTTGGTTTTGCTTTGTTTTGTTTTACCTTTATTACAAATTTGCAGGCTACCCTGAGATGTCATCACATACATGCACATGGATGTGCATCACCGAGCAGGAGAACTCTCACAAAAAGTAATACAGTTCACCTGTTTGAAAGATTCTGCCTTTTTCCTTTTGCTAGTATGTGTCAAGGTTACACTGATTACAGATAGCCTGGGAGATGTGAATCGACAGTAGCATCCAAAAACTTCTCAGCTTGTGCCATGACCTTAGCAGAGAACCTGCAAAAAGCTTCATTTTAAAGCCATTTACCAAGTCTTTCACTATTGGTGTTTTCAGAAGGTCAGAACTCTTTCAACTGACTCAACCTGGGAACCCCAAAATGCAGATCCTTAGAATGACACATACCTCTGGAGACTGTCAGCCAGGGAGTATATAATATGTGCTCAAGGAAGTCAATGTTCATTGAGGCAATTAAATATCATGCTTTATATTGCTGTCACTTGTAATTTAGTTAGACTGGAAATGAAGAATGGGTTGTCTGTGCAATTGCTATGATAAATATCACAGAAACTGTGTGGAAAGAGTCACAATAAAATACTAAGTTGCTATTATCTCGATGGCAGGCCTGTCTTCTTATAGAGCGGTAAGTAATAACTCATTTACATTTGCAAAAGAAAGCAATATTTGCACTGCCAGGATGTGTCCTGTTAGTTTGAAAATAATGTCAATAAGGTGCTCTCCTTAGAAATATCTCCACCATCCAATTGTCTTCCAATCACAATTCATTTACTCAAGGACTGCACTCTGCTAGAGTGTAGGAATGACCCTGCTTTCATAATTACTACTCCGACGTGCAAACATTGACAGCACACAGGCAATTCTGGCTGATTTAGCCAAGTGAAAGGTTAATGCTGGGTAACTGCAGCCAGAGTATTTCTTCCAGCAGGAAGGCATTCAGTGTGCAATAAATCCTTCGCTCTGGCTACTGTTAAGCCAGGTCTTTGCTAAACATAGCTTCAAAGGGAAAGCAAGTGCTGAAGCACATGGCTGTTAATTTGCTTGTATCATGCATACTTGGCACTGCAAAGCAAGCAAGCCTATGAATTTGCACAGCGAAAATCCTCAACGGTTCTGAATCACCTTTTTGTGCTGAACTGCACCTCTCTGGCACTCAACCAAAAGGGATCTAAATTAAAATTAATTATGTTTTATCCATTCCGAGAGGAATTGCAGCCAGAGAAAAAAAATCTTTATCAATTATTGTTTTATTTAGCTGTGACCTCAAATACAGCATGCTCAAAATAACAAGGCAGAATCTAACTTAAACTCTTCAAGATGCTCTATCCAAGGGAAAGCACTCAAGGGAGACAGGTTCCAAATTTCTTGATGGACAGTCATTGGTCTTTTTAAACTTTCAAGGACATGACCAGAAGGTGCAGGGTATTAATCATGTCTGAGACATACTAGATAAAAGGACTAATTTGACTGATTTTTACCAAAATACAGTACCCAAGTTCTTGGGCCATCCCAGACTAAAAATAAGTTGAATCTACAGTCATCTAGGCAGATAAGTACATATGCATGCACATTGGCAGCACTCCCATATTACATGCTATAGGTACAGAGTTATTCACATTCACGCTAGAGCTATATTCACCTGAGACTCACATTGAATTTCAACTGCTGACTTCTTAGGATGCTAGATACAGTTCTGGCTTCAGTGAGGTGGAGGATCTATTTAGAATTTATTCTAGTCAACATTTGTGCAGGTGACAGGTGATCTAGGGTGCCCCTTGTGTGATGGTTTGGAAGGGACTGACTTTTAGAGAACATCGTACAGTCCTCTGAAAAAAAAACCCCACATACCCTTGTACCACATCTCACACTGAGCAGCCAAAAATTGGATACAGCTGAACCACTGCTTATTCCTGGTCTGCATTTTGAAAGACAGAGGCTGAATCACATATTGCCTCTGAAAGTTGATTCAGGATGTTTTAAACAAAAATAAACAAGGGTAGAAGTCTAATATTTTGCTATGTTTATTAAAATTCTCAGCACCTATCCAAGGAGTTTATGCTCTCTTTTGATAAAAGAGAACTGTAATTCCAATAGGTGTAGGTGGCCACCTGCTGTATCAGTTGCCTTCTCCTTCTCCAGTGACACAATGTGAAGGGAATTGAAACTGCTAATGACCATGCACATGAATATATTAGACAGCAACTAAGTTAGTTCTGATGCACATGTACTGCAGTGCAGCTGTAAAACGACCATTTTCTTTTAACAGTAGCCCTATTTACTCTGTCATCAACCCAGTATTTTTTTATCATTCCTCAACAACCACTGATAATTACCTAATATATTTTGTAAACTGCAAGTCCATTTTCAGAGCAGAAATGGCACTTAGACACGGATTGACTCCAATTGGCTTCGCTGCCTGCTCCACAGAGGAACGGCCATCATATGACTTTTAATCTCATATGAAACAAAAAGATTAAACTGTCAATATTAGGATGAGCCACCATGACGGCTGCCCTGATGGAATGGTGCTTCCGAACTGCTCCTAATAATATGTATGCAAGGAATAGATTTTTCTTTATAATGCATGTAATTAGAGTACAGGACAAAATGTTCTGTTCAAATTCATGACATGCACAACTAATAGAGGAGGAGAGAATGAGGCCCTTGGCTATTTATTTGCATGAAAAGGCTTCAATGTAGGCTATACTTTAGAGAAATTAGTTTTTAATCTAGGTGACTAGATGAGATTTTGACCCTGAACTGTTTTTGAGTTGACCTGGGAGAATATATGCAGAAATAAATGTGATGCCCTGGAAGCCAGATGGGTGTCACTTTTTTCATTAATTTTTGAATGTCGTGTGTAGTCAAGAGGAGCAGAAAATCGCTCCTTTTAAAGGCTCACCTTATGTGAATTTGCTTTGATGAGACACAATCAAAAAAAGCAGATAGAAATCTTAGCAGGAATGTATTCTTTGTAAATTTGGGTGTTGAAGGAGTTAGATACATTGATTCAGCAGTGATTCCCCCTGCTTGACCTGTATAAAAGAGAAACCTACAACTGTAGCTTTCTATGAATACATTAAATAGGGCAACTTACTGTCCCAACAAAAGTCTATTACAGAGAACTATTGTTCTACAATTTTAATAATAACTGGTCCAACAAGTCCTTGAAGGAGGGTTTTGGAACACAAGTACTTTTTAAATAGTGTTTCTTATTTAATAGCTGATACGGGAAATGTATGGCAACTGCAGATGAAGATTTGGTATCAGGTCAAGGTACAAACCTCTCATCCCCAGGGAAAGGGTACTCTGAGCACGCCTGAAAAGGACCTGCATCTCTACCGCTTCATGCCTTGATGAACCACTGTTAACAGCATGAAGTAGGGACAACGATTATTTCTAATGTGTCAGACCATTAAACTATTGCTATTTCTACATGTTATTAGCAACTCTTAGCTTGAAGTCAGATCTTTCAGGTTTTCAAGCAATCTTTTAGACTATTGCCAGGGATTTGGGAGGCATCTTAGACACTGCTGTTGGTGTTTAGGATGCTGAGTAACTCCAGGTGCTAATCAGGGCTGTTTTTTCCTTACTTGTCTCTCTTTACCCAGCACTACATACAGGCTACAGCAAAGACCCAAAACTCCACAGTGCCAGACATTTAGAACCTCCTTAGCATCCCACTGTTGGGAGTTAATGGCACTTTTCTGCTAAGGGGAGTGGTGGCCACCACTGGAACCAGCAGTCAAACTGCTTCAGACAGGGAAGGGGTAACATAATGAGCATACAAGCCTCACAGCAGTAAAGGACACAGAGCCATAAATTATTTCTGTAAAAATCACCACATTAATTAGGGAGAATATATCATTTCTTTATGGGTTTAGGCTTTGAGGAGGGCAGAGAAAAACAAACCTTTGATGGCTGGGGAAGGCAAGGGCAAAGTGTCTTCTAGTAGCTTGATGAATGAACAGGTCACAGCAGCAGAGAGAAAATGAGGATTTCTGTTCTAGCTGATGAAAAGGGTGTTTCTGTGAGCAATTGCAGAGGTTGGAACGGGCCAGAGCCATTCTGGACTTTGCCTAAGGCTTGGGCAGTTTGAAAGACGATCTATCCACACATTTCTGTGCTAATTGCTAAATCTGCTTTTTAGGAAACCCAACTTCCACATGATCTTCTGTAAAACTTAAGGCATGCTGCTTACACTCTCCACCCTGCACAGTCCTGCGTGCAAATACAGGAATAGTACCCATTGAGTAATATCAGTAATAACTGTGTTGTGAAGTGGCAGGTATTACAGTAATGCAAGGAGCAGTAGGAGGAAGAGATAGATATCTTTTACTCCCATGCTTTCTCATCTGCAAATGTTCTGGTTTTGGAGTGCACTTGGAATTCAACATCATATAGAACTGCTCTATTCCTGGTTACTGCTTATCATAACTTTTGGTAAGAAAAGCTGGTAGACATACATTAGATGAAGCTAAAGGAGTCTCCCAACTTCCTTCCTTTCATCCCACGGGCATCACAGAAGTGTTTGGAAGCTGATGTGCACACTTTTCTGCTAGCAAAGATTCATCTGCCTCTAGATTTGAAACTGATGTTGTCTCTCTTTTCCCAGAACCGAGGCATCTTTGTCAAACCTTGGTCCATGAATCCCTCTGTAGTCTGTATCAAATAGCAAAGCCAAGACGTGGACTTAAAAGAAACTGCACCCTGCTATTAAACAAGGGAAATGTGAGGACAATTTTATAGCTATGGCATTTAAGAAGGCCTGGGGATGTGATAAAAATAATTGGCCTTGGGTAAAGGTTTGACAGGACTTTTATTGCTGGGTCAGTGCAGACAGGTTGGTTTCTCAGCTCAGGTACAAGCAAGGGAGAAGGAGAGATGTGGAAGGTGCGCCCTGGAGGGGGAAGAGCCATGGGATGCGCTTTCTGAGTGAAAGGACTTAGAGGGCTGAACAGTATGCATGGGACACGTACTGCCCTCCCTAGTCCATCCTCTCTGCAGGCAGTGCTGGTGACACTGCCTGCTCTATGCTGATCACAGGGACCCAAGCTTTCCCCTCTTAGTCCCCAGCCTTAAGCCAAAGCCTTTTCCCCTCCACAGTGCTGCCAGAGGCACTAAAGCCAAGAGAGGGACAGCTAAGCACTTACAGCCTGTGTCATCCCGTCCAGCAATACTTGGACACTCCTTATTCACACACTGTCCCAAAGTACACTTCCTCGCAGGCTGTCCACACCCAACATATCTCTCAAGGACATCAGAAAGGTGTCCAGTAGATCGCCACACTCAGCACAACATGCATACCCACGTGTGTCAGAGAAACCTCTTATAGACCAATCTGCAAAACCTTCAGGCAGGTAACATTTTAATTGCAACCTGCCCTACTTCCAAATCTGAGAACAAGAGCGTTCACAGTAAAACCTCACATCACCTAGGCTTTACCCAGTCCAACCTCAAGCAAAGGGTTAGGTCACTTCAAATTATCTATGCCAAATTATCTCTACACAAATCATACACACAGTAGCTGGTGAATTGGATTACTTGTCAAGTTTTGCTCATGCTCATTTCCGTGCTATTACTTTAATAAAAACCTTGTTGCTGATATTTATCACTTACTGAAAGACTCTTCCAAGCCAAGTTCTTCCGGACGCTCAAATAGATGAATACCTTCAGGAATGACTGTGAAAGTATTTCCAGAAAAATGTGTCAGTTTTCATTCCTTTTCCCAACTTTATCTTCCACCATTGTCAATAGCTTTTGTAAAGATACATATTGTTCAGCTTGGAAAAGAAAATCTTGTTAAAAACACTGTGGAGAAAATAACACAATTATTGTGGAACTCATCATCACATAGATGAGACAAGTAAGGTGAGACAAACCCTTTTCCTACTTGCACAATTGGGTTATGGCTTAACTAAGAAAAACCAAACCAGAGTAAAGGAACTTTTAAAATGACCGTGAAAGAAAGGCGAAGGCTCTTCCTCTGACATTTTAGTCTGAGCACCTGTGAAGGGAAGGAGTAAAACTAAAGCTCAGAATATCTAAAGTATGTGAATTGAGAAAAAAAAAAAAAAAAAAGAAAGAAAAAGACAAGTCCTGTGAGATATCCTGTTCAGGTGTTGCAGGACCTATGACTGTCCAGAGCAAGAAGTCTGACTTACTTCAGTTAACCCACAGTATCTCTTACAGCATGCATCCAGCTCTTGAGACTCCCTCTGTGTGTGTTTAGATCTTATAACAGTATCTTATCTACTCAGACAATACTTTAAAAGCCAATTCAGCTGAGGAGTTCCTATCACCTGGGGAATTAAGATCTGTCATGAGAAAAAGGGCCTCATTACAAGGTCCTTGGCTGACAGAGATATTTGGTGGCAGCAGCATCCCAGGTCAGTGCTCACCCTCTATTGCTCTAGAGAGGAAATAAAAAAAAATTATTAAAAATAGTTATTTAGGAGCAAATCCAGATTGTGCTGAAACTGATGGGCATTTTCCTTTGACCACAGTGTGCCTGCACCCGCCTGTGAAGGGTAACATCCTAGGTGGAACAGAACAGTTTCAGCTTGCTATGAAGTCCAGAATCAACAGATCTGTAGGTGGCTTGAGAGCTTTCCTGAGTGTAAAGCACATCTGTACAGCACCTGGCACATCTGGATAGTGTATTTCCTGCAGTGACCATGCTCATGCTGCTTGACATAGCTGGGTTTTTGTTTTGTTTTTCTATTCTATGATTCTATGATCTTGGCTGTTGAAAATGGGAAATGCAGACAGAAATGCATTTGGAGAATGGTAATGAGAGGACATAAAGAGTTTTCTAATACAGTTTATACATTCTTTGTATCCCCAGCTTTTTTTTTTTATGGGCTAATTACTATGCAGACTCATGTTTGGTTTCTGAGCAGTTTGGAAACTAGTTGGAAGGTGTATGCTGAAGCTACACTGTCTCATTATGCTACTTGCTTCCTCAGTTGGAAAAATCATCTCTGACAAGCCACTTTCCTGGGTGCAGAGCTCAAAAGACGCCAAGAGGCTTGGGGCTCGATGAAAGGTATTTGATGTCAATAGCATTTGACATATGCAGGTTTGATATGTTCCTAGCTTCTAAGTGATGCCAAAAATGCAGCTTATGAGAATAATATAAAGACAGAGGACAGAGATCTAACCTCCTTCAGATAATTGCTCTGAGTTGTTGCAAGGTGACCTTCATCTCCACACAGACAGCCTGTTGGTGAGAGTGTAAAAACATTTATCTCCCCCCATTTTCCATAGGCATGTAAGAGGCAGTCAATGCTGCTGAGAGAACATCAACAACCCTGTGTCTGTTGTGCAGGTGGGTTAGATGATAGCCTTTATATGAGCACAAGGGTAGCTGTCTTCAGACTTCCCCAACAGCTACTGTCTGTGATGTAGTCACCTTGGTTAGACCAAAAAAATTGGTTTGTAAGAGGAAACAGTCCCCCAGCATGAAAACTTCCAAAGGTATAAGCCTACCTCTCTTGTCAGCCTCCTCCTTCTCCTGGGCACATGACTGGGCACCTGGGCACATAGAAACAGATGCTGAGGGCCAACACTGCTCCTTTTTCCTCAAAAAGCACGAGATAAGGCTTTCAGGGGTGGAATTCCGCACAGTTTTGCCCCATTGCTCCCTCCCCAGAGAGCCCAGCTCATGTTTGCATCTCCTTTTAAAAGTATGATTTCCTGCAATTAAGCAAGTCCTGGACTGAGCCGTCACCTGATTATAATTAAATTAGGGGTGAGGCAGAATATTAATAGTGGGGAAACCCTCAGTACCTGCATGCTGAGGGGGGAGCTCAGCCTTCCCCCAGCACTCCTGCAGAGACACACGCTGGCAGCGACATGAAGGGCTCCATTTCCCGGCACCCTCCTGGGACCGGCACAAGGCTGAGGAATCACTCGGCACGGCACGGACGGGGAAACTGGGTCTACGCAATTTCACAGCGTTACTGGGCTCCAGGGGTAATGCTTGGGGGAAGACATCCTTCCTGCCCGCCCCATACCAGCATGGCTACCCTACCAAACCGCCCTGGGCGGCGCCAGGGCTGCCTAAGGCAGAGCCAACAACCCACGTGGCTACTGAAACCATTGCCGTGTCTCTAGATGGGAAGGAAGGGCCCCCAGCTCTCTCCTACCTGCATGGCTCCAGCCTCCCAGTCAGTCAGCAGGACCTCAGTGGCTGTCCAGTCCCTGTCGTCACTAGTGTGACCATGGGGCTGGCCGCCATCTCGGCTCCGCACCCTGCCATGAGGGAGGCCTCCAGGGAGCCTAAGCAGCCGTGAGCTCCCCACCGCCATGCAGAGGGCTCTGCGGCAGCAACAGAAACCTGGGAGATACGTGTGTCCCCCTCCGAACATTTGCTATTTCACCATCCCAGTCACACGCTGCTGCATTTCTCCTTTTAAGCCCTCAGTTGCCTTCTCTCCTGGCGTACCTGTGCCTGGGGCAGGCTTAACCTCATGCTTGGTGGAAGGCACCAGTGCCCAGCACCCCTGCAGGCCCTTCTGTGGCAATTTTAGCAGGGAAACACAAACCCATGGCAGGAAAAATGAGATCGCTCCTTGCCATGAGGGTGAAGGATGGCTGAGGGCCCCCTGGGACAGCACAAGCCGCCTGCCCAGACTCAGGTAAATGGATAGCTGTAATATACAGAAAATCACACAGAATCTTGTTGTCTGGACAATTCCCTGAAATTTTGCTCCAAGGTAAAAAACTGCTTTTCACACCGCACTCCGAAATGTAGAAATAAACAGGAAAAACAAGCTTTTCTTTTACTGATTCATTTTCCTCGGTGTCAAAGCAGCACAGAGCCACAAGTTGGGAATATTAATGCTGTTCTGCCTGGGCTGGGCAGCGCTGGCTGGCCCCCAAGCCCCTTGCCAACACATGCATCAAGCACCAGGAGGGGAGAGGAAATAGGTTTGTTCCTGCCTTTGCTCACTGAGCATTTCCATAGGTGTAATCCTCCTTTCAAATGTCCAAAAGTGACTTACCTGTCCTCAAATGTCACCGGTTGCAGCTGGTTCTCAGCAAATGGCTTTGCTGTTTAACGAAAGCAACTTCCATTCTTGCTCAGATTTTGCATCTCCTACTGTCCAGGCCAAAATGAACCTGTCTTTCCTTTGGGAAGAATACTTTCTGTCTTCCAGCTGCCCCTGTTCAGACAGAGCTGTCTGCTGAAAGCCCATACCTGTGTGAGATTCAGTTGTTCACAGTAAAGACAGATAGTTTAAAGATGTCTTAGAAACCTAATTCACTTAAAAACTTTTGAAAACAGCTGCCCTAAATCTCATAGCTAGAAGGCATGGATGGGGGCAGGATATGGCTGGGATGGACCCACAGCTGTTTTTTTAAGCATAATGTAACATACCACAATAGGCTTCAGAATCAAGCCCTGTATGTGCAAGAAGTTGTAACGCATTCCCAGGGATATTTTGGTAAAATCAACAGAACAGAAAATTGCTATTTTCTGCCATAAAATTCTAAATTCTATCTGCCTCTTTCTAGCCTCTTTTTGCAAGCTGCAATTCCCGTCTATTCAAATTCATGCCTGTTACCCATTGCTGCAGTATTTTACTGAAAGCTTCTTCTGAATACTGTATATCATCTAACAGTTTGAATTCCCTTTGGGCTAGGAATTGTATGTACACATAATAAGACATAATCATGATTTGAAAGATGGAGACAGATAAGAGGCAGGGTACAAAACTCCAAAGTAGAACTGTTGCTTACAGTTTATATACTTCATATAGGTCCTACCGCAGCTACCCAGCTGGAAATCCAAACATCAGACCTAGAAATCACTTTTGAAAACACAGGCCAAAGACAATGAATAATTTGCCGAAGATGTCCCAATTTAAATTTAAAATACTAGTCCTAAAGCTCTCCCTGGTACAACACTACACATCTGCTTCTCTGCTTGCTTTCTTGGCTATCTCATACTTGCTTCTTAAAGATCTTTTAATAATATTAAAACAGAATAAAAAATATGCAGGTGCATCTATTTATGAGTAAGAAACTTTCTTAGAAGTTCACTAGAACAAAAAAATCAATGTGTGTTCCAAGGCACAGTAAGATTTCTGAGCAAGCCTTCTTTATTATTCAATTTACGCACAACTAAAATATATAGCTGTTTCAAATTTGGTTCTTATCTGAAACATGCCTTGTAGAACAATGTTTCTCTCTCCCTGTAATTCTGGCTCCACAACACCAGTTTTATTTGCCAGGTATAGCAAACAATGATCTATCCATCCACGTCATGCATATTATGTCAAATTTATTACAGCAGCTTTTCAGCATATTTCCAGTCAAGGCTTCATTCTTCTTACAGATTCTGCAAATGAACAACAGTTTTAGTTACAAATGCCTCCCCGTGAGGCAGCACTCCTGACAATAGAACTGAACTTACTGTATTTCTTGCAGAATTGTGACACCCCTATAACCAATCATTACGACATATTGCTGAGAAACACCCTTTTGCTCTGCGGTTGATATATTCCCAACTCAAAATGAACAGCAGTGATACTGGGAGTCATTCAAGCCTTGATTAGTACTTGAATAGATCAATCATACATCTTCATGTCCCGACAGGAGAAAACAGCCCAAAGAATCAGCTGCCCACAGCCAGGGCCCTGAACCTTGGGAGCGGTTTGTCCACAGAACAAATGACACGTATGTGGAAACATGACTATCAAATATGCACAGAGCATCATATTGTGAAACAGAGAGAACTGCAAGATGTTCTTGACAAATGGTAGCAGTGCTAATGAGCGTCTGGACTAAATCATTACATTCCCTTTTTGATTGAAAGCACGTACAGATTTACATTAGCTCTGACCCAGTAAAACATTAACACCTGTTTATAGTGAGGCTCAGTGACTGCAATGGCAGCATGCACGTGCAGGTAAATATATGAACTGAGGTTTTGGCTGGAAGATGACCTGCCTGGCTCTTCCCAGCTGGCAGGGCAAGTCCCCAATAAACATGCTGGTGAAATACTATTTTCAAGTCAGGAAACGGAGTCCAGTCCTTGCTTTGCAAATTCTGAGCTGTGAATGATTCTGTGGAGACCAGCTCTGAGCTGCAATGGGAAGAAAAGAAGAGTTATAGATCCCCCAGCAACAGCCAATGCCTTCTCCTCCCTGACCACAGCTCTCCTCAGTGTACTACTTCTCTTCCTATGCCCAAGCAACCCTGCCATAGTCTCACATCTCCTTCAGTCTGCAGAGGAGCCTTGAGCCTGCCCTGGGGACTTGGGTATGCTGAATGCAGTGTGGACAGCTGTGTCCAGGAGCCAGGCAAAGTTTATAAAAATGTTTATATAAACAGGAAATGTTTATAAGAAGCTCTTCTTGATTTTGCTGAAGGTTTAACTATGGTTTCCCAATCCTCTCAACTCTGCAAGCCCCACGCTACATGCATATTGTAGCAACCCTGGAATTTCTGTTGGCAGAGGATGAGCAGGGGGCTAAATGCTTTGCAGCATTAGTATACATTACATTCTCTGCTGCTTTGATAATCTGCTTCTCACGGATAGCACAGGTATGCTGTATTATCAGTATCAAATCCAGAGAAGAAGATTAATGTGATTAGTCATAAATGGACTGAAGAAAACTCATTTTGGAGTTTAGAGGAGTGCTATTGGTTGCTCTTGGAGAACTTGCAAGTGCAAAGATATTGAGCATCAAATAACTATTTAACCTAGCGTGCCAGCATTTCTGTGCTTTGGAAGTTTATACCAGAAACTGAAAAAAGCAGGATTTAAATAGCTGTCAGAAAAACTGAAAAGGCTTCACAATTCTAAAGGTTTGAAGAAAATAAATGCAACCACTCAAACTATTTTTTAAATCATGGACAAATGACATTGAATAAGCTAACAATGGTGAATTTCATACAGCAGTAAATAGGAATATCACTCTTTAGCCCCAGGTTTTACAAAAGAAACCAATGTCTTCTGGCAGATAGCAAACTGAGGTACAAAGAAAAAAAAAAGTTCTTTTTCCTGGTCCCCCTGGGAGACCAGCTGGGAGCTGTGAACAAAAGGCAGGTCTGCTGCACAGCATTTCAAGTGCCTTTCTTACTAAGCAACACTGCCCATCCACACAGCTTTGTATCTGTTACTGATGATGCTAACTAACACAGCAGAGCTCAGGTCTGCAGGGTGCTGAGCTCCTTCATTGCCATTGCAGTGGGGCAAACCTGAGAGTTCTGATTTCATGCCAGCTGGCACTCCTTTCTCTGGAGCAAGCATGCAGGCTAAGCCACTCAAGTGCTGACAATTGCTAATTCTCAGCCACAGGACAGAACTGATGTTATCTTCCAGACCCCAGTCATCTCAGGAGCTGTACCAGAACTTTCAGCTCACTGGGAGAATCACTGAGCTTTGTGGGTGTGCTTTGAGGGATGCCAGAATAGGTGGAGTACTGCACAACCGAAGACCCTACCTATATCGTGAAGGGCACTCTCCACCAGGTCAGGTCACCATTAAGCCATGGCTGTAGCTTACCAGAATCAGTTCTCCAGCAAAAAATAGCCCCAGAGCTTAATCCTAAAGCAGCAGCGTTGGGTGACAGCAGTTAGAACTGGACACAAGGCAACAAGACACTCTCTTCTGAGGGGATGCAAGCAATGAACTCTGCAGGTCTCAGTTGCAATGTAGCTGGAGTTAGGTGGAAGGCTAATAAACCCCTCAGAGCACAAAATGAACTAATAAAACCATCAGCATTCATCCATTGTTTATCAGGGAACAGAAGTCCTTTTTTCCATCTTTGCTTACAGCAAAGCACATGCTTAAGCGGTTTCCTGCAGTGGGATGTGTGCTGAATAGAGGCCTGCAGGAGCCGTTGACTGTTTCCACTGGTAAGAAACCTTGGTTTTCGCCAAGTAGAGAATATGTGGATGCAAAAATGCAGGCTTTGGACTAAAGGTTTTGTGGCAAGCAGAATCTTAAAAATCTTAAAAAAGGAAATAAAAGTTTGGACTCCCCCTCCTGCCAGCATCCCTTGAAGACCAACACTTTCTTGTCCAATAAAGTACACAGAACAGCTTCCAAAATGTGACGATGTCACAATTCATGCATCCAAAGTTTTATTATCAAAATCAAAAAACATCCAGGAAAAAAACAGACATTGACTGTACCACAGGAAAGCTCAGGTTTTGTCATGTGAATCAACCAAAACAAGCACAACACTCCTTTAGTTTCAGTATAAACTGTTATTTCCTAACTTTCACTGAAAAACACTCATTCCAAATGGCCTTTTGTCTTCAAGTGCAAGAACAAACCCTCAACCACAGTACTTCAAATGATAATTATTTTTCCCATAGAAAAAAAATAAAATATCCCTTTTCCAGTCACCTGTGAGTAAAACACTTTGCTTCCTAATTCTAGGTAGGCTTTTCTGAGCAGGTTACCTAGGACTGTGAGATTATGGATTTGAGGTGCTTTAGGGTGGCTGGGATTTTTTTTGCTTTGTACTAATTTGGTTTTGTGGCCTCTAAATGTGGTGGTGTATAAAAGATATTAGCATTTCTAATTAAAACCCCTATTACGAGAAATTTAAACAATTGCAGGGTCAGGAATATTTATCTATTTACTGAAGATAATCAGGATCATTCAAAATATTCTCAGTATCTGAAACACTGGAAATTTCTTGGCCTTTCACATGATTTACCTCTAGTGGGATTTTTCTTTTTTCCTTTTTTTTTTTTTTTTTTCTTTCAGATTGCTATATTTTTGGGCTTATGTCCAAGACTGACCAACATTACCTAAGGTATGACAGCTAAAGGAAAGTAAGGCCAAGAAAAATAGCTTAAATTAATGTTTTTCATCTAGAGAGGTTTTTTTCTTCAACTTGATTGAAAAAAGCCCAAATGACATCTTACTTTAGCAACTACTGAGTATTTAAGAGACCATCAGAAATTTAACAAGCCAGTGCTATATTTATTTATCCCAAAATTAAAAGCTGCCTTTCCTAGGGCTTTAAAAGTTTCTTCCTTGAGTGCATTTTTTTTTTTTCAAAATACGTATCAAGATGTTCTTTTCTCCTTAAATTTCCTTTAAAAGTGTTCCCATCTGTCACTGTCTGCAAGTTTCTTATACCTTAGGGAAAGGATATAACTGTTTTGGTTATCCCTAGTTACACCATCATTGCAATGTGTTTAAACAGAAAAACACTCTGGTTTTCTGTTCCATATGGAAATTGGAACCTGTGCTAGAGCTCACTCATAGCATTATGGCCAGGTTTATGGCTGACTTATTCTTCCCATAGATGCCACATCCTTTTACCTCTCATGTAGGTAAGGCAAACATGGAGATACGGGGAGGGGGGGTGGGAAGAGAAGAAAAAAGAAATTAAAAAAGAAAAAAACCCAGACACACTCAAGTTTCTTGAAATGCATCCTGCCTTGCTTTGGGCTGTTTTTGATTGGCTTCTGTATAATTAGTTCCTGCTCACAGTTTCTGTGATAACTACACTATTAATTGAGCATATATTGTACTCCATGCAGTCAGCAAGTGATGAAGCTGTCAGTATTTTGTTAGCTATTACACTGCCTGATTCTTATGGGCTGTTTGATATCGGTAACAAATTAGCCAATTTATATGTCATAAATAAAATTCAAAAGCCCTGCTTTATCAGCTGGAGAGAAAAATACTGTTATCTTGGTTGACAAAATGCTTGTACTAAGATTCCTAGTGCCTTTTGGCAGGAATTCATCAGAGCAGATGCATTCCTTCTATTGGGCACCATTTGGTTTAATTATTCTTAATGTTTAATGGCAGAATAATTGGACCAAATGGTAATGTATATTCCAATAAAATACTTTCATCAAATGCGTTAATTGCTGGATCTCTATAACTGCAGTGCTGAACTCTTTATTCTGCTTATTGACATTTGACAGACCATGATCTTAATACGTTACTTTCATAAATCTCTTAATGAGCTTTATCAGGGGTGAGCACTAAACCCATGGAAACAAGTAATTTACCTCCTCTGGTAAAAGAGAGAATAAGAGGGTGGTCGGGACTGGAAGGGACCTCTGGAGATCATCTAGTCCAACCCCCTGCTAAAGCAGGTTCACCTAGAGCATCATAACCTCAGACACTTCTGTGCAGCCACCCTAGGCAGGAGGAGGAAGGATGAGGGTTGCAACGTTTGTTCAAGACATACTCCAAACATCTTGCCCCTGCTAGTAAGCAGCTTGGTCTAAATGGCAAAGCAGCTTCTTCTTTTCTACTTAACAGGCATTTAGGGTGCTTATGCTCAAAGTCCTTCCTTGGGCAAAACTCTCACTAAACCAACAAAAGTTGTGACGGTGCTAATATGGGGTCTGATCCACACTCCATGGAGTCCGCATACTCCAAGAATGAAAACAAGGGTCTAACACACTCCTGACCCTCTGTTGGTATTCTGAAATACCTGATGACTAGAAAACAAACAGCAGGAGGATGCCAGGAGAGAGAGTGAGCAGAAAGGAAGTGCAGAACCAGGGGAGAAGCTATAAGAAGGGGGTGGATAACTGTCTTCGCTCCCTGCTGTACGTGGGAAATAAACAACTATCACTGCAGAATAATGGGGAGAAGGAATGGCTTACAAGGCAAGGGGAGACTTACAAATCAGAAGAGTATGGCTGGCTCTCCAAGGCACTGCCTGACTTCAGCGTTACTTGTTGGGACAGTGCTGGGTACAATGGGCCTTTGGTCACTGATCGGGACTCCTTGCTGCCAGGCAAAGGATGCAATAATCTATTTGTCGTGCATCCAGAAGTGGCCAGAAGCCAGTGAGGAGGAGATGAAGCCACTTTCTTCTAGCTTCTGGGAAATTCTCAGGCTATCAATAGTGACAGATTTTATATTTAAACTGATACAAGCAAAAAGCACAGAAATACCTGCCAGGGTTACCTGATCTCACGTATCCGTGTCCTGATCTCCACACCACCATAATCACTGCAGGCATCAGGCCGGTTTCAGTAAGCACACCAGCTGTGGGACCTGGACAAGCTTGGGCAAACAGATATCATCCCAATTTTTGCAAAAACAGGGAGTGCCCAGGAAGACAGAGCAGCAGAGAAAACAGCAGGAAAAGTGAGTCTCTCCTGGGTCCCCAAATACCCAGCTCTGCTGAGACACCTGCTTTAACTACAAACACTGAGCAAACAGTAAAGTGGTGCAAAATCCCTTGTGAAGAATTCTGCTGGGGATTGTTAGGGGATTAAACAGAGCAGAAGGAATGGGGAAGAGATGCATTTTTAAAGCTTCTCAATTAGTTTCTAATTGCTGGCATCCAGCCAGTCTGGAGAGGCAGGGAAGGGATGGGAGCCAAGGGGCCGCAGCAGCTGCTCCCACTGCAAACAGTCCACGGCCAGCAGACCAGAAACACCAGGGCTGCTCCGGCTGTGAGGGCAGCCTTCACCCCGCAATCCCACTCAGAGTTTAGGCCTGAGAAGTTACACTTACACAGTTATGGATGTATTTACTGTGCCTAATTAATCATACAATCATTTAGGTTGGAAAAGACCTTTAAGATCAAGTCCAACCATTAATCCAGAGCTGCCAAGCCTACCACTAAACCATGTCCCTAAGTGCCACATCTACATGTCTTTTCAACACCTCCAGGGATGGTGATTGCACCACCTCCCTGGGCAGCCTGTTCAATGATTGATCGCCCTTTCAGTGAAGAAATTTTTTGTGATATCCAGTCTGTCCCTCCCCTGGCACAACTTGAGGCCATTTCCTCTTCTCGTCTTGCTCCCCTCTGGGAGAAGAGCCCAACCCCACCTTGCTACACTCTCCTTTCAGGCAGCTGTAGAGACCTATCAGGTCCCCCCTGAACTCCCTTTTCGCCAGGCTGAATGCCCCCATTCCCCCGGCTACTCTCACCCCTTCCCCAGATCTGTTGCCTGTTTCCGGACACGCTCCAGCACCTCTACGTCCCTTTTGAAGTGAGGGGCCCAAAATCAAACATAGCATTTGAGGTCTGGCTGCACCAGCGCCCAGCGCAGGGGGACGGGCGCTGCCCTCTCCTGCTGGCCACGCTGCTTCGGACACCAGCCAGGTGCCGCTGGCCGCCTTGGCCACCCGGGCACACTGCCGGCTCACGGTCAGCCGGCCGCCCACCAGCTCCCCCAGGCCCTTTTCCTCCGGGCACCTTCCCAGCCGCTCCTCCCCGCCTGCAGCGCTGCCTGGGGTTGCTGTGACCCCGTGCAGGACCCACATGGCTCCTTGAGGAGCCTCATACACTTGGCCTCGGCCCATTGATGAAGCCTGTTCAGAACCCTCTGTAGAGCCTTGTTGAGTAGAATTTTATTAGAAAGTTGTTCTGGTTTTACCAATTTGGTTTCTTTTGTTCTTTCTGTGGAAAGACAGAATTGTTTGAAAATTGAAGTGCCGAAGCCTGTGGAAAAATCCTACCCATTGAAGTTTTCATTGGAATATTGCATTTATGTATACTACAAGGAAAAGCAGGAACCCTCCAGGGATATTTTGGCTCCAAAAATCAGTTCTGACAGTTCAGGCACGAACAGATCTAAGCATTGGCCAGATTTTCACACATCAAAATTTTCATTTTACCAAGAATTAAAATTTCTGGTAAAAGCTTTAAACAAATGTTTCCAATCAGCAAATACATCAAATTGTGTTACACCTGACTGCGTGGTGACAAAATCCTTCAGGCACTCCCATTAACAACACCATTGCTACCTCTGATCAACATATCAGGACTTATCTAACGTACCCAGAATGTCTTTGGTGTATTAACAGTGCATTCAGAGGAAACTCCACTGTCTGACCTCCACAGCTGAAAGGCCTCTTTATGTCCATTCAATAATGCAAAACAATTTTAACACTGGTTTTCTGCAGCAGAAATATTCCCCAGTGATTCATTTTGAGATACACAATCAGATGACATATTCAAAAGGCATCTTTCCGCAGCCCCCATCACCCACCCTGTAAAAATATCAGGCAAAAAGAGTGGGTGAACACATCACCAGTTTAGAGGCAGCTCACCTTTACTGTGTGGTGGGTTGACCTTGGCTGGGTACCGGGTAGCCTATCAAACAGCTCTGTCACTCACCCCTTCAACAGGACAAGGTGAGAGAAAATAAGATTATAAAATCCTTGTGGGCCAAGAAAAAGGCAGTTTAATAAAGTGCAAGCAAAGGAAAACAAAAGATTTTATTCTCTACTTCCCATCATCAGGTGATGTCTGGACACTTCCAGGGAAGCAGAGCTTCAGTACGCATAGTGGCTGCTCTGGAAGACAAACATTGTAAATAACAACTGCCCTCCACTTTCTCCTCCTTTCTCTTAGCTGTTATTGCTAAGCAGACATCATATGGTATGGAATATCCCTTTGGCCAGTTTGGGTCAGCTGTCCTGGCAGAGTTCCCTCCCAATATCTTGCCCACCTCCAGCCTACTGGTGAGGGGGAATGTTCGAGAGACAGCCTTGATGCTGTGCGAGCACTGCTCAGCACTAGCCAAAATGCAGGTGTGTTACCCATACAAAGCACAGCACCTTGGGGGCTGTTATGGGGAAAATGTACTCCATCTCAGCCAGATCCAGTACGCTGAAACAGGAGGCACTTGCAGACATAGTGGGTCTCGGCCACCTCTCCCCACTGTTAAAACAGTCACGGCATTAGGAGAGAAAAGGGTTTATTGCAAACCATTAACGTGGCATCTACTCTTGAGTTGCTAAATTAATGTTTCATTGTAAACCACATATACTGAGTAAAGGGGTGGGGGGGGCCTGGGATGTTTGTAGAGATACTACACGTTTATGTCCTGAAGTCTGGGAGTGACACAGGCACTTTCTGAATCACCTGCTTTTAATGCCCATCTAACAAGAGACTCGAACACAGTGTGTGGGTGGTTCTGTTACACCAGCAACAGACAGCAGAACAAAAGGGACCATACATAAAAGCCCTGCTGTACAGGCTGCAAATGGGCTTCGCTTCTGCTGCTGTTGCTGCATTTTCAGATCTTTCAAGATCTGGAAATGACTGGGGAAGAACTTGAGCTGTCATGTGAAAAAGCTCAAGCTTAATGATGAAACCTGGAAATCAGTTGTTAGAGGGAAGCACAGCTCTGGCAGACCCCTCTGTGTCTTTTGAAAGCAAGCTGCTTTCTAAGGGCAGCCTCATGAGGATAGAGATGGGAATTTCCCAGCTAGAAAAGCCAATGCAGCTGTCATGCAAGAACAGGCTGGCTTCAGCAGATGGAGCATGACAGCAAGAATTCTTAAGGTTTGTGAGCAGCTCTACAGTGAGTATAATCCCACAGATAGTGGAAAAATCAATAGATGGATAATGTTAAGGAAATCAATAGGATTGAAGCTCTAAGGTTGAGTAGTACACGTGGTGAACTGACATTGACACCAGTCTGCCATTGTCCTCAAAAATTCTGTCTTGATAAGGAAGCACTTGGCATTCTGGCCACCGGCATGAGAACAATAGTATCCTGCTCCCACCATGGAAATAATGGAAAAAAAGATTTATTCTCTTGCATGTCCGAGAATATTTACTTTCTGCTCTGAGTATTCTCTGAAAATATAAGGACTGATGAGCAGATGTTCAGCAGACAAGCTGTGGAGGTGTGTTATGTCAAACATTTCACCAGGACTGCAAGACAAGTTATGGAAAACTAAATGTAAAATACTGTATTGATTAATTTCCCCCTGTGTTTTGCATGAGCTTGTTCAGAGCACAACTCAAAGGGGATTAACAACTTCACATCATATTCCTGCAGCTGTACAATATGGGAAAAGCACTTGGGAAAGCAGTAGAAAAAGTCGCTGGCACTAAGGCTTTCCAGCACCTCAGGAAATCCGGATTTAAGCTGATCAGTGGTGTTAACCAATAAAACTGAACTTCAGTGAATGGACAGGTTAAGAATTTCCAAGAAGAATATTGAGAATTTGTCTGAATTCCTATTAATGCTGGTTCCTTTGGGCCAGTCTTAGCAATTTCTGTTGACATTAGTGAGGAATGCTCCTAGAAATGTTGCAGCCAGAATTCCTAAAAAGCCCTACTTTCCACGTTTGCCTCAGAAAATGGAAAAAACGAAGGGGGCAGAGAGAAAAGCACCCCATCAGCTTCACTGTAAGGAAAAAGAGAGGACAGGTTCACAACTCAGCCTGCCCAGACATAGCCAGGACTTCCCTGCACAGAGCTGCCAACTCCAATGACTTCCCTGGCATCCTTTTCAGAGGCGAGTCAAGCACATGCTAATGACCTACACAGGAGTAGAGGATTTAAGGCCTGATATCTTCTAAAGATAAAGGATTTACACCTTCACAATAAAGTTTGAGCTTGTCTGTACATGACACAGAGGTGCATAAGGACAGGACCCATGTTGGTCTGCCTTTGCTATGCAAACCCCATCTCACCCATTGCTTGGTGGCAGATGGAGGATGAACCCTTTGATGTTTAATGGTAGTGCTGCTCATCACCTATTGAAACGCAGCATGAATCCCTCCAAGGCTGCAGGCTGTCTGTTTTTGCAAGACTGGCTCCCCTACAGACCGGGATATTACAGCTGTAGGAGATTAACACTACACTGCTGGCAATACCTTTTGCGAGAAGCCTCTGGTCCCACATTGCTGGGGCATAAGGTCAGTTTTGCTAACCGAGAAGCCCAGGCAAGGCAGGGCACCAAACACCATTTATTTCCTGAACTGTGCTGCCTTGCAGGACTTTTAAAGGAAGAAGAGTTGTTATGGGGGACTGAGCTGCTGAGTATTGGCCGGTGTTCGGTCACGGAGGCAAACAAAGCAGCGCTCGTGAACAAAATGGTATTTTCTAAACCCCTCTGCTGACCCATCTGTGAAACAAAGGAGGAATGTCTCTCCTAAGTACTTGCTGCAATGCCCTTTCTTGCCTGTTATTTTTTATTTCTGTTTTGGAGCAGCTGGAGAGCAGCAATCGGC
Source organism: Falco rusticolus (assembly GCF_015220075.1). Taxonomy (NCBI): domain Eukaryota; kingdom Metazoa; phylum Chordata; class Aves; order Falconiformes; family Falconidae; genus Falco; species Falco rusticolus. The sequence goes on from NC_051190.1 coordinate 17,503,274, forward strand.
ACCTAGCTGTAAAGAGGCAGCCACATACAATTACAGAGAGAAAGTCTTGAAGGACACAGTGCTGAAGCAGGGAGACATTTGAAATAAACTTAAAGGGAACAGCTTTGTTTAGCTGTGTGGCCTTTTGCTGCCCTGTAATTCTTTATGTCGATTATAATAGAAAGATCAAATTTCTCATTTTCTCATCTCTGTATCTAGAGAAATGCAAAGACCTCTTACACTTGATCTCTCCAAGCCCTCCTTTCCCAGGTTCACTTACCAACACTTTGTCACTGTCACCTCTTTGATGATGGCCTACTTGTATGCATGCACACATTCAGAGGAGTTGCTCTGGTAAGTACAAAGGACCTAGTTTCCAAATCCCACCCTGCTGCACATCCCAACAGCACTGAATTCATGGAGTAACCTGTATCTGTCAGTTGCTTCCTTCTCTCTAGGCTTGGCTATCCCTGTTAAATTTCATCACAAATGACCCTGCATTTAACTGGGAATCGAGGGCCAGGCTATTCCCCCACCTTTGCAAGCACAAGAAGGTCCAGAATGAGGTACCTCCTGTCCCAAGATGATGCGAGAAGGGAATATTGTCCTCAGGGAATATTTTCTTCATGGCATTGCTCTTGCTTTCTCCTCCTTGATGATGTGGGAACACTCCAAGACACAAGGAGGGTAGATGTGGGAAACCATCACAACTCTGATACGGAGTTTCTTTGTTGCAAGCAGAGTGAGATACAGAAGACAAGAGCACAGCTTTCCCTTAGGCCCAGCGAGGATTCACCCGCCACCCCCCTCTGCCTGCCCATCAAGGCCATTTCATACTTAGGGAAACAGAACATGGGAAGGGTAGCTCTCTAGAAGCAGCCGGTGTCTATCCACATGCCAGAACAGAGTCCTGTCTCCAGCCTGGCACTGGGGCCCAACATACACAGAAAACCTTTTCCCTCCTCAGTGCTCCAAGTCCTGTAGAAAAGGGATGGCCCCAAGGCACGGGGAGCATCATATGCTATGCAATGTAATAGCAATTACTGCACCTACACCACTCAGCACCCACAAATGTGAGCACAAAAAAATGCTAAGGGACAAATTCACATATGCACTAAAGATCCATCTGGCACCTGCAGGACAGGGCTACCAGGTCTTGGATAAGTAAAATCTTACCTCACAGTAATCTCTTAGGAATAACATGCAATAATCCACATACACTTTTATTTTAATCTTTGGTTGGTACTTTGTGAGGCTGAACAAAGACACAGACGTGTTCAGGATTCTACCAAGTGTGCATCTGTCTCCAGATGAAAGGATCCCAACATCAAACTGACTGCAGCTGGGCTGGAAAAAGTTTTAAATCACCGCGATCAACACAAGTTTTGCACCAAAGTACAAATACACATACCATGATTTCCTCTGGGTGACAGGCAAATCCTGTTATTCTACTTATGAATGGGCCTCATTAAGTAGAAAAAAAAAATTGTTGGTTCAACCTGTTCCTTTTTAAATTAAACATATTAAAGTTGATAGATACCCCTAATTCTCTGCTCAGCCTTTTATGCGTTGCAATAACACTGCTCCCATTGTTAGGGAAAGTCTTGAGTTAGCATAATCTGCTTTTCATTTCCCTGGCAGCTGCAGATCATTCTTGGTGACTAAATTAAAAACAGTTTCTTTCAAGAATCCACCAGATCTGTCCTCCTTTTCCTTTCCTTCACCTACAAGCTATGAAGAAAAGAAGGAAACAAACCTTTACCAATAAGCATTAAATCCTATCAGATCAGGCTGGAAGGTCACCTCATCCATCCCTCTGTCCCGAGGCAAAAATCAACTCTTCTTAAGTTATCAGGTGCTCATCTACCTCTTAAAAAACACCCACTGATGATTTCATAGCCTGTTCCTTGGCTTACCTCATGGCAACAACTCTGACCCAAATGTTCCTTACCATAGTCATAGCTCCTCACTGCTTGTTATGTCCACACTGGACTCAAGAAAGACTATTTCTCTTCAAATAAAAATATTTCTTCTCTCTTTGAAGCAGCCCTTTACACGTCTGTCAAACTTTCCCATACTTTTCACTCTTCTTATTTCTTATGAACATATCTGTCTACAACTTTTCTGAAATACACACGTTTCAGAACCCGGCACTCCCGAACAGGCAAGACAAACTGCTCCTCAGCCCATTTCCGCTCCTGTGTTTATTCCTGTCGTATAGAAATGAGTAGAAGGCACAGGTTCGAGTTCTCAGCCTCCCAGGACAGGAACAGGCAGATAGGGAGAGAACTCTTGGACAGCTTTGAGGACAACACTGCAAGTAGTAAGAAAACACAAGGAGTGAGCTATGCGGGTAGAAAAGTAGGGGAAAATCCAGGAAATTTAGTAGGGGAAGGGGAGAGAATCAGATGACAAATGAAAATGTGCAGTGACCTGCTTTCCTCCCTTTGCCCCTTGCCAGAGCTGACCTTGACTTCAGAACAAACTCCAATTTTCTGAAAGGCAGCAATAAGAAAAACAAGGCATGAAATCTCAAGAGTCAGTTCATAGGCTTACAGCAGCATCTAATACTAGCATTTTACATGTCATGTAATAAAGCACTAAGCCTAGGAGGTTTTGGGATTTCTGTAACTAAGTTGGCACATTTTATTACAGGACCTGGTTCTTCCAGCACCTAGCCTTGTGCACAGGCTTCCTGGCTCTTCCAGCCCTGTGAGGGTGCTCACACCTGTGTTTCTGGCCACTCAGTACGCTCAGCTCGTACTGTGCTCAGCTCTCAGCACAAAGGAACCATCCGGGTCAACCTGACACACCGTAATCAGAGTTACTGGAGGTTCCCAGGTTTGAAAATCCCCAAGTTCACCAGGCAAGGCTCACCTTGGAGGGCAAAGCAAGCGGCACAGCACAGCTCGCAACTGCGGCAGCGGGCTCTGCTGCAAAGGGATGGCCCTGCTCGGGACCTCATCTGGTGACTGATTTGCACTGACATGCTGTTCCGATCACAGCAGTTGTGCATGATATCAGCTGCTTTTCCGGACATAGGGAAGAGCAGGCCTGACAAATAGGATAGTAAATGCATGTTAAGGACATTACTCCAGAACTCCCAGCTGTTACACTTTCACTATGAGAATTTATCTTGTTAAAGATGTAACACAATGCCAGCAGTAACAGCTTCCTCCTGTTTTGCCTTCTAAGCGCCCAGTCCTACAGAGCTTTATTAATACAGGCTGAAATGTCAAGATTTAAAGGCTAACTAAATCCTATTTAAAACTTTCACCAAGGGGATTTGCTGGAACTTACCCACTGCTTACACCGCTGTTCGCTTCCCGTGGGAGGGGCAGCTCTCACGTATGTGCCCGCTGGGTTTAAGCTATAAAAGGCCGGCTGGAGCGGAGCTTGCATCCAGCCCTGCTGAGCAGGGGCAGCCACCGGGCAGCCAGCTGCTGAGGACAGCAAACCGCACTCTTGCCAGGTTGCGTCTCTGCATGATTGAGCAAAGACAAAAGCATCCCTTCTAGGCACTGCATTTACTTGCAATTTGTAACAGCTAAAAATCACAGGAAATGGAACTAAAATGCCTTTCCAAGGGAGACCAAACCCAACCTTACACGTTTCCATACACAGAGAAATGACCCATGCAAATAAAAACAAACCAGTCTGCAACGCCACACCAAGCAAGCAGAGCACCAGCAGAGCGCCTCTGGTTACAGACAGCGAACAGTGCCTCAGTGCAAGTGAAACACCAAACGTTCAAAAACAGAAACCCAGAGCTTATGAAATTTTCCATATGACAGCTGAAAATTAAAAATTATACTGTCCTAGTCTGTATATGGCTTAAGAGGAATAAAACCTGTATGTACTGTCATTAGTCTACATAAAAGAAAAGATATATATAAAGATAAAAAGATCTACTTTTTCAGATAAAAAGCATATATCTAAGAGTATACCAACATTTCCCAATTGAAACTAAATTTCTATGCATTCGATTTCACCCACCTGTAACAAAATGCTGAACGGAAGAACACAGAATACAATAGACAAATTAAACAATCTTCTGTTTTACAGAAAGGACAGTCATTAAATGGGTTTATTTTTACGTTTATTTGATGAAACTGTGTACAGAGCATTAATCTTTGCAGAATAATCATGTACACACACAACGAATGATTTTGAGACCAGAAGTTAGATACACAGTGTGCGACAACATTGCATAAACAGTTCTTCCACAGAATTCTTCTATTTCCAGTATTAAAGTATATAGAGTGTGACTTCTTTATTTATTGTGGTGAGGTAAACACTTCTTCCTCCAAAGCAGCGTGCTTCTATGCACCTTCACAGGAACTGCTAACGGCACCCTTCTCCTTCATTCAGTCAATAAGTACATACCTAGCGGCATATTTATTGCTGTTCTAATGGTCATACATTTTTTCCTTGAGCAATATGCAGAGAAAGGAATGGAGAAGAAAAAACCTACAGTAACTGATGATAGCAACCTATCTATACTATTTGTGTCAAGAGGCAGAGATTAGTGCAGATAATTTATTTCGAATGTAACAGTTTTAATGGAAATGTCAAGAAAAATTTATTTACATTTTTCTAAGTAGAACACGGTATTGATTAGAGCCGCTCAAAAAAATCACAATTAAGAATTTATTAGACAAATTTTTACCTCTCTGCCCATTTACAAGATCAGGTCATAATATCCACTCATTTGTTCACTGTTCAAATTTATTGATGATTTTCAGCATGCAATTCCTGGGCTGAGCGAGATTTGTACCGAGTTCTTTAGTTACACAAGCCATTTGGTATTGTCTTCTGTTCCCGGAACGAATGATCTGTGTAAATAACAGCTTGAATTTTGACTGTTACAAAAGAATATATAATCAAAATAAATCTTGTTCAATATTTGAGTACTGAAACTTACTTTTTCTTTCTTGTACATGTTTTTACTGATGCCTGAGAAATCAAATACTTTAAAAATGGAAAAGTTCATTTGTGTTCTATTCCCAATAAATCAGAAATGTTTTTTGAAAGTTAAATCAATTGAAGAATACTCCATGCTCCTTACAGAAAACTGCTTCAGGTTCACATTTTATTTTTAAACCTCACAGCAGTGACATACTTATGAAAGAGGTTATTTTAAAAAGTTAGCAGCCATTTTCTTACTGGCAGACACATCCTCCTCAAGCTCTCTCTACGGCACTGTTACACCTAGAAATACTGCACCTCATTTCCAAACCCAGAAAATAAAAAGAATCACATTTCACCAGCTTACAGGCACAGTGTAAGAATGGAAGGTCCTTTCACTACCAACTATTCAATCCCTTTCCTATTGTGAGGTATACTTTGGCATCTAAAAAAAAATCATCTTAAGGCAAAATGTGTGATTTCTAAAAAAGAAAATAAACATTATTCATTTGAATAAAAATAGATATTGTAAGCACAATTTTTTACATTTGTGTAGAAGTCCATAAAAAATATAAACTCATTATTAGTTTGCTGAGTCTTTACGATATATAAAAAAAGAACCAAACTACTGTGAAATAGGTGAACTACGTGTGTTTGATTAATGAACAGTCCTGCTGAAATAACTCAATTATTAATTGTTGTATCTTATCATGAGCTTATCAGTTACAATTCTAGAAGAAAAGCAGAAAAAGAGCTTTATGAAGAGAAATATTACTTATTACAATTCTGAGTAACAAAATTACCAAAATTAGATGAAAACATACAAACTTTTCAAGAACGTAGCTGCAAAATTTCTGAAGCCTAATTTGCAAGCCTGTGGCCTGAGTTTGTCACGTATGGCAAATTAAGTCGACCAACACTGATGATTGCTGAGAAAAACTCTACTAATCCTCTCTGAAATAAAAAAAGGAACAACATCTTGTGAAACACACGTGCTTTCCATGAGAATAATGTTCACATTATTTTTTTGCCACACTAGCCACTGCCTTCTTTGCTGCATCCTCAAGGTTATTTGCAGACGTGATGGGGAGTCCACTTTCATTCAGAATACGCTGGGCTTCATGAACATTTGTTCCTAAAAAAAACCACTGACTATAATTAGTAATTAATATTAATGAATAAATGAGCATCTCCTATTAAATCCCTATAAAAGTAGTTATGCTTCAAACTACACATCATTTCAGTTTAACACAGATTCAATGAGTAGTTTAGACAGCTGAGAAGAAGGAACTCAATTTCAACAACAACTTTGACTGACAATGCAATCTGATAATAGCACCTGCATCCACAACAGGGGCTTTGTGAAGATTAGAGGGTTAATTCAACATCCACCAGAGTCCGCGGGGACATCCAACAAGAGCAGTGGATAGCGGATCATGTATCAGGCCTTCAAGACACTCAGAAGCTTTAACTCATTTATTAGCAACAATCAGCTGCAGCTGATCAGCAGTCAGTGAATCAACAATAACTGCAATTTGCCCATGTTAACTGAAAGCTGCAAAACGGGCTATGAAAGACAAAGATTTGGGTAATCCTGAAAATCCTTCTGGTTTTGAGCTGCTCTTGAACATGCTTATTTTGCATTTCTGCTAAAAAGGGGGAGCACAGTGATCTGTGAAGCATTCAGCACAGCACCGTTCCCTCCTCTGCTGCTGCACTAAATTCTCCCACACCAAAGGAGGCTCTACAGCTATACAGTACAAGTGCTCCACTTTGTATGTAAAAAGCTCAAATTCAGTCAATAGACTACATGCACAGTAAAAGAAAAAAAATCCAAAATTAAAGAAGATATTTCAGGAAAGTACATTTTCCCTGCTGTTCACACTCATATAGAAGACAAGTGAATCGCCTTCCCATTTACTCCAGCTCATTCTTTTCAGAAAACAAAGACAAACAGAAAATGTGAATTCTCCAGAGCTTTCTCCACCAAAGCCAAGTGACAGTTTTGATCGCTGATATGCTTTGTAGCAGAGAAGAGCCTGGGGACAGGTATCCTACCGAGGAAGTGGACTCCACACTTCGGGACCATGCACTAGTCACAAGCACAAGATCCTGAGCTGATCTTTTTTGGGATCAACTCTACCCCCTCTCCTCCAGATCGAGTTCCTTGTTCATTTGCTATGCCAAAATGCTTAATTACTTTGTAATTCGTAGACTCAGCAAAATGAATTTTAATTATATTTGGAGCTATACACTAATTATACCCTTAATTATTAACCAAGCAAGGAGCACACTCTTTACTGTGACACTTCCAGAATGCTCATTTAAACGGGTGATTTGGGGTTTTTGGCTGACTTTATATAAAATGTCTGAAACTGTACAGCAGAAGTAGAGAAATTCAAAAGTCTGTTTCATCAGTGCACTCAAGTTGGGAATCCCACTCCTGGCACTGAAAAAAGACCAAAGACATCGCTGTCGCAGCAGGCCCCAGCACTCTGTGATAGGAGAGGCAGGTGTCTGGAAGAGGAATGTGGGACCCCATCTGCTAGCTGTTTAAAAGCACTGGAAGAAGAGGTCATGCTTCCCATCAATATGCAGAGGACACACTGTGGGACTCGTGTAGGAAGGTCAAAGACATTTGAAATCTCTGACAGAAGGGTGATTTGGTTGCATAGTAACATCTAAAACTGTACAGGACTCTTCCTACAGAAAAAAAGAATATTATGGGCAGAAAAGAGCACAATTTTCTTTGTTTGTTTTAAACCATCCCATATAACGTAATGTGGAAGCTGCTAATTGCCTGTACAGAACTGTGCAGGGAAGTCAGAAGGCATTACAAAGGTACTCGTCTCTGTTAAGTTCCTCACATTTCTATAGCGATTCCCATAAGTCTCGAAGGTTTTATCTATTATTTAGATACAAGTGTGATAAACATTTAAAACAGTCAAGATTGTACTGATCTCTCAAACAGGATTCTACAAGACAAAATGTGGTGAAAAGAAAAAAATGGAAAGAGAAAAATTTCCCTGGAAGTTTTCCCACACGGAAAAATATTGTGCTGTTTGTGATAACCACATATTTAAAACTAACTTTTGCTCTTCACTAAGTGGCCATTATTAATTTACTAACAGGTCAGAGTGGGAACAATACATTGGATCTGTTCTGCGCTGCATTGATTGCTCTACACACCACTTGTCTAACATGCATTACAAAATCAATAGAAAACACAGTTCACTAAGAAGGGAGGGATAAGATTATGCAGGCAAATAAAAATATGAAACATGAAAAATATCTCACTGCAGTCAAAAGAATAAGGTTACACTTTTTTAAATAAAATATTGTTTTATAGGCAGCCCATACAACTAAACATATTTTTCAGCAAGCATTTCCTTTGTTATAATTTTATTTTTTTTTTTTTTTTTTTTAAATTATAGATTTTTATCCTATTGTGGAAAATACAGAAATTACAGTGAGATCCTGATGAAAGCAGGGGTAAGAGTTTTAAAATTAAATGCTCCGAAAACACTGGAAATATTTAAGAATCTACAACAGGTATCATCTTATTGCAGTAGATATTAAAATAAACAAATAAATAATTCCACTATTCTAACATTAACCTCCTGCCACTGGATGGTGTCAGAGAACTGTAAACAGAATCCCATACACAGGCTATCACAATAACCTGCCCTTCACCTAGAGCCAGCTGAGACACGGTGAAAATACACAGGACTGAAGGACACGGGGCTGTCATTGTCGCTGGGGTTTTCTTTGTTTGTTTGTTTGGGTATTTTTAAACTGAACTCTATTAAGGGAATGGCTTTCTAATGACAAAAAGAAGTTTTTTTCCTTTTGATGCATATTACTGTCAATGACACTTCATGGAAAAACAGAAAAGATGTAATTTTATCAGCATATACCTTCAGACTTTTTAATATAAATATCCACCTTCTGAAACCTGGGTTCTGAAACCACCTCTGTCTGTGTACATGCAATCTCTCACATTTACACTTCTGTTGCCTTGAAATCTCTGCTACCACTAGCAAAGTGAATCTATTCAACTCATTACCTAAAAATCCTAGTGATAAATATTCTATCTAAGCACATTTCTATAAACTGTGAGATTATATTAGCATGCATCGTTACAAATTAGTCAAGAGGACTGCATAGGTTGAATGAAAACAAACAAATAAAACACCTCAATCATACTCCAAAAGGATTTTGATAATGTTCAATTAGTCACTTGCCCTGTTGCCACTGTCCAGTGCTCATGGCTGGAGAGTATGTAACATTCTGCAACGCCATGTCTACCTTTTCAGATAAATAAGACATAAGGGGAGAAGACACATTAAGTATATCCTCACAAACAGAACACTAACATAAAAAAATAATCTGATCTACCTCAAACATTCTGCTCTAACAAAATATTTCACAATATGATGTCTGAAAATTATTATTGATGTGACCACATTACATTATCAATAGCGCTGCTTCAGGTTTGATATGCTACACTGATGAGCACGTTAAGTGCCAAATTCCGCACCCCCACCCCCCCCAGCATGGATCCAGGTTATGTCATTGCTAGCCCACAAGCTGGAAACTCATAGCCTCTCCAGTTCTCAAAGACAGAGGTACTGGAGAGTACGGGACAAGGTTTGAAGCTCATCACTAGCTAACCTTCAGTCAACAACATTTCATTTAAGGTTTGGCTAGTGGTAAGACTAACTTAATCATCTTTAGCTAGGGAACCTATGAAGTTTTGGTGGCTTACACATCTCGTAGCTGTTGGCTCTGCAGTCAAGAATAAATTAAATTTCTTTCACTGCCTAGTTCTAAGAGACAAACACTTTCTATTCTGTCCACCTCATTTACCCTTTTCTGTCTTAAACTTTTCCCAAAGAATATTCTAATCTTTTCCTCTGCCTCATGTTTACATCCTAACTGGAAAGACGCATTTAAATTTGTACTGAATGTTTAAACACAGGATGTCTGAAGAGGTTGATATGAATGGAGTTTTAAGTGTGACTTTGCAATACCCCAGTCTTCTCTCTTGACAGGCAATTTGGTTTACTAAAAATCATAGATGTACGTAATAAACCATATTTGTGAGCAAAACACACAGGCTGGAGAAAAACTTCACTTGTGTGTAAAAGATTGCTGAATATATTAAAAAAAATTGATTTTGAAGAACACAGAAGGTCACAAATCACATGGCTGAAAAATATAATAGGAAATTCTGGATTCAGGCATTTGAATAAAAGCCAATTTGCTTCTAGCTGTGTTTCAACATATTAAGTAGTTCTAATTCCTCCCAATTCTTCTTGTCCTATGAACAGAGAAGCACAGAATTCATTTGTTGAGAGACAATGTAAAGTTTCCAGCATAGGAAGAGGATATCCAATTCACAATTATTTTTTATTTTTTCCTCTTTTCATCTAACAGAGTTACATAAATTAGAAACGAGGTTTGACTTCCATTCAGAACTCATAGTTAGTTTTCACAAAACTTAACCGATGTACCTTACATTTTAAAGGGGAAAAAAATCCTGCTTAGAACTAGCCGAAGTTAGTTTTCTACATCTACAAAAGACAAAATCTGGAATATGTAGTTTCTCCATTTGTTCACGAGCCTTTTAAACAATAATCCTGCATCTCAGCTGGTGATTTTTTTTCACCAATAAGGCAAGGAAATACATGTAATTATAAAGTTACTATTTTCAAAGAGGGTAGTAATCCTTTCTTTATCCACTGGTAAAACAGCTTGTAATTATTATACAACTGAGAACAAAGATTTGTCCACAGAATCCTGCTAAATCAAGACAGATTTGACTGATTAAAACTCTAGTCATCAAGACATTTGTGATACAGTACGTGCAGGCAAAGAGTCTTTAAAGTGCAGGTCACAAATCTGTTAGATTTATGGGAATAATCATGAACCTTCTGTTGGAAAAACGTTCAAAATGGAAATCCAAAAAAGTGCTTGTCCCTTTTGCTCCTTCTGAAGTGTAAAATGTTATCAGTGATGTTTTAAAGAGTCTTGTGTAGCCTTATTACTTCCACACTACTCATTATTAATTTAAAATCCTCATATGTTTAGATAACCCGGTGTGAGTCCAAAGAAGAACAAAAAAGATGATTGAAGGATCCAGAGGGATTGATTTCTGAGGAAAGATTAAAAGAACCAAATATGTGTATATATACATGTATTTTGCTATAGTTGGGTGATTAAGGAGGCAGAGAAAGCAGAAGTTACGAGCTAACAGTTTTTAAGTACAACATCTGAAGGCTGTAAACATCATGACTCTTTGTTTAGGATGAACCGATGGGTAACACTAGGAATGAGAAAAGGAATGAAAAAAACTTCTGAGATAAATATTATTGAAAAGTGGGAGCTTGCTGTATTATTCTGGGACAGAGTTTCCTAAACAAAATGTAGTATTGCTGTCTCTGGAGTCAGCAACTAGGAGAAGCAGTTGTGCCAGCGGAGGTTTAGATTGGGGATTAGGAAAAATTTCTTCACTGAAAGGGTGCTGAAGCACTGGAACAGGCTGCCCAGGGAGGTGGTGGAATCACCATCCCTGGGGGTGTTTAAAAAATGTGTAGATGTGGTGCTTAGGGACATGGTTTAGCAGTGGGCTTGGCAGTCCTGGGTTAATGGTTGGACTTGATCTTAAAGGTCTTTTCCACCCTAAATGATTCTATGATTCTATTATTGCAAACTTAGTAAAGAGTAGAGCAATCACGGGAAGATGGTCACAAAAGATGTTTGCATTAAAATCTATGTTTGACACTGAAGATTCAGCTTCAGTCTCAGTGGATGAAGCAGCACACGACTCAAAGGTCACAGGCACAAGAGGAACAGGCACCATGCAGATACCTCTGCAGGGCTTTCTGCAGCCCCAGGCAGCAGCACTCCTGCTCCACAGCTACTCTTCCAGACAAACCCCCCAGTGCAGTAGCACTGGGACTCTCCTCATTCAGCCCAGGGACTGCTTTGCCTCTTGCAATCTCCCAGAAGTCACATTAAAAAAAAAAAAAAAAAAAAAATCACCCTTACTGTGTAAAATCGTGGAAGTATCAAAAGTACTGAAGAAAGGTCAAGAAAACCCAGTGGCAGACCTAGCAGACTCCAGTTTAAAATGAGCAAGTTGATCTTCTTGTTTCTCTTATACCATTTTCAAATACTGCAATAGAAACAATTTGCAACTATCTTGTTCATGAGGAAATCTAACGGCTTTTCCAATATCTTCACTTAAAAAAATAACAGCTAACAATAGATGAGAAGTCTTGCAGATCTGACAGATAAACTTCTTCCCAGCTATGACAGACAGGAAAAGCTTCACAACATTGCCTAGAGCTGATAAACAATGAGATTTTATATTATGAAACTTTACTGCTTCTACCCCACATCCATCAGTCTCTCCTTCATCCATATTAAACTATCTACCTACTCTCTTAAGGTGTTTAGTGGTGCTGCATCACCCAAAGATAATCCTCACAATTTGTTTCTAAAATCCATTTTAGAGTATTTAAATTTTCCTGCACTTACCACAGCAAAAGTTTACCCATGTCAAACCAAGAACACACTCTGGAAAGCATTCAAACCCTGCAGTGAAATGCGCACAGAACTTCTACAGGACAAAATTGCATGTCACAGGCTGTGGTCTCCACTGATGCGAACTATGGATCGTGTAAGGAGGAATGGGAAAACCCTGCTTTCTCATGGAAGGTGAAACAAGCAGCCCCCTAACCAACAGGCTTCATGGGCAATCGGTATCTTCATGACTACTGGTGACTTTATTTTTTGAACAGGAAAAAGTCTGATGTACTCAGATTATTTTTCCCTCCCGCCTCCATCCTAGTGTTAAAATTCACCTTTGTTCTGTGTCTCAGGCACATAAAGGGATGCATTTCCTCCTTTCATCACCATTGCTAAGTGATGGGACATTTCATGTTATTTGCACACACACAAACACGAATATTGATTTAAATTAAATCAATAATTGATTTAATTATAATTTGATAATAAATCAAAAATAGGCCTTAAAAAAACCAAACAACCAAAATCAAAACAACCCAGAAAAACCTCTTTTTTCCAAACCTACTTAGCAAAAAAAATAAACGTTTAAAGCTTACCAGGGTTGTGTGCTGATTTCAATCAAAGCACTTTTTTGTTCAATGGCAGAAGAAGAATCTCCTTTCCCCCTTCAGGGCACTTTTAAGAAATTAGACAGAACTCCATATCCACTGCCATTACATCAAACCCAGTAAATGCCCAAAAGCACTGTTCCTTACCTCTCTATTACTTTTTTGTTTCCAATTTAACAATGCTGGATGTACTAAAACCCCAAAGTATTCCTTACAATTACCAAATCTGTTTTTTAATGGATTTTAACTAGATTGGGTATTTCGGCAGAAGAACATGTCACGGGAATCTCTCTCTCACAAATACTATTTCTAAGATCTTTCTTTTAATTATGGTATTGGAGTAAATTTAAGAAAACTCTGTGTTGCTGCAGGTTTAGCAGTAATGGAATTGCATTCAATAAAACAATCATTTGAAAAAGAAATAACTTCCAGTAAACAGAAACTTGCATCAAAATAATTTCTATTTGAATTGCAAGTCTTACAAGCAAAATCATAAAGCTTTCACTGCAAAATTTCATTGCTTCAAGTACCACCAGGGACCAGAAATACAGAAATATGTAAGGAAAGAGTTTACTGACTTCAGGTCATGCTATGGATGAAAAATTGGACACATTCTTATTGTGTGGGACTAATCTGTTTAGAGTTTAGAGACTGAAGAAAGCCAAAGTGGATTACTGTGCACCTGAGGAATGACTTTTGTCTGAAACCATTAGCACTCACCTTCCAGCCTGACCACCAGAGGTACTTTCAGCTCAAGCTCTCGGCAGGCTTTGGTAATACCATTGGCTATAATGGCACAGTTCACGATCCCACCAAATATGTTCACAAGTATTGCTTCAACCTGTAGGAAAGAAACAGAGTAGGAAATTGGTGGGGGGTTTGTGTTTTGTTTGGGCTCTGTTTCTTACAGAAGCACAGGTAAAAGATCCAAACCAGGGTACAAATTCCCCTCTGTCACGTGGGTTCTCATTTACGGAAGGTGCAAGTTTCACATCTCTACTCAGAGAACTTGATCCTGAGTCTACTGTTTCTGTAGCATGTAGCAGTGATTAATTGCCTTGGTCTAAACTGTCATGGTCATTAATGTCATAAACACATTATTACATTGAAAAGGGGAATTTCTACTGAGAAGTATAAATAAAAAGAGATTAAACTATATTTTAGATTTTTTTCATGTATTGAATAATCATCAGATGTTGGAGCTCAGAAAGCACAGCATATGAATGCGTGGTTGCACATGCAATGAAATATTTATGCAGATATTTCACAAACCAATCTGGATACGCATTTTATCATAAGCGGTACAGAGGAAAAGGTAATATACACTTGCCCTGACTTGATAAAGAGGAGTAAAAATCCCTTCTGATTAACGAGGAGAGGCACATAATGAAGAGCATTCATTACAACAGATTAACTGATAACCTCAAAAAAACCTACTATTCATCAGATTCTGGAAACGGAGGTTCCTGCACTACCCTTCACAACATACAAGACATTAATACACACAAGATATTAAAATGGTTTCTTTCCATTTAGCAACGTAGTATAATATTGAACCCAAGTTCATACACAAGGCTTCCCACCATGGCTTGTAAATCGAGGGGGGCACCATACAGATGCAGCTATGCTGTTTCTTCTTCCACACTGGGGCTAATCCACAGTGTTCGGGGTACTCTTAAAGTACGCTTCACGGGGTGTCACAAACAAGATTTGCAAGACTCATGTTGACTCAAAAGACGACAAGATAAAGAAGGGATTAGGTTTGAAGGAATGAAATATCACTGGATTTCACTTGTGCATGATGTCAACTGCAATTATGCTTAACTCATTGCACAAGTTGAACAGATTCACTTTGCCCACCTCCAGGTAGCCAGACTCATACCAGCACCAAGAAAATTCCCTGCAGTCACACATGTTTATAGCTCTGTGCAATCAGGTTTAATATTTCTCTGCAGACAAACCATGACAATTAACTCCTGTGATGTGCTGTCACACACACAAATTGAAAGCTCACCACTGTTGGCAATACTGCCATCCACAATGCAGCAATGGAAAAGGAAAAAAAAAAATCTCAACACATACTTTACTTCCTACAAGAAATCATCTCACTCCTGAGCAGTACCCTAGACTGCAAAAACATCACTTACTAGGAGCACATGCAGTGTTTGCATTGCGCTAGCAAACTCCAATGCTAGTACAACAGTTGTAAAAGGAAGATGGCAGCGGGGCCATCTCATTGACGTCTCTTGTATCACCTGCTGATCCTTCCAGCTCCAAGACTTTCCATGATGCCACTCAAAAAGTGGTTAGAACAGTTCCCATCTGACCATGCGGGACACGGCCCGATTTTCTCCTCTCAAGCTTATTAGACACCAACTGTCATTAGTTTTCCAGTGCTGATGTGCTAGGATGCTGCCTGCCCCTGCTACTTGTCTTCTCTTACTATTTGCGGTGCAGTAATCCAGTTAAGATTTGCTCACTCTTCTGGGCATCCTGATACTATAAACAGAATTCATGCCATTGCAGTTCTTCATTTCACCTTTGCATTTTAACAAAATCCTTAACTCTGTAGAAGCTACCAGCAGTGAAACCTTAGAGAGCCCCTTCACTGCCTCGCTCCTTCTGCTCGTGCACATGCAAACACTCTTTGTGTTAGGAGGTAAAAACATGTAAAGAAAAAACTGAGCCCTTCAAAACTCTTGCCACGTTAACCCTTATGGTAGAGAGATATCTATGCAAAGCACTTTGATGTTAAAATACACTAGTGATGGATTCTAGCAGCAGGACAAACCACAGTCAGCATCCCATCCTCGCTAATGCGTGCTCCTAATTCAGGGACATTGCACCAGGCATGTGACAGATCAACTTAACCAAGTGTGTTTACATTATTAGAGATAAGGAGGAGGATTTTATGCCCAGTACAGATATTTTAATTCCTAATGCAGACATTCTCATTTAAGGATCTGCTTTTCAGCTTTCAAGCTGAATTCTAATCAGGACTTCTAATCCATTGGCAGCAAAAGGGGAAAAAAAAGTTGAAGGAAATTAGATGCAGCTTGGATAATTGATGTTTGTATGCTTGGCTTTAATAAAAATACACTGTTAAATTAGAGAGGAGTCTAAAAGGATTCAATCAATAAGAAACTGAATCAGGTAGAGAATTCAATCATGGGTTTTATTGTAATCTTCCAAATAAGCCAAAAGATCAGTCCAAATGATGCTGAGATTCACTTTAACTTTGCTGAAATTTGTGAACATTGTTTATATATGCTTCTGTAGCCTGACTAGATCTTGCATTTCCAGCTGAAAGAACTTTAAAATTCGGAGCCAGTAGACGGATGAAAAGGTTTTCAGTATTTCATGTGCACAGAGAATGCACAATCTCTGTATTATTTAAGTCTGCAAGAAAATAAACCTCCCATTGTATACCACTACATATTAACATGCATATGGACTATAAGACATACCAAGGAGAGGGCAAACTGTCTACATACAAGACAGGTTACTTGATAGCATTATTATTCTGATAACTATTTTCATTCAACAGCATGCCTTTAAAAATTATTTTATATTTCAGCAACATTAAGGAAACTAAAGATAGCACTGTATCCACAGGTTAGGTTCTTTCCATCCACCAAAACAATGGATATATACACATAATAGCACGAGGACATCACCGTCAATAGCAGAAACAACCCGCAGTCTACCAGCTCTAAGCACCAATGCTGGGAAGCAAAAGTGATAAAAACTAAGAATGCTGCATTATCAATCTCTTCATGCTAGATATGGTATTGTATTGCGGTGAATACTGGAATACCCACTAATCCCACTGCTCCTAAATACTATGTATGTAGACACAGAGGTAGCCTTTTCTCTCTTTATATAAGAAACTAGATATATTTATGTACATATATATATTTATATACAATCTATGTTGCTTTATTAATAAAAGTTTTAATTTACAGGGCTTTTTGTTGAAGTGAGCCTTGACAAAGCCTGCAATTTCTGCTTTGAATGTTTGGCATCAAAAAACCCCACCCCAAGTAAGTGTAATTGTATGCTAAATGAAGCAATGGTGCTAGATTACTGTTAGAATTGTATTGGATCACCGACATAATATGCAAGGCTGCCAGGTTCCACGCAACTAAGGGCATTTCACGTACAGCAGAAGCAGCTTTAGCATACCTGCCTGCGCTCTAAATATATATATTTATATAGTGTGTGCACATTTGATATATTTTCTTCTTTATTTTTTTCTCTAAAATGTTCTTAGTCTTAACAAAATGTACGCTGACATCTGATCATCATACATTTAAGGATTAACACAGGCAGCACATAAAAGCATTCCACCTTTCCTACAACCCATTTATAAATCTATACACAGGACGTCTTGCTGTCTGCAGCCGCTGCCCCCCACGTTGTCTCATCTGATGACAGCAGGAAAGACTTGCAACAGTTTTCCAACTACCAGCAGTGTCAGATGCACACCTTGTGACTTCTTTTCCCTTCTATGCACACACAGGATGCATGAACACTCACACAGTGCAACTACAAACATTATTATAAAATCACCAATATAATCTCTGACCTTGCTGTAAATTGTTGCACTGAAGCTCAATTCATTTATTTTAGTTGAAAACAACCTATTCAGGAACTGTCAGTAAAACTACATCTGCAGCAAATTAAAACTATGCTAGCGAAGAACTTGCTTACAGTTTGCTTTGATTGAAACCTGAAAAAAACGCCTTTACATTTGAAGCTAACTGAATTTATTGACCACTCCTAACTCTTTCATCAGCTAAAAGTGCACCCAGACATTACAAAGCAAACTATATTTGTTGGTCCTCTTCTCCAGGATGCCCCAGGTCACATCTACATGGAAGACAGTGGGTTTGCATGGTACAGCTGGCAGACATGTTCCTGCCTGGGGGCTTTTAGCATTTTTTTGAGGTTAAAACATGTATCATGTCTCCCAATCCTTCCGATCAGCAGAGTCTAACTTTGTGTCTGCAAAACCAAGTTCTTTTACGAAACTAAATCATTAGGTTGCCAGAAAATAAATAAGAAAAGCAAGCCAGCCCCACACTGCCAGGCATTTGTTTCTTCTCTCCTTCCTTCAACATAATAAACAGCAGTGGAAGAGTGGTATCTCAAACATATCAAAGAAAGCTCACATTGCAAGATGCTGGGAAGCAGGCACTGAAGATGCAGATGTATTCTCAGCTCATGGAGGGAAAGTAAAAGGGGCTACAACCTACAGCCCGAACCAGATAGCCAGTACAGCAAACACACACAACAAGCCTGACAAGCCCTGCCACTTAAGACTTACATTCCCATTCTGATCTTCAGAGATGCTTAGCACCTCAGATCCCAGGGAATCCCTGTTAAAAAGAAGGGTATTCACCAGTTCCAAAATGAAATATCCAGGTTGTGGTTTGGCCTTGCAAAGATCCATTGGCCTTCGTAACAGCGACGTGCAAGAGCTTCTTTCTCACAGAGCCGGAAGACTGTGGGAACCTTTCCCAACAACAAAGCATCAAGAACAGCTGCAGCTGAGAGATGTGTAAGGCAAAACACACTCAGAGGAACGCAGCTGCCAAGGGCAGAGAATCCCAGGAGTGCATATTTAATTGGCTACAGGTAAGCAAGGAAATTTGTCTCATTCAACTTCTTAGAGGCTACACATTGACAGTTTGTGAAAGAAATCTTCAGCATGACAAGGAGAAAGTGAGTCTCCTTGTTATCTCTTTTGGAGACACAGACACTGAGGCAGAGAGCTGAGGACATTTTTCCAAACCCGCTGGAGATGGTTGAGTTTACCTGGATTACAAGCCAAATGCTCTTGTGTCCCACACAAAGATCTATTCCCATGCCTTTTAAGAGGTAGGTAGCAATACTAAGAAAAAGAAAAAAACCAAAACAAAACCCAAACTACTGGGTAGAATGGGATGCATAGTTCTTCACTTTAAATCCCATAAGGTATATTCAATCCTTCCTATTATTCCATTGGTCTTTATTATTCATTCATTCAGTTAACAAAATTTGTTTCAATGTGAAAGAAGCAGATTATCTCCAACTCTCAATACAATGTAATAAAATGTAATAAAACAGAGATGCCATAAACTTGCATCTTCGCTCTGCATCTTTCTGCTCCAACTGATAAGTCAGATGCAAACATTTTTAAAATGTCTCTATATTATTATAACTTGGACCGCAGGTCAAATGTAACTTTTTCTTATCCAGTTTTGAAATATTACTCTAATCCTCTAGCTTTTCATATCAGACAGCATTTATGGTTCATTTGAAAATAAAGATTAAACCTACCGTATCAGAGCAGTATGAAAGATTTACAAACACAAACCCAATTGCTTAAAATATCCACTAGAGGACAGTGCAATTCAATGTGGAAAAGGAAGATAAAAAATCCCCTTGGAGAGAGGAGCAGGGCGATTTTTCCTAGTTAAAGCCAAACTATCTCATTTGACTTTAGCAAAATGATGCAAAATATTATTTTGCCTCTTGGGGGCGGGGGGGGGGGGGGGCAGTTCTGAAAGGTGATAAATTTAAGGAGGCTGAATCAACAAAAAGCAAAGCAAGAAAGCTTGCATTCAAGTGAAGAAATACTGATACAATGCAATTTTGAATGTTTTATACTATTCTAAAATAGATCAAGGTTTAAAATTCACTACTAATGTACCCTTATACCATAGCAGGAAAAGAACTCTGATGAATCTCCAAAACAAAATTCAGATTTTTCTGTCAGGGAAGACTGGCTGACAGGGAGGAAAAGCAGATTAAGGTTTTTCTCCAATGCAATTTTTTGGCCTGTATTCAAGAGGTTCCTGAGGAACAGAAGCCTCACTGAGCACCAACACCCTGTTTCTGTTACACCCAGTTGTTGTATGTTAAGCCCTTCTCTTCCGTGGCCGGTGAGATGGCGGTACCGGCCCCGCACTGCAGGACGGCCTTTCAGAAATGCGGCTCCTCTGGTGCCACCCTAAGAGTCCCAGAAACCACATCTTTGCAAAATCAAAATGTTGTAGCTCCAGTTTCTGGTGTGCTGATGTCAGTCTATGGCCTTCAGTCCTTCCTGCTTACAGAGAATTCAGGACCTAGAACAGGATACAATTTTATTGGTTTTTGCTGGTTTGAAAATGATTCAGCAACAATCCTCTGCTAATTGACCAGAGCCAGGTTGTGGCCATGCGATGGGGTAAGAAAAACATGTAGGCAAGCAGAGTTCTGTAGCAGGGAGGGCTCTGGTGCTCCTCCAATACCTAAGAGCTCCTGGCATGGAGAATCCACCAGGAACACGTCTGTCCTGGGATTTGGTCTTACTCCTTTGTAGCACTGACATAAGAAAAATTATTAAGGGATCAGAGCCCATTAAAATAAAGGTATGAGATGAAATTAGGACTGACAGATTATGCACCACTGTACGGTATTGGAAACAGTCCCTGGAGACCTTCCTTTGCCCAGCAGCAAGGAGCCTGTCTTTTGGGAACAGAAATATTCCAATTCTATACACAGAGTCTCCCTCAAATTCCAAGATAGCATGGGAGGCAGCAACATGACCTCAGGAACCTTCATTTCAATGTTACTTTTCATCAAGCCGGATTTCGGGAACATTTCCTAATCTGCAGGGCACGTGCTCTGCACACCCGGAGCCCTGGCACAAACACATGCATCACCATAATGCCGTCATTCCTGTGCAGCCCTTGGTATGTGATCACACTTCAGATGTGTTCATGTAGATACAAACCACCACGTGCTTCCTACACCTGTGCTACCGCCTGGCAAGACATCAGTCAGCTCCTGTCCAGAAACCATATACGCTGTGCTAATACAGTCCAGAGTGTGAGCTAATTAATCCTACTGCAGGATACAGGGAGAGCAGGCAAGTGAGTGCCTGCAGCCATGCAGACATGCTCTTTCTGATAGGAAGCACAACCACTTCCTAATGTAATCCTTATTTATGATAATAAGGGACAAGAATAAGGAAAGAGAGGGAAAGAAAAATGTTGAGACCACAATGTACTATTCTGAAATGTATTTGACAATAAGCACAACAGCTTTTAGTATTGTTTTGGCAATAAAATGGAGCTGGTAGTTGCTAGAACAATTGCCATTTTTGGTGCCAATACAGGAGGAGAACTCTTGCATCAGATCATTGGTACCTGGAATAGAAGTACATGAATTTGTTCTGACTATCATTTAAATAGCTGAGCTTCAAGGGCATTAAGCCCCTGGACGAGCAGATCACAATGCAGACCAATATAACATTAAGGGACTATGACTACCTACATGACCACGTATTGCAAGACTGAAAAACCCACACATGATCAGTTTGTGTGTGTCAGATGAGACTGCAATACTTCAGATTCCTTTTAATTTCCTCTATACGCACACAGAACTAAGGGTAGTTGCATGTCTAGGTCTGATTCGGGGGATTTTATTGTAGCAAAAAGATGATGCCCCCACACCCCATCTCTGGTAGGCATATGCAGTAAGCACTGGTCATCGGGTACTTGGGGAATTCATGTTACCTGACTGTACCGCATTAGCACGACGAGTTTTAGGTACTCTTGAAATCCACTCATGGAAGTTAGTTTATACAGTAGCACAACTGCAAGTCGTTCTTCCACAGCAGCAAAGTCTATAAAAATTGATTCAATATTTGCTGAATTTTGCCTCTCCATTTCAGTTTAATTTCTCAAAGGCACATAGTACAGTTTCTCCAACATTCTTAGTATCTAAGTCCAAATCAGATTTTTGCTAAACAATAATCAGCTTTCTGGAAAAAAAAATGATGATTACATTGCTATGTTAAAGCAATGTGATACAACAGGTAGCATGGGGTCCTGTTATTTCAGCAACATGCTATGCCCTGGGGATGCATCTGTGTACAGTTTCATCATACTTTAGGATGTGCTAAAAGGCAAAAGGCCAAACAATTTTAAATCATTTGAACAGAAAAAAATGCAATATTCCTCATAAGATGGAGTACCTGGAGAACACGGATATATGATCAAAAGGGAACTGCTGCAGTACACAACCCACAGCATGTTGCTGTCAGACGAATTGTTCTAACAGTAAGTTACACTGGTCACTGTGCTGCGGCGTCTTACAGACACTTGGAAAATTACCAAAACTGATGCTATTAAATGATACGATCACAAATATCGACAAAAGGGCTTGACTAAATAAAACTGTTGATTTGATGACTAGTTCAAGTCTTCATGTTTATTTCAACAGCCACATAAAAATGTATGCATTATGAATCTGGAAATATCTTAAGGTGTGCCTTCTCTCTACTTGTTGGCCACTGGTTTGATTTTGACGTAAGTCCAGCCAGAAAATGCCTTACTGTAAACAGAGAGTTACTTCGTAATTCAAGGAAGTAAAAAACCAAACCAAACCCAAAACTGCACCAAGATCTGAAATCTTGATATGAATAATATTTGAGGACTGCTAGTAAAATTTCCAAACAAAGCACGACATTTGAACGTGTCACTTTAAAACTATTCTAAAACATTTTTTTTTTTAATTTGCTTCTGGAGTCCCTCCACATCTGATAACTATGTAGCCTTCAAAAGGCACATGGGACCCTATCAAACCAGCTTATCTAACTGGAGTGATCTGGAGACACAGTGAGGTTTGAGTGAACACCGCCATTCGCCAGAAGAAGGCACACCTACGGCTGATGAGAACACCCACAGGTCTACTAGGTGTCAAAATCTCATGCTTGTGCTCTGAAACATCTGTCATCCACTGTCTGGAAACAGTAAAAATGAATTTGTCCTGTAACATACTGAAATTATATTTGCTCATGGCAAGATTACACCACCTTTCTCTAAAGAATTTGGCAATGGCTACTTTCAAAGCAATGACTAATGCAAAACAAGTTTTATCAGGTCTGTTCTGGGTCTGGCAATTTTTAGAACTCCCAGTCTGCACAGTGAGAATTGTGCCCAAAAAATCTCAAGTACAAAATTGAAAGGACTTTTTGTAAGCACACTTGATGCTTATACTCTTCTTACACTATGAACAAAAAAAAGCCCCAAAACAAAAAACAGGAGTCAAAAAAGTAACATAACTTTGGAAATTATTAGCAAATGAACTATCAGAAACAGTTTACACAGACAGAAAAATAAGATCCTAAAGGCATGGCCATGTATACAAAGTTGGCAACCAAAAAGTCTGATGAATATTGCTAACTTCTAAGGAAGGCTGAAAAAAAAAAGGGCAAGTCAATCATCATGACTTTGCATTTCTGCTCAGGAGAACAAGAAAAAAAATCTTAATCTTTAAAACAGACTTTGATTTTCTCCCCATATTGAAAGCTAGGAACTCACTTTGCATGAAGATTTCATCTTCTGTTTATAGAAGGCACAGGAACCTAGGAGGTGGAATTTTAAGAGAGACTCCACATGTTGAAAGATTGACACTGTAAGACTTCACAGCACCAGTCATCTGTCATTTCTTTTTCCCATCATTACATGTTCAGCTCTACACCTTGTTTTGGGTAAGGGACAGACCCAACTACCACTTTTCAAGCCATCGTGGCAAGGGATTTATTTCCTGAAACCAACAGTCATCAAACCCTATCTTTACTCACTCTTTAGAAATAGCCTTAGAAATATAAATACTGTATTTATCTAGACTATCAAAATACTAAGTGATCATTCCCAACACAAGGGAGTAAAGAGATGAAGAACAGTTACTTTTGTGCTCTACAGACTTGGGATCTTCCTATTTTGTCACCTGAGAAACATCTTTGACATGTATTCCCCAAGCAGGAGAGAATGAAATGCTACAGGAGCTCCTATATAGGTCACACTGCCTTTCCTACTGAGACAACAGCAACTTCTAAAACGGAATTCTGTACTTCAAGAAGCTTAATTAAAGTATAAAAATGCATTGTCATGGGTACTGTACTGCATATACACATCTGAAATCTCCAAATAATTAAAATCTGTTATTCTATGGAAACACGGTATTCATAAAAATGTGAATTACTGTGCTTATTAGGTTTCAAATTACTACCACGTAAAAATCAGCTCACTACTAACAGGTCAGTAAATCAAAATAGAAACACTAAATCTGAGAAAAATATGAAGAAAAGTGACAGGTACTGAACAAGCTTCATATACAGTAAGACAAAATAAACTAGGAATTTCCATCTTCGAAAAGGAAAGCTGAAGGAGGACATCCAGCAAAGACTGCAAGTAGTAAGAGAAAAAAGGAACAGGGTGCAACCACTTTGTACCTGCCTCCAGGTAATTTTATTTCTTAATCCTTAGTTCTTGTAACACCAGAGGTAGCGAAAATACAAAAGGGGTGCTTTCACTGTTATTTTTAAATGCAGCATACATTTATTGTGTGAAACTAATTGCCACAGGATATTGCTTATGACAAAAGCTTACATGAGTTGAGAATATACAGTAACAAATACAACAAAGACTCGTTAAGTACAAGGATATCAAAGATCACTAGAAAGCAGGGAAAATACCCCAGGAAAGCACCCTCAGACACTTGTCGTCTTCTTGTGTTCTTCTCCAGGAACCTGCTTTTGGCCACTACTGGAGGAAAAAAGATCAGATCAAGACAGATCTAAATCTTACTCAATGCAGTTACATTCTTCCATTAGAAAAAAATGTGTATCCATAAGTTACAACACCTATACACTCTCCCTGTCCAAATTAAATCACAAAATAGTTAATGCTTGAGTCATATGTTCCTTTACCACTTTCGGTGATTACCATACTGTCTAATCTCAGCAGTTACCACTTAATACCATTCAGGTATGTGGCCTGGACAAGTGATTAGAATGGGTGATTTTGATTACTTCTCTTTTCATTTTAATACAATCAATTCCCTGCTTTTTCCTATTCTTTCAAGGACAGGAGCCCAATCAGCAGATGGGAACCTAAATTCATACCTGTGACTTTGTCCACATGGGGAACAAGTTTAAGAATAGCTTATGTATGCCCTCTTCCTTTTGCTTCATTAAGCCTTCTCATCAAGCAACTGGTGCTCAAACAGGGAGAAAAGCTAGTTCCCTACGACGTTACCAAGCCCTAGATGGAAGACAACGTAAGGAGAACTTGGACAATTTCCTTGCACCTTGCTAAACTCGGCCTGCAACATTTCCTGACAGCAGAAGGAGATGTGGGGCAGCTTACCACCCATCAGCTCAGACTCTTTCAGCAGCAGCTGACCATCAGGACTTGCTACCACCTCAGTGTTAGCGAGAACTTTTGTTCCAGAAATGTGTCTTCCAAAGACCGGCTGCTCTGGCATTATATATTAAAGACATTCAGCTCAGAACAGGACTGCTGAAAGATAGATAATGATCTTTATCTTCCGCAAGGTTTATATAAAGTAATTTAAACTAAAAAAAAGTGACAGTTTAAAAATTAATGACCAGTAATAACATCCCCACAAATAGGATGCTAAGCTAAGAACTGTATTATTGCAAAATAGGATGACTCAGGAGTTGACAAAGTGGTTCTACATACTTTTTGGATTGTTACTACTTGCAAAATCAAAAATGCAACATTTTTTTCTTGGGGTGTGTGTGTGTGAAATCAGCCTCTCTGACAAATAGAAATCAGTGATGTCACTTTAGTCCTCCTAATAATTCAATCTATCATCTTCATTTTCAGTAAACTTTTTCCACCTATTTCCTGCATTAAAAAAGGGAATCACCTTCAGAGAAATAATTATTCGATAATGATCTACCAGCCACTTTTCACAAATTTATCAAAGTATCTTGTAATAAAAACAGAGCTGAATGTTTTTAACCACAACCCCAAAGTGATACAATCGGCAAATCTAAACTGTGAAAGAAGTTATAAAGCTACATTAAGAAACAGATGGAGTGAGCATAAAACAATCACAGATAAGCCAGCATAAAGGAACTTAACTTTAGATTAATCAAGGCTGAGATGCCCCAGGCAGCCATGGGGAGTCACACACATTAAAATTAAAAGCAGCAGCATGTAAATCACAGCCTGCTTCCTATATCTCAACCCAGTTCTGTACAGAATAACACATGGAATTGTAGGTGTCTCTGTTAACCATGTTCCCTTGCTTCACAAGTGATTTTGCAGTATGGTCAAGGAAAACATGTAACTCCAAAAAATGGCTCTCCTATATACCTGTTAACTTCAGTGAGAATTGGAAACATCTTATGAGGATTTTAAACTCCCACATTAAATTGCAAAAAAATGTCAGAATGAGCCTCAAACACCTGAAACTACACAAGATGAAAACAAGCAAATAGCCAGCAAATACTCAGTTATAAACCCAACCATCTATCACACAGCCAAAAGCTGTCACTTGGCTTCAGGAGCAGACTTTTTCTAAATTCAGATTTTCTGCAGTGATCAATACTGTATTATATTGGCAACTTAACAGTAGTTCCTTGGTGTAGGAATCCAAAGATAAAAATAAAAGAACCAACTCCAAAACAAAAACTATTTCAGAACCTTGCTATAGTGCAAAACTCAATCGCAGTATTTAATGCCAAGCAAACAGATAAGACCAGCAGTGCCTCATACCTTTTGATCTCAAAATCAGATAAACGAGCACATCCAAAGTAGATTACTTATTCTACAATTTGGTAGTACAAAAGTGGAGTCACAGGTTTATATCTTCTTGTGGAGACTATTTTTTTTTTGTTTATTATTTCACTGCTGGATGATCCACAGAAAGAAAAAACTTCCCATTGTCAGAATCTATTTCATCACCTGAGAAACACACCTTGTGCTCCGATATCACACAGTAACAAGAACCAATCACGATCTGGGCTAAGCTGTAAAAGTCAATTCTAAGTATATATTTCAAAAGAAAACCATACAAATGGTTATAAGCAAGGAAATTAATGCAGGCAGAAACAGTTTAATGCATGTATTGCTTGTAGTTTTTGTTAATTACTTTTTAAGTACTTATGCACAGTAGTAGCTAAAGAGAATTTGAAAGAGATTACATAAAAACGTTTCCAAGTGGGTGTTTCACGCTGAGCCACAGTCTGCCGTAGTAGCACTGATTAATCAGGAAAGCCTTGCCTTCACTTTCAAGGCCCTTAATGGCCCGCCATAATCTCATTCCCACGCTCTCTTCAAGCATCAACAGGGTAGGTTCCTGCCTACACTCTGTCCTGCTAGTTGATGGCTGCCACCAGCTAAACTTAAACAGTCACGTTAATGCACTTCGCCATATCGGAAAGAAGTTTTCCATTAAGATTCCCCCGTGCAACTCCACTGACACTTTTTAGTCATGACATCTACAACCCCCCCAAAAACCTCATGGGCTGACAAGGTAAGGCTCTTGGCAACCTGAAACCATTGTGACTGTAGCTCTCAGTTTCCATTTTCCATCTTGGTCCCTACTGGAACTTCACAGGTTCCTGTAATGGCTTTAATCCAATTAAAGCACAAATGGAAGGAGAGAGGAGCAAGACCTTCCTTTATCACCCGATATGACTTAGCTGTAATGCAAAATCATATCCTAGGACAGTCAGCTTTTTGAATTAAAGACTTGGTTTTTATTCTGCATTGACATACAGTCTGGCATGATGTCGTCCTGGTCCACCAAGAGCCAATATAAAAGAAAAAAATACTACTACTGACACTGTACTGTAGCAGCAATTAACCCAATCCAGCAGCTGCAAAATGACAGTGGCTCCACTGTGAACTAATACACTGGCCGTGAAAGCAAATCCATGTGTGCTTCATGCTATTGCTTTTTAATTCACTGCAGTTGTCATTTTAATGCTACAATTCACCTCCACAGGAACGCACTTCAAACGAACACAGGCACTCGCAGCCACCCGGCACAGCGACGCGTGGTTATGTTGTCACCAGTGCTGGCCCTAAACACATACAGATCATAGCTCTGGAATGTCAGCAGGTGACACGCGGAGGATGCTCAGAGGACCTTATCCATGTCCTTTGAAAGCGATGGGAACTCAGCGGTTCTCAGTGGCATTTGCAAAAAGGACAATGGACGAATTGAACACCTTTGCAACAAGTCCCTGTTCTCGAAGGCCCTTCTTTTTTTGGGTGGAAAACATCACCAATACTCAATTTCTGGGAGATGTCAGTCCAAAGTAGACTATCATATTTGGCCTTTAGGGCACCAACACACAGCTGAAGAATTTCAGTTGAAGAACGGCTTCTTGTACTTATTATTTGATTTAATAAAGCCATCTACCAATTAAGCGTGGACACACACTAAAAAACTCAAGCCCAATACTTCTGAAAAGCCAAGATACCCTGCAGCACCCTCAACAGCTCTCACCTTGGTGACACCTTTGAGTGTTTATAAAGAGCAAAGGAAAGGACTCTGGTTTACTTCTGCCTAATTAAAATGTTTTAAAAGAATTTAATTACAACATGCCAAACTACACAAATGTAAAGATCTTTCCTACAGAGAATCAGTGATGAATTGAATGATTACTTTTTTTTTTTTTAATCAAACTGTTGGCAAGCGGTGTGGGTTTCCTGTTTGTAAACAACCACATGAATGCTAAACATATTTATTCACAACTTGACACGAAACACAGCTCTGTAATTAATCATTTCCCTATCCAATTCAGCAAAATAAAAACCCAAACTTGTACCCCTTTCTTATTATGAAATAGTCAGTTACACATAAATGAATAATTATCGGAATTATCAACTATCTACAGATGTGCAGCTCTTTTCAGTCCAGACAATGGCATACCCCTGATGCATGCTGGTAATCTCGCACACATTCACTTCTTCTTTGTTTTAAGTGAGAAAATCTCCTTACATATTAAATAAGCTCAATCATGGCCTATTAAAACTATTGTTTCAGGTTATCTATTAATTGCAGGCTTCTCCATCTATATTCATTGCTACGATGCCAGCACTCTTATTAATTGAAAAATGCCTGCATGAGTGGGTAAAATGTTAAAGGCCATGGTTTATGACTAATTCTGTCAAAATAAGGTAACTCTTAAAGTGTGAAAAGTTGTCCTTGGAATTAATGCTTGAAATTCTGTCTTATTTTAAAAACATAAAAGCTGAGTTTCAGATATATATATATAAAAAAATCATTATAGTTTATTTAATTTCACAGGCTTAAATAATTTGCAAGAATAGTTTGCTTACCAAGAGATATTTAGATCTGAAAGAGTGTATGATTACACTTCCTGTAAAACCTTGTTTTCATCTTCTGAAATGCAACAATTCAAAGTCCATAATACAAAGACAGAGGAAACTACATTGCTTATTTTAAAAGATTAAATTCTTTGTAGGAATGTTATATTAATCCAAAATAGACCAGAAATGTAATCCGCTGCTTGAATACAGTTTTGAATATTGTGGCCGCATTTGTACGCTTTTTTCTCCACTTAAATGGGCAAAGTAATTTTACAAGTGCTTTACAAACTCATTACGTTCAAATGGAATAAAAGTAATATGCAGGCATATTGCACAAGTGACATCTCTGACAGTCAACAAACTTCTGCTGGTAAAATAAACAAACAAAAAACTACAAGACAAACAATTAAGAACACAAAAGATGTGCCAAGACCTGGATTAGAATAGCACGATGCCTTCTTTCTAAATGTTCTTTTTCATTAGTTTACTCTTGAACTAACAAAACACCAAATTTCTTACAGACTTAATACAAGAATGCTCCAGAAGTCTAATACAGGAACTTAAACTCGATGACTTTGTTTAAATACCTGTAACTCATGTACAGTATTGCAAGATAGTTTTCCTTGGTGTGATGGAAAGAGGAGTGGGAAAGGAGGGGAAATGATTAAAATTTATAATCCATGAAGTCAACCAAATGATTCTTGAATAACAACAGATATAATACATTTGTTATCAAAGTTTCACTTTGTCATTTGTCTTCAGTGTCTGCAGCTGACAGATATACTCATTTATAATCCTTTGCCAGTTGCAGACTGGCAAACTCTTTTGAATTAGTCCCTTGACTTGAGCCTATGAATTAAATTCTTTCCACAAATGACTGGGCAATGTTTCAAAACTTTGCTTCAAGATGCCCAAAAAGTCCTATATCATACCTAACAGAGAAACCAGCAGGCTATTCCCCGGTGTTTGCTGGAATGTTGGTTCTCTTGAGATTTAAACACAACCTGGATGAAAAATTTAAGAAGTATAAAATGAAAAGTATCAAGAAAATCTCTTTGCCCTACAAACTCCTTAACAGTTCCATTTTTGATCTAAATTAGAAGCACATCTGAATCTCCAAGGAATTTCATTAAGTAGAGCGCCCCAAAAAATTTCTTTGCTTTTATATCTGTTCCACTGCCTATAATTCCTTCTTGCCATAAATGCCTGAAACAGATTGAAAATTGCTGTTCACATCAATGAAGAAAAACGCTCTCCCTTTTGGAGTGACAAACTCTTTTCTTTGTTCCAAAACCAAGAGTGAAACACTATTGAAACTGCATGAAGAAGAATATATACTTAAAAAAATATCTACACATTAAAGCCAAGGTACAGTGATTACTGTATCACTCCTTTCATTCCGGATTATTCTGATTGTATGGAATTAGATTGTTCACAAAATCCTCCATGAGCACATGATCAAAGCTATCTCAGAAATGCGATGATTACCAATTGCCACTCCAGGCAACACATTGCTACAGACAAAATTGATGCAAATCAGAAATGAGAAGCACTGGAAAAGTGCCATAGGTCCTTGGTGAAATAACCAGTACATTTTTCTCATAAATGCTCAACTACTTGACAGTCACCATTTCTTGATTTTTCAACTAGCCGGATGACAAACCCCAAATATTTGATTAACAATATATCAAGAGGCTTTGGAATTCAGAATTAGAGAATGAACTGTTTCAGCAAGTTGGGGCGGCTCATGCATTGTAATTAAAGTACACAAGCATTTGTAAAGGTTCCTTTGCAAGAGATTATCAAAGTAGTAACTTGATGTGGAAGCAAAAGCATTGCCAGGGATTAAGAACAAGACAGGTTGGATTCAGAAAGCAAAATGCAGAACAGAAGGGTCAGTATTCATTTTGGGAGATATCTAGCAGTGCGTTCACTAGCAGTGCAGACTTTTCTCAAGGTTTCATTTAAAATACGTACAAGTACACTAGAACGGTGAGGAGTCATACAGCCAGTGGTCCAAAGAAAGCAAGTTAATTGGCTAGAGCCGACAAAAACCAGAAGGAACAATAATACAGCAGTAGTGAAATGATCCATTTTACCCGTTCCTGCACTCTGTCATCTGTGAATGTATTCCTCTGCTCAGGTAGAGCAGTGAGAGTCTTGTACACGCCAGTGTTTATTCATCCTGTCAAAAAACCAGCACCTGCTCTAAGTCCAAATAATCAAGTTTGGTTAACCAAGCACCTAAATACATGTGCAAAACTCTTCAATTTTCTATACATTTTCAAATATTCAACAAAGCAGAGACTAGCAAAACCTCAAGCAGATTTTTTTTTTTTGCAACAGATTCAAATAGTAACAGGTGTGGTACTTCACAGGGCAATCAATATACCTATATATATATACCTATATATACCTATAATTCACTAATCCTTATGCAATGAATAGATTTACTTGTTCACATAAAGAGAGCATTCTTTTATAATCAGCACTATCAGAAGTACAGGGAATATATAAACCCATTTGAAATAAAATGTTGCCATTTAAATAATATTCTCAGATTGACCTTCACAAATATATTTAATCACTCCAAGCATATGGATTTTATCATTGAAAAGTCAATACAAAGTTTTAATAAATTAAAAACAAAATAGTTCAGGAAGTCTGAATAAGATTTTTTATTTCAGGTTTGTAATTGCCTCTTATAGGGTTTCTTTAACCCTTCTCTTTTAAGTAGCTATTTGAAAGTTACTGTCAGATACACAATAACTACCAGAGATGACAATACTGATCCAAACTGGTAAAGCTTTTGCTCATGTCCTGTATTTATTGATTCTGTATTCTTTTCTTTGAAGGACAGGCTACTTGGGGTACAGAAAGCTCACCGTTTGGTGTTTCAAAGGAGGCTTATTCAACACCATTCTTTAATGCAAATTGCTAAGGCAAGACCAAGGACGTGACATATCACTGTCACCAGGAAGTCTGGAGTCTCAGTCCAAACAGTTCCGTGCCAAGCTAGTCATTGGGTTTTTGCACTTATTTACAATGAGCACTCATTCAATGTCATCATCTCAGTTATTTTTCTGGCCTGCACTCAAGTTGCCATAAAATTTCCCTTCCTGCACAACAACTATGGTCCAGCTGATCACCATCATAGCCTGCCTCTATTATTACCTGCTAGGCTTTGATTACCAGGACCTCAGCAAATCCATTATCGCTGATTTCTTCCTATGGCTGCAGCTGTGATGATGACTTCTAGAAAACACTGGAACCAGCAGAAAATGCTGTAGTTCTACCCTTAGAGCTTGCTGCTTTCCCTTTGGTATAAAATTCATGCAAGAGTTACAAAGCTATTTTTGAAATATTTTTTTACTCTTCAGGCTTCAAAATCAAAACCCAGCAAGCCCTTGCAAGTCCTGCTTGTATCTGTCTGAACTCTCTGACCACACACAACCCTGTGGAATTGCAGCCCTCCTTTATGCCCCACATTTATTATTTGACGAATGAATTCCACAAACACATCTAATGGCAAATCATGGTTCAAATGAAGGTGGCACTTAAATTCTTTCAAATATTTTACAGCCAAACAACTAAGAATCTACCTGTTGTGAACTCACAACTGCCTTGGTCAGAATCTACATTTAGCTACAACCATTGGTTGTAGCATAGGCAGGACAAAATCTGTTAAAACACAGAATTCTGCCACAGTTCAGATTATATATTGCTGAATACAGATACCACTGGGATGGATGTTCGGATTCTCAGTTTACTTACTGGTTATTTTCAGGCCTTCACTTGTATGGCATGCATTTGTAAGCATTCTCCTAAAAGCATGTTGGTCTATCCATATAGCAGAAAATATGCATGCACACTGTTGAGCACTGCACACAGCAGAAAATGTTAAGGCTCACATACAAACCCTCAAAGAAACAAGAACCATTTTATTGATTTCTGGATAGCTCTTTTGGTTTTCTAATTATGAAAAAAGCTACAGGTAGCAGTTTCCTTCAGTATGACACTGAAGGTGTCACCTGTTTCTCATTAATTTTTCATTGCTACAAGAAAAAAGTCTTTTCTAGGAGTGCTCAGTGGCTGTACAAGACTGCTTCGTTCACTTTTCAACACCAGACACATATTTATTCTTAAGTTTTCAATTTCACTGCATAGCTTGCTATGCAACTCGCACACATCAACCACAGCAGCAGACAGCTTTTCACCAAAAACTTGTAACCTGACATATACGTTGTCTTGCCTTAGGCTTAAATTGATTAATTCATCTTTCACTTGTGGTAAAGTCTTCCATTTAAAATGTTTTAGTAGGAGGAGGCAGATTTTACAAACTGAACCACGAAGAGAACTTTCCAGCATCTCTGTCACAGTTTCCCACTTGGCATTATGCACAGCTGTTAAGAAGGTCTTTAACTTAATTTTGCTGTTGATATCTACATTAAGTTTCTGTTTTTCAGCTACTTTTTCCTGTGCGCAATACAAGGTCTACAAAGCAATGGTTGTCGCAGTCACTTCTCCTCTCGGCATTCAGTTTAATTCTCATATTCTCAGATTTTTGGCAAGAAAATGGAGTCAGAGAAAGCAACCGTAAAAGTTACACAGAATCGCAAAGATTCACTTGACTTAGGAAATTTGATCTATTACACTACTGAATGGAAGATTACCAAATAACTTTTGGCAGGAGGTATCTAATACTTTAGAAGGTAACAACATACTACAATAGGAAGCGCAAACCATGGAAATTCAAATGGATAAAAAGGAATCTCATACATAAAAATAGATTAACTATGGAAAAGGTTACAGGTGTATACATGGTATCTGCCTAAACTAATGAAGTATGTATATAAAGAATGTGAATTTCTTCTAAAGAAGACACATGCTAATTCAATCACAAGACTTTGAACTCAAGGCAGGATTTTTTAGCCAAGAGTTTGCAGGACGTCAGACTGGATGATCTTAAAGGTCTTTCCTAAGCTGCAAGTCTGTCTCAAGGACCAGATACAGATTTGGTTTTGTATAGCCTCTATGTACCTTAACATATCGAGCATATTACAGATATAAATTTGTTTTTTCCTTAGAGGAACAAGGTAGCTTTTACTTGGCTTTCCCCCACATAACTAGTTACAGGTGTAGAACCAGCAGATACGAGCCTTCTCGCTTGCACTCATTTTGGTAAGGCTGTACCAGATAAGAAGCTGACCCATAGTTTTTTAAACAACTCTGTTTCATTGAAGTATTGCAGGTATACAAGGAAACTGAGTTCAAAACCCACTGAACTGGAATGGCAGATACTTGACATGATGCAAAAAGAATATGTACCTTAATAACAAAACCAGTAACTGAAAGACATTCTCAAGTAAATCAAAGCCAGCATTTCCCTGGATATACATTCAAAGTCATAGAAACACAAACAACCAGGGCATCTTCTGCAATACTGATGCTGACAGTGCATCAAGAAGAAAATGGAAGAGGCTACAGTAATTTCAGGGTTCATTAGAAACACAGAGAGTGGGGAAGAAATCAGTGTTTGCCAAATAGAAAAAGGGCAATATACCACTAAAGAAAGAAGCTTGAATTTCAAGCTTCTAAAGTGAGTATCATAAATAAAGCTTTTTTAAAAATTAAATTCTCAGGTACTTGTGTCTGTATGCTGTAGAAATGCAGACATTAAGTTATGTAAGTACAAACTTCTGCAAAACATACAGGCAACACTCTAAAAGTTATGCCGCAGTGATCCTTCTTCCTACATGCCTTGGGCATCCCACCTTGCCTTCCCTAAACATTTCTAGTGGGTGAATATCTACTGATTAGAGCACAGAGCAGGTGGTTCCAGGGCTGCAACAAGGAGAAAATAAGCCATGTAGCTTCTATGAACCTCTCCAAAACCTCATCTGGAGCTTCCCAAAATCCACTGAGAATCTTCTGTTGATTTAATGAGGGCTAAATGTGAGCAAAGGTTAACCCACTCTTCAGCAGCATAACTACGCCTGATTGCAAAAGACATTCCTTCAAATACTTCTGCTGGCTTTTAGTGGTCCTAGAAAGCTGGAGACATTGTCCCATAGGTGGCAGCTACTATACAGGAACACACATTTTCAGTGATCATCTTTGCAAAATGCAACAGTTAAGAAGTCAAGAGTAATTTGACTCTTATTGAGTAAATTGAGAGTAAGAGAGTCACATAACATCATCCTAATGACCACAAAAAGCAGCAGCAACCCATAGACACAAAACCCAGATGACTGATAGCATATCCATCGGCTGCTCCCTTGACAGCTCACTGCGATTGTAGGACATGAGGTGAGAGCCGGGGAGTTCCACATAGAAAATAAACTAAGCATATATGGAAAGCTACGCTGAAAGTGGCAAAAAGATGAAGAAAAAAATCCCAAATGTTTTGTTCATGAAGTTGCTCAGCTTTGTAACCCTAGGCGTTGTAACCCTAACAGAGAGAGATGAGTTGATTTTCATCTGACATTACCCCTTTAGTACCACAAAGTGTGGTAAAGATGCAAAACACTCCTCGTGGTAAACTTTGTACAAACAGCATATAAAACTGGTGCATTTTGGACGTTGGTAGAAACACCTGTTTCCCGTTAATGCTGTGTATCCGCTTTCCCAGGTGAAACTCTCCTCTGTCTTGCAGCTGAAGGCCAGCAACTGCGATCAACAGCATTACCGCCAGTTTGATTTTCACTTGCTTTTGAGACACACGGAAAGCCACTTCTAGGCCTTTTCATACATAAAGCAAATCTGACTAGCAGGAAATAAAATGCTACACCATGCTATTCTGCCAAGAATTGCAGAGAACACTACTGCTCAACACTGAAGACAACAAAAGGTACATCCCTTGACAGGGAAACGAGACACAAGCATGTCCCCATCGTGCCTAGAAAGGGAATGGGACTGCAGAACAGAGGATGTTTAATGGCAGCCACCACATGCCATTTAAACATGGAAACAGCGTTAGAAGCACCGTTACTTGGCCTGTTCTCTGGAGCACGCAGCTGTACACACCTTAGGTTCACATTTCTGAAATTCTATTTATCCTGATGTTAATGGAATTTACAGCCTGAATTATGGAATAAAATAAAAGCAACATGAGCAGTGGAAATTTAAAACTATTATTAACCCTGTAGATTAATAATTAGTGACCGTTCACCTAGCATGACATATGATAGACAGGGTAGCTACCAAACCATTCGAATCAGGTATTTTAGAAGCCTGTATGATCCTTCCTCTCTCCCCCTCCTCAAATATTTATTTTCTAATAGCAATAATGACCTCAGTATTCAAGGCAGCCTTTGAAGATTAACGACCAGTGGAGGTTAATGGTCCTCAGCTATTCTTCAAGCCATCAACTCCTCCCAGCCAGTCATTAATCCCCAAGAAATGCCTTAATGCTTCACTTACTACTGCTTAAGCATCAAGCCTGTAAATTTTCAGCGCATTAAATTTCAAAAAGTAACCTTTTTCTCTTCATAGGCCACTATTTCAACAAAGCAGACAGATGAGATGAAATGAAAGTGACTTCATTTTACAGGGATCCTACTCAGCTTTAGAAAACAATAGTATTTATTTGAGTTTATTTGCATTTATATGTTTTGGACACTAATAAATAACATCTCTTTTCTTGTCAACTCAGTAAATTTCCTGACAAAATGCTGATACCAAACCTTCTTCAGCCAGCATGTCAACAGGAAAAAAAAATCTGAGTGAGAACAGTTTTTGTTAGTTTCTTTCTGCTGCAGGAAAAACAACAACATGGAGGAACTACTAGTACTCCCCTCTTCTGCTGAATGTGTCATTGATCTTTGACACCTATATAAATATTTACACCCGTACTCTCCCCCTCCACTCGGCACCAGTGACATCTGCAGCAGGAGACAACACCAGGGGACGTGGCATTGCACAACTCAAGGCCACACAATCTGGTTTCTAACAGAGGCTCTGCCACTGACTGTTGGGTAACCTTGGGAAAGTCTTGTCACCTCCAGAGACCACCCGCTTTTCTTTTTTTGTTTAAGGAAAGGAAGAGCTCTACTGTAGGATGCTGACTAAGAGACCTTGATTTCAGCCCAGGTTTCTATTCAATACTCCATAAACAATAACAAAAAATCTCTTTTCCAAGGGTTTGCTGAATTCAGAGTTCACCTGAACATAGTTTTGTACACCAGCTGGCACAGCATGTAAAAATTGCCTTTCCTCCAAACCATTTATTAGTCTTTTGGGAAGTCATGGTATGTGGTAAAGGACTTGCTTAATTGTCTTTGGATGCCAACAGAATAAACCCCCCAAAATAGCAAAAAAAATGAAGTCTTTATTCAAATAGTGACATCATCAATCAAATTTAATCTGTATCCATTCAGAAGGTCAATTATCCAAATGTGTCAAATTTAAACTGCACGTGATCTAGACAGCCCATCAATCATTTAAAAGGCAGACTTTCTTTGCCTTTTTATTTCCCTTTCTCTTATACTTCCAAATGGACATCAAGTTTTACATTCTATTCTTATTGTTGTACTCTGGCTGTTTTACAAAGCGTTCACAACTTGAATTCTCTGACATTCAAATGAAAAAGAAAAATCCTTTGTAGGGTACAGTGTCCGCAGATATGATAAACAAAACAAGATTTCATTATTTCTGAATCATTTTCTTTGAGGAAAACACCACAACAGATTCAGAAAAATGTTGACATTACATTTAGAAAAAGACTAGACATAATATCAGACTATTATCATACTCATTTATATTGGCACTCAACTAGCATTAGTTGTGAAGGCAACAAGGCTAGCTGTCAAACAGGCGCAAACTGACAAGCTATTAGAAATGCCAACTGGATGTATTCAATTAGAAAACTTACTCCAGCACTGAAAAATCTTGCTTTAAAGATAAGGCAGAAACGTGGTGTGTGTTGATCAGGAAAAAGTGATATAAAATTAATAAGCATAGACAGAAATTTATCTCTTCCTTTCTGCAATAAAAGCTAGAAACAGATAGATTAACTCCAAAACATTAACTCAAAAAAGGTAATATCCCAAATGAATCAAAGGAAAACAGCTTGGGCAAGTCTTTGACATGGTTCTGCCCCAAAGACTGACAAGGTTTGTGACCTGCTAGAAGCCACTTTGGGACCCTTCAGCCTTTGACACTCACTTTTCCCCCAAGTGCTGAATAAATTTAATTCTCAATATCAAGCAGAACTGAGGTTTTCACCAGCTCTGAAGACAAACAACGTAAAACCCACAGCTCTATCTGGACCATCCGTTAACCCCCCCAGACATTGGCATTAAATGCCACCATGCCTGCTTCCTTACTAATCTTTCAGAGGAAGACTTGTTTCCTCCACCAGCGAGGCGTTGAACTGTGGAGATACACGTGGTCACCACTTCCCACCAGGGAGGTGGATGAAGCTCCGTACTGGGAAGCGCCAGTGCAAACCTGAGCGCAGGAGCCAAAAGGAGAATGCGTAAAGGAGGAATGAAAAGGTGTTAGGAATACAGGTTCCTGTATGGGAAAGGATGAAGATTCAGAGGAAGAGGGAGGAGCTGTAATTCCTATAAAAGTCTGGACTTACGCACCCAACACATTTGAAGCCAGATCCTGTTATCAGATGCAAATCTGGAATTATGCCACAGCCTCTAGAAACAGCACTTACCAACTGCCATCTTCTGTGCATGCAACAAGACCACTAGTTAAAAAACAAAAAACTACCTAATAAGGAGTTCCAGTTACTCTCTTGACAGGCCATGAAATATCTTTCCTTTTTCAGCCTATTTCCTTTTAAAATTTTCCATAGAAATGGCCTCCATTTATTTTAGATATTAAGTGCCTTTTGGCGGGATTTTGCAAACAGAAATGCAGACTGGGTAAAGCGAAGAACCAACTCAGCAGACTCCTCGCCTGCATCAGGAAGGGCACAGACCAAGCTAATTTCAGGATCAAAGTCTTACACTATAGCTCTTGCTGTTAGGAATTTTTTTCATGATACTCACTGCTCTTTGTATTTTAAAAATGTTTAGTTCCAGTTTTACTAAGATTAAATAATTATACTCCATCCCTCATATTTACACCTTTCATACACTTCAAAATACTCAGCATGCCCCCTCTTCCCAGGGAGTATAATTTTTTAACGGTTCCCTATAACCCTTTCACCTCCTGCCTCCACTATTTTTGATGCTCTCTGATTTACGCAGACACAGAAGTTTTACAGAGGGAGAAAATGAAGGCATTTATGCCAGGTCCAATTTATCAAAACCTACATGGGAATGGTTTCAAAGGCTAGGAAATAAAAGTTTTCCCTATTCACATATTTACAAAATGCAATCAAAATTCAACAGCTCTTTTTAAAAAATATTAATAAGGAGAAAAAAAAGAGTAAATATTTTTACTTTACCTCAGGGTAGGAAAGGTACCATAGAGCTAAAAAACTGGATTGGAGAATAGCAACAAGATAAGGGAAGTTTACCTGAAACTGTTATGATAAAAACATGTACAGGGCATGCATGGAAAACTGGTATGTCTGATAGAATAAATAAATAAAGAAAGAAAGAAATTAACAGGAGATAGTATGGGAAACTCTAAAAGTTTCACTACTGTGAGCATGGAGTGACATCATCTCTTAAAGGTGCCAAAGATATGAATGTCCTATGTGGATTTCCCCCCATGAGTGACAATAATCATAAAGATATAGCAACTGCACCATCACATTTTTTTTTCACATCATTTATTTGGTTTCGGCTTTTTGATGTTGGTCTTTTGAGGAAATCAGTTCCTATAGAAACAATTCTGTCACTGATGCAGCACACAAAGCTGTGTCAGTGAAAAGTTCATTTACATACCAATTTTGAAATCTGAAAGGTGCTTTTGGGTAAAACAAAAAAAAAAAGCCAACAACAAAACAAATTGTACTGAAACGTCTGTTACATCTGTGGCTGCACCAACTGCCTTTACCCAGTGGACAGCCAGTGCTTCCCTGTGCTGTATCCAGCCTATGGAGAAATCTTTTCTCTCCACTCTGCATGCAGGCAGTTGCTGAGAAAGAAGAGTATCTCAAAAATTTCCAACTCCAGTACTATCTGGACCTCTCAGACACACTCCCAAAGGAAGGATTCTGTCTTAGCATCCCACCTTAAGGAAAGTAGTCCTGCACTCAGCAAGTTATCTGCCTTTGACCCTAAGTCTCAAGAACCAGATCACCCCTGTATCATCTACTCCTGATAGGTTTTCTGATCTGAATAAAATTACTCCAGTCATTCTGGAAAGGTACGAGATATCTCCTCTTGTCCTCCTGCTAAGATTTTCCAGGAAGTGTTGCTGCAGAGCTGTTGTGACC
The DNA here is from genome assembly GCF_015220075.1 of Falco rusticolus. Taxonomy (NCBI): domain Eukaryota; kingdom Metazoa; phylum Chordata; class Aves; order Falconiformes; family Falconidae; genus Falco; species Falco rusticolus. The sequence continues at coordinate 17,543,782 of NC_051190.1, forward strand.
ATTGGAATCCTGCTGTGTTAGCAAGGTGGCTGGAGCCCCAGTCTTCCGCCAAGGCAGCAAGGCCTTATTATTAATAATTCCTTATTGTTACTCATTATTAAATTAGTAATTTCTTGGTGGCCCTACTTTATTGTCCCTGCTGCGGTTTGTTTCCTTCTGGAAAACTGAAGCTGTAAAAGTGCTATAAAATGAGTCACAAATGCTATTTGGAAAACAAAACCAAAGAGGAATCTACAGTTTATGATAACAGACGCCACATTCCCTAACTGTCACAATGCCAGCAAGCAATATTTGGCTTCAAAGTGCACACAGTTACATGAGCACTGCTCGAGACTCTGTATATGTGCATGTACATACCTGCATACATACATTACCTGGAGAAAAAAATATCAGTTTAGGTTGCTCTGCACAAGAAAGAACTGAACAGGTATTAAGGACCCAATCTGACTTTAGTTAGATTAATGCAAAACACCACTAACACTCCAGTACCGGGAGATTTATAACTAATAAAAATATTTCACTGAGAGGAGAATCAGACCTTGACCGCTCATGGAAATAAGTCTTTTCTCTTCCTATGACAGTTTTGAAATTTCATCCATAACTCTGAAAAAGGAAATTTGAAAATTATTCTCAGTTAAATTCATAGAAGCACTGACCTTCAGTATCTATAATGTTCAAAGAAAAGACACTTACACTTCTGATTGACAAATCTATTGCAAATACAATCTCAGCAGCTCCAGAAGAAGCGTTGAGAAATGCAACCTGAGTGTCCATAACTCATTCATTCTAACTTATTCAAGCAGATTCTCCCCTGTCAAGGGAATTGCATGATTCAAGACTCTGCCCTACAGACAACAAGCAATCAGGAATCCGCCCTCATGTATGAAGTGAACTTAAGCATCACAGTGACAAAATAATGCACATGTTCCTACAGTATTCCAAATCAATAGGAAAATGCATGACTCCAAGTCTCAAATTATCCTTTGTATTTACTACTTAGAGGATCCACAAGCAGTTTAGGTAAAAACACTAATTCTGAAAAAGCCCACTGCAACTTAAAATAAACTAAGCTGCAAATCAGACAAATCACAACACAATGACTATGCAAGTCTGGTTGGCACAAAATAAACCTATTGTGTTCATTCCAGAGAACTGTCCCATATAGAAACTGTACCTGACATCTTCATGTTGAACTATTTAGGTGAAAACAAACATTGTACTTGATCACTTCTCAGCTCCTGGCCCACTGCTATGAAGCAATAGGTACACAGGTTCAAGCTGCAGAAACTGCTTTGACATCAGATTTTTCTAACTCCATAGAGGCGGAGATGGGAACAACAGCTCCACCACCAGGAATGAACACGGCTTTCTTCCACAAAAATTCCTTCCTGGAGATCTTTATTGGCTCTTTCTAGCTTGAGACCCCAGAATTGACCTTGAAAAACCGAGAACAACCTTTCCCAGAACAAATCTAATTTCTTTGATATGCCAGCCCCCTCCCTCCCCCCGACAACACAGCACTAACATCAATGAAAACCAAAGCAACAGATGTCACAGCCCCTGTCCTGCACTCCTCAGAGCAGTGTCCAAACCAAACCAAACCCGAAAAATATGTCCATGTTTCCTTATGGGCGAAGGATTAAGGAAGAAGCACGTGATACTCCTGCCTCCATTTACTTTAGTGAAAGGTACTCAAAAACACTGGGAGAATTGCAGTAAAACCTTTCCAGATTTGGAAGACATTGTTACAGCTTTAAGTGCTTTTGCCTCAAACCCTTCAAGACCCCCTGTTATCTAAATGTTAGAAAATGCCTCAGTGCATTACTAAGTTAAAATCCCTAGTTCAGGGCTGAAAAGCTCCAGAATACACAAGCAAGATCAAAGCAGGTAAGCTCAATAAACTATGTAGTCACTGTTTAGGGGCTTGAGGAGCATCACATCGACAGCATGTTGGAAGTAATTTTCTCTGGTGACATGCTATGTTTTGTCTTACTGAACATTTAACCTCTAGATTTGGACAGCACACATTTGGCACGGGCACATATCTTTAGGGAACACCAGAGTGGTTACTTCAAGTGACAGTTTTCTAATTATTCTGTCAAGCATCAATCTGTGAAGTTCCCAGTTCTTCAGCACCCTGATTGACAGGGCAATCAGTGCTGTACTTAAAGCCTCTAGAGCTGTTCTGTCCTGACAAATGCTTTTAAAAAAAATCCCAACCAACTCCTCCTCCCCAGTGCTCAAAGGGAGTGGAATATTTGACTTCCAAAACAATTCCCCACTTCCTGCAAATACAGTTCCCCAAAGCAACCAAAAACTTCATTAGTACATACAATGCAGCTGGGGAAAGAAGAACAGACCAAAACAGTGTTCTCTTTTATATTATACTGATCCATTTCAGACATTTTATTTTGGAGCAAATCAGCTGATAAAAGTATGTAAAAAAACCAGAAAAACTGATATAATGAAATAATTTTCAGTACAAAGTTTTCCTTCTCTTAACAGAGGACAAAACCCACGTTCACAGCATTCCTCTCAAAAAAAGAAAAAAACCCAACTTCACAGCCCTTTTAGCTCTATTCCTAGTTCCCCTATTTCTGATAAATATCATCTTCCTCTGTGAGCATGGTATTGTGACTTCTCTTGGGGTCTTACAGAACCACTGACTGTAAGAAGTAGGAAAATGAGGAACTTTGTGAGCGATAAACAATTAGCACTGTACCAAGTTCAGGGAATAATACAAGCTACTTAGTAGTCACGATCACGGTTTCCTAAATAACATGAAAGTACTTCATGCTCTTTATCTACTGTGTAATTAAATTAAACAACGGGGCTAAGATTTTGACCAATATGTTGGCATTACAGTTACACAAGATTTGATTTATAGTCCAAGATTCTGCACCTGAGAATTCAATAGCAGAGTTGCTCTTCTGGGCTTGCTGGGACAATCTCATCTCGGTATCGCTCAGCTTAAACACTAAGACCTCTCACCGTACACAGCAGAATACCAGCATGCCACTAATACCGGTTTCTACTGCAGTCAAAATGGTGTCAAAGTCACTCTTTTGGTTTTAAAAGATAAAGTACGAATAACACAAGTTTGGTGACTGGCTCTTGTTGTGAGCTCTACAGAGTGCTCTATGGTAAAATACACTGATTGAACCCAGCAAGACTAACAAACAAAATACCAAGTTAGGTGTCAAACGAAAAGGTGGAAGAGTACATTTGATCACTAATTGAAGTGAATCGCAGAAAATCTCTCTTCAGATTTAATTATTAATTTTTTTTCTTTTTTTACATTAAAAATGTAAATACATTCACACACAAAAATCAATTTTTTCTTGGATCTGAGTCAAAACTCTCAGTACACAGACTACCTGTGTTTAATAAAATGAAGAAAGAAAGCCTGTTCAGATCAGAGCCCAAATCTAGTCATCGGCCAGCAATGGCTACTTTGTTTTTTTTATTATTTTATTTTTTTGCTTGGCAGCTTAACACTAGATAATTTTTATATATCAATCATCACCCTCATCAACAATATCAAATTATTATTTTTTGTTAATGGACCAGATTACTATTGGAGAAGATTATACAGAACAACCTATGACCAGAAAGTAGTTTCACTGAATTCGATAGGAACACTCGGAGATGGAAGCACTGCAAAGTACAAGAACACACATGAGCATCTGGCACGAAGACCAATGGTAGGTATGAAGGGCTAGACCAGCACTGTCCTCCAGGAACTACTCATCTGACTGGGTAATGAGCCCGTCCAGGAAGCCAATCTGTTTCTCTTTCTACAGGTTTGGTCTTCTGCCAGTGTAGCTCCCTGAGCTTTTCCACTGCGGTGTCGGATGAGTGTGGGTGCAAATGGAGAGAAGGAGGGGGCAGCCGTGGAGTACTCTCTGATACACTAAAACTGCCACAGACCTGATTCCTTGACAGAAGGGAATGACAAGAACTGACTGTGATACTACAGTGGAGGATGGAAGTTTGTTGATAAAAAGCCTAAACCTGCAGTGCTCAGTAAGGTAGACTGTTCCTCCAGCATGGGGGAAGGCTGAACCCATCTGCTTTTACTGAAGTTCAATAGACTTTTAGCATTATTAAGGGGGTTAGGTGAATGCTGCTGAAATCCAGGGACCATCTTTGCTTAAATTGCTTTTATTTTATCTTTTCTGTTCAATTAATTCCATAGTTTGCATGACTAAGTGAAAATAAAAATGTATTTGAGATTGGAAGTAATACACAGAAACCCCCCAAAACAACTGTGCAGGGCCCCATGGAAGTTTGATTAAAGGCAAATCCTTCACAATTCAGAGAGCACATCCTCAATCAATGGTTGAAGAGGAAAACCTCCAAGGAGCAGCAGGAACTAAACAATTCTGATAAGGTTTCTGTGACTTTCCAGCAAATAGCAATTTGCTCTTTTATATTTCTTCAATGAGAAGTCCAGCACTGCAGTCCCAAACCTTTAAATCAATTGATTTGCTGGGCATCAGGCATTCAACTTTTACCACCCGCTATAAAATATTGACTCTGCACATTCATTCATTTCTACCCAATAATTGATTCTTCTTTTTTTTGGTAGTTACAGGCCTAGAGAGTATTCTGGGAGGTTGACTTAATCAAGATTTAGTTAAAAAAAAAAAAAAAAAAGGGATCCTCAGCATTTTTAAGTTTTAATCTTGTCTACAGCACATAGGCATGTATGTAATCTATTTTCTTAATGAGAATATTCTTTTCCCCGTTTTATTTCCCACTATTAATTCCTAATCTACCATGCACAAGAGCCATCCATAGTTTGCACGAAGGCTTCTGCCTTAATCAGAAAGTTGGCATTACTCCGTCAAAGGACTACGTCAACTTTTGCTTAACGACCTTCTCAGCTGGAGCCTGTCTGTAAACACTGCCCGACCTGGCCAAGCTGGCACAACACAGATCTCATTCCCTTTTCTGGTAAAGTGAATACTGGCTTCCATGGTCAGCCCAAATGTCATCCACTCCGAAAGGCAATTTTATGGCACTGGAGGCTGGACTGCTGCGTTGCTCCCGCTGAGGCCCTTCAGTGGTTCTTGGTCGGAGGAAGGCAGTGCTCTGCCACCACAGCTACAGCCAGCTGCTCCTCTGCGCTGAGCGCTTTGCTAGCAGCAACAGAGCGCTCCTTCCCCCCGCGCTCAGGGGGAACGAACATCTGGTGCTCTCCAGCTCTTTGGGTTGCTCAGGCTTACCCTGAAATAATTAGAAATGGTTTCTAAAGTACAGCAACACCCAACACTGCATACAAAAAAGGCTGTGCAAACGTGCACACAACTTGCGTAACAGCAGCAATCGTACATACATATGCAGATACTCCCATATATGCATTGCCATTTACACTTCACTTTTGCAAATAGTGTGTATAAAATTAAGAAAAAAACCTAGTTGTTCTTTCCCCCTACTTGTTTGATGAGTAAAATATGCATACAAGCAGAAAAGAACAGAAAAAGATACATTTAAGCCATAGCAGAAAACTCAAGGTGAAAATGGTGTTGTATAAGCAGGGAAATTTTTTAAACTATTGACTAGGAATATCTGAAATAGTGCAATACCTGCTCCACTCTGCAAACAGAACAAATTATATAACAATTTGAAACAAATAAAGCTACCTTACTCTTGTTTAACCCCTCTAATTTCCTGGAAAAAAATCTTAAAATTTTTTGCCTTTTTTCTGCTGAAAACCTTTGAATAATTTTGAATTTTCAGCAAAATCTGCTTGGTCAGACATTATCCACCTGTCTTGCCACACACAGGCACTTATTTTCTTTTAGCTGGAATTTTCAAAGACATCTGGCTCAAAATGGTTGAATATTTTCCCATTAAAAAAAAATATTAAAACCTAAGTCTTAATTTTTTTTTCATTAATCTTTCCTCTTCCCTTGAAGAAACATGTGGTCTTCACCAACCCAAAGAAAAATCAACAGTTTACATTAAAAGAATCTCAGATTTTCAATTATAAACCTTCAATTAAAGTGAGAGTTTCTGTTATCAAGTAGGTACTAGCACTGCAGTTCAGGAAAAATATCTTCACTGAAAGGGTGGTGAAGCATTGGGACAGGCTGCCCAGGGAGGTGGTGGAATCACCACCCCTGGGGGTGTTTAAAAAAAACACGTAGATGTGGTGCTCAGGGACATGGGTTAGTGGTGGCTTGGCAGTCCCGGCTTAGCAGTTGGACTTGATGAAATCAAAGGTCTTTTCCACCCTGAATGATTCTGTGATGTTATGGTTGCAAAAAAAATAGCTTACCATCTACGTTCTGCTTTACAATAGACTTAGGAAAATGCTTGGGCATTGGGACCCACAGGAAAATGCTTGGGCATTGGGACCCACTTTTCCCTTGATGAGCAAGGCCTATATAGGATCTCAGCTTAGTAACAAAAGACAGCAGTAGCCAAGTTTGTAGCTTCTGGCCCCCATGGCTACATGCTGCCTTCTCCCACATGCAAGCCCTTCCTCGGGCATTCAGCACCGGGGCAGCTCCCCAGTAATTCAGTGAGAAGGACCAGCACCAGGCTGAGGTACGCCACCTCAACCAGCTCATTCGTAAGTACGCTTTACCCAAATAAAGAAAGAACATTGAATTTTCCTTATAGATTTGTAGGAATGAATCAATCCATGTGGTAGAAGGCTGAATTATTCATTTCATTTTCACTAGACGTTCTGTCCACATTTTTGAAAGGAATCCATATTGTCATTTTAATAATGGAGAAGTAATGTATTTCTTAAATACCTGTATTTAAGATCACTTTCCCCTCCAGTGTTTTAGTAGGTATGCACATAGCAAACAAAGGCTGGATTCTGTTGAATAAAGGGGACAGAGAAGTAACATCCTCCAAGTTGCTACAAAAGGAGGAGAAATATGAAGGAATGAAAATTTCCTGAGTTCTATTCACCAGAGCTAAGCCAGAATTTGCTGCGGTGTTTGGGAGTGCAAAACAAACAAATGTGGATTTTTAAGACAGAGAAAAGTTTAAAAACTAAATGAACAAAAAACCCACAGGGAAACTATTTCCCTCCTCAAAGGTGTTAGCTAGAATTCTAAAGAAAATTCAAAAAGTTAATTAAGCTCAGGGCTATACATTTAATACAACCCAAAAGTCACTGAGAGGCTGAGTGAATGAGATGTACCAAGATATATATAACTGTACCCGATATAAATAGTACAATGTTTTTTCCTGAAGTTCAAGCCTGGTATGTGAAGGTAACAGTGTGATAACCACAAAATCCAACACATTTGCTGAGACATTCCCAAGTTCTTCCCAGGTTTTGACTGAAGTGGACCTTGTAGACCTCATCCTTTACACCCTCATGCTGCTTTACACTGACTCTATGCACCACTATCCCCCAGTCACAGCTGGTAACATGACTATTGAAGCCTTCGAAATCAGCTGAACTCCTGTGCAACTGAAGGAAACGTGGTTAGATGTCCACAGTCTGTTTGGAATATTCCTTCACCCACCTGCACCCCCGGCCCCAGCTACATATGTAAAAGAACTGGGCACTGGGAGATGGAATAACTCATGCTTTCTGCAGATTGCTATTTGAAGTATGAGTACTAAAAGAGATAGGCTCTCCACATTTCACACTACACTAAAGAAAACACCTGATGTGAGAGACTGGCCTAGTACGACAAAATTTTGAAAGGTACAACACAGACAACAGCTATTGAGAAATAGGACTAATTTTCATCTTCCCATAACAAGATAGTTTTTCCATTAACAAGATTAAACTGAACCTCTAGGAACAAGAGTAAGAACTACTCATTTGTGGTAGATGTGGACTTGATTTGCCAAGTATTTAAGTGCACGACAAGCTTTAAAAGTGAATAGGCTCATTTATTTCAGCTTTACCCATCCACTCAGAATAATAGATAATAAAATATTAAAACTTGAAACAGGTTTGAATATCTTGTTGAATTGGAGCATGAATAATGAAGTTGTGGAATAATTCAGTCCTACCTGAAACAAAACAGAGATTCAAGGGAAAGAAATAGCTTTTCCCTCTTTCATTAAGCCATATTTCAAATAATTTTTCTCTCTTCCAAAGCTTTTTCATCATCCTCTGCTCAGTTATGCAAATGAATTGGTGAACACAGGCCAAGGAATATTTTTCTTATTCAAGTATAAATTAAATACATTCTGCTGACTGGAAGGACAGAATGTAACCTGCTCCAAAACCCAAAGTTCACATACTTTAGAAAAACACATTTCTCCACCTCAATACTAAAAAAAAAAATATCGGGGGGAAAAAGGCAAAAAATAAAGCACCTACAGTGGAATACAGAAAATATCAGAAGATACACTGCACCTTAAAATGTCATTTCCATAGAAATGAGTGGATGTTCTGAAGTTCCTTTTCTTAAAAAGATGCCAATGAATTTACATATTTGCCAGACTTGCATATTATTCTCAATCACATCACTGTGCCAGTCATTTCAGATGGCATAGAGGTTTAATAATAATAGGTTAGAACAAGATCACCTATCATAATCTATTTCCTATATTAGGATGCAAACCAGAGCACAAGTGTCACAGCAGAGACAAGTGCAAGCAACATCTATATTTTTTCATGCAATTCTCTCCCCCAATAACCATATTGCTGAACCTGACACTGCACTTTTTCAGCTTAGAGACATAAAGTCCATTTTTAAAAACTGCTTAAAATTCCCCCCTCTTTTTTTTTTTTTTTTAAAGTATAAACACACCTTTACAACAAAAATTTTATCAAGATTAGGCCCTTTAATCTTCTGACTTTGAAAGATAACTTTATGATGGGAAAGTGCTTATTAAGTTTGTCATGTTTCACCATTTTTTCCCCCCAAATTGAGTCTTATTCTTCAACTAACCTATGCTCCAGCTACGTCAAGGGTGCTTCTGAAATTGTAAGTAAAACCAGTTGATAGTCATTTCACTGTCAGAAGAGCAGCTTGGCTTGCCCAGTACAAATGGCACCTACTGGAAATACGCAGTTCATCATCTAGCCCTGTTCGTATCAGGAAAAGATGGAGGTAAGGTGGCTAAATGTCTTCATTTTGATGGAAAGAAAACACACTTTCCTAGACAGCCATAACACCTCAAACCACTTATAAATAATATGACAATACAATTTTCTCTACAGAAAAGTTTAAGTAAGGATACCTACAACTTTTTTTTTTTTTTTACTATACTATTTCCTAGCTATATTATCAAATGATTTCTTTCATTCTCCTGTAAGTATGCTAGATGATCTATAAATAGATTCATAATAAATTACTCCTTTCACCAAGATGAATTGCCAACTTGAGATTTCTAAAATGTCTTCCCTTTCTATCTTTACTAATTGTGAAATGAGTCATATAAATTTTCAAAATGTAATCCATTTGTAAAGTACAGTAAAGGATTAAACCCTTCTCTGCTGTATTATGCATGGCATTTCCTTTTACTAGGCAATACTAAGATACACCAACATAACTGCACATTGTATTGTGCACCCTGGATATGACGTCAGGCATTTGGCACTTAGAGGTGGTGCTGGCAAGGTTTTCAAAACGGATACTTACTGCCTGTATCCATCACCCATCATTTTAGGCCCTGGTTTGGAGTGAGATGATGATAACACACATCATCTAGAGATGGTTCCACATTGTAAGAGACGTGCTATCCCATAATAATTGCTATGTGCTTCTCTTAAACGCTTCCCACTGCACGCTCAGCCATACTGGCCCAGCAGTGGATACCTCAGGAAAGTCCAGATTGTACAGTCCCAAGCACTAATGAACAGAGAAGCCAATAAAAAAATCCTTTATTACTTTGCTCGTTACTCAAATTCACCACCAAACAAGCCGGAATATGCAACAAGCCTTGACCACACATCAACCATGTCAAGAGGGTGAGGCAGACCGTCTTCAGAGAAAATGGAAATATCTGCTCTTTTGTCCCTGATTTAGATGGGATACCACTACAGAGAGGGTAACTGCCACACAAACATCAAATTCCATCCAAACAGCTCAATTTTTATTGTGGTTCTTCCACAAGATTTTCAGTATTTACCTTCTAAGGATACATTTCTGATTTTTCCTTATTCTGCCAGAAAGGAGGCGATTACAGAATCTCTGCAAGTTTTCCTCTTGCTTAGTAAGTTTATTTTCATATCCAGCTTTTAAGATTCATTATAGCGAACTTTAAAATGCCAGAAGGCATTCAACTTGTCAGTGCCTATAAATAATGGCAGACTCATGTTGAAGTATATTTACATATCAATTACTTAGGACTCAATACTACACATGCTCTTGAAAAATACATTATTCTTGATTATAAATCAAGACAATTTAATTATGCATTTAAAATGCATAATTGTCCTCACATATTCATAAATATTAGCAACATGCTATCAGTCTTTAAAAATGCTTCAGTGAAATGAAAGAATGTCTTTTCAATACTTTTAAGTGCTCTAAAAGATGACTAGTCATTTCACATTAATTCTTGCAAAACTGCAAAGACACATTAGAAGAAACCCTTGTTAAAATTCTATTAGTCTATATTTTCTTACCAATGAAGGGCTAATAAAAATGTGGGCAAACTCCTAAACTGCTGCTATAAACTCAAATCCTACAGTATTTATAAAACCTATGAGCTGCTCCAATACCCTTGGTTAAAGAAAGTATTTGTACCAATTTCTGAGGCAGAAAATAAAATATGCTTTGTCGACTTTCCCCAGCTTTACAAGACGTTTCTGTGCTCTAATAGGTCTTTTCTGCCTCTACAAACTGTCATCCTGTGATAGTAATCTGAAATGTTGAAAGCCAAGGCATTATTTGCCCATATAAAATTACTAATCACAGCTTTAGGTTTCGGGCTGTTCTCTGAAAGAGGAAAGGAAACCTCTGGTGCATTCATCAGCCCCAAGGCAGGATCAGCTCTTCCTGACACACCCGGGGAAAATTTTTAACTAGTTTATAACTTGCGGTGCTGGATAGCCTGTAAGTTCCTAAAATAAACTGCTGTAGGGCTGAACTACCTTTTTGAATGAACTATTTTCAGAATGGCTATCCTAAATTTCTTTGCTGCATTTAAACCTTATACTTCTTGCCTTACCAAGGCAGACACTGACCTGCGACACCTGGCAAAGTACCCAGGTTAACTGAAGGTTTCCTTCACCTTTTTGTCTGTTTCTTCTTTCAACCCTTGAGTCTTTTGTATATTTTCAATGAGAGAAAAGGTCTCTACCTACGTGTTTACACAACCCCAAGGCAAAAGGGGCTCTCAACATGCTATTAGGAGACAATAGTAAGATGACAGGGAAAGAACCAGCTTCCAAAAGCTATGTGGTATACTTCAGTGATTGATTAGACATCGTCTTACACAAATGTCAAAATTGCATGACAAAACCAACAGGTATATTGATTATGACTTTCTTTTAAAAAATTTAGTATTTCACTTCTATGAAAACAATGCCGAGTACAAAACTGCCAGTAGGATGAGGCTTTGTAATAAGTAGTAAAGGAGCATTGATAACTTATAATTTCCATAGCACTTAATTTCTTTGATGGACTATATAATTTTTGATCAGTGTTGACAGCAGTCATCTATGGTAGATGAGTATTATGACCCGCAGTTCACACAGAGGGGGGAAAACAGAGCAGTCAAAGCCTGAACTTTCAAAAGCATCCACTAAATTCAAGTGCCACCATCTTCAGATACCCAGCTGGAGCTAAAAAGGCTAAGCGGAGGTGTGAGCACTGGACCAGCAGTTAGCACTCATGGAACAGTATACCATCACACACAGATATTTCTCACTACAATAACTCAGCTACAGCTTTTAGAGTACTCAAAACAGCATATGATGCTTCAACCTCTTGTGTGAATCAGAAAAACACACAAGGCATAAAGACTTTTCATGCTGTGTAAAGAAGAACTGGGTAATGAAGTGTGTAAAGGGTACGTGATATTTGAATGAGAAAGCAAAAAGATTTCTAATGACTATGTAAGAATAGGGTTCCTCTGCATTATCTAAAATGACACGCAATCTGACAATTCAAACAAGTCCAGTGCTAACACTCTATTATATGTCCATAACTGAACACTATTTACATTTCATTTTTTTCTTCACCATTGTACACACACTCACATTGGCTGCATGTGTGATAGAGAAGGTTAACTGATCCTACTGATTTATGGTTTCACATTATTGCAATGTGAACTGAGAAACCCACTACTGACAATTAGTCTGTTAAATACAGAAAATGCATGATGAACTATCCACAACCAGCCTATGCTCTCACTAGATAAACCTCACCATCACAGCAAGCGTGGCCATTCTGTGGTGGCTTTTTTTTTAAATTAATTTTGAAACCTCTACACACTATTTTATATTTATGACTTTTAAAGCTTAACAGTCCCCTTCCCACCCTCCAAAGCATCCTCCTCTCACTCCACACATAAAATTCCATAACTAACAGCAATAATAACCATTCTCATCATGGGGTAAAGGCAGCCCTAAAAGAAAATCAAAGTAGGTTCTTTCTTTCTGGATGTTGCCTTTCATGTTCTCTTCCTCTTAGTCAAGACACTTGATAGGCTTGGCTGACTCGCATGACTAGTACCACAACAGACATTCTGCAGATCCCATTAAATAGCTGTGCAAACTGCCTGCACTCACAACTCGGCTGCCAGCATTATTTTTATTTGATGTGGCTATAATGTCTCAGTGCCCAACCCTGGATCAGGAACACCATGCAACATCATTCCCCTTTTCTTCTTCCACTCTCTTTTCTTCCAGACTGTTTGAAATGATGCCTCAGCGGGCAGGGTGCAGTGAATAACTGGCTGGGAACAGAATGGGCACCTGGCAACTCCTAAGAAACTTACTTGCCAACCCCCTTTTTTTTTGGCTGAAGCTTGTAACCCAACAGTCAAACACCAGGCACAGACTCACTGAATAAGAGATTTTTGCACAACTTCCAGGACAAAACCCTCAGCTATATAGTCAAGCTGATTTAGAAATCACACTGAAAAGTCTTTTCCTGCTAAAACTGGGAGCAGGCCCTTGTTTAAAGTTGCAGAGTGAGAGCAAACAGTCCAGTAACACACTGATATAGCTACTGCACTCCAAATGGCCGGAATGTTTGCAGACTTTCTGAACTGTCTTAACTGAACTAGCTCACCCAATTCTGAATTAATTCACCTAAAATAAAGGCCAAATAAATTATACAAGACAACCTTATTTTTATTTCTAAAATCTGAGGAAAGAGTATCCCGAATCTTTCCTCTTAGTTTAACATTATCCCTTCTGTTGCCACATAACGGACTGCAACTTTAGGAAAAGTAATACTAAAAATCCCTCAAGCCAAAAGGATAAACTGGTGATAAAACTGTCTTATATAATAAGAATGAATAAACTGTATTACTTTCACACCAAGCACAACTGGAAAATAAGCAAATTGCAAAATTATGATTTAATGATACCATCTTTCCGAATTGTGTTCGCTTTCTTAGATGCCTGGAAAATAGAAGCCCCAAGACCTCAGCTTCACACGCAGCTTAATGGCAAGGCACATCAGTGCCATTGCTTTTCCCATCACCGAGGCGTACAGGGAGATGTATGTGACAGAAGCAAACAGGCAAAGCAAAGTGACAGGCATAAGAATGCCTATTCCATATTAATACAACAATAATTTGAATATGGACTAAGAAATAGCTAAAGGAACAAACCAAATTAAGTTGTGTGCATGTTTGATATGAATTATTCCCTAGATATGAGTTAACAGATGTCGATATAGAGTATTTTTTTCCAGAGCAATGTTTGTCAATCTGTCAATAGTATTTTGCTTAAGTGACAAGCAAACACTTGTTAACATCAATTGATTTGATAAGTCTGTAGTCATATCATCAATGACAGGCTTCAAAAAAGGCTGTCAGAGGAGCTTGGGGGGGAGAAGGAGAACAAGAACAAACAACAAACTTGGCCTTTAACTGCCTGTATGTATTTCAGGGATACTTTCTAGTAGGAGTCAACTGTTCCGTTTGGGACTAGAGCTGGTCAATGGTAAAACAAACCTGCTCACAGCTTAGTTTGCTATTGTACTGGGCATGCTCGGGGGGGGGGGGAGGGCTGGTGGCGGGGGCTGCCCGGAGCTGCCCCCATGCCCAGTGCCGACCCTGTGGGATCACGGGTTTCCCCAGGGAATAGCTCTGGCACGGCAGCAGCCGCAGCCTGGAGAGGAGCTAGCCAGCCTGACATCTCAAACTTGATGTTGACTGCCTCTGCAGTGTGGATAAAAAAGCTGAGAGAGAAACCTGCATGAATTCAGGAGTGTCAGATATGCTGGACAACTGCAGGCCACAGCAGAGGGCAGAGATGGCAACCGAGCTGCAGTGCCCTGGAGAGCACATTTATTGACAAGACTGGTTTTTTCCAGCTCTAGCTTTTCCAAAACCTTGTTGAATCCTGCAAACCGTCATCATATGGTAAGTACAACAGTTCAGGTCTTCAGCATGAATAAAAACAAGCATCTGCTCAGCTTGGTAAGTATGCGAGAGTACTCGGGGGTGAGGCAGGGGACAGCCCGGCATCACTCAGAACCTCTGAAATGCTGATGGAAACAAACCTCTTCTACTTGACTGTGGGACAGAGAGGAGCAACGAAGCTCCTGCAGTTCCTCCCAGCACCCTGAACACCCAGAACTGAGCCATCTTCCCCTTTCCTGTTACTACCTGAAAAGAGGGAAGACAGTTCATTTTCTGCCAATGCAGATGCATGGCACAAACTCATAGAGACAAGACAGGCAGATAGGAGGACAAAGAAAATAACAAAATAAAAAAAAACAAGAAAAAAACCTCTGGAATTTAGATAGTGAAAAGAAAGGAATTCAGAACCACTGCAATGACCTGTCTGACCTGGGAAGTATTGGATATGGCAGACTGCAAACAAGACCAGCAGGGTATAAAAGGGTCACTGACTTCAGAGACAGCATTTCCATCCTAAAGCTGGTGGGTAACCTTTTGCAACAAAAAGCCCCAACAAACCAAAAGACAAACTTTTTTTTTTTTTTTTTAAAGAATTATAGACACTGCCAACAGACAGATTAAACCAGCAGCAAACCAGCCAAGATCTTAATTTTTCCCAAAAACAATATCCCCAGCTTCACTACATCAAATCATGACATACCTGTAGTTTCTTGCTGTAACAAAACAGATGTTTTAAAGACAACTAAAGAAAGAGATCTATTTCCAAGTGCAGTTGAATGTTTATTTCTGGAAGATTTCTTCTCTTGCAGTGCCCTTAACACTGCCAGTGCCACGTTTCAGTGCAGCTAGAAGACAGTGCTTCTCCATGTTACAGCCCCACAGAGTACTTTTTTTTTGTTTGCTCAGTCTTCCTCAGAGGCTCAATGTTGTTTGGAGACATTTACAACAATTAATTGCCCCTCAAGTTCCTAAGAGCAAAATTTTATCTTCTCAAACAAGGTGGGAATCAGGTTAAAGGTTAGAGGGAATTGACTGACTAGATAAGAACAGTGAATGTTGCATTAGCCGCAGTGACTCTGGGGATCACAAGCCTACTATTAGTTAAGAAAAGAGAGGATTCATTCAATTATCTTACTGTTTAGTAGTGAGCTAATAGATGTGGTGTACCAGGAGAGGAAATAACAGACATTTACTATTTTTTCTGAACAGAATGAAATAAACCCAGAATATTATTTTTTTTTTTAATAGCTAGTAAACTTCTACTAATATTCAACTGCAGAGCAGTTAGAAAAATAAGGGCTTTGCTGTTAGTCTGATATAACTACCAGGGCTTTTAAGAGTCTACTATTATGTACTGAGATATCAGTATATCTTCCCTAATCTTAACTTAATCTCATACATATTCATCAGTTACTGTTAGGAGTTTTTTCACCTGATGCTGCATTGAACTGAAACAGTATTGCTGATGGTCACAGTGACATAAAGCAAAGGCAAACCCAGTCAAACTGAAAGGGCTAAGAAACAGTTCAGAAGTGACTCACTGAAACGTGGCAAGCCTCTCGGGGATAACAGCTGTGGTATGACTGGTCATGAGCAGGGCTAGGCTCAAAAGAACTAATGCTAATTTAAAAATGTGCGACAGCATTTAATCTCGACAAAAACACAACGTCTGTGGCCAACAATGCTGTAACTTACGCACATGCATCCAGGTTTGCTATGGACTATATTCCCTGGACCATGTAGCTTTGAGGAGCACCCTCTTTCCCCTGCACCATACCAGATGACAGAGTCTAGCAGGACTCTAAGCAGTCATCCTTCCTTTTTTTCCTGGAGTGCAATAGAGAGAATGGGCAAAAGAGAAATGCAATGGAGCTGTTCTGTGACTCTTCCTGTGAATGAAGAAAAGATCAGAAAAAGCTTTCAAAAGCAAGTGAGGACAAAACAAATCAATGAGGAACGAGTTTTGCTGCATTTAGGCTAAAGACTCCTGCATCTTCAGCCAGTCAAAGCCAGGAATGGTGCATAGACACAAGCATAAATGACTGTTTCAGGTCCTTTCCGTGCTACCTTTTACTTTACCCCACTGTCTCAATTAGCATAGCTTCCACCAGCCCTGGTGTACGCAGCTAGTGTTGAGCAGTAATATATAAGCAGAATATATAACAGAAAGAGGATACATTTACAAGTGAAATGTTGGGCATGCAGACGTTATATAGCTGAGAGTTACCGAAATGCCTTTTTGTTTTAAAATTGTTTAAACTCAGTAAGCTTCATCACCAAAATTAATACCTGCTGTTTGTGCTGTAGCAGACAGAAGAACCTATTTAGCATAGTAATAATCATCAGCTAAGTTGTGTATCTAAGACTTTACTGCACCTGCTTCTCCACCACTAACACAAGTTTCAGAACTAAATTACATCTCAGCCAAACCTTGATCATCATACAAAGCACGCCCTGCAGAACAACTCAAACATGTGCAAACAAATCTTCATGTAATGTCCTGAGAATAGCTAAAACTCACACAAATGAAGACAAGCATAACAATGTCTACCAGCATCAGACAATGAAGGAAACTATTAGGTTTTCTAGCATGAATCTCAGATTTCACCCTGCCTCTCTTCTGCCCCAGGCAAGATATCTTGCTTCTCTACTTCTCCAGGTCTGTGTTCTTTTTGGCACATCAATGACTTAAAGGTTGTAAGATTGCTAAGTAGAAGGAGACAACTAGTTCTCCTCCTCTGGGTCTTGGGAAGAACATAAACCTAGACCTCTACAAACAAAAGGTCAGCAGGACCCAGGTCTATGTGAGGGCAATAATATCCAGGAAGAATGTTTTAGATATTGCAGATTACTCTGTCTAGTACAGTTCAGCCATCAAAGTACCTCATGCCTTAAAAAGATGCAAGGAAATTTACAACTGCAAAGAGTTTACAATAGGAATTCTACCTGTGCTTATTTTGTACTGTAAATTTTCTTCCTGATCTTGCCTCGAAATTTTGCTGCAAATAATACCCACTTCTATTTGAAAAATCACAACATTTTGTCACGTACTGCTGCACAGGGTATACAATTACGGCGATGTAATTTTCACAGGAAGGTGGTATTTAGAGGAGCTAATATCTCAGACAATGAACATGAGGCAAATGGATGGAAGCACAGAAAGATAAAGGAGATAAAGCCAGATCCACAAAAAGAAGCAAAATGTTGAAAGTAGTATTTCAGCAGAGATGCTTAGGTGCAGATGGAAGGATGATCAAAACCCTTTGACATACTTTCATTAGTAAAAAAAAATAATCTACAGCAGCTTAAGTTCTGGCTACACACAGAAGCATAACTCTGCGTTGGCAGGGATGGTCAGGTGGCACTGTTCCAATGCCTACGCCCGATCAATATTCTCTCAGCAGATACTCCTGTCTGCAAAGGGGACCAATGACCTCATCACGCTAACATGCATCTCTAGAAATAACTTCTACTCAATACACACAGACTAACGTCTTCTGTTGTTCAAAAAGAAAAGAGCAACTGCACCTCCATCTGCAAAAGGAAGTGTTGGAACATACCAGACTATGATTCCAGCCTGTGAATGTTAATTAAACACAGACTATCCTGCAGTGCAGAATCAGACATTCTAGAAATTTTGAGCTTAAAAGAGTACAAATCAGCCTTTAGAATTAGCTATTAGCTTAATTCCCATTTTTCTTCTCACTGTACTATGGCACTAAAATACCATTACAAATGATAATTTTAAGTATCTAAATCTTCTCACAAATTCCTCTTTAGGAACTAGATTTTCAAAGTTCAGCACTGCAATGCCCAGCATTCCCACATCTGCACTTCTGTGCTCAACTGCCTTGAGAAAGTACTCATTCAAGACTGACCAGCAAACCTGAAGAGTGCAGCAGGAACTGAAAAGTCAATCCCGTGGTTCACAGTGAAATCATTTTCCTCCCAGTTGACCCCTCAGTATTCACAGCATTATCTGTGTTTTTCAGCATACCATCCACAGCCCTGTAACACAGCTATATGACTGTATGGGGAAGCTTCTGGTCCAAACCCAACATTTTTTACCTTCGGATCAGCAGTCAGCAGCTTGAATGCTTGATATACTTGTGCTTCTTTCACACCTCCACCAAGATCCAAGAAGTTGGCTGGCTTTCCACCATTCAAGGATATTATATCACATGTTGCCATTGCAAGTCCAGCTCCATTGACTGTAATTGTAAACATCAAGTGCTTATATTTCACATAAAATTATATAAGATTTGTGAAAAGGCTTAAAATGTACCAGCACAACCACATAACATGGCTCAAAACATTAAATAAATGCCTATTTCTAAATAGGGCAGTACCTACTGAAGGATATCCAATGCAACAATTAATTCAAAATCTGGTGTACACACACCAAGAGTTCTTTATGACTGTAACAATTTTAGGACTTAGATGTGCACCTCCCATTAAGCATGGTAATTGTGGAAATGCAAAACCTTCTGATTTATTTTTTTTTTAAAGAAAAGAAAAAAGATGACAAAATCTTCTGGGAATAGTGATTGCATCATGAGATGTGAAGGACAAATTGACTCCTTCAGCCTCCCATCATTCTGATAGGAATAGATGATGCTTTAAATCACTGTAAAACAGACAACTAAATTTTGGAGACAGATATCAGATGCTCCTGAAACTGCCTTTTATTTTGCATTTGCACAAAACCAGAAGCATTCCCATGGGCATGAATATTTTCTAAGTGAGGAAAAGTACATGAGAATTATCAGTCCCCATAAAGTTGCTTGTGCTGGACAAAGCAAGGTTTCTGTGTCACCTGTAATTTGACAGCAATATACCTAATACTAAAAAACATAATGTAGTGCTGCCAATTATTGTTTGGGGGTTTGGGTGGGGTTTTTTTTGCAATTTTTGTTTGTTTGGTTTGGTTTGTTGGTTTGTTTTTTTTTACATTGAAATTAAAGTCTCACTGACACTTACTGAATCAACTGCAACACATTATCAGTGTCTTCTAGAGTTGTGGTTAGAGTACACGTCTAAGCAATGAAAATCCTGGACGTTTTCGCACCAAGCTTAGATAAAATGCCTAATTCAATTAGATTTATAATAAAATGTACTGGCAAAAAGAATCTGTACAAAATGAGAATTATTTAGAGCATAGCTGACTTTTTTACTTATCTCTTCTAAACAGAAGAGTAATTTATGTTTTACAGAAACTTCAGGAAAATAGAAAGATGTTATTTTCCTCTTAACAACCAAGCTGCTTCTTTAGCAGCTTTCCTTAAAGGGAAATGGAGTTCAACATTCAACTGTAAGTGGGAATACCATGTTTTTACACACACACTTTTGCAGTGTCTTTTAAGTAACAGTCTCATTTTTTTAAATTAATGATCACATTTTGATGACTTTTCTTGTTTTAATTACTGGGAAGACCAACTGCATCAGCTTAAAAACTCAGAACGTAGAACCCCTGCAGGCTTCTCCCTTAGCCTGCAGTGTCTCTGACACCACACATGCCTTCCTGTCTGCTGTGGCCTTCATCACTGTTTCAACACAATTTTAGTTTCATTCCTGCAAGAACCTGTGGAAGGACAGACAATCTCAGCAAAACAGACTAAAATACTGTCAAGGGTAGATTGAATGTCAGAGTGTAAACAAAGTCTATAACACTGAACAAGGATGAATTGGTCTTCAAATGTTCTTTTTTATTTGTTCTTACCAAAGCAAGCAATATTTCCATCCAGTCCTATATATTTTAAGTCATATTTGGCAGCTTCATTCTCTATAGGCTCATTTTCAGACTTGTCATCCATGGCAAATATTTCTTTTTGCCTAAATTCTGCATTGTCATCAAAGTTTATCTTGGCATCAAAACAAACAACTACAAAAAAAAAAGCGACATAACAACATATAGGCATTTAGAGATTACAGTTAAGTCAAAACGTCTGAAATACTACGACTAGTATAGCAGGGAGCGGGAGAAGGTTGCTTGGGGACTGATGCTGCTTCCAACATGATCAGCTGAAGTTCTAGTGTTGAGTCCAGTAGAGAAGGGCAAGTTTTCCTTAAATCCTATACGGAGAAAAGGTACAGCAAGCATCTCCATATTACAGTCACATGCCCTTGTCACAGGATGATCTTCTGTGTTTGCTTTAAACAAAATTCCCATAATTTTTTTTAGATTTTATGATTTGGATGGGTGGTCTGCAGTAATATCATAAGAGAATCTACTTTCAGTGTTTTGAAAGCATGGCAGATATGACAAGTAAGAGGTTAGCAATCCAAAGCAATGTTTGGTAAGATGTAGTCATTTATAGCTGAACCATACTTTCCTTAGCCATATTTTTAATTTATAACGTTAGCTATACACACATTATTTCCCTGAAGATCTGAATTAACACAGCTTTTCTCCAATGTATGTTAAAAATGATCAAAAGATGACTTTTAAATAAAGAAAATTTGAAGAGTAAATAGGACATTGATGAGAAGTTTCAACATCCTCTATGGTTGTAAAAACAAATCAAGAAGTAGCTAAACCTGACTATATTAAATAATAGATACTAGCTAGTAGACATAAAACCACCAGTAACAAAAACACATGTAGACTGAGCTGGTTATTTGCCTATTTACTGACTCATTATTTCTATGGGTTTGCATAGGCAAACACCTCATTAGATTAAAATGGTCTAAGTAAATGTAAGAGTATATGCTTATTTCACTATTTAAGTAATTTGGCTTGTACTATACCCAGATTATAATTACTGACTGAAATAGAATTGGGTTCTCCATGCAAACAAGTCAGATTTAAGTGCCTTTAAATGCTGCTTCCATAAAAATACAACAGTTTTATTTTCTGCTGTGTTTTGATTCATATTGCCATGTGCACACGTACATGGTATGTGTGCACATACTCCTGAGGACTGTATATGTCTCTGCAACTAGAGGTCAATTACAATTAAAAAGACAATTTTTAGTCCTTGACATTGATACCTATCAATTAAAATAACTAATAACACTACCTTTCTTGGTGGACAAATGCTTATCTCTCTTTTTTAATATAGGAGAAAATATCTAAGCAAACAGCAAACAAAACATTTACACAAATAGGAGAGTCTCAATTGCACAGGGTTTTTGTGTTTCGGTTTTCTAATGTTGCTGGGGTTTCCCTGGTTTTGGGTTGTGGTTTTTGTGTTTGGGTTTTTTTGGGGTTTTTTTTGTGTGTGGTGGGTTTTTTGTTTGTTTTATTTTTTTGAATATTTGATTTGTAGCCAACATCAGATTAAATTAAAACAGGAACAAATTTCATTCAGTGACTGCAGTTTCAAAAAACTATTCATGAGTGTCTGTGCATAATAAATGTCTCTTGGAAGAGTCTACATCTTACCTGGTCAACCATCATGTGGGAATCTGCCAAAAGGAGAAAAATCTGAAGTTCATAATATGCTTCTACTGTACTAGAGCTGCTTTTTTTTTTTTTTTAAACAATGAACTAAGACCTGTACTATTTCTCTTCTCCAAGCTTTCAGTTCCTTAAATGGCTAAAACAACTCAAAGGTAGAGTAAAACTGCAGATTCAGAGCTCTGTTTACCTTAGACACAAACGTCTTCAATGTCACATTAATAGAACCTCTTTTCTACAGAACATGCATCTTTAACAAAGGCCACGTTGTACAAAGTAGCAGGAAAAACATCTATTAATATTTATCAAACTATTTTCACCATCAAAAGCACATTGTTACATGCATGATAAATTATACAAATGGAATTTTCTTCTAAACAAATATCAAAGAAAGCTCCAACAATTATATTGATGGAGTACTTGTGCTGGTTTTGCCAGCAGTGTAGGATTTTTGTCATCTGCCAATTCAGCAGCTTACAGTGAGAGCAAACACAACAAAAAAACCCCAAAGAAATGTGCAGTTACAGGCTTCTAACCCAACAATGTTAACAAAGAATTTGCTACAGAACTAAACAAAACAAAATACATACAACAATGTATTTTCTAACGGAAATTCACACAAGTAAAAAACACAGCAAGAAAGAAACCAATTTTAAGTGTTACTTTGACAGGAATAATGGTCTTCATACTGAGACTTATATTTTATCATTAGAAATAACTGTATTAAGCTACTCAAGTGTTCTTCCATTTGTTTTATCTTTTTTTTAAGACATTTCAGTTGGAGAAACTGCTAGCAAAAAAGAAATAAGCACAGGAAGACTTCTGTGTTTTCCTGCTAGTGAGATGGCTTTCACAGCTTGAAACACACTCTGTTTCTGCTCCTCAGCTTCCTGGATGCGGAACACATGGGGAAAAACCTCTGAGAAACCAGCACAAAACCTCCTACAATCCCCTAGATAAAGCCCTCCTCACTAAATATGCACAGCCATTCCCGAAAAGCCGAGTTAGTAGCTTATCCACATCAGTTCAATTTTTCCACGGGTCCACCTCGCAGCACTCCAGCAAGAATGCAAAGCTAGAACCACCACGGTTCTTCTGGACCTTTTAGGACCATCAGTTTTGTTTCCTCTCATTCCTAACTGTCCTCTCTCCTTCACTTGCCCCTACTTGTCTACCAATTTCCCCTCTGTCGGAGGCCAGCCCAAATCATCTTCAGCGCCTCAGCGATGCCCCTCTTCTGTTACCTGACAGCGCTGTCTCTGCCCTTCTCACGTCCTTCACAGTGCCTGTACCAGTCTACAGTGTCCACTCACTGACACCCGAGATGTACTTAAAAGGTCTCCCTTGCAGGACTGCACGGCTGAGATGATGTAGGTATTGAACTGGGGATTCTGTCCTTTGCTCTGCCAAAATAACAGAATAGTCAAGTGCCTCTATACTAGTCATCTGCACTAGTTTTGAACCAGCGAGTGCGAATACCAGAACAGCCTAGTCCTCGCACAAAGCTCACCTCGAGCTCTTTTCCTTGCCTGACAGAAGGCAGTTGTCATCGATGGCCCAATTTCTGACACCCAACTGAGCAAAAGGACTACTGGGTACCGTTCATCTTCAAAAGGTCAAAAGTCTCATGTGTTACACGTGGCTCGAACTTTGAAAATCCAGACACTTCATATCACAAGGCTCTATTTCATTATCCTGCTTTAACTTCACTGTGCGACACAAACCAAGAATGCCCTCCGCACCTCATTCCCAACTGGTTTTAATGAGGACAATGGATCTATTTAAATGGTGGGGAAACCCAACAGACTGTTGGGTTCTGAAGGTAAACTTTCCATTTCCATTTCAAGTACAGCCTACGATAGAACTACACCAGTGCACAGCAGGGCTTTTTGTTTCTTTCCCGAGACACACATTTCACAAATTGCCTAAGAACTAATGGAGTTAGAGTTAGCTGCTAAGAATTTAACTTACATTTATTAAGCTGAGTGAGGTTTACAGTGCAGAAACTATTGATTCAATGTGCACATTAGTATGGTACTTCAAACAAGCTGGAAATCTGAGCACACCGTGCTGCGACAGATTCTCAAATAAAAAGAGTTAAAGCATGTGGTGGAAATCATTCTCATGAGGTAAACCCTACCCAGACAGCTAAAGGTTTCTGGGGGCAAGAAAACCCAACCTCCACACTCCCACCAAGAAGGAATTCAAAAAAGGTCTGCTATCAAAGCAGAACTGACACATTCAAACCATAAATATGTTCTAACTTAGTTTAACCTGAAAATAACTCATAACAAAAAAAAAATATTAACATACTTGATAATTTTTATCATTGTCTTTGAATTATCCTCATATAATTCATTAGAAAAGATATTCTTTGTTGTATTTGTTTTTAAAATGTTACTTTACAAGTGGGCATTTTAGTGCCTCAGAGTCTATTTTATAACAGAGAACACCATCTTTTAATATGCATTAATAAAACAGGGTGGGGCAGGATTTGTTTTACATCTTTTACAGCTTTTCAGAGTTCATTATCAGCAGAATTTTCCTTTTAAGCTGTGGACAATTCCCTGCCAATTCTTTTGCATTTGTTTTGTTTTGTTTTATTTTTAAATAATAAGGGGAAACCACAGTTGGACAATTGGAAGAGATTGCATAGCTCCTAGCCACAATTCAGCTTCTGAATTCCTGGCAACTGAGCCAAAAATATGGATTTTTACTGAAAAGCTAAAAACTAATTTTACAAACTAGCTATGGGTACATCAAAAGTATTTTTAAAATGCTAATTCTTTCAGTTGGTACTGACTCCTATGAAGAACTTATGTTCTTAACTGACAGAGCACTGATCTTTTTCCAAAAGTTTCCAGAAGAGCAATTAAGCAGCTACATTCCTAATGTCTGATAAAACGGGTAAAAGCTTTCTCTTTCCATTTTCTGATTTCCGCTTTAATCTGTAGGCATAAAAGTTGGTGAAAAACTGGAATTGCCTTTATTGACAAACATTGATAAAGAATACTCAAGAAACACCCACCAGCACTTCCCAATGTCAAAGACTCCTTTCAAATCACAAAATGATACTGTAGGTTGGGCCTCTACTAGGAAGTTACTAGAGCTTGTGAACCACAGCCCTTGACACTGAAGTCTCAGCTAGCTCCTCCTCATCTCCACAATTCATCTTTATCCATTTAAATCACAGTCAAGAAATACATAGGGAAAGAGCATGAACACGAAAAATTATTGGAGTGAATGCATGAATAAAAATGTTCTGACACCCAATGAAACAGCAAGGTGGTAACTATAATCCACCTGGATCAGCCCTACTCTATTTCAATATATCACAGGTATCTTTAGTTCCTCCTCTCTTTGCCTTTGTCCAAGCTAGTTGGACAAAAATGACAAATGGAAGGAAAGGTTTCAGCTGGAAAATGAACTACCAGAATGACGTGAAGGTTAACCCAGCTCATTTTTAACATATACCTTCTTAGCCCTGTATTCATGGTGGAAGCAGATCAATTATTCTTTTTCTTCCCAAAGGACATAGCTAAGTGTGAGTTCCAGCTGGAATTTTTCCTGCTATTAGGCTGCAGAGTCATGCACTTAATATTTTAACTTACCTATTTTTGCGAACATAAAAAACCAAGATTCTTTCCACACAATCCCAGTAATCTAGCAGCATTAACAAAAACAAAAAGCTCACCCAAACAAAAAAAAAAAACAAACCCAAAACAAAACTAAGAAAAACTCAACTTTGTAGAAAGAGCAGAAGAGCAGAAAATATTGCTGTTTCTCATCAAGCATAACATGTAGAAGCCAATACTTCCAGCATTTGGATGAAATAACAAAAGGTATTGAAATGTAAAATATGCCATGGGAATATTTATGAATGTTGCTTAAATTACATTACAAAATGAAATTAATGCAAAGCTGTTGTTACAGCCTTCTATGCAATTTAATTTATAGTTTGCATAAATAAAGAATTATAATGCATTCATTTGTTTCCTTCAGTTTCTTACCTTGCCCTTCTGGAGTTTCACCAAAGGGATTCACTTCAACCTGAGTGGCATCAATTTTCAAGAAAAGATTATACAGCTTCTTAATTTGATCTGCTGCCTAAATTTGATCAAGCGATTTACAATTACCACACAGAAAAATAAGAAGTTAATGTTTTCAAGGCAAAGGTAAACCATTATTGTTTATTTTTTATGTATTGAATTGCACACTGGCTCTAGATAATTACTGCCTTTATTTCTGTTTTCTTAATCATATTTATACAGTATCTAAAATAGCTGTAATGCAGCACCATCTTACTGCATAACATTTAGTAAATGTGCGTTTAAAGGTTACATGAACTGGAGATTTTCTACAAAATAAACAGCACGATTACAGTGACAAGTTTAATTTGAAAAGTGCCCAAGAGTTCATAATGATTTATTCTCCTGTGTGCTGAGATCTAAGTTGCATCCACGTTGATCAATCTAAATTCAGAAACCATAAAACAGTATGTGCACATCAGTGACTTTAGAAAAAATATAAGTTTCTCCTTCCTACATCAGTCTGAAATGTTTTCTTAAAGGAATTATCAGAAGCACACTTCTTTACTCTTTACAAGATATTCTTGCTTTTTCCTTATTGTTCCTCACCATCTCTCTCTGTCTGGTTCTGCAGCCAAAAGTATCGTGACTGACTACTGACTTCCAAGTCTCTTGTTCTTAGAACATCCTTCCATTAATAAAACAACTTAAACAGCATCAATATGAATGTGCATAAAAAAACCCTCTTTGGTTCATTACACACTGACAACCTATTAGCTGAAATAAGTTTGCAGATGAAGTGCACTAATAAAGAACCATTCAAATTTGTTCATTATTGATCAGTTAACTGAAGTACACAAAAAAAATATTTGGGACCTTTCTTAATAAGCAGAGTGTGTGAGAATAAAAAAAAACCAAACAAAAAACACACCCACCCCACCCCACAGGAGTCAGCTTTCTTCCACAATGTCATTCGTAACAAATGAAATACTATGACTGGAAAGACTCAACTCCAAGCCCAGTTTTTGTTTGGACCAAAACGTCAAAGAGTTTAAAGAGTTACAGTTTGGAAGCAGCATACAAATTGCTTATGAAGTCTTCTCTACTCAAAAGTCAGCAGCTGAAGCATTCTT
Source organism: Falco rusticolus (assembly GCF_015220075.1). Classification (NCBI taxonomy): domain Eukaryota; kingdom Metazoa; phylum Chordata; class Aves; order Falconiformes; family Falconidae; genus Falco; species Falco rusticolus. The sequence continues at coordinate 17,570,826 of NC_051190.1, forward strand.
AGTGGTTTTGACTTAAAAAAAAAAAAAAATTATCAGTTATAAATCTGCAGCTACCAAGGCAGCAGTTTCCTTGGCATGAACACTCGGGTTGACAAACTATCCTACTACCACATGGGCAGGGCTGTCGACAGCGACGCTAGGGAGAAGTCCCAGCGTGCAACCCCACGTTGATTCTGGGCAACCTGAAAAGCTGTTGTTGCCCTCGTACACTGCTGTAATTTTAGCAGATCACCAGAATCGCTTAACTTTTATTAAGGGCTGCTCCATCTTTCAGCAGCTCTCTGAATCAGGCAGCTTAATGTCAACACTTCTCTTTCTCAAGGTCTACAAGCGCTGAGCATCTTCGAAGCAAAGCATAAAATCCCAGCCTAGAAATTGTGAATGTATAAGTAAATACTAGGATTTGTCTGAATAAAAACTATGTCCCTATGCATCAGTAAATTCCTTTGAGTTGACAGCACAAGGAAAGAAATGCATTCACTGCAGCATTATTTAAATGTATTGTTGAAAAGTCCATATATTGCTGTTAATTATTAAGTACCAGAACTCTTCAAGGGTTGAAAGGTTCTGCATAATCATTCCTCCTCATTCGATATGCAGCTAAATCTTCAAATGTGTGTTAATCAACTTAATGATTATGCATTTGTTAATTGCACGGTTGGGATAGAAAATAATTAAAACTGTTGAATTAAAAATAAAGGATCTCTAAAAAAATGACAGTTTGATACTATGGAAAAAAACAAACCAACAACAAACAACCAGGCAAAAGTAGCTTTAACAAGCTTTCTCTTCACTGCAAAATTATTCATAAAGGCAAAAGATCTTGTGTATTTGTGTACAATATGGAATTCCCATATATATATATATATATGTATAGGGAAGAGATACTGAAAAGACAAGTTGGCAGCCTTTTGGATTTTAAGTTGAAGGTGTGTGGGTGTGTGTGGGTGTGTGGGGGGTGTGTGTGCGTGCGTGTGCGTGTGTGTGTGTGCGTGTGCAAAAAAGAAAGGAAAATAAAAGAGAAAAAAGACTGCAATTACCCAAAGATATACTTTTACTTCTCCCCATATTACAAAAAAGCCCTACTCATATAATTCACTGAGCTCCAATGGAATTCCAATGAAACCAAAAGAATCCCACATGGTATAACGACATATTGTCATCAACTGCTTCAAAGACCAGGGACTTTCACTTCGGAACAATAACGACCTTATTCAAATTGCTAAAGCCTGATGACAACTTTATATGTCGAATTTAGTATTTAAAATGTCAAAATGGTCCTGATCTAATGGACAGAGCCTTTCATGTCTATTTGGAAAGTGTTTATCATATTAGGTGGGCTAAAAACTCTTCAATAAAAACTGACAGAGTAAAGTTACCTGCTGTTCCAAAGGTCCTTTGAATCCCAAATTTTTTGCCATCTGCAATGCCTGATGATCCTTTATACCTTCAAAAATATCTATTTCCTCCTGTAACAATAACGTGCATAAATAAAACTAAATATTCAACCTGAATGGAGATTTATAACTTCAAAAGGAGAACAGTATACATTTGCAAATTAGTAATTAAAGCATGGCTGTTTGCCAAAGTTCTCCGAGACTGAGGCTATAGCAGCTGCCTATAGGGTATGTTATAATTACCACACCAACTATGAAACAGTCCTTCCAAAAAATACATAATTCTTCAGGGTGGCATGCTGACAAGACAATGTGACACCAGTTTTCACTTTTAATTACTGTACAGATGGCGTTGACGAATATTTAGTCTGTTAATTTTTATGACATCTTCTGGAATATTTTCAAGGCAATGGGTGTCACTGCCCAGTAACACTGTGAAGTTTATATAATTTTTAAATTCACATTAAATATTTTTACAATTTTTTGTATAATTATACTTGATTGTATCAATTATTTTCCCAGATGAATAGCATGTCTACTCATTATCGTTTCACAGTAACAAAAAAAACCCAAAAAACTTAAATACAGTCATCATTAAGAAAGCAATTACAACAGTTGTATTTCAGATGCAAAAGTTATCCAGGTACAAAGAAATAATTAACAACTCTGTCAATTAGAAAAAAATAACCACAGAAACAATAACCATATTGGCGCTAAGCCACTTGTGAAAAAAAATGTACCTTCCTGAAAATGAAACTCACTCATAAAAACATTTCAGATATTAAATTCAACGTATAACAGCCAGATTTAAGCTCTTTTTCTAATCGAGCTGGAGACACAAAATCACTAACAAAATCAGATGTTAAACCTGCTTCCTTCATCTACTAGATGACATGTCTGATCCCCTATTTGGTGAAACTCAATTTTATGGCTCTTATTGTCTTCTTTCCATACACAGAAGAAAGAAAAAAATGGAAGGAGAAAGGGGGAAATCCTTTTGGATAACTGACAAAGAAAATTTTTAGTGTAAAATATTATTTTAATACCTTAAAGATAAGTTCTGGGCTAGTAACTGCAACTTCTTCTATGTCAACACCACCCTGTGGACTGCCAACCATAACAGGTCCATTGCAGGCTCTGTCCATCAAAATTGCGAAGTATGTTTCCCTGGAAATATTCAGTGCTTCTGCAACCATCACCTAAAAATGAATATAAACAAGAAAAAAGCACGACAAACCAGCAACAGTGTTTACTGGTCCATGTAGCTGGCAAAGCAGAGAACATTGTGGCTCACGTTTTCTGCATTACCATAAAATGCAGCAGTTTGATACCCGCTATCCTGAAAAGAAACGTTTCTTTCACTGCTTTTATAAGATATTGCAACCCAGTGACCTTTTCCCCAAGAAATCCTCTCTCCCTAAACAAGAGTCCTCTGATGCTGCTGTTCTCACTGGGCCCTGTAACAAGCAGCATAAACACCTAATTGCTGGGATTTTTTCCAAGAGAATTGGAGCTTCCACTGTGTCCATAAAGCAGACCTCCATACTACCTTTTTATTCCCAACAATCACTTTGACATGCTGCCCCTGGAAAACATTAATCACAAGGGATTACGGTTTGCAAATCACATTAGATGTAAGAGAGGGTACATTGGCTTTCAGATGCATCTCATCAGTAGCGTGGTTCCTCACCAGTAGAGCCTCAGGTTACATTCTCTCCCTTGTTCTGACAGAAGGCCATCCTACACTTCGAATCTCAGAACTGAATTCCTGCCTTGCTTAAGTATTTCCTAAGGAAATAGATTTACAGATAATTCTGCCATCCACCTTTTTATTTTCACTTTAGAGAGACAAGCAGATGTGTGACCTTCAGATACTGGCACAACCTAGAAACATCCAAAAATTTATTTTTCCAAAGAGCTACTAATTTCTATTTATTACTATAAACTACAGAGCCCCTTTGTACCAATATCTGACAGCACACAACAAAAAAAGATGATTCAGATCCTACATGTTTGGAATCTACAAGTGCTCACATTAAAACTGGTGGGAAAACAGCCCATATAAATTCTTATAATTTCTTCTCTCCTCCCAAAACCATAAAAAAGTCCATTCAATTTCAGTATTACAGTAACTATACCTTCCTCTTCATCTGAACTGTCAATTTTTGCAATAGTTTAACAATAGCTATTGAAGCAATTTCAGAGAATAAGTAGTTTTTCACTTGGCAAAGGACTCAAACCTATGTTTTGATGCAAGAATACTAAATTACCCCCCAAATGTTCTTCATCTTAAGAAAAAAAAAAAAAATCTACATATGATCATTACTAATTGTTCCTTATGATTGTAACAGGTGCCATAATCTCAGGTGCAAAGACTGCAGTTATGCTCTGCACTACAGTTTTGCTTTTCAACCTGGAGGTTGAGCAGCCACCTCCGCAATTTAATTAGCACTATAGCTTCTTCTTATGCCAATCAACTACATTCTTCCTTAGCAGAGCTACTCTTCCCTATCTCAATGGAAGTAGTAGAAATCAGGAAAATTACTTCCCTAATATTAATATAATTAAGAAGGATGAAGTGGCAATGTCTTTCTAACGTGGTCTGTTTATAAAGCAACAGTTTTGAACAATGTAGAAAAAGATCATCACTCAATGAAACGGTGAAACTCATTCTGTCAGTCAGCAGTTCAAACTCCTTAGATCTGAGGCATGTATACACCTGCAGTTTAAAAGTCTGCCTACCCAGCAGGATGTGCTCAATCAAATAAGTATTCCCGGGGTTTTCATAGTTCAAGGACTGTAAACAAGAAAGATGCGCTATACTTTCAGCCAAGTCGCGTTTTTGACATTCTACTCTGGAGTACATAAGAAAGAATGTACATACCTTCTGCCTGGCTGTACATCTTAACAGAACAGGAAAAAAAAAAAAAAAGAAGTAAGAGACAAGGAATTAAATAAAGCCTTCTGTGCTCAGAATGGAAGGAAAGATGCTATTTCTTTATTGGTTTTTTTTTGACTTGCAAGAAATTTGCTTTAGAATAATTTTGTGGCCTTCTACATTTACCTTGCTTTATTCATAGAACATAGGGTGATGTAAAAGAATGGTTCAAATAAGCAACTGTTCAAAAGCAAACTACAGAAAACTAGGGTGCAGGAGACAACTAAGAATGCAGAAAACTACCGTACTACTTAAAAGCATTTAACTATTTTAGGCTACTATAAAGGGATGCTAAAAGCCAACTTCAGAAACAGCTTGGCTACCTGCCAAGTTTTGTCAAATTAACAAGCAAAGATATGGAAAATATCCTTGATTTGCTACTATTAGACTTTTTACCTGCATGCATGTTTTCACCTTCTTACATATCTTGCATCAATGTACCTGAAAAATGCGAGTCAATTGCTTTAGACATAGGTCAAATAAAACTAACTGGTCCTACTGGATCTTGTCTGAGCTGTTCAGACAGTTGCCACAGTGCTCAGGATCAGGGCCAGACTTAGGATGGGAATCCCCCCAACAAGTCTTGAGGAATACATCTGCAAGCACTGCAGGTGGAACTTACATTATTAAATCAGGTATCTTTCCAACTGCTACTTCCGACTCGAGTGATTTTCCTCACTATTCCTAATTAAACATTGTCAAATACCTCTCCATCTTAATTCACATAACTATTTGGAGTCCATCTACTTTGTAGTAGGCAAGCTTACTGTAGAGTAAAAATTGTCAGTTTGTGCAACATCTCCCACTTCTCCCAGCAAAAATGTTACTTTCCGTCACCATCCTCCCGGTTTCATGCAGAGCAAAGACAGAGAAATTGGTGCTCAAGGTCTTTAAATGTTATTTGTTAAAGTCTACCTAACACTCACATGACAAACTAACGCAAACACATTAATGATCAGTTAAAAGCAGTGAAATTAAATCTACTGGCTCTTGACTCTTCTGATATTTTATCTGTTTTGCTTATGATAAAGAATATGAAGTGTCATTATCTGTTTACCACAGAGGTTTATATTTAAAATGTCCTGGGGAAAAAACATTTTTCTTCAAAACTTCCTGATAACTTCAAGCTGTCCTTCTTAAAAACAAATCATTACTTAAACTTTTAAGTCAGACATCTAATTTCAGGAGGGTAACTATAACAGCTCTTTTATATTGAATCAAGTATTCAAAATGTTAATTTTGTTATTGCTTGGAGAGAAAACACAGGTAGCAAATTCTCAGGTTGTTACGATAAGAGAAGACTGCCTTCTCAGATAACCAGGCTCTCCAAATTCCAAGCTGCCATAAGAGGATTTTATGTAAACTCACAAAATAGCTTCCAAGTTATGGGGGAAGTGAGGAGACTGCTCTTTATTTGAGAAACATCAATCTAAAGAAGCATGAACATGCTTTACATTCTGCACTAGCTAAGAAAGCAAGCTGAAAACTCCATTTGCTCCTCCCACAATTATTCTCGATGTAGAAAATTTCTATCTTTCATTCCTTCCTTAAAAATACATGTAAAAGCTATGTGTCTTCTCTCCCTTGACTTGACACTAGCTATCGATTGTCTCACAGAAAGTGACTTAAAAAAAATAAATATTTTTCAGAAGAAAAATAGTTTAAGACATGAGCTCATTCAGACTTTCTGGAACACTAAAAAGTTTTAAAACCACAAAACCTAAACCCATGCCTTTCCTTTTCTTCCTGAACTGCAATTTCTTTAAGTACGTGTACACAGCCATATTCTTACATACACACACAGAGAAAGCATATGCCCTAGAAAACAATAAAAACACCAGCTATAAATTCTCAATTTTCCCAGTGTTCCTAGCAAGCTCAAAGAGTCTGTCTGGCATTTTCTATGCACTGACTACCCACTGCATTAAATGATATCTTAGACATAGAAAAACGTATACTTTTAATTATAATTCTATAGTTTGCCCCTTGATTAAAATCTCAGTGTTTGACATTGTAGTCCTGATACTATAAACCCGAATGCCTCGACTCTTTTAAACAATTTGAAGATCCTGGAGTGAGCTAGCTTTGGAAAATATAAACGCTTTTAAAACACATTCATTTTTCTGGGAAATGGTCTTTTGATGACCTAGACATAATTTTAAACATGCTTTCTTCACTAACAAGCAATGGGGAAACCAACAGCATACTGTTGGCTAAACTGTTATGTAATTATTTAAACTGGGGTATATGCTTTTACTATAAATTACCAATAATCAGGATCTCAACACCAAAAAATATAAAACATACTATTACCTTGTTACATATGTGTGCGATGAAGATATGTATTGGCCTAGTGCTTTTAAAACCCAAGTCCACAGTCAGAATGGAAGTCTGTGACAATAGACGATCACCTCCCAGTGAACAGCATCACACTAATTTAGCATGGATCAACATTAAAATACTTGGAAGCTGTGTCCTGAAAAATTTCCATGTAACTCTACAGTAAAGGGAAAATACAGAGTCTATCAAGGCTATATACTTTCCTGTACCACCAAAATACATACCTGAAGTTCAGTAGTGCAAACTTCACCTTAAACCCCACATTAGCCCTAGCTGCCTACTCTTGACCATTGTTTATATACAAGTTACGTGTGAATGGGGAGGAAAGCAATTACACGTTAAATCCTCTATAGCTATTCTATACATGGTACAGAGGTAATCTTAATATAAATACTTTGAATAATCCATTTTAAAAAACTCCAATACCCACACCTTTCTTTCATTTCTACCAATTTCAATGAAAGTAATCAGAATTGAATATGTAAATGAATGAACAGGCTTGCACTTAGACAAAAGAGTGAAATTTCCTGTATTGATGTATCCAACGTAGGTCAACTAGGGCAAAAAGAATTTATAAAAGCAAGCTGCTTTTACAATACAAATTTTTCAAAGCAGAGTGCTTTAATATGGGAAATGTACATCCTTTTTTATATCCTTAGTATTATCACTATCTCTGACAGGCATGCCTTAATGGTAATACTGTTCATTCTTTTTAATATCTTGTATTTCTTTTTAACAGCAACTATGAGAAGTGATGCTAATCTGCTCTTCTTGCTCCCCAAGAGAAGAACTACCTGAGCCCTCATTAGACAGTATCTTTCTAGACAGGTGTTCCCCTCCTATGCTAATATACCAAGCTGTTCACAATATATTAGAAGTGAACTGCAGTTCTTATCAGCTCATGCGAAATTATCTCCTGGCATCAAATACAGCGTAGCTCATGACCACACACCTGTATGAAGATCCTTGCTCAGTAAAACAAAGCAAGAGATAAAAATGTTTACAGTAGGTAGGCAACTGCTAGGGTTTTCCAACTTACAAGATTTTTTTAAGGTAAAGGGGAATCTTGCTAAAGGGCTACCTATGCTCCTCTTCTTTAGGCCAACACAGAACAATAAATTGGTTTTGAAGCGAATCTTCGCACCTTGCAGCATGCATCATCACAGATAAATGAACTACCACATATTAGCTGAACCACTACCAGGACCACATTTTACTCTCTATCTGCAACAAGTTAGGAAAAATCTATTTTTAGGCACCTGTGGGGTTTTTTGTTGTTGTTGTCTGTTTAATTGAGATTGTTCTCACGCAAACCTTTCAATACTTAAAGGGAGCTTATGGGGACATATTTGTTAGTAGGGCCTGCTGTGATACTACAAGGGGTAATGGTTTTAAAATAAAAGAGTGTAATTTCAGATTAGATATAAGGAATAGTTTTTTTACAATGAGAGTGGTGAAACAATGGAATATTTGCCCAGAGAGGTAGTAGATGCTCCATCCCTGGAAACATTCAAGGTCAGGTTGGATGGAACTCTGAGCAACCTGATCAAGTTGAAGATGTCCCTGCTTATTGCAGGGGGTGGTGGTGGAATAAACTACCTTTAAGGACCCTTCCAACCCAAGCCTTTCTATAACTCTGTGATTCTAAGAAAGTCATCTGTCACTGTCTTTAGTAACAGTGGCCCAAAGCTAAGGGTGAATAAAATACGGATGATATTACTACAGGTAATCATGTACACATTACTTCTCTAGGCAGAACGTCAGTAAGAGTGTACAGTTAATGCTATATACAGTTATGCTAGCATTTAGTATGTATTCTATGAAGAATGAACCTATGACAAAAGACTGCCTTCAACACAGGGAGCAGAAATCATTTTATTTTTCCACCACTAGGTATGCTGAAATTGATAGGTAAAATACATACACACAGAAGAAGAAAAAAGTAACATTTTTTTTTCTTTCATCAGCTAGCTGCAGTCAATCAGGCATTGGAGAAGGAATTAAAAAAAAACAAATTTATGTCATGCGCCCCAGCATATTAATGCAAAATTGCAGCTGAACACAGTTCTCAACTTTCAAGAGGCAAAAATCTTACCTTTTTAACTGTCACACCATCCTTTGGAGTTTGCTTTGTTGACAGATTGTACCCAATCATCTGTTTAGCAAGCTGTTCAACAATCTCGGGGCTACAAACAAAGGAAAAAGGTTGGTTTATTGAAAGATATTAAAAGAAACAGTCACATAGATATTGTAAACAGCTTGAATATTGCAACAGAAACAATTTATTTATGCTTTCTTAATTTTAAAGACTTACTCTTTAGTTAGATGAACTCCTCCTTTTAATCCACTATTGAAAATACCTTTTCCTCTCCCTCCAGCCAGAATCTGTGCCTTCAGAACAATTTCCTTTGCCTCTGTAGAAGAAAAACACATTGCTTTTCTATCATGTGTAATTTATCACGCTTGTTAGTGTAAGTCTAAAAAACATTTCCAGGTTAGACTCTTTAAAAACAGAGAGAAGTTTTTCCATAACTAGTGAGCAATAAAACAAGAGTAAATTCAGCTTTTTTCTAACATAACCTTGCAAAAAAGGATTTTTCAAGGAAGTTAAATGGTAAATACACAAACTTTCAGCTGGATAGATATGTCATTATTTAGATCTAACCCGTGCCATTAATGCATGTGGTCTGCACAACCAATCCTATAACCAGCATACAATTTAACAGCTTACACTCTGGCACAGTTCTTAAAACGTGAATCAGATCATATTTTGCCTTAAATGCACAACAAACAAATGATCATCAAGGAAAATAAATTCCATTCCTTGCTCTCAACACACGTAAGCAAACCTATGGATGTGGTCCCAAAAGCAGCAATCCCTGCCTCCAAGTAACTGTGAAAACATGTTCATCTGTTTGTGAGGCATCACTTGAATCTTTGGCAATTGGAGGGTAACAGTAGCTTAGTAACAGCAAAGTGCAGCAAGACACAGTGACAAAAGCAACTGCACCAAGACCTACATTCCAAATAGAAGCAATCCTGACATCCCTAAGGAAGGTGAAAAGGGGAAAAGAAAAAACATCAACCAACCAACCACATCACTTATGATCTCTGCAGCTGCACGGACCATAGCAGCTCCTTGAAGCATAAAGGCCTGCCAGGTGCCTGTAAGGTGTTCATTTATACTAAGTATTGTCACTTTGCACATTTACCATAATACCACCAGGTATTTTGTGAAGTCTAAGATCCTAACTTTATCACAGCATTAAGCATGCCTAGAAAAGGCTAACCTTGCTACCCTTTTTTGAAGACTGTGAAAATCTGTGATTTCAGTGATGTATGGATTAGGTCACACCCTGAATCACAAGATCCTAATGTAAGTATGCAAGAAAACATGAGTATTTGTTGTTAAACTGGCAAGACAAATTTATGGTTTAAGTTGCACAGAGGACATGAATACTTTCACTCAAACAAACACAAGCTTTCTACACTCCTATTACATAAAACCATTTTACAGATGATTAAATATTACGTTTAGAGGTGTGGCAAGTTTTGGTGCAGACCTGCTCTGACACGGCATCACCTCAAAGTTCCGGTGTAATAAATGTCAACAACCGGAAAAGAAGCTGGATCTTAGGATAGAATAAATCTTATGAAATAAATATTGTATTTCTTGTGATAAAACAGAAAGGCATTTTTAACACAGCTGTTGGAGGTACTGCACTAAGAGATACCTGTTTTCCAAGCTTCTCAAGGCAAAATCCTTCCACACGTTTATCCATCCAGTAACATTTGACATATATCATTCTGAACCTCAAAAGCCCTCTCCTTGAAAATACTTCATACATTCCAATATATTCATGTTCTAGGCTCCCTATTATTCATGCCACTGCAAGACAGATAACAAGGAAATTTAAATGCAACAAAAAGTTTTATATCAAGTATTTCCTAAGCACACAAATTATTAAGATGAATTAAAACTATAAATCACTTTCCAACCTACAGAAGCAAACTCTAAAATCACAACAGCTGCTGTGATAAAGGATCTAATACAGTATTCTTAATAGATACTGCAAGTATTTAATTAGATCAGTTTTAGGTGCCAACCATCCCGACAATGTGAGTTTTGATTGTCACTGATATGGGATATCAATTATGTGAGTGATCATTATCCTCATTCCTAACCGGCATGCTACAGGAGTGCTGATTATCTCCATTTGGCTACAACAAATGAAGGGAGAGAAAGGAATTAATGTGTACGTTTTTATAATCCACCAGAGGACTATCAAGGCAATACAATAACTTCAGAAAAACAACTATCAAAAACATAAACAAGCACACTAGACAGTAAGCATAACCATGTAAAGATTAGACCTGAGGAACTAATCAATATGGCAGCTCAGCAGGGCACAGTACAGCAGGTTCTCCTTGTCCTGGGGGAAACCAACAGGAAGCAATTTAATTCAACAGTTATTTGCCCGAGCTCTCTAAAATGAAGTAAACCAGCCAGATCTTATTTTACAGTTACTAGGCTTGATCATTCAGTACTTACCAAGCTGATTCAGTACTTAACATCACCATTGCATTTAAAGAGCTGATTTCTGGAAATGCCCAAAGTTTTTATGTTATCCCCTGCCTGAATTTCCAAATTATGTTACAAAAGACCACCCCAAAAGAAAAAAAAAAAAAAGTGGGTTTAGCTGGAATATATGAAGTAACTCACTTTCACTTGTAGGGTCCAATAAAAACAGATTAAAAAAAGAAATCTAAAAAAAGGTCTGCAAAGTCAGCATTAAACCAATTAAAAACAAAACCATGTAATTAATTTCCATCAGCATCTTTCCAAATTGCTGTAGTAACACTGGAAAAATGTTTAAGCAGGGCTGTGCGGTTATAAATACTGGATTTTAAGAGAACCTAGCACAAGCAACATGTCTTTACACTGCCATAAACTGTAGTGCAATGTTTTCAACAGCAGTGCATTTGGCAATTAAAGGCTTCAATGAACTTCTGTGTATGTCCACTGACAACCCTTTGTGTAAATTAAAAAAAACCCCACAAAACAAAACCACAAACCCCCCCAAGAAACAGAAATATCAAAACTGACTGCTTCTTACGTATGCATAGATATATTTTTTTTTTGTCATAATACAAAAAAAAAGACTGCTTTTAAGTGTCGCTAATTTAGCAGCAAATGGCCACAAACTGCTCCATGCAGATTAATGATGAATTTCTGGAAACAGCATGTGTTCTTAACTAATTATAGCTTGAATACATTAATATCTCAGGCTTAACAGTTTATTCACTCATTCTTTTATTTGTCTTTTTTACATTCATCTACAGAAAAAGAGAGACATGAACATTTCCACAGTCCTTTAAAAAAATGGAGCAAAATACATCTTGCCCCTAAGTCAGATGCCAATAAATAAGCGAGACCTTTACTTCTCAGTTTAAGATTTCACAACTGTAGTTGGGTCTAAGCACATTTCTAAAAAAACTTAAATCCAACCACACAGAAAAAAAAAGCCTGAAGTACTTTTCTTTTAAATAAATTCAGATGTTTCAGCAGGACAGAATATAACACTCTGAGGGACAAGCATCCCCGATGCTGGATTCAACAATGTACCCCCTTCTCTTCAGTCAGCGCTGTGAATACATGTGGCAGCGATACTCCTTGCAATTGTAATAGGCTCAGTTCTATAATAAAAAGCCTATTTAAAATCAATAAAATCAGTCCTGCTTTTGGGAGCTATGATTACTCCGGTCCACTGGTACTGCTTGCAGCAAAAATGAACAGCTTGTCCTCAGCCCACTGCTGTGTATATTTAACTACTGAATCCTTGATCATGAAACAATATACTGAGAACCATAGTTCTGCTAGTTATACGGTATGCTAATTTATTACCTGTGAACAACTTTCCATTATTATTGATACGACTGTGTGATTGCAAATTAGGCGTGTTAGTAATTACATTAAAATGTGCTGCAGCTTATCAAAAATAAACTAGTGTAGAGAACAGACAATGTAAGACTGCATGCTAATAGGCTTCACTCTTGCCCATTTCTGAACAAAAGATTTTCTATCAGAGAGTACTTGGGACTACTTTGGCAAGGCACGCTACACTACAGAATTAGAGCACAGGACTGAAAGGGAGGTCTCACACAAAATCCTAATCACGTTGCTGCCACACCATATGACTTTCAACAGTTCTGCTTCTCTATCCGCAGGGGCTCTGTGAAAATTAATTAGCGTCTGCACCTCTTTTAAAAATGCAGGACCCGATTCAGTATTACATTAGTGTATTTTTACCCCTGTGTAAGGCAAGTGATCACAAAAGGGCTGACTCCAAACCCTGGCAGCACCGTAAGTACAGCAGCAACAACAAAGCATCACTGGAAAACGCACTGACCTCTCTTGCGATGAGCTTAATATACATTGCAAAATAGATGGAAGCAACCCAGTGTCATGGGAGCAGTGCAATGAAGACAATTGAGGATGTGTCAAATCAAGGTCTTACGAAGTACTGTCTCCTTACTGACCCAAACGTGAGAATAAACACAGAGTTTATAAATACACGAGAGCTGTTTCTACAAAGGCAGCAGGGGTTAACAAGACTCCTCCACCCTTCAGTATGCACAGGACCACCCCAGTCTGGCATGGACAGGCAGATACTAACTAGTTGCAAGAACTTTGCTAGATGGGGTATATGAACCTGCAACCAGATCCAAAATCTCCACCTCTATGAAGAGGCAGAGGCCAACCTGATGATGTATTTACCTGGTAAGGCTCTTCTGAGGGACACAAATCTCTGTTACGCTTGGGCATGTGCAACTTTAAGCCTCCTTTTGGCCAGGCAAGCTTTAGTCACCATCTTTTTCATGGTTGTCTAGAATATTATTCTACTAAGGACTGGCAGAGACTCCCATGGGATGACCAGTTCCACTCCCAACCACCTATGCTGGACACCGATTTCCTAAGACAGTAAATTCCGTGCTTCCCTTCCCAAAGCAAGGCTTTACCGGCACTCTGCTTTATAACTTAGCTTTCATAACATGGGAGTGGAGGAAAACAAGGCAAACATTACAGATCTTTTCTGAAAGCAATTATAATTCATTTTGGATAGCACAAGAACTATAAAGATATCAATACAACCCAGAACGCCTACACGCTGTTCCTACTTCAGTTTCCTCACCAGTGTTGATGTAAAACTGCAAATGCTCCAGTATCATGTAAGGGTTCTAGACAACTTCCCCCAGACTGCATCTCCACAGCTTAGAGCTTGTCTTCCAAAAAAACGTGGTTCGCCTTACAAGTGCTGGAAGGGTCAAGCTTGGGTTGATTTAATTTTCTTTTTTTTGCCTACCTCTAGCTGATCCATCAGTAAGGAAACCTGCTTTTGGGGGGTCTTATCTGTCCTGTTCTGTTATTGTTGCTTGCTTCTTTCTTGTTTTAATGCTACCACTACCACCTGAGTTTCTAACTTACCTTTGGGAAAGACTGGCTATAATTAATTTTCCAAATTTCAGCCATCCTGTTATACTGCTCAAGCAAGATCCTGTCAGGTGCTTATTACTTTTTAACAATACCCCTGTCCAGAGACACTCTGGTATACTTACTTCAGCACAAGAAAGAAGGAAGAAGTATAAAAGCTATAAGGAAGATCATAATAAACACAATACAATATTAAAAAAAAGGTAATAAAGTCTAATTCCCAAACTGAGCACTGTATCTTAAAGTTGCTGTAATAACTTATCACATTTGGGTCTCTTTACACAAACTCGCTCTGAAATCTGAGACAGCTTTTCCCAAGGAGCAAGGATTGCTACCACTTCCATGGCTCCCCATCTTCGGAGAACCCCGGGGATGCAGCACCTGACACAGCTCCCACGCTCTGCCAAGTAAGCAGATTGAGATGGGAAAAAGAAGCCATCCACAAATTACCTCCCACATCTACAAAAAAATTATGGTGTGCTTAAAAGTCTTTAGCATGAAGTTAAACAATAGCTTTTTTTACCCCTTTAATTTTAATTTAAACTCTCTTCCTCTGTTATTTTCATTCTTCTATCACTAAAAAGTATTACGTTTTTACACGCCTAGTTTTACAACCTTTGGTTTTCAGACTAGTCTAGAATTAAAGTTAAATAAATCATCCTTTTTATAACTCCATACTTTTGAATATATTGTATACTTATTGCTAGATTATAAGCCTCATTAAAATCTATAATGATAAATTAGTCAGTCTCTTGATTCTGTCACTGCTGTTATTAATTGCTTTCATAACCATTACTACACACTTCACAGGTGATAAAAATTTTAAAGCTAGATAAAATCACCTAAGCTAAAGCTCACTCTTAATATTGCACTCTTAAACCTTCCCAGAGTAAAAGTAATCAAGTATGCACATGTCCTACATTTAAGTTAAACCTGATAAATTACTTATACAGCAGTCTTATACAGGAGCCTCACTAGATCTGGCAGCACCACTATAATGCGCAGAAAAAGGTGCAAATTAAGGAAGGGATAAAAAAAAAATAAATGTTTATGTGCTTGTTTAAAACTCCATGGGATGTCTTATTTTGGATATTTTCCAGCCTTTAACATTTTCTTTTTTTCAATGCAGGTTCTCATTTTTAATGTAGATTTCCTCTGTAATAGACACAGGGTGTAGGAAAAGTACTATTTGCCACATTTGCTTAAAAACACAAGAGATGTGGTTTGAAAACTCAGTCAGGAGAGGAACAAGTTCTTCATTTGACGGCAGAACACTGAAGCGTACTGACAATGAGCAAAAGCTCGCAGGCAACATCCATTCTATGGGTAAAACAGAGGAGGCCACTTTCTCTAACATGCAACGTCAACCTGGCATCCTGCACCATCCTGCATAGGGAACACCGAACAACATGGAAAAATCCATGCAAACGGACAATGTTCTTCTGTCATTACACCCATCGGTTTCATTCTTGCAACTTTTAGACTTCATAATATTATGTTATGCCAAAGTCAATACAAATTATGATTTCACTTTAAGAGACCGTAAAAGCAAGCAAAGAACACTTTTCCTTGTGTATTAGTTGAGCTCCCTATTACCTGACACCACCATGGAAGCTTCTCGGGATAATCTATTATACACTGAGAAATCTGGGCATGCAATGGCACGGGGTTTAGTAGACCTGTTTTTCTTACAAATACAAAATACATAGATACATCACAAGACTTGCTTTCTAAAACAACTGTCATTCAAAATTTGACATTTTCCCAGATTTTTAGCAAGTTATTTCTCTCCTTCCTTCCCTTTTCCCTCAACTACAAAAAAAATATGTTGTAGTGGAATGAATATACTGACAGTTTTCTTTGCATCTTTACCTTTGAAAGCTTACAAGGATTTCAAGTTTTCTTTGCCAATATCCTATAAACTTTTTTTTTTTTTTTTTTTAATAAAACACATTTTGAAGTTAGCAGACTCAGGCAGCTCAACTGTGTCCTAAATTCTTGCTTGAATACCATAACACCATTTGTTTTAATGCAATTCAGAGAACAGGTTTTATGCAATCTGTAGTGTTGAAGTCAAGCAGTCATTAAGAACAAACACTGTTCTCACCCCTAGCTGCAACAATACACACACCTGTTTTCCTGGAACACTTTCAAAATTTCATTCTTTGCGATTATGTATAAGGTACAAAAGACACAAAGCCTTCTCTGACTGATTCTAATTCTGTTATCATTACTGAACTGCGGAGATGATTTTGAAAAATCTGTATGTAGCGTAGAAAAGATAAAAATTAAGGAACATACATTCGTTTTTTCATAATTCACTTTAAATCATAAAAGAACTGTTGTAGTGGGGGATGTTTTCAAACATGGGGCACAAAATAAGAAAAATAAGCAAGTAACCAGGGAATTCACGTGGTAAAAAAGCAAGTAACTAGGCAGAGAGTAAAGACAACCGCAGCATCACCACTATTACTTAAGAAGTGTTAACAAATTCATAATGTAGTATCTGGCAGGTAAACCCCGTTCAAGTACAGACTTGATAACTAGCCCTTTTCTGAGTACAGTCTTTACATACAAGCCTGCTATGCCCAGCAAGATCCTTAGAAAATAAACATTACAATGGAGGGCAAAACTAAAAGAAACTTGGAGCACATCGCACCACGGTTGGGTGCAGAACCAACAGCCTTCAAAAGCATGAGAAACAGGCCACGTACTAAAAGGGAGGCATCTGAAGGTGGAGCAGCTCTAGATCCAATTTCCACAAGTTTGCCACTACTAGGGCTGGGCTATGTCCCTTCAAAGGGTTTCATCATCTATTTACTGCCTTGGAAACAACAGGACAAAGTGACCTGACAGCTTAACATGTGCATGCACCGCCCAGCCTCAGGGGACTTCCCTGCTTCCATGGTACTCAACGTCACATCAGCTGTGACCACATCAGTGGTCGTTTCTCCTCTTTACGGTAATTTACATTGACACAATACCGATGCTTTCATCAAACAGGTAGTTATCTGGTAAATTTTAAGCGTACACTACTGCTAGCTTGGCATTTGAGTGCATGCATAAATATCTCCCTGAGTGGGACTTGGCCATGTTTTCTGAAGAAATTCTTACTGAAGCTCCAGACCTAAAGCTCTTCTACAGTTTGCATTTTTACCCAAAGCAATGAACATACTCAATAGCTCTTAGCTGAAAATTTACATTTTTAGCAAAATTAACATTTCCCTCCCAGAGACAATTACCATTAAACTATTCTGCTCTACCTCTTAGCCTTACATCCCTTAGTTTTTGCTTCACTGTGCAGGGCTGCATTAGATACCACACAGTTTGCTCTTCAAACCATAAATAAATCAACCTACACCCAAAACTAGAAACATGTGAAAGAATAGCAAATCTGGCAGTATTTTGATCTGAATCAAGCCCAGTAGATTGAAATGTCCTCCAGTAGTCCAATTCATTATCCAACTATGTGGAAGACATTAAGCAAAAAGCGTTCAGTGTATTGCTCAAATAATTTATTGAGCCTCTGAAGAAAATAATGCTAGACTGGTCATTATCTGGGAAACATCTGGATGGGAAAATGATCACATACAAGAATTTATGTCTGCTTCAGTAGTGCTAAAGACAGAAAGTTGGAAAGCTTTACTTTGGAGCTGCTATTATACCTATGCCCTTGTTTCCTGGCCCTAATTTTGAAGCAAGAGGAAAAAATTACACTGGTTTGCCACCCTCCACCAAAAACCAAACCCCCAACACCCTCTGCAACAGACACGCCCCCCCCCAAAAAAAAAACAACCACCACCAACCCCCAATTAACAACAACCACCCCCTCACCCCTTACCTTCTGCACATTAAAAAGAACTACTTATGGATAGGAATTACATACTTAAAAGAGGATATTTTTAAGACCACAGTATTTACCACTCAAATGTAGTCTCATTTACAGAGGTGTTTTCTATTTGAAGAAAAAAAGAATATCTGACTCCACAATGAAAATAAGCACTATGGCATTTTAAGGAAAAAAATATTTTTTTCCAGCATGGCTTCTAATAGACGTCTAATAGCAGGTGTAAAATCCAGATGAAGTAAAAGCTAATAACAGAGGTGCTGGGCAGAGGGCTTGCACAAGGCTATGTGATATTTAAGTTCTTTTGCTGATATATGCAGGGCTTAAGTGATGAACAGGCCATCTGGAGTAGCAGTGAATTTCACCCAGAGTGAAAAGGGAAAAAAAAAAAAAACCATCAAGAAGAAAACTATCTGAATTGGTTCTGATGTTTCATTCCTGCCAAGTGGAGGTTAACTAATCGGAGACTTCTGGGCAAAAGGTTGATAATTTCCGTAACTCCAGTTCTAGAAAACAGAGTTATCCAAATTTGAAACAGACAGAGAAAGCTCACCACAGAAAGGTTTAAAGATGACAAAAGGCAATGAAATACAAAAAGGAACATTCATTTAAAAGAGAAACACTACAACTAGAAAAATAAGCATATTTATTTCTGGATATATTTTCCTGCAGAGTTTGCTTAAAATCCTTCTCAGGATTACTGATGGTAGTTTTCATGATATCTAGCTTTTCATTTCTTAAAACCCCTTCTGCATTAAGCTGTACAAAAAGAAATATTTTAGCCCTCTGGCAACTGGTAAATATTAACTATTGTAGGCAGATGAAGTTTCGTCTGTGGTAAGCACAACTGTTTATAACTTTATGTCAGATAATACCAGTCATAACCTAAGCACAACTAACAAGGGAGAAGACATACTGTCATCCTCCTCTTAAATTTTGTTTACTCATAGCATATGTGAAATAGAAGTGGTTGCCAAAATAATCTAATATTGGAAAAAGGTTAGGAGGAGATCCATTATAAAAATCTGTTAATAGTTAATTCAATATTCCAGACTTAATTATTCCACAAAAAGGACACTGATTAACGACACACTGGTGAATTCAGATTTAAAGCCCAAAAAATTTGTTTAGAAGATAAGGTGTCAAATCTTTATTACCTGAATGATGTCCTTTTTACAGCCTCATAAAGTTATCCAACCTATACAATTCCTTCATATGCATGCAGTGTGCCAGGTCATTCAACATAAAACCATCCAGAACGCATCCCTAACAATGCATCCGTGCCAATGGTAATTAGTCTTCTAAGAAAAAAAGCACTTCCTTTAGATATTTTTTCTGGGTTTCTTTTTTGATCTGTGATATTTTTCTTAATATCACACCATCTGCAGACACTTTTCAAAAACACTGGAGAAAGGCAATTTAGGGAACGTTCAAGATAAGGGATGTGGGACAGGGACAGGGAGGTGGGGGCGCAGAGTGCCACTTTTCATAGCTGTATAAAGTTTACGGTCTTTCATCTTGGGTGACTTCTTTTTTACACCATTGTATTAAACGTCTTCGGTGTTCTCTGGTAGAAGCAAGCTAATGCAAACTTTACAAATTCAGCTTGAAGACTAACTGTCTATCAGGGGAAGGTTAAGAGAGAGAAAAAAAAAGAAAAAAAAAAAAAAAAAGAGGTTTAAATTGTTACCACTACTCATGGAACAGAAACCATAAAAGAGACATAAGCTTGCAATGAGTGAGTTGGGTGGATCAAACAAGTTTCTACTTGCTTAGCATCATGAAGAAAGATTAAAGTAAATAACAGAACAAAAAGCCTTTTATGCCCTGAGATGAGCCTGTAATTCATGAACCTAGAAGAAAATATTAATAATTTAGATCACACTGTAATGCAGTTATCAAAATACATGTTGTATCCTTGATTTTAACCAGTAGCTTGTTAGCTGAACCATTCATGACCGTGCACTGTAGCAGCACACGCAGCTTCTCTTCTTGTTTCAGCCTCTCTGTCCCTTAGTTTTCTTTGTGGATTTATAAAGAGTTGCTTGTTACTATATGCAGCTACATGCTCTGTATGAGGATGCTGGACAAGCTGTTAGCTCTATCAACTTAACAATAGTTTTTTGAGTGTGATTTCCAATTAATTTCATTTTCTTCATTCCATGAGAAGCCAAAATTACAGAGTGCCATATGGTGTTTCATAAATAACAACTAAAAGTTATTTTCTAATCTTTAGGCACTAAAAAAACCCCATAAAAATACATGTGGTTGAACTGACACGAAGGAAATTAAGCTTTGGAATGCCTACAGATGCCCAGGAAGCTCCAATCACTTTCCCAGCCTTTTCACAGTTCAGACATGTCTGGTCCATGCTAGCCTCTGGATGTTACAATTAATCACAGTGTATGCCGCCGCAAAGATCATAATTGAGATCCTTCTCAAACTGGGACTTTGTAACAACAGCTTGTATGAAGATCTGTGAAGCACAATTTGCATTGGGATTCTGATACTCTTCACCTTTACCTATGGCATGGATATGCAAACGGGTTTGTTCCTACCTTGCCATAAGTATCTGCAGAGCTCTGCCAGCCAGAGAAATTACAACCACATGTCAGAGACTGGACTGGGATCTGGAAGCCTGTCAATTTACTATAGGACCTCATTGTTTTTCAGTGAGTAAGAATTCACACTATCCAACACAGGCATGCAACTGCAATTGAGAAACTAGTCCACACCAAATAAATAAAACTTAAGCGGCTGCTCTGAATAATCCCCTAACAGCCACCTTCTTTCTTCCTTCCTGCCCTTTATTACACCTTCTGTACGTGCTGATTATAGAGTAATTAGATCTGGGAGTCCCGCCTGAGTACTTGAAGTTAGATAAACTCTTAATGTCTGTTACTGTAAAACGGAAATAATAAGGCTACCTGGCCTCATCGGACTATTTTTTGAATAAAATGTACATAAGGGGAGAAGTTTTCTTATAAGCACCTTGGATAACTGCTTTTACTCCTGCTCGCTACTGGAAGTCAAAGTGATGGACAGAGGTATTTTATTGTCTGGCATGAGAATCCAGATGTGCGGAGCATGCACTGGCCATGGGTACCTGGAAAGCAATACTCACCTCTAGTACAGTTAGATGTCAACTTGTTCACTCATATATTATGAATGTTTCTTATTATCCGCACATCACCTGGGGATAATATTAACAACAGATTTTGCTAAACAAAAAGTATTAGGAAGAAAATATATTATATACTTAGGCACCAATGGACCATTTTAAAGTTACGGGGACTGTATCCCTTTCAAAATATACT
This sequence comes from Falco rusticolus, assembly GCF_015220075.1. Taxonomy (NCBI): domain Eukaryota; kingdom Metazoa; phylum Chordata; class Aves; order Falconiformes; family Falconidae; genus Falco; species Falco rusticolus. The sequence continues at coordinate 17,592,157 of NC_051190.1, forward strand.
TGTCTTGAAATTTGCAGAATTCTTGCATTCGATAATACTGTATGCTACGGTCTCTATGAATTCTCAAGACTGCAATTTTGTCAAATTCACCTTTTCCAGGAAGAGATTTTGAGGCTATACTGAAGATAAGCCAAGGAGGAGAAAACCTAAAATCCTTTCAAAATCATATTCACAGAAACATTTTTTTCCCCAACATCTATATACTGCTTCTATTTACACACACATATATGCAGATCTATCAGCATAAAGATTTCATTAATCTAAAAACTTAAAATGGAATACGCATGCTTTAAATTACAGAATATAAAAATTAAAGTCAATGGAGAGGCAAAAGAAGGGTGAAAATTGCTCTCATGATTTTTAATTTAAAAAAAGAGCTCGATTTGACTGCTGCTTGCATAAATAGTACAGAAATATTCAATCAGTGTCAGGTCTGTAATTCAGTCAGTGCTAATATAACCTAAAAACTTAGTAAGAAGGATACATACTCAAGGACTGCACAGGTCTGACTAATAAGATACATATTACAAATCTATATCTATATATATGTACACACTCACATACACAAACACCTTGCAAATTTAGCTATTAAAAGAGAACAGAATGTTCAACAACATTGTTTCCCAGTGTAACAATCTGTTCCCCAAATCTACACTTCTACAACATATTAAAAGTAAGCAGGTCTAACACATCTTACCGACCTGATGCAAGCTGAACAGACATAGTTACTCCTGTATCTTACTGCTCAGTCATAATGGGGCAATGTCAAATCCATATAGATGTTAGACAGTATGTCACAGTGTGAGAAATGGGATGTTGAAATCTTGCCTGTTGAGCAATGTGTGGATCTTCCTGTTACTATGAACACTTGAAAATCTGTATTAAAGTCAATCTGGTTTAAATTACCAGTCTCATCAGTACATTGTTGGAGACACAAGAAGGTGAGTCCTGCCACTGGGATCTTTCTTTCTGGAAAGATGTACATACAAATATATATCAGTTGGTGCAATCGAACCCTACATCCTCATTAGGGGGCTAGTCAACTCATGAAGTTCACTGCTTTGCGTTTTCTTTCCTTGGTATTCCATTGGGCATTTCATGCTGGCATTCGCTTTAAATGTTCAAGAACCTGCAGCGTGGTCTACATGATTCAATCTAAGGTAGGACATGACACACAATAGTAGAAAACAACTGGCAGCAAACTGGGAGCTAAACAGCTCTCCACAGATGCTTCCTCATAAGAAAACAGCGACAACCATTTCGCAGTATACGCTACCTCAAATATAGTCATAATCATTTGTCCATTTTGCCTTTCAGAATTGCTTTTAAAAGTTCTCTGGGTATTTAAGCTAAAATACCATATTTTGCTAGAGAGAATAGATGAAGTCTGAAAGAAGATAATTTTCTAAGTAACCCCACAGAAGTGCACACTTTCATCAGTTAACAAGGGATAGATTTAAGTATTTCCTGAAGATATTCACTTAAGGGGCCTGTAACTAATTGGCTGATTAAGGCTATACCACAAAACAACTGTGCTTCACATTTAAAGTAACACCTTAAAAACCCAAATGTTAACAAACAGGAGGATGAAGTTTAATCTTTGTACATTAGGGCCATTATAAACCTCATCAATGTTTTAAATCCCAACAAATACTGAAAAACAGCATTTTATCTGCTAAATTACTGACACAACACTGCTACTAAAATTGAATGTCTTGGTGTAGAGGCGTTTATCCCAAAATGACATTTCTAAGGGCAATCATTGATTTCATTTAAATTAAGGATATAAAAGTAGTTATCAACTATACTCATCATTTTCCATTTTTTTTCCACAAGAAACGTTATCTCTAGCATGTGTCCTAAAAAAACCCACATGCATCTAAACCATTCCTTATTTTCTTTTAACACAATCTAATTTTTTTCTCCTTTGTATATACAAATTCTTATTGCTCCATAAGGGAAGACTGTTTTTCAAATTCGTCACAAACATAGCTGCTCTGATATCAATAGATTTTTCTTCAAAGTGAATCGGATGCACAGCCTCTGGACTAGAGTTTTAAAGCCAAACATTGGATACATGAGAAATGAAATCAGAAAACATACACTATAATTTTATTACCACTGATCTGAAACTGAACGTCTACAGTCATGCCTTTTCTTTCAATTGACTAACACCAAACTGCTTTTCTGATGCTACCTCAGCCAACTTTTGGAGAGCAAGTCTGCATTTACTAAAGCAATTTTTAAGAAGTGGCAATTAAACTGAGGTTAGGTCCTAGTCACTTTGCAGCCTGCAGCAAAGTTGAAATAGCAACCATTTCCTGGGTTTTCAGCATAGGGAAGATTATTAAAAGGCAAACAGTTTTAAACAAAACTCTAGTATGTCACAGAACAACAGCCTGTGTTCAAAGGAAACGCTCCACCCTTCAAGGCAGCCTGTATGGTATCCCAAAAGGCCAAACCAGAAGACAGAACAAAGCATAAGGGTCCACCATCCCCAGGGCAGAGCACTGTCAGTGTGCTTGTAACCTAGGAAAACTGCAGAGGGACAAGGGATCTGGCAGCAAGAGAAGAATATCAGCGATGAACCAGAACCATCTTGCAAAATAAAGTAATTTCCCCTAGGAGTAGGTTGTTTCATAGCTCTGTACAGCGCAGCTCTAGAGAAAAGCTTCAGCCAGCAGTGCAGAAAAGGTGTTGATAGAGAGAACAAGACATCTGAGGCTCTGACCTTGGCCACCCATATTAGTCATGTGTGATCCATGCAATCAACTTTTCATAAAGCTCTCAACTGTCCTAGCCTAATAAAAGAAGAAACAGGACAATGAATACAACTGAAAATTAGGAGTGGATTACTTTCAGCAGATAGCTACAGCCAGCTTCTGTTCTCCTGTCTGAGTGATAAAGTACCGCCGTGCCACTTCCATGGTATCGCTGACAGAGTGGGTGGAGTTGGCAGTTTTCTGTCAACATCTCCCAGGAACTACCCTGTTACACAATCAATTAAGCGAACAAAAAATGAAAAAACTTGCAGATGAGCACAGTTAGAATATCAGGCACATTTCATTACTACTATCACCATTTTTCTGTATGGCTTCTTATCACTCACCTAATTCAGAACAGTATTTGTCATCAGACGTTAAATCTTAACCACAATAAACAAGCTGCAGGTAGTTTGAGGTGGTTCAAAATCTACATAGATCAAATACAGAACCAGATTTTTATTGCTTATGTAATATGGAGATCAGCCTTGCAAAGCTATTACACAGGCAGTAAAACGTAAGGTCTAGAATCAGTGGATTTGCTTTCAAAGCTTTTATTGGACAAACCTGACTTGAAGAAGGCCTCAGAGCTTCCCAGCACTTGAGGAAATCTTGATCAAAAATCACAGCCCTAAACTTTATAAATCACCAGTCATTTTTGACAACCATTTGGAAGCATTTTCTAAAGGTTCTGTTTTTGAAATGCTACAGTGCAGAGTACCCTTCCCTGAAAACACCAGATTCTCCAAAATATCCCAGAGCTGCCAGATACAATTCCTGTTTTTGAAACTTCAGACCATCTGTATTTCAAATGAGCATTCTGTAGACAGTTATTTGCATCTCTACCATGCCAAGACATGCCAAAGTACAGAGTCCCAGAAGTAAATGTATTCTGCCTGCATGGGTAAAGACCCAAACATACCAATACAAAGCATACATTCAAAAATATTTTCCTGCAATTTCCCTGAAGCCAGACACAGTCTGTTTATTTTTTGTACTTACAGTATTCATTGAATTAGCATTTAGTATTGTTACAAAACCAATGCCTACACAATAATTCTCTCCAAAAAGTGAAAATACATTGAAGTCATATGTTTTACATTTACGCAGAAGATAACAAATGCACTTCGTAAAAGGTCTTCCAAGTTGTTTTCCAGTTTGGGGTGGGTTTTTGTTTGTGTGTTTTAAAGAAAGTTTTCACACTCCTCCGTTCTGTTTTTCCTGCTGACTTTAATCTCCTCCTTTTATTCATACAGGCTTATATTTACAAATCACATTTTATTTATTGAAGGTAAAAATATGATTCAATACAAAGCAGAAAAGTCTATGTCCATAAGTTTCTCTCCACAGTGACTGAAATTTGTTTTTATATGAAGATTCAAATATGTATTTGGCAAGGCATATAAGCAAGAATAAAAGGAATCTAACTGTACAAGGGACTTAATATTTTTTTCTCTTACATTACATAATGTGCTTTAAAAAAAAAAAGTGATAACTTTGGCCAGTTCTAATGAAGTATAATCAATGATAATTCTTTAAAACATAAGTATTCTGCAATGAGAAACCTGACCGATCTGAGAACTGTTGCCTATATTAGCACCGAAGAACTCCACAAAATTAATATAAAGTAGTATTTTTTCACTTTATATGCAGGTCACTTTTACTCCCAACATCATTGATTCAGAGGAAAAAAAAAATACCCTTGATTCTTCTGTAAATGTATTCTACTTGGAAAAATGCCTGTATGAAGCACACCAGGGAACAGGAGTGCAAGCAGCCCATATCACCTTTGCCTTTGTTTAGATTGTCAGTTTTTCCTTTTGATCTTTCTTTGCAGTTGAAGAACCAAAAATTGATTTTCCCAGTTGAACTAAAGTAGGAAAAGGACAATGTTTTATTTAAGATCCTTCACTCCTGCACATAAGCCCATTTCTTTCTTTATATATACAAAAGAAACTGTCTTTTTATTCCTCTAAAAAAAAAAAATATTTTCAAGTGAGGAACTCTCTCAGTGTACTGACTGTGGCTTCATAACAAAAGAGGAGGGGACATGTTTAAAAATCCCAAATATTGGCCTCCTGCAGAGGAGCACAGACACCTCATGAACCTTCTAGAGTTACAGGAGCTGAGCTTCAGGGAAGCAGCAGTCATACTTGTTAGGTGTCTGGGCTACTAGCAATGTTACACTCAAAATCTTGTTTACAGGCAAAGAGAAAGCACAGCTTACATATTTAGATATGTATAAAGCCAAGAATATATTGTAAGTATAACCATAATCTTAACAATCTAACAAAAAAAAATACTACAGTTACTTGTTATAGAACAAGAAAGAATACCCATATGTGAAAAATTTTCACTAATAATGCAGTTAAAATTGTTATACAACTATTTCCTAATTTCTATCCCTTTTTCTGGTGTTATGCTCAACCTTCCAGTACTGTTCTGGGTCCTAAGGTTGACATTTTAACTCTGGTCTAAGGCTGTAAGACCAAGTCATCACCATCTGGAGTCCTTTGTTGGGAGGAAAAATATGTTCATGTTGATCATTTCTCCTTCCTCACTCAAGGATCCACACACTTCTAAAACTTCCTCTTTTTTCCACTGGTCCAGGGTCACTCGAATTTACAATATACAGTGTTTTTTACGGATATTACATACCAGTTCTTCGTTTTCCTTGTTAACGCTAGAACTGTTTTATCTCACTCATAGTCTGCATTTCTTTAACTGACCGCTGGCGAGTTACTCCTAGCTGTGGGAACTCCCGCATCAAGCCTGTGCACTGCCTCTCCTCACCCCGTACCTGTACTCTCCTACATCACACCCTAAGCCTCCACTTCTCAAAGTCTCTTATTATACCAGGGCTGTATTTTTCCACTGCATTATTGCATTTCCTGTAAAACCACAGTGGCATTGTACAAAGATAACAAAAGTAAACCAAACTAGCCACAGATACCTGCTCAGTTAGAAAAAAATGCTGTTACAGCTAAACAAGTCAATCAGTTGCAAGCAGGTCAAGAAAAGTTCAGGTAGGGGAAGTCTGACAAGCCTCAGTCCTGAGGCTCTGCAAACTACAAAGCTGATGGCCTGTCGCTGGCAATAGCAATAACATATTACAGGGCCACCCAGTTACAGTGAGAAGCACTGGATTGTTATTTTTACTCACTTTACACAGTATTAATAAAATCTAAGTAAAACCAATAGAACAACTTTGCAAATCTCAGATGCTATGAGATCTTCCTGTGTCTCACTGAAGGCTTTCTAAAAATACAGTACCTTTTAAGAACAATCTTCAGTCAGAGAAAGCCATGACCCATAGAACAAAATAAATTATATTCCATTTCGTGCTTTCACATAATTTTTAAAGATAAACCTTATAACTTAAAAGTTTTGAAGTCTCCCCGTGCTCACCATGCAGCCAGTGAGCCCCTCAGACACCTTTCATCAGGTGATAATGCCATCTATCATCATCTTTGAATATAATAATCATCAAGTAAGAAATATTGTGTGCTCTAATAGGCAAATCATTAAATACAAATTTTAACTCACTGTGTGACCAAAGTTGTTGATTTAAGTAATTTCTTCAATTTTGGTCACACTTGCATTTCAGATTAAAGCATTGCTATTGGCAGAAAGAAAAGAAGTTCCCCAGCACCTACAGGTACCCGTGGTACTCATGGACCACAAATCTCCTCTGTTGTCTGCATAAATTCTTATTAAGTCCTTGAAGGAATCTGAGCTTACAAACTGCTGAACTGCTCTTAAACCTCACAGGAAAGCTGAGGACGCACACCCTCACAAATGCCCACTTAGAAGGACAAGAAGCTCCTGCCAACTACAGGCTTTCCAGTGCTTCCCTTGACTGCTCCAGTCTTTCTAATTCTCTTTTTCTGTGAACTTAGAAAGGCTTACACTGCTTTGCCCAAGCATTTCATTTGAATCAATTCTGCATTCGATTTGTCACATAGGATTTTGTTCAGAACACTTTGCTGGATAGCATACCAGATTCTGTCTAATTACAACCAAACAGTCTGTAGCGAGGCCGACCACTGTTAAGTTTAAATCCAAGGAACACAAACCGTGACTCTCCTTAAGATATACAATTACCTTTTGAGAACTTGCAAGGAGGAGGGAGGACACATAAGACAACCAAATTCTAGTATCCGATAAGGCAGTTTTTAGTTGGTTAAAAGATAAGACAGCATTATATACACTTACATACAGTAGGCATGTAACACAAGTCTCCATTATTAGTGGTGCTGAACTGGTTATTTAGAAGCCTACATGCCTTCCTCATACAATAGCCCGTCTGGTGCACAGCCTTCCTAGTCCTTTGAGGGAATACAAACATCCTACTCACCAGTTCTAACAGCTTAGCATTTATATCTCAAGCTCCAATCACTACCTTAGCAGCAAAGATGTAACTATCTACATTATAATTAGACTTGTTTTTCAGGTTTTATAATATTAAATAAGCCTAGAAAAATGAATCTAAAAGGAACAGAGAGGCATTAGCCTTTGGTTTGGCAGTCAGCATTTACAGGAAAAGATGCATCTCAATACGATGTTGAAATCAGCAAAGCTGTTTCACTTAGGCTTACTACAAGAGGAGCAATGAGAGGGATTTTGCAGGTAGGCATTACGCTTGGAACTTGAATTCTACATATTTCAATGAAATTGCACACTCTAAGAATCACGAGTGAGCAGTCGTATCAAACTGCGGAATTTGGAGCTTTCTCAATTACTGACATATAAAAGGGATTTTTCTGGCTAAAAATGTAAAATCGGAATAACTGTGTTCGCAAAGAAAGAGAACGTACAGCTGATTTCGGTGTTTTGAACCTATAAAGGGACTAACATAATAGGTGAGACAGTACATCCCAAATGTTTACATTGTTTATGCAGAGTGCTGTTCAGCGGCCTCTCGGCTTCAGATGGGCAGGACTGTGAATCCAATCTGTGTTGAACTTTTCAGATGATCATATCTGTACCCCAGCTTTATAACCATGGTCCAGCTCAGAGTTTGTAGGTTCAGCTAGTCTGTTGTTTAAATGACAAATATGTGACCTAAGCACCATCCCACTGGCCCCTCCTATGAATCCTCAAGAAGAGATGCTCTCTCTGACATCCCAACAACTGTTGAGAACTGATGAATATTTCATTAAGTTAAGGTCAGCAAGTTGCTTTACCACATTGGAAAACTCACTTCTCATCTCCTGTGCAGTCACTTAATCATGTCTGCCTGCTTTACAAATTAGAAGAGGTAACTGCTGAAAATAATGCTTCAGCAGATTATTCCTTTTCTCTAGGCTGCAGAACATAGTTCTAGATCTTATTGAAGTGTCAGGTATAGAATAGGGCAATTTTTCTTTAAAAGGCAACATTTTTGTGTGATGTTTTGTTCATGCTTCTCCCATCTCTTCCATTCCCCCTTTCTCACGCTGAGGTCAACTTCAGGACTTACAGCTGAAGCAGTATAAATTACATCTGTGTAAATAATAGTCACAGTTAACTCTCCAAAAGTCTCTTGTGGTATAATATACCTAATAAGATGCAAAATAAGAGGGATCTAAACAGCTACAACAATCCAGAGAGAGACAAGAAAGCATATAATTAACGTTGCCCTACCTGCTGTTAACTGCACTAATTGTATTCCTTTCTGAGCGACTGACAAGTATCACATTGTATAGACGTCTTTGGTGACACGCAACTCCTATTAAATTACCTCTGCACTTTAGCCTTTAAAAATCTCTCTAGTATTTAAGTTGACTAGTTTATTTCATTTCCTCATTGGCCTAGAGTTTTCTGAAGGAATGCTTACCACAGCCTATGGAAGCACATACATATCGCTATTTCCAAGGTACTAAATGTCAAAAACTCAGTGTAAAAAACAGCCATAAATCAGAACTCATAACATTAAAATTGTTAAAACAGACACAAAGCTGAATAGACTGCAAAGACACAGGACTCTCATTTGGAAACCAACAACATAAAACATGAAAATACATGAAAATTTTTCACCTTAAAATTGTAAAATAACTTTTCCGTACAAAAGCATTTTTAAGCATCTAACTTAGATGTTTCTTTGATCTATAAGAAGCTAAATAAATACTATCTGCATATGCACTTCAAATAGGAATGTCACTCAAGAGATAAAAATAAGCAAGTTATTTATAGCACACATTAATCACCATATTTAAATGGCAGATTACCTAACGGCATGAGACATAAGCCTGTATTTGTAGGGGGAGAAGTTTTATAAGAATAGTTTTTTCTAAGATAGTTAAATTTGCAGTAATCAGCCTCAACTGTCTCTTGTTCCACTTTTACTCCAACACATCCAAAACAAAAGCTGTATTACACCGAAGATAAGAAATGGGAAATCAACCACACTGAACATTAATGAGCTCAAACAAAAACCTGTGTAAAAGATTTATCTGCGGTAACGAGAACAAGATGGGGTTTTGGACATGCTGACACAGTGTCAGGGTCATTATGACAATCTTCAGTGGAGCACAGCACTCATACACACTAGGACAACTACTACTAGAACACACAGATGAATAACTGGAGGAATAGAGGGATAAGACTTGGCAGGGAGTAGAGGGAAGTGCAGTGCAGCAGTGGTGAATCTTCCCAGTGACTTTACATCGTTAACTATTAATACAGTAAACTTCTCATGGCTGCCTTTCCTTCCACTTTCTGCAAAAATCCTGAGGCTGTTCTTAAGCATTTAGAACAATAAATATATTTAAGATTTATAGCCTGAAGTTTGGCCCTATTTATCTTATTCAGGTGAGCAGTCGAAGTAAGCCCAGGGGAGGTGCAAGAAAAATGTTCTCCTTCACAAAGACGCAAGAAACAATAGCCAACTTTAACTGTAGGACAGGGCAGAATATACCACATATAGGTAAAACTGTCAACTGCAGATTTTTCTTAATAAAAAAAAAAAAATCACTTAAAATAAGAGCATAGCTAACTTCTGGAACTAACCTGAACATGATTCTTCCCAAATGTTTTTTGTGATGACATTCTCAAGGGTTAGTCTCTCATTTTAAATATACTGGCATGCAGGAAGTCAGATAATATCTCCCAATTGAATCCAGCAGGGTTACAAAGACACGTTTCATATTCATAAGTGTGTTGAAATATTTTACTTTTCTTAAAACTGCAAATATTTGAAGAAATGTAGATAAACATATTTTAAATTCACAGCACTTTCTCAAATATGAAGTAGCAGATTAACGAAATGTCAGAACATCCTCAGCTTCAAAAACTGCTCTACCATTCTAGGTAGAGATTATCTACCCAAAAAAATAATAATCATAGCCTCTTATGATCATACTCCCCAACTGCTCATGTATTCAGAATATCAGCTTGTAAATTGCTACCATCTTTAAAGATAAAACAAGCTCTCGCAAGTTATACTAACCTTTGCAAAATACCAGTTAAGATTACTTCATAGAATGGAGGAGGTGGAGGGAGGAAAAGAGGGGAAGGGAGTCACGGTATGGAGGCTGTATGCTGTGTGCTCTCTGAGCTTTATACAAGTTGAAAGGCCAGCTGTGAGTGAAGATTTCTGGTTTGGTTCAAAACCACGTGCTTTTAGAGCAAATGTACAAGCCAATACCCGTACACGTCAATCACAGCCCATCCTAAACCACCACCTATTCCATAAAGACAAAAGGTATAACAAATTTGACGGAAACAATTGACAGATTAGAAAAAATAATGCAACTTCCTCAATTGAATTATACACAGAAAGTGGTTAGCTAACAATAGTACCTTCCTGCTGTACCCTGCATCACCTGGGGGACACTAGTGGAGATCAGGGAAATTATGACAGTATCAAAGCAGGGCAACAACCAGAACTGTTGTTTTAAACACTCAACAAAAGAAATCATAAAAGACGGAGCAATAATTCAGAGTTCAGCTGAAGAAAAGCATCTGAGTAAGAGCTGCTTTTTCAGCATAAGATTAACTATTAATTTGCAGGAACTTATCACTACTCAGAACTTCACTGTTTTAGTTTCCCAGTTTTAGTCTCTAAATCTAGCCCAGTTCCTCCTGTTCTTTTCCATGTGAATTACCTGAGGCCTGACCACAAAATGCAAGTTTGTCTCCATACATCTAGGAGCGACGAGGGAGTAACCAGAGCTAATGTCATATTTCCCCCCTTTGCAGATGAAGTTGAAACCTCAAATAAAATCACTTTCAAGGATAAAAATGTTCATGGTATGGAGGAGGGAACAGATTATATATTTCTTTCAAGAAATTACTACCAAACTACCAACCACCTGAAATAATTTTGCTAGTAAATACCTAACAGATATTACAAAAAAGGGCTAATTAACTACCCTTATATCTAGATTGCCATCATTCCACTCTTAGATTTTATACTAACTCAATTCAACATGATTTTGCTACTAGTACTTCCATGAAAAAGTTTAAGAACCCCACACCCCACATTTTACAGGCATAAGCATCAATTATGCATTTGACACCTTGACACAAGAGATTATATACTGAGACTGATCACGATGACGATGCAGCCCTACATAGTGCAGATCCATCAATCTCAGAAGCTTTGTCATCTCATTTCAAGTTTCTAACTAATAAACACCATTTCAAAATTATTACCTAAAATACTTCTTTTGCTGACGGTTTATACCATGTAAAGCAAAGATGTACAATTCTTGTGATCACAGTCACCGCGAAGTTCACACCACCAATACAGCCATAGTAATGAGGCTCAGGAAGGAAAAACTACAGACTGCCAGCTGGGAAGCTGATCCTTTTTGTCACAAGTTAAACCCACAATATTTGCAGGAGTTGTTATGAAAAATGCACTAAGCTATGGTAACTATCAGCACACAGATTTCTTTTAAATAAATACATAAATCAGGCTTCGCAGGAAATAAGAGAAGAATTCTCAAGTGGAAGTGACACATGGCCTCTGGGCAATAACCCTTATTTTATACCTTGTCCTATATAGTTTGGAAAATACAAGTGCCAACTAAATGATTGTTCAAATAAGCTGCTATTTCTTTCAACAGTGCTGTATTTTATATGAAACAAAATATTTGGATACAGTTTTTCCTTTGAAATGCATGCAGTCAGTGATGGCAGAACCCTAAAAAGACAGCACAATTCATTTATCTTCCATCAGGAATGGACATTCCCAGAAAGGTACACACTGTGGCATTCAGATAAAACCAGCAGCAATAAATACAGGAATACAGGTGATTTGGAAAAAAAACCCCCAAAAAACCCCAAAAAACTATTCAGTGTCACAGATGGATTTTTACAAGCCGGGTTTACAAATTAAAACCAAAGCAAATGCTTTATCACATACATTCCAATGCAAGCCAGAGGAACAAACAAGGAGAAACAAAAAACAGGAAAGAAAGAAATTCTGTTTCAGTAATCGCTCCCCAAATATTTAGAAGCAGATGAGCATCCAGAGAGTGTAGAAGGTGTGATTTCTTTCCCTTACGCAGCTGCTAGTACTGCAGAGAAAACAACACTGTTTAGTGTTTCATACCTTATACGTAAAGTGTGTCTAATGGTTCTGATTTTATGCATAAAAAAATGAAAATTTCATGCAGCTGCTTCTCAATTATACATCTGGTTATTGTTTTGCAGCTGCAAAACTACCTTGAAGACCTATAAAATATGGTGTGACAAGTTTGGAATAAATACCAGCAGTCATCTTGTACCTTCCTTGTGAAATTATGCATTTTTTACCAACTGTTAAAATTCCTGAATCAAGAGCTACGGTTTCTGTCACTGCCTTCTTTTATAAACAAAAATCCCCTAATATATTTAACACAACTGAAATTTGTAAATGACCACTTTCTATGGCACATATTAAACATAAAATTCAGCACCCCATTTCTAGAGTATTTTTTACTTTGTGTTGTTACTTCCAAGTAGCTATTTTGGTAATTTGATCAGAAATCCAACACACAGAACAATAAGTCACCACAACATTAGTGTCAAACATCTGAAATGAGATTTTGATTTGTTACCCCCCTAGCCATTACTCATATTACTATAAATCTATTGAATATGAAGACATTTGGTGACGAAGAATGGTTATAAAATACCCAACTATTGTAAGCAGTCTCAAGCTTGCATTTACTGACTCACACTCAGCATGTAATTTTCTAACAAAGGGAACAGACAAGAAAAACAAAACAGTTTTATCTTTCATAACAATGCATTTGAAATTAACTATTTCTGTAATTCCTCATGAAATAGAGGGTCTTTTGAAAAATTTCCATCTCTAAAATATTTCAAAAGCGAACATTTGTAATTTCACTTGAAGCAAAAAGGTTCAACTTGAAACAACACAATACCCAGTGGCAAGCTCTGACAAAATCTTTTATTAATTGTTTCAAAAAGAATAAACCTCAAAATCACAGTTAGGGAGGCTGGAAGTTTTTCTGCCTGTTTTTCTGGCATGCAGAACGCAACACATGTGGCCATTACCAATAAATGCGTGTGTTTTTAGACAGCTGCCCATTTTTCACACAGGTGCCAAGGGCTTACGTGGAAAAATGTTGCTAAGCTGAAGAGGGGGAATAAGGCACGCAGTAAAGCTAAGCGAGAGACCCCTTGCAGGGTTACCAGGATAATGCACTGCTTAAGTACTGCTGCGCTTAAAATTTTGCCAATTTTCAGCAGCCTTGGTGAAATAAAGTTTCTTACCACAAATCACAGAGGCAGTAGGGAAGCGAGGGAGAAGGAGAACAAGCAGGAATTACAAGATTCAAAATGAACCAAACAGAACACGTACACAAAGAGGAGAAAATGGTACGATTTTAGGGCTCATGTCCAGGGAGAAAGGTCCTGCCACACAGCAGTACAAACACCCATTGTATATGAAATCCTCAAATGCAAACCCTAATTCCACCTTAATTGTGCCTCAGTGTGGTCTGGCTTCCAAGACAGATTAAGTTAAAGCACTTAAAAGCAATGAGAGAGCAAATGAAGAAGGTCCATCAGGAGACCTGTAGCACCTATCAAATAGGTACTATACTCCAGCTTTGCACTGTAGCTGTATCGCAGCAAATTTGCCACAACTTTCTAACAAAATCGCTAGTAAAGCAGGTTTCAGTAAACATAACCCTTTAACATCTTTCTTAACTCCTCTGATTTTTCCATGACTGACTTTTTCATTTAGTAGATAGGGTAAATAAATTGGACCACTGACATATTGATTACTAAGGTTTTAACAAAAAATTACTTTAAATAACTGTAACAAACAAGGCATTCCCTTCATAACTTTTCCTCTATTGTTTTCATCATTTGCAGACATGAGTGAGATTTTTAAAATTTTTGGCACAACAATTTGGATATTTTTTTCACAAAATCAAACCATTTCAAAGTGGACAAATCTAGGAAAAATATTATTTGAACAGTTAGCAATGATTGTTTTCTGATCATACACAGAAACATTAATTTCTATGGCCGCTATTGTTAAGTAAATAGTGGTCTCAGCAAAGCACTTGAACAAGCACAAAAGTACACATACAAAGATACAGTGGCTTTTAGCAGGACAGAACAGCTACATAATTGTTGTGAGTAGGGCCCGATATAACTGACTAGCACAAAAATGGAAGCGGCTTTTCTCAATCAGAACTTACAAGGTAGAAGATGGCATTGGGAAGAAACAAGAGAAAATGGATACAATGAGGAAAGGCTCTAAAAGCAACAGGAAACGAACAAGGGACAGGAGGAGACTAAAACCACAGACAACGGCAAATTTTGTGGCGCTTTCAAATGGATGCATTCAGGAGGTGCCTATGAAGCCTGGGAGTAACAGAGCATTAGCGGGTCCTTCCTGTAATTGAGTAGTTGCAGCAGAATGCAGATAGGCTCTAGTCTTAAGATTTCACCACTTGGAGAAGGCAAAATCCATGAACTGAAAACCTGCTAAAACTGCAAGGAGAAACTCACGCTCAGTAATGCTCAAAAATGCTCAAAGGCAGCTCCACTACCACTAGTTCTCTATTAAATTTAAAAGACTGTTTTCTAAATACGTACCCATTTGAGAATAGAATCATATTAGTCAATAACTTATAACATTATTTTGCCTGAAAGGATAGTTTCAGAAAGCCATAATTTAAGTATAAGGAACTTTAATAAAAGCTGTTAAGAGAAAGTAAGAGGACTTATGGGAGAGCTGTTCCTTAGCAGCAAGCAATTCTTTGCGTACAGCTCCATCAAACACTATTCTGCAACGTGTGATTTTTCAACATATGCAGAGAAGCGTAACCTAAGTGGTCTAAAAAATAATTAGTTGTAACGACTAAGTACATAGGGGTTTTTGAGAAATAACTCATTACGCACAGGTGAAAAAATATTACCACACAGTGAACCATACAATGGCAAGAAATACGGAAATCACAGAAATGCTGAAGGAAGCAATTCCTCTCCTACTTACCCTGATGGAGAGAAGCAAGGCAATTAAATCATGTAAGCAAAGTACATGATGACAGTAAAAAAAGATCAGTCAACAAACTCAAAGATCGAGGAGTAAATTAGCTACTTAAATACAGCTTGAACAACAGAGGGCTGGTCTGTACAGGACACTCATAGAAAGCTCTTCCTGGTATAACAAAAAAGAACCTAAATTCACATTTCTAATATCATCAGAAATGCCAGGTTCAAGGATCTTTTTCATTTTTCCTAACATAAAAGCTTAGCTTAAACGCAGACAGCATTATCACCAACAATTTCTTCATAATCTATACAAAAACGACATTACCAAGGTAAAGATCAATTTTTGATCCCTTCTAAACTTAAATTATGTTCAGGTGGTGTTCCCAACTTGTACTGGAAAGATGAACTTTCAGATAAGGGATCTATGACAGCATCTGAAGATGCAGCCTTTCATCTAAATGAAACATAGCCAAGGGAAAAAAGCCCAGCAGGCTGAGATAGGAAGGAGACTGCTGATCACATGTCTGAGAACTCTTACAATATTCTGAAAAATGGTGAATAATAGGTGACAGGTAAATGACCTCATGGAAAGAGGCTTCAATAAACCTCTTCTGTTCTTTATAAAATACATGTTTACCTCTCCAGCCTGATACAAAAAGCATGCCTTCCGTCCAAAGCCAAATTTTATGAGTTCTCTCATGCATAAGGCAATAGAAATAGGACACGCAGAGACTATATTTTGTTATACATTTTTAAAAGAAGAGTGAATAAAAAGCCTTGCACTCAATTCAATTGCATTTCTCTGTGATAGAGTGTGAACACTGCACCTGACTGATTCCTAAATGTAATGAAACACTCTAAGTGGCAACAGGCAGCACTCTATTGCTTTTGTTAAAAATCAGAAAAAGAAATGCATGCCAAGCTTCCAGCATTGATTTAGGATTGTCAGCATTTTCCACCACCTCTAAGTTCTCCACTGATTCAAAGAGCCAATTGACAGTACATAGTAACACCCTTTGGCATAATTATAATCCCTCTCAGCTTTGTCCACCTACTAGTTTAAAATGATGGTTCCCTTAACAACTTCTCCATCAGGCAGAACACAAAGAACAGTGCCTGAGCTGAAGCAGACTCAAGGGCCTCTCGTGGAGAAGGCTAGAGAAAACGATGGACCCTGAAATGACACACGGCGCATCTGCCCGATACAAGCAATGAAAATGTGCACACCCTGATAGCGTGGGTATATGTATGCATATACAAGGATTTTTTCCTTCTATCAGTACTACGGTATGAGGTGGGGGAAAAAAATAGCAAGAAAGGAAATGCCTTCTCTGGCTAAACAAGCCCATATTAACATACCACCGCATTAAATGAGAATCAGATCAGAAGAGTTGTGAGTTAATGCAGGAACAACCAGATGATCTTTTATTTCCGACAAAAACACAGCTCCCAAATATTTCACTTTGTTCTGTTAAATAGCTGCACTAGAACAGTAAAACTTGTTTACAGGTTGTGTTTCTTCAGATGGCAGATCAAGCAATGTCACACTGTTGTAGCAAAACAACACAACGGCTTTTTCTTCCCTCTCTTGAAAACCCAGGAATTTTAACATGAAACAGAAAACCGTGTTTGACTGCATTTCTTGGTATGCTGTAAATACTGCCTTCTCTGTAAGACTTACACCTGAAAATTGCTTAGCACGTAGAAGGCAATGAATTCCTTGGGGCCTAATTCTGTATTCCTTATTGTGTACAACTTCTTTTGAAGTCAACATTAGTGACTTTTTAATTTTCTCCACATCTGCCATTCTTATCTTAGGAGAAAAAACCCCAATCCTTTAATTCTATTAAAAATTCCTTGTAGACTGCCTTTTGTGCTGTTGGTAAGTTTTGAAAATCTTTGAGAAAATTAACATTCAGCATATTCAGTGTACACATTAATAAAAATAGAGAGAGCAACAGAGAAAATGAGCAAACTATAACAAAACTGCTGATACTTGATAAAGGCAAACCCTTTCAAGAACACAGGCATTAACACCTTCCTGACAAGTGAAGACAGCAGCAAAAATTATCTAATCCCATCTCTTTCCATTGCATTAACAGGAAAACCAACAACAGCAAAATTGGTGACCACAGCCACTGCAGCAGTACAGACAGCTCTGTCAAGCATGTAGTATTTGATGAAACTGTGAAATTAATTTGTGAATACGTGACTTCACAAAGACTTCCGTGTCAGGAATTTCAATCTCCTTACCTGTACCCCTTCATCACACACACAGACCCATGTGAGTGATGCAATGCTGTTAAGATTCAAGAAAAACTACTGTTTCTCCTGTATTCAAGATAACATGCCTATAGAAAGAACGTCCTTTTACAAGAAAAATACTGAACCTTTGCCCTTCAAGTTTTGATAACTTTGTTCTATTTTTATCTTCAAAATATGTTAGCACATATCTTTTCTTGTTCACAGAAGCAAAAGTTAAAGACAACTGCAATGTGGTATACAGTGTCTAAACTAGCAGATTTTTGAGCAGGACTTGGCAAGGGTGACTGACCTCTCCTTTCACCATTTTTTACTGCAGAATGCCTGTCTAACAAGAATATCCCAAAGCCATCTCCAATATGTTATTTTATTTTGGAATTTTTTGTGCCTCCGGTAGGATTAAGCTTTTCGTTTTGATTGAAACTTTTTACTTTGTGTGGTTGTATATTCAGAACATGGCAGGTCATATCAAATTGTGCAGATAAACCTGAGTGACAGAGATACTACTAGTCTGAAGAATCATAAAGAAGATAAATCTGATGAAATCTTGGAACAACAACTTGCTGTTCTTGATACTTATTTTTCAAAGTGCATGTTAGAAGTACAACGACAGCACGCTACCAGAATAACTATGAGGATGTTGTTAATTATTTAATGGATCAATGGAGTGTCAATCATTTCAACATAAAATAGCTTCCAGACTATAAACCACAATTCTTTAATGCCCAGTAATGCACCCTGGTTGAATGCAATTACATTAAAATGAAAAGGTAACAACTTATTTTTGAAGTGTTAACAAGCCAACCCAGTTAAAATACATACAATTTATGTGATAAAGTTTCATTAGCATATAATTTTTTGTATGAGATTTTACTTTTGATTATTGAAATTTCAACCTTTTTCTTTTTTTTTTTTTTTTTACTAGGCCAATATTTCCATGATTTGCAAAGCAAGCAAGCTACAGAAGTTATTTAAAATAAATCTGGCATCATAAAACAGAAGAGGTTCACTGCCTTTAATGGAGTAATTTATTTCTCCAAATAGTTATAGAGATCGAGAATAGTAATAGTT
Source organism: Falco rusticolus (assembly GCF_015220075.1). NCBI lineage: Eukaryota > Metazoa > Chordata > Aves > Falconiformes > Falconidae > Falco > Falco rusticolus. Next base: position 17,610,699 of record NC_051190.1, read on the forward strand.
ATTGGATAGACCGATCCATTTATGAGTTCAATCATGAAGAGGACAGTTTAAGTGCTGTAAGATTTGTTAAATACCTGCCACAGCTTCAGTTAGCATTTCCTGAGTTTCTCAGACATCCAGACAAGAGAAAACCCTCCAATTTTATGACCTTTGCTTTGCATCAGCATTTTTCATTTTGCACTGACAAATGACCATAACAGTTGCATTTAATGTTTTTGTTTCAAATATATTATCAAATGTACTGGCTGCCATAAGAAGGTTCTGATTACTGAAAAATACATCACCTGAAGAAAGTTACAGAGATTTAGCAAGCCATTATGCTAATGCTATTCAGCTACTTGAGGTCTGATGAGATCTTTGATATAAGTTGTGTTAATTTACTTTCCAGTGTGCAAATCTAAAATGCATTTAACTAAGTGGTTTGTGCATTATGTAAAGCATAAAACAAAAAAACTTCCTGTTACTGCATAATTACACTACAACAAAGTCTGGCCTCTGGCATTTTGATGTGTGATATATTAATATTAACAAAAGCTAAATGAAAAGAGGAAAACTATGCAAAGTACTATTAACTCTAAAAAGTAGAAAACGTCTTTCAGAGTTAGAAATGGGTGACAAATGTACTAAAACGCATTTCGTTTTGAGAGAAAAGGTATTCCAACTATTAATTTCTGACCCACAATATCATCTTATGTTCACCACGCTAAAATCAGGGTGTTGTCAAGAGAACCAAAATGAAGTTCCAGAAGCATGGTCTTCTCTCCCAGCCACTGTCAAGCTCTTTAGTGACTGATGATAGGTAACAACTCACCTTTCTTTTCTCTCCATATGGACAAACATACATGTGAACAAATATACACGTGCATAATTCTCTCATACATATTTTATTCCTTCGTAGAATCATAGAACAGTTGAGGTTGCAAGGACCTTTGGAGATTGTCTAGTCCAACCCACCAGCTCAAAGCAGGGTCAGCAAAAGTGGACTGTGTCCAGAATATCTTTTAAAATGGAAAGTCCACAATTATATTTTTTTTTTCTCCTTTGCTTTTTTAATAGAGGTTTGGGGGTTTTTAAACCAGCTTTTTACACAGGTTCATTTACTTCAGTTCCTTAAGTTACATCAGGTATACAGCAACAAAAAAATTTCCTCAGCAACCATTCATGATGTTACTCTGAATTTTGAATGATTCAAAATTATATGAAAAATGTTAATTAAAGACTTCATGTCACATGCTGCATACAAAAAATTTAGAAACTAAGTTTTATATGTTGCTGTTACAAATTGTTGTTCACATATGAAATTAAGCATATATTTATGGCCTGGATAATATACCAAACCTTTTCAATAAGGCTCAATTTGAAGATTATGTATAACCTATTAGAAAGCAATTTATTTTCCAGATTGCTATCTGGTGAAGCAGATGACTCTCATTATCAGTCAACTTACTTAGTCTCTGAGCAGCCTGCAGGGCATCATTTGCAGAATCGGCCACGAAGAATCTCTGAACTGTAACCCCATGGTCTGCCATTATTTTTTTGCTTTGGTATTCCTGCAAGTTCAGCCATCGTCTAGGGGTTAATTGAACAGCCTGGAAAAACAAGAGGGGAAAATAACATAATGCTCATTAAGAACAGTTCATGAGACAGCCAACTGAGCTCTTCCACCTTATAGTTATCTCAAACCAGCAGTTAAACAACACTGTTTCAGCGAAAAGGTAAAATATGTATTGATTTACCTAAGTGCCTTTTCTTAACATTTGTGCATCCAAAGTACTCTGAAAGCTAGACATACTTTTTAAAAGGTGCCTAAGGCTCACTGGGTGATCTTGGCTAGACAAAATATCTTGCATTAGATATTGATGCAGATTGGTAAACTTGGCTTGAACTCTAAAGTCTATTTACATTTCTATGTTATCCTACTCTATAAAAATATTAACAGACTGTTACCTTAAAACAAATTCATTGCTTGATATTAAATGCCCTTATTTACACTAAATTTTATATAATTATTCCCTAGAAAATTATTTCTACTGATTCCATGCATTTATTGCACCATATCTGAGAAGAAAAAAAACTGATATGGAATTAGCATCATCTCAAAGGAAACTATATACTAATATATGTATTTTCAGTAGTCTGTTACCTGTGCTTAGTTGGTTGCACTTCTAAGAATATTTTGTTGAGGATGCTAGCACAACCACATCAGCCATGCAAGGCCAACAACAGTTGAAGAATAATTTAATTTCCGTTCTCAACATGCCAGTTTAGATGCTTGCATGTGCATGCGTATATACATATATGTGTGTATATATATATATATATATATATATATAAAATGGATACAAAGATTTGGCAACCTTACACACACAAAGACATCACCTTTGCTTGTCTTGGCGGTAAACATGGAGTAGACACTATAAAAGTCACAGGATCATTACTGAATGATTTCAAGAAAGGACACATTCTCCACACAGGATAATTTTTTACAGACAAAAGCAATAATTAAGGAGCTGTCACTGACTCCTAGCGTATAATGGCAAAAGTGGAGCTGACTCCTGGCAGTGGCATAATCCCATTTTGTACCAACAAAAGATGGTCTCCCCACATGGAGAGACAAACCGTTGTCCTACTGGCAGACAGCCCACAATCAATTCTTGCTTTCTGTTGAAGTAAGGAGCACAGTATGCAAGCTAGCACTATATATTTAGATATGTTTGCCAAAGAGGATTATTTACTACAGTCATACTTTGATCTCTAACAGCACGATAAAAAATATTGTCCTAATGCAACTTTACACTGAAAACAAAAAAAACCCCATGCTAAAGTCTTTCAATAATACATACCCTTTGCACATTATACTGGAGTTTTAAATGCTGTGTTGTATCAAAAGCAAACCTCAGTCTGTTCCTGTTTGCTTTGAAACATAGCACAGAAGATTGATGCATAAAGAAAATACAAACCCCATCTTTTACAGTATATAACCACATGTTTTCTGTAAAAGTGACTCCCACAGAACTTAAACAGTTACAAATAGCTCGGAATGACACATTTTAAATTCTTTTAACCATAACCTGGTTAACATATTTTAGAAGAATAAACCAACATATTGTCAGTACGCTCTCTGTCTACCTCTAATTCTAGGCATCATACAGGCACCTCACTATGTTTTATATTCCTCCATGTTATTCACAGACAAGATGTTATTACATTTACACAATGCCTTCAAATGTAGGGTCAAAATTTAAAGTGACTTTAATAATTGTTGATGTTTGTTTTTTTTTATTATAAATTCTCTGTTAGGCTCTAACAGCTATTACTTCATCATCATTTCCAGAAAGGGATTAACACTAGGAGCCAAGGGGGATCCTGAAGGTCAATTCTAGTCGCACATAAAAAAAGGCCAGAGATTTTCAACTAAAAGCTGATGCCACAAGCCCTTAGTTTCCATCAAGCTACAGAAAGCTTTTAGTGTGACTGGAGAAAATAACAGTTTTATCCCTGACAATCATTAAGCTTCTCTTTTTCACCGTTCCTCTAAAGACTACCTCATAATAACAATATTATTATTTTACGTATATCATCGTAATGAGGACTTCAGAATACATTATTATTGATACGTGCATAAAATCCATATATATACACCTACAGTAAAGAGAAGCATCACCTGAATCTGCACAGGTAGATGGGAGACTATTAATGTGTTATTTGAGCACTACCCTAAGACTAAAATACATTTCCAATGCACACACACCCCCCCCTTTCAGCTGTAGGCACTATCAAAAGAAAGAACATCCCAATCGTGATCAGAAGCTGACCACATTTGCAGAGGGAGTGAGGCAAGGAAGAAAAAACAATACTCATCTCCATCTGACTAACTGGCTTTCAGCCATTCTGCTCTAGTTACAAGATATATCTAATGTGTGCGCTCCCCCCTCAAGGCCCAGAGCTACAGCAGGAGAATATCTACAAAGACATTTCTCAATCCATTTCCCTTGAGCAACAAGGAATTTACCAATCTGACTTTCAGGGTTCAGAAAAATAAGCTCACATCTTTAGTTAAAGTGGAATGATTTATACCAAAATGAACAAAACTATCAATTCTAATTTAAATCTGAAAGGAAGAAACCTTGATTTAAACAACTGTACTCAAATTCTGTGTTGGCACTTCCAGAAGAAAGGTTAATTCTCCTTAGCTGGAAGTTAATTTTAAACAAAGGATAATTCTATGCTTATTTTGACGGTGCTTTTTGCTCATCTGTTATATATTTACAAATCTTACAGATACAGTTCTTTACATCATATAATCTTGTATTTACTAGGAGCCAAAAGACTTTGGAGACATATGTCGATGCTATGTCTCCATTCTGTCAATGGACAGAATTAAATGCGAAAAAAAGGTATCAAAGTTGCTGTATTAAATAGAAAGCTGAGTTAAAAGTTTTACCAAGAGAATAATTCCTTTGAAAGAACTGCTAAAGCAGTCCTAACCAAGAACTGTTCGCACAGAAAAACAGTCTGCAAACTTACAGTTAGTAAGCATGTACATTCATTTTTTCTCTCCTATATTATATGATTCTAACAGAGACCATCTTACTTAGTGCCAACAGAAGACTTTCAATCAAGACATACAACAAAAGACAAACTCCTGGTTGTGAGTGAACTACTCAATAAAGTGAATTAGTATAGCTTACCGCTGTATACAGGAGAACAATATATTTAAGAAACCAACTGTGACAAAGTCTGTATTAGAAGCTCTGAAGAGCAAGAAAGATGAAAAACTTGCTTTAAAGCACTTGCAGTATATACACCATATGTCTTGAGAAGAGCAGGCACAATAAAGCAGTCAAAAGAGATGAAATAAAGCAAACCCTTTGAATCTGTAAAGACGACTACTCTTTCAAGACTATCTTGAAAAACCAAGAGTTGCAAACATATGCATTTTAGGCTTAAGGGACAAAAAAAAAATAAAGACGACCACGGGATGTTAGAAATGTGAGTAAACAGATGACTCCCTGAACTAATTCCCAACTCAAAGATATTTCGGTTGCAATAAATGCATATCTTAAAAGGGACACCAATACAAATAATTAATTATAAAAATACAAGAATCTTAAAAATCCTTGCCAGATTAAGTTCCCAACTGCCCGAGATACATTTATACCAAGCCTTCATGAGAATTTGAGATGGGCTTCAAATAGCATAATTTTTTTGGGTGTCATAAATTTCCATGCATCTTACAGGTAAATGTATAACTGAGGCTGACCATAACAGTGCTACTGCACAAAGGTACAGCCTTGTAGACTACTGTCTATGCTGTCTTAAAGTTTTAAAAGAAAGCCACTTCCCATACCTAGCCTTCCATAGGCAGCCATAATCCACCCCTTTCCCCTGAAACTTATTAAGAGGACCCTTTAACACAGTACAGAACACAAGTCCAGTGTCACACGTCTTTGTATCATTTACTTTCCCATTCTGCAGCTCTGCTCTTGTCAACAATTTAATGGCTCTCAGGAGCATTGAACAACACTGCTAGATTCACCAGTGTGGTCCTGTCTCTCATGAAAGACTGATGAATTAAGTTGTAAATTACCATCAGAAAAATAATTTCAGTCTGAAAGGGTACATAAAAGGGTAACTAAAGCACAGAAAAGCAGAGGCAACCTTTTAAGAATTTCTGTTTGTTATTGAGTCTCACCACCTTCTATTCCCAGCTTGAATACTTTTATCTCCTCTTCCCACATAGTAGTCAGAAAACCATTCTGGAAAACACCGTACAACTCTCAGATCTTTCCATGCAGCTTTGTCTACAGTTGAAACACAGTATGTTCCAACAGTTTAAGATATATCTGTGTTTCATCTGTTTCTTTATTGCAAGGTTGTACTGGAGTACAAGGAGTACATTCTGTCACGCCAGCCTGTGAAGAAGAGACTGGAAATAGTACACAGACTCTAGTAAAACCTGACTCTCTATGTAACATCTCATGTTTCATCTTCATAAGATGACAACCAAGAACTAGAAAATCTTCCATCCGTGGCATTTTTCTGTTACCCTTAAGACATTTTTTTCTAACAGGAAGTTTTAAAACATCTTACTAAACTTACACACATTGTTATTACCTTAACCTTCAATATTAACTTCTGTCAAGTTCTGAACAGCCCAAAGAAGGGCTGTAGGTTTAAATACATCTTTCTAAACCTTTTTTTAGTGGTACTTTACTACTTAGCATGTAAGCTACAGTTGCTATAACAAAGAAAAACCTAAAATCACTCCAGTGAGCCTAAATGAAAACCCAGACTATGTTTTCGCAGAATGGAATAAAGGAAAACTGAAACTAAAGGATTTAGTCTTTTGAAAGCAAGCTCCTGTTAAAAGGCTAAAATAAATATTATTCATGACTCTGCTGAAGACTTCCAACAGACCTTATATTACTACAAGGAAAAAAAAAAGGCTTTCATATGAGCTCTTTATGTGTGTTGCGTATTGATATACACGTTGTAGATGGAAAGTAGCTCATTTGAGTTTCAGATATACCAGATAAAAGAAAAAACACACCTTTCAACTTAAATCACAAACAAGATTCAAGAATAAATCAGTTCATACAACTAAGAAAAACATCACTAGTAGCACATATTCACGTTTTTATATATATTTTTAAAAATAATAAAGTTTTAAAGAGGAATGAAATTCTTCCTAATAAGATATTTCTTAAGATTAGATTTCTAACGTAAGTGTTTATCAAAGAGTTTAGTATACTTAAATAGGACTTTATTACAACTGATAACATTTCATTAGAGCTGACAACAGTATCAAAAATCCCCAAACGTAAGTTAAATGAAAAGCCTCAACTGAACAGTAACAGAAAGTAAGATGAAGGCAGAATTATTTAATCAAGTACAAGTTTCACACTGGATTCCCTCCTGCTGGCTAGAATTATTTGGCATTTTCCAAAAGCACAAAGAACCAGTACGGCTGGGGTTCACCTCTAATCTTCCTTCCCTTCTCCATCCTCCAAGATTTTTGTTACCAGTCAGAATCACACCAATATGGACCAAAAATCTATAGAGAGCAATGAGGATTTCAGGAAACTATTGTTACTAGTAATTGCGATTTTGTTCTGAACAAACCTTCTGTTCAAAGTTACCTCTTTATTTATCTAACTAGATACCATGTTTGGTCAAATTATGTATGTACAGCATCGTTAAAATGAGTGACATATGCATCAAGAAATCAAACATACCTTTTTGACCATCTTAATAAGGCCAGGCGTTGCATAACAGTATTGGTGGTTTATTGACTACTGCTAGAGAAAAAAAATTTGATTGTTCACATAACCTACATGATTTCTTATTTACCATTTTTTTCTTCTTTTTTATACGAAATGCTAAGGGCTCTGCAGAAATAAATTGGACAGTTGCATTTTTCTTCCACTGCTCTGTCTGCCAATTCTTGAGATGTCACATGGCCAAAAAAATTATTTGCATTATTTGAATAACATGGGATAAACAATAACAGCATAGTTAAACAGAAGTGAAACTACAAGTACATTTTATAGCAGGAATCTGCTTCAATATAAGTAAAAAAAAAAGCCTCAAACAAATAGATGTAGTAAACACTGCAACAGAGAGACAACTTTGTCCTTATATATGCAGCATTAACTACTCTGACGTGCAACATCTTTCAGATGACCCAAGACTTTATCTTTTGAGTGCTTGCTTTTGAAAAAAGGAAACACACACATAAATACAGAAGAAACTGTCTTAACATATTCACCAAGAAGCTTGCAAATTGCATGTTAAATACTTCAGCAAAACTCTGCTCAGAAATAGATGTTCCATATAACCACAAAACAAGAGCAACATCAGTAAATGCAAGCTTCATCAAACTATACTATTGATTATTTCTTATCTGAACCTATATGGTCAGTATAATGTTTTTTCACTCTTTGGCCTCCCTGGTAAAACCTCTAAGGTTGACTCCAAGAGTGATGATTTCACATAAATACTGACATGTAGCATGTATGCGACAGGTACCAAAGAGCATCACACTGGAGAAGATACGCAGACAAGCTTTAATAAACAAACAAGCAGAAAACACCATGATGACATGCACACATGTAAAAAAATCAGCACCTTTTTGAAGCCGAATCAGCTCACAGCAGAGCCTCACAAGTAGCTGTGTCGCTAGAACAACTGAAGCTTAACGACAGGAACATTTTTAGCCAGCAGTATTACCAACTGCATTGAACTTGCCCATCAACACAGCAAGTTACTACTACAAGATAACATTCTTCCAAAAAGCAAAATAAAAGTAAAACCATTTTTGAAAATAGCAATAAGGGCTGGACAGCAGTATTTTCAGGCACACTCTACTAACGACCTGTAGAATTCTGACTGTTAAGCATTACATATTTTTTTTTTTAAACAAGAACAAATCGCTTAAATCTCTTTTGTAAAAAGTATATGAAGAAACTGCTGAAAAGAAGAAATGAAAGACCAAGTCTGACAAACAACCGAAGATTCAAATTATAATATCTATTATATCCCAGACCTTTTGGTCTTAAGAAAATTAATAACAAAAAATTTTGTGCCATTACATGACTAATTCCACATGGAACTACCTTGGCTAAGCATTCACAATTAAGTAGTTTCCCATATCGAGTTCAGTGATCATGTTTAGACAATTTACCTAAAAAAAAAAATATCCAAAACCACCAAACTAAAAAATACTAACTTTCTCTTAGCAAGTGTCTTTAGGTCAAATCTGTACTTTTGGAAAACACCAAACAATTCTAGCTAGGGGAAGGGAATCCAGCGATAATCAGCACTATTAAAAAAAAAAAAACAAAAACAGACAAACCCCCCCCCCCCCCAAAAAAAAACAAACCCACCCAAACACAAACTAAGTAAATTCCTGGGATAATTTCACAACCCTTGACACAGCTATGTAATTTGGGCAGCTCTATGGTTTATATTAACCTAGCATAACACATTTTATTGCATAACTGTTAAAAGGAAGGCACATTTTAGTGACATCCAACATCCCCTTTTCATTCTTAGTATAAATGGAAGCCAGTACTAACATCATGAAACAAAGATGGATCCTTTTTTTTTTAAAAAAAAAGCACCTGACAGTAAAGCTGGTCAAATAAATGCACACTGCTTTCTTCCCCCCTTGCTGCTCCACTAAAGCAATATAGCTGCAACTACGCTAATAGATCCTGTGCCGGTATAAAACAGCTCTACCAACACAAATTATCTCTACATGAATACAAATTATACGTCAAATGTATATAGTATCAAGTTTTATAAATATGGACTATATTGTAACAGTTTTACTGGAAATAAGTCACTTGGAGAGAAAAACTGTGGTGTCTATGGGGAGATCTTTTAGATGGATTCTGTAGCTGAAATAAAAAGGAAGTGTGTTTAGCATATCTTATCTAAAATAAAAGCACCTAACCAAAAAAATCAATTTGCTTACCCAACACATTCTACAGCATTCCAGTTTATTCAATTTGTGCACTCTGACCTGTAATACAATTCCAAGCGTGTAAGAAAGAAAACAGACACACAAAGATGACAGTAATGAAACAGCATACCATCCATCAATATAAATAAACCTTTATTATAGTTATTGACATACAGCTACTGTAATTGACAAAGTTGTAGGAGAAGTTCCTGTCAAAAACGAACCATCAGAAATACAACTAAATGGCATACCTTCATATAAATCACTGCGGGTAAATGTACATTTTATTAAGTCATATACTTGAAATATACTACATAAGCCACTGAAAACAAACTAAAACACACACTTCAGTTTGCTGGCATTGCTGATGTAAAGAATAAGCATCCATAGAGTTAGTTTGACAAGAAACAAAAAGTAAACAAAAAAAGCTTATCACAAATGTACGTCACAAAAAGCAAACATTCAGACACTACTACACTTTGTTCTGTATGAAAGCAAGTATTTCAAGCACACAATAAAATGGAAAAGGCTCCTGGTAAGACTGTCAGCTATAAGGTCTGCCATGTGAACTCACACCACACATCCCCTTCCCTCCAAAGATGATTAACGCCACATACCTCTGGGTATATTGCGAAAAACAGGACAGCAAATGTCCTTCACAAGTAACGTCCTGCTGGCTACCGCAAATCAATAACTTTAATCTTCCAAAGCAGAAGTTAGAATCCAGACCATCCCATTTAAAAGCCACAGAGGAAAACATCTTCCCCCAACATCCCATATTGCCCACTTCAGATCGGATACAATATGGCAGAGAGGTCCCTTTGGTACCAGCAGAGATGGTCAGCTTCACGTAACACTGAGCATTTTGATCAGTGTCAACCTAGATTTTGTGAGATATTTATGAAGAATAAAACTGATTCTGTGAGATAGTTTAGGAAGAAATCTTGAATATTTTTTGTGACAAAAGCAGAGTCCACAGCAGTTGGGAATTGCTTATTTCTTATAGTTTATATCAAAACAGTATAAGCATTCTTGACCTTAAAAATCAAAATTTGATTTTAAAATCCTCCACAGGTACAGCTGAAGACCTTGTAAGAGTTAAGTACCATTATCTATTCCTACAAATGGGAATTCATTTTAACTGAATTAAAACAAAGGCAACACACAAACTCTAGTTAACAGTTATAGGCCTTTTAGTTCCAAATTTATTACTTAAAACACACCACACAATATCTGGAGCAGTAAAATGCAGTATGTCTAAGGGAAAATAATAATATCAAACTTCCCAGTTCCTTAAAGGTTACAACATTTTGATCAATAAACTGTAGGGGCAATTTACTGTTTTATACTACTGAACCATATACTCACTTTTCAGAATGAGTGAGATCTGTCACTGCAATTGTGAAGGTTTATGTAACCTTCAACTTCAAATAAAACAAACAAACAAAAAACCCTATGAAATGTGCACTACATTGTTGTTTACTAAAGCTAGACAGCCTGTTCTGGTGGATAATTATGACTGTTCCTAACAGTTATATGACTCTTTGAACAAGATGTCTATGTTAAATAACTAAATTATTCTCGTCATACGCATTAAAAAAAAAAAAAAAAAAGAAAAATTGGGGGCTTGGTTATAAAAGGAGCAGACAGTTAATATTATTATTAGGATTTCTTTTGTTAAACTTTTTACAAAACTTAGACAAACAGTGGAGAGGATGACCAAGAGTTTGGAAAGCATGTTTTGTTTAAGTATGCAAACTTTAAAAACTTCAAGAGTTAAACAGGCAACCGTTTCTGCTCAGAGTCCACTTTATTGAAAATCTAGTTATTATGTTGAGCGAGCAAATCTTGATAGGATTTAACTTCAGGCTTTGCTAATGGGGAAATTTTTTGTCCAGCATTGCCTTAATATTGTTTTCCAACTCCCCAAGCGAGCTTATTCAAAACTGAGCGTTCCATAGCCTCTGAGAACACTAACACACCCTTAAGCCTTGCTTAGACACGTGTATCCGCTCAATCCATGAGAGGTTTGATGACATTTCAATAGCAGCACACTTGAGCAATCGACCAATTGCTCCCTGCGTGCTTCTGCAATGCAGGAAAACTAGTGCTGTGTTACACCTGTCCGCCTCATGCTGCCTCCCAACCAAAGCTGACACCAGTTTAGACTTCACCACCACCCTCCCATATATTGCTGACATACCCTCACACAGCAATGCAGCCCCTCTAACAGCCAGGTGCTTTGTATTACTTGAAACCAAGAAGCTAAGATACTGGACAAAGTAATTGCTACAGGGCTGTGGTTTCCCATTTCTGCTCAGACGACCCAGAGGCAACGGCCACCTCGGCTCCCCTGCCACTTGCTCCTACGTCCTCCCTCATGTCCCCCGAGTTAACTCAGCTCCCCTGAAGCAGAGCTAACCCAGCAGAAAGACTCTGCTGCCCACTTAGAGGACCAGGTGAAGATGAGAGCCAGTGCAAAAGACACACCAGCAATGCATCAGTGAGGGCAGGACCCCCCCTTCTGACAACAGCCTGTGCTTACCCTGGTGTAGCAGAGACACCAAACTGCACCGCCTGTTGCAAACCAAGACTGGAGAAGACAACATGAAACTACATGCAAATAACTCAATTGCACATTTTCTTCTAAAGCAATTACTCAATTTCACTGCAGTTCATTGTGGAGAACAGTAACACTCCAGAAGAGCTATGGTTCAGAAGTCTACAGTTTAAAACAATTGAATTACGTTTATTTTTTTATTATATCAGGTGTTTGTGTCACTATTCTAATTCTAGTTCATGCAATCAAAACAAGTGCTTAGTTAAATCTTCGCCTGAAGACTTTCACATAGTTCAAAGAAAAGCCAATTTTTCTTGTCATGTTGCAAGGTTCATTTAATAGGAGCCACTGCAAAACAGAGACAGGACAGCTGGAATCACGGCGCATCACAGCAGGAAACATCAAGATGGTGACAAACATCCAATAAATAAAAGGAAGAGATTTCTTGAACTAGTAACAGCTTCCTTTTCTAAAATCGACATTTTAGCTGAAAAGCTAAAGAAGGTATATTTAGTTATCTCATCCTTTTTAGTTAAAAGAAACTACTTTTCTTCCATTGCCAGGCAGCAGCAATTATTCTCATGCAACATAATAAAGCAAGGATATAAACTACAGATTACCTACCTGTAGATAACAAACCGTACTAAAAACTAATAAATGCCACTTGACATCACTTGTCTGTTGAGAAACAGGCATCACCAATTGCTAACAGAATTGGTTTGTTTAATGATTATGCTAATTTACTGAACTCTTATTAGACAGATACACAGGCAGTATTGATGAGTTCCATAAGGCATTATAAAGTATGGCTGAATTGCTTCAAAACAAATTAAACCAGAACATATTGTACACTATTTAAAGGAATAATAAAAGCCTGGTAGTGACTGAACGCTCAGGATGAGCTCTCTGAAAAAGGCACAAGTTTTCAGAACTGTACAGACTTAAAAACCTACCGCTGCAGCGGAAAACTTCCCATCTACGTGCGTGGGAACTTACACCCAGGGATTCTGATGCTCCTGCACACAGGTGACAAAATATGCCCCTCTGGCATACAAGCGTCAGTGCTTTACAAACCCTTGCAGAGGCACATGCTGAGTTGGACATGTGTTAACATACGTCTACTTTACTACTAACAGGTAGAGATTGCTCAAGAGTGTCTGAATGTCACACCAGCTCTACTGAGCTCACCAGGGCAGAGGCTGACAGACTCAGATTAGGGACACTGAAGAATGTGGTACATTGCATTTTCCACACAACCACCTATCTACCTTTTTTTTGTTGTTGTTACTAATAAATTCTAACCTATCTACCTATGAATTCTAAGTTCCTAAATTAAGAAAGAAATAGAAATTAGGTTTTCACTCAAGAAAGGAATCACTACAAGCAATATCTGTCAATTTGTAAGCATTTATTCATACACAATTTAGATGAGAAACAATATTACTTTCTCCTTCAAATTTCAGGTCATGTGAAAGGAGTTTTATCTCAATAACATCACAGAAATGAACAGAAATTGATATCAAATAAACACCTATAAAATACTCTCAACATGATATGGCAATAAAAGCCATGTTTTTTGCTTTTTAAGGAGAAAAGTCAAGACACAGGAGACTGCAGCAGGGTGTACTGAGTCAGAGTAAGAAGGTCTGACATTTCTGTGTAATACAGGACAGTTCAAAGCATCAAGACCTGCAGAAACTATTTAGAAACAGACAGTTTTGGCCTCCACCTGAACAGTCTAGGCTGAATGTTAAAATTAACCTGGGAGAGTGAATGATTTAACTAAACAATGAAGCCTATCGGATTTGATTCCGAAGTCCAGTCATGAATCAAACTCCCTCACTCTCCCCCAATTTCCTCTCTACAGTGGGTGAAGCTTTCCAAAACTCGCTCACTAGCTGAACGGTTCATTTTGCAAGAATAAAAATGTGGCTCCATTTGAGCTTTTTAAGACTAAAAACACAAATGCCATCATGACTGGGGAGATTGAACACTTACATCGCTACTCACTACCTCAAAATTTATTCAATAATAACTATGTAAAATACTCATGAGCATTTTCCTCTTCCACCTCTAAACCAATATTCCCTGACACTGAAAAATATACTTAACTGTAATGACATACTAATCAATATTCTGTTTGGAAACATAACGATACTTCAACAACCCTCTTTATTTTTGATTCAACATTTTCTTTCCTCTCTCAGTGGTGGAATCCCTCAGCTGGTAAAGAGGAACGTCAGGAGTCCGTCCATCGGTTCTGAAGTGGCTGGATGCTGTCAAGGCTTTCTTTGCTTTATTTATCTCTTTCATTAAAATCAACCTTCTAAATCTTTCCACAGTGGCTCTGAAATGGAACAGTATAATTTTGCGCTTTAACAAATGCCACAGAAACAGAAGAGGACTGCAGAAGACAACACCAAACTCATTCACATACTATTCACAACTCTGAAACTTATATTTACAAAGCCATATAGATTGAATTTAAAAGAAAATAATATGGAAACCTATCTATTCAGGAACCTTTCCCTTTTACCTAAGCCATATGTACATGAGAACCATCTCAGTTATGTCTTGGATATTTCACAGTACTACAGATAAAGCAGTGAGGATTATTTAAACTTTGCCAGCCTCTTAGTAAATGTACTCAGGGTGGAAGTGGAGCTGAAAATTCTAAACTGCTATTTTAACAAAACCATAACGCCTCACTTAACAGTTCTCCTGAATGTTCCCGTTTGTTGCCTACTGCAAGAAAAAGTTTTACTTCAAGGGTTCCAAAACATCTCTCTATATACTTTCCTGTCCTACTATGTTCTTTTGATTTTATCTTTTACTCCTCATCATCCTTTTATAATCAGTCTGATTGCAAACTGGTTGACCCCAAGCTTAACCTCTGCACTTGTGTGGAAATGATGCAGCATGGCATGATGTTCCTACACTGCAGAATTCCTTTGGGTCATTAGCACAAGAAAAAAAACCCGAAACAAAACAAAAACGAAACCTACACAATTCTGTTCCAGTGTGCCTTGAAATTACATTTATAAACAGCTTTCTGATTTATCCTTCTGTTTACTTCTCATGCAAGGAAGCAGAGACAAGAATGAACTTGAAGCAAGTCCTTCACTCATTGCAGATTTAAAGTCCCCAGTAATGATTATATTTTATAGACTTATTTACAGCTTGCTTACACACAAGGATTTTGACAGCTATTCTGTAAACACACTCTCTTACTCACTAAGCTCCATTGTAAACTACCAGGAACATGCACAGGGTCAGACTTGAGCTCCTTCTGTCATCCTTATTTCTCCTTATCTCAGAAAACCAGAATCTGAGCCCACATTCTTGTGCACTACAAGGCAGATCCTAGCAGCTACCACCCGGATGATCTTTCTGGGTAGCCATGGATATGGTTTTGCGAGGACTTCAGTCCTCAAAAATAAAAGTGGAGACGGCAGAAAGAATGACCTCTTGACCAGGAAGACCCTGACCTCAGTACTCCATTTCTCTTCCCTTGCCAGCCTATTGTTCAGCAGTTGTTTCCTACAGACTGGTCTCCAGATTAAGCAGGGCATAGCCAAATCCCTGATGCCTGCATCCTGCCCCTCCATTCAGGGGAGTATGGAGGCTTCTGTTAACATGCAGACATCAAAACAGAAACTGCTGGATATAAGTGACAGAACACTTTTGACACGGAGAAGTTCTGTGATGCATCCTGCTTAGCATTTAAAGGCTGACTGAGCAGAGCCAAGTATACTCCAATTCCACTAATGTGCATGTGAGCAGTGAATTGTTAGCAACTTCTGAAAATCTATGCAGATCATGGCAGGGTCCTTATTCTATGAGGTTACGTGAAAACTTTCTGGTTTGAACAACACGGCTAAGGTCACACAACAAACAGGATGTGAAGAAAACAAAGCAGCCTACCCAAAACACAAAGCTGCTAGTCCACTCCAAGGGGCAAACAATGTCCTCCCCACTTACTTTAGAAAATATTTGCAACAGAACATTTTTCTTGCATTCTTTAACCAAGCTTCAGCAGAATAAAATCATATTAAATATACTTATTGTACATCCACATGTGCTCAAGAAGCAAACATGCCTACAGAACCTTTATATTTCTGGAATCAATTTTCAGAGCCTTTGCTGGGCTAAAGAAAACAAGAATATTAATTCATAGATTCAATTTCTGCTTTTGTCAATGTTCTAGCCACCAGTAGCTCTGCTTTGCATTAGTAATTAATTTTAGTCAAATTATGTTCATTTTGCTTATTTAAAACTTCAAAGCTTTAGGAAAAAGCACACTTTCCTGACCTAAAAAGTAAGGGCTTTGAAGTAGCTGATGAAAATAAACTCACTACCATACACAACTGCATAATCAGTTGCAGAAAATACCATAATACATTCCCTGCCTTTGCAAATGAAAAAAGATTGTTAGTGATATGCACCACACATTCAAAAAGTGAAATGAGCTATCTTCTCCACACAAATCAGAAATATTCTTTTATATTTCTTGAGGAGAAATTGAATATTTTTGTTCTCATCTTATAAAGTGCTTAACTTCCTAATTTTTTACAAGATTAAAATTATATTTTTATGGAACTATGAAGAAATGCTTTAAAATATTAAATATAATCAGGAAAAAATAATTCTAAAACTGTTTTACCACCAACTATGACATATAAAGGATATGCTTTCCAGAGTATTCCCACTATCAGTTTTTTGTACACTTCACCCTATTTAAGCTTCCTGAATCATTAAGAAACTCAAAGCATGGTCAATGGGTTGATCAAAAGTGTTTCCAAATTCCTATCTCAAGTAATCACATCTGTCAAAGAAGCATTTCACACCTACCATACACTGGAAGAATACTTTTTCAAGTGCTAGGAGCCAGCGATATTTTAAGAAAAACACCAATAAAATGCCAGTTTAGACAGCTTGACCTCCAATTCTCATCACAGAGAAGCAAATATAAAACATAATCACACTTCTTTGTTCTAGCTCTTTAATACCTGAAATCAAATCATGGTAATTTCCATACTACCTAAACGTGTCATCACAGAAGATGATGACTTTGAGCACCAAGCAGCATAGCACTCCCAAGCAATAAACAGTTCCACTGCATGCCTAAGTCACAGCTGTTTTTCCAAACTAGTGCAGAATGGGCTGTAATAGTTTCTATCCTGGAAGTGCCAAAAAAAAAAACCAACCCAAAAAAGACTGGTACACCATTTTCATTTAAATCTGAAAGCTTCACACCTTTTATTGTTAATAAATCTTGGGTTTAGTTAGACCATTTGACTTAGACTGACATCGAGCAAACTCAAAGGAACAAACAGAAGAGGAAGACAGCCTTCCAGCTGCTTGGGCAGAGCAGGGGATAAACCAGAAACTGCCACAGAATAATCGGTGAAAGTATGCCTTTAACAGAAAGGCAAAAGTTACAAACATTTTTCCTTCCTTTGCAAGTCATTTCTTTATTGGTATTTCTTCATTATTCACACTGGAAATTCATCATGCTGCCATTCTCAAACCTCAAAGCAAGCCTAGGACGCTAGGAGCAGCAGCATCTGTTCCGTCATCAAAGACTCTGAACTTAAAGTGGATTTCTACATTTCTAACGCCATTGATCAAACATTCTGGGCAAATAAAAGACTATTTGAAGTCATCCTTAAAACAAAGCAATCTCCAGTTTCTTGCTTCCTGGAAATGCAGGTGCGTTCACCGTCTGTGCTCGGCCATTTGAAATGCCCAAGGCTTGCAGACACACAGAAGCTGCATGTATGGTAAAAGGTAATCAACCAGCAAAGGGAGTAGGGGAGAACAATCCTTCATCAGAAGCATGTTCGTTGAGTAGCTCTTTGAAAACACTGCCTACCTGCCAGTTGATAACACTAATCAGGCACTAAGTGACAGAGGTCACCAGCAAAGCCAACGCTGACCCAAAATGGCTGCTCATCAGAGACGTTGAAGTAATGATCAAAGTGTTTAGCTGCTGGCAGAAATCCAGTCTGTAACCAGCCAGGAACCCCCAGCCAAACCAATTGGCTGGACATTATAATCCATAATCTGTAACAGGTTGCAAGACCACAGAGAACTCACTTCCCTGTCTGACGGACTGACACCTCTGCCATGTTTTGTCACCTTGGATAGCCTATTGGGCAGCTCAAAGATTTTGAAAATGGACTGACAAAAATAATCTCTCCATTAGCACTACACAGGTAAATACTAAGTGAGAAGACATGGAAAAAATCCCAAATAAACAGGTTATGAACCAGGGTTTTTCTACCCTTGGTTGATGTCTGACATAAAAAGATCTATGCAGCTCCTAAATCCCAAACATGTAATAGTCATAACACAGATTACAAGGAAATTAAACGTAGCTTAAAAACCCCAAACAAACAAACAGTCAGAGTACGCATAGTTCTGACACAAACTTATTAAGACATATGGCCTGTCTACCTGGAGGAAAAGGAAGGGAAAGGGATGGAATCCAATGGAACAGAAGTTCCAAGCCCAAATGATGATGGCCTTACTTCACTGATTAAGGAAACTGGGAATATTCCCAGCCTTGTTCATCGTGCCTTATTACAACCCATGCTGTATCCATCAAAATAAACAATATCCACTGCTCTTCCCTCAGCTATGAAGCCAGTCATCTCACCCAGAGAAGGCTATCAGGTTGGCCAAGCATTTCCCCTTCATAAATCCAGGCTGCCCCAGTCTTCACATTCCCAATCAGTTCTTGTTTATACATGTGAGCCCCAGTGGTGTCTCCCATTGCCAGCTCCTCAGTCACCTGCATTAGGAAGTTGTTATCAATGCTCTCCAGAAACCTCCTACATTACTTGATTACTTGTGCCTTGCTGTGTAGTCAGTCCACCAGGTACCGGAGTGAGTGAAGTTCCCCATGAGAACGAGGGCCTGATAACATGAGGCTTCCTGCAGTTGTCCGAAGCTTCATCTGGTTCTTGCTCATCAAGCTGTCTGTAGTAGACTTAGAATAATATTGTCAGTAATGTTGGCCTGGCCGCTAATCCTGACCCACAGGCTCTCAGCTGGGTCGTCAACCCTCCCTAGATGGAGCTCCACACATTCCAGCTGCTCTCTCACAAAATGTAGTAGCTGCTTTCTTGGCTGCCACTGAATTAGCAGATGTCAAATTAAACTGTTCTTTTGCCAACAGATCCCTCAGAGGAAAATCTCAAAAGAATGATCAAGTGTTCCACTAGTAATCTCTTACTGGTTTTTAATTTCAAGCTTCATATTTTTTAGTCAAAAGTCTTGGACAAGCAGACAAACTTATCAAACATGATCAAAAATCTCCCTTCATTCTCCATTCCTGTCAATTCCTACAAAACTTTTGCATCTCAAAGAATTTAAGCAGACACGAGTTAGACACCAAAGGTAAAGTAACTACAGTAAGAGTGATTCTCTCTTCTCCTGACACAAATTGAGGTTATTGCTCATTGCTTATAGTCCTCAGAGTCTACCTACTCCTGTAATACCTTTTAGTTTTTCATCTTTCCCAGTTATTGCTCCCATGAGCTTGATTATTGTTCCACAAGTATTCTACATGCACACTGTACGAATGGGTGTTAACAGTTGTTGCTACTGATGCTTTCAAAATATCTACCCGCTTTCAGACAAATAAAACTCTTCCATTTACAGTTTAATCATTAAAAAAAAAAGAAAACCCTTTGTTCCAAACTGAATTACTGCACACCAAATCCTGAAGGTCAGTATTGTACCTGTTCCACCTTCCTTAAGAGAAACTGCCAAATTTATTAACTTAAAATGCCTAGGTACTATATAGATATAGTCACATCTTCACTCTACAAATGCAGAAAGCACGCTGCGAAGCTGCAACATTTATAATGCCTCTTCTACAAACTAATTTAGGTGATAAGGACATGCACATTACTTTTGGTCCTTCACTTGTAAACAACACGAATCTATACCTTTTTATTATGAAAAGCAAAAAACTAAAATCAAAATCATTTATTAGACAAAGATACAAATGATAGAGGCACATTTAAACTACTTTGTTCCCTAGGACCAATCAATAAAGCACTATGCAGCAAACCAAAATGCTGTTCAAAACACTCCTTAGGCTGGAGCATATGTGCTGAGGAGCTGCTTTCCATCTCTTTAACTGGCTGCAGGCAGCATGTTCCGAGGAAAGGAACCCTTCCCTCAAAGCCTTGTTGCTCAGAGTGTGATGAAGATATTAATTTCCATAGCTGAAGAACAGTCTCTTAACTCAGGCAGAAGATGTGACCTTTGTGCTGTCCTTTTAATATGTCTGATGCAGGATGATAATTTTTTAGAAATTTAATCTTGTGGAAAAATAATAAAGAAAACCAACACATCATGCCAAAAGAACATGAGAGAAAAGGGGGATACTAAGTCATCAGGTGTTTACAATGCCTTAAAGTCTGTAATGTTTTCTTGAGACTTCAAAATAAAAGGTTCAGAACTAATGCAAAACAGAGGAGCTCTCAGGCTGTCTCCTCCCCTGGAAGGATGCCTGGTATCAATGGGGACCTGAGTGATGGTCACTTGGCCGAGTCATGGGCCACTGCCCCTAGTTAGTCACTTCAAGATTTCCAGATGCTTCCCATTGTCTAAGCTATAGAAACCACCTAGAAAGAAAGACACAGATCTGATCCAGTGACCATGCACCATGTCCCTAGACACACACCCTGCACCTACTGCCAGTAACAAAGCCCTGGGCCACCACAGAGTGTGCTTCTTGATAAATAACAGTAAATGCTGTCAGGCAGCTAATGGCTCCAATTTCAGGTCAAAGATTGTAGTCAGAAATCAAGCAGTAAAACAGCTTCTCTAAATGTTACTAGCAAGAGTTAAAATACAAGAACGACAGGAAACACATAGAGGGGTGTACGTTCATGCACACAGGAATACCATTACCTTGTGCTGTGCTGACCAGTTTTTACCTGCGGAACTACAGGCCAGTCTCACCTTTGTCCCCAGCAAGATCATGGAGCAGATCCTCCTGGAAACTATGCTAGAGCACATGGGAAATAGGGAGGCAATTGGTGACAGCTAACATGGCTTCACTAAGGGCAAACCATGCCTGACAAATCTGGTGGCCTTCTACAACACATTTACAGCATTGGTGGATAAGGGAAGGGCAACTGACATCGTCTACTGCGACTTGTGCAAAGCATTTGATACAACCATGACATCCTTGTCTCTAAATTGGAGACATAGATTTGATGGATGGACCACTTGGTGAATAAGGAATTGGCTGGTTCATCACACTCAAAGAGTTGTGGTCAATGGATTGATGTCCAAGTGAAGACCAGTGACAAGGGGCATTCCTCAGGGGTCGGTGTTGGGACCAGTGCCGTTTAACATCTCTGTCACTGACAAAAGTGGGATCGAGCGCACCTTCAGCAAGTTTGCCAACAACACCAAGCTGTGTGGAGCAGTCAACACACTGGAGGGAAGGGGTGCCATCCTGAGAGACACTGACAGGCTTGAGAGCCGGGCCTGTGCACACCTCATGAAGTTCAACTGGACCAAGTGCAAGATCCTACACATGGGCCAGGGCAATCCCAAGCACAAATACAGGCTGGGCAGAGAACGGACTGAGAGCAGCTCTGAGGAGAAGCACTTGGGGGTTTGGTTGACAACCTGGCAATGTGCATCTGCAGCCCAGAAAGCCAACCGTATCCTGGGCTGCATCAAAAGAAGCACAAGCAGAAGTTGAGGGAGGTGATTCTCTCCCTCTACTCCGCTCTCGTGAGACCCCACCTGCAGTGCTGCATCCAGCTCTGGGGCCCCCAACGTAAGGAGGACAGGGACCTGTTGGAGTGAGTCCAGAGGAGGCCACGAAGATGCTCAGAGGGCTGGAGCGCCTCTCCCACGGAGACAGGCTGAGGGAGTTGGGGTTTTTCAGCCTGGAGAAGAGAAGGCTTCAGGGAGACCTTAGAGCAGCCTCCCAGTACCTAAAGGGACCTCCAAGAAAACTGGGGAGGGACTTTTTACCACAGCATGTAGTGATAGGATAAGGGGGGAACAGCTTTAAAATGAAAGGGGGCAGATTCAGACTAGGTATTAGGAAAAATTTCTTTACTGTGAGGGCGGCGAGGCGCTGGCACAGGCTGCCCAGAGCAGCTGTGGGTGCCCCATCCCTGGCAGTGCCCAAGGCCAGGTTGGATGGGGCTGGGAGCAGCCTGGTCTGGTGGAAGGTGTCCCTGCCCATGGCAGGGGGATGGAACTAGATGGTCTTTAAGTCCCTTCCAAACCAAACCATTCTATGGTTCCATACTGCACAAATGAAAGATAAACAGGGTAGTCTGAAATTGACCAGCCACCACTTACCACAAGTGCCAAGGTAAATAAACACAAATCAGTAACAAGGTATGGCTCACAAACCAGATACAAAGTATATTTCTTAAATGAAAACGGTCTTTGAGTGAAATAGACCAACCCACAGTCATGCTCAACGGGGATAGCACCTAGAGCTTTATGATTTGGGATTCTAAGCTTATACACTAGTAGATCATGACAGAAATTAAATAAACTGGATGGAAATAAATGTAATTGAATTTCAGGATAGACCCTTGTAGTTTAGGAAACCTATGAGCAAGCAGAAAGAGACCGGAGACAAGGAAGAAAAAAAGCTCATGGGTAAGTCTGCTGAACAAACCAGCACAATTTAAACAAACAAACAAAACTAAAAAAAAGATGAAATTGAAGAACTTTCATTTACTGTACATATTTTGTGCTATCAGTATCAAATTTTAACTGAAGATCTTAAAAGGTGTTCTAACAAGTAAGTGTAAATACTTGCTATTTTTTAATTCCTCCACAGTCAACATTTAGTCACTAATTATACAAGAACATTACAATCAGCATGTGACAAAAAAAACCCCAACAAACCAACAAAAAGCACACACAAAAAAATGCCACCAATCTTTGATTCTTGGAAGAATTTTCCATTACCATATCAAAGGGGGGTTTCAGATTAAAGTTCAGCATCTCTTTTAAGTACCGCTCATGCAACAGAGACTTCAACAGCATCTATTCAACAGCACAGCATACCTCCACTATTAAGGAATCTTTCACAATAGTCAATCTTAACTTGTCTTAGTTTCATGCCTACTCCTGCTGTGTTATCTAGTTAAAATAAGATCGATAGCCAGCTATTAATTATGGATCAATGTTTAATTACCAGTTCCAAAATTACTGTCATAATCAGTTGCACAGATAACATGATTTCTATGTCCCGTGTTTTATTAAAATGCTATGGAGCGGGGAATAGATGAGTATACACCTAACTGATTCACAGATAGCTAGAAATTGGCTTTCTCAGCAGAGAGTATTAAAGAAGGAAATTTTCTGTAGAAAATCCTTAGGGTATATGCTCAAAGCTGCAGATTACAGTCTCAAACATGCACAGAAAGACTGGACTGACCAAGGCAATAATGAGCTGAACTACTCACTACGGGTGTGGTCACAGCAACAACAAAAAAAAGTATCAGTTGAGATTAAGTCACCCTGGAACCGTACCTGTGAGTGAACCCCCAAAACAGGGAGGGGGAGAATCATATCTCTAAGCAATAAATGAATACGTTTCCAATGTTTGCTGAAAATTAATCTTACAAATAAGAGCGGGGAAAATATAGCAGAGAAATTATCTCCTTCTAGGAAACAACCAAACCCCAAGTGTTTCTAAACCCTCATCTCACTTTTCTGTATTCCCAAGAGAATCTCAACATCTTCACACAATTCCTCATAGCATTTTTGTTGGCAGTCAGCAGCCAGAAAGACCAAATGAAAGTTTTTTTTTTCTAAAAAAAAATTGCCACACGCACTGACAATATTCCAGAGAAAGACAGGAGGAAACAATCACTGAGATACCTGTAAAGAAAACACAATTCATCTATTGACAATTTATCTAGTGCCTCAGGAGGCAGATCAATGAAAAAACACTTGCTTTTATAGCAAAAAACCACTTTTAATGAATCCTAAACATACCCGAGCAAAGTAAGCAGTCTCTCTGGGTAAACTGGTTGGGAGTTCAGATGGGAGGGCCAGGAGGAAGGGTTTATTTATCCACAGCCAAGTTTAAGACCACAGGTGTCCCAGCTAATCCTCAACCTAATGTCATATTCATGACGGCTGTCTCTTCTTATTTAATTTGCCCTATCCCCTCATTATACCTACATAAGGTACACATAAAGATAAATAAATGCAGCTTTTCTGTTTCAAGACAAACTGTGAATATGTGTGCCAGAGCTGGATTGCTGCCAAGGCAGAAGTTCCACCGATCAGCACAGAACGGAAAAAATAATTTTTAAGATTTGTTTTAAAACATATCACAGTCTAAAGTTATATTCATGTTTTAATTTCCTTCTTTCATCTTGAAAAAGGGGTTCAATAACAATGTATTTAATGTAACTTCCAGGGAGGAGTGGGCCAAACACCTGGTCCACTTTGGCATTTCAGTTTGGTCTAGAGTTTGAAGAGGGCTTTCTACTGATATGGTTTAGGTACCTATAGATAAAAACTGTTTGCGAAAGTCTGTAGGCTCCTGTATTTCCTACTTATAAATGTAAAACCTTAAAAATCATAGCAAAACTTTCAACCTGGAAAAGCCTGAAAAGTGAAACAGTCTGAAATATCAAGAAATTTTCAAGAACTTAACACAAAGCTAAGAAAAATGTATGCATTTTGCATTGAAGTGGCTTCTGAAGTCATGAATTTAGGTATTTTCTGTAATGTTTTCTGTTGCGTGGAAGACCATTAAACTCAGAGCTGATCGCTTCTTAAAGACAGAACTTTCTCTGTTCAGCATTAATGAGGCTTTATAGGTATTCAAGTCTAGGTATTGAAGGCATCTGCAGTGAGCAACCTTGTACAGTTCCCTATTTGTAACATAGATATTGCTCAGCGGATTCAACAGGAATACTGTTTAATTCCATATTTCCACACTCATCCCCCTCCCCCCCTTTTTTTTTTTCTTTAATATTTTAACTTGCATGAAATTTGAAAATGTTACAGCAGGACTGAGGACCATTTTGAAGGCTAGGATAGGGTTGCGTAATGCACCAGCCAATCAGCCAATCTGCTCACTGTGTTAGAAAACTGGAGAGTTACCTTAAGCATTTTTTTTTTTTTTTATGATTCTGATTTAATTGTTCCTCATTTATATTCATCGCTGAAATCCACTGCATCTGAAGCTATTTTGAAAACACAGCATTTTCCCAAAGGGCCCAGCTCAACTCCCATTCAAATAAACAGCCTTCAATGGAGCCTATTTGTTGCTACCCAACAAGATCGAATTCTGCTGCAGAGTGGTCCCTGGAGCGTTTGTCACAGCTCTTTACAAATATTGTTCCAGTAAGAACAGGTCTAAATACGCTTGTCCACATGCTCTGCAGACAACTGAAATCTATCTTTTATCTTCTTGAAACACTTGGTCAGATTTAAACTCCAAAAGCACAAAGAACGGAATCTATCAAGAATATTAAAATAGTATAAAAAAATAATTTAATAGTTATAAAAAGATAAAGAGCCAAAGGGAAAGCAGAAGGATGATAAAATATTTTCATGTGATAGGATCAAGTACCATCTATTGCACCCCTAAAATGAAGTTACACAGAAAAATATTTGCGTATAGATTATGACAGTATACAACCAAACTTCCAAAAAGCTTGTTGCAACCCAGCTATGAAAATCACGAGTTTTGAAATAATAAGAAATTTTGAAACAGTGTCCAAACAGCACTCTTATAGTAAGTCACTAAGGTTATTAAGAAAGATTTTAACTCTCACCATGTACCTACGCACACAGCATTACCAAAACAACATAGTTTAAGACTGCTATTTCTTGATTATACCCTTACTGTACGGAAGACCATACCTGTGAAAAGAACAAAGTAGTAAGCTTTGAGAAGAGGACAGGTTTTGCTGGTTTATGGTAAATGAATGAAGTAACAGTGTAACTTCTGCTCTGAGCTAAGTAGCGAATGATACAAATGAGAAAAACTCTTTTCAAGGAAGGACTCATACTCTCAGATACCTTATCCTACTTCGTAGAATAGAAATCCAGACTTCGGCTGATGAACTTTCTTGTAGTCTGAAGTCTGAGACAGTGGAAGATTAGAT
Source organism: Falco rusticolus (assembly GCF_015220075.1). Classification (NCBI taxonomy): domain Eukaryota; kingdom Metazoa; phylum Chordata; class Aves; order Falconiformes; family Falconidae; genus Falco; species Falco rusticolus. The sequence continues at coordinate 17,636,869 of NC_051190.1, forward strand.
TATTTAGATGGGAATTCTATAATGTAACATTGCAAAAATGAATAGCTTTGTACAGGAAAGCATTTTACTTTGAAATGAAGAACCTGATTTGTATCGATGTGGTTCTTGAAAACAGTCTACTTGGAAAGCACAGATCTTGGGAGATTCTCCCAATATCTGTCAGAGTTCAAAACCAGAACAATAAAATGTGATTTACGATACAAGTTCAATATCTCTATTTCCTAAGTAACACACACAAAAAAAATATTGAAGTTTTTTTTTTTTAAAGTTAGCCACCATAGTATCCCGAGATTAATACTCTTTGAGAATCTGAGCTGATATGCAGTATTTCTGCGAGGTAACTTATGGGAACACTCCATGTTTTGAGAGATGAATGAACTCCTAATTTCTACCTGTACCTCAAATCCCCACTCCAGCACCTGATAAAGACAGAGCTTGAAACTGAGTTCAACCAGAGCACCTTCTACACTTGACTGAGATGACTCTGTCTAGACAACGCTGATACTCAAACCCTACAAAAGCCGTCCATATCAGAGCCCTACAAGAACAGTAGGGACAAACACAAAATCAGTGAGGTTACCTCCTGAGTTCCTTCTCATAGGATCATAGTGACATAAGTCACGCTGGTAGGAACGCATCTTCAACCATATAACGTGTACGCACCAAACACTGTTGGGACTGACAGGATTGCTCATCAACAGAAACATTTAAAGATGTATGTATACAGATAAATATACGTATATACACGTTTATGTGTATGTATATAGACACACTCTCTCCCTGTCTCTGTGTGTGTGTATCTATACATGTATACATGAAATTGATGAACACCGAATCAGCTAACCCATTGTACTGAACTGCCAAACACCACATTCGCCATTAAAAAGGGAAAGCTGGGCACAAAAGTTTTCAGACTTAAAACCGAGCTAGCTCACTTCCTCCAGGTTAAAAGACAAACCACCCAAAAGTAGACATACAATGCCAGTTACACTCAGCACCAACACCACGCTGTATCTGACAGCCGTCCCGCGCAGCCCCAGCAGCAGAACCTGAGGAACAGAGCTGGCCAGAAACAAGCTTTGGTCGCTCTGGAGGCTTTTCCTTCTGGGAAAACGCTTATGCTCAGAAGCATGGGCCAAAGTAGATTGCCATGCAGCTGTTGATCTGATAAAAAAAAGACAAAATAAAGAGGCTGGTTGCCAAAGGCACCAGAGCTGTCCAAAATGTACATATCTCATTTTACCTTTGTATGTCTGCTGTTGAGGTGATCACAGAACTCCTGCTACACCTCAAGAGAGCTCCTGAAGGCGAGCTCTTCAGGGAGGCCCGTTTACTCTTTGCCATCACATTTCTGAGATTCAAGACCACTGGGAAACCAGAGCTGTGAGCGGTTTTTCCTGGGAAGCCAGAGCTGTGAGCGGCTTGTCCAGCTGAGCACAACTGGGTGACCTGGCTCCAGCCGCTCTGCCACCAGCACAGAGCCAAAGCCAACCCAATGCCGCCACCCCGAACGTGTTCAGATAAACGACGCTACTTCACGCACGGCGTCACCCGTTTCTGCTACTGAAATAACTCGAAGTACTCTGGTTTTTCGGGGCAGGGGGGATGTCGGAGCTGGCGCCTCAGGTCACACTCCGGGCCGTCCCGCCCCGCCGCGCCCGGACCTTTGCCCGAGGCCGCCGAGCACGAGCGAGCGAGGCCGCCCGGTCTGTTTGCGGCCACCGCCGAGCGCACGGCGCGGCTCCAGGCGACGAAACCCGAGCAGCCGCCCGCGCTCCGCCAGGGGAACGGGCGCGCACAGCGGGAGGCTGAAGCGGGGGGGCCCCGCCGGCCGCAGGGGAAAGGCGGCTTCGGGGGGCGGAAAGCGGCGCTTGAGGTGGCGGGGAGCGCGGCGGCTCGTGAGGAGCAGCTCCGCAGCGCGCCAGGTGCGCGGCCCGCCGCCCCCCCTCGGCGCCCGGGCCGCCAGCAGAGCCGGCAGAACGCGGCGGCTGGGGCCGGGCTCACTCACCGGGAAGCTGCCCCGCAGGCGGGCGTATCTCAGGGCCAGGGTCCGCAGCGCAACCGCCGCCCGCCCCGCCAGGGGAGCCGCCATCTTAGCCGCGCCGCCTGCCCTCCCGGCGGCCGCTGTCCCCGCCCTGCCCCGCTCCCCGGGCGGAAGCTCGGCGCGGCCCCGTGGCGCCCACCCCTGCGGAGGGGAGGAGAGGGGCCGGGCATGGCGCCCGGGCGGCGGGCGGGCTGGGTGCCGCGGGCAGGGCGGGGAGCGGCGGCCGCCGTGAGGGAGGGGCGAACGGCCTGAGCGCGGGTGGGCAGCGGCGGCTCCGTGGGGAAGGCGGGAGTCGGGGACCCCATGGAGGGCCTGGGCAGTGAGAGGCGACAGCCCCGAACGGCGGGAGGTACTGCCTTGGCTGCTTGGCCTTCTGGCTTTCTCCCTCATGACTAAAAGCATTATTTTATATTTTTTTTAAATAGGAAATACTAAATTAACCCAGGCTAATAAGCCCTAATAAGGCCTGCCGGGATGCAGTTGACTCTACATAGGCGCTTTAATCTGTACTTCACAAAATGCCTCTGTTCGTTCTTCACCCGCAGGTAAAGCCTGTTAGTCAACACCAAAACTGAGACCCAGAATTCAGACCCACCTGGGCGATGGTGCTTAAGACCAGAGTGCTGGTAGATCATGACCCTTCACACGGATATAAAATCTAACATATGAGTTCCCAGTCTGAGCTGTGGTTTCACAAGTCCCAGAAGCCAGGTTTGAGAAAATACCTCATTCCATCCATCAGGAATGACTTAGGGGCTAGTGTGGGCACAGGTGTAGCGTGTCCATAATCTGAAGCGAGTTCAAGAGTCAAATGACCTGGTCTCTTGCAGATACAGTCTCTATGTGACCCCACTGAGCTTTTCTGTGTCAGTTTCTGGTAAATGTACACTCTGGATAATCCACCTATGAGTAAGGGATAGTTGACTTTAAATAGTTTGCACAAATTACCTATTAACAATTATGGTTTGAAAAAATATTTGTGAAAACTGAGCAGCAGATAAGATACTCATACAATTGACAACGGTTCATATAAAATTCACCTGTATTGAAGCATGCAGTGTTTAGCATTATATGCAAGCATTAGTTATGCTGAACATCATTTACGCTGTGGTTTATGATTAAATAGTTGGATAAACAAAACAGTCAAATCCCTATCTTCTAGTCTAGGATTTGAGTAGGAACAAAGGAGAATGCTCCTGTCAGTGCTTAGAAGTTACACTCCTAAATGTGTTTTTTAAAAAAACCAACAACTTCTTTATTGGAATTTAATCAGTAAATAAATTACACTGCTATTAGAAAAAACCCTGCAATTTCATAAAAACTGAGGTGCTAGAAAAATCTGAAATTGAACAGTTTTGTCTTTGTCATGACAACTTAAGTAATGTAATATGCTTCAATAAAGAATCTGAAGATGCACCTTTTTGATAGCATTGAGCAATAATGTATGGTACCAGTATTAACCTAGGTATTACTGTGTGCTTGTTCTTTCAGAATATTATATACTGACTTTGGTATTATGTTGGAGGAAATATAATTTCATTTTTAGCTTCATGACTGTGGTTCAGTAAGCACAGTGTTTCCTATTCATACAGACTATTATGGCTGTCTGCATTAGTTTTATATATATATATAACAGGTATATAAGCTTTCAGATAAAGTGTGTGGATTGCATGCAAGGCTATCATTTAATGCTGTGAGGAGCATATCATTGTGTAATACAAATAGTGAAGAACCTTCTTTACTATACCTTCTTCACTATATTTTTTATTGTTTAGATTTAATAAATGGAAAAACCACAGCAAATACACAGTCTGGGTTAATCACCAAGACATGATTTTTTTTTTTGTATCTCTAGGGTTGAGGATACCTGATCTTTAAAGTATGAGGAGAAAAGGTATAGAGATTCATTGTCTTCACATTCAGTTTCCTTCGATGTATGTGTAAGCCAAAGAAAATTTAGGTCGAACAGGTCTCTGAAGCAATTAGCAGAGCAATGCAGGCACCAGCTTTCTTGGAGTATTGGGTACAAGGATATGTGTGTGGGGGTGCAAAGGAAAAGATAGACATTATCAATTCTTGTTAAGAAATTCATTTGGAATGCAGAAATTTGGGAACAGCTAAGGAGTAATCCCAACACAGCATCCTCACAAAGAAGGAGGGAAGGGAAGCGAACTGCAAAATAAATAAGGGTAAAGAAAGAGAGGCTGATTTCAAAGGATATTCCTTCTAGGCTTTCAAACATTCCTCCCTGTGTCTATCATAGGTATGCAGCGTTTGAAGGTATTGCCTTTCTCGTATCTTCCCCTGGATGCATAAAAAACTAGATTGTAACTAAGCTTTTTAGCAGTGGTCTACTTAATGCAAAACTACTGGTAATGTTTTTGCAGTTATGCTTAAAGAAACATCGCATAAGGTATACCTCTTTACAACTTATCCTTAAGTCTAAATAGTTGATAGCATTCAAGTGAAAACATTTAAAAACCAAAAACGTTACCTTATCACAGGTAAAGCATAATTTTAAGTGGTTTTGCATTTCCTCTTTATTGCAGCACTACTTGTTAACAATGAAATGGTATATTCATTTTCTCACCCACACAGATTACCTCCCAAACCATTATTCGCTAAAGATGGATATCACAACCAGCACATGGATGGTGTATCCAGCCATTCAGAAAGGTTGTTTATCATTAACTTCTCATTTAACCATAAAACCATTGGACAAATACGAACTCATTATAGCTAGCAGAGCTGAATAGAGGGTTTTTTCTTAATAATTTTTCCTTAGTAATATATCTGATCTTATGCTTATTATACATGTCAGGAATAAAACCACTACTACAGCAATGAAGCAGGGATCATTTATGTTTTCATGGGTAGGATACTCTTCTAATTTTGACTCAAATAGAATTGGGCCAAATACATCTTTCCTAATTTACATGATTAGTCTTACAACTTCAGTAGAGTACCTGCAAGTCAGGCAAGCCCTCAGACTTTTGCTTTTGCTCGCCCTGCGTGCTCTAGTCCATTTTTGATGGTCTGTAGCCCCTTTTTTTCAGAAAACTGTAAACAGTGGACTGAAGGACATTTCGTTGTGTGCATATTACTGTATTGATTTTTGTGTTGCCTATAGAACTTGAGCCTTCATATCACAGATCAAAATCATAGATTTCAAATCATAGATTTCTTAGAGAACAACTGAATCTGTATGTGAAAGATACACCACACATAGCATCCCCAAGAAGAATGCATGAGGGTAGTAAAACTGCAACACACTCACTAAAATAGTCCCATTATAGGTGACTGAAGAACAGGAAACAAGATTGTAGAGTGAGTCTTATGATGCCACTATAGAGTACAAGTCCTGATGCATGTCTCCTTCAGCCTGTGATACTGTCTCAGTCCTTCGCTAGTCCTCATTCCTTCTCTCTGTTCATGGCGGCTTGTATCCAAATGTAAAACCAAAAATAAAAATTTATGGTAAGTGGTAAATATAGCAATGAGTGGTAAATATTACAATGAGAAGTAACAATCTTTAAGCCTAGAAAACAGGAGGAGGATGAAAATAAAGAACGAAAAATGGTGTATTAGAACTGTAAATTACCTCCTAGGTCACAGTGTTCAGTCGTTGCATACAGCCACAAAATTTCCATTCATTAAAAACATATTTTAATATAATGGGAAGGATCCTGGAAGAAAGCAGGATGGGGTGTTTTTTTGCTAGGTAAGATCGAACGTTCTGGTTGCCCTGTCTTCAGCAAATGTATAATCTCTACCCATGGCTGCATCATCAATCTATGTAAATATCAGTTTGCCTTTTTCATTTTCAAACTGCACCTCGGCTATACATAGTGAAACTTGTATGTGGCTGGGAGCAAAAGAGTAAAGTGAAGCCTTAAAACAATCTTTGCATCTTCTGCTTGATGCTCTGGGAAGTCAGGGTGCTGCATTTTAACAGTGTGGCAAATTTGATGTTTAGTTAAAGCTGAAAACTGAAAAGAAGTGGCTAAAACAGGGGAAAGATTAAATAATAACATGCAGGAATGAAGAGAAAAAGTAGTGAAGCAACCCACTTTAAGAAGATTTATAGCAAGAGAAGCAGCACCGAGGGGAGCAATAGTAACAGTAATGCTCCACCTTTTTGATATCTAACCATTTGACTCTATGTAAAAAGGAAACATCCAGAATTTATGACCTAAATTAATTGGCTGAAAACAGTAGAAGTGATGCATCAATTTACAAGAAATGTACTGCTACCTTTTGCCAGCAGCCCACTGTGTAATAAGGCAGACAAGGGAGTTCAGGTTTCTCAGCCAAGATAGACTGTAGGTCTATAACACTCAGTTCCAACAACATTGAGAACCCTGATATTGTGGGTAGAAAGACAATTTTATTGAACTTCTGTCAGAGACAATACAGGACCGTGAATACAAAAAGTGTAAAGATCTGAGCTGTGGGATACAGTGGAAGAAAACAATCTCTTAGAGGCTGGACCTCTTTGATAAGATGTGACTATATCCCCACAAAGACTTTGAAACCTTTAAAAAGTATAGACAATCTAAATTCAGGAAAGAAATGTCCAACAGTCTGGAAGAAAAAAAAAGGTAAAGAGTTACTTGGGGGAAAGAAATGGAGGTTAGAATAACAGCAAAACAGTTGATATAATGAAAAGGCAGGCTCTGTCATGTGTGTGTTAAGCATTTTAGTCTATTATGCATGCAAACATTCTAAAAAGAAGCACTGATTTATTAAATATGAAGCAAAATGTTGGCTAGATCAATAATATTATGTATATTGTATTTAAAAACATATTTGACAGCAAGCTATTATATTTAAAAATGTATTTAACAGCAAGCTATCTAGAGTGTAAAGGAAAGTTCACAGATGAAAAGATAGCCTGGACAGTCATATGTGGAACATCCATACCCAAGGGCACATGCTTACTGATAGGAATCTGTGAACTCTGTGTGTGCTGTGCAGTAAAGCTCTTTAACTATTTCACAGCAGGGCTGGAACACCCATGCAGAAGAATAAAGGCAAGATGTCGCTGACTTAAGATTTGGATACTGACAGAACAACCGTTGTTATGTAGAATTGTTGGTGTCCTGCACAGTGTCTGCAAAAAGGTGAGCATTTTCCAGGAATGAAAACTGGATACTGCTTGAGACTGTAGACAGTTGTAGCTAAAAAATCAGTGTTTTCTTTATCAAAGGGAGGCTAGGCAAATTACAAAAGCTATAGTTGTTCACATCACATCTAATCCATGTTTTAATTCACAGGTTGCAAAATATATATAGCATGTTGTCCCAACCTGTTATAGGACCTGAAATTGTCTATTGTAATTAATTTCTAAACCTGTAGGGTGAAAGGGCTGCTGATATGTGAGGGGTAATTTTTTCGTGATGAATTTTATGGATTGCAGAAGGAGGGAAATTGATTTTTCTGCCGAAATAAGTATTGATTTTAAAGTAGCTTTCTATGCTACGTAGTTTGGGGTCATGGGGTACTATTTCAGTGGATTTTGTAGATCACTTGCTGTGTTTTCCTATTTCAATAAAATCTTTTGGCATGACTGCAGGTTTCACTTTCATTACAATTGGTTGGACACTACCAAGTGCTTCAATGATCATGGAAGTTCATGAAAACCATAACCTTTCTGAACAGCCTAACAGAGAAGTGCAGCACTGTGTAAAAAATCTTATAGCAAAACCTGAATGCACCACTAGAGAAAACTGAACTGCCTAAACATAAAGCAGGGTATTTGGTGCATATGCTCACTGTTTTGTTGTCTCGACCATGTATTTGGACATTTACAAGTATGTAACATAAAGGATGATTTTTCGCCTTAGCTGGTGACAAGTACACCTAATGGAGTTGTGCTGTCTGCAGTCACTACTGTATGTAGACTGCATCACCCATGGTTTGAAAAGATCCCAATGCCTTAATGACATCTTCAAATAGCACTTGTTTATAAAATGTAACTCCTGGGCTTGTTCCTCAAACCACACAGAGATATGGTATGTACTATGCACTGTACTATACTATATAAAGGATATTATATGTGCTGGTATCTGACCCAGCACAGACTATTCAGGGTTACTGGGTGTCCTGCATCAATTTCCCATTCAACAATTGCTGCCTCTCTATACTGTTTATTCCCTTCCAGTTTACACCTCCTTCCGTTTCTTCAGATAGTGTTTCAGTAGTTTTTAGTCTTTGTATTTCAGACATCGAGCCATTTCATTTTTACTTTTTCCTGCACTGACCTCGTGTCATTCATTAGTGGACAGTGTCATCATCAAGCCTTCAAGGGCTTGCCGTGAGAGAATGTAAATGTCAAACATGAATTCTCCCAAAGTGCTTCTATATGAAAAGGCCAAAGTTTGTAATTTTTTCCTTTCTTTCCATTTTTGGTATGTTATATGGACTCAGCTCTGAGACCAGCTGTGAGGAAAAGAAGAATATCTACAAAACCACACAGATAATGTTATGGTGATTTATTTTTTAATCTGTTCCCTTTGGAATAGAAACTGGTAGTGAATAGCAATCTTCCTACACATAGTGGTGGTTAGGGGTGCTTTCAGGTGTCTCTTTTGCTAGCTAACGTATCAATTACCACCTAATGTATCAATTGTTCAAAACCAAAAATGTAGTGAAAATGTAAGTTTCTGGAGTAGTAAAAACAGGCTGTGAATGTTTCTGAAGGTCCTTTCAAATTACGTGCAGGAAGCCTTTAGGAGCCTGATGGGAACATAAATATAATTGAATAAGAATTGACCATGCTTACAGTGGGCTGTAAATATTTTGTAGCCAAAATAGTTGACCAGAATTCCTACTACATTTGCAAGCGTCGCCTCCCCTGCACAGAAAAAAGGAGGACTGTAAATAATCTGCATTAGTATTTGCTGTTTGAGTGGTGTTTGCAAATTCTATGGACATTCAAAGAGAAGATGGGAAGCCTGGCAAAAAGCAAAGGCTGTGTCCTCATGGGACAGTATATATGAACAGATTAGTAGGGAGGGTAGAGGCTCATGGTTGCTTTCTACATAGATGCATTTTACTCAGTAGAAGAAGCTATATCATTTACCAGCTAAGGAACATCATTTTGGTAAAATGTTTTTTAGTTTTTAAGCAGAATAACTCCAAAATGTTTTGCTTATGAAGATTGTTACTATCTGTAATAAAAAATATACATTCAACTAATTTTATAAACTCATGGATATGGACATACGCAAATAATGACACATTCAGATCTTACGTGCATGCACACATACACACTATGGGGTTTTCATGCTTCAGGAAATAATAATAGAAAGCTTTTTTTCTACTAGTAGAGCTAGGAGGAATCAAAAAGAACTTCCCCATGGCCTATCTTTTTAGTAGCTTCTACAAGAGTATGTAGGAATTACCATATTTTTAATTAATATGCATTTGTTAAACAGATCAAAATGGGAATGCTTTAGCCATCAGCCTGGCTGTAGTATAGCCTAAAAATTTTCCTCTTTTGCATTCTGCATTAAAAAGGAAATTGGAATAAAATTTCTCCAAGCAACTGATAGTTCTAGTACCCATCTGATTTAGTAAAGTAGCATTTGTAATCTCAGCTGTTACATTTAACACTATCGGGTACAGCTTCTGTTATGTATATTGTCCTTAATAAATGTGTTTTGATGGTTTCTCTAGGAAAGCTGGGAATGTTTTAGTTCATAGAAGCAAGTCTACAATCAAAATTCTGCCCCAATGGGTATTTATGTACTCCTGTCTGTGCTTCAGAAAATGTTGAATTTTGTCTTAAGTAGAAAACCAGTGAAGACCAATTCATTAAAAACAACAGCCATAGGAGGTATGTGATTTGTTTTGAGAGTCATTTAGGCTCAAAATTCATACTGTAATAAAAATTCAGGGAAACAATAGAAAATCTACATGGACAGCTCATTTAAAGGCTGTGATGATCTTCTCTTTGAAATTAAGGTAATATGCATCTAAAGCATAGTATTCTGAGAAGACCACTCTTTTATTCACTTTTGATTTAGCTTTTTGATTTAGCTTCTTTACACTTTTAACATATTTTTAATGAGTGTTGAGCTATATGTTGAAATGAATCCGTTTGTTACTCAAGGCTACACGTGGCTTACTTGATGGAATTCAGAGTAGGATTCCTGACAAATCACAGATTTTGATGGCGTAAATGCTAGAAGTAAACTTTCTTATTCTGCTGGTTTCTGGGAACATAGTTATTACAGTTCTGTACAAAATATGAACTTGCTAATACTAATCAACCTGCAGATATTAATGCAAGTCCATACTGTAGAAATACCCAAGTCATAATTTAAAAAAGACTTTTAATATTGCCAATGAATAGACACCCCACCCCTCACCCCCAATTCTAATGAAATTTATATCTATGTAAAAGTTTATGAATGTTCCCTTCAATAATTGCATATAGTATTGCCAGAGAGGAAAGAAAAACAATGCTGTATAACTCATATGACACATGCAACTGCCTGACATTTTTCAACTGAAAACACAATTATTACCACCCTGTAAACCTGAAAATTATTACAGTTAACTCATTACTTCAGAACAACAAATAACTGAGGAATTTGCAAAATACATCAGTGTTCTGTGAAGAAAAGAAGAATTTGTTAGGCAATAACTGTTGTGAATTAATCACTTAGCTTTTATGCTAAGTTTGATCTTGGGATACAGCATATAAATATGAGCTGTAGTCAATAAACAGACAATGAACAGGCTTGAGAAGGGATTTATCTCTTGTCCAGAGTTCCTGAAGAATAGCAATGAGTATTTTAACCCTCACCTCTCAATGTAAGGACCAGTTTGGTTCATGCTGTTTTATATAAGAAGCACAGACTTAAGCAGTGGCACTGCGCCTTATGCAAACTTGTCACCAGTATATCCTGCAGAAGTCTCTCATTCTTCTCAGACCACTGGGAGTCGTAAGTGAAAAAATTCTGGCACCATATAAAGCACAGAAGATATATATATGTATATATATGTGTGTGTGTGTGTAGATATCTATATATATATAATGGAGACCCTTACTGATAGAAGTTTTATATTAAAATACATGCTAAAATATTGCATAAGGTCTTTCTTCTACTGGTTTTTGTGACATTCTGCAATATTTTCCTTCCTAATACCTCCAGTTTCTTCCTGCTTATTCAAAATTGTGAGGAAGTTTCAGTACACCTAATATTCCAGACATTGCTAGCAAGCATGTACAGATTAATTGCATGTAACAGATAAAATTGCATAGAATTGTTGATGTAGCACAGTCCTGCCCGATTGCATCTGTGCTGTCAGACTGAACAGGTCTGTCTTAATAACCCAAGAAGGCTGGGGGAGTGGGAGTCAGCTCCATAAACCTCCACCCAAATGAGAAAATCAGTCCTCAACGAACAGTGGGTACAGACCATCAGAAATCATTTTTCTTGATGAGCAGATGGAGAAATGTGTTTTTGAGGGTAGGCTGTTAAGTTTTTGAAAGGCAACGATCAGAGGTGATTTTAGCCTCAGCTGATTATCTCTTAGGTTTTAGCTAAGACTAAATGCCAAGTTCAGAAGTCTCAGTGGTCTGCGGAATGAAGGGTGTTTATTGTAGGTGAAAGTTGAAGAAAAGAGACAAAGTCCACAAAAAGGAGAGTCCTTCCTTTTAGGACAGTGAACTGAAGTCAGGGATTGTTTCATGTTATGTGACACTTTTGTTCCCTCATATATGTGAAACCAAACTAGAGTTCATGTTTGTTATGCAATTTCTGCTCTTTTTGTGCAGAATGTTGGTTTTGTATATCTAAAGTACTCAGTCCTCAGGAAGACAGGATGGTCTGCAACTTAAAACAACAACAACAACAACAACAACAAAAGAAGGGGAAAGAAGAAAATAAAAAGGGCATACAGAAATTGTCCTCCTCATCAAAAAGGCATTAGTAGCATGTCCTTATGTTTGTGACATATTTCGAAGCCACCAAACAAAGCTGAAGCAAAAGCTCATGGAAGGATTTGGTGTTAGTTTATTTTGCCTCATTTCTTTTTTTGTCTGCTAAAAAGTACAGTAGTCACATATGACAACCCTCCTTTACAGACAAGATTGCCATCCTAACTTCATCCAGGTCATCTATAACTTAATGCTCATGGTGTCTCAAGGCAAGCGTTCTTCAGTTTTGCTAAGACTTCTCAGATACTGCAATGACACCTAAACAACGGTCCAATATTAAGGCAATTCACCTCATTTGTTGAAGTAAACTGAAATTTTCATCAGGGAGCTATTGCTTCTCATTTATAAAGAAAAACATCAGCTATTATGGTAATAATACAGAAAGCCTCATTAATTAAAGCACACAATAAAGAATAAAGCGAGTGTAAAGAAGCCAAGCAGATGGTGCACTATAAACAGACTTTAAACAGTAACCTTCACAGTAGGGGATGCTGTAGGTAAGAGTGCAACTTAACTTTCATTAGAACATTTTTATTTCTGTGTTTAGAACGTAAATGTATGTCCAGATATGTTCTTTGCTGAAAGTTGCATTATTCCGGAAAGCCTGAGAAAAAATAAAGAGTAATACAACTGCTTTCTAGTTACAGAGATTGGGGGGGCACAAGGGGCTATGCTGTAATGTTTTTACTGTTTTCTATCATTCCTTCTGCAGTTTTGAAACACACTGTAAAGAGAAATTTGCTAAAAACTTTTTCAGAAGAAGTTTGGTGGTTAGCGGAGGCAAAAGCAGGGGCATGTCTATAGTGCTCTATTTTGGGAGTGTGGAGTTGGGGGAGAGGAGGCTTAGGGAGTATTGCATGAAAGGAAGAGCCTTTGAAGTACCATTTTCCCCAAAGGGAGGGAAGAGGAGGGTAAGAAAATACTGATATATGTTAGTGGGAATTTTAAGACACAAACCCAGTAAAATTCCTCCATCCATATCCAGCATTCTTGTATGCCTAGAAAATTAAAATGTAACATGCCAGTTTCCCTTGCAAGCATCCAGAAAATATCTGTAATACAAACCTATAAATTGTTTTATTAGAGACATGATACCCATATAATTGTACATACCATAAAACTAGCAAAACTAGGTCTGTAGGAACTCAATACCCATGCAATAACTTACTACGAAGATTTATTTTAATGAATGAAATGAATGCTAAGAAAAAGCCTCTCTCTGCTTCAGAGCAGCAGCTCAAGAATATTGTTCGTATCTGCTGGGTAACTTAACTGACCAGCCCCAGGAATGACAGGTGCTCAGATCAGATACTTTGCATCCATACCTACACTCTTTGCAGACTCTTTAAACTCAGCCTGCATGTAAATCCCATCTGCCTTTGCAGACACTGCAGTGGGAGCAAGCTCAAGCTTTCTTTTTTTTGCCCAGTATCCTATGACTTCGGCAGGATAATAGGGAGGATAACAGAAAGACTAGCTCTGCAAATAGCTGAGGAGGACCTATGAAAGAGGGAGTTCTTGGCTATTAGGCAGGTTTGATGCAATAATCTGATAGCTCCAAAGCCATATCTGGGAGCTTTTGTTCTAAGCTTTGTTAAGAACATGGACTTTTTGCTTGGGGACAGTGAGGTTAAAGTAGCTCCTGTTCAGTCTTCTAATACTATTCAACCAATTAGGCTTTATTGGATTGCTCGTGAAATAATATATATAACTAGCTATCTGCGGTATACATTTCTGGTTCTTTCAGCTATGAGCTTTCTACCACCTTAGTGACATACATATTACAGTTTAACTTTATTGTTAATGAAAATCTAAGATTCATGGCAATACACTGACATTCCATTACTTTTTTTCTTCCTGATGTAATTGGCAATTAAGTCCAGTTTATTTTTGGTCTGGACATTCAATGGCAGAGAAAACAACAACCAAATAGTCCCTCTCTATAAAAAATTAAAAATAAAAGGAAAAAAGAAAAAAAAGGAACATATTAAGAAAATACTTCTGTGCTCAGGCAACTGTTACTTCAATTCTGAGCTGCACAATCAGGTGGAATTGGAGAAATTAATTCAATCTTCTGGGCTGACACTTTCAAAGTGGGCAGTAGGAAGCTTTGATTCCTTATACTCTAGCCCATTTCTTGTCTCAAGCATTTATTTTTTTTTGTTATCTCTGAAACTGCAGTTCCCTTATATAAATATCCAGTGTATGGTAGTATGTATAGAGTATATTCACAGTAATGTTGGGTTTGTGGCTGTTCTTCTAAGGTCTGGGATGATTCATTGGCCAACTTGCCCATACATTATACTTTGTTTTACAGGTCATAGTTTCAAAGGCAGCTCCATATGATGCTGCCACAATTCTCCTTCGGGTACCATCACCACTGACGTTGGCCTGCCTTCAGCATGCCAGTCCAACAGGCCACATAAGCTTAGGCAGCTCATGGTGGGGTTTCTTTTGATATATAAATGATCATATTTATCTGCTTCTTGAATGTGGCAATAACAAGAGACAAACCCTATCTCTTGAAGAAAACTCAGTTGTTAATAAAGTTTTCAGTCATCCATCTGAAAAGATATCTAGCTCATGTGTTCACAAAATACTTGTATGAAACTGTGGCAGCTCTGAAAGTTAAGAAAGGAGCTCTTTGCTGCCATCTCTCAGTGAACTCAGAAGAAAGGGAGATATACATACAAACTTTTTGGCATATTTATTTGCCCACTCTCTTCCTGAGGGGCATTTTTACTGATTTGCTAAGGAATCATTAGTATTTGGAGAATCAGAGAAATGAAATAATGTTATACTTGTTATATTGTGAAGAAAATCAGAACTGTGTTTAAATATAATCTGTTTAGGAGTTATCATAACTGAACCTCAATTTTGCATGGGGTAGCAAATGAAGCTGAGTCCATATGAATATGCAAGTACATCTATTCCTAACTGATCTGATGTGTTGAGTGTGCTTAAAAATGGAGTGGAGACAACAGCATGACAGAAGATGGTGGTAGCATCATTTAGGTACAATGATACAGGTTTAGCACTGACAAAGGAGGAGAGACAGTAAATTGCTTCCCCTATGAAATGAGGCAGCCCTTCTTGAGAGTATTTGTGGATTTGTCTGTTCCCTTTTTTGACAGTAAAGGATGGTGCAGCTGACAGATAAATTATGAAAACATTTGTCCATCAAGTTATAGAGTGCAGGCAAAGATGCTATGTTTGTCTTCTTTATAAGTGCAACAGAAATACTTTAGATATCAACATTTTGTAGAAACATTGCTAAGCAGTTGGTGCAAGTCAGTGCTGAAATCCAGTTCATCTTAATTTCTTAGTTTCAGAGTCAGACAAAGCTCTTCAGAAAGAATTAATACTTCTTGGTGAACTCAGATAAAATGTTTTATGAGTTTATATTTTGAGCTAGTTTTTGCAAGTTTTAAGAAAAAGTCATAGAATCTGAACCTGGTCCTCTTTGTTAACATCAATGTTTGGAGGAATAGTGTAGTGTTTGTATCATTATAGGATGTTTCCTTAACATAATACTCATGAATAGTCACATTAAAATCAAAGAGCATGACTATATGGCTATGCAAACACAGAGTTTGACCCAGAAAAGGAGATGTGCTAGAATTTCTGTGACATACTCCAGGGATTTCACTATTGCTATTGATTTTACATGAAGGCACTCAGATGGTACAGTGATGGACGGCAGTATAAAACCCTAAGAGAGATGGATAGACATGATTAAGTGTTTATTGGCGGGCAGTCAGTACCTTTTCCTTATCCTTTCACGTCCCAATCCACATATGATATGCTGTTACCACTTTTAGCTCCAGGGCTGGTCATTAAACTCAAGCAGAAATAGCAGACATATTTAGGTCCAGAGGTCTCTAGTTCATTGTTGGTTTATCTCTGTGCTGCAGTCATACATCGTTACACTATTGAGGCCTAAATAAACAGCAGAGTTGATGTGAATATTTAATTTGTTATAAACTATTTATTCAAATATCATTAATCTCTAAAAGTTTTCAGCTGTTTTGTTTGTTCCTTGGAGAATCTGAAATTTCCCTTGAGATTGTAGTCTATTGTTACTCTTCCCAAAGGAAACACAGAAATCATACTTTATCCCAAAAGGGTTTTATCCTCCCTTCATGTTCTGCTTAATGTTCTTTAGTTGAATAGTGTGAACTTTTCTAGACACATTTCTGGGATTTATGCATTAATATCAGACTCCAGATGGAGAGGCTTTTTATCAGATAAGCAAACCTGGGCGGAAGTCCTGAATGTTAACACTGGGGATGGCGACTGGTATGGTACTCTTTCTTTGAGCAAATCTGATTGCATTTGAGTGACACAGAAGATAGAGTACTTTTATTTTATTCACTCATTCTATTACTCCCACAATAAACTACATAAGCTCAGTAAAAATTTTCTGGGATGTGGAAAAAATTGATAGCAAGGTGTACTCAGAAGCAGTGAACTTATTTTGTAGTTTGCTACTCCTTGATATTTAGGCCAGCTTTCTTATGAGTGCTTTCAGGTCCTGCAGATCAATAATCTGCTAGATTCTGATTTTAGTGTAGTTGATGGTATTGCCATCAACATTTGCTCTATGGCGAGAAGTCTTTCTGGAATCAGACCTGTGGTCCTTCCTCAGAGAACATTCAACTTCTTTTCCAGCCATTGACATCAATTGACAGGGTGTTGCTGGTATTTGTATTGGTCTGATTTTATGATCTAAGATAAAGATTTGAATTTCACAGAAGTTTTGGCGTTTTTTTCCTGGAGGAGGGAAAGCTATAGAGTATCATGTCAGAAACAACAGGCTAAATCTACCCTATCCAGGGTAAATAGCCATAGATGATACTTATGTAGTCCACAAAAATATGAAGTACACCCTTTCGACCTTTGTTGCACTCTTTCAGTTAGATATAGCTTACAATTAATATAAAGCATATATCCAATTTGATTTCAGCTAAGTAGATAACTTTTGGTGAGCACTGAATTAACACAGTATTAATATTTTCTGCTCAGGAGATGCCTGTGAACTGCCATCATTTCCTTCCTTGTACCAGTTATTCAAGAATAGCTTTTCAGTATTTTTAGGTTCAATGAATTTGTGAGGATTACTCTACATCTTAGACATGTTACCACAGTGTCACTACTCAAAGTCATATGAAGTTGTCTCAAACTAACAGTCTTTCTGGCACTCATAATAATATTCTTTGTAAAATCTGCTTCCCACAGTTCTGTGCCCAAAATGCATTTTGCACACTAAGCCAGTATACAAAGAGTCAACTACAAATGCCTCAGAAAAGTTAGTTAAGACCATGAATATTCATAGCAACCCGCTTTTGCATAATGTATCTTTTTACAATAAAAAAAAATATTATCTCTTTATTTACTGATACACCCTAGTATGTCAATGGTTCTGGGGAAAAAACCTTTTAAAAATATTGGTGTGTTTTTCTGTCACCTGAAAGTTCAGAGCATCAAAGTCTTTACCCAGACAACCTGGCTTGTTGGCTCTTGTCGCTTGCTTCCATTTATCCAGCAAATGCTGCCAGTTACTTACGTTTATCACAGGCTTTGCTTCAGTTTCTTTTCACTTTATGATGCGACTTACAGCTCCATCATAGAACTGTTTAATAGATGGCTCAGCATCATTTCTCACTCCCTTGTCCACACAGTGTGGGGGGAATATTTCTGATCTATTTTCCTTGCAAGGGACTCTGTAGCAAAGACATACCTTGTCATAAATAAGTACTTTTGTTAGCCTTCCTGTTGCGACCAAATTGAGTGGTTGTTCTTTTCAGATGCACCCCAGCCTGCTTATTTTCATCTGCTTTCCACCTGACCTAAGCACATGTACTTATTTCTTCAGTGGTGTTCACTCTGCACAGATGTGAATGCTGGATAATTTTTTTTAAGCCCTTCTAAAGAAATGAAAGGACTGTAAATGATTAAGAGTGGTCTAAAATGGACTAGTCTAATTCTAAAGTTGGCTAGACTAGTAGAAACGTTTTCATGTAGGACATACATATGGCATTTCCATGTTCCTTGTCCCACCCTGACAGCTTCGGATCTTTTTGGCAGGCAGATTCTCATTGTGGTATGAAGTGCAGTATCACAGAGCCATAAGTTCCCAAAGTGGAACTGACAGCTCTGAAACAAAGAAAGAAATTTTCTCTGAGCAGGAGTGGTACTATCAGGCACATCATATGTAAGGCAATTACAGTGTAAGCTAATGAAATCAGATGCCAGCTTTGCTGATGTAACTAGTTTCACAACCTCTAGCCTTCCTAGCATAACACAGAATAATTCATAATGGGACTGCACAGAACTCTTTCAATTAGATTTCAGCAGTGGAGCGAGTTATTTTAGCTAGGTAGAAGCACGCAAAGCCTGTAGGCTCAAACACATGGTAATTGAATAAATAGACTTAGGCTTTTGCTATCACAAAAAGAAATTAAGAACTCAGTATAAAAGATGTAAGAGTCTACCTCTAAAAGACACCCGTTCAGCTGAAATCATCTAACTGTAACTCCATTCAAAAATCACACTCCCAGATGAGGGAAGAAGTTGCCATTTCTCAGAAAAACTTTCAGTGGTGAGGAGGCTTTCAAGTGAAGACTGTGAGTGCAGCTGTAAGTTTCAGATGGTACAAATGTAAAAAATGCCTCCAATGTATTAAAAAAAATAATTGAATGCTAATACGTAAGCAGAGATTCTGAAGGCAAGATCTTTCATGGATACTATCTTTATTAAAGGTGATATTTCATCATTTCAGGCAAGTTTCAGTGCTAATCACATGAACCCAATATAGCACAGACACTTGTGTTTCTGCATGGGTTTTTTTGTATCCCTGCCCCCATCAACTTTTTTGCAATGCTTACTGCAGCCTGCCTGCCAAAAGGTATTGAAAACAGCAGCTAAATATTGCAGCAGCGAATGTTTCTGGGCCAGTGCATTCCGCGCATGGAAGCTTCTTCCTACCTTCATGGTGGCTTTCACTCTTTCCTGATAGTGACTACTGATAGGGATCACGTTTTTGTTCGTTCTACCTTTCCTATTATGATAGGAAATCTTTCCCAAGGAAGATGGCTTGTTCCCCAGCCAAATTACTTCAGCCAAGCATCTTTGATCCAGGGCTTTTATTCTGGGCTTTGGAAGCTTTCAAGCAGCGAATCATAGATGAACACACCAGCATAGCTGACTCTTGGCTTGCTAATGGATTTGAAGAGAACAAGACGAAAACAAATTCAGGAGTTCTTGAAGGAAGCAGAAGAAAGTCTATAAATGCCCTTTCCCAACTGTAATGGTATACTGGAGAGGAAGCAGGAATAGTTTTGTTTACAATACTTTCATACTATTTTTGAGAAATTGTTTGTACTCATTCAAGTGGAGAAGGTGCTGTCACACTGGGGAAGAAAAGCGTGTGGCCAGTTTGCAAGGAAACTCATGGGATTTTTGGTGTTGGCTTCAAAAAGGGAGAAGAAATTATTTTTACCTTCTAGGTTTGAATAAGATTTGCTTATAGTGAAATAGATTTTATGGTCCATTAAGTTCAGTCTGTACCAAATGAACTGAACTGGCCAGATTGACACCTGGAGATTACACCTCGTGCTGGAGGGAATCTTCATTTGTGTAAAGTTGATGCAGCTAGGTCTGTTATCTCTTGCTTTGGATCTGACATCTGTGAAGTTTCTGCTGCTGCAGGTACATTTTCTGGATGACTGGAAACAGGCTGAGACAATAGGGGAGGAAGGAAGCGTCGAAGGAGAATTAATACTATTCTGCTACGCCCCATCCTCAGTGAGTAGAATAAGTAGACAAGAGCACACTGGCTTACACTTAGTATTTTACAGCTCCAGAGCCGTGCAGATCCTACTTATATTAATCCTCTAATGATCATATCTGAACCGTGAATGTTATGATCCATCTAGTCTATTTGATACTTCTGTTTTTCTTAATTATTGTAAAGAATAGGCACATTTTCTTCAGTGCAAGGAAGGAATAATGTCCTTTTCCTGGTGGAAATGGCATAGGGAAAACTGATGATGTAAACTACCAAATGCTGTTTGAGATCTAGGCACTGAGAAGAGGAGAAGAAGGCAGATTTCTTCTGTAGAAAAGCAAATACTGACTCTGCTCTGCTTATAAAATAAAAAATAAAACAGTCTTGTCTGAGAGTGGTTCAGAATATTATATTCTTCACAGGAATGAAGAATTATGAAGTTCAGCTAAAATGTTGACAGAATAGTTTGTCATGAAGTAAACCACTTTCTTTAGATAAACCTTGCTTTTTAAATTCCTACACATGCAATTATTCTCCTTTTGAGGACGTTTAAAAATAAACCATCAAACAAGATATTTCCAAAATGACAAAATCCTGAACCAAGAGGACAAGATCCTGAACCTGGAATTGTGTAAAATAATATTTGACCCATAGATTGAATATCATTTTGCTCTATCATTCTCAGGTCTTGAATTAAGTAGTAGAGTATGAAACTGGCTATCTACAGAACTAGTCATATGGCAATCTAAAAAGTCATGTTGTCCCAGAAAATTTCCTACCATTGCATGTTTAAAGCATCAATCACAGCATCTGATACAACCCCACAGAGAATTTCCATTTTAATTTCTTTGCTGTGGTGTGGGATTATCTTTATAATAATAGTTGTGGCTATTTGTAAATCATTCTCTAAAAATAAAGGGATGTAACTGGACAGGCATGAAGTTTGGCAGCACACCTCTCATCACTCATGTTTCAACAGCCATTGCACTGAGTCCTGTAGTTAGTTAGCTGAGTGGATCTGTTGCTATTTGGTCATTGAAGATTATAGTGCATTATCATCATACCAAATTACCAACACTTGACTGTTTTTTCCAACAATAGGGAATTGTGAAACCTGTCTACTTCTTCTGTATGTTGTATGACACAGTTTCATATAGTTTCATATTAAATCACAAATAGAAGTCCTAGAATTCATAATGTTTTGATTATGAACTTAGGTAAGAATTTTGCATTTACTTACGGGATTAACATGGGAGACAAAGAAATCATCAGAAGCTCTTTAGGCAGCCACTGTGTACCAGTTTTCAAATCCAAAGGAAAGTTGTGTGGTTCATTATGCTAAAAGCAGAAGACACAGATTTGATAACTGGCCAGACTCTGATTTGCACACATGGGTACCAAAGATGTGTCACTTCTGAGTGCTTTGTTTTGGAGAGAAATTTTACCTTTGCATAAGTGTAAACACAGAGCCCTGAGTCTGTTAGAAATGGAAGTGGACTATGGAATTATTTCCACTGATTGTAAATCAGACATTTACATTATCTTTTTTTTGTTTGTTTGTGGCTTTTTTTTATTGCCTTCCCTTTTGAAGAATTGATTTCAATAAGGGAAGCAGTACCAAGAGAAGACTGGCTGTATTGAATTCACATTGACCTGATTAAAAACCATGGAAGTTATTAGAAAAATAAACATATTTCCTTTTCCATTAGGCAATATTTCATCAACAAATTTATTAGTTTAATATACTGCTGAAGTAAAAATGACAAAGAATATTATTTAGCATTATTGGAGAATAATTTGGCAGCTGGAAAACATGTTTTTATGTATGCAATACTGTTTACAATTAAATATGTTTTGTATGAAAAAGATCATACAGCTTTTCACATTATGTAGCAAAGAATGAATAGTGTGAGGATAGTCTCAATCTTCATAAAGAAGCCTAATTTTGTTTACATTTTTTTCAAAATTATTTTAAATTCTTAGTTACTGAAGTAAATCTATGTAAGAGTTACTTGGACAATAATCAAGTGATAGTCTGAACAGGCAGATACCATTCACCATTTCCATTGTGCAAAGCTAGTGTTCTTGTGCTGAAAAAGAGGTACTGTAGCTGCGATGAAAATCTGTTTAGCAACTTACAGAGTAAGGTAACTAAAAAAATAATCAGGTGCAGTACATGCTTCTAAGTGAAAGCCTGATTGATTCTAGAATTAGCAGTTCCTGTCTGTGAGCTGGTACAGAAACTGTTCCTTAGTAGTGCAGTCAGCATTGCCTTCTGGAGGAGCTGATGGGAAATAAAATAGAGGTTCTGAGTACCTATGGATAATAGAGGTTTTGAGGCCATTTTTGTAAGAATAAAGGATGAGTCTGAATAAGGTGCTTTTCAATATTTTGTTAGGATTATTAATTCTTTCCCTTCTCTTCCCTTCACAGATGTATACTGCTGCAATGTACCGTTAAACAGCTGCAGTGGCTCCTGCTCTAGGACAGGTAAAGTAGTCCCAGATTTTTACGTGCCTCTTCCAGGTGTTATGAGGTTTAATTAATTTATACTGTATGTATAGCACATTGAGGTTCTTGAAGAATAGATGGTATGGGTTTGTATTCCCTGCTTCATTCCATCACTGGCCAAGCAGATTCCTTGGAAATTAATTAAGTATGCAGAGGTGACACAGCCTTCTGCAAGCTCTTTCATCTGTGTGGTTTCCACAGGGTTGATCTTTTTTTTTCTTTTTTCCTCCTTTAAAATTTCCTAGTAAGGGGAGAAAAGGAGAAGGCAGATCAGAGAGATGCTTAATAAAAGAGATCTTTAATACATGAAACCTTTCCAAGGAGGTTCCACTGTATTGGTCATTTTTCTGATCAATTATGGTATCTTTTTTCTAATGGACACTACTTCAGGAATAGATGATGGATTTGCACGAATAAAAGTACCAGTAGAATTTGGTATGGAAAATAGATGCGCAGAGTTCTGGTGTGCTGTGTGGCTTTGCTTCTGGTGTGCTGTGTGGCTTTGCTGTTTTTTTTTGTAGTATCCTAGCAAACCTATTTGAGCTAATTCTTAAGCATACCATAATCCATTTATGTTCAAGTAAATTGAAAATTTCCTGTCAAGACCTGTTTTTCTGATGGTTAGCTGTTATTTATTTATTTATTAAAATCTATTGCTTTCTATGGGCTATTTTACTTTCATGGAAACCAAAAGATGCACATCCAAATGTCAATTAATTTTTACTCTTTGGTTCATTTTATCATCCTATAACTTTAGGTCACACTGATGTAATTTTTAGGCAAACTCACTATGAAGATTGAACAGTATGGCTTCCTGGGTTTCCTTTACATTACAAATCAAAAGACCTTTTTATACCCTTCTTGTCCCACTCCCTCAACTTAGGGTTGGATCAGGAATATGAACTTCTGTTTCATCATTCCAGTTTGTTCCTTTCACTTTCCATAGCTTTTCCATTATTAAGACTTATCGGTTATCAGCTGACACTATTAGACTGGGGAGATGAGACTTTGCTGGTGAAAAAAGCATAAAGAATTGAAATGACAGGGTTGTACCAGTAGAGTGGTGGCTGCACTAACTCCAGCTCAGTTGTAGGTTGTGCTGTAATATTACAGATGCCTTCTTGTGATGCAGTGAAATTAGATCAGTGCCCATGGGCGCTACCACAGAACTGTGAAACAACACAATGTTTTCCATGTCTCTGTACCAAGATTATAAACTAACTCTGTGGAGTGACTCAACTGTTATAAGTGTTACACAGGAGGAAAACATCATATCTGCAAAGTGCATTGACAAAAATTCAGGCAATATTTTACAACCAGTGCTGTGTTGTTGTTATTGCCTTTAATAGTCCAGTTTTGCATTATTCAGGGTCTAGCAGAGCATTTGGAAGCCATGATCTCAGAAACAAACTGTACTTGAAGTATAATATTGAACCAAGGTCTGCATATATCTGGGGGCAGAGTGGGGTCCTAAACCTATATGGGTAATAGCTAGAGGCATCATTCATTTGCATTGATTTCAGTGTAGCTTCTGGGCTGTGTAGCTGAGCACAGTGTTGCACTATTTGGGCTGTTCCTCTGAACCAGAAGAGAATGACCTCACTGAAGGGAGTTGTTACGTACTGCTGTCTGTGCATCTCACTTCTAAGCAATGCCTTGGTTTAATAGCTGGAGCCTTCATTTAAAATTGCTTTCCAAGTGCTTTCTCCATAGTAGGAAAACTTGCCTTTGGCTACATTTTTCCTGGAGACATTCCCAAGACAACATACGGCCTTTCTCTTCAGACTGTAGGACAAGATTCTTTGCTGACATAAGCCTGACCATTTTCTCTGATGTAGAAGGACCTTTTAGTGATTTGGACTAGCTAAACAAATGACCTTTAACTTTTAGCACCAATACTTGTTTCATATATTGCACACCTTAACAATTCAGATCCAAACATTTGTTCATCTAAATGTTTGAAATCATCAGTCTCATGTCTATTTTGTGTCTTCTTCATACTTTGGCCCTTCACATACCACATAGTGCCTGCATGTGATCCTCCTGACTTAAAAAATCGTATGTTCAGTTAAGCATTAGATTTGGAATATTTATTATCATTAGAAGATAAATAAGGCACATAAAAGTGGCTTTTTTTACATAGTATAACTATTTTTTCCATCATTACAACTGGGTGCTGAAGTCTGCTGGTTCAGAGCAGTAACAAATTCCGCACATCAGAGGTGCTGAGGCACAAAAATGACTGGTCTGCAGTAATGTAGGAGATGAGAAAACTGCCTGAGGAAAATCAGGCTAATTTAACCTCTTTCTTAATTTGTTCTAAAACCAAAGAGTTAATTAATGGAGATAAGTTTCTGGTTGGTGAGAAGAACACTTATTCTGCATAGACAAATGACAGCATATACCACAGATTTAATTAAAGAGAACAGAGATAAGTACCGCATTGTATGCTGAAGTAATGTTTACTATAGCAACTGATTACTCTGCAGACAGCTTGTTATTTTCTTTTCCAACTTAAAGGGAAGATAAGAAATATAGAAGGATGATAAATATTCAATTTGAATTGTACCTTTTAGGGAGGCAACTGAAAGATATTGAGAACACTTACGTAAGAAATAAAGCAGCAAAATCCACAGGCAATGTTAATTGGCATATTTCCATCTGACATTACTGAGTGTTGTTTTACACCAGTTGAGAATCTACCTACCATGAGCACTTATAAAATCTTTGGTATCTTCAAACTGCTCTGCGAAGAACTGGACTTATTGTATCAGTGTGCAATGACCTGATAAATCGTTGTCTATTTCTTCTGAGAAAGTGAGGGAGAAATGGTTGGAAACAGGACTCTTGTTCTGGGGAAAGAAAACCTGTAGGGCATAATGAAGAGATGGTATCCTCATCTTGGTCAGTTCTCATCTTTTCAGAACCTACACCTTTGTCATTTCTGCAGTTGTAAAATGTTCCCGCCTCCACTTCAGTCTGGTGGTTGCATGTGGTGTGAGAGAGTGGGCTTTCTGCTGAGGTGGTGGATTGGGAAACAGTTCTGTCCCAGATCCATTATGTGACTTTGGCAAGCTACAGTGCTACTGAATGCTTCAATTTCTTCATCAGTATGTTCCTTCTAAGCTACTCTTCCTTTTCCTACTATTCTTTTCTTTCTGAAAGGCAGGATTGCTGTAGGCAAGAAGTGTCCTGGTGTTTAAATTCAAATGATTTGCACTAGAGCATTGACTCTGCCATGGACTGCTCATGTTTCACTCAATGACTGGATTATTCTGTCCATGTTAGAGCAGACTAAATGTAAAACAGAGACAACAAGACTGACTTAGTAGCAAATTAGCTGGGAATAGGTAGGGCCACAGCTTTGCAACTCCACAAGATGGTGGTGGAAAACAACATGTCTTAAGTTGGCAGTGGGAGCTTAGCCCCGCTACCCTGGTGCAGTGTGCACTTCAGGATCATGCAGAAAACATGAGGTTCAAGCACCGCAGGAAGCACAGAGCTGCGAGCACTGCTGGCTCTGTGCACTGCTCTCGGAACCATGCACCAAGTGCTTACTGGAATCTGGAGTGCTCAAAGCATTCAGATCACATTTCCAATGTAGCAGAGCAAAGCCAGACTTAACATGTGTCAAATTTATACAAGAAGAAAACTGGATTATGTGAGCTTCATTATTCTTTTTTTTCCTTTTATTAATATTAACGTGTATGTATTGCATGGAACTATGGCATGAGCTGATGTTAATTAATTCCAAATAGCCTTTTTAACTAGAAAGTTTATGTTGTATTTCATTACTACAATAGGCTCTGGCTTTCCAAGTTTACTCAAAATGAAACAATTTTCTTTTCAAGTGTACATCACCGAAGTCAAAGAGACATAATATTCCCAACTGTATAAAACAGCCTGTGGCAACTAGGTTAGAGCTGTCAGTTTTACACATGGGGTGCCTGACAAACATATTATACATACAATTCAAGGCTGACCTTATACTGCACCTGAATTTAAATCTGTGTACTGCACAATGCTTTATATCCTAAATAGGCTGTTAACACCCTCTTGCAGCCCTTCCCTTCTATAATGGGCTGTAACTGCAAACTCTAAATTGTCATGAGCAGCAGCCAGAAGGTAACACCATAAAATTAGTTAATTTTAACATAAAGATGCCAAATCACTGCTGCACACATTTGAAAAATACATTTTATTTTAAGTAGTTGAGTGCTTGCAGATAAGAAGAATGTTCCTTAAAAATTCACCACATTTCCCAGTGTTTTAAAATGTTCAGTGCCTCCAAAACACATGGGATAAGAAAATGGTCAGCTTACAGGACTGGAGACCTTTAAGACAGAAATTCAACTTTGAAAGAAGATCAGAGAGCAAAAAATTCTTTCAAAGAATTTTTTTCCAAATGTTGTTGTATGGACAGATGTATACAGTGGGAAAATATAACAATCTCTCTAGATTATGGTGTTGATACACCTCTCAGAGCTATCACACACATCGTGGAGCTGCGCAATCTGCAGTGCAGCTGGGAGGCCTCGCAGGCAGAGGCTGGTGCAAGGTTGTGTAGCCTTTCCTGGGATGAGTCCCCAAAGTCAGCAAGCTACTGGGCAGACATGCTGCGCGAGCAGGGGCTGTGCCAAACGCAGCCTGCTGGTGCAGAGGTGGTGAACATTTTGTCTCTGAGCTTTTGCAAGTCTTGTGAAGACACTTGGTGGGCAATAGGCTACAGCAGTCACTGTGTATGTGGGTGGGGGCTCTTGTTCATGTAATGCGGCACACGCTTTGCTAAGCCATCCTAGCTGAGTAACTGGTGAGTTTTACTAAAACCTCTTAAATCCATTTGTGAGATAATCTCCTCCAAACTATAAATTCCTGGGTCTGCTGGTTTGAGGATGCTGAGATATTAATCAGTGCTTTTGAAAGGTATAGCACAGTCATTTGCAGAGGATGAAATCCAGTGCCAAACTCCCGATGACTTCAGCAGGGTGAAATTTCTAATGTAACTCTGATGAGAGCGCAGATATGCACGGCCCACAGGGCAAACCTGTGTGCTTCCTCTGTCCATGTGCTGGGGAAGTAATAATATGCTTCCTCTTTTTGAAGTCTTTACAAGGGATGGTGTAACTGGAGCCGGGGGGTGGGGGATGGGGGGTGTGTGGGGGGTGTGGGGGTGGGGCACGGGGAGTGGGAGGATCCGAGCAATTTACTGTGGCTCAGTGTAAACTTCTGTAGGGCACACAGAAGGCTAAAAAAGGAGGACAGATGTTGAGGCCGATGCTTTGCCACTGCTCTACACATAATCAATCAGGCATCTCTTTTGAGTCTCTTCTCCTCTCTCTCCTCACCCCCCCTTTATGCCTCAGCCCCCAGCAGCAGGTTTTCAAAGATCACATATGCATGGATTCAACATGTCTCCGAAATGGATTCTTCCCACCTATGATCACAGAGGAAAACTGTTTTTTGAAAATAGGTTTAGGATGGTTGTGATACAGAATTTAAACACTGCCTGTCCTGAATGCAGTGGCATGCTGGTATTTCATTGTGTTACTTAGGGAAACTGGGGCAGGACTGCAAAGTGCTTCAGACTCTAGGTATTGTTATGGTAGGGTACCACTGCTGTAGTTTCAGTACATCAGTCCCACAGCCAGGTAAATAGAAATGTGGAAGGAATCACAGAATCGAAGGGGGTCCATCTGCCTACTCAGTCCCTATGGTTTCTCCTATCTCTGTAGCCCCTTCCCAGGAGATCTGGTCCATTAGCCCAGTGCTGTAACACTGCACACTCAGTAGCTATATACTTGCTAGAAATGCAAACAAATTCTGGTGCTTACTTTTTAGCAGTACGTCTCTTATCTTTCAGGTGCTTGCTGCTGCAGAGCTGTGCTGTTTGCATGTCAAATCACCCCCTCATTTCTGCTCAGAAGAACAAAAAATTTTATGTAGACAAGAGAAGCTCTCCAGAGCAAGAGGTCTGATTTCAGACTGACCCAGGCAGTGGGAAGGTTCAGATCAGATCTCAGCCTAGCTCTGTAAATCAGGCTTGGCTTTTTAGCTTGTTTCAAATCCACAACTGGAGAAGGTTAGGTCTGGCTTCATGCCCTGTCTCTGTGAGCTCCTACCATGCTTGGCACGTTGAGCAACAGTGGAAAAAACCCTGCTTTTCTTGGCATGAACAAATCCTTTTAGAAATGTTTTCAGGCATTTCAAATAATTGTTTTGAAGTATATATTTGAAGTATAATGAAATATATATATTTCAATCTGTAGATTCCCTTTGTTATTCTCATACATGCTCCTGTCAAGCCCTACAACTAATAGGTACCATTTCCTTTAAAATTCCTTTGGAAGTAAAATCCTTTGGATTATTGGGTTTGTTTCCTTTGATTTGGGTAGTTGCCACTCATTAACTCATGTTAGACTTTAAAAAATTGACTGCTATACTTGCTAGAGCAAATGAAGGCTAGGGCATGGTGTAGCATGTATATTGTTCTAGTTAATGAAATTATTTCACACAATGGTGCTTTACTAACAAACACTAGTAATTAATTGTTTAATTTCCATAATCAATCACCAACTTTCTTAACAAGCCTGTACTCAGAAACTTTTAAACAAGAGGCTCCTCCTATCCTCAGGAGACGTCTATCTTGTATGCATTATGAAATGCACACAGCCTATTAAGGTATTCTTCTCTGCTTGGATATGACAGATGTTCTCAAAGGAACTAAACTCATTTTTGAACAATGTGCTAGAGACCTGAAGAAGTAAACTATAATTTGTCTTCCCTGAATAACACTTCTCAGTTCAGCACCTCAGCTGGATCTTGTTCCCATGAACTGTGTCTATGGATGTTTATCTGCTGACCCAAAGCCATATGTATTTATTTCCGTAATACACAAGTCATTTTGCAGATAGTGTTAAACCCGAACATTTTATTACTGATTTCCTATAAATTAGACATTGTCATTGACAAAAAATTGACTAGTTACACAGATTCTATTACATTCTTGCATATTGACTTTTAATTATGCACTGTTTAATAAAACAAATAGCAATATCTTTCCCATCAAATGACAGGTAAAATATGCAGTCTTTATCATGACTTATTTTCTTAGCTCATCCTCTAGATTTTGTGAGTTGAATGACAAAGCAGAATTTCAAATTCCTGTTAAAAAGAAAAAAGAAAGGAAGCCTCTAATACTCTGTAACATTCTTTCTTGGAAGAATGCTTTGTAGAAGATGAGGTGGTTGGCACTGATTCAACTGGCACAGGCAACTGGGCTGTTTAAACTTGGTCTGTTCATCTCAAAGAAAGTTTTTTCAAGATACCATTATGCTGTGCATCCTTCTTTAAGAATCTACTTTTGTAGGCTGAGGTTTTGGTTTAGGATAGGAAGTTTTTACCTGTCTTCTATGATGAAAGAGATAAAAAACACTGAGTATTAAGCATCGGTTCTCCGGTAGGATTAGCATGCTGGTGTTCATAGATATAAACTGTGTTATATCATAGATATAAACATAGATATAAATCCTCAATGCTAGTAGGTAAAAGGGCAAGAAAAGGCAAGCAATTCCTTTTGGGTTTATTCAGTAGCACATAGTTGTTTAAACTACTTTTTCCTGGGGTCAGATGACCACTTAAGCAAACTCAGGGAAGATCCTTTGTCTCTAGAGATGAGCAGACACCAAAACCAAGACCTGTTGACTTTCCCAACTGTCAGCTTCTCAAGCATGAACAGGCTGGTTTCTACTGAATACCAGCCTCAACATCCCTCTGAATACTCTAAGCTTTCTGCTCTGAAACTCAAAGCATGAGCGATCCTGCAGGTCAGAGCTTCTCTGCATGTTCCTCACCTAATTCTAACATTAGCTGCTTCCCTTGTGCTACACAGAGATACTCCCTTTTTGCAAAACAGGAGGGAGAAGCCACAGAGAAGTTAATTTAGGAAGATATGTTAGAAAACTAATAACTTCTGATACCTCCTCTGTATATGGTAGAAGTCACAGGCAAATTTCCTTTCAACATAGCCAATATTCTGGTTTTATTGTCGTTTCTAGCCTGCTTTTGCTTATCCCAAGATTCCTTGAGCCCACTGTTCTCCTGCAGCAGCAACTGTAATTCCTCAAACCGTTCCTAAAATATAGTCTAAAAGCACAAATAAAATCAAACTATAATGAGAATGTTATTCACATACAAAACTGTGGGCTAAACTACTTTCCGTGTGTTTTATTTGCTAATTAATCTGGAAGCTTCCCAGAGTTTATTTTAAAGAGTCCAGTTTATAGACAGACGCACCCAGCGGAGTAGTCTGTGCTAAGACATATATTTAGAATATATGCATGGAATTTCTTAATGTCCATATAAAGTATAAATATTGTTTTCTCTAGGTTGTAGTACCATGCTTCTAAAAATCAAAGACAAAGGGTGCTGTACTAAAACCCTGCCAACAGAATGAACAATAGTTATTAGTACTTAAACTTTTTTATTACAGTGTAAAAAATACTTATCTTTAGTCTCTGCTCACCTCTGCATGACATCAGAGGGGAAGGCTAAGGAGTCCTAAAATATTTCCATTTGCTGTTATATGAAACACAACTGTTTTCCATTGCTCTTACTGCCAAGCAAACTGGTGGTAATTAATTCTTTGAAAAACAACCATTTTTCTCAAGGGCAGAGCTGTTCCTTTAACAGCTCCTTCTGTTAGAAAGTTACTGGCACTTAGGACCATCATGGAGAGATTTCCCAAATCTCCCTTTGTGAGAGGAATTTGGCTTGTAGACATAGTGGATGGGTATTCATACCCTCTAAATTTAAGTGGAGTTTAACTTCTTGCTTCCCTTTAGATTCTTCCTGTAGGTAATGAAGTGATGTTAACCTCTTGAGATATGATTCAGATCAGAAACAGACTAAGCCACCATCTGGAGAGACATAATTTTTTCTAGGGATTGTAGAAGGATTACTGTATTTATACTGCAGGCATCTTAGGTAGATGCTTATGCTGAGCTGAGCGGAGCTGGGGTGAAAGCAGGCTCCATTGGATGTCTGAGGTGAATAATAGACTAAATTTATCCCATTTCTTGACTGGGCTGAAACTAGTCTAAGCAAGGAATAGGAATTACCTTCTTTTTTCAGTAAGTACCAAGGAAAATATAACTTTTAACCCATTTGTAGATAGATATGCTGTTTCCAGTGTATTAGGATCAGTTAACTCCATCTATAAGTCCTGGCATCAGGAATGTACCTGTGTAAGGTGTGGACATATGTTAAAGGATGACGTTGGAACAGTAGAGGTTCCATTGAAATCAAATCCTGACCTTCCAGAGTTGGAGTTTTCTCAGTGGTAAGAAGTGCACACAGACAGTTTGTTGAGACAATTAATTAGTTAGCTGTTGCCAATTGCATGTTAATTTACTATTAATAATTGTTATTCAGTAACTCCAGGACAAACACAAGAAGAAATGGTCCTCTAGATGCATAGGTGTTAATGATTCAGTATCATTCTTGGCTGGAATTAACTCACTGCTGCAATGTCTGGTACCACAGGGAACACATATTCAGTGGTCAAATTCAGATGTGTACATTTCATGAGACATACTGCTGCATGCCTCCAGGAGATGCATAAGCCACAAAGAGCTGAGGACTAGCCAGATATATAGCAACGTATTTTTTCTCTAGCACTACAGCATATGCATTTGGGCTGAGAATCCCAAGTTCAGCCCCTACAACCAGCTAACCTAGCCAGGTGCAGGATATATATCAGCAAGAACAGCTGTCTTAGGGCTTATGAAGGAGATCTCCAAGAACTGGTAGCTCTATGCTTAATAGTTTCTAAAATGCTGTATAACTTGTGCAATGCAGGTGCCTTAAAGCGTTTAGAAGCTGGATTCCCTATGTTTTTGGCTGTGCTTTTCTAAAAGTGACAGCTTATATGTGCTTCTACATACAACAGAAAACAATGGAAATATCTTGAGAAGTGGTCTCAAGAGGCTGAATCATAGCTCCAGCAGAGATATATACCACTTTTCCTTATTGACCTTTAATATAGCTTCCCTGGCACTCTGCAATCAATGTAATATTTTCGCTATGATCATAATGGCCATTATCCTGAAGACAACAGATAGAAGTGGAAATGATATTAAATTAGAAAAATAGCTGAAAGTTTCCTTTGTTTTCTTTATGGATTTCTTACGAGTTTTTCCGCTTTCTTTTCCCCCCCCTGAAGTAAAAAATATTTTTACGCTGAAGCAAGTAGTTGGCCTCATTAATATTACACACTTCCCCCTGTTTCAGTACATTGCCAAAAGTAAGGTATTATTTAGGGAAAAAAAAATAAATGCATAATAAACAGATCTATACAATCATTACTGAACTAAAATAGCAGTTAGGAAAGTATTTTTATTGTGAAAAATGGCCCTGTAAGACTTGCTGGCTATTCGTAATGTTGCAATGTAACTCAGATAAATTGGTGCCCAGGAGTGTGACATTTCAAAAGCTTGAAAATACACTACATTTTTCTGATACGCCATTTTTGTAATTCTGCTAGCTATTTTGCAGTAGCAAGAAGCAATTCCTCTATGCCCAGGCAGTTCAATTAGAGTGTTGTAGATGTTGTCAGAAAGACTCAAACGTAAGTGCCCCTGAGCAACGGTTGAGATTACATAAAGTATCCTGTGCCCCTTCTGCCCAGTAATTGACATTTCTGGTCAGTTGTGTGCAATGTTATTAACTAACTTTTAAAGTAATGACTCATCTGTTTTGTAAACTTTATATGATAAACCCTCCCTTTTGGGGTTTGACTTGCACCTTTTAGTAAAAATGGGTTAACAGATGAAGATTTCTGCAGGGACAAAGGCTTTTTTTCCATGAAGTGTTTCTACTGACATATGCAAAAGTTCACCACATTCTGGAGATGCATGTAGGGCAGCTTGATAATGTTATCTGCTTATCTGTCATTATTCATAATACAGATCAGAGTTCAGGAGAGATCAGAAATCCTTAGTGAACTGAGCTTGTGGAGTAAGAAAGCGAGAAGTGGATTGGGCACTGACGTGGCTGACCTTTGGTTAAGTAGGAATCCCAGCTATGCGAAGCCTGGGCAAACAGCATTGCACTGAGAGGCAGAATTCAAAAACATTTGAGAGTTTAGGTGTGCAGACAAAAGCTTAATAAAACTAAACCACACCAAGATTCACAAGTTTGTCTTTCACCCCTCACTGGTTTTGGTGTTTTACAGACTGTGGGTGTCTATAATCATGCCTACATTAGAGGGGGTTATTTGGCACAGTTGGAGTGGTGCAGTGGATTGGGGCAGTCGGTGCTGTGACCCCTCCATCTGCACGGTGGTGCAGCTGGGGCATTAATTGGGACTAGATTCAGTTTGGTTCCCTGAACCTTCCCATCACTTGTGGTTCATTCCTTCAAGCTCTCAAGTCCCAGCAGCAGCTGGAGCACATTTGACATTTATGCTTCAGTGTGAACCAGGCCACGATGCAGTAACTGTGGACAAGTTGGGGATTCCCTGCTGTTCTGGATCTGACACAGCCCACTGCACCTTTAAGCACCTAAATGTCTGTATGGATTCTCTGTATAGGAGAAATGACAACTGTGGAGGTTTAAGAATTCAGTTCACTGGCAGGGCATGCGTGCTGACCACATTGTGTTTTAGACTGTAAGCAACAGGCTTTGGCTCTGATCCAAGGAACAATCTGTGGGGTTTAGGGGATGCAGCCTTTGGAGCAGGCTGGCCTTTGGCCTCAATGCTAAGATTACTCACAAAGCACCCACCCCTTATCCTCAGTACTACCCCAGTTGCCTAAATAATTGCAGTCTTCAGCTTTTCCCCGCTCTCCTTCACTGACTTCATGCAAAACAAAGATGATTTGTGCACATTTAGGAGAAGTGGATTTCCTTCCTGCTTCTGGTGCAGTTTTCAGACAATGGCCTTGATTTCCTTGCTCTGAAATGGGACAATAAGCTGTTTCCAGATCTATCTATGTAGTTAACTTTGTAAGGACAAGAACATTTTCCTACTGTGTGTGCTTCTAATGCTCAACACAACAGGGTACTGATTTTGCAAAGTAAAGAACAAACTGTTTTGTTAACCCCCAATGTCTTTTGAAGCCAAGGAATGGGAAACATTCTTTATAGGTGAGTTAAGACAAGCCTGTTCCTATTAGTTTTCTGATTTTCTACTAGAAGTTTGCACTAGCTGCTATGAAAAGCGGTAGTAATGGCCAGTTATCTAAAGTCCTCTTGATAACAGGCAACAGTATCGTTTTTGCAATATGGAAATCGCTTCACTAGTATGATGACGAGCCCTAACAGAGGCGCAAGTTAGAGGAACAAGTTATCTTAGTGATGATAAATAGCAATTGGTCACAGACTGGTTTTAAAGCCTTTGAAAATCTCTGCATGTGACTTAACATCAGGCTATGAGACAGTATGACTTGATGCAGACTTGGTATTTTAACCCAGAGGCCTAAATGTCATAATGCAGCATCATATGGTGTTAATACTTAGACATTTGAAAGCTTGGAGATGACAATACAAAACAAAATTATAGAGTATGGTTTTGACAGTGTCAGTTTCAGGAATCAGAACATGTTCTAATTCTTTGAACTACAACTGTGATGTTTCACATTGAATCAGTTAATCTCCCATTAAGTATCTGTCCTATCCTATTTTTCTCATAGGTATTCACCTAAATGACATCACCATCACTGTCTAAAGTAAATCAAACACTAATACTGAGTTGGGAATTTGTTCTTATGTATACTTTAGCCAGGGCTGCCGACACACTCTGGTACAAAGAAAAGACTAAACCAAATGCCCTAATCATAGTTTCTGCTACCACGTGCTTTCTATCTGTCTCAATTTTCATTTGACCTTGAATTTTCCCTTAAAGGAAAATATTGCTGTTTTCTGTTGACAAAAGCACAATCATGAAGTCTGGGGGGAAAAAGCAACACTGACATACTGAATTAGAATTATAAAAGAAGCACACAGCAATTCTTAAAACAGTGTACCACTCAAAAATCTATTATCATAGGCTACTGCTAAAAAGAACAGTTATTACAATCATTGTACCTGTAGCCCATTAAACAATCAGATGAGAAGCTTGCAGAAATTGTTTAGTGCATGTGAAGGGTTAAGTTAGATTTTACCCACTAAGTCCAATTCAAAAAAGAACAGCTTGCCTGATCTGGAATATATTCCAATTCAGCGTCTACAGATGTTGCCACTTAGCCTCTTCACTGTGGTTCGAGATCAATTTGGGATCTGTATCTAAATCCCTGTCTAATGGGAGCTGTAAAAAAGGGTCACAGAATATACATTACCCTCCATCAGAGATAAAAACCACCAAACCACCAAACAAACAAATAAACAAACTGTAACAGAGTTCCTCCAACAAAGTTATTCAGAGGATAATAGTACTACGGAGAGCAGTTATTCTTATTGTTGTTATTGTGTCTGCAGCCTGTCAAATACTAACAGGCGCCTCTTTACCTTGGTAAAAGGGAAACAAAATGATCAGATTGCAAAACTCGTAGACTTTGATATCCGATCATGTCTAGACAGCCTATGTCCCTGCCTCTTAAAACAGTTGTCAAATGCTTTGCATCAATAATTTGATATGCTGCTGTTTTTGAGATGTTGAACATTAATGTCACCTCCTTGGGTCCCAAGTGTCTGCCTCTTCTGCATTCATTATTTTTAGGTAATAATGGATACTTGCTTCTGTTTAGTTTTAATAATAATATAGAACAAGCAGCTTCAATATCTGAAATAAGCTGCTTCACAAATTAATCAAGTGCAGAACAAAGCTGTTTTAAGTATATGACAGCCAATAAAGTCATCTGTGATGCATTATAGTCTCTAGCCTGTTCTGCCTTGTGCTAATACTACTGCCAGCTGCAGAGATGGAGAAAAATTCTATTAGAAATCAAGGTCTCTGGGAGTTTTTACCGAGGTGTAAAACTGGATTTTATACATTAGACATGATCATTTAATGGAAGTCCTAAAATTTCAGAACATTTTTTTAGGAGACTACATGTTTTGGACAATTAAGAAAAAGGGCTGAAAATGCAATTGCTCTTGTGATCCAAAGTTGTCTAGGATAGATTAGATGCCTTGCAGGCAATCAGTGCAAATTTCTCATACTGGCAAATAGAATCTAAGTCCATCTTTGCATAGGACAGAACTATTTGTGGTTGAACTGTAATGAACTTCTCTTAGCTCAGCAGCTCACTTGTTAGGCTTTTAAATCTCGTGGTTGTAGGAAAGAGATGAATTCTATGCAGCAGTTTTGCATCAGCCCATCAGTGCAGGAGGAACTGACCAGAGCTATCATTCATTTTCTTTGGGTTTTATATTGGATATGAAAAGAAATAAATAGTTGTAATATTGAAATAACTATTCTTCTTGCTTCTGATTACTTTTGGATCACATTTAACTCTGTCTTCTATCTGTTCAACAAATCCATGTCCCTAAAGCATTTATGAAAATAACATAGGGTACAAACTGACATATTAACACTGATAGATATGCAGAGAAACTGATGGTTTTGAATGTAGCACATTGTAGATGTGAAGACCTCAGTACAGAAATGATCTCCTGAGTAAAATCTATGTGAGATATATAGAAGTTGCTACGCAGAACATTGGCTTATTGCACTCTATAGATTTGAAACCATCTTTCTTGGATGGCAGTGGAAAACTTCAATATACTTACATGAATTATAAATGATGTCTGATTCTCTTGTTGGAGTAGGTACTGTATGTTTTTCTAACATAGGCCCTTCAGCCTTTGAAAAGCTGCTTTGTGTATGTGCAAAGGCAAAAGATCTGCATTTGGAAGCATTTAGTGTTGTCAATACCATTGTGCAAATTGTGTACACTACTGTAAATATTTTTGTTTTAATTGGGAGTGCCACAGATATTCCCTTAACATGGGAATGAAGTCATGGTTTTTAAACAATTAGTTTAGAGATGGAATTGATTTGGAAGAAATAATGCCTGTGAAGAGCCAGTATATGAAACCAGAATTGATTCAAGGCGACAATTCCTAAATGGTTCAGACATTTTGGTGCCTTGAAATGAACATCTTTTCTGTCAGTTCAGAAATATAATAATACACAACAAGGCAGATCAAAACCAAGGAATCATCACTTTGCTTTTCAGATTCTCAGCAGTGATATAATTTGCATTCTTTTAGATGTCTTTGTATTGTTTTTATTTCAAAACAATACATTCACCCTGGAAGTACCTATTGCTAGCCTGAGACATTAACCCTTCATCATAGTAATGGGCTCAGTACATGAATAGTAAAATTCACAAGGCTATGTGATCCAAGGTGCTAGACAAAACGATCTTTTAGATCCTACTGTGCTACGAACTTACTGCTTCTTCTTGACAGAAAGAAAAAGTCTGTGTGGTCTTCGTTTGGAGCAATCAGGATTCCAGTTAAATCATCAAAACAACAGAGCTTTTAAATTTGGCATGCACTTCTTAACGGCTGAATTCAGCCCTTGTACTGAATAGTGCCATAGAGCCTTTAGAGCCCTGTGTGAATTAAGGCACAGCGAGGTGTGCAGGTCCCCACTCTGTCGCTGACCTGTGCCCAGGCACCAGATACTGCTGTTCCCACCCAGAGTCAGGACTGAGAATCTGACTTAAAACCTGAAGTGTTGCACATGGACAGATATATGCAAGCGGCTTCTTATTAAGATCAGACCTGAAGATTTTGGCACTGCATTGATCTCATCACGATATTAGTTAAGTGAAGTGGCTGCCTGTAGTGCTATGTCTGTATTTCCTGGAAATCACTGCCCTTAATAAGAATAGTACAAGACTGTAAGTAATGGAACTGATAGGCAAGGCATTAGCCAGACTAACCTACCAAAAGGTCGGTCAAGGATAAAAGCCTGGCAGACTACTTAATGTAAGAATTACTTTAGGTAAAAAGGACTTAATGGAAAATAGAATGCATTTCCTGAAAGAACAAGCTGATAAGGATGCAGTGAAAATAGTTATGTGTGCCAAGAACAGCAGGAGGTCTAGACTGGAGCATGCCAGTGGGAATGATTTTTACCATGTTTCAGACCCATGCAAATGTGGGAAGGCTGTACACAGACTCCAGCAAATCTAAAGGATGCTTACCTGGCTAAAAAGAGTATATTGTCAGAATTGGGTTGCTCTAAAACAGTCCTGTTCTAGCCCTGGCAGTGTATGTCTTTCAGCTACTCCCAAACTAAATCTGAGTAACAAACCAAATACATTTCCCTGTCTGATGGCACAGTTCAGGTCATTATCATAGATCAAAATGCAAGGCCTGCCCTTAAGCAAGTGTATGAAGAGGGCTGTCATAAAGCATCTGATCAGTTCAATGGCAGCCGGGGATACTGGGGCTGCACAGGAACATGCCCAGTGGTTACCTGTGCAAGGGGTACACACAGAGGGACTGAACTGAAGGACACAGACCTTAAAGAGGTCACTTAAAGGAATCACGAGTTTTAAAAGGGCACCTAGTATAGATTGGCACTGCCTGTAAAAGGAAAAATGGAGTCCAATAGGGAGAAAGTTGCCTGCAACATCACCTTATCTAATCTCTGACAGGGCACTTTTTCATGACATATCTCAAAGCATCTTAAAAAGGAAGATAATTATGATTATTTCTATTGCATAGCTTGGGAAAGCCAGGGAAAGAGGAAATACTATTTTCCTATTCTCATGCAAAGCTGAGTCTAAAGCTGGAAGAGATGAGTTTCCTATTTCAATCCATGCCTGCTATCATCTGACCCTTAAGTCACAGATGAATGAACTGTAAAATACAGAAGAACAAGTCGATGAATATTTAAGCCATGTTTAGGATACTTAAATTGATATTTTTGCACCTTGATCTCTCTTCTTACTGTACCCAGCTGCCTTTCATTTTCTGCTGCCTGTGTGCTGTGCTTTTTTTCATATTCATGATATAATTTAGCTCTGCTAACGTTTTTTAGGGAAGTTGTTCAATTTTTGTTCTGCATTCCTTTGATGATTCTGTACCAAAATCAATTATAAATATCAGAAGATGTTGGGTTTTTAAAATACAAATTATAAGCCAAATTCCTTGTTAGAGTAGGCTGATTAAAATAAAGTAACTAGAACAGTGTCTGTTTTTCCTAGCAAAGACTTTAGGGTTTTGGTTATTACTAATGCCACTATAATTTTCAGACTTCATTTCCACAAGTTCAAAATCTTCATATAGAAAACATGCCTTTTCTACAATTTAAGATTCCCAGTGCTGTTACTTTTTTTAGTGGCAGAACAGCCTGTTGAATAGTCCTGCACCCTTAAGGGGAACTGACTGTTGCAAATGCAGACACAGAGGAAATGTTTTTGCAAAAGAAAAAAACATGGAGTGCACTGTAAATATCTTGTCAGAAGCTGTTATCACTTCTTACTTTAGTGAAAGAACAATGATCCATCTGATGTCACATCACATGCTACCTCCATATATGTACAGCTGACATGAGAGTGTCCACCTGGACCATCCTGTACATTGAACAAAAGTGCGGGTGTCATTTATAGTTCGGGAATCTTTAATTACAGGACGCAGCAGTATGAAAATAGTTCATCTGATTTTTTTTTTTTCTTCTGCAGCATTTTTCCCTGAAACTAGGAGGAGGGGAAATGGTCAATGCAGGCAAACGGGCCTGCAGCAGGTTGTTCTGACCAT
This sequence comes from Falco rusticolus, assembly GCF_015220075.1. Classification (NCBI taxonomy): domain Eukaryota; kingdom Metazoa; phylum Chordata; class Aves; order Falconiformes; family Falconidae; genus Falco; species Falco rusticolus. The sequence goes on from NC_051190.1 coordinate 17,676,880, forward strand.
GCTGCATGTCTGCTTACTCATTGATGGTAAAGATGTGCTGTAGATAGCTGATCCTGGAAATATAATGGGTAGCAGGAGGCTGAACCTGGTCCTTCTCACTGCACCCCAGCAGTCAGTGATGCATGTATGCCTCCTGAGAAACATGCCCTCCTCAGTCCTTTTGCCCATGGAGAAGAATGGTGAAGGTGGGACAAATGACGCTTGTTTCAGCCTGCATCTGTCAGACTGGGGGAAAACTATTTTTAGCAAGGAAAATTTCTCCCAGAAAGCTGAAAAATATTTCTTTGGAATCATTTTTCCTTAGAAAATGAGTTCTACTCATTCAGCCAGTTAGAACTGATGATATGATGAGTTTGATGGCACAAATCCTTGTTATGCAGGCAGGTAGGTACCGTCAGTCCTTTAGTTTGCTGTTTGCTCCATGCTAACAAACGCAGCCAAGAGGCACTCTGAACTGAGCTCTGTAGTTGGATTTGCACTACAGCCTGACAGCATACGCAGGGCTGGCGTGAGGGACAAACAGCAAATGGATGACGATAGACTTTGAGCAGCAGCAGCCACTCTCGTTAGTGAACTAAAAGCAGAACTTGAACTAAACCTTTTGCCACTTAGGAATGCAGAAATACTTAGTTGTGTCTCCGGAATGGGTGAGAGAGTAATGGAAAGAAGGAATGACAGAAGGCCTTGACACTTGAAAGAAGCAAGAGCATCTGAGTTCTTATGACAGATATCACTGGAAACACCTTTGATATTTGAAGTATGTGATCACCAGAGTCAAATTAGAAACAGATTTCTCCTTTTTTGTCCTTATTCAGTCCCAGACTTTTTCCAAAAGATGACATAATAAATCTTGTCAGGGTCATGTGTTTGTGCAGTGCTAAATATTAGGGAAGTCAATACTCGATCATAACATTTAAAGCAGCAGTTTGTGAATCAACAAAATTCACCTTTAAAAAAAGAAAAAGGGGACTGGTTGCCTATGGGCTTATGAAGGAGTTACTGAAACTTCAGAAAAGGTTCCTAGGTTAAAATTTGCCCCTGTTGACAATAAATTGATTTTGGTTCAGTTTGACGAAGTTATACATCAGGGTTCAGTGACCCTTTAGCCTTCTGGCAACTGAGCAAAGAAATTTGCTCTTCTGTCCTCCTAACTTGCTGGCTAGGGGGCACGTGTATTCCCAGCTTTACTAGGGCTCTGGCACAGACCCATTTGTTCTGCCTGGTTGGCAGGCTACTTGTGCAGTAGCCCATATGCAGGTGGTATGGACTGAGTATGAAGAGAAATGGATGGAGATTTCACATTTAAGGAAGAAGAAAGAAAACACTGGGAAGTGCTGTGGTGTGGGGAGGTAGAAATGGGGGTATAGTGGAGCACTACAATTTGTAATTGGTTCCTATACTCACACAGCATGGCTAAAGAAATAGGATGTAGAAATCCTTGTGGTATATTAATTCACTAAATACTTCTTCATATCTAAGAACATGGTTTAGAAGTCACCTTCCATTTCTGTTGTATTTTTCCTCTTGCATTAGCAAATGATTACTTTGCCTTTCCCATTATCCAGTTATCTTTCAACTATTTTCCTTTGTATTTTATAATGCACATGAACTAAATACAATAAAACTAAATGTATATAGTGCAGAAAATACAAAGGATCTCAAATAGCTTTACATAAAATAATATCTAGGAGCTTTAAAACTGAGCTGCATTTAAGGCTGGAAAAGCCAGCCTAAAAAGATAAGATTTCAATTTTGTCTTAAATGAATTCACTGAATCTGCATTTCTGATGTCAAGTAGAAGCGAATTCCATGGCTCTCATGAATAGCAAGCAAAAGCCCTACAGCTATGAGAATTTTAATCTGAATCTTTTATTTTACATGTCTGGGATTTTTAAAAAATACATTTCTTTTCATATGTTCTGAAATCTTTGTGGATTTTCGATCTTATGGCTTGCATGGTTATTTATTCCCCACAATTGTCCTGACATTCCAAATCACTAAATGAAACAGTCTTCTGGAAAAAACTATTGTTAACACAATAAATAGCTTTGAAATGACAGCCATGATTCATTGGAGCAGAATACTTTTAAGTGGAAAAGTTCCTTGCTGTACTGCTTTCTCTTTGAGAAAAACCCAGTCATTCAGAAGTTGAGGTACACATGATGAGTGCATACGGACACACTTACAATTACGCAACAAGAAAAGGAATACAAATGGAAGAAGATCATCCAGATGCTTTCAGTTCTGGGTCTGCTGCTATAGTCTAATACATAGGGTCATTAACCCAACATGTGGTGTTCGGAGATGAGGACCTGATAGGAAGAATAATTTTATGGCTAAGATTCAGGAGATCTACATTAATTCCTGCCTCTTTGGCACTTTCTGTCTTCCACCACCAGCTGCCAATGTCCAGCAGTTTCCCCTGTCCTCTTTTTGTCTGTCTGATATGCTTCACATACAAACTTTCTGGGGCAGTGGAGGTCTCCTGGGATTGTAGGATGTCAGTTAAGGTGGAGCTGAAATTAAGAACTTACTTCAGAGCTGTTGACATGACTGCAATAAAATATAATACAATGATAATGGATGGTAGAGACACATAACACACTAGACTGATAGTATGTTTCTATGGCTATGGTACGCTTCTGTCCCTCCTTCTGGTGGTAATCAGTGTGTAAACTCGGAGTATGTCTATATTGCCATGAATACCAATCTTATAAACATCTAAGGTAGATTTAAACCTCTTAGCCTGAGTGTTGAGACTTTTGCAGCCCCTAACAATAGAGTGTGTTTAACAAACCCAGCTACAGATTTTCTGGGGTGCCTAGCATGAGGTGAGATGCATGCTTCTGCGACTGCTATATTTTTACTCCCTGAGACAGCTAGTTTAACAGTAGTTTGAATGTATTGGTTGAACTGAAAGGAACACATGGACATACATGCCTTTGGTATGGCAGCCAAGGGCTAATCCATCCACAGAGCTGATGGCCTCTGCTTAACTAACTTTATCATGGCAACCAGCTGCAGGAGGCAAATGCAGTAGCCAATGAGGGGCTAAATTCTCAGAAACATTTGACTTGTGCTTGTATATTTCTATTTATAGCCATAAGTGCTATCAAAATGGTAAGAACTCCTCAGTTCCTTGTGTTACTCAGTCCAGAGAAGAGGGAATAATAAACCACTTCCCTTCTTCCCCAGACCATGTGCTGGCAGTGTTGGAGAGGTTTCAGTGAATGTGGTGAGGTTAGGGGCTGGAGAACAACTGCTCTCTACAGCATGCTTGCCAGGTACCGGCAGTGATCCAGGTAGGCATTTGTGCCAACTGTAATGCCTTGCAGAGAGGGAATACTGCTTCTGGCATAGAATATGTGTTGGGCACATGGTTACAAAAGGGCAAATGCACAGGGCATTTTTCAACTTGGCTGGCTCTTCCCAATTTCCGGCGGCTGTTATTAATATTTGAATAATGCTACTAGCATGCTCCGTTTGGACTCAGCCAAGCCGTCTCCTCCAATTTCCCCTGTGCAAATTCCTAAACCATGTGCTTCTTTACTGCCCTGTTCAGCCTCCCCTGAAGTCATATGGGGCTACCATTTCCCAGGCATAGGTCAGAGCAGGCTTGGTCTTGCTCTAACATCTATTAGCAGGAGCCTTCAACTCCCTGCTCCCTCCCCCAGCCCAAAACCAACATCTGCTGTTGAGCATACCTAGTGAGATGCTGCTCTCAGTCCTCACCAAAGAAGATTCCAGCCTGTGTGTAAGGAACAAACTGAAAAGAAAATGCTCTGTAAAGTGCAACCTTTTCCAGTTTTGCTCCTTGTAGGGGAAAGTCCATTTCTGTTTCCTTTGATTGTGAAGTCCCAGGAAAGGTTGTAGGTGGGCAGAAGAAAGGACAGACATAGTTCTGTGGCTTTGTCCTCATGAAGCTGAGCTGGAATTCCAGATCACTTACAATATCTGTTATTTAGTTTTGGTAAAAAGCTGCTAGCCGATCTTCCCTGTTTACAGAGTCACTAATGGTCATCAGAGTCTCTTGGGGTTTCCTAGAAGTTGTGTCCTTTTCACAGAGAGCAGCTTAAGTGGTTATAAAATGATACTAATGTGAGAGGTCCCATCAGGGTGTTCATAAATATGTGCTAGCTCTTTTTCTGTCCCTAGTCCTCACAACAGGAATACTGCTACCATGGGCTAGTCACTTTGTGCTGTTGTAAAATATCTTTGGCTCTGTGGTATGCAATACATACTGGACCATTTCTAGGAGGTCAGAGCCAAAATTGTCAAGAGAGATGCAAGTTAGCAAGTATAGCACAGGCACAGATTTATCAGGGATGTTGAAGTGGTTATAAAATTTACCTAAAGTTTGTACAGTCACTTGCTGTTCACCCCTCCCCTTTTTCATATCAAATTTATATAAGTCCATTATATTCATATCCATTAAACACTGGGAAGAATATAATGTTTCTCATCTAACTCCTCCCTGATGCCTGAGCCCTGAACTATACCTACACAGGTAAGAAGTGCCCAGAACCTGAATGTTGAGTACTAAATAGCCAACATGTTTCAATGTTGGAGAAAAAGAGGCTCAAGCAATCCATAAACAGTTTTTAAATGAGAGTGTGTTGCAGAAGCAGTGACATCTTTCTCTGTGGCATCAACTGGCTGGAAGCAGGAGTACCTGATGCTGCACGTGGGTTGGAAATGGGTTTCGAGTCTATGGTAGTTTGTAAAATTTTAGAAATAATAATTTTTAAGTAAGATGAAATTGGAAATGGAAAAATCCAAAGTGAGCGAGCATCTCATGCTGTATCACTTAAGATCCCTATTTGAATAATTTTGAAAATACTGACAGTCTATTAGACCAGGAAATGAAAATTCTTGGCAAACAAGGTGTTTGCTAATTTCAGTATTTTGTGTGAGTCAGAAATGTGTGGAGGGAAGTAGATTGAAACTAACCCCTTCTTGTGAACTCTTTCAGATTGCATAACTGACATTTGCCAATAAAAAAAATGTTACATCCGAAAGTTTCTGAACATATCCAAAAGAAAAGACATTAGAAACTACTGCAGACCACAGCATTAAAGGCCAGTGGTCACACTGGATTTTCCCAATGGTTAACATGATGAACATCTGCTTTCCTCTGTGCCTAACTCCAACTAATTGCAAAACAATCATGTTCATTTATGAACATGCATATTTCCACATAATTTACTTGATCACAGAGCTAGATTGTCCCATTTCTTTTTATTTCATGTTTTCAGCTGCTTGGTGAAAGCAAGGTAATGGAAAAATCCAGCTCTTTGAAATGTGAGCATATTATCTAGAAATCATGTCATGTTTCCCTTGATAACATTTTCACACCCACATGTATTCAAAACTCTTAAAATTTTCATTTTGGCTTCTGGAAACTACATTATAAAGTAAAAATTATGGCTACAAAATTAGAATTGTGTTGTTAAAAAATGTACAAAGTAGTTTGATTTAAATTATCCACAATTGTCTGTTTTTCTTCCTACTGAAAAATAGCATTGCAGGTTCCTAGGATTTCCTTTGAGTGATGCTAAAAGTCCTTGCACATTACTTTCTTATTTGGTGCACTTTTGAACAGAAGAATTTAATGTTTGAAAATAAGCACTAAATATATAATCGTTAATTGGAGAAAAAGAAAGATTTTAGGAAAGAATTTGAGGTTCTGCAATAGCTTAGAAGTTACAGTGAGATGTGATTTTATTGGCTTGATTGATGAGACTCACGTTGAATTTTAATTGCATTAAATGAGCAAGATATGTTAAGAATTATGGATACTACTGAGAGACAAAATAACAAGAGGAAGTATCTAAGTAATGTGAAGAATGGAAAATCCTACTTAACTAGTGTCTTTTGATAGCAGGTCGTTCAAGGATTTCACTGGTAACAGTGAAAAAAAGATGTAGACCTTTTGAATTTTCAGAAAGTTCTTTATTAAAATTGATATGACATCTAAGTACTGTCTAAACACAAACTTACAAGGATTTGAGTAGACAATGAAGAGTCAAGGACATAATTCACTGAAGATTGAATGTCCTTTTTTGAGTGATTCTAGTTATTTTCTGGGTCTAGATCTTCAACAATACATCAATGATGATTCAAGGTGTGGAATTCCATGGGGTCTGGTCCTCAGTGAAAGAAGTCTCTGCAGAGAAAAGGATATCCTTTTGCAGTGGCTTCAACCATAGCTTGTAGCTCTGTAATTGTGGAATGACAAGGCCAAAATAAATAGGTGACATCTTATTCTTCTGGAAGATGCTAAAGACATTTTAGTGACAGTGCCTCTAAAATAAAAACGTAATGTTTCCACGTAACCCATATTGTTATATGTAAATCAGGAGGGGGAGAAGTGCTGTGGTTTTCTTCAGGTGAAAATAAAATAAAGCATCTATCTGAAGCAGCCACACTGATCCCATTTAAAGACACAAGCAAAGGGAAATGCCATGTTAAGACATGGATGTAAATAGATATGCTCCTGTGCAGAGGCTTTTGGGAAAAGCCACATACGGACTTATTTTTTCCTTTGATTCTCTCAGAAGAACTGGTATTTCCTTGTAGTGAAACCTGCCTAGTCATGCAGTGCCCTGCAGATGTCTCAGAAGAGTCTCTATCATTTCCAAGAAGAGAGGACAAGGGTGGCCAACACTCTCCCCAGCAGTTTCAAAGGAAATTGGCTTGTGGTAGTGAGTTTTCCTGACAACCATAAGGCTCTTCCTCTATTATTCTTCAGGAAGCTAGACAGGTGACACTATAGCTTTATGTCTTTATGTATCTGCCACTGTCCCAGTGTCTTGTCTCTCTTCTGTCCCATGAAGTGAAGCCTTAGTATGGGAATTGCTGTGCATGTTAAACAATGTTTGTGCCCTGTGTATTATCAGGCCACATGGCAGCTTTTTACTGAATTATTGGTCCAATAACCATCTTGGTGTCATAGCACCAAGTAATACAGAGGGAGAGCGGGCTCTGGCCAGGTCTTTCTACCAACCAGTCCCACTCTTGAAGTCAGTGTAAGGCCCACCTATGGGATTTCAAAGTTTCCTTACTCAGAATATCTTTACGTCCAATTTCTTCTGCATAGGGGTGTGTGTGTGTCATAAAAAGCATCCCAAGTCACTGAGACATAATGAAACAGAGAATACTATCATGAGTTAAAGCTATCTTAGGTTTTCAGCTCCAAATGTGGTTACTTTGTGAAGTTATTTCCAGTAATGACACATGGTGGGTGGTAGGTTGTGTATTCAGCTCCCCAATTAGTTGTCTTTGCATGAGCTCCACTTTTATCAAATTAAACAGAACAAAACAAGACAGATGCTACCTGCTGATCAGGATACAGTGGTACATATGCCACGTGAATGCTGTGACAAAACCACAGAGGCTGAATAATCCAGATTGTGGTTTTGTTATCGCTAGAGTGAAAAATGGGTTTGATCTAAATTCCAGCATCAAAATATCTATTTACTTGTCCTCTTACAAAAGTAGTCACAACCTGAAAACATTCAGAGCTGGGTTTAGTACATCTTTCTTCAAAGCCCTTGCAGTTGTTCCAAGGACGCTTGGTTATTAGAATATGCCAACTTGGCATAACCCAGCACATAGTATTTCTGGCATCAATTTGCTGTGAAGAAAAAGGGGATATGAAATATAAACTATTCTGGACAAATGGGTAGCAAGAAGTATGACCTGTGTTATTCTCCATCTCATAATTCAACATCTTTTCAGGATGCAGCAGAGTTGATATAGTGTGCCCTGTGTCAGCTCCCTGAATGTGTGCACCAGTGCTTCTCTTTTCAGTGTGTATTTGTAAGTCCATAGAGCTTCTGTGTCCCTCTGCTGTGTGTAAAAGGACTGTCTGAGCCCACAAAGCTGGGAGCCTCTGCCATGGAGGGATCAGAGCACCTGCCTTTCCCAAGCCTAGCACAGTAATCTCAGTTGTTTTCCCCCTCATCAGTGAATAAAATGCAAAAACAGAATGGTCAGGGTGTTGCTAGAGGTTGTGAGTTAACTTCACAAGTAAGTTAATCCTACCTGGGTTTCAAATCAGCTCCAAACTTAAAAAAAAAAAAATAATATATATATATATATATATATATATATATATATATATTAAAAAGAGTAGAACCTTCTTTAAAATTTGTTTCAACAAAATGCTTAAGGCATCCATCCCTCTGTCAGCACAGATTCCCCTTTCCATTGTGTATACATATGCAAACTGTTTAAACCACCCGTTATGTCAAAGATGTGGAATAGAAAAAGTGTGAAGACTGTTTTCCCCATATGTTGAGAAAAATCTGCAGCAGGCAGTAAAGAATCTGGTAACAGGAAAAGTATCTGAAGTTGTGTTACAAGGTAAAAGACGTACTGTGGCTTTGAAAACAAACTAAAACAAGGGAATGAGATAAAATACCCTTTACTAGATAAAGCGATAGAAGCACGATGCCATAGTTTGTTGAAGTGTGGTGATGAGGGAATTTTAAGGGTTCGGGAGCTGGTCCAGCTGACTTTGCTGGTGCTGATATTACAGAGTTCCCTCTTGACTAACCATAGAAAATGTAGCTCTGCCCAGGAGAGAACCCAGACAACGAAAGGTCAGAAAGTCTGAATTAGGAAAATGGGAGGTTGCATTACCCTGAGAAGGAGCAAGATGGTTGCCACAGCGGGACATACAGCCAAGGGAAGGAATCCCCACTCAGAGCTTTAGCACTGGAGAGTTGTAAATAAATACTTGGAGAATATACTTCATTTGACATTAATAATGCAGTGCCTCAAGTATGTTGGATGTGCTTTAAATATTACATGTGAATCCCAGGCCTCTCTTGTAATAATTTTAGAAAATATCCATAATCTTGTCATTTTAACAGCAGAACAAGTTTTCTGGCCTTTTCATCTTTCTTGGTGTACTAGAAGCTGAGAAATGTGGACCTTCTTCACATAAAAATTACATTTACTATTATTATTGCCTTTGCAGCTGTGCAAGTAACAGTCTACTTGATTTCAGACAAGTAAAGTAAATTAAGAGAGGTTGAAGACCCAAGGTCAATAATGCTTCTTTGGAGTCATTACTAGACATAAATATAGAGCAACTCTGAGGTCAAATCCAGGTCTGACATCAACAGTCACAGGTCCAGCCTCTACAAAAAATGCAGGTAAACATCAGAATTAACTTCATCTATCAGTCAAAATTTGGATTGATTGGAAAATAGGATTAGACTTTGAAAACAACATCAACAGTGCAACACGATCACTGAATCATCAGTGCAAGGTTCTTGTCAACATGATTTCCACTGATTTATTTAGCAATTCAGAAGCAGCATTGCTGTGCATGTAGATGGAGACTACTCAGTTTTGTACAACAAATAGAATGAGAAACAAAACTGATTTAGTTTTCTACTTCCACAATTTGCCCTACATTAAAGAATAAGTAGTAAAGGAATCTATGAACAGGAAAAACAATTAGGGGACATTTTTTTCCAGTGAGAAATGTGTACACTCCTGGCTAGAATCATTGGGACTTTTGAAGTATGCTTGCAAGAAAACAGTTTGTTCTTTAGATATTAAAAGATACTCAGCCCATTGCTGTCAACAATACAAGATAGGCAAGTGACACAATGCCTGTCTGAGCTAAATGGATAGATAAAATATATATGGATTTCATTTTTGTTCAATTTATCCCATACATTTGATATTGCTGGATGGTAAAGGTCATGGGGAAGCCTGAACTGTTTCTTTGATAATATTAAAGTAGTGCTTAATTAAATTAGTCTGGATACACTGAAAAAACACAGTGTTACTCTCTTACACCAGTCCCTTCCCCTCTAAACTAGGGTCTGACAAAGATTCAATCTGATACAGAGCCATAATGATTATCTTCTTACTTTCTGTCGTTTACATACATTTGTACTTCATTTTTTTCTGTTTGATACAATCACATTCTGTTTATTTGCTTAGGTATCCACACTGATAAGTACATTTACTTGGTGCTGCGGCTGCAGATCAGCATTTCCAGCATAAATTGTAATCATCCCATCTCAGTAGTGGTAGGGAGGGAGGCAATGTTGGTCTGGGGATTAGAAGAGCAAAATCTCATGCTTGTCTTGGTACAGTGTGTAACTACAGGCACTTCCATGTCCTCCTTCCCTTTTTATTTGCTTTGAAGCAGGGATTGCCTCTTTTCTTGTGAGTCTGTGAAGCCCCTGGTGTGTTCCCCGCCCTGTGCTAGCTCTTGATCTTGTAAGAAGGGGCCCGATGGCACTGTGCTGATGTTTCTGCTGTGCTGAGTGTCCACATGGCAAATGGGAGGCTGAACAGGTCAAGCCAGAGGCTCAAACCACAGTGGCTCCATTCAGCACCCATAAGTTTAAATCTCACCGATGGCACAACAAAATTGAGCCCTTTGCAACCCAGCAGGGACTAGGGAATGGTGTGACACGTACCTTCTGCTCCATTTTGTAATCTCTAGGGTATGGTGTGCTAATGGGGGGTTAAAGTCCTTTTTAATCCTTTCTGCTTTATCTGCTCTGAGAATAAACAAATATGCTGTGCACACACACTAAAGCAGAGAAGATTCTGCAGGAAGCTATTCTGCGTGGAAGTCATAAATCACACAAGAAATGAGTGTCACTTCCATAGTCGGTGTTATATGAGGGCTCCCTTAGATAACAACCATTCCCAAAGAGAGGTCAAAAATGGCTTCCTATGGCCAAGACTCCTAAAATACACCATTTTGCTGTGGAAGAGTGGGGCTCTGGCAGGGCTCCCATATTTAGGTTGTTACTGAAAACAGGAGACTGCACGTGAAGACTGGGGGAATGGTAATGCAGAGAAGAAGAAGAAAGCTGGAAAGAAAAAAGAGAACCACAAAAAACTCGAGCTGTTAATCACATCCCTATGTTGATAAAATATTTATGAGATCTCATTCAATTAATTAGAATAAACTATGTAACACTGCAGGAAACAAATTGAAAATTTAATAAAGTAAGTTCACTTCCAATTTCTTTTGAAGAAAGAAGCTAATTATATTTAGTTCTGTAATTATAACTTTAATTAAAATATAATGCAAAATATTTCACAAAGTGAAAACAGTTCTGTGTTAGAAAATGGAACATTTAAGACAACTTGCTCCTCAGTCAAAAATTTGCAACAATTTCAAATGAACACTTTAATATACCTGTTTCTAAAATCTTTTTTGGGTAATACAAATCCGTCTTAGAAATGCTCATTAGTGCTAGTTTTTATTTAAAACGTAATGTCTTACCTTCCTGTCTCTGTCCAGAAATGTTTCTTACTCTACGTTAGGGATATGTGTTTTACTTTCTGTATTTAAACCAGAGACACATTCTTTATTTATACTTGCCTATTGCAGCCCACAGAACCCAATTTTTATTTAGAGGATAATTTCAAAACACATTGTAAAATATATCCACATAGCAGCTGCCTTCACCTGAACAACAAGGGAAGAGAGTGCCTCAGGCAGAGAGATCCAGGCAGGCACAGGGAAATTTGGGTCTAGCAATATAGAATGAGAACACTGACAAAATGACCTTTCGTTGATGTTTTTGATGATGATTTAATAGCAACAGAGTCTTCTAGCCTTGTGTAAAATGAATTTGTCTTTAGGACTAAAAAAATAATTTTACAAATGATTTCTAACACACAGTTCACCAGGGAGTCTGGGACGAATGTGCTGTTTGTTGATTCTCAGAGTTTATCTGAACCATATTTGAAGTCCAGTTGCATTTCTCCCACTTTGTTGGGTTTTGATTCAGCCAAGCTCATAAGTATTTTCATTTAAGATAGAAGCTGTAATTAGATGCTTAAATACATTTTTAAATAAGTGTATCATTGGGTCCTGTTCTCAGAGAAGTCATCAGAGTCCTGGACCTTTAACTTTCTTTAGTTTCCAGTAGGAGAATCGTTATGCCAGTGCATGATCTTCGAAACTTGTTCCCCATGTGGCTTTAGCTACCTGCACTGACTGGCTAGCTCACAACACTCATCTTTCCATCCCTGACCTGTTTCTTACCACTTATTCTTCATCTCTCACATTCTCTGCACACATTCTCTCCCAACTGGTTCACAAGCCACAGCTCCAGTTGAGCAGTGGCAGTTCGGGACCACCCAAACTCTTGCCTACAAGGGACTTCCACAGTTGCTCTGGAGCATCCTACTGGCAACACTTCTGTCTTCTCCACTGCCCACTCAGCTGGCCAACACCTGCATGCTGGGCCCGGACCCTCTTACATTTTACTCTAACATGCTAACCAGTCACACCATCAGCTTTTTACCTGCCAGTGCTCAAACAGCAAGCTTTGCTTGATAGCCATGGGAGTGCTGGAAGCGCTTCTCTTACCTTCCCACCTACTTTTTTTATTTCAGAGTGCTATGTGCGAAATTAGATCAGACAATCTTCTACACAGGGCCCACAGCTATGCTGTGTGGTACTTAGCATGATCAGCATCACTGTAGGATAATAGTAATTGTAATCATTTGTGGCTTATTTGGCATGAAGAGATTTGGGGTTTTGAAAGAGGTAAGTGATATAGATGTTGGCCTGTGTGGGACCACCTCTCCCAGCTACAATAAAGCCCTTTCTCCCTAAGCTTTCCATGCTGGGCTTTGATCTGATTTTTTGGCTAAGTATGTTCTGTTGTCCTCTTCTGTTAAATAGTTACATTCGTGTTAACACACAAAGAAAAAAGAGAGCATGTGGCAGAAACACACACAAGAAACTTCAGAAAAAAAGATTACTTTATTGCTCTTACCAGTGCTAACATACAACAGTGATCACTAATGACATTTCATATAAAGGTGCTTTTTGCCTCTGTTCTTTTCTGGGTGGAGGGAGTTACAGACCTTTTTTAGCCCTAACACCAATACTAATAGGGACATACCTTTTACCACCATTTTGAGAAGGACCTGTGAGCATCAGACCTCATATCTTTCTGACTTTCACCTGTGTGTCACTGCTATAAAGTTGCTTAACTATAGAGTTTCAGTGCTAACGAAAACTCCTGCTCTTCCCGAGCAGATCAGATGTAACGAAAGTGAGTCAGTTATAGCAGTGTTAATTGAACAAAACAGGAACTGAAAATAGAAGAGTGTGAAGGAAATGTTGGATTGACATATGCTGTTTTCGTACATTTGTTGAACATTATTGAGCATTTCTAGTGCAGTAATCAGAGAGTAGGAAAATATCTGGGAGTGTTTATTTGATAGAGTTTACATTACACAACCTGCAATACAGCCAGAGCAGCATTTTGTGATCTTTCTAATCACATCATTATTTTTTTTCTCCTCTTTGCCAGGGAACTTGTTATCATCAAAAATGACCACTGAGTGACCAGGGCTCATGTTTCAAAGTCTGTCTAATGAATAAGAAGCACAGCAGCAATAAGAGTCAGAGCAGATTGGAAGCTGTGGCATTATTACTGAGGAAGCTGCAGAGTTGACTTCTTTAGTGAGGCTGTGGCAGTGGGTGATTTTATTTAACAGAGTCTCTAGTTTCCTCTGCCTGCTGAGTCAATTGGGGTAGTGGCCATTCATCCCCTACACCATAAAGCCCTTTGTCCTTCAAGCCCTTTTACGATGAAATTTCTTAATCTCAAGGAAAGCAACTAAAGACGCTTGCTCAGATCTAGCTCACTTAATCCTTTTTTGGCAGGACTGGCTCTCCAGTGACATTTCAATCTCCCTGCAGAACTGAAAAGCTAAAGATCTGGGATGGCTGGACTTATCCAGATGAAAATCAATACTGAATCAATGAAACTAAGTCAGGACACAATTCGTGCAAATCAGTAGTATCTCCACTGAAGTTATTGGAAATACCGCTATGCCAAATCTAAAGTAACCCTTCACTGTAAATAACATTAAAATATGCTTACTTGCTACCATGTTTATACAGACACAGTATTAATCACATGTTGCTTTGTGCCTTTGATCAACAAATAAATTCACTGGACTGAACAGGCCAAGCTATCTTAGATAAAGATAAATTTTTAAGAAAAATCTTAAAAAAACCCTGTACTTGACCAACACACAAGTAGGTTACATTGAGGTTTTTGGTTTTTTCCCAGATAAGGAGAAAGACCAAATCTATTCCCTTGAAAAGAAAGGTTACTATTTAATGTTTTTTCCTTTCCAGAAGAGATGCACTCCCAAGTGGCCCCCATCGCTGACCAGACTGAACTACAAGGACTGAGCATGATGAGTGGAGGATCAGGTGAGCATTTACATTGAGTTAGTTAATAAAGGATTACTTACTGTATGTTTGTCATAGTGGGATCAAATTCTCTAATACAGACAAGAATTTATGCTGGCTTTTTAAGTTACTTAAGAGAATTAGGCACTCGGTCCAATTATTAAATGTGCAGAAAAGTGTTTATATTATTAGTCATGTTGGTGCTATAGTACACTGTAGAAACCATCCGTGAGTGAAGTTTGTCTTCTACTGGGTATTATGGTTATGATTTGCAAAAGCAGGGACCTTTCCAAGGTGTTTGCAACCGCAGTATCCTCTCTAATCTAAATATAATACATTGTAAGGTCTACCATGAATTTGCTGTACAACTGTTTTCTCTTCCTGTGCATCTTTCTCTGCTCTGATTTTCTGCCTGCCTTGTTTATATAACATACACTCTGCTGAGGGAATTAACCTTTATGGTATGTCTATACAGTACCTGGAATAAATGGGTGTTAATCTCAGTGGGGACCTTTGGACAGAATCATCTTGCAAATAAGAATTTAATCTGTAACATGTCTGCCCCTGTTTTTATCAATGCTTCTATGCATCCAAAGAAAAACTTATAACAAAGGGAAACAGAATCAGCTGTCATACAAGAGATGTGAATACTTAAATAGCTGCCGGCTCTCTTTCATATTTTTGAGACTTAAAGGTTCATGTATTTTTTTTTTTCCTCCTGCCTATGTTAAATGAAAACATCTTTACTTGATATTCATCATTCTACAATGGCCATTTCATCACCTAGACAACATGAATAAAAGTTATTATTCTTACTCATTAGTCACTCAGTCAGGGAAAAGAGAAAAATTGAACGTTTTAGAACATTTTACTTTTCTGTCATTTTAGAGTAAATGACACTCCTAAATGATGGCCAGTCAAACCTACAGAATCTATTAGTAACTTGATAATAAGTGTGAAGGGATGCTGGGACCCAAAGGAGTCTTAAAGTGGCATTTATCAGGCATGTCACATCATTGCTACTGGTAATAAAAGCATTTTTGTTTTATGCTGCAGCGTCTATGGAGAATAATATTTTTTGTGCTATAGCCAAAAGTGATATTGCTACATTCATCACACTGTTTGATATGAAATAGCCTAAAAACACTGGAAATTGGCTGTCATTATTTTGTTTCTTCCTTTTTTTTTCCTAATCAAGGAGCCTACTATAGTGGTGGGAAGGTTTTCCTTGTCTTCAAATTAAGGCACGCAGGCACACAACTGTAACATTTCCCTATCAGAAAAACTAACCCTTTGTTTCTCTTTCTAGCACTGTCTTAGTTTTAGTATCCTTTCAAAAAGAATTTATATGATTAACTATTTTCATTTTCATATTGTCTCTCCTTCTGAAAGTAAGGTTCAGTGTATTTGGTTTATTATCATAGTCTTTTATGGCAAAAAACCTTCATTGGCTCTAGTGACAATTCTGTGGGTTTGGGGACTGCAAGATGACGACTTTGGATGTTATATTCCAAGTGTTAAAAATCAGAAAATAATCAATTGCCCGTGAAAGTGAGGAAATTAGTTGGGTTTGCCTCTTTATTCAAATCTTTTAATTAGATAATTTAAACAAGGGCCGGTCACAAGGTGCAACTATGAAGCTGTCTGTGCTATAGTACTGTATAGAAATGTATATAAAACTGCACAGAAACACCTGGTAAAGGGATAGTGTATACTGCTGAAAATAGTTTTCCCTGCTGCCACAGCTGATGATGATATAAGCTTGGGGGATTCTTGGGGTATGTAATTTTTTTTCAGGCCTGGAAGAGACTGTGAGACTGAGCTAAACCTTTCAGTCTAGTTTTGACTGGTGGCACCATGGGAAACCACTGCTGAGTCATGAACTCAGTCTGTGACTTTGATAGTCTCTGTTCTTCCCAAAAAATAAAAAATACTGGTAGCAGTAATGAAATGTTACAAGTGAAAAAGCCCCAAACAAAAACCTGCAGTAAAACCTAGAAGAGTCTTCCTTCTTTTCTGCTGCCTTCCTTGGTAGGAAAAAGATCCATAAGTTACTTTCGATTGATGGGTCAACCAGTCACGGCCTTGTGCCCTGTGTCCCCTATAGAGCTGCTGCAAATTTGCATGGGAAGGATTGTGCAGTTTCCTATGGAAGTGTAAGGCTAGGATAGGCAAATGCATCACAGGAGCTCATTTAATAGCAGAAAGGAAACAGAACACATTTATCGTATTGAATTATTTCCCACAGATATTCATCATTTGCATGTAAAAATGCCATCTGATTTTCTCCCCCATAAACCTGGTGTCATGTTTTCCTTTTTTCCTGTTGTTGTTATATTGGTTTGGATTTAAATCTGTCACTTTTGAAAACTTACGCTTTTTAAGCCCCACTGCACTCTGGAAGTAGAAACAAATAGGCTTTTGAAGGACTGGGAAGTTAAAATACTCTTTGTTTAGTGTGCTTGTGCAGCATGATAGATTTTATAATTACTTGAGCCTCTACCTGGTGGTGGAGTTGCTCTTTGAAGCTAAATTTTGCACTGAACTTTTTTTTTTTTTCAGACTGCAGAATTTGTCATATTGACTGACTGTTAAGATCTGGCATGTCTTATTAACACTCTTCAGCAAAGCAACCCACCCTTTGTCTGAAACATATAGTCAGGCAAGACTGAACAGCCAGAGCAACCTTTACACTTCTTAGGGGCATGATGGCTCCAATATCTGCACTTCCTTCACATTAATCTTATTCTCTCTTTATAATGTGTCAACATATCAGCTGACTCTATGGGACATTGAGTCCAGTAAGAATATGATGCTATGACAAATTGATTCAGGTTTTCAGAAGTTCATGCAGCCAGACAATAAAAAAAAAGGCATAACATGTGGAAATGTAGAAAAGCATGACAAACACGGAAATGTTATACCATTAGCATGGATGGCCACAATTAAACTGGGTGAGAAGCTTATACCTTTCTTTTCTTAGCTTCTTACATAATTATTGCTGGTTCTTTGCACAGCAATTAAGGACTTGGAAATGAAGCAAGCTGGCACTTTGAGGTCAAATACGTCACTTACAGAGTATGGTGCTAAGGAATAGCCCTAAACGAATAAACTAATTTGTAAATAACACTGATTTATTGAGTTCAACAACTGACTGTATTAAGCTGTTCAGCCTTCCAGAAGATATGACATGCCTCAAATCACTGGTTGGGAAATACCCAACAGTTGCAACAACTTGTAGACCACACTGAAATCATAGAAACAGAATAGTTTGGTTTGGAAGGGACCTTTAAAGGTTATGTAGTCCAAGGCCCCTGCAATAAGAAGGGACATCTTCAGCTAGATCAGGTTGCTCAGGGCCCCATCCAACCTGGCCTTGAATGTTTTCAGACACGGGGTGTCTACCACCTCTCTGGGCAACCTGTTCTGCTGTTTCACCACTCTTGTGGTAAAAAATGCCTTTCTTATATCTAGCCTAAATCTACCTTCTTTTAGTTTAACACCATTATCCCTTGTCCTATTGCTACAGGCCCTATTAAAAAGTCTGTCCCCATCTTTTTTATAAACCCCCTTTAAATATTGAAAGACTGCAATAAGGTCTCCCCAGAGCCTTCTCCAGGCTAAACAACTCCAACTTTGTCAGCTTTACCTCATAGGAGAAGTGTTCCATATCTCTGATCATATTATGAATGCCTTAATGACTAAACCCTCATATCACCCTGCACAGACTTAATTTCTTCTATGTTCTTTTTCCCAACATTTCTTTCTGAAGTCGTTTCTGGCAGAGGCCAGTTTATGTAGCCTTAGGGAGACTCTTGTGGGTGCTGTTTTCTGCCAGTGGCTGTTTTCCTAAATGTTCACTGCCCCTTACTTTGGTAGTATTTGCAGATTTTTTTCTGAAAAGATAATGCATACACTAGCAGACAGTTTTGCAAAAATAATGTCTCAGCAATTGTCTTTGGTCACCAGTAATGAGAAGAAAGGAACGAGATGGAGAAAATTCTCTAATTAGTTTCTGTAGATCAGAACACTACTCAGCTGAAATAAGCCATGTGTCTTCAGAGAGCTAATGTCATTGCACTGAAATGTGGCCTTCTTTGAGGAAAGGAATTGCAGTATGTTTCAAGGGACAATCCAAAATAATTTTAATATGCAAAACAAACAAACTGCAATAGACTGAGGGCAGGAAGTTCAAGGTTTGTATCCGAGAATCTCAAAATCAAATATGCTTGTATTTATGTATTTATATTATTATGTATTTATAGCTCATATTTACTTTGTTATGTTCTGTGCTCTGTGGATATTTTCAGTCTGGGTTTCTTATGCTGTTTGCAAAAATTCTCCTTTTGTTTTTAGGGTCCTCAGTTTCTTTCTTAATGGTTTCAAATATCACTCTGCATGTGTGGCCCACTTTTGGTTTTGTTAGTATTTGCATGCATAGCTATATATATTTGCAAAGAATCCATGAATTTATTCTACAAGAAATTGCTGCTCCTATTGCAAGCAAAGACAACTTTTCTGTGTGAGCACAGTGAAATTTCACCAGGAGCAAGACACAGAGGTGTTTCACTGAGACAGCTTGCTATTTGTTAGTGGAAACACTCTGCATCTTCTAAAATATCACTTCTTTCAGGAACAGCTGCCTCAGTCTCTACTGCATGTTCTGTTGTGTAAGGTAGGTGTGTGAATTGCTGAGGTCCATTGCATCCACATCTACCATATATATGCACTTTATCTATCTATACCCTCTTTAAACAGAAGGAAAGCAGAATAGTAATTTTTTCAAGCCCATCTATTTCTTGGGATGTGTTTACCACTTTGCTTCAGGGCTGTGTCCCCTACCTCTTTTCATAAAAACAAGTTGTGAATCAAACTATAGCTCCATCTAGGCCAATATGTTGTCTCTGACAGTTGTCAAAAACTGATACCTGGGGAGGCATAGAAATGGCATATATATGATTCTCCTCTCTAAACTCTTGCTAGGCTCCAGCCGCTCTCACTATGAGTACTAAGTTTTTTTGGTAAACCTCAATGGATTTTGATCCTATGAAATTTCCTGCCTTTCCTCAAACCACCCTACACAATACTCTGGTAAGAAGTTTCACAGACTGCACGCCTCTTGCAGGAAGTACCACTTAGCTTTGTTCTAAGCCTGGCTCAGAATTTCCTGTTTCCCTTTTTTTTTTCCTTATTTGAAAACAGCTTATAGCATTTCTATGACTTCTTTCCTTCTCTTCCCCTTCTGATAGTATCTAGCTCTTTGTACTGCTCTGACCCTTCTCAACTCTAGCCTCCTCCAGGTATTCTACATGGAATTAGTAACCAATAGCTATGAATACAAGATCTTCAAAAGTTATCTCGCTTAAGTGGTTCTCCTCCTTTAGCTCTAATAGGACATAGGTTTTTTAAGTAAGGAACGTGAAGTCTATGTCTTTGAGGGTTGTCATTTCACTAGACATGACAAGTAAATCAATTTATTCTATGCCAGCTTAATTTTTTTTCTGCCACTGAATGCATAGGAATTAACTTCTTATCAGCCATTCAAAGACTATCCTGAGGCATTTCAGAAAAATGCATTGGAATGACTCAGCAGTAATAAAATATTCCAGGCTCAGATGCCAAGTTAAATGCAAAAACGTTTCATCTTTAACTAAAGTCTTGGAAAGAGCATCTAGCTTAGGAGTTGAGCTACGCTACAGGTAGTTTCTATGCAATTACTAAAGTCCGATGCTTTTCCAGCTGACTAATAGTATGTCTGACATTGCTTTGGGCACACATAAGATTTTGGGACACTTAGAAGGCCACAATGGCATATTTTGTTGTTGTACATCTTTGTAAATACTGATGAACTACTTCAGAATAATTCATTTAATGTTACCAACTTTCTACATTCCTCTCTCCCTGTAAAGGGCTGTTTAATCCTTGGTTAGTAACCTATGGACACTCTGAACCCCAAGGACTTTAGAAGCTTATCACACACATGGATGTGAAGTCTGCAGGGGTAGAAGTATTTAACTGTCAAAAGGACTAGAGGAGCAGTGAACTAGCAGGAGTGCACGTGGAAGCTGCAAAGTCATCCACATAATGGTTGCTAAAGGGGAGAGAAAGTGGGGGAGTTGACTGCCTGGAAAGAAAAAAGTGTAAAAGTACATTTAAAAGCCCTTGGCATCACCGAAATCATACTGTCAAAGCCACTAGAGGAAAGGTATAGATGTGAACTTTCATTTTATGCTTAGCACTCAGTGAATTCTTTGGATTCCTAGGTGTTATGAAAAATACAAACAAGAAGCTGAACTTTCACACAAAATACAACCAAGACAGTGGGAAAGTCACAATGCTCATCAAATTGAGAAATTAATTAAAAATTCAATTCTTTCATGGTCACTTGAGTAGGAGAGAAAAGCAGTCAGGAAATGTGTAAAAGGCAGCAAGCCTATTTTGTTTCACATCTCTGCCTGCAAAGTAGGTGTTTCCTCTTCAGTGAACCAAAGGAAGAAGCCTGGTACCCCTCTCTCTGATTTTTCCTGACTCAGCTGACATTCCTAAGGCCTTTCATAGTGTGGGGAAGAAAGTTTTAGAGAAGAAGCAAAGTTCAGGGACTCATCAACATGTTTAATAGAATTTAATATCAAACAAAAAATTAAATCAAACCTATTCTGTATGTAAGAATAGTAAGTATTGTCTTGTTGTAATCAATGGGAAATACTTTTTCTGATATTTGGCTCAATATTTTGCTGTTTTTGTTTAGTTAGTCTGGTTATCTGTCCTTGAGAATGGCTTATAAAGTTAGATATAGGCATATTTATTTAATTCAGGCAAGTGAAGACTCTCTGAATCTGAATTCCCAAATTCTTCATTCGTGTGAAACTTACATAATAACTGATATCCTAAACAGTTAAGCTAACACAGAGTTAAAGCTATAAGAAAGCTAGAGTGGGTATCTCTGAAAATCCTTAACTTATTACTGGAGGTTTATAACTACAAGGCAAAATCTCCTAAGTAGATAGGAATGAAAGCTATCACAGTTCATCAATTTATACTGATAAATTATCACTGTATTTATTATCCAGCCTTACAGAGAGCATTCAATTCATTCGGTAGAGAATAGACCCAGATGCACTGTCTTCCATTAAAGTTGTGAGTGCTAAAATATCACTCATCCTTAAAAAGAAAACTACTGAATGTATTTGCATGTTCACCAGTTTGCTGCAGTCTTGTATTACTTGTGAAACTTAAGTGATGGCATTTCTGAGACAACCTTGCATGCAAGAAACTCAGCATTTCCATCTTCTAGAAAAGGAACTTCCCGTGGTAACATTAAAACAGCAATGAGAAAGTAGACATTACATTTCCTGCCCTAACTCTGATTATGCTTTGAGAGGCACCTAGATTTCCTCAGTTGTTTCTATAGCATCTTTGTACTTGTATATACAGTCTGTGTGCATGTAGTTCCACATCAAAGGTGCTGAAGGTGGGAGGAATATAGAAAGATGGAAGAGTAATGTTTGAAGAAAAAGAGCTGAAAAAAGGAGAACTTCACTTATCTGGACAGCTGGATTGCTGTGGAAGGCAATATTTGATGGAAGACCGATGCAAATGTCAGGCAAGAAATACATTCTGACAGCTATCAGAGATCTAACAGAAAGATGCCTCTGAAAAGTAAAGTGAAGTTCTACAGCAGCAACATCTTCAGTGTTTTCTGTAGAGTAGAGATGTGGCAGGTAAGACAGTACAAATAGGATGCTTTGGTACAACATTTCTAAAATCTGTCTGGAACTGGAGAGCAAGGAGGGGAATTGTTAAGCAGACTTTTTGCAGATCTGCCAACCAGATATTTGAGCCAGACATTGTACAGAAAAAAAAAATAAAATAAATTAAAAAACCACAACATTTTCTAGTAAATTCGTTGCTTTTCCGTATTACTCAAAGCTTGAATAAGCAAGTTGTCAACTGTAGCTCACAGGGACAGTGAAGAAAAATGGAAGACAAGACTATGACAGGTTGAGGTGTTAGGACTGAATACAGAAAGGGAGGACATCACCTGAGCTGAATTTGAAGAGTTCAAGCAACTGAAATGCAAACATCACCTCCGATCTGTCTGTACAAAGGAACTTAAATGGTCAAAATCATCTGGTGCTGCAAAAAACTGCCCTGTTACTGCAGAATGGTTTGAAGAGGTACAGTGTTGTGACTGCGTGGGAAGACTGATATAGATACAGTAGCTCAAGTAACCACTGTTCCTACTGCTGCAGTCATTCTTGTGTCAAAAATAAACCAAGGTTTGTGCTTATCTTTCTGGGTAACAGTTTATATTGTAGTGGGAAGGCCTCTGTAAATTAATCATGCTTCAAAGACCTTATCTCCTTGTTTAGTCCATTCTCCTAGGCAAGTAATAGATGGTGTAATGCAGTCCCTGCAGCTTAGAGGATCAGAGAGCCTGCTTTCCTAATTGTAGGAAGAGGGCAGTGTTTCTTTCAGATCTAAGCTTGCTTTTTTAAGAAAGGAAGGGGCAGTACGAATGAAATATCTAAGATGTTCATCTGGAGGAGGATTTTTATCACATGTAGACATGCTTCAGATGGGATAAGACAGAAATTCTCAGTCTTGCCCACATAGGGAAATACCAGAACCATAGATTTAAGGGAGGAAGTGTGTCTAGCTTAGGTGCATTTCCTGGCATTTTAATTTTTTATCTACATAAATTTCTGGGCGCTTTGTAGGTAACTGTTTGCATCTACTCATCTGATTAACCCTTGGA
This sequence comes from Falco rusticolus, assembly GCF_015220075.1. Taxonomy (NCBI): domain Eukaryota; kingdom Metazoa; phylum Chordata; class Aves; order Falconiformes; family Falconidae; genus Falco; species Falco rusticolus. The sequence continues at coordinate 17,699,853 of NC_051190.1, forward strand.
CAGCTCTTACCTGCAAGTGCAGCCAAGAGGGTAATTCTTTAGAGCAGTACTTTGCATCAATACTCTGCAGCTTAGCCATGAATGGGTATTGTGTAGATACTGAGATATAGGTCAGACTGTACCACACTATACTACTAGGTTATGTCAAATTTTAGTAATTCAGGGATATAGTCTCAAAGCATGTGAGTATTTGAAAAACCAGCTTTAAGTATGTTGCTGCCTTCCATCTCAGTTTCCATCACTAGTCATCCAGGGTATTTAGTAATATCAAAGTCTGTCTGATATTCAAGTTTTTTCATTTTACTCTTGAACCTCTTCTCCTTTGAAAAACAGTGTTAAGCAGAGGTTACTGGCTAGTTTTTCTGTCAGGTGTGTTACCATGTTATTTATACCAATTTATCCTGCCCTCATCCATCTAAATCATCCCTAACTTAAAGATCACTGTTAAGAAGTATATTTTTATAACATGAAATAGGAATGATTGCTATCTGGCCAAGTGGAACTGAAATAAGATCCCACAGTTTGTGATAATAGCTTCATAGTGTGTCCTGAGGGCTGCTGAGCCACTGCGGTTCTATTGATTTCAAGATGTTGCATGCAAGTTCTTAAAATGTGTTATTAAATGGGATTTTTCTCTTGTTTTTTGATATAAGTAGAATGTGAAACACCCCACAGTAAGTCACAGGGGGAGGACAGCTAAGGAGGCAGGTGGCTATGACTTGAGTCACTATGCTACTGATGATGCCCACTTTATTCTAATGGCACCAGGTTTGTGTGAAACACAGACATAGCAGTTCACAGGTGGACCTCTCGATTTTGTTGTATGCCAAGTTCATACTCCTTTGACCCTTTCTTGAGATTTTTAATCCTGCAGTTTAAGGGAAATGAATTTCAGCCAGCGACTTTTGCATTGCTTTCTAATAACTGTAAAATTGCCCAGGTTCTTTGGAAATTGCCCAAGGATCATGAACTACAACAAACCTTTGGAAAACATTGTTATGAATTCCAGATGCTCTTAGGAGTGTTTCCAACAGCCTTCAGTGATAAAGCCTGGAAACATTCCCAAGCTGGTAAATGCATCTAATTCCCTCCAGGTCCAATAGCTACTACAACCTCCCTTGGAGCCTTGAACTGTAGGCACGCTGCACTTTTGTTGGTAACTCAGACTTTCCTTTAGCAGATGATCAGAATATAATCATGTTAGCAGTGGATTTTACATTAAAGCAATCCCAGAAATACTACCAATCACTTTAAGTTTATGAAGCACATCTCTCAGAAATGAACCTGAGTAACAGGAAATGTGTAAGAGTCGGATAATCCTTCCAGCTGCAGAGAACTCTGCTAACAATTATTTTAAGCTGTTATTGCGGGACTAAAGCACTTCTTTAGCTGTCAAACAGTAATAAATAGGGCATTTTCTTACACAGTACATTTTTTTTTGTTATTTTTTCCCCCTGGCCATCACCTGATCAACTGTATTTTAATTCAATGCTGTAATGGTTTACCTTAGTTACCTTAGTCTCTTACTGCTTTTCAGCCCGGAGGCATTTTATTTCATTTTCTTACATTCCTAATACTTCCTTACTATATATTTCCCATTATGATGATCACTATTGTTTTGAATGGTTCTTGATCTGAAGGTTACTGCAATTATTTTACCCACATGAGTTTCAGCCTTGATGGGGTGCAGAGCAGGATTGCTCTTTGGTATAACAGTAGGCTTTACATACGAAATCCTTTCCTTTGACCTGTACCATCTAGCATTCAAAACTAATAGCTGCAAAAATATTTGTGAGCCCATGACTGACTGTATTCTAGCTGTAACAGCTAACCAAGTCCACCTGCCCAGCCAAGGCATAGCTGGGTTCAGTAATATCAACTCTGACAGCTAAATCCAATTGGGCTATTTGTTGGGAAAACCAAGAGCAAATAACTGTTCAGCTTCAGAGCTCAGCTAAGCTGTAGCTGCCAATCTGAAGTTTTTCTCACTGGATGGGGCAACACAGGCAGTTGCAGGTTTGTATGTGTACAAGTCCAAAACAGTCAGTAGAGGCTTCTACAGTCATCTGGGGGATTAAAATTGGACTGCAAGTGCGCCTAGACCTTCCAGCTTTCTGCCTGGTTCTGGTTGACGTGTTTTCGTTCTGTTTGCAGGGATACCAGAACAGCTTATGAAAGACCCCTTAGAGTATTCAATTTCTAAGTCAATGCATTAAGTGAACCAATCTCAGGTTATCTAATAGAGAAAACAGAAAACTACTGAGTCTGATGGTTCCTCACAAACCATCCAGTTATCCCAACAATGGTGACATCTACCATCCATGTGATAGGTGAAAAGCTGGGAGCAATGAGCGCTTGGTCAGGCAGAACACAAACAATCCTGATGTGTGGGGCACAGACCCATGGTTCACATTGACACTTTAGGGGCTTGAGCATCCGTGTTGTGGTTTAACCCTGGCCAGCAGTCAAGCACCACACAGCTGCTCACTCACTCCCGCCACAGTGGGATGGGAGGGAGGACTGGAAAAGTAAAAGTGAGAAAACTTGTGGGTTGAGATAAAAAGAGTTTAATAGGCAAAGCAAAAACCATGCACACAAGCAAAGCAAAACAAGGAACTCATTCACTACTTTCCATCGGCAGGCAGATGTTCAGCCATCTCCAGGAAAGCAGGGCTCCATCACGCATAATGGTTACTTGGGAAAACAAATGCCATAATGCTGAATCTGTGTGTGTGTGTGTGTGTGTCCCCTTCTTCTTCCTCCAGCTTATATACTCAGCGCGATGTCATATGGTATGGAAATCTCTTTGGCCAGTTTGGGTCAGCTGTGCTGGCTGTGTCCCCTCCCAATTACTCATGCCTCTCCAGCCCTCTTGCTGGCAGGCCCAAGAAACTGAAACCTCCTTGACTTAATATAAACATCACAACCCAGCAACAACCAAAACCATCAGTGTGCGATCAACATTGTCCTCACATCAAATCCAAAACACAGCACTGCACCAGCTACTAAGACAAAAATTATCCCAGCTGAAACTAGGACACATGTAGACAAACTTACAAATTTGTAATCCATAAGGGATCTTTTCCAGTTCATGAGTTATGACCAGTTTCCTTCTCAATGATTTTTTTCTCTGTGGATCTACGTGAGATCATGGAGAGGTTTTCTTGCTTCAGTGCCTTTTCTGGCAGAAACTTCAGGACCGTTAGATGATCTGGCTGTAGCATCCAGGTGCTATTTTAATCTATCCTTATAGGAGGACTCTAAAAATCACTAAATGTTAGTAAAGGAAATGCTGAAAACTTAATTCTGTTAGCAGAACTTTTTAGGAATTTTTGCTTTTACCTGCTTCCAATAAATCATTGGTACTTGGATTATTAGGCTTGAAGCCATGTACTGTTCCTGGGATTTAGGTTTTAAATATGGACAAGCTTCAAAATAGAGTGTTAGACTGCATTAACAATGTTTTTCATGACACAAACTCTAAATTTTGTGTGTAAAAGTATTTATTTTTTCTTGCAATTTTTCTTCAGTGTTTGTGGTGACTGTAATGTCACCATCTGTTCAAGAAGAAACAGAATAAGGTGCCAGCTCAGATGTGTCAGAGACATTAAAGCCCTGTAATGTTCCAAAATTTCATATTATGATAAATCTATTTGGTTTCATTTAATATATGTCTATACTGGTTATTGGTTATAGTCAGAATGCCCAACTATAAGAGTCATATGTGAGAAGCTGAAATGCAGCTTGGCTGAGGCCAACTGTATACTTGGGGTGAAAACTTAGCTCCAGAGAAGCTGAAAGCAGGTTTTTTTCTGACTTCAGTTTGCAGTGCCTCTGAGGTTAGCACTAAAAATTACCTGCTTATTTTAGGCCTGCTTAATAAAACACTTCAGTTTAGAACAGACATTGCCTTAGCGGATCAAGTTGTGTTTGATTTATTCCTGCATTTCAGCTGTAGTAATCATCAACTTTTGATGCTTCAGTAAGAGCAATGCTTCTATTTTATCCTTGTCTGAAACAGTCTATCAGAGATGGGATTATACGAGGTGTAAGGTCTTGCACCTTGGTACGTGCAGTTTTCAAGTCCAAGTTTTGTGACCAGACAATTAATTGTGCATACTTGTTTTGTCTAGTGACTTTTGGATGCGTGCTGACCTCTGAAAAATTAATCATAGACTTTTTTTTTCCTGCAATAACTGTTTCTATAATTAAAATATTTATAATGTGAATTATTTAAAGAGGTCCCTTTATGTAAAGGAATATTTGCCAAACAGATTGCAAAGGAAGCAATGATTACAAGATCTATATGCAAGCTGCTTGTTTCTGTAAAGATATCCAACCGGTCTGGATGTATCCTTTGGAAATAATCAAACCAGACTGGAACCTACGGGGGGACCAAATCCAACTACATTTTGACAAGATCCTCTACTGTTGTTCAGATCCATTAATCTATATAATCTAATGGTTTATAAACTCTTCTACTTATTCAGCATCCAAAGCACATATGAGATTTCTTCTGCCATGAAGAATCCTCTACTCTGACAGTGAGGATTACAATCACAGAATCATAGAATAGTTTGGGTTGGAAGGGATCTTAAACACCACCTAGTTCCAACCCCCCTGCCATGGGCAGGGACACCTTCCACCAGACCAGGCTGCTCCAAGTCCAGTTCAACCTGGTGGTGAACACCTCCAGGGATGGGGCACCCACAGCTGCTCTGGGCAGCCTGTGCCAGCGCCTTGCCACCCTCATAATGAAGATTTTTTCCCTTATATCTCATCTAAATCTGCCCTCTTTCAGTTTAAAGCTATTACCCCTTGTCCTATCACTACATGCTGTCATAAAAAGCCCCTCTCCAGTTTTCTTGCAGCTTTCTTTTGTAGCTTTCTTCTTTTCCAGTAGGAAGGCTGCTTTAAGGTCTACCTGGCACCTTCTCTTCTGTGGGCTGAACAACCCCAATGCTCTAAGCTGAATGCATTCCCTTCCCAAGGTTCCAGAGTTTGTCACAATGTTACATTTCAAAGAATAGAAAAAAAAAAAAAAAGAAACTGGTAATGGTGATACTTGCATCAGCAAAGACTGCTGTCATCTCTGCGCATCTTGGGAGGTTCTCAAGGACCTCTGGCTTCAAAGCCTTATTAGGATCTTTCCTATTCTGCCCCCAGTAGAGTTTCAACCTGCACACTGTGATGTCAAATACATTCTTTTGCCAACATGGAGCTAGTGCAGCTACTGCAAGTTCAGAAGTAATTGTAGACATCAGAACAGGGCGTGAAGGTCTGACTGAGGAACTGTTCAGGCTTGCAGATATTTTTAGATGGCTGAACATCTCAGTGTGAATTTTGGAAATACTTTTAAGGAGATTTACATAATAGTTCACTTCTGTATGCAGAAGGAATATTTCTCAAGATTAATGTTGTAGAAGTTCTAAACAATGCCTGTACTGAGTACCTAATGATGACAGCCACTAAAAAGGTTAGTGTTCAGATTACTCCAAGACTCTTCCCCATAAGTGTTTTCTTAAGTTGTCTTCTGTATCTGGCCATTGTTGTATAGAAAGATCAGACCTACTATAGGAAAGTTTATTCTCCTAAATACTGACATAACCAAACAGAAATTGAAAAGACACAAGAAAAGAAATAAGCTTCTGCATCTAATGAAGATAAGAAACATATTTGCCCGTAAGCATCTTGCTAGAAGTTATCATATGTTGTCATTTTCCTTGAACAAACAGTTTGAATTTAAGGTTTAAATTTGAGAAAGGCTTAACAAAATGGCCAAGCACTGAATATTATGAATATTTGACTGAAATAGCTAGGTAATAAGTCTGCTTAATTTCACTGTAACATAAACCAGCCATCAAGTACACGAATGCAAGTAAACGCAGCAATCTTCCTTCAGGCAACTCGGCCAGTTTGTGAGAGTACTATCTGGGTAAGAAATGGATGTATCTTGATAGCAAGTACATGGTAGTGAAATAGTTCCTTTTTTTGAGTATATGGCAGATTCAGCAGCTACTCTGTGAAAGAAACCTGACACTACTATAAAGAAATAGTTATGTTTAAAACAATCTGTCTCACTTTGGAGAAGAATCAGTGCATCTGCAATGATCATTCTTTCTAGCTGGACGATAGGTTGGCACATTGCTTATGAAAGGCAGCAGGTGGGATTCAAACAGCTTGTGTGGTTTGGAGGGCAGGAATGCTCCTGAGATACTGCATCATTGAAGATTTTGTCAGCTCAGCAACTCCTCTATTAAAACAAACAAACAAAGAAAAAAACCCACAGTAGCAATGCTAATAAAGTGCAAAATTGTATAAATAGTGGTATTTAAAGTTCAATCTGAAATATAAAGCATGCTTCAGTAATTTACATTATATGTAATGCTTCAAATCCAGATACTTTAGTATCTCTACAAAATAAAAGTAGGAGATGATAATCTTCAAAATCCCTAAGGCTACATTTTTTGAGCAATTTTAACCAAGAGCTTAATCAGTACTTGATCTTAAAGGTCTTTTCAAAGCTAAATGATTCTATGATTCTATGGGTGAAAAAGGCTTTAGGCATACATAGACAACCCAAAACTCATAGTGACAAATCTTATGCAATGGACAGGATCAGATGTTACATACAACGCTGTCAAAATCCTTTTTTACACTGAATGAAACAGAAGCCTCTGGGCATCTGACCTCAAGCATGAGAAGAAACAAGCAAGTCTTTCTAGAGCAGTTTAGCTTTTTCGTAACCTGTTGAGTTTATTCCTTTCGTTCACTGTAGAGTAGGATACCCACAGCTGTCCGAGGTAAAAAGTAATGGATGCTTAGAAACTGTAATTATAGAGAAATCAAGATCTGAGGTCAGATGTCTACATTTCAAAATAGTTTTGTCTCCTATCACACTGTCACTCTTTATTAGTGATTGGTACCTAAAACCAGAAGGACTGAATAAAAAGTATAATGATGTAAGCCAATTTTTCCTTGATGTAAAAAGGGGGGAATTAATGTTTGACCCCTGTGAGCTGACTGGCGTATGTCTGGAAGCATGAGATTTAATTAAACAGATGGTAGCATACATTACTGCTTTAGAAATCTGATTAATCATTATAAATGTTCTAGGTCCTTTAAAAGAATGACTAGAGCATCTGGCTATCCACACTGAAACAGTGCACACCCACCTGACAGGAATCCATCTCCATAATGTAAATGATACTTGTGTTTATGTTAATTACTTTGCATCTTTATGCTTCAGTTGAATGGACAAGTGCTGGCACATTCTTTTAAATAAGGCAGATTCATTCTGAAATTGGATTGCATTTAGATTCTATCTAATGTTTAAATTTTAGCACCAAGAAAATGCATGAAGCAAAAAAAAAATATCCAACCTTAACCCACCAGTTTTCAAGAAGCCTGGAGGTGAAATTTGATGTAGACTTTTAGATTAGGAAAAGGCAAAGTGACTGCCTGTTGTGTGGGTAATTTCTTCACTGAATCATCAGATTAGTTAGGAACCACACCACTGGAAATTCCAGCCAAGTGCACTAACGTTAGTTCTAATGTGTTCTACCTGACACGCTCACCAGCTTATTTCAAAAATAGCTCTTCTGTTACGCACATGTGTGATCCAACTTTATCAACAGTCAATGAACAGAAGAGCTGCTTGTCTGAAGTTCTCTGCTTTTCAGAGGAAACTAGTAGCTTCCAGGTAACTACAGGCCTGCCACCCTGACCTTGGTGCCAGGGAAGGTTATGGAGCAGATCATCCTGAGTGCCATCACGTGGCATGTGCAGGACAACTGGGTGATCAGTCCCAGCCAACATGGGGTTGTGAAAGGCAGGTCCTGCTTGGCAAATCTGATCTCCTTCTATGACAATATGACCCACTTAGTGGATGAGGGAAGGGCTCTGGACGTTGTCTGCCCAGATCTTAGTAAAGCGTTTGACACCATTCCCACAGCATTCTCCTGGAGAAACTGACTGTCCGTGGCTTGGATGGGTGTACACTATGCTGGGTTAAAAGCTGGCTGGATGGCCAAGCCCATGAGTGGTAGAAAATGGAGTTAAGTTACATCTGGCTGGTGACCAGTCACAAGTGGTATTCCCCAGGGTTCAGTACTGGGGCCAGTTCTGTTTAATATCTTTGTTGACAATCTGGATGAGGGGATTGACTACCCACTTAGTAAGTTTGCAGATGACGCCAGGCTGGGCAGGGGTGCTGACCTGCCTGAGGGCAGGAGGCTGCGGAGGGGTCTGGGCAGGCCGGGCTGATGGGCCGAGGCCAAGTGTATGAGGCTTCTCAAGGAGCCATGTGGGTCCTGCACGGGGTCACAGCAACCCCAGGCAGCGCTGCAGGCGGGGAGGAGCGGCTGGGAAGGTGCCTGGAGGAAAAGGGCCTGGGGGAGCTGGTGGGCGGCCGGCTGACCGTGAGCCGGCAGTGTGCCCGGGTGGCCAAGGCGGCCAGCGGCACCTGGCTGGTGTCCGAAGCAGCGTGGCCAGCAGGAGAGGGCAGATTGTCCCCCTGTACTTGGCACTGGTGCAGCCACACCTGGAATGCTATATTTGATTTTGGACCCCTCACTCCAAGAGGGATGTATAGGTGCTGGAGCGTGTCCACAGAAGGGCAAAAAAACTGATGAAGTGTCTAGTGAACAATTCTTATGAGGAGCGGCTGAGGCAACTGAATTGTTTAGTCTGGGGAAGAGGAGACTTGGGGTGGGGGGACACCTCATTGCTCTCTACAACTAACTGAAAGGAGGGTGTAGCGAGATGGGATCAGTCACTTCTCCCAGATAACAAGCGACAAGACAAGAGGAAATGGACTCAGGTTGCACCAGAGAAGGTTTAGACTGGATATTAGGAAAAAATAAAATTACTGAAGGGTGCTGAAGCACTGGAACAGGCTGCCCAGGGAGTGGTGGAATCACCATCCCTGGAGGTATTTAAAAAACACGTAGATGTGGCGCTTAGGGACAGGGTTTAGTGGCAGTCCTGGGTTAACAATTGGAATTGATGATCTCAAAGTTCTTTCCCAACCTAAATAAATCTATGATTCATGTATGTCCTCCTGACACTCATGACCATAGACTACGTGTCTTAGGAGTACTCCTTACTTTGCCTGTTTTTCTGAGGGGACACAGCATGAACTCAGGAGCAGCTTGCTAATGCAGGTCAGCCCCTTATGGTGAGACCTTCCCTTGGATGGTTATGAGCATGGTGATTTATTTGCTTCAAATAGATATTATATTTTTTAGTCCTCTATATTTATCCACATTCTGTCATTTAGTTCCATCTGCTGTACATGGGAAATGGAGTCTTTATTTTAGAATCCAGTTCTGCAAACTGCTGTCAGCTTGAGGCTTTCAGAGATTCACAGTGCTTGAAGCTGGACAGAACCCTGTTTTTTTGTCTGTTCTCTGAAGTGCATGCCTCATTAATTCATGTTGTCCAATTGCACATTGGTGGCTGATTTCTAAAGTATATAGCACTCATGCAGGAGATGTTTAGTGCCTTGCAGAATGGACTCATCCCCATGTAGCTCTCTAAGGTTCCTCTTCTTGGGAATATTTCAATCAAGCTCAAAGAAATAAGAGATGAGACCAGCTTGAGGCTGAATGATAGACATCAGGTCAGTAGCCAGTGTTGCAAAAGAAGTCCTGTAGACTGATAGCCTAACTAGATAGGTTTCTATACACATTTCATTTGCTAAAAGTCACATTAGAAAGCAAAGATACTTGGACAAGTCAGATGTGCTCTTTTTTTCAGACATCAATGCATTAATATTCTCTATCATTTTCATATGACTCTGACAGGCTTACAGAAATAAACTTACTTCAGAGGATTACCTTCTAGTCTCTGAATTTATAAATGCCATCTGTTCATATCTGAGAGCTTGGTGTTATGGTAACCTGAGTCTTTTAAACTTGAGCTAATTGCGAGTACATGCCCATACTCATGGAGCACATAAGCATGTGGGTGCATGAGGATGGTGACAGGGAAAAGCCAGAATATGGGAAGCCTTTGAATGGATCTTGGGTACCACAGTGGTCTGGTTGGAAGCAAGGAGGTCCTTTCCTCCTCAAGGCCAGGAAGCAAGGAAGGTTACTTGTAACACTACAACATGCCCAGAGGCCGGGTAACAGGGGCTCTTCTCTTTTGATGGTGTAAATCAAACTTTGGGGCAAAGATGAGGGCAGGGTGAAAGGAAGCCTCTATGCTGAAATTTTCTTTTTCATGTAAACTTTGAGATATCTTGTGTGTGATTTAATGTGAAAGTGTCACCTGTTCAGTTCATTCCATCTGCACAAAGAAAAGCTTGCAATTACTGTGGCCATTGAATGAATTTGAATCATCACACACAAAACTCCCTGTGCGTTTACTGAACTTCTTAGGTTACTCTTCACAGAAAGTAACTTGACATGTACACAACATTTTCTCGAATGACTTTTGCTCTTAGAAGTGTCTTTCAGCTTATGGCCATGTAGATCTAATAAAAGTTAATATAACAATTTCACGAAGTTAGACAGGTACACAGCCCCATTCCCCATAGTTGACTGTTGTATTAGCTAGTATTCTGCTACTGTTTTCCTGCTCTGTGTATCCATTAATTATGGATCAATTACTCAATTCTTTAGGAGCTCAGGTGATGCCTGGGCTACTGAGTTGTGAAATTAAAGCAATGCCACAGTGAACAGGAATGAGCATGCATTTACTTTAGAACCATCGTCCTATGATACTGATACTCCTAGGACAAAAGCATTTTTCTTCAATCAATAATTAAGCCAATTTGTATGAATGTCCTTTCCCCCACACTGCTTCTAACTTGTGTAGTTTATCAAGACCTTATTTCTGAGTAACAATCTTTCCATATTTTCTTAATGGCACAATCAAAATCTGAAAGCCAAATGCCTGTTATCACCATAGGCATAATTCACTGTGCTCTGTATTTTTCCTAAATGAAGCACAGCACAATTACCAAAAGAACAGCTGCTTTACAAAGTGAATCTTGTAGTTCAGTAAAATTTAACCGCTGAGGATCATCTCAACAAGTAAAGTATTAATTTGCTATTTGACATGCTGGAAAAAGTGTCAAACCGAAATGAGAGCAGTGGCTTCTCAGCTACTGGGACCAGGAGGAGCAGCACTCTCTAGCACATTGCTCATTTTGCAGTCAGTCTCTTGCTTACAATTTCACTTAGATTCCTGTACTATTTAGCTGGTTAAGTCAGTTCTTCTTTACCTTTGGGGAGTGAATTTCTGATGACAAGTCTTTTGTTAGTAAAGTTGTTTGCTTTTGAAAAATGTTCTCTAGTGTAAGAACCTGAATAAAATTGAAGCCAAATATTTACACAAAATAAAAATATGCTAACAAATACAGATAATAACCTGTTTTTCGTTGCTTTACCCTTTGTTCAGCCATCTACATCAATCAAATCAAGCAATTAAACAAATTGCAGGAAAAAATTTAACACTTTACAGTGTGTTTTTTTGCATGGGGCAGAAAGGGAAATGAAGCTGCTATTGTTTTCAAGTATCTGTCATTTTGCTAAAGTGCCAAGTCTTTAAAGAGTGCCATATTCAATGCCCAGCCTCTCTGGTATCAACTGACACATTGTAAATTATCATTAACAATGCAGTACAAGGTCATGTTTGTATATATAGGTAGGAAGGGTCTGCATATATGTCTCCATCAGGACTGAAACTGGTGGCTATCTCACCAATTTGTGCCATTTACCCCAAGCCTGCGACATATGACAGACCACACTGTAAGGCACTGGGGTGACACAGGTAAAACTGTGGCTTCTGGAAATGCTTGCAAGTACAGCTTGTGTCATTAACCCTGGGAAGTGTGGCACTGGTGTCTGTGCTGCTGAGAGCCAATCTGCTGGTGTCAGAATTCTTTAAAACCTCAGGACAATGATTGCAAACCAGTTTGTGCCAAGATTTCCTCCAGTTCCGTTACAAAATGCTGCTTCTGTGCTATGTAGCAAAGGATTGCTTACAGCCCCTTCCTTGGGGTTTTTAGCAAAACATTATTTAAATCCCCCAAATTTGGAAGGCCAACCTTCCTTTATAGTTAAGGGCTTCTAGTTCATTCATGACACTGAAATTAGATACTTGACACTAAGCAGGTTAAAAACCTCTTAACTGTCTAAGTCTTTCAGAGGCACGTTTCATGTTTGGCTCTTGCCAAATCTTTCAGCATTCAGAATTCTCTGAAGTATAGTTTAAACGTATGACCCAAAAGGCCAGACTTAAAAAAAAATATGTTTATTTTCTTTTTTTCCTGCTATGTTACCTGGAATTCCAACTTGAGTAAAGCAGAACTGTGACCTGAAAGATATGTTTGTGATTCAAGCTTATTTAGAAGTAAAAATGTTTTCAGGACTTTCTGGTTTGGTGTGTTTTGGTTTCCAGAAAGGACATCATGACCTTCTGTGATGGGAAAGATTGTCTTCTGTCATGTGGTTTGTGAAGGTGTGAAATATATAAACTGAAAGATCAAAGTGTTTCTTATTTTCCTCTTTTTTGGGGTTTTAGCATTTTAAATGGCAAGAAAACTTACTTCAGTGTAGTCACATAGCAACGATTTTTGGATCACATAAGTAGACTACAAGGTTGTGCTGCTTTGGCTGGGCTTGTATATAGGACACTTCCAGAAGTTCTCAGAGAGCGAGAAGCAGCAATGTGTACTAGGAATTCAGAGCAACTTTTTTTGGCGTGCATGATTTGACATGGAGTTACAATATAGAGAAACTTTTGATGGGAAATCTTTAACCTTTGAAAAAGCTGTGTTGGAAAGTTAGCTTGTTGATTTAGAAATGAAGGGGTAAAGCATCCCTTATTTTATTTTGAAAGCTTCAGCCTACATATATTTGTCAGTTTCTTCAAAAAAATACTTCTCAGGTGTAATAGCTGCCTAAGGACGGTGGGATGGTGCACTGCTCTGGCCATTTAAAGAGAGAAAATTCAGGACCTGTAGACTAGATGAGCATCATAACAGGCTATTTCTCCGTCTAATGAAAATGCCAGCTTCCTTGGTCACTGGTCCTTATACCCAAGAAATTCTGTGCTTTTGAAGGGCAGATCTATTTAATATAGGATAAATCTAATGAAAAGAGCTCATCTTTTTCCTCCTAATGAAATATGTTTGAGGTCTTATATTAGCTGTCTACACTAATTTCAACCCCACTCTCAAGACCAGACTTGTCCATCATCACTGATGACCACACTAAGTGTCCATGTATGGAGATCTCTAGAGACGGACAGACCTGGACGGGATCTGAGCACTTGTTCATTCCTATGGTCTGGCTGGAAGGAGCACCACTGAACTCAAGTCCAGTCCTCTTCAGGTTTCAAATCTGTATCTTTCTGAGATGAATACAGACATCTTCAACTCACCTGTGCGAGAAGGCACAATGATCCCATGGATGAGTTTGCCCAAATCTACTGCCAAACGCAGAATTAATCTTGCAGCACAGACACAATAGAATGACCTGAAGGTGACTGTTCAGGAACCAGGGACTGAGGTCTTAGGCTGTATCTCTGGATCTCACTTCAGCAGTCTTTTTAATGAGGCCAATAATATCAGCTTTAAAAAGCAGCTAGAGCAATTTAGGTAAGCTATTTAGTAGAAAGTATTATTATTAGACTTTTTCTGACAGCCCAGCGAGGATGACACTTTTCACTGCTTTATATTAAATAGGAGTTTTTCCTTTTTTCATGATGAGTTGGAGTAGTGTTAGCAACCATGACAAACCATTTCCTGATTGCTTTTTCCTTTCTTTCTGACTTCAGAATGCATCACTTCAGGGACTGCGTATCATTTACTGAATTGCTTCTGTTTGCCTCCCTCAGCCACTGCCTGCTTTGTCAGCAGTCTGGGATCCAGCCGGTGACATTTTTCACTCCTTGTCTCAGAGGCACACGGTGCTAAGTCCTGCCCAGATGCTCTTGCACGCCTTTCTGTAAAGCCTAATGATAGAGCTGTTCAACTGAGTGATACTCATATCAAGAGGGGCCGGTCTTGAGAAAGAAAATCAGACAAAAAGCAGGCTTGCCTTAGATGTTGAAAACAGTTGGGGAAGAATTGATTTCATTTTAAAGGGCACTTCTGCTTTGCAGTTCTGAAGTGCAACATGTAGTAATAAGAGGTGATTATGCTGCACAGTAGCCTGAATATAGTCACTAGAAGCAGGGTGAAATTAAAAAAGGTTTCTTCATATAAGGCATGATGTAATGACTTCTGTCATGCTTACAGCCATAAATGAAAATAGCAATTCATTGCACGCCAAAACTAAAGCAAACAGTTGAGGCTGCGGGTAGTATGGAAGTAATAAAACCAAAGCCAATCTAAGGACACAGAGGCTTGAGTGCATTTTCTACTTTATTTATTAGTTTTGATCTAGACCACAATAGACTCAACCAGAAATGACCACGCACCTGCTCCGAGTACCTTGCCAATTATTTCAATCTACAAAACCAAAAGGCAGTACGAACAGCTCACCACTTCTAGCAAAGTGCAATACCCTCTCAGATATCCCTGCCCCTCCTTTTCCACCAGTACTTTAATGCATTTCTCTCTCTCCCAGTGCCAGGTCACAGAGATGAATACTGCAAGCACTGCTGACAGATGCAATAGGAAAGTATTCTTTTCTTTTCCTTATTTTTCAATGAGAAGTAGGAAATGTTGCCTAAAGTGCAATGAAAACACTTCGCCGTGTCTCTTTTTAGAAGCAGGGCTGTAAATTATTAGGCTTCTGTTCCTTGTTCTGACTTTTCTTGAGAGACTGTTTTTTATCTTCTTTTCTGTGCTTAGCTACTTTAGGTAATATTTAGACCAAACACCTCTCTTTGCTCCATTCTACCTTTAAACTTACCAAATTTGACAGGATGAGCAGCAGCATTGCTTTTAGAAGGAGAAAAGTATATGAAAATCTGGCAACGTTCTAGGTATTTAACCATCATGCCTTTATTTCTTTTATTCTTACGAGGGGTTAAATTCAAGACTAATTATGTATTATTCTAAAAGTAGTAACACTTTTACAGTTAACATTCTTAAGAATTAATTTGACAGGTGCTGCTATTATTTAAATATGGACCAAGAAAACAGTTTGGTTTTCCCAGAGATGTAAGAGCAATTCTGTGTTACAATACTTGTGAAGCTATAGATGAAATCTTAGTGCCTTGGAAATCAATGGCAGAACTTCCTAAAGTACTAGTACCTAGATTTTAAAACAAATTAAGTGCCCAAATCCCTTTGAAAAACTCACAGGCAATTTCATCTCAACATACAGATGGCTTTGGGTCTGGAAATCTGTTTACAGACTGCAGAGTAACCCCATGGCAGTGAAAGCAGAATTTGGCAAAAGACTGCTGAAAGAATTTAAGAGACTCAGATGCCCATATCCACGATTACTCCTTCCACTCCTGCTCTAAGTATTATTGGTTCATGCCTCATCTGACTCCCCACAACTGGGTGTAAGGCTGGAGACACACATTCTGTTCTGGAACATCTGTGCTGCTTAAAGAGATGATGCCCCCATCCCACACCCATCTGTCTCCTCTCCCTCTTACTGTCTCTTTCATTTTCATGAGTCAGCTGGTATCCTCCAAGTCTTCCAGCTGTCTGTCCAAATCTCACTGCTATTAGCAATTAGCCAGTGAAGGCTGGGTCACAAAATAGGAAATGAGGAATTCTTTTACTGAAAGGTAAAAGCAGTATTTCCCCTTTTCTAATGAAGGAAAATAAGTGGAAATGTTGAGACGTATTTTTTTGAGCCCAAAGTCCAAGGCAAAAGATGGTTTTCTCAGTGGCTTCACCTTGTAATTTCCTTCATTTCTTGTATAACAGAAAAAGCAGTACAGAGAATGTATGTTGTATTTCAGATCTGCTGTGAGTTATGCTGCAGGGTCACCCACTCCTTCCTTAGTGAATGCCCAGGATCCCCAAGGATGAGAGTCTTTGTATACCTTCCCCTCTCTCCCCCACTCCAGTACATATTCCTTAGGCTTTGGTACCATATATATCATACGAACTCTGAGCTGAAACTTGACAAGATGTTAGCTTGGTACCTAAATAAATCTGAAGGTGACTACACTGGATGAAATGTTCATAAAAACTCCTCCCTCCCATTTCTGTCATATCTTTGCTGAGTTTTTGCATCCAGGCAAACCAGCTAAGTGACTTTCTGAGCTGCAGCAGATGCTGCCTCTTCCCTTCTGTCCCTCATAAGCCCCTGCTGTAGCTCCTGAGGCCTGGCTGGCTTCTCCCAGCAATTTGGTCTCTGTGCATGTTGCAGGCTCCTGGTGCCCTGCTGTGCAGAGCTCCTTCCTGCTCGCAACATGCTGTATTGCCTGAAACAGCTTTCTGGTCAGGTTTAGTTTCTCCCTCAATCAGCAACAATGTTCCCCTTCCCAAACAGCCACCTGATGATGTCCTTTCAAATGGTCTTACTGCACAGACTGAGAATAAACAGATGCTATCACTCACAGGAAAACTGAAAGCCTTTGCTTAATCAAAGGGTGTCATACAGCCTATTAATATTAATAAAATTGATTTTTAATCATCATTCAGAGCTTTAATACACAATTTGCCTTATGTGTTTTATAAAAAGGCTGAAAAGTGCTTCTACATTTCTAGACTGTTTCCTTCCATTGTTTTAGTAGCAGCAAACAGGGATATGCTGCTCCCAAGTACCTCTGTTTGGATGCAAAACCATATTTGAAATGACAAGACGACCTCCTTTAAATACCCTGGAAAATAAAAGGAGGTAAAACCCAATTTCTGGATATGGATTCTAAAATTCCATATTCGGTGCCCTTTAAGTATTGCAGTCCTATGTTCTTGAGATTCCTTCAGAGGTATTATCAGGCTTAGAACTGAGTAAAGGTGAACTTTATTAAATAAGTTCATTATAATGGTATTTCATAGGTTTGGGCTTCCGATTAATGGATTGTAAATTTATACTTTAAGACTAGAAGAACATGATCATATAAATAGTCTTATTGAAGTTAACAGGGCTGTTCTCTGAAGAAAAATGCCATTCAGCAGAACACTTAAATGTATGCATAGCTCTAAGCATATGTTTAAGTTCAAATGAAGTCAATCTATTTGGTTTTAAGAGGGCTTGACTCTGCTTAGGTTCCTTGAAACATTTATATTAATATATAAGGTGGCTGCAGCAGCAGCCTTGGGATGTCATTAATATTTCAAAAACAATAGTCTTCCCAAGCACTCATGACCATTAGGTGAGAGAACTACTATTTGCTGGCCGCCAGGTGAAGGCCTTAAAAACTCGGTCATTTGATATGTTTATTAAACTTCCATATGAACTGTACAAATGCAAAGAAGAAAATTTAATTGAGTACCAGTTGCTGAAGACTAGTCCCTGCTGCCAAGTGTTGTAGAGAAAAAAGTTGCCAGAGTGCAGTTCAAGAGTGGTGCTAAGAAATGGATTTTCTAATTTTTTTGCCTAAATAATCAGAAAAAACTTTGCAGATTTGCTCTAGAAGTAATTTTCCTTGGGTTATTTTGAACTCTCCCTCCCCTCACAGACTGTAATAATACCTTATGGAAGAATAGGAAAGAAATCTCTGTGGTCATACTTCCCTGCAGTGAGCACAGCATAGCATGACGGAGGAGCCTTGCTGACACAGCAGCCGCTTCAATGCATCCCCCTTACATCAAAAAGCTACACTGTATAAGGGTAGTTTGAAGGCAGAAGTTAATTTATTATATTTCTGTAACAAAGACATCTAATGTCTTAATTACAAGAAACTGATACAGAACTAACAGGAACTTTCTACATTATTAAACAAGGGTATAGAGGTTGAATTTTTTTTTCTTCTCTATACAAGTAGGATACTGTATATACAAAGGAAACTTTTAAAGTATGCATTCCAAATCTAAATCTCAAGGTCCTTATTGTAAGTAATCTACCAAGAAATGCAAAACAAACAGCACCCTTAATCCCCCTGCTTCTTAAGTGTTTCTGTAGGTTACTTGGCAGCATAATCACATGCTCCACAGAGCATCATCTCCCTGATTGAGAGGAAATCATCCTGTAATTTTTTTATCCCTCTGATTTCCAAAGTTATTTTTAGAAGAGCCTCAAAGTCTTTACATACCTGCAGCCACCACTCTTTCCAAAACTGAAGGATACTGCTACTGTCCCATTGGTGTCCATAGTCCAGCTCATACATTAAATTAGCCCAAAACCTACTGACTTTCCTATAGTAAAGAGTTTCATTGACATCAAAGAGTTGTTCTAGTACCTTTGGCCTTAGGATCCTTTTATCTAAAGAAGAATGAATGAAAAAAACAGCAGCAATGATGATTTATCAAGTCTGTCCCCTTTATATTTGAGCAAACCTTCCTGGACATCATTTTACATGACAGATTTGTCATACTTTCGCAATGACCAGGTACATTCGTAAAACTAGAGAGAGGGAGGGAGTGTAAGCATTCAACCCAGGAGTCCTTCCTTGCCATTTCTCATCTGTAGTCTGAACTCTGCTACATAACACTCGATTGCTGTTGTCTTGAATAACAACATTCTCATTTGCATACATGGACTGATGATCTGACTTTTTTTTTAAATTCTCTTCCATATAAATGCACAAAAGTAGCAGATGCATATCACCATACTTTATGCTGGGCACAAAATAGTGCAATTCAGAAGGAATTCAGTGGTGCCTCCTTTTTAAAGCCAGGCATAGATATGCATGAAGTGAAAATAGCAAAAGTCCTTATCTTCGGGTTGGTATTAAGATCCAATACAATGGGTAAATGTTGATTAAATGTCAGATACACCACACTGGGCAGTGCTTTAATCAGTTTTTTCTATATATTCCAAAAAGAGGTGCATTAAAAGCTTGGGAGAAAAAAAAAAAAAAAAAAAAAAGGAAAGAAAAAAATGTGGTGTTCTCATCAATAGGAGGTAGAGAAATACCAGAAGTCTCATTCAAACATTTTCAAGTTTTTGTACAGCAAAGCTATGTGGGGCTTAGAAAAATGTAATATCACAAATATAAGCTTTTACCATTGCTGTTCTGCTCCAGTGAATGGCCATAAATGTGATATTTATAAAGTTTTGTGTTTGTCACTCAAGGATCCAATATAAAAACTATTAAGTTTATAATCAGAAATATATTCTCTTCCCTTCTCCAAACTCCAGCCTGTACTCTGGAAGTCAAGCTGCGAACTTTCTATCATGGGTATTGACAATAAAGATGAAGGTTCTATGCCAAATTAGGCCCAAATTAATGCTTCAATACCTTCAGCTTCTGTAATGTGTTTGCACGAGAGTAAAACTTATTGAACAGCTTACATGGTGATGGAGCAAAGGAGGTTAACTTCCATTCCACTCTTACCTCTTGTCTGGTTCTGAAGAGGAGCTGAGATAAACCAAAATAATTTCTGTCATAATAGTCAGCAGGATAAGGTGACTGGTGCATGAAAAGGACATAGGGCACAGAAAAAGATGGTGTTCTTATATGTTCTTTTCCAAGTGAAACCACGATTTGACTTGTAATGAATACTTTTCTTTTCCCCTACAGAAAATACTCACTGAGCTGGTGTAAGGGAGCTGTGACCAAGTTATCCTCCAGATATTAATGTTTGGTTGCACCTAGGAAAATAGAAAGTAGCTGTAGTCCACCAGCAGCTGACCAGTGAACAGAGCTGGCTAGTATTAGTCCTTAAAATACACTGTGGTATATAAAAATTAGACAAGTGCAATTTCCATTCCTTTGATCAAGCAATATTGCATACATGTGCTCACTACTGTCAGCATTCAGAGCTGCTGTGGTCTAGATAATTTTTCTGTTGAAAAATGTAGATTCTTGTTTTGGCAGATCACCTGCCTTATTGGTTGTAACTTCTTACTGGATCATTTGAACAACACTTTGGAATCAATATACTGTTGTTTTGGTTTTTTTTTAAATTAAAGTTTACAGAAATAATGTCAAGTTGGCCTGTGAGTTTTCTGAGGATTCTTACAAATTTCTTTTGTAGTTCTTCCTTGAATTAAAAACAAAGTTCCCATGAATGGAAATTTTCTCTGATGGTATTTAGAGAAGCATTTCTCTAGTTGCAGCTTAGCATGGATGTTAAGGAATAACAGAAACTTTTAAAATTATAGAGCTAATTATCTACATGCAGCTGATCAAACATTTTGTGCTTCTAGCTGTGAGCACAACTCACTGCATCTGTTGGCCTCTCCCTGGGCAAGTCTGCACTGCAGTTGTTGCTGTGAATGTTATGGAGTGGAGACACACCAGAGGTAGCATTAAACTAACAAGCCTTGGATTTGTTAGCATGACAGCACAAAGCTTAGTGGTGGCTTTTTGCCTGGAGCCTTACCCAGTCACTTGCTGGGTGTTGGAGCCCACAGAGAATTTGGGGGTGGCACAGAGCTGGGCAGCTGCAACTGCTCTTGGCTATAAAGGCTAGTACTGCTCTGTCCTTCACAATCTCTTTCCTTTACTGTTGGATTGTTGCGTTTTGGGGTTTTTTTTTTAACTTACTTTAGTTATACAGAAAGCTCACTAGAACTACAGATTGCACTTAATGTTCAGAGGACAGAGGGATGACAGTGAATCGGCACAACATCAAAAAGGAAGAGTCCAAGCAGTCTATAAGGTAGTTTATCCCTCCATGAAAAAGCTGAGTATCCTTGAGTGGTAGCAAAGTGAAAGGAAATTTGTTGAGACAGGTACAGTGTTCTCTTCAGTACATTGTATTGTGACCATTATTTAATATTAAAAATATCATTTTCTCACTTAGATCATGAGGACTCATAGAATTGCAGAATACAAGCACTGTTAATGTACAATGCACTCATCCTCACCTATCACATGGATGGACTGTATGATTAGTGTTTCATACACTCTTTTAAACTGCATGAATAATCTTTCTGCAGACAGAGACATTTCCACATGCAGGAGTGGAAACACTGTCATTCATACGCCTTGGGAAACTCTCCACTCATATCTTCTGTACAGTCACTAACTTGTACTGCATGTCCAGCTTTAACTATGTATAATAATAGTAAGAGAAAGGCATATGATGTTCCATTTCGTGTTTATGTATAATAACAGTGCTAGAAAGCTGTATGATGCTTTGTATTCTTTTTGCAAGCGGAAGTGAAGATGCAGTTGAATCCCTTTTTGTTCAGACTCATGCTATTATTCAACTTTCAGGATCAGCAATTGTCAGCCCATTGTTTAAAAATCCCTTGTACTGGTTCTGTTCCTGGTGCCTAAAGATCTTGCTTCCTCTGACTAACAAAACCCTTCTTTTTATTATTATTTTTTCCTCTTCTGAATCAGAGAATAAGGGCGAGCAATTTTTGATTTAACCTCCTGCTGCTGAGTTTTTAAATTTTGAAGTGTTAACAAAAGGGACTGCATGTTTTCAGTGCTGAAAGCTCTGATTATACTATGGCACAAATTTATAAAAATCAAACGCAGGCAGAGAATACCCGGCTGGAGATACGTGACTCTTTTTAACTGCTGGCCTCCTATAATAGAAATTGAACTTTCTCAAGAAAGCAAGCTGTAAAAAGAGACTGTTTTACCAAGTCTTAGTCTGTATCCAATTTTGATAGATTTAGTTAACCTACAAGGGAACAACAGTATTGACATATATCACTTTGAAAAATGGCAGCTGAATGAGATATTTTTGTTTCCTGGGTTACATGCCGAAGCCATGTCATTTGTTCTGATTTTTTTCTGTCCCTGCTAACACACTCTGTTCCTCTATTTCATGATTATATGTTCACTCTCTGAACTACCTCAGAGATATTGATCACATTTTTTGGTGAGTGAACAATATTTCAAACAGCCTGTATGGAACTCTCACTTTTGTTCCTATTTACACAATTGTTTGAACTAGAAATATAATTAGACAAGTAAAATTATTAGCCTAAAGAACCTCTAAACCTGGTTAATAATTTCTGGTGGGAAGACTTCTGGTTCTGTAGTGTTCTTCAGCTGACATCATACATGAGAAAGAGTTGCCCCCAAAGGAGAAAACTAATGAGATTAGTTAAATTTGGGTGTTGCCTCAGCGGGTTTTTCCTAAGAATTAATCACTGCCTGGTCCTGTGCCTTTCAAGTCTCCCTCCTGGAAGGATAGTGAATATTAAGGAAAGGAACCTTTAGGGTTTTGGCGCCTTCAGTAGAACTATGGGTACAGCTGCCTGCTGAGGCACCTCTCAGTACAGACCCAGGGCTGGGTTTTTAAGATTCAGATCTGTTAAGATTCAGAGCATGGCCAGAAAACCAAAACAGTGTGGACAATGTCACCACTTACAGCTTGTTTGGTGAGAAGACTTAGGGTCAGGCTTCTCAAGAAAGTTTGATGTGAACAAAGCTTTTACAACGGATTTCTTTTTCTTTCATTTTGTTGTTTCCTACATCATAGGCAATGGGGATCTGTGGGGGCAAAATCTGCTCTCACTGCAGTTTGGTGACACTTCATCAAAATTGTGTGCTCAAGGACTTGTATGACTCATACTGGTGTGGCTCAGGATGCTGATATGAGCTTACTGCTCGATGCTCCCTTCCTGGGAAAGCCATCGCTTGTTATTTAGGAAGAGAGTTGATAGTGTTGATAGCAGCTCAGCGCAGCTTTTCTCCCAAGCCAGTGCCAGAAAACAGATGTGTGACATGCCATATCCTTAACAGATGGACATGCCATATGCCATTAAAAGTGGTTATCCAACTTTCTCTCACATTGTGGGTGAACAGCTCTTCTCTTCTGCATCAAACCCTTAACAGGCAAAAGAAGTGTTAGCTCCTAGGGGAGGTGAGTAACTCCAAGAAAGATTTCCCAGGCTTCTTCCAGAGTTCCTCGATGCTGAACAGTTGTGTGTCTTTCAAGGGTCTGTCTACCTGAGTCTTTGCTGTGCCTGTGTATTCCTGGCTGTGGGAGGTATCTTCTGTAACTCACAGTCCTGGGATTACACTAATGCATGTCCAAGTCTGAACTAATTTACTTTGCTTTTCCTAAGGCAGGCTGGGGGCTGAGCTAACACAGTCGTGGGGCATCTGGAATGACTTGGCATATATGAGGAGCAAGCTCCCCTTTCCACAGAGCGGAGGCAGGGCTTGTAGAAATAAACTTTGATGTATAACTGAACTTCAGCTTCCTTACAGGAAGGAGTAGAAAGCTGCATAATGGTCTAAGAACAGCTACACACATACTTTATGTTCTGGTTAGATATCTCAGGTGGGACACTTCCAGGTTGTGCTCTGTGAGCATGTCTGTTCTGAACCGCTCCTGTGTTTTAGGCTCACACACAGTTATGGACCCACGAGTGATGCTGTAGCATTGTGTCGTTAAATGGTTTGATGGAGGAGAAGTTATTGTTGTACCACTGGTCATTTGTGGCCTTAACAAGGAAGCTGAGGTGATCCAGGTTTTATCATTTTAGGGTATGAGCTATATCACATAAGGGACTAAACCCATTTTGGTGAATGGCTGAAAATGTTTACAATGGTAAAATGTTGCAATTATACTGATAAGCACAGCTTTTATAAAATAATTTGTGCTTAGAAAACTAGCCTCCTATGAGGAACATCGAATTTTGCTGGAAATGGGCCAGAGCAAGACTGTTTCAAAGATGACTGGCATACTGGTTTGGTTTCCCCTCTCACTGTACATTTGGTTCATTCAGATGAATGACAGGGCTTTGGGCTGGATGGTATTTTAAGTGGAAATGACACAAAATGGGAGTTGAGAGGGAAAGATGTGGGGAAAGCCTTCATAAAAAGTCTTGTTAGACCCAAGCCAGCTCCTGAGGGTGGTTGTTTTTCTGTCCCGAGTTATACGAAGCCCTGAACTGCGGGAGGATTACAATGAATGATTTTGATTTGGCAAATCTACAGCATAATGTGAGGCAATGGCCACAATAAAACCTACATAGATTGAATAATGCAGAATCAATACATGAATGGAAGTGTGTGACAGGGGTTGCTATGGCATGTCCCTTATTTAATAAAGGAATAAATAAAGGAATAGAAATCTCCATAAATGGTCTCAGCACAAATTAGAGCTGTTCCTAACAGCTGTAATATATGCAGTAACATTTTTGAAAAAATAATTATCTTTCTCTATAAACAAGAATAGCTTTTTTTGATCATGCTTAAAATGACTTTAATTTGTCTAAATTTATGCCAATTCCAGCTGAACTGTCCCTGAAGCTTCACTTAGGGAGTAGGGGAGTTATGAACAGAGAGATCTGTACAAGTGTTTTGTTCAAATGCCTTCTTCTGTTTTGTGCTAGAAGTGTAAGAGGACAGGCATAAATATACCCCAAAATACAGATTCTTGGAAAATATTGAACCTCAGTCTGCAAGAACCTGAGCCCTTAATTTTATTCCTTGACTTAACAGAGAAGGGACAGTAGCAGGATTTGCTCAGTGTGGCAGAACCGGACTGAAGACTTTTCTGGCAGCCTACCTGTGAATCCCAAGCTGTCTCCCAGGCCAGGCTGCTCCTGAGCTAGAAAACCCACACTTAGATTCCAGGTGGAGCTGCCAGACCAAATCCTTACGTGTTTAAGATCAGGGTGTCCGGGGAATTAACAGGATTGCACCATTTGGGTGTGGAGAAATGAAAAGGCAAGTGAGTTATATACAGGGATGAATTAATCTATGAGGTTAAGATCTGCTTTTGCTTGTCAAACATTGATTTTCTCATTTAAGCCTACTAAGATTTGGTAATATCACACACATTAGAATAGTTTTTCCTGATCTCTAACTTTCAAGGTATATTGTTTAATTATGTCTCATCAATCATGTGGTGTAGTTCTTCATCTTGAATTGGGACACTGCTGAAACTGTGCATCACATCTTGTAGGTGTTCAGATATGTATTTTATTGTCAACAAATATTTTCTCAGTAACGTTTCTTACTGGTAAAATCTCAATTGTTTTAGCAAACAGTTTTGTGCAAATGGATACCAAAGGGGCATATTATGGCAAAAGGTAACATAAAGAAAATTTGGATGAGACTTCTGAAATGTGTTTTCTTCCATTTAAAGGTTGAGTAGAGGTTTCTCTCTGCTTGAGCATTTGTTACCCCTTGAATGTTTTACACCCACCACATCTCCTACTGTTCCTGGGGAATGTGTCAGCCTTTAAATGAATAATTTAAAGCTAACTTAACTTTCCTGGGAAGCGGTCTAACGGATAGATGTAATCAATGCCCACTAGTTATCACATTCCAGGGTACTTGGTGAATAAATAATCTTTTTTTTCCCTAGCATGAAACAGTCCTAATTTGTGAAAGTGCATTTTCTAGTCACAACTATCCCTCAAAAAATGCAGGAAACAAAATAATATTTGTTGTGTAAAAGGCCTTCATTCACTTGAGTCACAGACAAGTTTGTACTTCAACAACAAAAATTAAATATCAAAGGAAAAACAATTAATATTTGCTTAGGATAATATATCATTGTTTGCTTGCAAATTCAGGCATTTTAATGGGCTTGATTTAAATCCTACCAGTAACCTGAAAGCATCCCATGTCGTTCAGGTCAGGCAGCTGAAGAATGTGTCTTTCCCCAGATTTTTGTGAAAAGGAAAACAACTTAATAGGGATAGTTAAAATTAGTCAAAAGTAACAGGTAGAGACAAGCAAAACTAAGATATTCTGAGTAGCTCCATATTCCTTGCTGTTTGTCTCAGTTGCAACACAGGAAAGTAGAGAAAGTACATAAGAAAGTACTTTGCGTTGTGAGCTATGGGCCTGTGTAGCATCCTGGTTATGAAGGGGACTGCACTTTCAGTTACTTAGGGTCAGTGAATTGCTGAAGTTAATTATAAGTATAAATAATTTGCAACGAGAAGATTAACGGGGCTGGGAAAATTATTTGTCCACTTATTGATTGCAAGTGCATTTTTCAAATTCCTCATGATGTGATAAATCCCACAGGTGGTAAAAAAATTTGGGCCAGATCATTAACTGAAAACTCAGCTCCATTTGCATTGAATTCAGAAATGCTGAACAGTGGTGCCTTACTGTAGCTCTGGTCTGTAAATCAGCAAACAAAATTCAGCAGTTGAGTATTTTATTCCTGAACTATACTTAAAAATATTTGTACTTACTTTCTTCTGTGGATTTGCACAGATATACTTTTCTTTGGCATCATGTCACTTTTTGGTGAAAATGTATTTAGAAACGTAATAAGAAGCTAAAGGATGTTTATTAAATTATTAATTATTTTTCACTTATCCATTAGGCTGCATTTTTGCCTTTTTACAAGATAAACACCTTTTGGCCAAAAATATACAGTAGGAAAGGTTATAGCCACCTTGATTTGCAAGGAGATTTTACATATGCCTCAGGTAAGGACAAATAAACAACTGCATTCACTACAATATCACTTCATGGAACTTTCTCTTAGCCCTAGTTAGGCCTTAATATACTCTAGAAGGTTGCTCTTCTAATTTGAACTGTGTGAGACTTTGGCTGGAGGCTACTTCTGTGTCCCAGTGATAAAAGAAGACATAAAACAACCCAGTGCCTGATCATTCTCCCTGACTGTCAGTGAATCATGTTTAATAGCATCTCCATTGCAGTTTTGGCCAATTTGCTTGCAATGGCATCCTTTTCCATGGGCTTACTGCTCAGCAGGCCCTGAAGCAATCTATGAATAACTTCCCAACAGATGCTGTTTATGAATTGAAGCAAATGGCTTCCCTGTTTCTCTTTTTTCTCACTTCAATAATTTTCAGTTACATTACGATGAATATTTATAGTCCTATAACAGTGCATAAAAATGGAAACAAGCAGACCTGTGCATTGTTTCATACGTGAGTGCTGTTCTAATGGGTTTTGGCTCAATGGTTTTAATAATGTTCTGTTGATGGACTGAAAAGACAATGCAAATTGTAGATCAGTCACTTCCATTCACTGTTTTAACAGACTGGGCATTGATGGAAGACTGTATTAGGAGCACGTATAGCACACCTTATCTTCTGGAAATAATACACACCCTAATACAAGTCTGCAATACCTTTCTACTCAGCTTTATTTCCCATCCCTAATCCCAGCTAACTGCATTGTTAAATGCAGGACTCTGCACTACTGCAGCTGGTCCTTACTGGGTTTGTTGGGTGTGCAGGGGGGGTGCTGGCAGCAGGGGCTGCCCGGAGCTGCCCCCACACCCGCTGCCGCCCCTGCCAGCCAGCTCCCAGCTGGGCCCAGCGCTCCCCAGGCCCAGCAGCTCTGGGATCACTGGTTTCCCCAGGGAAAAGCTCTGGCACGGCAGCAGCTGCAGCCAGAAGCCGCAGGGTGTGAGGGGCTGAGCCCGGCCCTGGGGGAGATGGTCTGTGCCCGGGGGGGCAGGGACAGAGCGGCTGGGGGGGGGCAGGGACAGAGTGGCTGGGGGGGGGCAGGGACAGAGTGGCTGGGGTGGCCAGTGACAGAGCGGCTGGGGGGGTGGGCAGGGACAGAGTGGCTGGGGGGGCACCTGGCCTGCAGCGGGGGGCAGCCCGCCACACTGGGTTTTGCAGGCTCTGGCTAAAACATTATGTGGTTTACAATAAAATTAATGTTTAATGGTAGATATAGCCAGTGTTACAAGTATACCATTTCTACAAATTAAGTTGGAAAGTTCAAAGGAGAAACTGATTTGTGATCAGCCATCATTCTGTAACAGAACAGTGCAAAATTCTTGTTCAGTCCTGAAAAGGCCATTTTACTAAATTTTATAGTTCTATAACAGTTCTTCACCGGTGTTTTGCCAAAAGAAGTGGTTAGATTTACAACTGTAGATGTTTATTCAGTTTCTTCTAAGGGAGCTGTTCTTGGTGCTGCTTCATTCGTCTCCAGATGTCTGATCTGCTTGTCGTTTCTATTAAACAATAGAGAGGCTAAAGAAATAATGCTTTTACTATCACAGCAATTCCAAGATTAATAAACCCCTCTAACATACCATATACACTTGCACAAACATATTGTCTATAAATATATACTAGATACAAACCATGCATATTTAAATACAGTATATGTCAAATTATTGTTTTTTCCATTGCTCTGTAATAATTAAATTTGTACGATAAAAATAATTGGAAATATTAATGGCCACTCACATGATTCACACTACAGATCTTTAACAGCCAGTACAGAACTTAGAAATGGAAAAAATCTGAACAATTTCTTGTATCCTAGTATGATCACACTCATGCGGATTACAGCTTTTAAAAATCCATTGTAAATAGGGCACACTAAATATGACTGCCATGCCTATGAAACTCAGATTGTATGATTTCATCGCTTTTGGCTTCCTGTAAATGAATAAAAAGCATTTACCATGCTAACATATATTATCAATTGCTGTCTCAGGAAAGTAAACTGAGACATGCACTGTGTCCTGAGTTCTCGGCCATTAAGTAGCAAATACTATAATTACACCCATACCAACCTACACTTCTAGAAGCATTCCTTTAACATTTTCTGAAGTCGCTTCTAAAAGGCACGTATTGTAGAAGGTGGCATTTCTAATTGACAGGATGATTTGACATTTGAAAATGTGCATTTGTTCCATTTTCCATCAAAACAACATCTTGAAGAACTGTCATGTTGGGTTATGAAGGTGGCCAGATTCAGGCATCAGGCTCAGGGGTGGCTCCCCACGCTGGGAGCTCCAGCTGGTGGGCCCAGACCTGCGGCCCTTCAGAGAACCGGGCTCCAGCCTTCTCTCTCCATCACTTGACCCACTCTTCTTCTCTAGCCTGTGCCATCTGCTACAATCTCTTTGTAAGTTCTTGCCACTTCTCCTTTTGCACCATGAGTGTGCAATGTACCAACATCTTTCTGACATCTTTGCTGATGTTTTTTTCTAGTCTTCTTTAAGTAGTCCTGCATAGGGTATAGAATGATAAACAAGTCCTTCCTTTGAGACTAGATTTAATTAAGAAAGGTACGAAAACCACACTAATGGAAAGGCCTAATTTGATTTTTTTCTGTATCTTTTAGGAATAAAAAATTGCATTAAAATGCTGACTAGATATTCACAAAAATTTCTTCTTCCTGTCAATCACACACAGTGGTTTTTTATTTAATTATTCCATATAATTTATCTTCACAGTTCCCTCTATAACTCATTTCCACAGCTCCTTGCTTCTTGGACAGGTTATTGATCTAATGTGTACAGAGAAGGTTTTTTAAAGGCAGTCTTTTAATAATAATCACCTATGCACAAAATCAAAGAGCTCTTTAATGTAAGCAGTAGTAGAAATTTGATCAATGCAAAGCATTACAGCATTAGGTCTTAAATTAATTGTTTCAGCTTACACTTTAGAAAACTTTGACATCACTTCGATATCTGGTCTTTTCAGAATTTTATGATGTAGGAAACATTATCTTCATAAATCACTGTCAGGTAAGAAATTTTGCTGGAGACAAAATAAAGTAAGTGGTCTGAAAAATTTTCCAGTGGAAGCTGGGGACTGAACTAGATACTGGCCCTAGATTTCCAGGCCCCATGCTAATCATTTAATAGCTCAAAAATACCCAGGGCAAGAAGTGAAGAAGCTCCACCCAAAACATTTGACAAAAAGGTTATAATGTGTTACAGAAGTGTCACTCATAAACTGCCATTGGGACGCAGAGTTTAGCTATGCTTAAAAGGAAGACTGGGTTTATAGCTAAGGACTTTTTTCTTTAATTCACCATACAAATTCCTGCTGAGGAATATTGCTATCAGTTTGGTATTCAATAAAAAAAGAAAGGTTGTTTTTTTTTAACCACTGGATGAAGATCAAAAGTGTAGACCCAGTACTCCTTCCTTATTAACCTCAATTAGGGGTGGTAAATAGATGCTTTCTCAGATTCATCATAAAGAATTGATTTTTTAGAAAGAAACACCTGAAGGAACATCTAGACAGTGAACTATGGGGGTCAAGCATGAACACATTTCGGATCACACACTGGTCACTTTCCACTGGTCCTCAGGGACCATCGCTGCTGGTTGCAAATACCCTTCACTGAGAGGAATAGTGGAGTAGGCAGTGTGTCCCAAGAGATGGAAGGGAAATAGATGAAATGGATGTTCTTGCCAGGAGGAAGAGATACATACAGAAATGTACATATATTCCTTCAAAGGGGTTTAATGATTTGCATGTAGTTGTGAACAGTTTTCTGTACATTTAAACAATTCTAAAGATTAGTGTTTCTAATGAGTTGTTTATTACTGTGGACCTTCAATTTACCATGCACAGAGCAGGCTATAAATACTGGTCCTGTATAAATTATTAATAAAATCAACATCTTTTATCACTTTCTTGCTTGACATAAACTATGATGAGCTGAAAATCCTACAAATGCTTTTAAGCACTCCCTCCTCCTGCCACCCCACCCCCCTCCCCAGCCCCAGTACACATGAGGAAAATAATTTGCTTTTATACAACAGTGGAAATGCTTTTTCTGTGGCTAGAATAAATTTCCTCAGTCCTTCTATAGTGGATACTAATAACCGAAGTGGCTTTGCTGTTATCTAACAAAAGGCTAACATGCTTTAGCTTTAAAAAATCATATCTTTCCTATTGTCCTTTTCATCTCAGCCTTGTTTTCTGCTATAGTTAATTATTTTTCTTGTAGACAAAATAAACCCCATTAGTACTAACAAGGGAGATTCAGATTAAGGGCTCACAGAGGCTTGGATCTTAATGTTAACATTATTGTGTGAGCAGGAATTTATCAATTTGGGATTAAAAATTAATCACCAAAAGTGTTTTAGGAGCATGATTCATAGTCAAACCAAAACACCAGAATGTTTATTTGATTCCATAGAAAAGACAGATGTCTTTATCTTAACTCTATGGGAATTGCTCTGGAAAATGGAAAGGAGTGTGTCTTTAACAAAGCTAAATTTGAACTATCACATGTGATAATTTCATTTCTGTTTTTTCTTCTTTCTTTGCCTTTCTCAGTGTGACATGATTCAGACAAAAATAGAAGGATAATATCACAGATGTTACTTTACACCAATCACTGGTTGTTGCTTATTCAAATGATGTTTTGATACAAATACACAACTGCTCCTTCTGTTTTATTGCTGTCAAAATTTTGTTTCAAATTTAATAAATGGAGAAGTGTGAGCAGATGTGTCATTGACAGTTTGCTTTCTTCACTGGGCTGCATGGCAAGCTAGAGGATGTTAGTCACATCTGCATTTTTAGAATATTTAATTCTGTGCCTTTTTCACCCAGTCTGCTGCTCCTCAGTTGGCTGTTAGGGCCAGTGCAAATGGGCTATTGCTGTGCAGCGGATCTGGAAAGCTGCTGCAAGCTCAGAGCTGTACAAACATTCAGCATCCATCACTAGCTCCTGGAACCTCGGGTACCTCGCTGGCTTCTCAGAGAGCTTTGGGTAAACTCACTTGTCTGGCCACAGATGGTCCCTGAAAACCGTATTGATGATTACACTCATCCCATGTTTTTCCCAGTGTTTGACATAGTACCGTAGTATCCCTAACTGCTGCACCAAGAGTGGTTTCAGTGCCAGCTGTGCTCTGGTAAAGCTCACGATAAGACTGGCTGCCAAAATCAGATCAATGGGAGTCTGTGGGCTCTGGGGTGTCTGGGTCATCAGAAAAAGGGCATTTCTTGTCAGGTGGACGTGTTCCAGCGCATATTGCTGTGTTGTGGAATATCGGCAGGCAAGTCAGCTAGATCCTAGCTAGCAAGGATCCCCTAATCTATTGAAATGGGTAGCTTTTCTGGGAAACAGGCAGAGAGAAATCCCAAGGAAGAAACTATCTTAGTATAACAACAGCTGACACTTTATAAACATAAAGATAAAAAATAGTCCCTCACTTACAGTTTTTATGTGATTTATGTCTTTAATTTATTTAAATCAGTGACCCATCAAATGCAGACACAAAATTAGAAATTCAGCAAAAATTTCAACTGCCATGAGGAAATACTGTTTTTTTTATTTGCTCTCCTCCTGCAGCTGCCTCTCTACATTTCATGAATTTATCTCAATATGAAACACGATGAGGAATCATCTTGCCAGAACATTATTGATCCATGATTGGGGTACCAGGCTCAATACACTTTAGACACAGATGTGAAGGAGACAATTTACTTGCTCTCACCTCCAAATTTTTCAGAGTACTTTGTTTCAGATAGATAAATCTGTAAGCTTGCCATAGCAGTTTTGTGACCAAATATATGCCACTTACATTACTTACGGGGTTTTTCAGTAAACCAAGAATGAGCCAGTATCCTTGTATTAATCAGATGGTCATGGTTTGAAAGCTGCTGATATCCATGTCACATGGCCCAAAGGGCTCCACACACAGTGAGTCTGGTCTGTAAGGAACTGAAGTGAAGGGATTTCTTTTCTTTTTCCTTTCTTTTTTTCCCCCCATTGGTTACAGTGGGATTTGGTTCAAGCTCAATAAATTCAACAACAAGTACTGGATCTTCAGCTGGTGTAAATGTCACACATTTGCTTCAAAAGCAGACGCTGCCTTTCACGGTGGGAATTTTCCTGCTATCTTGGGTATACACAATTTGCAAGTGCTGAAGTTAGAGTGTCCAGCTCTATAACTTTGAAAAAGGTACTGAGATTTTCCATGCTGTACGGGTGGCCACTCTCTGAACGATAGCTCCTTTTTGCTGTCTTTGTTGCTTACGAGTAAAATGATTATTTGTACAGATATTTTCCAGAAATATGTGACCAAATTATGCACACAGCATTTGAGAAAAACATAGTCCATGTATCAGGATAAGGCCAAAAATTCATGGCATGAGATTTTCTTCACCCAGCTGGGCTTGATTTTCTTTCAGGAAATCATAGTGTTTGTAACAATCTGGCCTTCCCTACCAAAATAATCCAACCCTCTTTCAATATTTGCCAGGAAAGCTGCACCAATATATCAATCATTAATTATAGAAACCCATGCCTGAACATAGGAAAAAGGGAGAATTTTAATTCTTTCCAAGATCTTGATTTCTTTTATAGCCTCTGAGAAGTCAATCAACCTGCTTGCCCCCCAAGTAGCCCTTTATTCAGAACATAGGTGGTGCAGGAAGGGGGAGAAGGGGGGGAGAAGAGTCTGATGGGGCAGAATGTGCACATGAGCACGTGGCTTGAATGAAGCAACTCTATAAACGGCTGCCTCAGTAAAGAGCTAGTTCACTTTTGCAGGCTTGGAATTGTACATGCACTAGCTGGAAAAGCTCTTTTATCTTCCACAGAATGGGGTTAGTCTTACTCGTGAGCATATTTATTCCTTAGGAAGACATCCTTAGGATTAGGCTCTTTGAAGTGCAACAAAGACAAGTTGCACTTTCGAAAGGATATGACATTATATGCAGAAGCTCCTTCTGAAGTTTGGTCGTTTAAAATATTTTAAAAGTATTTTTTGTTAATAGATTGAGCCATGAAAATGAGATAATGGCATTCAAATATTTGTTCTTGTTCACAATGACTACCTTATTACATTATCTACATCAAGGAAAAGCTTTCACATTCATGATGCACATTTTCTGCGAATGATTCTTTATAGCTATGCTCAGCTCTATGCAAAGGTAGAGGCTTCTTGAAGGCGCGTTGAACTCTTCTCTGTGGCATTCTGTGGTGGTCCCAGAAATTTCTTCTTGGACATGATAGCACAAGATAACAGAATGAAACTATGACGATTTCTGCAAGATAACGACCACTAACTGCTACCTGTTGTTCCCTACCATACTGTATGTCATGTGAGTGGTACCATACTATTCTAGGTGTATCTGTGCAATCTCAGTGTACAGGTATGTGCTATAGCTACTAAGCACGGACCTTGGCAGGTCCACTTTACTCCTCATATGTAACATGTGCTGATAACAACAGGAGACAGAAAAGTCGTGCTACTTTGTCAGTTACGCCAAAAGATAATCCAGAAGTATTTAACCCATGTTCTAGCATGCATTTGAGAATCTTTATGGGTGTAAGGTAGGATACTGGAAAACACAGTCTACCCTCTCCTTCTGTAGAGGGTGATCAAGTAGTGGCTTGCAAGTCCTTTCCCTCACCTCAGTTTTTTCTTTACTGTCTCAGAAGCTGTTCTGAATTTCCCTTCTGAACATGCACTGTTCCCAGGCTTTCTGACTCCACGGTCCTGCCCCACTGCCTGGTGTCATGCTACTGTGCTGACAGCTCCTTCTAGAGCTCTGATAGTGATGGACAACAAGCGTGGCATGCAGCTGTGTCTCTGCAATCATTACAGCCAAGTTTAGTTGCGGATTTAATCTCTGTCAGGCATGGACACTCCCTGCATTTGTGTCGTTAACAGGGTCCCCTGACAGACAGCATATGCCAGGTTTTTGTGAGCCCTTGGGAGATAGATAGTAACAGTATAACATCAGATGCATCATTATACAAGAAAGAGGGATCCATGATAGGTGATCTACTCTTGGTAAAATCAAGCCCCACTCAAACTTTCTAAACCAATATGAAGCAGTAAAATGATTTTATAACAGACCAGCTCTTTACATTTTCAGGTGTGATAGTTTTAATTTAATACTAGGGCTTCAGAAGCTGAATTTACAGTACGATCAAACCACAGCTCCAAAAGGAGCCCGTAACTCTCTTTCCAGTGTCATCTCTAGTGACCTCAGAATGAGACTTGTCTCGTTATTAATGCCATACTCCGCGGATTATGGAGCCCTCTAATGTCAGGAAGCTGCACTGGGTGAAACGTGTCCACAGTTTAGCTCCTCACCTCTGAGCAGGTTGTGGACACTGGCAGATTCATTCTACTGTGTTGAAAAACAGGGTAATATACTTTATGGATGAAAGGCATGTATTCTGGATGCTAACTCTACATACACCCTTTGAAATTGTGCTCCTGTTCATACTCTGAAAACTGCTGGCTCCAGTGGTACTTAATCAGGCCAGAACTCAGCATTGTGTCTTTTAGAAACTGATATTTTTTCTTATTATAGATGTTTTTGCAGTAGTGGTGGCATCCACCATTCCATCAAGCACTGATTGGAAAATGAAGTAAACAAGCACTCTATGTTGCATGACAATTTTCTTCTTTGCAGAATAGATACAGAGCAAATCTCTGGAAGAAGCCAGTAAGATAAAGTTAGAAATGAAACCCTGCCAAACCCTTAAAGTTGGGAAAAATATGTGGTTACCAAAGAAACAAAAAAAAATATGAAAAGAGAGCCATGCCGTTGAACTTCAAACATTGTCCAACTGCCGAAAGCAAAAGCTATATTAGCAGTAGAGAGTTTAGCATTTAACAATGAGAAAATCTGTAATAATGGCTTAAAAAGCCAGTCTAATTTTCCATGACCCTACATAAGCCTAGTAATACTCATTAGTGTCTACATGAATTTGTTAAACCTTCTCAGCACTGAGAAAACATGACTTCTTTCGATTTGGATTTGTTTGCATCCAAAGATTTCATATGGTGGAGCTTCCATGGGAGTGACAATAACTTATATTTGAGGATTAAGGAAACGCATTATATATTCCACATCTCAATAAGAGTAGCTAAATAACGTAATCTACCACATTTCTAAAAGCAATCAAATGGACAGATTGCTGCCCTTTTCAGTAAGCAAGCTTGCCTGTAAGATAAGCATTCTGAATTTCATAATTAAATGAAAAATTAGATGAATGCAAGTGAGGCTATGAGTTGGTGCAGCTTGATTAGAACAACAGGGTCATTAATAGTTATTAATGATAACCAGGATAAACTGTCTGATATCATCCACGTGTAAGTAGGTAGACATGAACAAATGATTAATAAATGTGTCTTAAAGAAAAAGATTCCTTGGCTGAGACTCTGGTGAACTTGCAAGCTAGGAAAGTAGATACAATAAAATGCAGAAATAGGGCATTTGTTTTAATTTTGGATGTGCTGTATTTGGATAAGGAACCCAGCGTCACACAATGGCCTGCCATGGAAACAGCGATGTTACGGATTTTAGAAGTTAGCTGCAATGAAATGCCCCTTTTGGCTCAGAAGCCTATATTCACCCCTGACTAATTTCATTATGCTGCTCAAGCCGACACACTGATTAAAAGAAAGTCATTCCGTTTACTGCTCCTTTTAATCATTAAGTAAACATAATATGGAGCGCTTGGTATGTTTGGTAAATATGAAGTAGATCAGTTATTACTCCTCAGGTTCTGATAGCACTATCGTGCTGGCTTATCTCCTGTGCTGTCAGCACCCCATTCTCCCATACAGCAGCTTCTCAAAATTGCAACATGGTAAACAAAAGGCCTTTGGGTATTTGATTTTCTCTCTTTCAAATATACATAATCACTCAGCAATACCAGGATGGTTAAATTATCCTTAGAGCCAAATGACTTTGAATTAGATTTCTTTTCTTAACTACATTAATCCCCCATGTGCCACTGATATCTGTGGAACTAATACACAAAATGGTCCCTGCTGGGGCCACACTCACCACCCATTTGCAGACAAGGGTGAATGTAATGCGTAAAGCCTCACAGCTCATGCTATATACATGGACTACATAATTCTCTAAATGAAGAGGTGGCTGCATCTGCCCATGCTGATGTTCATGTGACGGCTGCCAGAGAATGTTCTCCTATGGCAGTGCTGTCACCCCTTAGCAATGAGGGACATTTTCAACTGACGTGGATGACGTACTGTTTTCAAGGCAGGTGAAG
Organism: Falco rusticolus; assembly: GCF_015220075.1. Taxonomy (NCBI): domain Eukaryota; kingdom Metazoa; phylum Chordata; class Aves; order Falconiformes; family Falconidae; genus Falco; species Falco rusticolus. The sequence continues at coordinate 17,736,510 of NC_051190.1, forward strand.
GCACTGCAACAGCAGGGTGGGATCTTGCAGAGCCTTCTAAAGATCTATAGTTCTTCTATAGAGATAGCTCTTTTAAAGCAATGGGAGCTTTACTATTGATTTCCTTGAGAGCAGAATTAGAGTACAGCTTTCCAAATCCTTGCTGTGCAAAAAATGCAGAACAGATTTTAAAATTTAGGGATGATGTAATGAGGGCTAAGCTAAGCCCAGCTGAAGCACTGCTGGGCCTCCTTCCTGTTACCTCACTTTTGGCCAAGCAGAACCACTCCTTTCCTTGTGTTTGCACTGGCACATCTGAGCTGAAAACCCAGGGAAAGAGATGGGCAGGGTACACAGAGAAGGAGGGGAAGGTGTTAAGGCATAGACAGTGTTTTCCCTTGGATACAGCCAATCCTTTCCTTCACATCCACAGAAGTATGAAGCCTTGCTATGCTGCCTTGCAAGGGTACTGCACAGGAGGATGTGTCTAAATCCTACTAAAAAGGATGTTCTGTCATTCTGCAAGAAACAGCCTCCAAAGGTCCCTCAGGTAGGAGTTTTGAAAAGCTCTAACTCTGAAAATTAATATTTTCCAGACAGTTCCGGACATATTTATTATTACAATTACTATTACTACTATTGGCATTTTTGCCCATAGTTGCTCATGCATTTTTGCAGAGTGAGGATAAAATTGGAACCCAATTAATTTCCCCACTTCTATTCTCACACCTCTGAAAACAAAAAAAATCTGAAGTTGTCACCAGTCTGCCTATTATTTTGTTTGCTGCCTCCTTCCTGAACAGTGCCATCGAGATGAGCTTACATTTGATATCTTGTTGTCATTTCTCTTTGTTTTCTGTTTGCAAGATGCTGATGGATCATTGCAAATTGGAGAAGGCTCCCAGCATGTCAGCTGTCTGGACAAACTGCAGGAGCAGGTTAGCTGGGAATAAAACCTCCCAGAGACACAGGTTTAATACTGTTTGCATGGCTTTCCCTCTTCAGTTTGCAATCACTCTGACTTCAAAGAAGTGTTTTACAAGTTCCTACATTCAGATCATTGTAGAGAAAAATATTTGTTCATTCTTCCCATCAGGCACTCTCAGAAACAGCCTTACAACAGTTGGTAAAGGGGAAAGAGATATTTTATTGTTCTGATTCCCTTAAAGCGGCAGCACCCTGCAAAAATGCAGAACAATTATAGGTGCCATAATTTTTTTTGCTATCATCCTTCCTAGCTTGTGTATTCCGGTTTAATACAGCCTCAGAACTGTGATTTTCCGTGAGCATAATTAACATTTTGCCTCTGAGTGCAGTAAGCCGCATTTGCTGCTGTGTCCAGAGGCTGAGCCAAGAAGCATTGTTTCTCACTTGATAATGTTTTAATGTTCTATGGAAATGCCAGTCTATTTGTTGGGTTTTTTTTCAAACACACCTCAGCCAAAAATGCTATCACTTTTTTCACGTGAATCTTTCAATGGCCTTGTTCTAAGCATGAATTTTCTTCAGGGGCTGTTATATTTACTTATTTGTTTATTATTAAGGACACCGCAGATTGAGAAAAATAAAGGTAAGCAGGCAAACCTGCAGACTGCTGAGCTGAGAGGCTCGTATCCTAATAACAACATACAGTGAGGCGTAGAGTCTGTTATTAGGATAAAAGTCTGGCCATGAACAATGACAGGATTCTAATCCTGTCTTCAGGAAGATCAGCATTTCTCCAGTGTCCTTGCAAGAGCAGAGGTTCTCCCTCTTTAGCTGAACTTGTTTCTAATTAAGTCACTACCAACACCACCTCTGATTTCAACCTCATTATGAACTTCAGCTTTTTTTCCTTTCCACTAAAAAATTAGACTTCTTTAAAATGAACTATGAATTCTACAGAAATATTCTGGCTTAGACAAAATTGCCGCTGAGAGCCTAGGTATTTTTTGTGAAAAAGACAGTAAGACCATGGCACTGATTTTACAGTGATGCTGAGAAAATTTACCCTTCAGGCCTCTGTCCGAGTCTCCCGTTTGCTTGATTCATTGCCGATTTTTCTCTTATCAGGTGAGTAGTTTGATCATTTGATTTTATTGTTGGTTTCTTTCCAGATGCCAGAAGTACTGGGTATTTAAATATATATCTGAAGTTCAGCAGGAAATTGAAAATTGATTCTCTACAACAGTTATCTGAGATATGGTTCAAGTTCTTGCTTCAAGTTAGCCAGAGCAAAGAGCTAAAGGAGTCTCAGGAGAATGCCAGCTCCACAGATATTCTGGAGTAATTTCTGTGGCATTTTGGAAGAGAAGTTCAGAAGTTGTGCATTTGTTTAAACAAGTCTCCTGTTTATTCTTGGCTCTACTGAATAAGCACGGAGGGTAAGGAGAGAACAAAAAGTATTTTGAATTACTTGCATAATACGCAGGCACCTTTTGGCGCAGACATAGGTGGTGAATTGTCGGATACGGCGATGGTCAGACTATGACTCCTTGTGATTGCCTTTAGCTGCGCTGTGGCGTGGCCACAGGCTATGGCCGCAGCTCAGCCTGCAGGTGCTGGGTCTCTCCCGAGGCTGCTGAGTGCAGCTGAAGCAGAGGCGCGCACTCCAGCAGAGCTAAGAGCTTACTTTAAAAATAAGCGGCGTGACATAAAGTCAGATTTTTACTAATGACTCTGTGAATTTGATATACTAACACCAATGGACTGACTCAAAATGGTAACCTTTGTCATTCTGAGTCATACATAAATGAACGGGTAAACCAGCACTTGGGTGCAGAGTTTAGTGATGTTTTTCTCAGCAAAATCAATGAAACTAAGCTTGGGTAAAATATTTGCAAGAATATAAAAGTGACTTAGACAATTCCTTGCCTAAGATTAAGCTTGCTCCAGCAGCACATCCAGTAGTAGCCTATTAAATGTTACTTGGACTCCAGAAGCTGTGATATGCGAGAGAGCTCAAACCCCCTTTTATGCTCTGGCAGCAGAGTGAGCCCAGTAATGATTCAGTGTTACAGGCCAGTGTTAGTTCAATACAGATTGATTTGGTTCTGTACCTTTTTGTTTAAAATGCATTTCCACACAAATGAGTCTGGTGTGTTCAAACTACCTAAATAATAATTCCACCAAAATTCTGTAATAAATGAATTACCCTCAAAAATCTACTGGAATTAAAAAGAAATCAGCAGATTCTCGGTTCAGCAGCAGCAATAAATCCTTCCTCTATCACAGTATACACTGTTTACATTTGCCTAGGGGCTCTAAAACATTATGAGATGAAATGATTTCCCTGTTCCTTGGTGTCTGGCTTCCATAGAATTTAAGTGTTTCATGAATTTAATTGTGAAGAGAACAGTTTAACATTTTTCAGCATCCTGTGGGGAAATAGAAGGAGGAGCCAACTGGATATTATGCTGCCTGAAAAATTATTCATATTTAAAATTTAGCTGTGATAACTGTATCAGGTGACATTCAGAAGTATGGCAAATGGCCCCATGTCCATTAAAGACCCATGCAAACTCTCAAAAGAAGGATTTGATATTCTAAGTAGGGCCTAGCTGCCTGCTTTGTGGTAGAATTTCTTTCCAGGTTGCATAAATATCTTTATTTATGCAACATTAAGCCAATTTTCAGCATTTTCCTGAAAATCTATTGGTTGTTTTCAGGCTCTCTGAAAGGTATCATATTTAATTGCATGAGAATTCATCTGTCATACTTTGAAGAGATACTTTATATCTCTAGCAACCAATAGCTTGTAAAAAGGAGCTGCAATCTTCTGCTGGAGCATAGGTAAAAGAAACAAAAACTACTACCATTTCTTAGATGTAAAAAGAATTCTTTTTTCAATGGAAAAGATTGTCCCGGCTTACCTTGATTACTGAAATCAAGGAAAACATATAACTTAAGTCTACCAGACCATTTTTGTACAATTTAGGGAATGAGAGAGAAGATTGCTGTACAGGCTGGAAAAAAAACCCCCAAAACTACTAGTTGTGCCTCATTCAAACATACAGCCCTTTATATTTTCATTTTCCAATCTCTATTTTCTTTTCTTGGTCCTCTTTTATTCACTTTCATGCTTTGCAAGCAATATGGGAAGGATTTCTGCACCATTGTGTATGCTCACTTATTCTGACTTCTCTGCTTGGTGCACAGAAGTCAGGGTGTGATGAACAATGATTTGATGTACAGAGCCTACAATGCCAAAAGAATCTAGTATTTTATTCAGAAGCAAATGACAACAAAATCTTTGAAAACCTGAGAAGAAGGTGGGGTAGTAAAAGGGATGTGTGGGAGAAGAGGAATATAAAAAAAGGATCAAAGCAGATAAATTTCAGCTGGCATGTGATAACATACTCCTCAGTTTCCTAGAGTTAAATTTGCAGTTTCCAATATATTTCAGTGACAGATCCTGCATAGCAAACCTAACCTAAATTATCCCTTATAAATCTGTTTTCTAACAAAAAAAAATAATAGAATTAAATATAATCTTATAAATTCTGCTAATATGCTTGGTAGCGAAGAAAAAGCAGCAGTAAGAAAAAGAGTACTGCTGACAATTTCAGTGAAGAGCAAAACCAGTCAAGTATAATGTTCATCATTCCTTATTATGATAATTAGATCCCGACATTCTGCACTGTGATGTGCATGGCTTGCTTTGTTCAAGATGTTACCCACATTATTTCTTTGGGAGTTGTCTTCTTCCCTTGCCACCAACTTAATACACATGCTTTTATGTATACAAGCACTGGAAACAAGTGCTTCAGAAGTTGCTGGTTGGCCCAGCCCCTCTCTATGTGCGCACCAGATGACACAGAGACAAATGAGTCTGCTTCCAGGGACACCACTGCATGAAGCATTGCTTTTGTTCATTAAAGCAAATGCCTGGGTACCCATTCAATAAATGTTCTTTATGACTGAAAATTAGCAGTGGTGTGAATGGGTCTCTTGAACTTTGTAACTACAGTGAGGGTTAAGAATGACAGAATCTGAGTGTTGAGAATTGGAAGGAATAAAAGAGTAAATCTGAAAACAGAACAGACTGGAGACTGGAGCACTCCTGTATCTCTCGTAGGGTGGAACTGTGCATTAGCAGATGGCAGCCTAAAAACAATATGTGCTTAGAGAGCTTGAGATGTATGGCAAGATTTTCAACACCTACGCAAACGTTCAAAAGAGTATTGTCTGTCAGGGGTGGTGTAGGGATTTACAAGTTGCTTTTGTGTGGATTTATGAAGCTATTATCTACATACAATCAGCTATGAGATGTTGGAGGTAAATTCAAGGCAGAATTTTACAAAATGGAACACGAGAACTCGTCACAATATTAATCCATATGTTTTGATGTGAGCATTGTAAAACACATATAAACCAGCCCAGACCCTTCTTTTATTGGTAGATCATATAGTTAGGTTGCTTGTGAGAGGCAGCGGAAAATTGCAACCAAAAAGCAAATCGTGATCTTGCCATCTGCCTGGAAGGAATTATTGTATAGGGCTTGCTGTCAATCAACCAACCTGTTTTGAAGCACAGGCAGAACAGTATACGATTTTTTCCATGCTCATTTCATGCACTAATTCTTTACTCAGAAACTAACCATTTCCAGCACTAGCACAGCACACGGGGCTCTGGCACAAGCGTGCTGCCCAGCCCTGCAAACAAGCAGATGAGGTACGGAAGAGAGCTTTAGAGTGTTTTACTTAAATAATGACAAAGCCCATAGCTGGTACAAGGAATTAAATCTCAAGGTATTGTGTTTGTTGAAGTGATGGCATCAGGGAAGTTCTGGCTGCTGAGTATCACATATTCATGCTGATTCTCACTTTTTTTCTTTGTTCCAGTGGGAGAACTTTCCCCAATCTCTCATTTCTACCTCTTTAAGGGTGTCTTTTGTGTTGCTTTCTAATTTTTTTGGTTGGTTGGTGGTTTTTTTCCATGAACACAACTGAAGTCAGAAATTTTCCCTGTCTGCCTGCTTGATCTTTTCAAGGATTTTCCTACAAACTTTAGGCTACAGTATGGCACACCAGTACATTTCATCCATAACCACATTTCCTTATGCAGCACCTCTAATCTGAGGCTCTCCAAGCTTACTAAAATAGGTATGTGCAAGGCATTTTAGCAGTAATAAACTGAAGCATAATTTAAGATCATGTAGTAAATCTATTACTAGAGTTCACACTGCAGGGGGCCAGTAGCAAAGAAACCTCTCAATTTGTTAATGTTTTTTCCACCACTGGCTTTCTTTGTGATAAAGTGGAAGCAAATACACAGGTTTGAAAATAAGCTATTTGGTCAATCCCCTAGTGTAATAGAAGAGCTGAGGTTTCCACTGCAGCTGGGGCTGATGCAGAGTTAGTAGACTTTAAAGTGTTATTTTCAGGGTAGAATCTGGAGTTATCAAGACCATAAGTGCAACACTGCAGCATGGGATCGGCTCCTTGCATTTTCCTTTTGCAGAGGTACTGGCCAAAGCTTTCTTTCCTAAATAAGATGCTTCTGAGCACAGGTGCTGGGTTGTGCCAGGATGTGCATTTGATGTGTACTGGAGCACCCTGGCATGCCTGGGCGCCTGGAGACGCTTCACAGCCAGAAGAAGCATTAGGCTGATAGCAGAGCTCTGTGCAGTGTTCCCTAGCACACATCCTGGCATATGTTCCAAATCAGCCTGGCTGTGCCTTGTTACTGGGATTTACTTTAAAAAGCAAATACTTTGCACCTGGTGGTTTTTGAGCCTTCAGACCAGCTCATTCCTATGCCAGGATGTGGACCCTTTAAAGGCTCAGGTGGTTTGAGTTTGTAAAAATTGCCAATCTGTGAAAGGAGATGAGAGGAGTTGGGTGTGGTTTGCTTTGGGAGTGGAGGAAGCCGCCACAAATTCATAGAAAGAAGTTTTTTTTGTGTTAGGGAGAGACAGAAGCAAGAGCTAAACCTACTTGTGAGCTGACATCTGATTTTTTTTTTTTTAATTTTTTTTTTTTTTTAAGGTTGGTGTCTTGGGAGCTTGGCTTTTTGGGGCTGGTGGATTGGGTTCTTGGTTGTGTTCATGGTTTGTGCTTTGGGCTGTTGTGGTGTGTTGGGGAAGCTCTTTCTCCTCACAGTGGTAGGAGGGTTGAGGGTAGCTGGGTAAGGGGTGATGTATTTTTGAGCTCTGGTCTATGGGGTAAGCCTTTTTTGCTATGGCTTCTGGATGCTTTTTCTACTATTTTCCCTGAGCTTGGAGAAGAGGGGAGGCTGGCTGGGCTTGGGGGGGAGGAAAGTCTACCACAGTGCAGCTGGGAAAGAGATGGGTTATCAAGCTGGGGGTGGCTTGCTGCAGTGCTATAGGGAGAAATTTGTTTCCTAGATAGCCCCATTTCTATGCTGATGTTTAAAATATGTGAACTTTGATGGAAGAGACTTACTTTAGCTGCTGTTGAAGCCTCCTTTTTTATTACCTGGGGATAATGGAGACCTATTGTTTAAATTTAACTAAAGGTAGGATCATAGCAAGCCTAGAGGGAGCGAAGACATCCCAGTGACCATGTCTGAACTCACTAGTGAATTTGCTTGCTGCCTTAATTGCTTTGCTTCTGTTGGATTTATTTTATTTATGTTGTGAATATTGAAAGCACTTTTACCTTCATGTAAAATTTACTTTTCAACAGCAAAAGTAAACACTAAACTGTGCTTGAGGACTGATATTTGATGTACTGAAACTGATAAATCAAACGCCAAGTGTCCTCTCTGACTATAGATATACCAACTTTCAGTTAATGTGCTCTGGCCCTTGGTTTGTCTGCTGTAGGTGGGTCTTGCGTGTAATGTGATTCTAACTGGTCTGGAAAGGCAGCTGCAGACTGGCAATAGTAATAGTTCATTCTGAAACTAAGAATACTTCAACAGTATTTCATATAATGTGTTCAACTAGGCTAATGTAAGAATGTCTGAGCTGGAGGCTCTTGAGTTTGTGCTGTGCAGAAGTTGAGAATCAATGAGTTGGATTTTCAGATCAGGGTGATCTCTTCAGCTAATGTATAGCTGATAAAGGATAACAGTATCACTACTTGACAAGAACACCATGACCAGCATCACTCTAGGGCTGTGTTAACTTAGATTATTTTGCTTTTTTGGTATCTCTGAACTGAAACTAAATAAACAACTTGCTCCATTATATGAAGGTTATGTCTACCTGCCACGATTTCCTGAGCATACTCATGTTTTTGTGGTTATATTTTAAATACACTGAGTACTATTGAAATTTTGTTGCGTGATGATAATGTACTGCACAGATAATTCATTTTGTTAATCCTTAGCAAGTGCTGATCCTGTTGGCTAATGGCAAGCTATAGATAAGGGTTGAGATTTTTTTTGTGCATTGTCCTACATACTTTAAAAATAACTAGGACACAAACTTTTTGATATAAACTTCCTTGACAAATATAGATATGTTCTTCTTTTTCTTTCTTTCCTCTTAGGCATGGAAAAACTGTAAGAAGTGGAATCGTTGGAATCCCCCAAACACAGCAATTGTGAAAACTAGACATCCCTTTAACAAGGAATAGCAGCACCTTCAAGGTAGGCTGGGAAAAATAACTGTGAAAAATTTTCCTTTGGTGCTCTGCTCTCACTTCTTCCTGCTTTTGTCAGTATTCAAATTGTTGTTTAATTTGTTATTGTTTTCCAATACAAGCTACTTATAGTGCTTATGTGGTTTTGGTTTTTTAATGGCTTTGGTTATGTTGTCTTGCTGGTTGGACCCTCTCTGTACATTTGGGGGTGGGGGATGGCTGACGAAACTGCTGCTTCCACCAAGCAAGGTTGGTGTGGCTGAGGTAGCAAAGAGGGAGGTAGTGCAGTGGTGTGGCATGAGATAACAGGGTGGGAAGGGGCCACCATGTTTCTGGGTGCCAAGTGCAGCAAGTGAAGCTTCTCCATTGTGTGTTGCACTGTTCCCTGGTGTTGCTGTGTGGTTGGCTGGTCCCTTATATCTACATAGATGCACTTGTGATAGAAACAGCGAGTTTCCCAGCACCCTGTGGTGGGACAATAACTGTCTGAATCAGATCCTGGGCTCCCATGGGAAAGTCTTCCCTGCGCAAGTTGTTCAGCTCTGCTTTTTCAGGCTTTTGCTCTGTATAGTTAAGCCAACAGAGACTGTGGTTGCAGCCAGGCAAAAACCCCAAATATTTCTTTGACGTTTTTCTTTCATGAAAAATTGTGTAGCTTTCTAGCTGAGCTTTTCTTGGTCAGCATGGTTGCCTCTAAGAAAATGAATGAATTTTCTCTTGCTACTGGAAAAGCTAAAGGAGAAAGAAGTCTGACGATACAGACTAAAGGATTTAATGTTGTTGTAGAAGACATAGGGAAGGAAGGTTATAGGCTCAGTTCAGTCACTGAGGTTGGACCAGACTTCCTTCAAGAGAGGAGGAAAACTGGCAGGGGGCCAAACAAAACTTCGGCTCCACCAGATTTTTAAAAAAAGCCTCCATAAATGTTGTGGACCTAAAACAAGAGACAGTAATTTAGCTTTTCGTGGAGGTAAGGTAAAACTTGCTGTTAGACTACACTTGGCTTACCTGGGGTAGGAACATGTAGGTACAGAGGAGCTTCAGTGTGCACTGCCTGCTGCCCAGGCAGCAGCCAAGACTGGGTTTGGGTCTATAGGAAAGAGCTTTGTAGGGTGAGTGGAAGCAGCTGGGGAGGGATGGAGAACACAAGCTGTGAAAAGCAAACCTTCATTGTCCCAGGAGCGCTAGAATTAATGAGCTCTGCATTTCAAAGGTGATGAGCCTTCTTCAGACCCTGTGAAATACATGCCTGGGATTTGTCCTCTTAAATCTCTAGAGGGGGAAAAGGGGGGGGGGGGGGGGGGGGAGGGGAGGAGGGGAAGAGAGGCAGAGGAGGCAGCATGCAGAAAGCAGAGGTCAGAGACCCTTATTTGGGTGCAAGTACCAATCTGCTGTCTGCATTAGTCTGCCCAAGTTGCATATGCTCTCCTTTTCTGTGCGCACAGACAATTGCGATAAATAGAGGTTCAGGCAGTGAAGAGCATTTATTTTTATTTGCCTGGTTTTGTCATTCACTTGGCATCTCTGGATGAATGGTGGAACCAGGAGGAAGAGGCTATTCTTGTGAATGCAGTCCTTGTGTGGGTTAGGCAGCCTGTCTCAAAGAGAGTTTGATACCTGCTGACCCCTTGCAACCTACTTTCACCTTGGAAATATCACACCAGTGTACTGGTCTGCTTTTGGCAACCCTGCCCAGAACCCCATGGAGTCTCTCAGTCAGACCTGTGGATGGGCAGTTTTCCATGCTGTCTGATGGGTAGCTCGGGTCCTGGTCTCTGTCCTTTCTTCTGTTCGCCATCAGCTATTCGAGTGGAGATCGGAGGACCTGGTTTTGACACTTCATCTTCCAGCAGCCAGGGATGGACCACATAACCCAAAGGCTGTTCTACCCCTCTGCAGGGCCTGGATACATCCCACCCCAGCACTGGTGGGAGCTGCCATTGCACAGGATCGTTGACACAATCTTTTGTCCCATCTCCCTTCTTTGTAGAGATAAACTACTCTTTCAGCTTTCCCTTTTCATGAGGAAAGATTTTGGAATGTGCAGATTGTTCACTAGTGTCTTATTTTTCCTTCCTAAATTTTCTTTCTAATGTGTCAGTGTTAGTAGCCCCACATTCAACATGTGGGCCCATAGGCACATGTAGCATCATCCCCTTCCAGTCAAAGCCAGTGACTCCTGAAGTGTGGAGGTTAAAGCCCCTAAGTACCAGGTGAAGATGACACTGCGCCTAGCTCAAAGCAGGGTAAGAGGAGCTGTTTCATGTCTTGTTGGTCCACTGAAAGTTAAAATTGGCAGCAAAGACATCAAAGCAGGTGTGAGGATGCTTTTGCAAGATTTGCCAAGGACTCCTCTGTTCCTGTCTGATGCTGGGAGCCAGGGCAGGGAAGAGACTGCAAGCACATGCTGTTTAATATTCTCTTCTGTCCCTCTGATCTCCCCCCCCTACCCTGCAGAAAAAACATGTCCCATGTTTCTGCAGAGCTTGTCCTAGGCAATAGCAGCATCTGTCAGGGGTTATGGTGGCATTAGCCTCATGGAGCTGGGAGTTAGCAGTGCTTGGCAGAGTGACAGTTCTGCTGTACCTTACATAAATCTGTATCTTGCATAAATCTGTCTCTGCCTACTCTGCCAAGGTGTGCGGTCACAATTTGTCTGATTCCTCCTGCTGTCCGCAAGGCCTTTCAGTTTCCTAGAAGACTTTATTTGTTTCTTGAGGCTGCTCTTCCTCTTTCTTCACAGCTCCCCACTCCATACCCTTTCCCTCAGTTTCCCCACGAGTCCTAGTGGGAACATAGCTTGTTAAACAGATGTGTTACTTTAAAATAAATTCCCATCACCTGCCCATCTCAGGTGCTGCAGAAAGCCCCCCATACTCCCATGGGAAGAGGGGAAGGTCTTGAGCCTCCCTGTGGCTTTGGCAGCAAACCACAGCAGCCCTCCACCCACCACCACCTGCTATGGGCTGAACCTGAGCCCAGGTCCTGGTTCCTTGCTCATCAGTTCTTTCTGGTACTTGGTGTGCCTTGGCTGCTTCTCATCAGCTTTCTTTGACACTTGCAGACCCTTCTGAGGCCAGAAAGTAGCAACAACTGCCCTAGTTCTTGACCTTCTTCCAGCGTTTAAGAAATTATTGGGGAAAATAAAACCTTCATTAAAGAGAACATTATATTCTGCAACCATACTCATGCCATGTGTCTTTATACAAAGCACCCCAAAAAAATCTTGACCTTGTGAAAGCATCTCTGGTCATTACAAGACTTGTCCTAAGACACCCTCTCCTCCCCAGCACTACTCGGGGACCTGATGGGAGCTATGCTGTGGTGGTGGCCTGTGGTGCAGGGAGGGTCCTCTTGCCAATGGTCTCCTGTGTCACTGTCATGCATGCCCTCCCACCCCCCCACCCCCACCCCCCGATTGCTTTATTGTTTGAAGGCTATGGTAAAGGGCTGCTCTGAGCACTGTGACAGAGAACAGCATAATGCTCCTGTCAGTCTGTGGGTCCAATCTCCTATACGTATTACCCAGTAAAATACTGCAGCTCCAAAGGAGTGTGTGGTCTGTCAAGTTAAAGTCATCATGTATCTGCTGAGATGGTGTCCTTGGGCGCTGAGGAGGAGGTACTTGAGTGTAAGGTTACTTACTACTGTTGTTATTTACTGTTGTTTGATGTCTGGAGATGGTAAGTAGCAAAGGTAGTACACTCTTTTACCACAAGTTATAAAGGAAAAAAAAGAAAAATCCCATGTTCTGTTATAGTGTGCACCCTGGGCTCTTAAAATGGAAGTTTCTGTTTTGTCTCCAAGCCTTCTTTATTTTGTAGGCAGGCGTGAGAGCTGTAATGCTAAATGAATGGTATGTATTAAGTCCATACAATAGCTCTTTAAAAAACAATTACATATTGCACAAGAGGGAGAAGAAACCACTCCATTCCTGTAAATGGCCACTTAAGATGTAGACAATAAACAGATAACTGTAATAAATAATCTGGCATATTTTAGCTTTAGCATTTAGGAGGAGTAAATCAGAGCTCTTTCCCCATTGTCTGCTGAGATGCATTGGAAATGGAGTTGGAGTGAAAGATTTTACTCGGAGTTGTGGCAAGGTGTTGGAAAGACCATGGGAGCGTGTAGGAGTCTCCTGCCCTCCCCTGGGTTTTATTACACTTTTCCCTGCACCACCCCTCCCTGTTCACAAGCATGTGCCGCTCTCCCCTGAAATGGGAGAGACTTCCTTAAGTCTCACTTGCCTCTTGTGAATAAATGCCAGAGCAACGCCTGGGGAATAAAGCCTTCGCCGGCAGAATTAACACGTCTCCCAGATTGCTCATTGGGTATTTAGTCCATCGCCTCTCCAACGGCTTTGCTTTTCCACCCTCCTCTGCCCATTCATACCTGCTCCTCGCAGACAAAACCAGCTGCTCTTCTGCTCTGTGCAAAGTCTGAGTGCTGGTATTTAAATGCAGCTCCAGTTGCTAAGCCCCGGCGAGCAGCGAGTGCCTGGCTGAGGCTTGCAACCGAGGGCTGTGTCGCTTTAAGGCATGTGATACTTTCCCAAGCAGGGATGTATTGAAATAGGCAACGGTACTTACAGCATCGTATAGCAGTGTACATACAACTGCCTTACTCTGCACTGCCCGCGCTGGAGTGAGGCTTCTCTGTCATTAAATGTAAACTGCTTCTCGTCCTTAAGTATCCTGGAAGCTGCAAATTATCTCAAGATCACTTCAAAGGTCTCATCAAGCGGAAGGTGATGCTAGGAGATGATTTAAAGGTGAAAATGAGAAGGTTTCCACCCCTCAAACCTTGGCCACTTTTCTGACGGCAGAGTCTTAGAGCTCAGATGTCTTCTTTACTCTGGAAACAGGATTTGTAACGAAAAAGATTTTTTTTCTTCTTTTAATCCTGATAAAGAAGATTACTGGGAAGCTATTAAAAATCCCTTATTGTGACACAATGGATTTAAAAAAGTGTTAGATCTCTCCAATGAACACTAATAGAGTGCTCTGCTCTTGGTTGGATTACTCAGGTAAGGAGCTCTTTAGGATTTAAGATTCAGAAAACAGATCAGATCATCAGATAAGTGGAGGAATACTCGCTGCTGTGTTTCTTTACTAATGATAAGATGATCTGTGTGTAAAAGTGTGTATGTGAAAGCAGTTTGCTGACAAGTGCATGAAGAAATGTTTGTAAGAAATGCTGGGCTGTGAGCAAAGGTAGTTTGAAATAGTGTAGTTCGGGAGTTGGTTTTTTTTTTTTAATAAAAGGAAGAAAAAAAAAAGGTAGGAAGCTAATAATAAAGACTGAGTGGGTTAAGTAAGTCTGCTCTCCATGTGGCAAAGGATACGGTGCCGGAGGAAAGGCACAGAAGCATTTAGCAATAGAAGTTTGGCTTTGCTTCACTGTTTGGCTAGTATTTTTAAAGTTCAGTTTAAATAACCTTAATACCTGAAATATCCCTATGTGAGAGTCACCTTTCTCTCTTACCATTTTGTATAAAAAGCATGGAACACCAAATATGACGCGAAAGCATTAATTCCCAGAGACATGCAAAACCTACTGGGAGCTCCCTGATCTGAAGGGATTGAACCTCTTTTGCAAGATAGAGGTGTAAAAAGAGGGGAGAAAAAGTAGACTGTATACTGCAAAATAAACAGTTGGAAATGAAATTAATTACATGCTAAGCTGCGCATCAAACAGTGCAGAGAAAGAAAGAGCCTCATGCTCTTATCAAAATAATGTTTTGGTGTTTTCTATTTATATTTGTCAGTTTACGTGGTTCCTCTCAACCAGACTTAAAAAGCTTCCCAAAGACTGTGTGCTACTTTAATATTGGGGCAAAAAAAATATAAATTATATGCATATTTTTTATTACCACTGTATTTCACTATTGCAATATTGTTAATTTTTCTAGTGCAGAAATCCCCCAATAGATCACATACGACTCTTGATTATTTTTTTTTGAAATTTTTTTGTAAATACATGATTTTTCTATGAGAGAGATTTAATCTTTCTAAGTCTTTCTTGCTCTGTGGAGCTGATGTTGAGCTGATTGGATTATTAGATAGAAGACAGCATCACGTCATTGGCTGGATAAGAGTGCCTGAAGTTTGATTAATTTGGCAATATGAAATGCAGCAGAAGGTGTTGTTAAGGGAACTGGACGATGTGTAGCGTAGCTGAGCCTTGCAAACCTCCCGATCCTTGCAGGCACTGAGAAAGAGCTGCTGGAAGTTAAAAAGTCAGAGGGAGATTTAGCCAGTTAGTACAGTAATGAATACAAGTACGAAAAACCACATTTGTTTGTATTGGATGGCCAATTATGCCAGCACTGGGAGACAAAGAGATTGCTCTTTCTCTTTGTAATAGTGCCAGAATTTAAAAAAAGATTTCTATCTACTCTGTGAAAGGATCAAATCTTCTATAGAATATGTCTGAAATTCAGTCTGGCCATACCCCAGTCCCTTTATATGCACAGGTCGAACAAAAGGAAGCTCATTTCATCTGGGGATTAGAACATAATTCTGAGAAACAATTACTTTGTTTAGCAGGCAGCATCATGATTAAAAATTAATGCTCGCAAAAGTAAAAAACAATGAAGTGTTACCTAGTGTTACCTTCTGGGTCAGTATTAGCCTTCCAGTCTTGGGAATGGAGTATTTTCGAAATGCATCTCAGATACCCAAGGATGTTGCATGCCTACCTGTAATGTGTTTAAAGTAGTTTTGATATTGTCTGGGCATCATGTTTTTTCAGCTGGCTGTTTGATTATTTTTTTATTTTTCAACTCCTCTGTAAATTCAGCTATGGACCAGTGCGGGAATATTTTCCAGCCTTCTATTTACATTGTTTTTTCTAGTCCTCAGATCATTACAGTTTCATTTTTACCACTGAATTATTAAAGTTATCCAGGCTTCTGTGTTGACATCTTGTTACATCAGCTGTCCTTTTTGGACATGACCTTTGTTGTAAGACAATTGCATCCTCCAGGGGGGAAAAATAACCAAGAGGTAAAAGACATTTAGGAACAGGAGTAAAAGAGGTGGTGGGTGGGGGAAATATTAAAAATACTGTTGTAATGGAAGCTGACTATTCTGTGTGCTGTAAGGCAATGGATAATAATGTCTATCTAATATTTTGTTTAGAGAATGGCAGTGGTCTCTGCAATGTCCTGGGTCCTGTATTTGTGGATAAGTGCCTGTGCAATGCTGCTCTGTCAGGGGTCCCTCCATCACACTTTCCAGCAGCATCACCTGCACAGACCAGGTAGGACTGAGATCAGCTGTGGGATGCCGTAAGATTGCAGGCTCTCTGCCCGTGCTCATGTCTGTCTTGATAAATGATTGAATAATCATACAATCCTTTTTCTCATTTAACTTTTATGAGTTGCTTACCTTTACATTGCACAGCATCTTTTTTTTTATTTTATTGGTCTAATATGTGTTGTGCTTTACCAATCTGATGTTGGATTATTCATCCTTTAATGTCATCTTCTAACAACTTCCCAACACAGGAATCCCATTTTGGACAATTGTTTTTCTCTCTTTCTGTCCTTATTTCCATCTTCCCTTCTCCAAATTTCATGCAGTTCTGGAATGGGTGTATAACTCGAAGGTGTTGTGACAACACAGGTTTGGATAACTTTGCAGTTACCTGATCCATACTGGACACAGGTCCCACTGGCACCAAATCTCACTCAGTCACTAGTGTTTACTGGAGGTTGGGTATTTGCCTTAGCATAAATGAGAGAGACAGTTATTATCAAGTTCTCAAGTTTACTTCTGAAAATTGATGCTTTTGTGAAAGTGCAGCCCAGAGGAAAATTTGGGACTGTCTTTCAATGGAATGAAGTGCCTGTCAAGTCAGAATAAATCCCACAGGTTAGCAGTGGAAAATGCATCTCACTTTGACTGTTGTGATCCACAGAGACTGCACATTAGTAGTTTTATTGTGTTTTTATTAATGGAAATGGATCATGTAACTTTTGTTAATTGCTCTCTGAAGAATGTGCACCACGTTAACAATTACGAAGTTGGCATTCTAGTGCAGTATTATCATCTGGTTAAAATTAGATGGGTCAAGAATGTTGCTTAACAAATTTGGATGCGAAGAAAGGTAGGAGAGGTTTTAAGAGCCTTAGAAATGAAAGATGGAAAATGTTAACTCGCAGTGATGAATCATTTAATGATGTGGCAACTAATAATTAAATAGTTCTTTTATCTAATGGCGTGTCTTCAAAGACAGATGTTCTTGAACTGCGGGTCTTTAGCCACCTTAACGACTCAAAGTTTTCCCAACTACTTTCATTGTCCAAAAGTCAGGTATTGGCACTGCCTTGCTTTCTTGTAATATGCATAGCATAGAGGAATAGACCTGAGCCTTTGATAGACCAGCTCTCAGTAACTATGTTAGAGCATCAGATTAACTAAAGGTGTTATTTTCACTAGCTGGCACCAAAAGTTTGAGAGTATTTGAAGTTGAGTGGTGAGGTTCTTATTTGGGACTTGCAGAGAAATGAACAAAATATTTATTACTATGCAATTGCAAGTAACGCTGCAGGTTGTTTGAGTCTGTCCCCCAGTGAAAGAAATAGGAAAAAACAGCCCAGCTAAACAGATAGGTAAGAGGAAAATGTAATCTCATTTTACAAAATCACTTGAAACAAGCGACATTATGAGAAAAAATGAGTGCTGGGCAGATTCAGAGCTCTGCAACATTTGCCTAAGCTTGAAAAATCGTCTTTTTTATGAAACAAGAACAGCAAGACACTGAATGCATACCAAGTATTGGGGAAATGTGAAAAATGACAAAATCTTTCACTTGGAGATGTGATACAGATAGAGTGAAGGTTTTACAGCTGCCTCATCACCTACTTAGAAACAGCCAAGCTTTCCCTCCTGTGAGCCTTTCTCAGGCAGCTTCTCCACACCCTACATGAATAAGATTGATGGTGTTCTGATTCCAGGCAGCCAATTTCAGTCTCTCAAGAAATAATCCACTACATTGACAGATGAGTGGAATTTGACATGATGTTCACCTCAGATTCAGATTGTGCTGCACCTGGGAACTACCAGCTAGGGAGTGTCCTTTAGGGAGACTGTTAGAGATTTTGGACAATTTCTGCTGTCACAACAGAAAATAAAGACAGTGCTTTTTATAAGGCCATGAATTTCTAGTCTGTCAACTGAATGTGAAAGGTTGTACATAAAAGGGATGGAAATATGTTAACTAGAAAACTGAGTGATTTTAATGTATTCAACTGCAGTCCCTGAGCACACCCTATTTTTCATATTTATAATATTAGGAATGCGTCATTTACTTTTAGTTAGTCACTGTGTAAGTAAGATTAAAATGTTCAGCCAAATAAAAGTGAATAAAAAATGCATGCAGATGAGCCAGTGCATAATTTCAGTAATTTAATATTTGGTATATGAAATTTCAACTTATTGAATCATAGCAAATATAGCTGTAATCAATAGCATGCTCAGCATACCTTTTCTTTCAGTTCATGATCTTAGATAGATAATGAGATGCTCTAAAATAAGAGAATTGGAGCTGTTCAGCTCTGTCGTGGGGCTACTTTGGTACAAGATAATTAAAAAGGCAGGTTCCACCCCTGTTTTGTGCTTCTCATACTTGATGAATAGAAGAGCCTTACTTGAGCACAGGGAGGTGCAGGTAAAAGGTGAAATCCTCGTGGAGTGTATTTGGTGTAATAAACTTGAACTGAACTCAGGGCATTAGCACAGTGAATACACCTGTCTGTACTACTGCAGTTAATCTGGTTTTGAAACCCTGGAAATAAAGGGCAACACATGAAAAGGCTGGCTTATCTTCCGAGATTTCTGAGCTTGTTATATTTTTTTTTTTCTGAAACTTTCTTAAGCAAGTATCTGAACTGGTTGACATAGATTTCTACACAGTGTGCAATCACACAAGTCTCAAGCTTCCTGTTAGTGTAATATAAACTTTCAGTTCTATAATTCAGTACTACTTTATTCAGTGAGATGACTTAGCAGAAGGTACAAACCTGAAAACAAGTGTGATAAACTGCTTTACATGGCAGTATTTGTAGCTTTATTTTCTGTGAAAAGTTGGCAGGCAGGCACAAATAGTAAGGGTGTAGTAAATATTGCTTGAATTTAAGTTGGGTATGCTGTATTTATTATTTGTATCTCCTTATTAATTCTTTCTTATCTCATTAACACAATGAAAAGTTTGAACGCTGCTGTTAAGTAACCTCAAGTATTGGTGGCTGCTTCTTTTGACTCTGGTAGGTAAGGTGGGCAGGGTAGATTTTCAGGCTTCTTTGCTGGGATTGGAGGAGACCTTTGGAGTAAGCTAGCTGAATGCTATTGCAGTATAATTCCCCTTGGGAATTACACATGGCTTTCTGCAGGTTTTTTTATGACTATATTTCATTTTCATGAAAATTATGTTAGGCAAAGGATGTGTGAAAGCATTCACAGGAAATAACTTTATGTGGAAACAAATCTCCATCTTTTTCAAGCATGTCACTTCTGTGTGATTTAATAAGAAACAGTGGTAATGAGAAGAATTCCACATTGGCTGTTTTAGGCTCTAAGATACACAGTTGTAGAGCTGTTGAATTGGCCTGAGGATTAGAGTGGACAGGTTGTGATTTTCAGAGTTAGCTGAGTGCCTGTGATAGTCCATTGATCATCTGATTGACAGGATTGACCCTGCCTAGAGGTAGGAAGTAGATGCTGGCATTTGGCAAGACAACAACATATTAACAAAGTAAAGGATTTAAGTTTAAAAAAATAACCACCACCCTTTCAATCATGCAATTCTTAGCAATTTTTCTGGCTTTCTTCCATAACAAGGGTTGTTTTCCTCCTGCTGAGGACCACCAGCTAGTATTGGATGACAGCAGATAGCTCTGGCCAAGCATTGCTTAAAATATGGGAAAGTACATTGGATTCACCTGTAAGTCTGTGCGAAATAATTAGGTACACATTAAGTATGCTAGGTTAGTCTTGCCGACAGTGTAAAGATGTGAGGCAGACACAAGCAAAAACATGTACCTACTGTAGCAATGCTGACATTTGCAAATATGTTAATTAAAAATAGGTCTATTCAGAGGAAGAAATCATGGAATGAATCAAGGCTGGAATTGGATGCCTACTAAACATGAAGTACCTTTTATTGTGACAGTAGTTAATGATGGTGCCCATTAAAAATAGTCTCAAATGTTTCTCTGTACCTCATATTATAAGGAAGAAAATCAGTCTCAAAGCAATTCTGCACTAACTAACCAGTAACATCGACCTACAGATGCTCTTAGCGTGTTTCTCAGTAGACCGCATTTTGCAGAACCTTGGGTCTGTGGCTGTGAGCAAAAAATGTCTCGGTTCTGATCTTGGCCTTCCCACTGATTTTTATAGCCTTGGGGGAATCTGCATATTTTCACATTTCAAAAGGCCTGCCGTTTTCATATGTCACATGTATGTGGCTATTCAGCTCAAAACAAACTGGGAAGAATGATGGTCTGATTCTAATTCCTCAGGAAACTGTAAATAAAATGTGTCTTTATTTTGCAGAACGATTGAAAATTGGAAGATTAATTCAACGGGATTTTGGCTCTTGGTATTGACAAAAGCAAGTGTGGGACTAGGTAGCTGAATATATGCAGTTCCTATGATTAGCAAGAACTGTATTCCATTAATCATACGGTGTGAATGCAAACTGTTGCCTTCAGTATACAATATCCAAATTGCCATGCAACAGCTTAGCCAGTATCCAGCAGATCATGTCACAGGCATGAAAGCTGACGACTGGTGTTTCTTGCTGTGTTAATTAAAATGAACAAACTTATAAGCTCGAAGGCCTGATTCAGACATCACTTACACCAATAAATGCACAGGAAACACCATATGTATCCTGGTTTGTTCACGATTGGAAAACCTGCTCACAACAAGCTATTCCAGTCACTCGCTGGAAATATCTCTCTCGTGACACCTTTCTGTTATATACCTCTGGCCTTCACAGTCTGTTCTGGAAAATGTGAAACTACCACCGACTGCTAAGTAAAGAAATCCAGATTGGAGGTACCTACTGTGTTCCTGGTCGCACACAAAATATATTTGGATGTATGTGAACAAAACTTTGTATTTTGTGTAGGCAGAGAACTGATGTAATGAAATCAACACTTAAGGGTGAGGTAGGATTACTAGCAGCGTGATAGCAATGAATTGCCTACTGTGCTTGTGTGTTGCACTTGTTTGCAGCAGCAGACTTTATTGGAAGTATTGCACCCTGTGATTTTATTTTTTTTGTAAAAATCAAATATCCAAAGAAGAAACAATATAACTGTAGGGTGTGTTTGCAGCTAGTTAGCTATGGTTGTGGGTTTTTTCTTTTTTTTTTTTTTTTTTTTTTTTCCTGGGGTCTGTAAGCTGTTAATTCAATGTGCTCCTCTCCCTCAGGTAAAGGGGGAAAGGGTAGGTAGGCATCGCTAAGGAGCGACCAGCGCTCGGTGGAGGCTCAAAGGCGAGAGGACACCTCTCCCTTCACCAGAGAAGGGAGTGTAGCTGGGAGGCTGGCAGCTTGGTTGCAGGTGGAGGAAAGCTGTCACCAGTCATGCCGCTGAACGCGACACCTTGTTAGTTCTGATCCAGGGAGACTAAGCAACCTGAGAGGGGAGCAGGTGTTGCAGCTCGATGGACTGTGAAGAACAGCATGGCCAAGGTGTGAGGTGGGGCACTGAGCAGACTGCTGTGCCCAGCGTGGCTCCACGGGAGCCACTGCAAGCGTGGCTGTGTTCCCTGCAATCACCCTCACAGCATGCCTTGTGCAAAAGAGTGATGGCAAGGTGCTAACAGTGGTGTTTCGAGACCAAGGATGTGATTCCTGCATGTGATTTGCCCAGGCAGTGCCTGTGCTCTGGTTCAGTGCTCCAGTTTGGTTCCCCTTGCTCCGTCCTTCCTCCTGGCCGTGCTCCTGTCCCTGTTCCATGCCACTTCAGCTCTCCCTCGGGCCTCTCTGCAGGCAGCCACGCCGGCAGGCACAAAGCACATCCTCCTTTGCATGGCAGAAGCTGCTCTGGGAAGACTGGGACCAGAAAGCACCTCTTGCTGTGATGACCCCGGCAGGCATCTCCTCCTCCCATACCAGTGTGCTGAGCCCCATCTCCAGTGCAGCCTTGGGGCTTTGGTGACCATGACGGGACGTTTCAGCGCGCTCGCTATTTGTAGCTTGCTGTCACGGTATTAAAGACCGGGAATTGATACAGCGGTGGTGGAGTTCCAAGGAAAATTTGGCACCTACAAATATAAACCCCAAAGGCAAACTACATTGCTCTGCGCTGAAGTATTTCTGCTGATAACATCAAGAAAAACCTGCCTTTAATGATTAGCCTACTTTAGTCCAAGGCTCATTTATATTTTAAAAGGCAATATCCAAGTGCATTTCCTCATAAGATAGAAGTGTTTTCTCCCATTATGTTTCACATTGTTTTATCCTATCCCACTTACAATCTTTGTATTTCCTTTTGAATGTTTTCTTTTCCACTCTTCTGTGAAATCAACCTTTGCTGTGAGTAAGATTTATTTTCCTGATGGGATTCAGCATTTTTGCTGTTTTCAGATGTTTTGTACAGAACAGTTATCTCCAGCTATAAACTTTTTTCTTTTGCATGGGAGTGGTGCTGGAGATTTCTTTTCATTGTGCTCTAGGCAGGGACCACGAGGACTGTAGCACAGTTGGACTCTAAATTTATGAGACTTGGCCAATGATGCACAATGGGGAACTGGGGCTGTAAATTAAGCTGAATGAAGTTACAAAGCCCAGTGTATGTATCTGTGACTCATATTTCTATGCTCTATTTAGAAGATTGTTATCTGACATCTCTCTCTCGCCTTCTGTATTCCTTTCAGAACAACAGTTTTCCCCTTTTCCTTCGCAGTGGGTGAAGAAACCATTTCAACCCTTCTTGAAAGGTCACTTCAGTGACAGCAGGTGTAAGATCACTGTTACTGTATGACAATAATTCTGTCATAGTATCCCATTGTAATCCTTGTTTTACTTTGAGAGAACACCTTTTCTTGGGAGCTGAATTGCCTGCAGGAATGGAGGATCTTACTAGTTTTTAGGAGATGTGAAAGTGATTCCTTGGGAATCGCCAAGCAAAGTGCAATACGTGGGAAGTCTGCTACCTGTGATGGCTGAATTTCCTTCTGCCATGGAGCTCTCACTGTGGTGCCTTGTCTTTGAGCTACAGGTAATCTGGGAACAGCCTGCTCTACGCTAGCAGCTCCCACCAACAGTCATATGGGCTGAGTGCTTTTTAAAATGGTGCATAAATATTTCTTCTATGAGCTGTGAAGTTTTATTTGTATACTTACATCTCACTAAATGAATAGGTAATTAAAAAGCAGCTTAAATGGTGATCCTTGTCTCTTGATTATTAGAAGAGCTGCTGGTTCAGATCAAAATATGCATTTCATGCGTCCTCATGCATTATATAAAACTCCTATTGGATTAATTATTTTTTCTGCAGATGGTAGATCTGAATTGAGAACCTCCATTGTGAATCTACCAAATACAATGTGCAAAAATCACTTCTGCTGTTAACTGTGCAAGTTAATTGATGGAGAACTTGAATGGAAAACTCCTATGAACGTACATGTCAGTTTATTAGGAAGTGGGAAACTCGGAATTATGATTTCCTATGTGGTAAATAATGTCAGCAGCCATGAGGGTCTATAGATCAGCTTGAGTGCAGGCAAGAGCCTCAGTCTTAACTGCACACACTCTGATAAAATGTTTTTGTTTTTCGGGGTTTTTTTTACTGTCCTCATTAATGCTTCTCAAAAATGCTGCTAAATATTTCTGGCAAGCAAAGCTTCAGTGTAATTTTGATGTATTGTTAAGGATTTATTAATTATAATCTTTTCTTGCAGAGTCTATTTATATTTGATCATGACATTAATTGGTTGCCAAAACAAACTAGAGTTAATTGTGTTTAATTAAGTGGTGGGGAGCAAGCAAGGATAGTTTATTTGGAAAATCTGTTTCATTGATTTATATGTTTATTTTTTAAAAGAGTATGAATAAATGAAGGGAACCTATTGTTTATCACCTTTTTCCCTACGTGCTGCCCAGGAATCATCAATAACATAGTTGTGACTTTGAACATATTCAAGAGTTGAAAAGTATCTGTATTATATATGTTTGTCTACACAAACCTGTAAGAAGTAAATGTTCCCATTCTGAATCATCCTGAATTTAAATAAAACCTGAAACCAAACAGGAATGAGATCAAATAACATTAAAACTAACAGTCAGGTGTCTGCAGAGCAATGTGTCCTGAAATATACATTTTAGAGAAAAACAATTTCATTTCATATTTGGCTAAAGGCACTTTGGATATGGAAGATGAGGTAAAATACACTATAAAATATTATACAATTACAACTACAAAAATATTTTCTATTAATACAACATATATTGTATTTCCATGACCTAGTAGCTACTATATTTTTCTGTCATGCATTTCAAAACCTACTAATTTTACAATTCAGAAGCTTTTGTACATCAGCCAGTTTCACATTTTAAAATGTGCTAAAATCAGAACTAAGTGGAGAATTCAGAGGACTTCATGTTTGGTTTTGGTTTGGGTTTTGTGTTGAGCTTCCCCCCCCCGAGGAATCTGTTTCCTAAGTTGAAACTGTAATTTGAAAATAGTTTGATATCTTCATGCCTTTCTTGTTTCTGCCTTTATTCCTTCCTTGGGGGGGGGGGGGGGTAATCTACATAAGGTTTGTTATCTCAGTAGCTACCCAAAACAGGTCATCATCCTGATAAATGAATAAATCCTGTCTGGAAGCATATATTCAGTTATGCCAGTGGCTGCCTTTTTCCTGAAAGAAATCAAGACCTCAAATGTCATGTCCGATACCAATGTAAACATACGGAAGGTCTTGTGTGTTCTTCTGGCTGGTACCAGCTCTTGTTTTGGT
Source organism: Falco rusticolus (assembly GCF_015220075.1). Lineage (NCBI taxonomy): Eukaryota > Metazoa > Chordata > Aves > Falconiformes > Falconidae > Falco > Falco rusticolus. The sequence continues at coordinate 17,761,003 of NC_051190.1, forward strand.
TTGCAGCAGCACTGGAAATAAAGGATAAAGGAGGTCTAGTGTTTCCAGAAGTTGTCTTTCCTCCCAGAATCTCTTCTCTTTTATTAAAAGATATGATTTAAGCAAGATTCTTAGATAAGGAAATAAGTTATCAGGGCTACATTAACCCTGTTTGCTGTGACGATCGTTAACTCATTAAGTTCCTCTTCTTAGTTACTGGCATGGAGTGCTTTCAAATTTGGGTGGTCAGTCAGCCAGAAGTCACTGTTGTGTGTTTAAAACTCAAAGGATGCGTTGAAGATAACAGAGGGGTTTGAGTTTGTGATTGGTTTCAGTGTGCCAGGGCAGGATGTGACAGAGAATGATTGTGTCTAAGCCAGCTCCCACACCTGTAATGTTCTTATTTCTGCAGTAATACCATATTTTTCTGAAGGCTTTAAAATTCAGCTTTTTTTTTTTTTTCTCCTAGGTAATTAGAAACTGTCTTTTCATGGCTGAAACCTCAGCACTTTTTCCATCTAGTCAGCTGCCTGGGTGGTGTTTATCTTAACCTTGTTTTGAGTTTCTCCGACAAATAGATGACTCCTTTAGTTCTAATTTAGTTTCTCTTGGTATTTCTATTATCTCTTTCTAGCTGGCAAGCAAGGAAATCAGATGTGCATCAAATGAAACCATTTGTCATGGATTAGTGCATGCAAATGCCTTGATAACAGCTATAGACAAAAGCTGGCGAGCGAATGCTGACTTTGGAGGAGAAAATTAACAAGGCCAAAATACTAGCAATAGCAGTCCCTAAATGAGATTATTCTATGCCAAAGAGCAAGGTGACGCTCTTCTGTCCCCTCCCTTGCCATGTTTTGTCTTACTAAAACTTTAAGACATTTGGTTAATGCACAGTGAACCCTGCGCAGTGGAGAATTGCCCATGGGAGCTTCTGGATTTCCCAGGGCTACACAATATTGGGACCTTCGCTCTGTCCTTTAAAACCCATCTGGATCCACAGCGGAGGGGTGGGGTGGGACTCATCGCTAGGCAAAAGTAGAGATGACCATTAGTGATGCTCCAGCATCTATACCCCAGTTTGTCACAGCACCCTGGGAGTCAGAAGAGCTGCCAGGCAGGATACATTCCATCCACCTCAACATGATTCACTTAAGTATCTTCCTCAATGCCTTGGTTAGAAATGATTTATATTTCCCTTTTCCCCCGAGGACAGAACTGGGTAATTGTTTGATGCTGATTTCCTACTGTTGATAAGATGGTGAATTGAACAATGACAGCAGTTATTAGATATTTATCTCATGCTTGTGATTACTACTCCATTCTTTTTATGAGCCTGGTTGGACTTCTTTTTTTTTGAGTCCTAACAAGTAAGTTGAGCTCTGCCAAGTTCCCCACTTGAAGGATGTTGTGAGGAAGAGCCATGGCACAGTTGTGAAAGGGAATTTGAGATGCCTTGACTGGGAGCAGGCTGTGGGCAGCAAGCACCCTGTGCACGTTTGCATGTTGTGTTTCCATCCCCCCAACCCCCCTTAGGAGAGTGCCGGACACAACCTTTAATTTAGTGGAACTCCCACAATGTACCCAGGTTACCTGCTGTTTTCTGTAGGTTTTTACCTTGTTTCAATCTTTCCCCCCTGCTCCCCTCCCCCCCACCCCCCCCCCAAAAAAAAAAACCACACAGGAAAAAAAAACCCAACACACTGTTTAGCCTATTTCTAAATTTGTCTTCCTTCCTTTAAATCAGTTTCCTTTATTTTCTTTTAAATCTTTTTTTGTGTAAGCTCTTATGGCTCTGATGTTTAGAAACGGCTCTCTGACCCTCCCCCTCTTACAGTCAGTGTACCTTGACGTGGTGTTTGAGCAACAAAATGTCATGATTTTGTCCTAATTAGAACACACCAAATTTTTAATGAAATAAATATCTTCAAACATTGCTATCTGGAAAGAATCAAAATGGAGCTATCTGATCAAAGGATTTGAAATGCTGAAATACATTTTCCACTTTGATATTGTCATCGTATTTTAAGTGTTTTCTAACAAAAAGTGGGGAAAACATAAATGATAACCTTTCTGCCATAGGAAAATTATTTCTGTTGGTCAGAATGTTCCAATGGGAAAAATGTCACAGGTACTTTGCGCCTGTCTCTGCAGCCGACTCTGCACAAGGCAATATATCATCATAGTGGTTAAGTGTTATTTTTTTTTTATTGTTCCCCCCTCCTCTGCCTTTGCTTTCCTTTTTGTGTACTTTTACTGGAACCAGGCCTTCATCCCTTATATGCCCAAAGCTTCTCCCTCTTTTGGTGCTGTAGTGGAGTCAAGACACCTTGTGGAGGTCGTGACGTTACCACAGATGTAAGTGTGCTGGTCAGAGTGGGTGATGTAGGCTCTGCAAAGCAAACTCCTGACTGAGCAGAACAAGTTCTGAAAATGAAGAAACGCTGGTGATAAAAATAAATGTAAATTAAAGGGAAAGGGATTTCTGCTTGCAGTGTGAATCATTTAATGGTTTCCCCTAGTGAAGCAGTTCCTTGACTTTTTACGTTGTATTTGAATGGCTTTGGGCTGCCTGCTGCTGCAGTGTTTCGTGATGATGTACCCTCTATGCATAGTGTGGTGTGAAGTGGTTTGGTTTTTTTTGTACCAGTCATACTCCTCCGAGGTTCAGGATACACAAGTCCCCTCTAAACCCTGTTCTTATGAAATTAAATTATTTACTTATGTTCCTTTTTTTTTCTATCCTATCAAAGGAAAATGTGTAATCTATAGTGTCTGGAGATGGAAACAAACTGCAAAGCAGTATCACACTTACAATGCAGTCCTTCTGATGAGGATTGTCTTTAGTATGCTGCTCCCTACATCTGAGGGGCTGTGCTCTTTAACAGGTGAGAAGAGATTATCCCTTAGTCCTAACAGAATCTATGAATCAAAGTCTGTTAGGGAAAATTCATAGAGGGTTTAAAACGCAAACCTGCTTTTAAATGTACCTATATCAAAACAACTTCCTCTGTATAATAATGCGTACTGTATGAATTAGTGCCTAGAGTTTCAGAAGTCTTGCTGTAATCTGTGTCCTGTCTGCTTTTAAAGAGGTACTTTAATGTCCAGCTTTCACATAGGAACCAAGCAAAGACATGAACAAAATTGAAATATGCTTTTGTTAGAAGGGATTATTCCTTATTCTGATAACATACACAGATCTCAGAACATCAATTATTTGCTCTATAGAGAGCGTGGTTTTACAGGACACCCAGCTAACACCTGCCTTTCTTTTTGGTTCTCTTCTTTCTCTTTATGCCCCACCCAAGGGCAGTCAGTCGATCCCCTGTGCAGTCTGTACGCAGCATCCAGCAGTGGAATGATCTGAGGAAACAGATCTCCATTATGAGCATATTTAGGGCAGCTGAGATGCAAATAAGTGAGGTTCTGCTATTCTGTTCCTCATGTAGCCTCTTTAAGTGAGGCTGGTGGCTACCAGTCACTGGTACTCAGAGCAGGCATCCCATCCCTAGCACCTCCATCCTTGGCATGGCGAGTATGAGTGTTGCTGTAAGCTGGGTGATGGATCATGGTGGCTCTTAGCTCCCTCTTTTCATGAAATCAAGTGCTTTGCTGTAAGCCAGCTTCACGCTGGCTTAAACTTTCATGGTGGTTAAGCTATAATCTATCAGACTGCCCCAGCTGTGAGGTGTAAAGAGCCTTCACGTTCACTTACTGTTACTCTATTGACAAACAAGTTGTACCCTTGTAGTGAATTTTTCCCGTGTCCGTGCTCTCAGCTGAAGCACAGACTGTGCACACAGGCAGGCAGTTTCTTTGCTTCAAATGTGGAACTTTGCACTTTTAATGTAATTGCTTTCTTCAAGAGACGAGAGGGTTGGGCTTGTCTTTGGACAAAAAGGCTTCTGCTTTAAGCGTGTTTCTCACTTGGAGGCTACGCTTACCACCAGAGTTTTGTGCAATGCTTCCAATCCTTCACAGGCAGCATAACACTGATTCCGCATCACTCAAAGAACACGTTTTTTGTAACACGTCTGACTTGCAAATCTTGTTAGCTGCATGCTGTTATCTCAATATACTTGCAGCCAGCTACAGCAGCGTAGAAACCTGTGGTAAGATAAATTATGTCTTTTTTTTTTTTATAATATAGGGAAAAAAAATTCACACTACTCCATTTGCTACAACTGGAAAAAACTTAATCATTTGATTGCTGCTAAAGGCACAGATTGCTCTGGGGAGAGACCTAGGGGAACAGTCCCAACAGAGAACTGTGCTCTAGGGGTCCTAGGTGGGAAAATCACCCTTGCCTGGACCAAACAAGACATTGCTCAAAAGTAGAGTAGGGAGATTTTGTAGAGCTAGGATCCTGGGGTCCTGCATGTCCTTCCCACTAATGACCCTTCTTTTTTGGATGCTACGGTTGAGGTTCAAGCCAGCTGCCAAAGTTTTGCTTCTTACTTCTTGGAACCTGGAAAACCTCCAAGCTGGGGAAAGGTCTTCTCAATTACTTTGTTTTGGCAGCAGAAATCTTAAAGGTTATATAGCAATCCACCCGGATTGTTACGTTTTCTGGCAGGACTGTGTGCTGTCATAGATGTACAGCACGAATCCTGTGTCCCAGTTCATACTGGGGACACCTGGTTGGACTGAGGATTCCTGGCCAGAGATCCACTTCCACAGGATCCTTTTCCTTTTGTGCACTGAAAAGGTGACAGAGCTTCAGCTGGTGCCCACTGCCTGGCTTGCAGAGGGTATCTGGAGGCTCTTGTTAGGTCTGGAGAATCAAACTCTAGGGCTTGATTCCATCTGCATCGACAAATTAATGCAAAAATTGCTCATTTTAACCTCTTGTGGTTATCAGCTTTTATGTGCTTGAGGAATAGTAGCAGACTTTCTTTCCTGTTGTGACAATTGTTTATTTTTATAGTCTGAAGGTATACAGTGTAACATTATAGGCTTTGCAAAGCAGCGTTTCTTTTGTTCTGTGACTACAACAATGTAAACAATCAATTATTATTGTTTTTATTTGACAGCCAAAGCAAGATATCATGTTGGTTTGGTGCGACATTTACATTTTAAAGTTAGTTTAGAGCAATTTGATTGTTTTCCTTACTAACTGGAAAAGAAAGAATAAACAAATAAACCCAAAACCTGAAACAACTTGCACTTCTGAACACCAAAAGAAAAGCAAGGAAAAGGCCAGATTAAATTAATTATATATTAAAAATGTGTAGAGAAGGTACTAATTCTTTCCTTAAACAGATCTAAATCAAAGTATCTCTAATCAGAAGCTATGTTCTGGTGTAGGGGTTGACCCTTATCCCAAAAGTAGAGTGGTGGCGTTAAGGTCATGCTGGTAGGGAGAGTAACTTCCAATAACTCCTGAGTTTTCCCTTTTGAAGAAATTAGGTAATCAGGAGAGCAGAGATGGGACATCAGGACTTTCCCCTCTCTCTCACTGTGAAAGGGTGAAAAAAGCCAGTTGGCTGCTCACAGTCCCGGTGGCCAACCTGGTGTGCCATGGCAGGTTGGGTGGGTTTTGAGGCAGCCCCTATCCTGACCGAAAGATGAGGATTTGGGAGGTGATGCTAAACCTAATCCTAATCCTGAGTGCATGGCTCTGCTCTGAGCTGGGGGGGCTCTCGGGGGGTGGTGGCACACGCTAGTCATTGAGAATTAAATGCATGTGAGAAAAGAGGTTTTAATGAACAAAAAAGGGTATTTTAAGAATACCCTGTTGTGAAGTTTAACCTCTGGGAAGGGCATACTTTGGATGTTTTGCTTTTCTGCCAGAAGAAGAAAGCTGAAGCGCTGCTCGCTAACTGTGGTGCAGCAGGCATAGATCTGCTGCCGTTCTGCTGCTGCCTTTGAAGGTGAGGCTTGAACTGTGGTTTCTCTCTGCTCGTGTTTCAGAGGTGGTCAACGCCTGGCCCCAGCCGCAGCAGAGAACTGCCCCTGGCCTCTTGTCAGCCTTTCAGAAAGCAGCAGCAGCCCACAGGGAGGGAAGGCAAAGCTTTGACAAACTGTGTGTCTGCGGTGCTGTTGAGGTGTTTTGCTGACTTCTCAGTCGTCTCGAGATCTTTGCTAATTTAATGAGCCAATTTCAATAGTCAAGGTGACAGTTATCCATGTCAGAGACCAATGCTCCTTCTCTTTTAATATACATCAGCAGTTATTTTTCTGTCCTTGAAAAAACATAGACCGGAATACCACTTCATTTTGAGAGATGCTTCTAGGTAGTTTTTATTAACCGAGACTTAGTATTAGAAGTGTTGGGTTTTTATCTAAGTGATAGCATCTGCTTTTGTCATTTTTATGTAAACTCAGCTCTGCTTTGCAAAGCACCGCTGTTCTCCCCTTCTGGAGAACATGTGATTATCTACCAGCAGCGAAGCTCTGTCTGGACACTCTTAACATTAATCATTTATTCCAGCAGTTATTTAAACTGTATCTACTCGTGCCTTTTTCATGACACGCTCTTGAGAGGATGGTGGGATTCGTCAGTGGCCGTATTGGATTTTAAGTAAGGGTAATTACAGTGAACGAGTTGGGGATTATGTGCCAGAGGAAACCTTTAATGAAATGTATGAACCTGACAGGAAAAATGTCTTCTGATAGGAACATACAAGTTTTAGCAGGATCTAAAATGTGGTGAAATGGAATAGGAGGTTGAGATCTTAACAATGTGATTGGTGGTGTGGTGGTTTGGGTGTTTCCCTGGAACCTGCTTCAGAGAAAGGATTTGAATCTCAGTCTCTCACTGGGCTGTTGAATCCATCTGAATTTTCCCTTTCCTGGGAAGACAGTCTGATTCAGCCAGAAAGCTGCTGGTTCAACGTCCAGAGTGCTGCTGGTGACACAGCATGAAGATCAGAGGTACTGGGTGTGCAGGGGGGGTGCTGGCGGCGGGGGCTGCCCGGAACTGCCCCCATGCCTGCTGCCGCCCCTGCCAGCCAGCTCCCAGCTGGGCCCAGCACTGGCCCAGGCCCGGCAGCTCTGGGATCACTGGTTTCCCCAGGGAAAAGCTCTGGCACGGCAGCAGTGACAGATCAGCTGGGGGGGGGGCACGTGGCTTGTGGCCAAAGGCAGCCCACCACAGCAAGGACCATTTTTTGGCAGCACACAGAGCACAAACATCTTTCCAAAGCCTTGTGACTCCTGCAGAAGCACCAGCCCTGCTCTGTGCGGTGCCTTTTGGCGTGGTTACCCAGCCCAGTGGACAGACTGTAGCTGTCAAACCTTGCAGAGCCCCAACTTTCTGCCAGCAGAAATAGAATGGGGTGTGAAACATTTAGAATTGGTTTTGATGGCCCTTCATGTGGAATAGAAAATGTAGATTCATTTCATAGCTGACAAAGAGCAGATTATTTATGTTTCTTGGAAAACAACTAAGAATGTCTAAGAATCTTTTTTTACCATTATGGATGACTTTCCTTGTATTTTCACATCATTCTTTTTGAATCATGACAAATTGAGATTAAACAACAGCCCCTGAGATCTGTCATTTTTTCAATGATTTACGTAGGGTGGTACCCATAAATTATGGAGGCAGCTACTGGATACTCTGAGTGAGCAAGTACTTTGTGATGTAGAGAAACATCCTGTGAATTGTATCTGCAGAAGATAACGGTGCCATCCCATAAACAAGATGCTTAGCATTTTCAGGACACTAAGCCATGAGGCAAAAGTGCTAATTTTTTATTTTTAACATAGACCCCTGAGGGTTTTTTATGCTGGATTATATCACTGTCTGGCTATCTCTTTTCTCATTTCTTTTACTGTCATCTAAATGTCAAAAGAACAAAAATCCACTTCTTGTAATAGCAAAAGGATGAAGCTTTTCCATCTTGCTCTGCTCTGAATACTGGCACGTGTGATATAACTATTTCTCAGTAAATAATTCACCCAATTTTGAACCACCCTCTTGTCTGAAGCATGTCCCTCCTCTGTAAATGGGAAGGTTTGGAAAGATGCTATAAGAAAAGGAGGCTTAATTTTGTTCTACTGCAAAGCTGCCTTATTTACAGCTGCTATCATTTTATGTATTTCCCTTCATTACTCCTTGAGGAGGATGGAGGAAGGTGGCAATGTATCATCTCCCAAAATGAGAATGTGTGGATATGCCTATAGCCTGATGTATCTAACCTTTTTGCTCTCAGTGGTGCAGGCACATTTGTGTACAAGACTGCCTGTCACCTCACCTGGTACTGCAGACCTGCTTTAGTAATACAGAGCTGGATTCTGCACTCAGTTTCTTCACAGAACATTGTCCTTCACTCTTCCATTATTTCTTGTCATCACAAAATAGTCCAGAGTGGGCATGTTCAAAGCAGCAAGGTGTTAGCTGCTTTCACGGATAACTAAGTACTAAATGTTTCCCATCAGTTGACCAGGTCTTGCAGTCAGTTATTCAAACAGTTGCAAGGGTTTGGGATTTGGTGCTGTTTCTGCTGGGTCTTGATGAAGACTGAAATGTTTTGAGTTTTGCTATTGCTGAGAGCATCTTTCCTCATTGTGCAAATGCCAGTCTGGAGTGAGATTTTTCCCCTAGGGCCGTGGCTTGTCACAGGCCAAAGTAGCAGCAGGAATAGCATTGTGAGGGGCAGTAAAAAAAAATCCCTACATTGCATTGTCCGGGGGAAATGCATGTTGCTGCCGCCTTCGGACTCATTTTTTCCCAACAGACAGAATTTCTGCAGCTCCCTTAAGAGCAGTACAGCCACCTGTTTGCAGTTGCAGAGCAAGATGTGCCAATAGCTGCCCTGGTCAGGGCAGCAGCAGTGTTGCTGCAGTGCAGGATGCTCAGCACACATAACTTTTCCGTGTATCTTGCCCATACACCCCCCAGGCCAGCCTGGCTTCACCTGTCCTCAGGGTGAAGCACACTCAGGTTTAAGTGATGCTGGCGAGCTGTGGGATGGTCACTGTACATGTCTCCTGCCACCGCAGGGCAAAGCCCCAGCCAGCCTGGAGGAAGAGAAAGCGCCATCACAGGCACAGGGTTTCTGTTGGTCTCTTTAGGTTACACGTGCTTGTGATTTGCTTTTCTTGTTTGTTTTTATTCCAATCAGTGAAAACCTTCAGAAATATCACTCCAGATTGGAAATACCAAATGTCCTGCTTTTTCATTATTTTTATTATCTGCCTACCCCCACCCCAAATAAAAAAGATACCCTCTTCTAAAATTTTTATTTTTTTTTTCTTTTTAACTGTTACCTTCTCTGTTCTGGTGGCTGCAGTTAGGCAGACTTCAGTGCTTACAAGGATTTGTGTTTTCTAAATAAAGTACTTAAAATCATAAAGAATAAATGTATGAAACCTGGGAACAATATCAATTATCCTGCCTTTCTTCTTGTCTAGAAACATTTTTCTTATTATGTTTTGAATTACGATTCCTGTAATGAATTCTAAAAAATATATATTTACTGAAGTGCAGAAATGCCCAAAGTGTCGTGAAGTTTGCTGTGACTGTTTCTGTCAATATGGAATACTCGGGTAAGTGCAATTCATGCTGTTAGCAAAGCCATGCTGAATCGGTGGAAGGCAGTGCATGTCTGTACCTTTACTGTAAGCCAACTTACTTCCCACTTTACATTCCCCATGTTTACGTGGATTTATTCCATGAGGGTTTCAGGTGCTATATGCTTCTTCTGTATGTGTGGTAAGATTCAGAAGTTTCAAATCCATCTACTTGGTGATCATCTGGAAATAATACCCATCAGTTTATAGTTTGTTCAGCTTTGTGACACATCATAATTTGGATTTACAGCCATTTGCTAGCCTGGTGGGTGGAGGGGTAAATGTCCTCCCCTGCAGGAGCCTCCAGCCCAGGGCACCTGTGTTATGCCCTAAGGCTAACAGCGAGGGATGCTTATGATCTCCCTGGGGAGGGACTGGTGCCTCCCTGCTCCAGCAGCTCCCATGGCTGCCTGCCTGCCCTGTGCTGCAGCTGCCTTTGGAGATGGGGCATAAAGATCTGGTAGTTAGAAGTGACTGAAGGTTTGAGGTAGCAACAGGTTTTCTTTACAATAAGTTTGCCAAACATTTTGGTTCCATCACACTTCTGGAAGTGATAAATATATTAATTTGCATTTTTATCACATAATAGTCTATAGCCTTTAAAATGTCAAATTGCGAGCACGTTTGTAGATTAGGTTTAACTATTAGTGCTTTCCAGGAATCATATATAGATCTGTATTATTTCTTTATTGGCAATATTAAATCATTGTAGTTGGAGAGCTATACGTTTGTTCTTTATTAATTTTTTTCCTCGGCCACCAGAAATGTGCAGACATCACAGCATCTTGCACAGCTGTCAGTATCTGAAGATGTTATCTCTAAGTCTTTTATGCAGTTATATAATATGGAGGAGTGGAGGATGTAAAGGTTCCATCAGTATGTTTTTCTGTAACTTAATTTATACTTTCTTTTTTTTTTTTTTTTTTTAAGGAGGGAAACTAAGAGAAAGAGGTAGAGACTATGAAACATTGTACTTAATGGCAGCAGTGAAAGTGTTCTGTGATTTGGGATGTTAGAGAAAGTCTGCTGGGAAGCAGATTAGTAGGCCAGGAGAGCGTATTGTGATCAAAGTGCATAGTAAATTAATTTACCTCACATTCCCGCAATTTATCACATAGGTATCACCTCTACACATGAAAAGATACATGAGTATGGATGCAATATTGCTCTAGTGCTTATATCTTATTCCAGAACTTAAATAATTTAACACCCCTGCTTTAACCTTATTGAAATATTAAAACCCTGCAATCCCTTAAATTTGCTTTTGTTACAACTGTAACATGACATTTTTGTGTCATTATGACACCAGTTCATAATTGTGGCTCAGACAGGTCTTTGGCCACTTGAATAGAAAGCAAAACTGGTTTTGACTGGTAACTGCTAAACATTTTCATCATGAGCAAGGACATGCATTATAACGAAGGAGGAATTACAGATTCATTCTACATCAGGAGCCCTTTTCAAAAGAACTTTTTCATTTGCTCACCCTTGCAACTTTTGGCTTGCAGTCATTTCCCATCTGTATAGCAGTTCTGAGTGATTTTTCAAGTTGCAGTAGTTACTCCTCACAATTAGACTTGGCTGGTAAACAGTTCATTAAAAATACCTACATCAAAGCAAGATGAAAAAGTCTTTCAGAGGTTTTGATGGAGAATGGAACAAAATAAAGATCCATCTCTTGTTGAAGGGCCTCTAGGTTAGGTGGTGGTGCTGCTGCTGTGAAATTGAGGATGGGAAATGCACAGTTGCATCCTGGCCTGAGTTACAGGGGTTGGGAGTTCTCCTTTGCTACTCACGGTCCAGGAAAGTGACCTGACAAGGCTGCGCTGGGCAGCCTCTGCCTTTGAGCAAAACCTGCCTTGTTTCTGTGCAACCCCCTCCCATCAAAATTACTGCCAAGTGGCCCTTCACCTCCAAAAGTTTCGGCCGTACAGAAGATGCGCTATTGTATTACAAAAAGATTTCCTCAAAAAGAAGTCCCAATTAGCTACAGTCATCGTGCTTAATTCAATTAAACCGAGCTGATCCCTGCTGCTCGCAGAGCTGGCAAGTGGAGTGCTGCAGAGGAGAGGGTCTGCTCCTCTCCTGCCACCCCACATCTTCTTTTGAAAGATTGCTTGGCTCCTGTCTGCAGAGCTACCAACTTCTTTAGCTGGAATCTCTTCATTGCCTGGGTTCTTCTAATTAATTACTTATCTCCAGGTCTGTTAAAAATTTGGTAATTGGCATGTGTAGCTGTCTGCTTCCCCTAAAGTCTGAAACCATTTTATGTACAACTTATCTAAGTGTACAATCAGCTAAATTAATATTAATTACAATTTCTGAGACTTCCATGAAATAATTTTCTGAAGAGAGAAAAGTTTTCTTGATGGTTCTTTATGGGTAGAGGTCATGAATATCTCTGTATTATTCTTTTTTGATTACTAACACCTGATAACACTGCTTCTTCCTAAAGTATTTTTGGTTCAATTAGTTTGCTTTTAGTGCTGGATCTAACACTCTTTTTGCTGTAGTAAATCACCTGCTAATGAAACTACATCCTTTTAAATCATTTCAGACTTGCTTGTGACTATGTTTTTTTCTTGTTAGTCTTCCATTTGAGGAAAAATGTGTACCTCAAAACACTTACAGAAAACTCAAATTAAAAAAAAAAATAATAAAACTACTCAGATATTTCAGTGTACTTGAAATTTCCAAAGGGAAAGATTGTCAACTTTAAATGTCTTGCGATGTTGACACCAACTTTAATGGGTTTTGACCATTCTTTGCATAATTTTTTTAGCATAGAATTATTAGTGTTTCTTGGATTTTTTTTCCTGGTTATTTAAGTTGTAGGGCTCAGAGCCTTTACCTTCAGTATGAAAATACAACACACATCAGACATTGGGGCGGATATGCTGAGAGATGCTCTTTGCATCTGGCAGTGATGTTAGATCTCTTTTAGCCTGGCCATGCAGAGCAAGGCAGATTCAATCAGCTGAGATCTGCTGCAGGGAAATGTGAGGGAGAACAAGCTAAACCATGAGGGTGGCAGTGTTTCTGAAAGCTCATTGAATCATGAGGTGGTGCAAACATTGGAACTCAGACTCCAAAACTGGCAAGAAAAAGGTGATGGAAGAAGTTGCTACTCTTGTAGAGGAGGAGGAAATCTTTCCAAAACAGACAGTTGGCTCTCAGTGGAGTTTTCATCATAGTGTTACTCCATCAGCAGAACGTAGGCACCAAGTAAGACCACACTGGTTGAATGATGTTTTACAAGCACTGCCCAAAAGACTTGGGGCAGTGGATAACTGTGTTCTAGGGTTATAGAAAAAGTACCTTTAGACCCTCTTAGAAAATGAGATTCATTGATGGCTCACATGAGAGATTGCAGGTGAGCTAAATGATTCATCAGGGAAGGGAGTGAATGGTTAATGAAGACACTTGATCATAACCAGTGCAAAATTAATCTCTACACCTAGATAAAAAAATTGTCATGACAACTCTTGTTTGGGTCCATGAGAGTGAGCATTAATTAACTAGATCTTCAAGTGACAAATGGGTAGTCAAAAGGGAAGAAAGATGCAGCAATCTTAAATAAGAGGATGCCAAAGCTATAGCATCATTTTATAATGTGTTATTCTAATCACAAATCAACAATATGCTAGGATTCAAAAAAAACAGATTAGAGACTTGGATGATAAATAAAAATCTTTACATATATTTGAATACTTTTTTTAGCTTATAATGCTCATTTTAACAGTATAAGCTTGCTATTCACCTCTTAACTTCATGTCTCTAGTGCAACTCCTAGTCATGCCTGCACTAAAATCTGCACCTGTCTTCCTGATGTCTGTGACATCTGGCTTTTAAGTCTGACGCGATGTAGCTAGAACAAAATTCTTCTCTTATCCTGGGTAAAGCAGGACTCATCATTGTGTCAAATCTCAGTTTTCAGCATTGTCCACTGTGAACAATTCCATCCTGCCTGTAACTTGAGTGTCACCTTCAGCTCCTCAGCTTGTGTCATCCTGGCCACCTCTGAATCATGCTGCATGAGCCATCCATCTAAGAAGCAATTGTTCAAGTTTATACATACAGCCAGAAGTTTTGTTAAGGCTCGTGTCTCATCCCCTGATTATTTCCACCTTCATTTATCGGTTCTTCCTAAATTTGTTATACTGCGCTAGTGCCTATCTGAAATGAAGCAAAGACTGTTCCTTGGCCTGTACCTCATCTTCCCTCTGTCCTGGTGTCCCCTCTGCTACTACATCAATTGTAAACTACTTATTTTTATTATTATTTTATTTTAAATATCCTTTTTGGTCTATTCCCAGCAGATCTATTTCCTGTTTCTTGTGTTGTACGTACTTTCATATGTGTATCTCATTGTTTTCATGTTGTTCGTGCACATAGTACTTTATGTACTCTTTCAAGCTACCAAGCCACTTTAGCATTAGCTGCTGTTGGGATACTGGATTAGATGTAGCAACTGGCCTGATATTCTATAATAACTTCTCTATAACTGCAGAAGGAAGGACTTTATTTAGATAATCTATCTTCAGAGATCTGTGCTTAGTATAACAGATAAGTTATTCTTAAACTCAGGCTACAAAGGCACCTTCTGGGACATACTGGTTTAGGTACCCAAATGCAGGTTTATACTTACTTTGATTTTTCAGCCATGGCATTTCAGGCATCTAATTTAAAAGATCCAGTTGCATAAGGATTTAATTTCAATGAGTCTTAGTCCTCTGAATAGCCCCCTCTCCTAAAAAGAAGATTCTAGACATTTCCACACAATGCAGAGGAAAACAGAGGTGTCCTGGTTGGAGCCTGTACTAGTTCCAGAGCCAACATAGCTGCGTCAGGACATAGTAGCTGGAACCGATGGCTGTGCTGATTTGGTACCCTGCTTCCCTAGCCGGGCTAGTTTCAGTGTCGCTCCAGCATCACACATGTTGGTTACAAACCTACCATCTGTGCTCAAGTGTTCAGTGTAGACTAGTTTTAAGCTATTATGTGAGTTTAGGGTGCTTACAAGACCAGAATTCAGTATTTTAAAGTTCATCAAAGACTGTCTTAATTGCACATATGTGCTGTGCTATGTTTTTCTCAGATTTTGTTAATAAACTAACAATTATCAACAATTTTTAAAATGAGTAGCTAAAAATTAATATTGATTGATTCACTTATACATGCGAGTATGCATAACATGGTATGTCCCCGGTTTATTAATCTGAACCAAACTGTGCTGCTCTGAAAGAAGGAAGATGTTATTAAAGTGAAGTATATGTGTATAGCTGGGCTATTGCCTTACAAACTGTGGTGATAAACCTGAGGCTTAGGTGCTCTTGAAAATATCCCCTATAGAGAAGCGCGTGCATTTGTTCATAATAAGTCAGAGACTCAGAACAGGATTTCTGCTGGCGTTTGTAGCCCGTGCCCTGGTAGCAGTCAGCAAACACTTAATTAGCATCTAAACCCAATGTTAGGGCCTCAAGGGCGACCTTCAGTAGAGGGGAGTAATCAGACACTTTTAATTTCCTAATTACTGAATGGGACTAATGGATCCATGGCAACATCAATTCCACAAAAAACTATTCTTGTTCCTCTTGGGTTCCTCAGACTCCTTTGCTTGTATCGATTGCATGTTTGCCCTGAAAAAAAATGTATAGGCAGTGTGAATGAAAGCTATTTTGTCTTGAACGGCTGTGAGATCAACACTGTCATAGTATACATAGCGATTTAAATGTGATATTCCAAAAAGAGGGCAAGATGCTGTGCTCATCTCCACTGAAATAAGTTATTAACAACTGTGTTCTGTTTTTAAGGAAATGAAGTGTGGAACAGCGGATTCCCTTAGAGTTGAGGGGGGTTTAAATTGCTCCAGTCAATAGTACACATAATACCATCAGTAATACTTATTAAACACAACCCTCGGAAAAGGAGAAGCGAACAGCTTTTTAAGTGTCCGTGGCTGCTCACTGCCTCAGTAGCTCAGCTACTAGTTAATACACAGAGCGTGCTTGCACAGTGTCCCTTACTCACTGAGGACTGCCTACTGGAAAGACAAAGTGACTTAAGTCTGGTGTAAAGCAGGCAGGCTCCGGATTTCAGACCTTGCTGCCAGCCCGTGCCGTGGGTCAGCGACCTGGTGTTGGACTCGGAGGCCACACAACCAACTATTTCCTTTGCAGCACTGGAATATGGGATCCTGCTTCCCCCTCTCTAGCTTTTCTACGCCTATTGGTGTCATAGCTCAAACTTGCGTAGCAATCAAGAATTAAGTAATTATGTGCATAAAAGTACATAGATTCACTGGAATCAAATACTAGTAAGTGTGCCATATACTAATCGTACCACTTTAAAAAATACCAATCTAAATCAATTTGATGTGTGATGTCTTTTAATGCTTTTCATCAGATTTGCATTAGGAAGAATGGTAAATAACTGCTTGGTCTTTCCCTGTCATCAGATATTTTTTATGCTTTCCTGTGTCCCTCCCCTTTATTAGTTCCTGCTGGAAATGAAGTGCTTAAATTGGTTCGGTGCCTTTGATTGCCTTTGTTTCTTTTGCTGCTTGTGCACTCTCTCTTGTTTTTTCCAATTTGCCTTTTTTAGGGTGGGGATCTTAAGTTTTACCCTTTTTTAGTATTGGTTTAATTATATTCCTTCTCTACTAATTTTTTCTAAGCTATTATTTTTCTAGCTCCTAAATTGCATGACGTTATGGCTGAACTACCATTTTCTCCCAACTTGATATTGTTTACTTTAGAAATATCTTGGAGAAGGTACAGCTGACTGTTATGACTTCAAGTGGAATTGCATCTGTTTCATTAACTCCTGTATAATTTAATGATTTTCCCCCTTTACTAAAAAAAAAAAAAACACAACAACACACCAAAAAACTGGAAAGAGACTCAATTAAAATGCAGTTCAACAAATGAAAATAACAATTCATGTTGGCCTTCAAAATGAAGCAGGGGGAGTTAATGCCGGTATTCCCTCTACAGCCCCAATGCTATTTTTCTTCCTTTGATAATACCAACAAAGTGGAAGCAGCTTGGGCAGATTTGTATGGGGAGGTGTAAAAATTGTGGGAGTGTGGAAATAGCAAAATAAATTTATCTTCATCCCACTACAGTGTGTCATTGCAGCTGTTTATTTCAGTAGTTGTTCCACATAAAATACCGAAGCAGAGCCAGTTTCTCTGCTGCCTCAAACTGGCCGCAGTATGTGAGTATTTTCAGGTAACGGGCCAGTAAGCACCAACGGGCCTGAGTGCTGCCTGTATTGCCACGTGTGCCTCGTGCTAGATGCAGGTCCTGTTTCTTCATCAGTTGACAGAAAAACATTTCCAGGAACTGTTCCTGTAAACAGCGAAGATGTGAAGCCCTCTGAGGAGGAGCTTGAGGTTGGAGGATGCTCTTGCCTCACAGATTTGGAAACCAGCATCCTGTAATTATTTTTTGTTTTTCCCCACCATGTCCCTATTCCTGAGAGCAGTGGGACAAACACTGAAAAGGATTCCCCTGTTTCCCAGCTACCTTCTCCCTCTCACTGGGAGGCGCAACATGAGTCACCTCTTTCAAAAACAAGAGGTGACTCTAGGAGTGTTGCTGCTGCTATTGACTGTATGTGGGGTGAGCTCCAGCACCCCTGCGATGAGCCAGCATCCCTGCCTTTGCAAGGCTGTGCATTTTGGCTCTGATAGAAATTAAAGCCATTATCTCTTCCCCAGGTCTCCTACGGCACCTGTGAGTTGTTGCATTGGAAGGCAACCTCACCATCTGCTCCCAACTTCTTACTGTACCTGGCCAGGGATAAACTTTTAGCTGAGGTGTGGCTCTGGGTAGAAGGAGGAGAAAGAGGCATTGGACAACTAAATACAGATATATTTTTTTGTATTTATTAAAACATAGTAACTCTCAGATTTAAATAGGAGAGTAGCTGTTGCTAATGCAAATTTTTTTCTAAAGTTCAGCTGCTGCTAAATGAGATTCTGGTGCTCCTATACTTAGAAATGCTTAACATAAATTATGACCTAATTAACATTTGCATGTTAATCTAGACTTCCTACAGCTTATTCTGCTAATTAACACATGACAAATGATCAAGAATTAATATTTCATTGAAACATAACTTGTCCAAGAAAGCCCATTAATGCTGTAGAGAACACTTCATTCCCTTATAGTTTTATACCTGAAAAGTGTTCTGTTACAATTAAGACTATTACATATTTTTTTGTCATGAAAATTATATGTTATTAGAAAAATTACTGTAATAAGGATGACTACAGGTGTTTCAAATTTTTCTCAGGTCTACTTAAAAATAAATCAGTACATGTCCTGACACAATCAACTGGGCTAATTAGAGTTTGGAGTAGTTTGGATTCTTCTGTAATAGCCACTGGACTTCAAACAGACTCCAACAGGTTGAAATAAGTGCAAAACCCATGTGCTGCTGTTCTTCTGTTCCGTTTTATTTGTAATGTGATCATACCAACGGGTAATACCTGTTCTGTGTCAGACAGTCTCGCGAGCAGATCTGCAGGTAAGCTCCAACGAGAACAACATCAGCACAGTGACATGCAGAGATACCAGCTTGGGTCCTTAGCTGCTGTTGTCTCATTTGCTCCACATTTCATGTTTTCCTGTCTTTAATGCTGCAAAACATCCTCGTGCCTATTGCTGCTGTAGTGGGGCCAGGCTTCCTATACCCTTAGTGGGACCCAGCTCCTTGTCCTTGTCTTTCCCGGGAAGATGGGTCACCTTTTAGCAAGATACGAAAGTCTGAGCTCCCACTCAGTTTCTCATCTTAGATGGATGGCGAAGTACGGCTGAAACTGAGAGCTTGCTCTTCAGAAAAAAAAAAAGAAACAAACAAAAAAAAACCACAACCAAACTTTCTTTAGATCCACAGGAAAAGAGCCTGAAGACTTCAGTAAATTTGTATAGGCTAAGAATAGTTAACACTTAAATAATAATTAACTGCTAACTCATATAACCAAGAACTGTAGTTTTCAATCAAGGTTGTAATTAGGGTTACATGATCAATGCAGCACAAAAAATCCAATGAGCTAGTTCCTTGAGTTCAAAGTGATTAAGTACTGGCCCTTCTTGCTGTGTTTTTCCAAGGATTTCTATTTTTGAGTACTGCTTACCCAAAAATTGAATACAACTGTGTCTCCATGGGCTGAAACAATGTTTGATTGCCCTTTAATAAAAAAATAAAAATAATTAAATTAGAAAATATTTTCTTCTGCTTGTTTTCCTATGTAAATAACACCACTTAAAGCAATAGGTATCCTTTTGCAGGAATTTAAGTGTCATCTTCACTGTTTGGTCATCAGGCGCATCTCTACAGGCACCACTTGCTCTCCTTTTAGATGATATGTCATCATTTGTTCACTAGGCAATAAATTCTTAGTGATTAATCAGTCAAAATGCCCGTTGGTTTCAGAAGGAATCTCAACTGCTTGCAAAATACGGGATCTGCTCTCTAAGGAAAGTGTAGAAAACATGCACATATTAGACTAACATTTGCTTTGTTTTAAAGTCAAATTAATTTTGCCTTGCCTGAAGCTGAGAGGGAACTTAATCATATATATAGTCTGTAATAAATCCTGCTTGACATATGGTATTTCCCTATGAGCTTCCAAAAAGGAGGGGGATGTAGCAGACACGTGGTTCAGGGACAAAGGCCTGGTATTTCTTGAGCACCAGTTGAACTCCGACATTTTGTATTTGCCTTTGTACTCTAGTTGTGTGTGCTTTTCTTGGAAAGAGTTCATAACTCAGTTTTGTTGCACATGGCTGCTTGGCACTGTTCTCAGGCGCAGGCGCAATGCAGAAATGCGTAGCTGAAAAATCTGTTGCATAGATTGTCAGACAGCTTGTCTCCAACGTCTGAGGTCAATGTCTAAGGTTTGAGCTTTATGGCTGTCATTTTATAAAAACTTAAATACTCATCTAATTATAAATTACCCATATTTTTAATCCAGCCCAGAGCAGTAAAGATACTTGGGGTCTATACATTATCAGTTCTGAGGTTATGAGTATCTATCTTAACAGTTCAATGTGCCCAAAATTTTTCCAAGAGCGGATTTCTCAGAACTGTGATCATAAGGTATCATGACTGATCAGGCTGGGGAGTCTGTTTTCTCTCCCACCAAATGAAAATCACAGTGCAGGAATATGGGGGGTGGGGGGGTGGGGGTGGGCAAAAGAGGAACGACTGGATTTGTATCTGATGGTGGCGTTCTGCAGCCTATTGTCTCGACTATCAAATTAAGTACTGAAACATCAAGAATCCTTTTGCAGTCATTCTTCCATTGCTGCCTTGGGGAGAGGCCTTAGTGAGTACTGGGTGTAACCCGTTGTGTAATTAACCATTGTGGCTTTAATTTTATAATGATCTGAGTGTTAGCAGAGTCATATCTTTGAATTTCTTGTAAGGGTACCTGTTAGAAGAGTTCCCTTTGTCCACAGATGGGAGTGCAAATAGAAATTGGTAATGAACTGCCAACAGTGATTTTTTACAACTGAGTCTGAAGTATATCATCCCTTTGAAGCTTTCTTTCTTGTTTAACTATTTTTCCTTTGTTATTTTTTATGTGCTGGTACTGATGCCCACAATGCTAAGAGAACTGAATGAAAAGCTCTTCAGAAATCCAGCAGTTCATGCCTGTTTACATTCTTCTGTTCTACATTAGGAATACTCAAGCACATTTGACCCTGAAAAAGGGCTTCCTTTAAGGCTTTCATTCACTGTGACATGTTACGTGTGTCCGCATTATGCAGGTGGCATCATGGCATTTGCCCTCTGCCGTACAGCTGGAGGAGAAAAGCAGTAACGCAAAATTTGGTGTCAATCACTTCAGCTGCAGGTGGCCTTTCAGTGCTCCCCAAACCCTGATGCGCATAATTTCCGCCCCCCCCCCCCCCCCCCAAGTTCGCAGGAAACAATAGAAGGTTTCTAGTATAAAGCTTGTTTTTAATTCAAAGTATAATGCCATGTTGTATGTTTTCTTTAACTAACAGAGAAACTGGCTCTTTTGAGTTCGGAGGATCTTTGAGTTCACTCTAAAACTACAAATTTGCTACTGTTTCTCTAGGAGAATCCTGTTGAATTTCACTTTCCTTGACATACCGAGGTCTTCTTGGGATTTTGAATTTGCAACAGTCTCTGAAACTTCATGATTTGCAGATTTAAATGATGTTTTAATGTTTCCCAAGTAGGAGCAGCACCTGCAGCCGGATACGGCTGGGATGGGCCATCCTTCTGAGCTCCAGGCTGCCCTGGATGCAGAGGCATGTTGACGCTACTGATGTTCTGAAGGCCAGTAATATTGCCTGTTTGGATGTTATGTTTTGGATAAATCCACACTTATCCAGGCTTGTGTTGCATCGTGTAATTGAATCAATCTGATTCATGCAATGGAGTGACACTGAAAGCCAGTGGCTCACTTTTATAAAAGTAGTTTCCTTTGAGTCCAAAAGGAAATTTCTTGAATGTCTTTGATCTATGACAAAAGGTCAAAAGTTTGAGATGCAGGAGATATTGCACATCATCCGTGGATCTGGGGATGCCAGAAATGTCAGTCAGGCTCCAGACTGTTTTTCAGTAAGAGCAATTTATGTCTGTAGTGGTCCTACATTCCCCAAATGTAGAACGCACTTGTGTTCTTCAGCTTCTTTAGTTTGAACTTCTGAAGGGTGACTGTAACTTGACCTACTGTCTGAAATGAATTGTGAATAATTAACTTTTGGCTTGTGTGATTATTTTGAATTAAACAGTATCTGGTCCGTATAGGTTACTCAGCTTTTTTATTCCAGAATTTGGGGAGTCAAGTATCTCGGCACAATTTTATTTCTTTTACACAACAAACAGCAATGCCTCATTTCTGCATTTTGTTATATCCTAGCTCCATTAGATCTGCAGGTAAAACCACAGCCCTAACTGCTTCAGAAAAGGCTTTATTTCTTTCCAGTTGTTTGAAGCAAAAGCCATTTGCAAATAAAAGATGAGTCATTAACTGTGTTCTCCAAGACACACTGGTCAGTGCAGTAAGGAAGGAACTGCTCTTCCAATTTGGCTGTCTAAATGCAATTAAATGCTGCTAGGTTTGCCATAACAAACTGCTAAATTGTCACTGTCATCTACTGAAAGAGACACCTCCAGTTATTGAGGGCACTGTTCATTTCCTCCTCACCGATAAGGGATCTGTCCGGTTGTCAATTGTCAGCCGCCGTCAGGCGATGCTGCTATGTGCCTGGACTTCAGAGCGCGCAGCGCAGTTTGTGCTCGGACAGCGCTTTTACTTAGTCTTCTGCTTGGGTTTGCCACTTTGCGGGTGCGTTTGTATTTTCAGCTTCCCAAAGAATGACTTCTGGTTGTACTGGCTGGAGGTAACTGCTCAGGGGAAGAGCAGAGTGGGAGCAGTCATTTAAGTGGGTAAAAATTTGGATTGGGATGTTTCTGTGAGACAGGGCACAGCTTGGTTCCCTGGCCGTGATGAGGGAACAAGCTGGGGTTTATCGTTTTGGGTCTGGCTGTGTGAACTGGCAATCACAGGGTGGTTTTGTTTTCTCCACTCAAACTCACGCTTTATTCTGAATATCTCCATTTACACAGACCATTGCAGTCACAGCAGAAGTTAAGCTGAGGGAGATTAAAAAGTGTCTTTTTTGTGGAGTTAGCACTGAATTGATCATGACATAGTCTTTTCTTGCTTTACTTGAATTCGGTCTGTCTCTAGCATTGAACTATAACTCATTCTACCTTTCAGAAACGGGAAGAGCCCACTAGAGGCTGTTTTCACCATTAATTAGTTGGCATAATTTGAGATGCTGAAGAAACTCAGTGATAGTTCAGACACTTTATTTTCGGCTACTGCTTTTCTTATTGATTGATATTCCTTTTCCCTCACACACTAATTTAGAGGGGGGAAAAAGGCCCTCTTTTTCAATTTGATGTTAGGCTGACTCTTCTTTCTGTTTGGTTTTTTTTTTTCCTATCCAAAGCATCTGGAGCTCATGGAAGCATTCGCCTGTGTGCCAGGCCACTACCAAGCAGAAGTGACTGTGTGCTGATGCACACATCTGTTTCTTTCTGACATGT